>NC_071400.1:924219-2194219 GCF_022682495.2 Desmodus rotundus | reverse complement strand
TTGGTGAACTATTTATCTATTTGTAATGCTCTTTCTTCCCACTCCACTTACTCAACTCTTATAATTCTTAATTAAGTTTTGTGGTTCTGTTCATAACAATTCCATACATTTCTTGCTGATGTTATTTTATGTCTCTGTTGGTTGCATTAGTAGAATATTTGCTTTACCTGCAATAACTTTTTAATTGGTTTTAGTGACATAAAGAAAAATCATTGGTTTTTGTTTATATTATACCAAATCCTCTTATTGATTTTTAAAGTTTTCAATTAGTCCATTTGTGTTTTTATATAAAACTTATGGTAATAAACATAATTTCACCCCCCTTCCTTAAAAAGCAATACTTATTATTTGTTTCATATTATTACATTGGCTGTAATGTCTAAAACAACATTGAATAGTGCAATATCCAGCTTCCTTTCTTTGGTTTCACCATTATCCATGATGATGACTACTTAAGATAAACTTGTAAGAACTGTATTTCCAGTTTCTTAATTTTTATATATATTTCAAAATAAGAAATGGGTATCTAATCTTATTAAATTCCTTCTAAATATTCTCATTCTTTATGAAGAATCAGTTCTTGAATTTTTCAGCTACTGTTATTTTTTATTGTTTTTTCATTCAGCTGTTATTGTTTTCAATCATAGAATCTTTTCTCATATTTTTTTAAAAATGTATTTTATTGATTATACTATTAGTTATCCCATCTTCCGCCCTTTACTCCCCTCCACCCTGGATCCCCTCTCACCCACATTCCCCTACTTTAGTTCATGTGCATTGGTCATACAGATAAGTTCTTTGGCTTCTCCATTTCCTATACTATTCTTAACATCCCCCTGTCTATTTTCTACCTACCATTTATGCTACTTGTTCCCTGTACCTTTTCTCCCATTCCCTCCCTCCCCACTGATATCCCTCCATGTGATCTGCATTTCTTTGATCCTGTTCCTGTTCTAGTTGTTTGCTTTTGTTTTTGTTCTAGTTTGTTTTTGTTTTTGTTGTTTTAGGTTTGGTTGTTGATAGTTGTGAGTTTGTTGTCATTTTACTGTTTATATTTTTGATCATCTTCTTTTTCTTAGATAAGTCCCTTTAACATTTCATATAATAAGGTCTTGGTGATGATGAACTCCCTTAACTGGACCTTATCTGGGAAGCACTTTATCTGCCCTTCCATTCTAAATGATAGCTTTGCTGGATAGAGTAACCTTGGATGTAGGTCCTTGCCTTTCATGACTTGGAATACTTCTTTCCAGCCCCTTCCTGCCTGCAAGGTTTCTTTTGAGAAATCAGCTGAAGGTCTTATGCGAACTCCTTTGTAGGTAACTGTCTCCTTTCCTCTTGATGCTTTTAAGATTCGCTCTTTATCTTTAATGTTGGATAATGTAATTATGATGTGCCTTGGTGTGTGCTTCTTTGGGCCCAACTTCTTTGGGATTCTCTGAGCTTCCTGGACCTCGTGGAAGTCTATTTCCTTTGCCAGATTGGGGATGTTCTCCTTCATTACTTTTTCATGTAAGTTTTCAATTTCTTGCTGTTCTTCTCCTTCTGGCACCCCTATTCGGATGTTGGAACATTTTAAATTGTCCCGGAGGTTCCTAAGCCTTTCCTTATTTTTTGGAATTCTTGTTTCTTCATTCTGTTCTGGTTGAATGTTTATTTCTTCCTTCTGCTCCAAAGCATTGATTTGAGTCCCAGTTTCCTTTCCGTCACTGTTGGTTCCCTGTACATTTTCCTTTATTTCACTTTTCATAGCCTTCACTTTTTCCTCTATTTTGTGACCATACTCAACCAATTCTGTGAGCATCCTAATTACGTGTTTTGAACTGTGCTTCTGATAGGCTGGCTATCTCTTCATCGCTTAATTATATTTTTTTCTGGAGCTTTGATCTGTTCTTTCATTTGGGCCATCTTTTTTTGTTACTTAGTAAGGGGTGGAGCCTTAGGTGTTTGCCAGGTTGGGGCAACCTACCTTGCTGTGTTGTGGTGCTATATGTGGGGGAATGGTCAGAGAGGGAACAATGCCTCTTGCTCCACTCTCAGCCAGCTTTCAGTCACTTCCTCCACTACCCACAAGCAAATTGGGCCCTTCTGGTGCATATTCCTGGGTGGGTGGGTTTGTGTATGTTCTAGGACCCTGTGGGTCTCTCCAATGAACTCTTGTGTGAGGCCAAGAGTTTCTCCTGCCACTGTAACACCCACAGGTTTTTTTTCCATCAGAGGTTTTGAGGTTTTATTTCCCCACAATGGAACACTGGGTTGCACGGTCTGTCTCAGCCCCAATTGTTCCTCCCAGTTTATCCACACGCAAATGTTGGACTGCCCACTCTGCCAGCTGCTGCCTGCCCTGGTCCTCCACCTGCCATCTTGCCGCGAGTCCTTTCTGCCCTGGTTGCTCGTCTCCACTCCTCCTACCAGTCTGGATGAATGTTTCTTCTTTACCTCCTTAGCTGTTGGACTTCCATACAGTTGGATGTTCTGGAAGTTCTGAGTTTTTTTTTTTTTAAATTTGTTTTTGTCCTTCTTTTGTTGTGTGAGGAGGCACAGTGTATCTACCTATGCCTCCATCTTGGCCAGCAGTCTTTTTCTCATTTTTAAGGTTTGTGTTATTATATTATTTCTAAAATCTTAAAGTTAAATATGCAGTTAATGGAATATTGCACCCCTATGTTCATTGCAGCATTATTTACAATAGTCAAGTGTGCACACAACCTAAGTGCCCATCTGTAGATGAGTGCATAAAAAAATTTGTGATACATATAGACAGTGGAATATTACTCAACCATAAAAAAGAATGAAATCTTAGCATTTGCAACAACATGAATGGACCTAGAGGTTATTATGGTAAGTGAAATAGTCAGAGAAAGGCAAATACCACATGACTTCACTTATATGTGGTATCTAAAGAATAATATAAATGAACAAAGAAAACAGAAACAGATTCATAGATACATAGAACTGACTGATGGTTGCCAGAGGGGAAGGAGTTAGGAGACTGGATGAAAAAGGTGAAGGGATTGAGAAGTACAGATTGGCAGTTATAAAATAGTCATGGGAATGTAAAGTACAGCATAGGAAATATAGTCAATGATATTGCAATAACTGTGTAGAGTGCCCATTGGATACTGGTAATATTGGGAGATCACTTTGTAATGCACATGGTTGTCTAACTACTATGCTGTACAACTAAAACTAATACAAAATAATATTGTATGTAAACTGTAATTTGAAATTTAAAAAAATTAAAAAGAAATAATTCTAAAAATGTTTGCTTTTTTCTTTTGTTGATTATGTTCCAGTTAAAGGTGAGATCATATGGTATTTGTCCCTCACTGCCTGTTAATGTATTTTCTTTTCTGGAAAAGAGTATTTAGGTCTATGGATTTGACTGGGTACAGTTTTGGCTACCGAAATTAATCAATAGTTACAACTAGCAAGTGGTCAATGATATCAGGAGTAATTTTTAACCTAACACAAGAGAAAGAGTGTAAAGTATAGGTCCCCTTTGTATGAAATTTATACTCTTAAATAAGTAATGATAACAGCATGTGAAGTTATTAAAAGTCATCAACATCATATCCAAAGTTATTTCTTAGTGACCTATCATAGGTGTATATCGTTATATTTTTATGAAAAAGAAACACATATTAAGAAGTTTGAGCTTTTGGTGGTGGTGAAGCTGGGGAGATCCTGGCCGGGCCGAGGATATTGGATCTTGTCCTCTCAGCCCTTTGACCCTCAATAAAATGTTTTGATCCCCCCCCAAAAGTTTGAAATTGCTATGGTCTTGACGCTCTTAAAATAGTTGAATTTACATATATGCTAATTACAGGGTATTTACAAAAAAGTACTTGATATAATATCAAAAGAGGAGTAAAATATATATGATTTTATAATTTATAAATGGTAGAGGTGGGAGCAAGGGAAGAGTTAAGCTCATAATTTTAGATCTATCACAGGTACACCAAAGCTAAATAAGTAATCCTAATTGTTCATACTAAGTATATTTCAAGTGAGAAACAATAGTTGATTGTGGTAAAATTTATTATAGGGTTGTAGAATTCATACAACCTAAATTCCTTACAGCATTTAGCACTTCTACAGTTTTGTGGATTTCACAATACAGATATCAGAGATAAAGTATAACTGCATTAGTGAAAATGACTTCTTTATAAAAAGTTTTCACATATAAGTCATACCTATTACTGAGAGCCTAGGAGAAATGCAAAGATGTAATTTTTAAATTCAGGGAAGTTGCCACAAAATGTTTTTAAAACTTAACAATGATAACAGATTTGACATGCTTTACAGAAAAAGGTCAAAAACACATTTAAATATTTAAATTTAAAACATGCTCTACCTTGTGAATGAGTGAAGATGTTACTTAACAAAGAACACAAAGGATGGAATTTATTGTCAGAATGTTAGGTGACATATTCATGCTGCTTTCAGAAAACTAAACCCTATAAATTCATAAGAAAAACATAAGAATTATTTCAGTTTCAAACAAGCAATGTCAATTACACTAAAATTTGACAAGAGCTTGCAGTGGTTAGTAGGGTTATCCCCCCTTTTATTTTAGTATAAGGAATAGAGTAAATGCATGAGTAAATATCTTTTGTATCCCATACAATGTAATGTTGAAGTCATATTGTAAATATTTGACTTCTCATTACAAAGAATTTTCTTTTTCTGTTGCTTCTTCTCACTCTTGACAGATCTTGGTCTCAACAATAAACTCATTGGGGAAATGTCTAATCTTCCAGCACTTATCAATGGCACGTTTGTTGAAACCTGTGAGAAAAGGCACACCAAAAAGTGGCTGTTTAATTTTTGTGTGTTAACTAAAAACACATGTACATTTGCTCTCCACTTTCTTTCCCACAATCCACCTTCACTCTTCTTCAGTGCCCCACTAACATAGGGTGAAAGAAGGAATAAATTACCTACCCAGCAAGAGGTCTCTTCGACGAAGGCGGAAGGATTTGCGGTTGTTGCAAAGTTGGTAAATAAAGATGCCAAGGTTACTAACATCACGAATCTCTTCCACAGCAACCAGGTCTTCACGAACCACATAAGTGTGAGGCAGGTATTTGCCACTCTAAAAAAAAAAAAAAAAAAAAAAAAGACTGAAACGAGAAATTCTTTAAAACACTATTTAAATCTTATCAATAGCAGATATACTTTTTGAAATAAACTATTTTTACAGCAGTTTTAGGTTCAGAGCATATTTTTTATTTGAAAATTATTTAAATGAAATGGAATATTTTGGCTCAAATTTTTAATTTTTTAAATGAGGAAGCAAAATTATTTGGAAATGCTTATATTAAAATTTGACATCCAAAATACATACTGCCAGTTTGCCAAACAGCTCCACCAGATTTTTTGGAGGCATAACAATGGAGGTATTGAGAGGCATCAGATAGCAGTTCCCCAGCAGCAAGTCCAGGTAAGCAGTCATGCCCTGTTAGGGAGCGGAGGAAAGGTATAATTAATATAGAGAGTATCAATGCTGCAGATTTTCCAAATACCATTAGAATAGGCAGCTACATCTGTTCAAAATTAACTATTGTATTTTTAGTATCAAAAGAAAAAAATGCTTTGTTGTAAAAAAAAGATGTGCAGTTATTAACAGAATTAAATTTATCAATGAATTAAGAAAAAATAGAAAAATCACAAATACCTATAGGAATGAGAAACTCACCTTTTCAAAGTCATGAATAATTGCTGCAGGGTCACTATCAGAGAAACTGGGGACAGGCACATCAATGATGGCGATGTTGTCATCCTCTCTAATGTCAGCCTCCTCAGTCACAGGCAGGAAGTAGGGCTCTCCCCCTTGAAGGGAATTTGCTGGGTCCTCAGAATCGAAAAAGCACATCTCTCCACGATAGATGGTACTCTAATAGACAAAAAGGAAGAATTAAGACCTTCTAATACTCACCACCATAACATCTGCGTAGTTTCTCATGCCAATATGAATTCATTGTACTAATTGACAAGATGAAGACTGTTGATTATAATTTACAAAACTGAAGGTAATTTGAAACTTTTCCCTAAATCTTCATTTCTCTGGTAAAGAACACAGAATTATTTAAGTTGCTGCTAAATGTATAGCAATTAGCAATCCAAATGATGAGAATTGTAACTATTATTACCTTTGGCATGAAATACTTGTAAATGCAGGCTCCACCAACAATAAGTCCTGCCAAGATGAATGAAAGGCCTAAGAGAGTAAGCATGCATCTCCCAGAGGAGCCCTCTTTTTCCTGGGTAGCAACTCGGAGCTCCTATTTATTAAAAAGCAAAAGAAAAACAAAAACCAGATTACACTTTTAGATACGTAGTTGCTATTTTGTACAATTTACCTCTCTTGGAACCCAAGATACTTTTAAAAGATGTCATCTTAGCCTAAAATCATTTCAAGACAATTTCTGATGTTTAATACATATGAAAATCTCTAACTATATTTATTTTCTTCTTGGCATTTCCAAACCCAAATATAAATACTAACTTATTTCAAAATACACACTTCCAGAATCAGCTGAAATAATTTTTTGTTTGTGCAATGTTAAATAAATGGAAGTCATTACTTTTGGGAATTGTAATCACTAACTTTCTGGCATACAATTGTTTCTTTTTTATTTTCTCTAAATCAACTTGTTTGCCAACTTAAATGTAAATTAATATCCTTTGATCTATTAACTGATTTTCGGGAATCTGCTTTTTTTAATTAAGTTTTTATAGGAAGAGTTCTACAAGGCAAGTATATGCCATTTGCCCCTATTTTAGATTTTAAAATATTGAAGGCAAGAAACAGTTCATAATGTTTTTAATTTTAATGAGAAAGTATGCTTCCTAATGTCACTCAATGTTCTATAGCTGTGTATTGCATGAATGAAACAATGTTTTCCGTGTTCTGGGCAAAATACTCTATTTTAAAATATAGCATTTGGTATAGCGAGACACAAAAGTTGTCTGTGATAATGACTGTAAAATTCTGTTAAATTCATTATTTGTTTAAGAATTGGAACAAGAAAGAACCAAAGCAAAGAAGTAACTGATGAACTCTATACTTTTCCCCAGGCAGTGGACCAAGAATGGGGGTCCTTCAATCCCATTCTTAAATGTCACAATATACCTAAGCAATGTTATAGCTCAAGGGTAGAATAAATGAAGTCAGCAAATCTTGTCTCTGGCAATCAGAGGCTAAATCATGTAGACTTGTATGTAAATAGGATTGTTTTAGTTTTTCAGGCTATTAGCTCTGTTCCATGACAACTAGAATGTTTATGGGGCCTAATTAATCTTCAATTAATGGTGAAAATAAATGCATGGATTCTAAGGAGAGGCAATTATTTGATAACTGCTTTGTCAAAAAATGATTTCTCTTTAAAATTTAAAGAAATTTGGTGTCCACATTTTCTTAGCTAAATTTGTTTAAAGTCAAACCCTCCATTAATACTCTATAAACCTTGAAAGCTTTTCCTTGTCCCAATAGTTTTCAGAAATGTTAAATTACTTTTGTTTAAAAAATCTAACCTAAGATTAACATTATAATGACAGAACTATATATTATGATTGTAAATCATTGTAATCTAGAGCTAGAGGCTTAAAAATTATATTTTAGATGATTAAATTGAGGTCTAGAAAGATGAAGTGACTTACCTATAAGTAACAAAATGACTTAATTTGAAAATCTCAGAGAAAATAATTTCATTTTTTGTCACTGAAATATGAAAAGAGCAATTTGCACTCCAATTTTATTTCTCCTTAAGCAAAGTCTAAGTATTAGAGTCTCAAATTCATAAAATTTTCCACCATACTAGAAATAAAGATTTTTTTTCATTTAAATTTGTAGGGCTTCAAGGTGGTGTGGACTGTCACCCTAATTTCTCTCATCTTAAAGTCATTATACATAACTGTTGACCTGCTATTCTGTTGTGTCCAATGCCTGATAAGCTGGTCACAATATAATTTGTCAAATAGTAAATCAGTGTCCTATAGTGAGAGCTTCTTAAATACCTAACAAAGAAATATAATCATAGTGCAAATGTTCATTTTTGTTTATTCTTCATCATACCACAGACTAGGCAGAAGTATTACTTCCATATTAACTGAATCCAAGTACAAGTCATGAAGTTTTTGGCGGTGAGGGAAAAAAGAAATTATTGTGTGGCTATATTTAACTACTGAAGTCTAATTACACCTCCCAAAAATCTGGCCATGTTTTACTTACAAAGTAAGTAAGACAATTACATATTTGACCTGTCATTTAATCAAAACCTCAACAATGCAAGGGGGTGCAACTTTTGAGTTCTGAAATGTATAACACACAAAAGCTAGTTTGATTGTTTGGTTAAATATTGAAAATTTCTATGATAAAAATTCTCCATAAGCACACTAGCATTTCAAATTGTGTGCATAATCAGTTTTAATACATGGGTTCTGGATTCAGTCAATACACTTTTCAAATCTCAACTGTGAACACAAAAATTAAAACTTTATGGCAAGAATAAGACAAGTTAGGGCAGATGTACAAACTCCAGTACTGCAGATTTTATAGAACAAGAATAAAATACGATTATGCCTTTTAACATTGAGATTTTACTGAAGAAAATGAGGAATAGTTTACAAAGACTGAAAACATATTAGATTTTTAGAGGAAATAGAAATTCAACTAAATAAATAATGGCTAACATTGGAGGGGGGGAGGAATTCCCCCAGTTCCTGGCAATGGCAGAAGCTTAAATTACAAAGTTGGATCTGCGACAGATCTCTCTATGGAGGAGGAGGTCTAGAGGGGATTTCACTCAAAAAGGAAGCACTGAAAGAATAAATATATATTTAAAAAAACTAAATTTCTTTTTTACATACGAGTGTTTTCTTTAGGAAATTCCACTCTGAAAACGTACAAGAATCTTGAAGTAAGAGGGTACTGTGAATATCCCGAAGTCTAAGACCAACCTCAATTTTGACAGCTCCTTCACAGAATGTCTAACACCAGGGAGAAACTCAAAATATATACAGGGGGTCACAAACACATCCTACCCTAACCTATATCGCTTCCAGTCATAGCGGCCTTTCGCTTACCCCATTGTACTCCCACAAACACTCATGAATCCTAGAAAGACAGATACACAGAACTTCGTACATGTCAAAAGGAAAGAAATAAGAATTAAATCTCTTGCCCTTGAGCACCCTGAGTGTCAGCTCCGCCCCTATGGAGGCTGTGTGGGCCCCTGGAGTTAGGGACAAGGCGGTGTGCATCTCATTGATCCCCAGCCGCTGCGTACAAGTTCCCTAGGAGAAAGTGACATTGGGTCCCAGGGATTCTCGTTAAACCCGCTCCAACTTAGCCCTTAAGATGTACAGCGTGGGCTAGAACCGACGGAACGTGGCACGACGTGCGGGGATGCTAAGGGGCGTGGGGCATGGCAAGCGGAAGGTGGAGCGACTAGACAGATCAAACTGAGGGAAAGCACAGAGGGGACGGCTCGGGAACACAGGAGCAACTTTCATTTTGTCCTCTATCACTTTTCCACTTTCTTCCCCCCCAAACACCCCTTTCCCATCTTCCCCACCCTAGCAGGCATTCAAGAGTGGAGTGGGGACCGCTACCTTGCCGGTCAGGATCTGAGCTCTGACTGTGCGGCTTACAAGGGCCTCCACGTCTTGCCGTGCCTCCTCTTTTTGCACCGCCGTGGGTGTGTTGAAGGCGATTTTCACCATGGTGAATCTTCGGGCTGCGCGGTAAGGCGCGGCTCGAATCAGCGTCCTGGGCTGCAGGTTGGAAGTGGAGAAGATCGCGCTAGACCTAGCAGCTCCTACCTTCTCCCTTCTCTGCCTTCTGCTGCCTCAAGCCCAAGTCTGGGGATACTTATGACGCACTCCCAAGCTGGGTGGGAGACCGTGGGCGGTCCCAGGGAGGGGCTGAGGGAGGAGCGGGAGGGGGTCCAAGTGCTGGGATGGGAGTGGGGGTTGTCAGTGAGGCAAGAGGAGAGCCCTTGGCCCGCTGGGGCTGAACATGCCTCACCTGCACTCCAGGCTTGCTCCCACCCACCGTCTGCACCCTCAGATAAGAACAAGACAGGAAGGAACCCTGCTTGTCGTGTCTTTCTGCTTCTATGCAGGTTACAATAGCCCCTAACCCTTGATTCTGTTTTCTCAAACTTGGGCCTGGACCCCCGCGGGCCGGGAACTCTAACTTGGCGGAAACCCAAGCTTCCTCAGCTCTGCACCCACCCAGGTCCGAAAAGCACAGTTCTATGACTGTTCTGTTTCTTTATAATAACAACTTCCCTTTAAAGAACACACAGAAGCCCGTTTATAGTTACTTGGTTCCTTCTCTTATTTTTTTTTCTTTCCTGGTGTTTGTTTTGCAATTTTAATTTCCCAAACTAGAGCTATGATAAATCATAAATATAGGACTCGTGCCTCTTCCACTTCCCATTTTGCAGACAAGACATGATGAGACACAGAGGAGGATGGAAAGCTCACATTAAGTCCCTGAAATAATCCAGATCTTTTCACTCGCCCTGGTCAGGGAAACCAAAGTAAGAATTCAGCCCACAGCTTGTTTCTCTTCAGCCACCAGCTGTGAAATCTGCAGGAAAAAAAACAGGAGTATGAATGTACCTATGTGTTTAGGGAGGTGGAAGTGTGCATGGAGGACACAGAATTTAGCTAGATGCTAACCCAACTCTGGTGGGAAACCAGCAATAATCTCAAAGAGCTGAGTTATAAATCATTATCGGAACATTTACATGTGCAGCCAGTGTAATCATGCTATTTCTTCTCAATGCATTCTTACTGGTTGGTGACATTGATAGAGAACCTCACCCTGTAAAATTCATGCTTTGGAGGTTGATGACTGGGGCTGGTAGTGGTAAAGAGTTTATAAATAGTCCTGCTGCCAAAGACAGGAGAGTGATCTGTTGTGCAAAAGCACTAATACTCAGCAAAAAAGGAAAGAAAAAAAAAGACCCACCTTGTGCTAGAGAATCCCACATCTACTTATAAACTTACTAAAGGGACTTGAATATAAGAGTCACCACACATCTGTCCAAGAAATGCCAGGTTGGAGGTTATCCCACTGAGGCTACCCTGAAGTCTATGACCTGTTTCCACTGTGGGAGCTTTGTGAAGACAGTCTTCATTTTCTCAGATAGGCCACAGATGAGAAGGTAGATGGAGGGGAACAATGGGGAGCCTGTGCTTTATATATGGACAGATATTTGAGTTTGCTTAAAAATATTGGCATCTTATATTCTTTCACTTATTCTTTGTTCAAATATGCCCATTATATTTAACATTTATCAGGCAACCTTTAGTGTAAGCTGAGGAAATCTCAACATCCTAGGATATTCCTTATTACAGGTACCTCCTGTTTTTCATCACATTTGTGACATAAAACTTTAGAATCTGTATTAGTCTGGCCCTGTTATCCACATCACACAGATGGCTGAACAAACTATTTCTCTTACACATTTACCTACCAAATGCAAGGTGCCAGTTGGGGTAGTAATGTCATATTTTAGTGTATCTTCCCTAAAAGGTGGCCAGGCAGAAGGGCAGGGATTACTTCCATTTTTAAGATAGACCTAAAACTCTGGTAACAATCAAGGACTATATGATTAATTGCTGTGGATGTGACATTGAGCAAGTCACCTCCTCTCCTTGATTTTTAGTTTCTTCCTCAGTAGAATGGTGCAATATTTTTAAAAATCCTCGCCTCACAATGTGTTTCATTGATTTGATAGAGAGAGAGGGAGAGAGAGAGAGGGAGAGGTTGCCGCAACCTGGGATTGAACCTGCAACTTAGGTATGTTCCCTGACTGGGAATTGAACCCACAATGTTTTGGTATACAGGATGATGCTGCAACCAACTGAACCAACTGTCCATGGCTAATGGTGAAATATTTTCATACTGTTTCTGTGAGGATCATTTAGGGTAACGGAGGAGGACATATCTTTTCAATTATGAAGGTATAGGAGAGTGAAATGGTTGGTACACTAGGATTCTTATTTTAGTTTGTAACATACCCATGTTTCAAGGTTATAAGAACAATGTATTTTTTTTTAATTCTTCAATTATTCTTTAGCTTCTAGAGCCACTTAAGACCAAACATCTAAAGTCAGATTTCTGAGAATAGTTACATCAATTGGCATCTAACTTCTTTGTTGGATTTCAAAAAAATTGGCCATTGCCTGTTTGCTTATGCCATGTCATCTCTTAGGAATATCACCAATACCTCTCTGTCTTTGCTGCCATTGGACATGCATGAAGCAGAACATAAGTTAGCAGTTATGGCTGGTACCCTCTCAATATAAATAAGTAATACTGTATTAGAATCATAAAGTAGCAACAGCACCCATTGTTAATGTCCATTTCAGGAAGGGCAAATAGTTTCCAAATGTTTTTTTTTTTAATTTAAAAATATATCTGATATTTGCTTATTGGGCTGAAACCAGTAGGGGACATATTTCCATCTACTAAAACATGATTCTCGTTGGCTAAACTCTTCCTTGTACTCTCTTTCCTGGCAACAAAATCTTGTTTCTTAGAATCAATGTCTCCCACTTTCTTGTATTTGGAAACTGCGGGGATCTGGTTGCCATGCTAATTTCAGCTCACAGTGTTGATCATGTCTGAATGCTCACCAGTCAAGTTTACAAATGACTACTTCCCTATTCTCATATGCCAGATGAAGATTAAGTTATCACAACTTGGGATAAATGGAACATGGCATGAAATTGAATGCCAAGCAATGATGTAAACTCTCTTTGATGATCTGGAATTATCAAAATTTTAATCACACAAAAATAAGGTTATTAGCAGCATCTGTGATACCAGTCATTCATTAAATCATTTATTTATTCATCAAGTATTTACTGAGGGTCTACTGCTTGCCTTGTGCTGTGATTAGCCATGGGAATATGGTGGTGAGCAAAGCAGACACAACTTTGCCCTTACATAGCATATCACCACTGCAGTTGTTGAAGAGGGAACACTGGTCTTGTGTTGTGGAGTGGGATATAACAATTTTACAAAGCAGCAGAGTAGTTCCACCTACAGCCAATGATACTAAGAATGTTTAAATTCCTAGCTCACCTACAATGGCTTCGGATCCAGCATTCTATTTAAAAAGAATAGTATGACAGCAAGTTGGATTGGGAAGCCAGTTAGGAGGCACTCCCATATTCCTCTTGAGAGGTGGTAGAATACATTGATGATTTCAATATTTAAAATAAAGGGACACATTCCAGAGATAGTTTGGAGCCATTCTTTATAAGATCTAGTGCAATAATAAATCATATGGAGAAGAAAAATTAGAAAAAAAATCTGTTTTGAATAACTGGGAAGATTGAGAAAATGATGATGCCCTTGATAATATTAAACCCTTGTTGCACATGTAATAAGCTAGATTTCTGTGCTAACCTGAATAAAGTGATTATGTCATTTAATCTTTACTACCACCATGTGAGGTATGATTATATCCCTCATTTTATTGATGAAGAAGCTTAATTTTCTACCAGTTAGATGATTTGCCCAAGATCAAATTCTAACCCAGGTGGCCTGACTCTAGTGTTTACCCTCTTAACCCATATTTTACCTGGCTGCTAATAAAAGAAATGGGAAAATCAAGAAGGGGGATGGCTTGAAAGTGGGGAAAATAATCAGCATATTCTCTAGGGAAATGAAGCACAATTCCCTACCTATGTTGCAGATTCCTGCCCAGGATTTTGTTCAGGACTAAAAATATTTGACACCCTTTTAAAACTTTGCTGGCTATAAGCTACTCATCTTAAAGCATGGTTCTACTGAGTTGTGCAGTCACTTTTATCGGCAGAGAAGCAGACAGGGAGAACTGACCAGCCATCTGCTTCTGGTATAATTCCAGGAGTTTGGTTTTAATCTTTAAAGAGCCAAGCCATTTTCTATATCCACTATTTCCCTGTAAATGCAGCTCAGCCCTAGGAGCATAGATAGGGCTCCTCACACAAAGTAATAGGGAACAACTCACTTTCTGGAATAGATCGTTGCTTCTTGACTCCATTGAAGGTTTTCCTTGTAGGCTAGTAAGCTATGATAATAGGAGCATGCAACATTTTCTTTTCTTTTCTTTTTAAATATATTTATTGATTATGCTGTTACAGTTGTCCCATTCCCCCCCCCCAACTCCACTCCATCCTGCCCACCCCCTCCCTCCCACATTCCCCCCCTATAGTTCATGTCCATGGGTCATGTATATAAGTTCTTTGGCTTCTACATTTCCTACACTATTCTTACCCTCCCCCTGTCTATTTTCTACCTACCATTTATGCTACTTATTCTCTGTACCTTTCCCCCCTCTCCCCCTCCCACTCCCCTATTGACAACCCTCCATGTGATCTCTATTTCTGTGGTTCTGTTTCTGTTCTAGTTGCTTGCTTAGTTTTCTTCTGTTTTGGTTTTAGGTGTGGTCGTTAATAACTGTGAGTTTGCTGTCATTTTTACTGTTCATATTTTTTATCTTCTTTTTCTTAGGTAACTCCCTTTAACATTTCATATAATAAGGGCTTGGTGATGATGAACTTCTTTAACTGGACCTTATCTGAGAAGCACTTTATCTTCCCTTCCATTCTAAATGATAGCTTTGCTGGATACAGTAATCTTGGATGTAGGTCCTTGCGTTTAATCTTGGGTAATGTAATTATGATGTGCCTTGGTGTGTTCCTCCTTGGGTGCAGCTTCTTTGGGACTCTCTGAGCTTCCTGGACTTCCCGGAAGTCTGTTTCCTTTGCCAGATGAGGGAAGTTCTCCTTCATTATTTGTTCAAATAAGTTTTCAATTTTTTGTTCTTCCTCTTCTCCTTCTGGCACCCCTATAATTCGGATGTTGGAACCTTTCAAGATGTCCTGGAGGTTCCTAAGCCTCTCCTCATTTTTCCGAATTCTTGTTTCTTCATTCTTTTCTGGTTGGATGTTTGTTTCTTCCTTCTGGTCCACACCATTGATTTGAGTCCCAGTTTCCTTCTCATCACTATTGGTTCCCTGTACATTTTCCTTTGTTTCTCTTAGCATAGGCTTCATTTTTTCATCTACTTTTCGAACAGATTCAACCAATTCTGTGAGCATATTGATAACCAGTGCTTTGAACTGTGCATCCGATAGTTTGGCTATCTCTTCCTCGCTTAGTTGTATTTTTTCTGGAGCTTTGAAGTGTTCTGTCATTTGGGCCATTTTTTTTTTCTTTTTTTGTCTTGGCGGGTCTGTTACTTTAAGGGGCGGAGCCTTAGGTGTTCCCCGGGGCGGGGTAACGCTGGTCGCTGTGCTGTGATGCTGTACGTGGGGGAGGGGCCCAGAGGGAGCAATGGCGCCCGCTTCACTCTCCTCCGGATTTTAATCTTCCACTCCGATACCCACAATCAAACTGGACCCCTCTGGTGCTGGTTCCCCAGTGGGTGGGCTTGTGCACACTCTAGGCCCCTGTGGGTCTCTCCAACGACCTCTCCCGTGAGGCTGGGAGTCTCTCCTGCTGCCGCCCCAACCCCCACGGGTGTTTCCAATCAAAGGTTTGAGGCTTTATTTCCCAGTGCTGTAGCCCGGGGTTGCGAGGTCTGCTTCGCTTCCTGCCGTTCGTCCGGTTTATCTATGTTCGAATGTGGGGCTGCGGTGTGCTACCCGCCGCTCTGCCTGCCCCGTTCTCCGCCACTGAGTCCGGCCCTCTCGGTTTATCTGCGCGAATGTGTGGCCGCAGGGTCTGCTAGTGCTCGGACTGCCTGCCCCGTTCGTCCCACACTCCGCCAGTCTTGGTCCTGCCACAGCCACGCGAGTCCTCTCCACCCCGGTGCCCATCTCCACCCCTCCTACCAGTCTGGATGAATGTTTATTTTCTATTTTCTTGGTGTTGGTCCCCCTTGCTGTTCGATTCTCTGTCAGTTCTGGTTGTGCGAGGAGGCGCAGTGTGTCTACCTACGCCGCCATCTTGGTTCTCTAAGTCTGTGTCAACATTTTCTTAAATATAGGAATAGATTTCCACAGTAATGTGGTCTCATCTTCAAGATTAAGAGGCAGTGTTACCCCACTCTGATTTATGAAAATCACTTTTTTTGTCATTTGGGGAAACTTAAAAATTTATTGAAATTATTTGTACTTTCAAAGCACCTTTTGTAAATTGTGCGAGTTCTTATCTTGTTGCAGAATATTTGGGGAATTTTTAAAATAGAGTTATGACAATACCTGAGCATTTCTTATGTTATCAAGTTTTACAAAAAGTTCCATTCCTGAGTGCTACAGGAGAAATTCAGGTCTAGCCCCAGGAGTGCTTTTGAGAACATCCCTTCAGTTCAGTTCTATAATACAGGGTCCGGTAGAAGTAACGCCTTCTTGAGTGTGGTTGGTAGGTTACTAATATGGGTGTAATAATTTATAGTTTTAATTTCAAGATTTCACCTAAAATGTCATATGGTGTACTTGAGTGTGATATTGTTATGTTACAGAACTACATGCTTTATGATTTTGTAATAAAATATTTTGTAATAAAAGGGGCATTATTTGTGACGTACCCTGTATATTACTGATTAGATACTAAGATGTCTTTTTTGATTTTAGAGTTATGTTCCTATTCAGTGAAAGCACAGACATTTGTATTTTTATTAATGATTATTAAACCAGATATTCTTTTTACTCACATGTTTAGTTTTGTTGGTGGCTCAACATATTCTGCTCTTAGTTTAGTCTTAAAGAATACACAATCCTGTATTGTCTTATGGCACGTGAATCAACTTGATTGTTTTCAAAATGCAATTTTGTTTTTTATATTTATTTCACTATTTTTAGGTTAACTACAATACATCACATTCCAAAGCCTTTAATTTTTTCAAAGTATGGTGGCATAGTCTAAATATTGAGGCTAAAAGAGCATACACAACAAGTTAGATTCTAATTCTATCCCTAGGTTACATTATTGTCAGGTCAATGGCACAGTAATTCCCAACAAATTAAGTCAGATCATGATTGGAAAATCCTGGTTGACACTTTCCTAATCCAAACTCAAGGTCCAGTGAAAGTGCTGCTTATATTTTAGTGTGGTTACTATGTTTCTATGCGAGTGCAAAAGAGAAATCTTGCATAAAGGAACACTGTAGTGTGTGAGAGTTTCTTTACAGTTTCTTATCAACACATCAATTATATTCTTGACTTGTAAGGGGAGTTATCTTCTGAGAATTTTAATGTTTTTGTTTCAGCAGCTGAAATTTGTAATTGCCTCTACCATATTGAGAAATACCCTCTGCACAAATATTGTCTACATAGTCTGGGAAGGAAGGGGTCACTTCTATGTTTTCTTTATGCAGTTAACACAAAACAAGCAGCCTCTTTCCTTATATTTGGCATTCGGATTTATAATATAAAACACTCTATGAAATGGTATAGATTAGAATAATGGCATTTATAAATAGAAATAGCTAATTAAAGAAATGTCAACATTTATTATAAATAAAGAGAATCTTTTCCTTCCAACAGTATGATATTACCCCTTGACTGTTAAGCTATAAGGAGAAATTCTATTTATCTGAACTCTGAAATGCTTAATTCCCCACTTCTGTCAACCTTTCAAGGCAGCTATAGAATATCCCATCCTGGTATACTCTTATTTAGTCACCCTTTCAGTACCGTTTTTGGGTTGAAACTTTTAGTTCGCTGACATTGATACATTATTTGGTAGTTTATTTAGAAAGAGCTTGAGAGTAAATCAATTTTTGATTGATGCAAATAATTGCTATCAAACAACGAGACATGCACAGAAAAGAAAAATGCATGTGTATCTTATAGAATTGCAAATATGGATAAGCGGGAAGAGGAAATGATGACTGATTAACAAGAATATCCAACAAATAATATAATGAATGTCATGAGACTGTGTGGGCACAGTATGATTCTGCCATCTACACAGCAATTTCTTCCAAAGACAACTCTGTCAGGAAACCCCCCCCAAAAAACATTTGAATTCCAAATCTGCATTCCACATACAGACAGAAATGTTTTCCTAGCAATTCAAAGTAAAGGTAACTATAATTGGTTATACAGGAAATTCAAAGAAGGCAAAATAGTCTCCCACAAATCAATTAAGCACATAATTTGTTTTCTCAGTGTATATTTCAATAAGCATATTCTCTTGAGAATGCTTTATCTAAATTACACTACCACCTTAAGCATCCAAAAAAGTTTTAATAGAACTCTCCAAAGCACATCTATTATGCTTTGTGTATTGATGATGTACACCATATGAAAGTTCTTTCCTTAATACACTGCACTGTAAAATAAAACAACAATGACACTGCTCTTATTCCTTACAGGCATCATCTTCATTTTTGTGTTTTCTATGTGCAAGGGTGTCTGTTCTTTTGGCTTGCTTGCCTGGTGGAAGAAGGGCAGAACTAGTTCTGAGGGATAAATCAAGTGACTAACAGTGATTGTGTGACTCACTTTTGCTAATTAAAAAGAAAAAGAAAAGAAAACAGTAGTTTTAAAAAAAGAAACTAAAAATGTGAAAAAAAGAATGAAGTAGTTTGTATGATATATTATAAATAGTGTCTTTTTTATAGTAAATTCCATATATATCCATCTTTTACCTCTATGAGGGTCTAACTCACATTTGAATCCTTGTCAGTGTTTAGTCCTTTTCATGTTACAAAGAGAAAGCTAAATAAAATTGTTGAATTGAACCTGAAGTTCATAGGTAAGCAGTCAAATTGTAAACATTTTTCAGTAAAGCAGATGGGACCAGATCTGCCTCTGTCCATGCACCCCTTAGGATTCTCACATGGTCTTTTCTCCTTCAGAGATGGCTCCAGTTGATACTCACGTCATTCTATGAGTTGGAATGCTGTATTTTTAAAACTTGACCAGACAATGTGTGATATATAGTGCACCTTGCCTTGGAACCATACAGTATCCTTAGAAAGTCTTAAGCACAACCTTGGAGATAAGTATCACAGCAAAATTCTGTTCATGCATTAAGTCTCACTTCCTCCCTGGTTCTTTCCTGGAGCACAGTTCTCTTGTTCTTCAACCTCCATCGACACTGTCTTCATATATTGCTTCTTTTTTTTGTCTCATGCCACAGTTTGTGACTGTGTTTCATCTTCCTTACCATATTATATAGTATTTCTGAAGAGCAGAACCCGATTCTTGTGCTTTATATCTCCACAGTGTCTATTATGAGTCTGAGCCAATACCTAGTCAGTGTTCAACCAGATTCATTGATTGCGTTAGTTGTTGACAACTGCTTCTCTTTGGGAAGAAAGAGGGAGCAAGTAAGTGGAAAATTAAGGGGACATTATACTGCCTTTACAGTCTCATACCTTCAATCTACGAATTAACAAATCTTCAGGGATCTTTTTTATGAGCCCAACTATGTGCTCTTTACAAAATACAGAAATATAAGAATGCCATCTTCTCTAAAGAGGTTTAAAGTCTTCTGTAATAGAAAAGTAATAAATTTCATCAGTATAGAATGACATCACTTTTACATTCCTTAATTCATTTGATCCTACAAACTATATTCATCATGGCAGAGATGATCAACTTTCAATCATTTTTTACAACCAATAAGCTCTTGAGAATGTGAATGATTTTGGTGGGCCAAATGGATTTATCGATACACCCCTCCTCTTGAAATGAATGGAACACATGGCAGGTCTACTCCACAGGGCAAACCTGCCTCAGACCAGATCAAATGCACTCAATCTATGGTTCTGAAATTCAAGAAGAAAGAAATGCACTCCTCCTAGATTCACCAGTAGAGGCGTAACTTCCTGTTTTCATGGTAAGAGGAAATAGAGGTGGAGGAGGGCAAAACGCAGGAAGTTGTTTTCTAGTCAATTCTGCCTCCACATGGGAGCAGTAGTTCTAGGAAATAAATGTTCATCCTTAACAACTACATCATGTTTATTTTTAAAATTTTTTATCCATGAAAGTATAATTGACATATAACATTGTTAGTTTCATGTGTACAACATAATGATTCAATATTTGTATATATTGCAAAATGATCACTACGATAAGTCTAGTTAATGTCTGTCACCATACATAGTTACAGATTTATTTTTTCTGATGAGAATTTTTAAGATTTACTCTGAAATATGCAATACAGATTATTAACAATAATCACCGTGCTATATATTACATCCTCATGATTTATTTATTTTAAAACTGGAAGTTTGTATCTTTTGAACCCCTTCACCTAGCTCTTCCATGCATCACCCTGCACCTCTGGAAGCCACCAATCTGTTCTCTATATCTATGAGGTTTCTCTGTGTATTTTACTTAGAATAATGCCCTCAAGATTCAACCATGTTGTCACAAATGGCAATATTTCATTCTTCTTTTTGGGTGAGCGTCATTCTATTATATAAATATAAATATAGATATAGATATATGAGTGTTCTAGCAAATATTTATATTTATTTATATATCACATTTTCTTTATTCATCTGTTGATGAACACTTAGGTTGTTTCCATATCTTGGTTATATCAAATAATGCTGAATGAAGATGGAGGTATATATTTTTTCAAATTAGTGTTTTTGTTTACTTAAGGGTAATCACTGAGAAATGGGACTGTTTGGGTCATATGGTAATTCTATTTTTAATTTTTTGAGGAACCTCCATACTGTTTTCCATAGTGGCTATACCAATTTATGTTGCCACCAACAGCACACAAGGATTCCTTTTCCTTCCTTCTTATTATCTCCAACATTTGTTACTCATTGTCTTTTTGATAATTACCATTCTCACAGGTGTGACGTGATGTCTAATTTTATTTTTAATTTGTATTTCCCTGATGATAAGTGATGTTGAGTGTCTTTTCATATAACTGTTGTCTATCTGTATGTCTTCTTTGAAATAACATCTGTTCAAATTCTCTACTTATTTTTAAAATAATGTTTGTTTCTTTGATACTTAGTTGTATGAGTCCTTTATATTTTTTAATGTTAACTCCTTATTGGATATATTAATAGCAAAAATTTGTACCATTTAGTAGGTTGTCTTTTTATTTTGTTGATGGTTTCCTTTACTGTGCAGAAGCTTATTAGTACTATATAGCCCACTTGTTTATTTTTACTTTTGTTGCTTATGCTTTGGGTGTCAAGTCCAAAAAATTATCACCCAAGACCTATGTCAAGGAGCTTACCACCTATGTTTTTTTCTAGGTTTTTTATGGTTTCAGGCCTTATATAAAACTCTTTAATCCATTTTGAATTAATTTTTTGTGTATGGTATATGATAGTGGTCAAATTTTCATTATTTTGCATGTGGCTGTCCAGTTTTTCCAACATCATTTATTGAAATAACTGTCTTTTTTCCATTGTATATTCTTAGCTTCTCTGTCATAAAATAATTGACCATATATGCAGGATTTATTTCTGGGGTCTCCATTCTGTTCCATTAATTTATGTGTCTTTTTAAAGGCCAGTGCCATACCGTTTTGATTACTATAGCTTTGTAATATAGCTTGAAATCAGGGAGTGTGATGCTTCTAGCTTTGTTCTTTTTTTCTCAAGATTGCTCTGGCTATGTGGTGTCTTTTGTTGTTCCATACAAATTTTAGAATTTTTTTTTATTTTTGTGATACATACCATTGGAATTTTGATGGGAGTTACACTAAATCTGTGGATTTGGGTAATATGGTTATTTTAATAATATTATACTTCCAATCCATGAGCTCAGAATTGAAATATCTTTTCTATATGTGTGTGTTCAACTTATTTTTATCAATGTTTTATAGCTTTCAATATGAAGATCTTCCAGTTCCTTGGTTAAATTTATTCTTAGGTACTTTAGTCTTTTTGATGCAATTGTAAATGGGATGACTTTCTTAATTTCTCTTGCTGATAGTTCATCACCAGTATATAGAGATGCAACAATTTTCTTATATTGATTTTGTACCTGCACATTTACTGAATTTATTTATTAGTTCTAACAGTTGGTTTTGTTCAGTTTTTAAGGTTCTCTAAATATTATATAATGTGATCTACAAATAGTGACAATTTTACTTCATTTATAATGTGGATGCCACTTATTTATTGATGTATTTTTCTTAGTTGTTCTGGCCAAGACTTCCAATATTATATTGAATAAAAGTGCCGAGAATGAGCAACATTTTCCCTCCTTTTGACTGGTGAGGAAACAGTTTCTTAGGGATTCCTCACAGTCCCTCTGTCACAATACCAGGATATGGCAGAGCTTGAGCAGGAGCATAGGCTTCTTAACTCCAAGTTTAGTTTTCCATCCACCACACCATGCTGCTTGGGTACAACAGATGTCCCCTGCCTTTCACCAGCAGTATCACATATCATTGGTAGCAGTCTGAAAATATGACCTCTAGTGCTTGCCATTTGAGGCCTTCACTTCACAAAGGGATTTTATGTAAACCAATACCAATACCATGAAAATTTCTAAAGTAGACCATGAGGAAGGTTTTTAAGAGAAATTTCACATATGGGCATGAGAACACTTTACTTTTCATTACAGCATAGTTACACATAGCATCAGTAGTCAAGACAATGTTCCTTGGTTTAAGTAAAGGGAGACAACTTCAGCCCTGCTGGATTTATCAAGAATAAAACTAACCATATCTTGGAAAAAGGACCTAATCAGCACACCTCATGTCTCTCCAATCTTTGAGGCAGTGTAGAGTGAAGGCTATAAACACAAACTGAAATATCAGCAGACTTTTCCTGATGTCTCATTGGCCAGACTGCATCATATATTCATTCCTAAATCAATTATTGACAAGGAGAATAAATGGAATTACCACAATTGGCTTAGTCTATTCAAAACTCACCCTGCTCGGAGGAGAAACCAGGTTTGCAGGGTAAACAAAATTAAGTTTCTTGCAACTATGAAGAAGGAGAATCACTATAGACTAGGCAACCAAAAATCCTCCCATAGTTCTTTCCAGAAAATAAATGTATAAACATTATCATCAGTGAAATCTTATGGAGTCTTATTAGTAAATTATTGCAATGTTGGGACTCTGCAAAGCAGAGAACTATTCAGAAATTCTTCTCTTATATATCAGCCGTAGATCTTCCCTTTTTGTACATAGCCACTCTCATTGTAATAATATGAATTTTAATTGACCTAAAATGTTTTGGTTTTTCAAACCATCAGTCTTTGGCACTTTTTTTGGCCTACAAATACAGCTATAAAAATACAATCTCAGGTGCAAGATTGAGGAAATACAGTTGTGCTGGGCTTCAGGAAAAAATATCCAAAAAAGTTTTCATATTTGAGTTTTCAACAATTTTAGTCAAATGAAATCTCCACTTTGGATTCTGTTGCAGTCAAATTTTAAAGCATTATTTTCAAGTATTTTATAAAAACCTTTAACAAAGTGAAATTTTGATCAAGTTTTCTTCATGTATTAACAACTATATTAAAACCACAAATGCTCTATTTGGCTTTAAATTCAGATGGTATCAATTTTATTTCTATAGACAGTTGAAATAGAGCATAGTATAGGTAGCATTGGTAATAGATTCCATTTGTCTTTAACTGCATAACTTAGGAAAGATAAGTTTGCTCTTATTAGTGGCTCAATTTATAGCTTAATGGGAATTCTCCACCTTCAAATCTAAGAGGAGTAAAGTGAAAAAACAGGTTGAGTAACAAGGAATCCAGTGGAGACCAAATTCCCCAAGGACTCAGAATGCTTTTTCTAAGGGAGATCATCCAGCTTGGCATAAGAACATTTCTACCCAAACTGGGTGGTAAAAAGGCTAAGACAGTCTTTTTGAGTGGAGATGTAACTACATTAATTTTAAAATAAGACCTTTGTACAAGCTGATAAATTTAAACTTGGAAGCAAATAGCAGAGACCTGCTAGTAGTAGTCCAGATAATACTGAGAGCCCAGATTTAAGGGTTTCTTAGGAAAGCAGATATTATCATTTTAGTATGATTTCTATGTTTTTGCACAGGCCAGTGTTAAACTGGTGACAAAATTATGGGATGAATGATAGATTACTCTTGTAATATCTTAGCTACTAATTGTAGGAAAATTACCTTGTATTGTATTTTCAAAATCATCTCATGGATAGACAAACTTGCTGGAATAGGAGAGTGGATTTAGGAAGATTCCAAAGTAGACAATAGAAGTCAGATATGTAAGAAAAATGACAGAGGACTGAAACAATAAAAATAGAAGATCAGCTCAAAGGGGTTCGGAGAAGTCCATGAGGAGTAGCTACTTGTGTAATTTATGTTTGTTCAATCTGCACATCAACTGGAATATTGAACAACAAGCTTTGGCCTCTTAGTCTTTATATGGTACACTTTCCATGTCATAAGTCAATAACCTCAAATATGAAAAAACAGTATTTACAGGGATAGGGGAATGAGAAAGTGGCTCAATAAGGGATAGAAGAACTGGAAAACAAGATAAGCCTTCCTTGATGCTATTTCACTATATTCTAGCTAAATTGATCTTTACAATAGAACAAGAGGCATGCAAATAAGGAACAGATTGACAGGGGCCAGAGGGGAGGAGGGAAGGGATTAAGGAAGGAAAGAAAGGGGAGAGTCTAGTTAAAGAATAAGTATAAATGGCCAATGGACAAGGGCGGCAGGGCGGGGATTTACTGTGAGAGTGATGGGGGAGCGGGGCAGGGGAGAACAATGGAGTAAAATTGGGACAACTGTAATAGAACAACAATAAAAAAAAAAAAAAAGAAACCTTTAGCCCTGGCTGGTGTGGCTCAGTGGATTGAGTGCTGGCCTGCAAACCAAACAGTCACTGGCTAGATTCCCAGTCAGGGCACATGCCTGGGTTGCAGGCCAGGTCCCCAGTAGGGGGCGCGTGAGAGGCAACCACACATTGATGTTTCTCCCCCTCTCTTTCTCCCTCCCTTCCTCTCTCTGAAAATAATCAAAAAAATAAAATCTTAAAAATAAACTTTAGAACATTTAATATAAGGACCAAGGAACTTTTTACTTCTTTAACTTTTGTCTCATGAAACCATAACACCCTTGTTTTCCTTTTGGCCTTGAAGCGTCCATACCAAATTCAAAAATGAACTTAATTTCTTTGTAACTCATTTAGGAAATAATGCTTTTATTAAAAAGTTAGTGGCTTGTGTTCTTTATATACAGGGTGGGGCAAAGTAGGTATACAGTTCTTTATATGGAAAATAACACAATAATTAATAAATGATAATAAAAGAATAAATTGTTTCGCATACAACTATAAACTTGCTTTTGCCCCACACTATGAATTTGCCATTACACACACCTTCCCTTCCCATTCTTCCCCTACACTCAATTTAGCAAATCCTGATTATTTACTGACATTCATTAGAAACTACAAGTCATGTATCTGGTTGGGGGGAAGTTGGCCTTGAGATATAATGAAATCTTATTTTTCCATTTTTTCTCTCCTTCTTTCTCTAAGTATATCTTAAGGAAGAACCATTTTGTGTCCCCCTTTTCTTCCCAAGCTTGCTACTCCTTGGCTTTGCCTGTTCACACTGCCTGCCTGGGGAGTGCATAGAGTAGGCTTTCTTCTTGTATACACAAGCCTCGTTTAAATCACTGAGGGCCCTAGCAGGATTCCAGGCCTCCTTCCCAGTCTCCATTTGCATTTTAAGAAGTTTTTGCAGTTGTGACGAGGAACTCTTCTTAAGAACTACAGGCCTCTGTATTTGCTTGTGTGACTTATGCTTGATGGTTGTCTCTGAATATAGGCTGTGATGCTGAGTGACAGGCCTGGACCCTCTAGTCTTTTTTTATATATGCTGCTCTTGCCATTATGGCACGGAGTCAGGAGAGCTAACCTGCTCACAATTTTATGGCCCTAAACCTGTAAAGAGTATGTTTGCTTAGCAATGAGGAATTTTCTGTTTTCTCAGTAGGTACTTTCTTTTAGAAAAGCTGGAAGTAGATGCTTCTGCTTCTCTAACTTCGTCCTGCTCCTTCCTCACTGCCTGATATTGATCAAATGTTATCTCCTTCAAAGACGTGTTTTGGGGGTATAAAAGAAAGATGTTTGGATTGAAAAGTCTTAGTGAGGAGTTGTATCACCTCCCAATTTTATAAAAGAAGAATCAAAACTCAAAACTGAAGGTCCTGATATGACTAATATTTATATAACAACAAGATTATTGTTACAAATATACTTGTGTCTTCCTGTTGGGACCCTAAGGAAAGCACTATCAAAATAGATATGTTTGAAGGATTTGTTCTTTTCAAAACAAACAGAAAAAGAATGAGACCTCATAGAATCATAAAATGTGAGATATGGAAGGGACTTTGAAAGTTTGTTTCTACTCCCTCTCTGACTGCACAGTAAACAGCCTTGCTCAAAGTTCACAGTCAGTTATCAGGAGAGGGGGACTGGGAGCCCATGTTTGCCTAGCTCTTTCTGCTACAGTCTGCTACTTCCTGGGTTTAGCATCAGCTTTTATTCAGCTGTTGCTGATGATTAAACTTATATCCCTTCTCCACAAAAACCCTTTCCAGAGAAAAATAATAAATGCCTTTGCCAATGTTATATAGCATTTTCTCTTTTCGTAACTAGTTTTTCTCTTGGTATAAACTTTGCGGTTGCTTATTTATTTTATTTGTTCCATCAGAATTTGAGACCACTGAAGTTTCTAATCTGTGTGAAAGGGTTTTTTGTTTTATTTTTATTAGCATTTGCTTCAGCCTGACTGATACACATAGCTGGGCAAACACACACACACAGAGTTGCCTGGAGGCTGACTGGTGACAAGAAATGAACAGGTGTGATGGACAGTCATTGGAATCTGCAGGCTGGTCTTCAGGCAGATCCAGTATCACATTGTGATGATTTATTCTGGGTCACAATAAGCACAGGTGCTGCAATCATCATCCAGTGTCCTTTTAATATTAATCTGTCTGCAGTTCTCACTAGAAAACATCTGTTTTTTTCCCCTTACCTCCTGCTGGGTGCCCTCCATTCACCCTTCAACACCCCTTTGTTCCCTTTACCACCACAGAGTCTACTGCCTCCTTGTCTCAGTTAGGACATCCTGCCTGTATGGTGAGCATGTGGTAGTAACTGTGATCATATTAAGGTGGGCCTGAGGGTGTGTTCCAAAGCTTCATTATTATGACACTAATTGATTGATCTTATAACTTAGACATGAATTCATAGTTGTTTTTTGAATGTTCACTCACTAACTGTGCCCCTATTTATTACTGAGTTGTAACAGCAATTTTCACAGAAGTAAATGTTTTTGGTTTATGTGATTTTGCTTTTTATGCCTGATCCATAAAGAAGGTTTTATAAATCATCATGCCACCTCTTTAAATGCCCTATGGTCATATTTTAAGAAAGACCCTGTGACAAGGGGCCCTAGCACATTGAATGGAAAGACTATAAAAACTTCAGAACACTTAACATAAAACTGATATATTATGTGGTAATGTTTCTAGTAAAACCAGGACCTCATTCATCATAAAAGACACTCTTTGGCTAAGTTCCATGCTGTATGTTAAAGAACTGTCACTTTCTAGTCACAATACAGATTGCCACTCTTAATCAGAGCTAGACAAACTAGAAATTTTAGAAGAAAATACTGCTGAAAAATGAGTTTTGCCAAACAAAGGACACTAAGGGCAGACTCAGGCAGTCAGGACCCCCTCTCACAGCCTTAGATTTATCCTCACAACATGAGGATATGGGCCTATAAATCTCTAATTCTGTGATTTAATTTACTTTTTTTTCTTGAAGCAAAAGTCTCTGTAGCTGCTTTATGCACCAGAGTTCAACTTAAATTGGTAGACATTAACTAGGGGCCTGGGAGCAATAATCCTTTGATTAGAATGGTGACTACCTTTGCCACACCCTCATGGGTCTCTAATTATCTCAGAAGGTATTGTGAAATGCTTGGGAGGAAAAAAGTACAAAACCAACTCAAAATCATTTACACTGAATGTAGGAGCCAACAGCATTTAGCACTTGCGTAGAGTTGTGGGAAGAAGTGTTAGGAAATCGAACAATGCTTTCACTCTTCCTCACCCTGCAATCAATCAGTCACCATATTCTGCCAAGTTTTCTGGTTCAACATCTCTTGCATCTGTTCTTTTCCATTTGCAGCGCTGCCATCCTCACTGCAGCTTCTTACCAGCTCACCCTTAGTTTACTTTGAAAGCCTCTTGAACATTTTCACTGCCTGCTCCTTTTCATCTTAAATGCAGCTTATTTGAGAGAGAGAGAGAGAGAGAGAAATGAAGGAAGGAAGGGAACATCTTCAGTGGTTCTCCATTGCTTCTGGGAATAAGGAAAAACCCCTTTGTCTTAAAGTTAAAATTTTTGCTTTCCTATTCAGCCTTAGCTTCCTCACACATATCACCATGGTCTCTACTGGTACCACTAAGCTATTTTTCAGTCTTTGTACCATCTTATTCCTTTCACCTCTGCGACTTTCAGGTATGCCTCCAATTCCCAGTCAAAACTTGTCTTTTTCTTACAGTCATCTCAAGCCACTAAGCCTTAAGGAATCTCTTTTGAATCTTTTTACCAATTATTCACTTGGTCATGAATCAACTGCCTCATTTCTCATTAAATTGATTGTTATTTTTATTATAAAAACACTACAACATGCCCTGGCTGGTGTGGCTCAGTGGATTGAGCACCAGCCTGCAAACCAAAGGGTCACTGGTTTGATTCCCAGTCAGGGCCCATGCCTGGGTTGCTGGCCAGGTTCCCAGTAGGTGGCACACGAGAGGTAACCACACATTGATGTTTCTCTCCCTTTCCTTCTCCTTCCTTTCCCCTCTCTAAAAATAAATAAATAAAATCTTTTTAAAAATAAGATAAAAACGGTACAACATGAAAGACAAACTTGAGAAATGGGGAGGTGGATATGTTCGGGAAGCTGACCCAGATCCCCAGGTCTCTAAATGAAAAAGGCCATATTTGAGAGCGTAAGTTTTCTGTCCCATGTATCACCATTTATGAACTTTGTAACATTGAAATAGCTAACATCTTAAAGTCTCAATTTCCCCATTTGGAAAATAAACAATACAATAGTACATAGTGTTAAGTATTGCTAGAATTATTAAATGAGATGATAACACATGTGAAACAGTCAGAACTCAGTCAGTCACAGGGAAATCAGCAAATTTTCTATTATTGTTACTTTCATATTCCATTTCAGTCATGCTGTGTGTATATTTTCATAGCAGATGACACAATTTTTTTCAGTTAACACTGCTTTATAAGCATCATTTTGTATTTCAGTACCATCTTCAGAAATATATTTTGTTTTATAACAATCCATAGTGTGCATGCATCATATTTTACCCATGTATTCCTCCATTGTTAGGTACTTGGGTTGCTTTTCCTATTCTGTTATTATAAATAATGTTTTGATTGATAACTTTATGCATACAATTTTCTTTTCATTTGGATCATTTCCTTAGAATAAAATTTCCAAAAAGAAGTTTTTGGGAAAAGAGTGTGTGCATCGCCATGGTTCTTATACCACCAGCAATTTATAGCACTAGTTTTTTTTAGGTATATTTTATTGATTATGCTATTACAGTTGTCCCAATATTTTTCTCCACTTTATCCCCCCCCACCCTGCACCATCCACCCTCCAGCATTCCCCCCACCTGAGTTCATGTCCATGGGTCGTACATATAAGTTCTTTGGTTTCTCTATTTCTTATACTATTCTTAACCTCCCCCTGTCTATTTTGTGCTTACCAATTATGCTTCTTATTCTCTGTACCTTCCCCCGCACTGTCCCGTCCCTGCTGATAACCCTCCATGTGATCTCCATTTCTGTGATTCTGTTCCTGTTCTAGTTGTTTGCTTAGTTTTTGTTTTTGTTTTTTAGGTTCGGTTGTTGATAGTTGTGAGTTTGTTGTCATTTTACTGTTCATAGTTTTTTATCTTCTTCTATTTCTTAGATAAGTCCCTTTAACATTTCATATTATAAGGGCTTGGTGATGATGAACTCCTTTAAATTGACCTTACCTGGGAAGCACTTTATCTGCCCTTCCATTCTAAATGAAAGCTTTGCTGGATAGAGTAATCTTGGATGGAGGTCCTTGCCTTTCATGACTTGGAATACTTCTTTCCAGTCCCTTCTTGCCTGTAAGGTTTAATTTGAGAAATCAGCTGACAGTCTTATAGGAACTCCTTTGTAGGCAACTGTCTCCTTTTCTCTTGCTACTTGTAAGATTCTCCCCTTATCTTTAACCTTGGGTAACTTAATAGTTTGTGGGGGAGGGGTCAGAGAGGGAACAATGCCATTCACTTGTTCCACTTTAGCCCCCCTTTCCAATGAACTCTCCTATGAGACTGGGAGTATCTCTCACCTTCATGACCGCTACAGTATTTTATAGCTAGAGGTTTTGAGTCTTTATTTTTCCAGTGAGCCAGCCACTCCTTGCTGCATGTGCTCTCCGCCTGCCCGGCTGCCCATTTCCTCCCCTCCAATTAGTCTGGATGAATGTCTCTTTAATACCTTGGTTGTCGGAGTTCCATGCAGTTTGCTATTCTGGTAGTTCTCCTTGTTTGTTGTTTTTGAATTGGTTGTTATCCTTCTTTTGGCTGTGTGAGGAGGTGAAGCATTTCTACCTATGCTTCCATATTGGCCAGAAGTCTATAGCACCAGTTTTATACACACATCAGTTTTGTGCATTATTGCCTAATTTTAAAGCTATATGATATTCCAAATGGTATATTTTGTGTTTTTTCCTATTTCTTTAAACACTGTAGTAAAGAGTCTGTATATTTTTCACATGTAGATTTACTGCTGTATCCTTTTTTATGTTTTTTAAATTTTAGTTTATTTTTTAAATTTAATCTTTATAGTATTTTTTCCATTATCATTTACTCCCTTTATGATTCCCCCCCCAGCAATCACCACACTGTATCTTTTTTTATAAATTGTCTGTTCATGTTCTTGGCTCATTTATTTATTTGGACTTTCATGGTTTTAATTTTATAAGCTCTTTATATAAAGACTAGTCTTTTGTCTGTCATAGTTGCTGCCATATTTTCTTGGTCCATTATTTCCTTTAAAGTTTTTTAGTTATTTTTTAATGTACAGAAGTTTTATATTTTTGTGGAGTTCAGTATGTCAGGAATTTCCCTTGCGATTGCTTTTATTTATTGATTTATTGAGAAGGATTGCTTATATTAAATCTTAGCCTTCAGTTATTCTCTAATCTACTTGCTTTGACAAGCACTCTATTGCTATGTTGTAATATTGTTTTAGTCTATTGTTATCTAACTATTATCAATCTAGATTATATACTCCCTAAATTAATGGATCCTGTTTTATGCCACAAACAGAATGGAGAGAGGACTGGTTAGTGAGTTCAGTAATCTGTACTTGAGTCCACATAATTCCTATGTAACTTTAGATACATTAGTTAATTTCTTTTGGCTTCTGTAACATAGAGACTCCCCCACTGTTTTCTTCCACAAATTCTTAGGAGACAACAATGTAGTTATTATATACATGTGAAAGATTTATTAACTGTAATATAACATTAAAGGAGTCGGTTGTATTTCTTCATGTGCCCAACAGTACCTATCACAGTGTTACCTTTATAAGAGGTTCTCAGTAAACTTGTTTAATTTGGATTTTATGTGGTAATCATACATTAAAAAAAGAAAAGAAAGAGTCACTGTATGAGATGCTCACCTTATCCAGGATTACCATGTATACACTCCAAATGTTATAGTATAAAATTAATTACTGTAAGATGTGTTTTAGTTTGATTTGGGAAATGTGGTATCCTTGGCTATGATCTTCTCAGTAATGGATTTTAGCATGGTAAAAATAAAGTAATTAAGGTTAGCTGTTTAATCTTCAGCCATGAAACATGTGGGGAAATTCACTTTAAGGAACTTTTGCAAACCATCTCTGCTACAAAGTGAATATTACCCATGCTTAAGAGTATATGATCTTCTAAATGAAAAATAATCTGGAAAATCAATGTTTGATACAGTGTTTAAGAACTCTAGGCCATCCTAGTTTCTTTGCTTTAAACCTACTCTGTGAACCATAGATATACTGCAATGAACTGGCAGTGGGAACATTTTGCAAATGCTTTCAGTTATGTGAGATTTGAGGCAATAGAAAAACCATGGACTGATATGCATCTCTTAGAGTTAGAGAATGCATAACCTCAGATAAGGTGCCTTACCTTCTACATCAGAAAATCAACCCCGTGAAGTATGAAGCTGTAACAGACAAAACTTTTTCACAAATCAAGATGAAAAGATTCCAGTTATTTTTACTTTCTTGACAAAAAAGCACACCCCCTACCCTGTATTTCATGTTACTTTAAAAAAAATTGAGAAAGTACATATGTATTACATGTCCAAACTTGGGGAGGGAGACAAAATAAATGTGTTTATGTTTTAATGAACTTAGAGTTCTGACCCAAGTTTAGGAGAATCTTTTTAATATATTAAGTTTTAGATTCTATAGCAAGATTAGGGAAAGATTGTTTAAAAAATGATATTCTTCTAAAGGTAATTCTCCATATAGAAACTACCTTTCTGCATCATGTCCATAAACGACAATTAAATGAAAAATAAATTCAAACCCAATATATGTCAGAAATTATGCTAGACAAACTAAAATTTCTGAAATTAGTAGAACTTATAAAGGAAATTAAAAGGGGAATGTGCTTCTAGTAACAAACAATTGCATTGAACTCAAAAGGGTGGTGAATATGGGAGGGAGGGGAATGAGTAGAAGTATTAATAGAAATGAAAAGCTCTAAAGATGATGTATACATGAGTGAGTGCAGTTTCAATAAAGAAAAAAATTAAAAGGAAAAGAAACAGAAGAAAAGAAAAAGAAGCAAGGGAGAGAGAGATAGAATGATAGAGGGAGAGATGAATAAAAGGAAGGAAAGGAGGAAGGGATAGAAAGAGAAGTTCTAAGCACCAAAACCCTAAAATAATGACTTGGTAATGCCAAGTGGCCAGAATTCATGGCACCTGTTTCACTGACAGTCTCGAATAGTCATACAGGATCTCAATTTTATAATTTGTTTTAATTTTACTGTATGTTTAAATTAGAGCTTACATAAAATATTAGTTTCATTTATACAAATGGGTAGTTAGACATTTATATAACTTATGAAGTGTTTACCCTGATAAATCTGGTAGCCACCTGGCACAATACATTGTTATTATAATATTATTGACTGTACTTCCTATGCTATACTTTACACCCCTGTGACTACTTTGCAACTACCCATTTTACTTCTTAATTCCTTCATGCTTTTCAACCCCCCAATCCTCCTCATCTGGCAACTGTCAAAATGTTCTCTGTATCTATTTGTCTATTTCTGTTCTGCTTGCTTATTTATTTTGTTTTTTTAGATTTCACATATACCTTAAATCATACGGCATTTGTCTTTCTCAGACTTATTTCATTCAACGCAACACCCTCTAGGTCCATCCATGTTGTTTATGATAACAAGGTTTCATTCTTTTTTATGCCATTTTATTAGCCATTTTTATGAAGTCAGATTTTGCCCTTGCTAAACAGTGGCTTTATTCTTCTACAATTTTTTAATTAAAAATATTATCAATTATAGTTAAAATCAATAATATTTTGTATTAGCCTTGGCTGATGTGGCTCAGTGGATTGAGTGCCAACCTGTGAACCAAAGTGTTGCCAGTTTGATTCCCAGTCAGGGCACATGCCTGGGTTGTGGGCCAGGTCCCCAGTAGGGGGCGTGTGAGAGGCAAACACACATTGTGTCTCTCCCTCTCTTTCTCCCTCTTTTCCCTCTCTCTAAAAATAAATAAGTAAATAAAATCTTAAAAAAATAATATTTTGTATTAGTTTCAGGTGTACACCATGGTGGTTAGAGAAAATCATATACCTTACAAAGTGTTCCCCTTGATATTCCCAGTACCCAACTGGCACCATCCATAGATTTTGGTCTTCTCTTCTTTCTCTTCATCTTCTCTTGTTCCTCCTTCTCCTTCTTCTTTTCCTCCTCCTCTTCCTCTTCCTTCTCTTCCTTCTTCTCCTCTTATTCTTCCTCCTTCACCTTCTTCATAAGGATGATCCTTTAACATTTCTTGTAATACTGGTTTGGTGGTGATGAACTCCTTTAACTTTTTCTTATCCGGGAAGCTTTTTATATTTCCTTTGATTCTAAATGATAACTTTGCTTTTCATCACTTTGAATATTTCATGTCAGTCCCTTCTGGCCTGCAAAGTCTCTGTTGAGAAGTTAGCTAACAGTCTTATGGGAGGTCCCTTGTAGGTAACTAACTGGTTTTATCTTGCTGTTTTTAATGTTCTCTCTTTATTTTTAACCTTTGGCATTTGAATTTTAATGTGTCTTGGTGTGAGCCTCTTTGAGTTTATCTTGTTTGAGACTCTGCACTTCCTGGACTTGTATATCTGTTTCCTTCACCAGGTTTGGGAAGTTTTCTGTTATTATTTTTTTCATAAAGGCTTTCAATTTATTGCTCTCTCTCTTCTCCTTCCAGTACCCCCAGATGCAAATATTGCTACACTTGAAGTTGTCTCAGAGGTTCCTTACACTATCTTAATTTTTTTGGATTCTTTTTTCCTCCTGCTGTTCTCATTGTTTTCTGCTTTCTTATCTTCTCCTTTATTGACTTTACAGATGATTTATTTCAGTTACTGTATTCTTCATTTCTGACTGGTTCTTTTTTTATGTTTTCTATCTCTTTGTTGAGGTTCTCACTAAGTTCCTCTACTCTTCTCCTTAGTTCTTTGAGCATCCTGATAACCAGTGTTTTGAACCTTGCATCTGATAGATTGTTTGTCTCCATTTTTTTAAGTTCTTTTTCTGGAGTTTTGTTCTGTTCTTTCATTAGGGCCATGCTTCATTGTCTCCTCACTTTGGCAGCCTCCCTGTGTTTGTTTCTAAGTATTAGGTAGAGCTGCTTTGATTCTGTTCTTGGTAGATTGGTCCTATGTAGTAGGTGTCCTTTAGGGTCCAGTGGCACAGCCTTTCCAGTTACCCAAGCTGGGAATTCCAAGAGCACACACCCATGTGGACTGTGTGCACTCTCTTTTTAAAAAAAATCCTCACCTGAGCATATGCTTATTTATTTTAGAGAGAGAAGAAGGGGAGAAGAGACAGAGACATTGATCAGTTGCCTCCCAAATGTGCTTCAATCAAGGATCAAACCCACAACTTCGGTATTTTCCCTGTCTGGGAATCAAACCTCCAACCTATTGGTGTATGGGATGACAATTGAACCAACTGAGATACCTAGCCAGGGCTATGTGCACCCTCTTGTTGTAGTTGAGCCTTGATTGCTGTCATTATGTCAATGGGAGGGACTAAACCCCAGACTGATCAGCCACAAGGACTGGTTGTAACCACCTTGGAACATCTGCTATACAGGGGTTGACCTCAAAGAACAAAGCTAACTTAAGTGGAGCTCAGGTACCTGTCAAGTCCACCTCTTAACTGTGTTACTCATAGAGATGGTTGGGTGGTGCTCTGGCATGGTCTGAATCTGTCCACTAGGTGTGCTAGCTGTGGGGCCTTCTGGGAGGTGCAGGCTAAGATCACCCACCATCTATGTCCTGCAGAGGGCCACATGGCATGAACTATAAAGTGGTCTGTATATGGTTGCTACTTTTGTTGGGATTAGAGGGGCTCAGAGGAGGCTAACCTACAAACCAAGACTGGCTGCCTGTGTTGCTGGGCCTGGGAACAGTTAGCAAGAGGTATTGGGTATGTAGAAGCCAGATACTATTTGTTTGAAAGATTTTTGAACAGCTGGCAGTATAAGCCAAGACAGGCCATTTGTATGGGCCCCAGGTGGGCCCTCAAGTTGGGTGCAATAGGTCTTAGGGAGTCACCAGGGTAGAGTGAGGGGAATGGTGTCCATTAAGTTGATGGAGACTTAGATACGGTGTGTACCTACTGGCTCTGTGGAGGGGGGTCTCAGAAAAGGAACAATGGCCTCTGCCATCACTTCTGTCTGGAATAAAGTTGCCACTCCAGTCCTTGCCCCAAAGCCAGACAATTCAATTCTCCCCTATATATCCCTAGTGCCTTTCAAGCTGCTGTCTCAGCACTAGAGCTCAGAGCAAATGAGTCCAAGTAAGTTTTGCCCTTTAAGAGGAACACTTGAAGATCCAGCCTTCATTCTCACTCAGTCACAATATCCACATATTTTTACAGCCAGAAGTTATGGGGACTTCTCTCCCCAGTACTGGAACCATGGGCTGGGGTGAGGGGGGCTGGTGTAAGACTTGGATCCCTCATTCCTCAGCAGGCTCTCTGCAGCTGAGATATCCCTGTCAATTTTTAACCATCTCACAGAGGTCTGGGAACAGACTGTTCAGAGTCTCCACCCCTCCTTTAAAGTTTATTCTTTACTAGTATCAGTGACCCTTCTGCCATCTTGTTTATCCTAAATAAAATTTTTTCTTCCACCTGACTATCGTTAGTACTTGAATTAACAGCAAATTTTAAAATATCTATTCCTCTTTCCTGCAGTGAGTTATTGTTAAGAGATCCCACAAAGGGCTGGTGATTGTCTAGGAAATAATCACAATAGGAGAAAGAGATCATTTATCATAAAAAGAGGTATGCTAACAATGACTTCCATAATAGGGAAGTGTTTAAGGATGAGTTGGAGCAATCAAACTTAACTAGATTCTTCAGTACCTAATACTTTAGTGAGGTACCTGAAAGTTAGAGACGTCATAATAGTGAGATGTCAAAAGATTTTAAAATCATGACCAAAGTCATGTTTTGCAATAATAAATATGAATGTAAGTAATAATATGATGAAATCCTTTATTTTTGTCATCCTATATTAATATATCTGTATTATACCCAAGAAACATCAAATGTGAATATGGATAACCTTAACATGACTGAATTCTGAGACCACTGTTACATGGAAACACTGGAAGCAATGCAAAAATTGCTTGATGTTTGGATACCATCATAAAGCATCAAAGATATTTCTCTTTGTACTCAATACCCACATAAATCATTTTATTACTTCAAGTAATGGAGCAAAAATTATACAAACAAAATCTAACTTCTCTTTTAAATATTTTAGGGTATCAGTGTCAAGGATTAAATAAAGTTCCCAAATGATCACAATTTTAGTGTTCATTGGTGGTGTGGAGGGGAAATCCAAATGGACAAGGGTAATTAAAGACTGATACAGTTCTTGCTATTGGTAGCATGGTATAGGAAAAGAATAGAGATGTTAGGGAACCTAAGTTTAGGCTCTGCTAGGAAATCCCCTTATAACTTTCGGTAAGTCACTGCTATTTTTTGTCCAGCAGACTAACAATCTGCTGTCAGCATTAAGTGAGACAATGTGTTTGAAAAAAAATCTTGTAAACTGCAAAGCACTATCCACTTTAATAAATATACTGTCAATAATATACTATCAAAATATCATTGAGAGAAATTAAAAATAAATAAGTGAAAACACATCCTATGCTTTTGGATAAAAAATATTGTTAAGATGGCAATACTCCTCAAATTGATCTATGTATTCAAAGTAATTTCTACCAAAATCCCAGGTGCTTCTTTTGCAATAATTGATAAGATGACCCTGAAATTAATATTGGTAATACAAGAGAACCAGAATTCCTAAAACAATCTTTAAAAAGAAAAAAGTTGGAGGACTCACTTCCCAATTTTGAAATTTACTGCAAAGCCACAATAATAAAGACTGCAATATTGGCATAAAGATAGCCATATAGATCAATGGGATAGAATTGAAAATCCAGGAGGAAACCCTAACATTTATGGTCAATTGATTAATACAGTTATCAAGGCCATTCAATAGGGAAAATAATATTCTTTCAGAAAACTGTACTTGAACAACAATAAAAAAATAATATTCTTTTCAAAAAATGATGCTGGAAAAAATATACCCATATGCAAAAGAATGAAGGTAAATCTTTACCCTATACCAGGGGTCACCAGCCTCCCTCCTCCCCATCCCTCCATGGACACCACTCTGCCTCCTGTCTCCCTGCCCCCCTGGTCCGTGGAAAAATTGTCTTCCATGAAACTGGTCCCTGGTACCAAAAATATTGGGCACCAGTGTCCTACACCATGCACAAAAATTAACTCAAAATGGATAAAAGGCCTAAATATAACAGATAAAACTACAAAATTCTTAGAAGAAAAAATAGGAGTAAACTTGATCTCAGGTTATACAGTAGTTTCTTAAATAAGATACAAAAACAGAAGTGAAAGACTTCCGGCTAAGATGGAGGCATAGGTAGATACACTGTGCCTCCTTACACAACCAAAAGAAGGACAACAAATTTAAAAACAAAAAACAACAAGAACTGCCAGGAAATCAAACTGTATGGAAGTCCAACAACCAAGGAGTTAAAGAAGAAACATTCTTCCAGACTGGTAGGAGGGGCCGAGATGGGCAGCGGTGGTGGAAAGGATTTGCAACAAGTTGGCAGCTAGAGGACTGGGGTGGGTGGCAGCTGGTGGACCCAGCAAGGCAGTGGCTGGCAGAGCAGGTGGTTCCACATTTGCATGTGGATAAACTTGGAGGAACAACTGGGGAGCGAGACAGACCACACAACCCAAGGTTCCAGCACAGGGAAATAAAGCCTCAACACCTCTGACTGAAAAAAACCTGTGGGTGTTGTGGCTGTGGGAGAAACTCCCAGCCTCACAGGAGAGTTCATTGGACAGACCCACAGGGTCCTAGAACGTACACAAACCCACGCACCTGGGAATCAGCACCAGAAGAGCCCAATTTGCTTGTGGGTAGAGGGGGAAGTGATTGAAAGCCAGCCAAGAGCTGGGCAAGAGGCACTGTTCCTTCTCAGACCCCTCCGCCACATACAGCACCACAACACAGCAAAGATGGTTGCCCCGCCCTGGTGAATGCCTAAAGCTCCATCCCTTACTATGTAAAAGGTGTGTGGAGATAGAAAAATGTGGCCCAAATGAAAGAACAGATCAAAGCTCCAGAAAAGATACAACTAAGAGATGAAGAGATAGCTAACTTATCAGATGCACAGTTCAAAACACTGGTAATCAGGATGCTCACAGAAATGACTGAGTATGGTCCCAAAATAGAAGAAAAAGTGAAGGCTATGAAAAGTGAAATAAAGGAAAATGCACAGGGAGCCAATAGTGACAGGAAGGAAACCAGGTCTCAATATAATGGTTTGGACCAGAAGGAAGAAATAAACACTCAACCGGAATAGAATGAAGAAACAAGAATTCAAAAAAATGAGGATAGGCTTAGGAACCTCCAGGACAACTTTAAATGTTCCAACATCCTAATTATAGGGGTGCCAGAAGGAGAAAAGGAAGAGCAAGAAGTTGAAAACTTATTTGAAAAAACAACGAAGGAGAACATCCCCAATCTGGCAAAGGAAATAGACTTCCAGGAAGTCCAGGAAGCTCAGAGAGTCCCAAAGAAGTTGGACCCAAGGAAGCACACACCAAGGCACATCCTTATTACATTACCCAAGATGAAAGAGAAGGAGAGAATCTTCAAAGTAGCAAGAGAAAAGGAGACAGCTCCCTACAAAGGAGTTTGCATAAGACCTTCAGCTGATTTCTGAAAAGAAACCTTACAGGCAAGAAGGAGCTGGAAAGAAGTATTCCAAGTCATGAAAGGCAAGGAACCACATCCAAGATAACACTATACAGCAAAGATGTCATTTAGAATGGAAGGGCAGATAAAGTGCTTCCCAGATAAGGCCAAGTTAAAGGAGTTCATCATCATCAAACCCTTATTATATGAAATGTTAAAGGAACTTGTTTAAGAAAAAGATGATCAAAACTATGCACAGTAAAATGACATCAAACTCACAACTATCAACAACTGAACCTAAAAAAAAAAAACAAAAAGAAACTAACCAAACAAAATCACAGAAATGGAACAGAATCACAGAAATGGAGATCACAGGGAGGGTTATCAATGGGGAGGGGGAGGGGGAGATGGGGGGAAAGTTACAGGGAATAAGAAGCATAAATACTGGGAACAAAATAGACAGGGCGAGGTTAAGAATATTATAGGAAATGTAGAAGCCAAAGAACTTATATGTACGACCCATGGACATGAACTAAGGGGGGTTGAATGCAGGTGGAAGGGTGTGCAGGGCAGAGGGGAATAAAGGGGAGAAAAAATGGGACAACTGTAATAGCATAATCAGTAAAATATGTTTTTAAAAACAGAAGTAAAAAATAGAGAAATTGGACTTTGTCAAAGTTTAAATCTTTTGTGGTTTGAAAGGCACCATAAAGAAAGTCAAAAGACAATCTACAGAGTGAGAAAATATATTTGCTAAAATATGTCTGACACGGAGCTTGTAGCCAGAAAATATACAGAACTGTTACATCCAACAATAAAAAGACAACTAAACTTAGAAACACGGGGAAACATTTGGATAAGATCTCTCAGGAAAATATAAAAATGACCTATAAATGCATGTAAAGAGGCTCAGAGTTATTAGTCAAAAGGGAAATGCAAATAAAAACCACACTGAAATATTACTTCATATGCACTAGGGTGACCTTAATAAGACAGAGAGTGACAAGTGTTGATGAGAATGGAGAGACATCAGAACATAATTACACTACTGGTGGGAATGTAAAATGGTACAGTCACTTTGGAAAATAGTTGAACAGTTCTAGAAAGTTAAACATAGAGTGACTCAGAAATTTCACTTGAAGGTATATAAACAAAATACTTGAAAATGTATGTTTACCATAAAACTTGTACACAAATGCTCAGAGCATCACTATTAATAATATCCAAAGAGTAGAACTAACAAAAATGTCCTTCAACTGATAAATGGATAAACAAAATATGGTATAACCATACAAGGAAATATTACCCAGCCATCAAAATGAATACAGTGCTGATGCATGGTAGAGCAGGAATGAAAAGTTTATGCTAAGTGAAAGTAGTCAGTTACAAAATATGTCATGCTATACGATACAACTTATATGAAATATCCAGAACAGGCAAATCTATTGAAACGAGAAGTAGATTATGATTGCTATCTGCAGAAGGTAAAGGGGATTGACTGCTAATTGGTATGGAGTTTCTTTTTGGGATGATGAAAATGTGCTAGAGTTATATAGTGATGATAGTTACATCACCCATGAATATACTAAAAACCACTTATTTATACCTTTTAAACAATGAATTTATTGTGTATACATTATTTACAAATATATATTAAAGAATACTGCACTAGCTTTTTTTTAAACAGAGCCAGTTTGCAGCAGCAGATCATACAACTTTACAAGGCAAAGTCACCACAGTAGAAATAAATAAAAGGAGCATCCCTTTCCTGTGCTGGGTCTCACAATTACTGTAGTTTTATATTATTTTCCTCAATCATACTCTTGTCCATACTAGTAGATTGATATTTAGATAAGAGGAGGTGAGATTTTAGAACTGGGGTCAAAGAAACGTGGACATGTATTTATTTTACCTCCTATTTCCTTGCTCTATTCACCATACCCTTAATTATTATTATTATTTTTAATTTTAATTTTGTATTGTTATTCAATTACAGTTGTGTGCCTTTTCTCCCCATCCCTCCACCCCACCCCAGCTGAACCCCCCCTCCCTCCCCCACCTCCACCCTCCCCCTTGATTTTGTCCATGTGTCCTTTATAGTAGTTCCTATAATCCCCTCTCCTCACTGTCCCCTCCCCACTCCCCCCTGCCCATTGTTAGATACCCTTAATTATTAAATGATGACATACATTTGCTGACAACCTAGTGCTGAGTGCATTCCCAGACTCAGTTTACATTCCATACACCTGACAATGAGCCTCATTTACTGATAGTTGCATTTGACTTTCACTAAGATCTGAATTAACAAAGCTTGTCCATCCTTTGTATTTGCTGGCCATAACCCTGAATAATGTCTAATCCTTTTCAGAATCATGAGTGTTTGCCCCATTGATTATATTAGAAACATTTTACCTAGACATTGAGAGCAATTCTGAACAAATATTAACTCCAAAAATATTATGTTGTTTCCCAGAGTAACTACTTAGGAGGCATAACATTCATTTGGATACATAGACGGTGTAAACTGTCTTATGACTTAAGAGACCTCATGTTTAAGAAAGCCAAGTCTTCTTCCATCTTTTTTTCCTTTAATATAAAATGCTGGTAAGATGTACATCCCAATTCTTCAAAAGTTAAACTAAAATTTACAAAAGGAAGAAATTTTCAATGATCCCTTGGTATAGAGATGACTATGTAACATTTATACCAGAAGTGTTCATTGTTTATGGTAGCACCTACCAGACATGTTGAGTATTCATCAGGTCAATTACCCACAATTCAGATGATAAGGGCAAGGAACAATTAGTTATCTAATGGAGAAAAAGATGTTGTAGCCTTATATTACCAAGACTGGTTCCAATTATTTACAGATTCCTCAATTCTCTGCATTCTTCTGGGTAGATTTAGCCACAGAAGCATTGGAATTCAAATGTAATTCCTTGATTTATTTTCAAAAGTAGCAATTGAAACACAAAATGGAAAGGACAGGAAACCAAGAAGTTAATTGACCTTCTTTCTCCTGATTACACTCAACTTCTTCAGATAATATATATTTTCTTCTGTGCCACCAATCACAATTTTTCCTTTATACATTTTAAGAAGAAAGATTTCCATGTCAAGAATATAAGACTCCATGAATGTATCCAACTTCAAAACCCATCAATATTTTGTCATATTTCTTTAACATATTCCCTAACCCCCTTTAAAAGCTGAAGTAGTTTTTTCTTTTTCTTGTTTTTATTCTTGTTCAATTACAGTAGTCTCCATTTTCCATCCACCAATCTCCCCCGCCCCATGCACACCCACCCTCAATCCTATCCCACTTTGGCTTTGTCCATGGGTCCATTGTACATATTCCTTGATGACCCTTCTCCATTTTTCCCCTGTTATCCCTCCCCCCTCCCCTCTCAGTACTGTCAGTTTCTTCTTTATTTCCATGTTTCTAGTTCTATTTTGCTTGCTTGTTTGTTTTGTTGACTAGGTTCCACTTATAGGTGAGATCATATGGTATTCGTCTTTCACTGCCTGGCTTATTTCACTTAGCATAATGCTCTCCAGTTCCATCCATGCTGTCATGAAGGGCAGGAGCTCCTTTTTTCTGCTGCGTAGTATTCCGTTGTGTAAATGTACCATCATGCTTTTTTTTTTTTTACTTTCCTCAATTTTTGATCTACTCATTTAGTGCTGGGCACTTAGGTTGCTTCCAGCAGTTGGTATTATAAATTGTGCTGCTATGAACATTGGGGTGCATAGGTTCTTCTGCATTGGTGCTTCTGGATACTTATGGCATAATCCCAGCAGTGGGATCACTGGATCAAAATACAGTTCCATTTTTAGTTTTCTGAGGAATTTCCATACTGTTTTCCACAGTGGCTGCACCCATCTGCATTCCCACCAACAGTGCACTAAGGTTCCCTTTTCTCCACATCCTCTCCAACACTTGTTTGTTGCTTTGTTTATGATGGCCATTCTGACTGGTGTGAGGTGGTATCTCATTGTGGTTTTAATGTGCATCTCACTGATGGTTAGTGATGCTGAGCATCCTTTCATGTGTGTCTCTGGTCCCTCTGTATGTCCTCCTTGGAGAAGTGTCTGTTGAGGTCCTCTGCCCATTTTTTAATTGGGTTGTTTGTCTTCCTTGAATGGAGTCGTGTGAGTTCTTAAAAGATGGAGTACTTTTAAATGACTCCTAACATAATGTGAATGCTTTCCTAAATATGTCAATTAGCTTTTCAGAAAAGATAAATAAGGACATTTGCATTAAAATACCATGTTCGTACCTAAAAACTTAACAATATGTAATTATTTATCATCTAGTATGAAGTCCCTACCCAAACTTCCTTGATTGTCTAAAAATGCCTTTTTACTATTTGGCTGTTTGAATCAGGATTCAAACAAGTTCCATTCATGTTTAGAAATCATTTATCTTAAGTATATTTAATTACTTTTATTCTAGAACAGGATTCCCATAAGACCCCCAACCAATTTTGGTTTTTATGAGTACCACAATTTTAACCATATGCTTTTCATTTTAGGAATGTAACAGGTCAATTTACATATTTTTCTGAATTTATCTTTATTTATGATTTAGGTGGGACCACCATACATATTATTAATTGAACAGATTCTTCTCAAGTGCTTACTACAAATGAGGCCTATTTTTGATACTGGATATTCAGATGTGAAAATGACAGATACAGTCCAGGCCCCCATCATGGAATTTTCAGAAAATAAACAAACAGTTACATAGTGTCAGTTGTGATCAATTATGTGATACAAATTAAGGAATAGTAAGGTGATAGAGTGGGGTAGAATGAGGAAGTTGTTTTAGATAGGGTGATGATAAAACATCTTTATAAGTGACCACTTATCTTGGTAGTAGAATATAAAATAATAGCCTAGCTGAGTTGAAAGTTACCTTAAAAGTTCACATCACTTGATTTCTGGACTGTTTGATGACTTAGTATTTGCTAGATGGTTGATAAAATGTGCTTATTTCAATGATTTTACCGTCCAAAGCTTTATCTGTAAAGCTTTCATGGTGGTTGTGAGTTGGCATCAAAATGTGTAAATACATATACATACATTTTGAGAATATGCTTGACATAAATTGTAGAATGATCAAAACCAAAGAATTTGGAAATATATATGAACTCAACTTAGTTTTCAAAATAACGTGTGGAATTGAGGATGGGAGTTTTATATTTAGGTTGTCTGAATTTCAAAACAGAATCTATTTTATATATATATATATATTCTGCTTTGGTGCTCAGTGCAGGAAGTAGGTGAGAACATGCAATGAAGGTGATGAGAGGAAGTGACTTACATGGCTAAGGCATCTGGAAACTTCAGAAAACTTGATGTCAAATTGGTATGCAGTAGTTGACTTGAAATGTATTTTTAAATCTCTTGTGTGGTTTCACAATCTACTACACAGAGATAGTGGTAGATAACAGGAATCAAGTACAATATGTAAAATAAAAGGAAAACAGGTATCTGAGAAAGAGCTGCAAATTTATGACTAACTTCATCAAACTTTATTTACTTGTCAAAAGACTTTGCATTTGATTATAATGAATAGTAGTCTGGTTTTCTAATTTTTCAACATGCAAACTTTCCAGTAAATTCAGTGTTATTAAAATATACATATGAATATTTTAATGATGTTAATTCTTCCAATCCATGAAATGGTATATGCTTCCACTAATTTGTATCTTCTCAATTTCTTTCTTCAATATCTGATAGATTACCAAGTACAGGTCTTTCACCTCTTTGGTTGAATTTATTCCTAGGTACTTTATTTTTGTTATTGCAATAGTAAATGGAATTATTTTCTTAGTTTCTCTTTTTGATAGTTCAATATTGGTGTGTAAGGATGCCACTGATTTCTGAATATTAATTTTGTATCCTGCAACTTTGCTGAATTCATTTATTAGACCTAGTAGTTTTTTGGTGGAGTCTTTAGGGTTTTCTGTGTACAGTGTCATGACATCTGTGAATAATGACAGTTTTACTTCCTCCTTTCCAATTTGGAGGCCTTTTATTTCTTCTTCTTCTCTGATCACTGTGGCCAGGACTTTCAGTACTATGTTGAATAAGAGTGACTACTATCAGAGGAGAGGGTGGTGGAAGGGGGACTGGAAGAAAGAAGGAGAAGTATTAGCCAAAGAACATATATGCATGACCCATGGACATGGACAAGAGTGTGATGATGGCCACAGGGAAGAGGGGACTGTGGAGTGGGTGGAGGGGACCAAGGGAAAGAATGGGGGCATTTGTAATAATGTCAACAATAAAAAGAAAGTAAAACAAGAAATGAATAAAATTTTAAAAAGAAATACAAGGGGCAACCCCAAAACTCCAGAATTTATTTATAAAAAATTGTATTTATTCTTATATGTTTAAACTGCAGTCACCTTCAAAGTACCCTCCATCTGATGCAATACAACTATTGAGATGTTTTTTCCACTGCTCAAAATGGTTTTTGAACTTGTTGATTTTGATGGCTGTCAGAGCTTCTTCCATTTTTTGTTTCACTTCTTCCACATTGTCAAAACATTTCCCTTTGAGGACTTTTTCATCTGGGGAAACAAAAAGGAAAGTCACTTGGGGGGAGATCCCGTGAATAGGAAAGGTGGAACATGGGAGGTTTTGCCATTTTTGGTCATACACTGCTGAACATACAGTGCAGTGTGGGTAGGTGTGCTTATAAATCACCCATCATGAAATGGGCAAGTGCATTGAAAGAGTCTTCCAAAGATATTCCTTGAAGTCAAACGCAGCCTCTCACAACAACATGTGTTTCTATGGTGATAACACTGATACTGATGGGTTCCTAGAACATTCACCCACTGGGGAAAGCCTATAGGACAAGGGGTCTTCCCTCCAGAAGACAATTCCAGTTGTTTGGGGGATACTCCATCATATATATAAAACTACCAGTAGAAAATTTCAAATATTAAACATTTGAGTAGGTTAAACACCACAGAGCAGCCATCATTTCATATGGTTTGTCAATACATTCTAAAGAAGGAAAATGAAGATTTCAGTAGGAGATTTGCAGCTCCAAGTGTATTTCTCTTTTGGGGAAATTATATTTCTGGGTCAGGATGAAAACAGGATGAGAGGAAGGGGCATTTGCCCAGTTTTACTTATAGATCATCCCAAATAGATGAATTATATAAACACTAACATAAGTAAAATAAACCAAATTTTACTCTCTCAGCCCTTCTCTTATCTCTATGAAATAAGCTACAGTTATGCATTGCATAACTCCATTTTGGTAAATGACACCTCATACATGATGGTGGTTCCACAAAAATATAATAAAGGTGAAAAATTCCTATTGCCTATTGATGTTATAGTCATTAGTCACATGTTTGTGGTGAGGCTGGTGTAAACACATGTACTGTGCTGCCAGTTGTATAAATGTATGGCACATACAATTATGTATAGTATATAATAACAATGATAAAAAATAACTGTTACTGGTTTATGTATTTACTTTACTACACTTTCTACATATAAAAAGTTTATTGTAAAAGAGTTTGCTATGATACATCAGCAGCAGCCTCAATACATCCTTTGTTTACCATGTCTTTGCTGCATTACTTCATCTTTTGCTTGATATAATCTTGTGTTGTTTTATAACTTTAGTGTGGCCTAAGTGTACAGTATTTATAACATCTACAGCAGTGTCCAGTACGCCCTAGGTCTTCACCCGCACTCACCACTCGCTCACTGACTCAGCCAGAGCTACTTCCACTCCTGCAGGCTCCATTAATTGTAAAGTACCTTACACAGGTGTACCATTTTTATCTTTTATAGTATCAGGGGTGTCAAACTCATTTTCACCTGGGGCCACATCAGCCTTGTGGTTGCCTTCAAAGGCCGAATGTACTTTTAGGACTGTATAAATGTAAGTACTCCTTAACTAGGGGCAAGGAGCTCAGTGCTGCCGCTGGGTAGAAACAAGGTGCCGGGCCGGATACAACAAGGTGGAGGGCCGGATTCAGCCCACCGGCCTTCTGTTTGCCACCTGTGAGTTAGTGGTAGTGAAGAACATAAGAAAATTGCTTTCAGGTGAACTACAAACTGAGCTAACATCAAAGGCATCCTAGAGTCTTTTAATTATTTGGTTGTAATTGACCTTCATACAGTGGCATCATTATAAATTTATAGAAACCATGTATAAGTGTGCATGCTTAAAGAATAATTTGCTTACCAAGTTTAAAGCTTCCATAAAATAGATAGCTTCTATCAAATCATTTATTAGTAATACTTAAAGCTAATAATGAAAAATAGTACTGACATTGGTGGTAAATTTAACATTATCCAAAGTAATTGTTTCATTTAATCACAAGTTTTTAAATAAGACCCAAGAATGTCTCCACATAGTTCTCTGAATAAAAAAATACAACTCGAAGATAGGCTATGCATTCAAATGTTAATTCCAATCCAGCCTTTCTCATTATCCAAACTTGATTTTCACACATCATTCATTTTTCTCACTCTAAGTGAGTTAAAATCAAACTGTTATGTTATTATACTTATGGAGGAGAAAGGAAATTGAACAGCCTATATGGTTTTAAAAGCAAGAGTTAGAATCTGAAGTGAGCTAATGGAAAGAGAAATACACACTCAGACCAGCTATTTACTGAAGTTCAGGAGTATTTTAAAAGCTTTCAAAAGTTGGGGAATGGGGAGAGCACTAAGAATATTAACAATTACTGATCACCATAATCTTACATCAAAGTCTGGGGAAAAGTTTCCAATATATTAACAATATATTAGTAATGTATTTTTCTCTTTTAGCATGAAGGGAGGTGACCAGATATAACAGATTGGCTAGAATTCTCATTTTTTTGTTGTAGTTGGCTGTCCTTTTATAATACTTGGAATTTGCAACCCACAGCTGAACGGATGCTGGCAGGAGCTTGAAGAATTGATCCAAGAGAGAATTTGGGATGAACAGTCACTTGGGACAGGAAGATGAGTGATTCACTGACTGACTTATTAAGTTACATATGTGTATATATAACTTAGCAAGTTATTCTTTCATATATATGAAAGTTATATATATACATATACATACATATATATATATATATGAAAGAATGAATAAGTGAGAATCAAAGGGCTGGAGACATAAGCAAAGAGGAAGGATGGTAGTTTGAAAATGAGTTAAAGGTGGTATTTAAATTTAGGATTTCTATTTCTAAATAATTTCTGATCCCTTTCCTTTTTCAGTTCTCCGTTTTCTCATTTGTAAAAAATAATGGAAGAAATTATTTCTAGGAAAACTTCCACTTTTAAAATATTGATGATTCAAACTTTTAGGTTTGCAGCAAAAACATCTTAGGTTCGGAGCAGTAGTTATAAATCAAGGATTATTCAGAAGACATTTGGAAATGTCTGGAGACATATTTGGCTGTCACAATGGAGAAATTGGTACCATGGGCATATAGTGAGTAGAGTCCAGAGATGCTGCTGAACATGCTGCAATGCACAGGACATCCCCTACAACAGAGAATTATCTAACTCCAAATGTCAATGGTTCTCCACATAGTGTATCTTGACAGATGAATACATTCAACCATTTCTCTCCCCCATTTTAACATATCCTGACTAGAGGGATGATATTTATATACTTAGGTGCACCCAAAATAAGTTCATAGTCCAGTATTTCAACATATACCTGGGTCATTTAACTGGTTTTCACCAAATCAGAAATCTCAGCTCTTTAAAGTTTGGTTTCCATTAAAGGAGATACGGTACTATTATTGTGTCTCTCAAGTCAGAGTCCATGCAAATATATACCTAACTTCGTGGAAATCCCTGAAGATTTTTAGGGCTCCACAGACTTCCAACTCTCTATTATAATCCCTTTAGTAAATATCTTTACAGAGCCATTTTAGCAACTGTGTCTCCAAACTAAGTAGAGAAGCTGTTTCTCCTGCCATTTTTATTATCATCTTTCTTGTTTAGACCTGTCTTTCCTTCTTTTCCCATGTGTCTTAAAACAATGACTTGTTTCTATTTTTTGTTTGTTTCTTTATTTTGTTCATTAGATTCCACATATAAGTGAAATCATATTGTATTTGTCTTTCTCTGACTGACTTATTTCACTTCGATTAATAGAGATACAGAGAACAGAGACTTTGCTTTTCTCTCTCCAGAAAATTATGGGCTTGTCTAGCCAAACACCTAGTTGAGGAAATGTTAACCAATGGAATTGCAATACTTTTACTTACAAATAGTGTATATATTTAATATTCATTGTCTGCTTCCATTCATTAATTGATACTCCTTCCCAAAGTACAGGGCATAATGTGCTTCAGAATCCTTAGATTCTTTCACATTTCTAATATCAGGGTAAAAACATTGTAAATGTCATCAAATTCATCCCCCCTATCTGGCCTTCTCACCCGCTATCTGTTATAATGTTCTCTACTATCTTTGCCAGATGATAGTACTGAGCTGGTGTAGGATGACTGATGACTCTGGATCATACCCACAGTTTAAGTTATTTTTCCCCACATTTCTGTTGTCTCCGGAGCTGTTTCAGGTTCCGGAGTACCTAAAAATAAGATTTTTAGAAAACGTCAGGATGCTGTGAATAGTCACATAAATTTGCTCCCACTTTCTCTACATATTTTGAAGAATCTGGTCACCCTTTGTTCATGCAAAGCCCCCAATTTGAGGCTCCAACCTATATACCTCTGAGAGTCTTAGATGCTGAAAGTGTTCAGGTAGTGGACATCTGGGAGTAATGCAAGGTCCCAAAATGGCATATATTTCTGTCATCCTTTACATAAGTGACGCTGGTATCAAGATTATAGATTAGCAGCAGCAATTCATGGGTAATTATCATTTTAGGGAGTGTAAATAGGCCTTTGGGATTGAGCCAGGACTGAACCGTACAAAATTAATGTACTTAGAGGGCATATTTATCTTTTCACTTATTAGTATATTTCAGGATCATCTATAACTTATGGATCAAATGAAAATTTGTTAAAATCCCAACGACAGTGCTCGCTTCAGCAGCATATACACTAAAATTGGAATGATACAGAGAAGATTAGCATGGCCCCTGCGCAAGGATGACATGCAAATTCGTGAAGCGTTCCATATTTTTTAAAACAAATTAAAAAAATCATAACAACATGAAGACTGATTTTATTTTTTATAATGATATTAAAAGAAACTCTTAAAGATATCAACAGGATTGTGATTCTACTATAGAGACAATCCTGGAAATGTACCCTTTATTAATGTAAATTCTTGATGAATAAAAGGCCATTTGTCATGAGAAATTGTATATTATACATTTTTAAATCTGTTAGATTATGTACAGAGGCTGATTTTTCTACATCAAAATTTCAACTTTCAACTTCTAAATTATATTGGTTTGGACTATATGCCTTAGATTTTTCTTGGAAAGCATCTGCTTTAGGGCTTCTAATTATATAGAATATGAGATATTGATACTGGAAGGAACCACAAGAAATTATCTGGTCCACCCTTCTGCATTCGAGCAGATGAGGTTTGAGAAAGAGATCAGTTGTGATTGGTCTTGAGGGTTTAACTTTAGATCACAAAAAATGATTAAATAAACAACCATATATGGACATTAATTATATACTAAGAAGTCTTAGATGTATTTTGTGCCATAGGTATCACTCGGTGCTTAAGCTGTCTTATTTAGTCTTTGCAATAGACTTGTGATAAAGATATAAATATTTTTTATTTTTCATATGAGGAAAATGAGGATTGGAGAGGTTAAGCACTTAATACAAAACCATATATCTTCAGAATCAAGATTCAAACCTAGGTCTGCTTCCAAATCTAATTTCACTATACCAGATCTTAATTTTGCTTCCTAATCCAGAATGACCAAATACTCTTTCATTCTGAATTGTAGAGAAGGGTAAAGTTGATTGCAAAACTGAACCAGTTTCCATGGGCATTCTGTAAAATCAGTTGAGCAATCAAAGCATTAATGATAGGTTCTATTGCTCTAAGAGAACCTCCTAGCCCCAATTTAAATTGAAAGGTTTGGCTGGAGCAACTCCTTATGATGATTATATTTTAATAGTATGAATGAATTCTAAAGTAGCTCTCATAATTTCTATTTCCATCATTCTTGGCCAAGTCCATATCATCTTACCTCTTGATCATAGCACTAGCCTCCAATTCTCTCTTCCAGTTTACTTTATAAAACACTGCCGGCTTTATCTTCTCTAAAACTCTTTTTAATTATGTAATTGTTCTGCCCTAAATTCTGTAATGTTACCCATTTTTACAAAATAAACCACGTCAGCCTTTGCTCCCACTATCTGGCTTACTTCTCATTCTAATTTTACTGTCCTCTGTTTCTAAATATGAAATCTGCAGTTTAGCCTGATTGAGATAGTTTCTTGTCACTAAGTCATCATGTATACCAAGACTGTCCAGAAAAAGTCCAGCCATTGTTAGTATAACAAGAACAGTTTGCGTGACATCAGTGTAACCTGGCAGCCAAGCAGAGAGGACTGGAATGCGTATGTGTGAACAATGACGTCTTCACTGTATTAGTCAGTGGGGGTGGTAGATGCTGTTGAATGAGTGTTTGTACTGTGTGGCTGTGGCATCAAAATGACTGAGCGAGTAGAGCAATGAATTTGCATCCAATTTTGTGTTAAGCTTGTACATTCCTCTGCAGAAACTATTTGGATGATTCAGAAGACCCCAGCTATGGGCAACTGGTGATGACAACAACATGCCTGCTCATGTAGCATGTCTTGTGCAGAGATTTTTTGTGAAACATCTCATCACTCAGGTGACTCAGCACCCCCATAGCCTAGATTTGGCTCCCTGTGACTTCTGGCTTTTCCCCCAAACTAAAATCACCTTTGAAAAGGAAGAGATTTCAGACCATGGATGAGATTCAGGAAAATACGATGGGGCAGCTGCTCGTGATTCCAACAACGGATTTGCAGCATGTTTTGAACCATGGAAGAGACATTTATTTCCCAAAGCATAGTTGCCTTGCACATAGTACACACTGTACAAATATTTTTTGAATAAAATAAATACATTAATAAACTCAATAAGAAGATGGCGTTTTAGCATAGAAGACTTAGTATTTCCAAAGTTTCTAATCTATAAGATAATGAAATAGTCCAACACACTTAAAAAGAACATAGAACACACAGTAATGCACAATAAAACCGACCAGATAGTTTTGGAAAGCAACTATTTGCTCTGGCTTCCTATACACAGTGTTTTTGAAACTCACCATATATGTTGTAATTATTCCAATGTTAATTTAATTTATAAGAGTGACATAAGAAGGAGAATATCAGCCTATCAATTTATAATTGCTTCAGCCTCTCATGTCCTTCATATGAATGTGACATAGGTTGGAAGTATTTATTTAATTCATCATATCCCTGTATGAAATCCCCAAAACTTTGGCTCTTGTTTTCATAACTCTTCCAAAAAGAACTGCTGCAGACCTCCATAGTGGGCTGGTTGAAATATGTGGAATACATATCCAAATTTGTTGCCAACTTTTACCTAAAGTTTAAACCATTTGCTTGAATTTGTACTTGTATAATATTTCAAATAGAATATATTTCACTTGGGAAATATCTGCTTTTAAAGTTTTTGGAACGTTTTTCCATTTCGAATTTCTGTTTGGCTTGGTTGTCACTTCTCCCATCCCCCCTTTTAATTAATATTCTCTCTTTGAGGAATTGTGGCCAATAGTTTAGAGACTCAAAGGTACTGTCTCATGAGTTTATGAAAAGGATGATTTGTGTATATTTGTTTGCATAAAATTGCTCAGATTTCATTGAGACATGCAAGGTTTGGTTTATTCTGTATGTGTGCTTATGTGTGTGTGTGAGAGAGAATGATAACCAATGAAGTACATATATTTATGACTAATATAACAATTGAACTTTAATTATTTTAAGTAAAGACACTTAAAAACAAGTTAAAAAATTGCACTGCATGAAGAAATGAAAAAAATCTCTCAAATGTCATCAGTTTCCTTAAGACAACCAGTTTCACAAAAGGTCCACTCTGAAATACCTGCCTGTTAAAGTGACACTTGCAAGCATGTTCTTGTTAACTTTTTTCCTCATCCAAAAAATCAAAAGGGCTAAACTGTTTCAGAAAACAACGAAACCATTTTCTAAGCTCCAAATTGAGGAAAGAATATGGAATGACTTAACATTTAGCCAATTCTAATGTTCAGTTAAACTGTGTTTTACAAAATAAACACACCTGTGGCAAAATAAATCACCTTTTCAAAAAGTTTAAAAACAACAATTTTTTTATCAAAGACTTTTAATAAATTTATTCTTGTATTTGATCTTCACATGCCCCCTTGTGGTAAACCATGAGAAACTCAAAACACTTGAAAATTTAAATGGTTTATTTTTAAATCCATTTAGATCTAAACAATCTTTTAAAACTTTCCTCAAGTACTTTTATAAATAGATAGTCATATCATAGAAATCAGTACCATAAGAAGTCTTTGGTTGTTCATATAGAAATAAACTTTCACTTTCTCACTATTTTAAAGAGAAAGTATTTACTTATAACAACAGTAGAATAACTGAATTTTGCACAACAAATTGTGGTATGCAAATAGAGATATTTAATAAGACACACTGATAATCTCCTTGTGTCTTTCATAAGTTAAATTAAAATTGGAATAATTGCAACATAAATAGTGAGCTCCCAATTCATTGTGTATAGGATGCCAGAGAAAATAGTTACATTTTTCCAAAATGAAATACCAACCCCAAGCTTGTTCTAAGAGCTGCACTGAGTATTTATTAAGGAAAATCTTTGAACAAATAGCATCGATGGAGCAGATTGTGAGCCTGGGAAGAGAAGCTGGACATATGAGTGCACCAAAGTATGAAGTACAGTCCGTTATATAAAGTGCAGTTACCATGTGCATGAAATAAATGTTCTTTAGGCTCTATCAGTTGTACAGACCCTCAGATTAAGTCATGTGTGGGAATCAATAGAAAAAGATATCTGGTCCCTGCCAAACTGCTAATTATAATAGCCTCGAGCCCACATAATAATATAAGAGTATGGTGGAATATAAAGATCTGGTACTGCTCTGCTAAATGCTTTCTCAGATACAGTTACCAGATTTAGCAAATAATAGAGGAAGTCTGATTAATTTGGGATATCAGATAAACCATGACTGATTTTTATAAGACGATTTCCCATAAAGTATTTATTACAAATACCAGTCAGTGATAAACTTGTCAAAAAATTACAAAAAAATAACATTTTTGGATAATACAATGAGTTTTTCATAGAAGTAGCTTTATTCCATATTTTATTTCTAAAGTTATGTCTGCCTCACATTTTTTATTTGCATGAAAATCATACCCTTTATTTTATGAAGTAATGGTGACACTGAATAGTATATTTTGTAGTTTTAAATTGCCAAAATTAAGTCACTTCATGTTGGTTTTTAATACTTTAGATTTATATGTATTTGTATGTATATACATATATAAATTTCTTTTAACTGTTATTTATTTTATTATATAAACATGTTATATTTATCTGTGCATTAGATAATTTTGTTTGTAATTTTACCATTAAAGCAATGCTGACTTCAGCATTCTTGTACATGTATCGTTATACACAGTGCATTTATATAAAATATATGCCTACATTGTAATTGCAGGATTGTTAAGGTCTGTACATTTCCAATTTTATTCAGTACTAGCAAACTGCTTTCCAAACTGGTTGTGTAAATTTTAACTCCATCAGCAATGTATAAAAGTGCTGTTTACCTCAAATGCTCACTGTATTTGACATCTTTAGACTTTTTGTCAGCTTTATTGAGATATAATTGACATATATAATTGTTTAAAATGTACAATGTGTTGTTATGGTAAAAATATCATAATCTGATATAGCCTCTCCTTTCCCACAACGCTGTAATCCCCATTAGCATTCTTTATGGCCTTCTTATGCTCTGAACTAGCATATTATACCATCCATTCCTGCTATGGCTTCTCAAAGTTCATTCTATAGCGACCACCTTGGGCCTTCCTTCTGTGGCCAACACTCCCCTTATCAGTCAGAGCTCTTTAGTTCTTTAATGTCACATTCCCAAATCAGATTAACTAATTTTCACCAAAGAATTACTGCATGGTTAGGGATTCAAAGAGTTATTCTGCTCAGTTTACATTTTAATAGTTTTTGTCAAGGTGATAGACAAATACCCCAAGGAGGATGAGCTTGAGTGGTGGGTGTGATTATGCAAGAGGTTATTCAGAGTGGCATTCCATCATACCACAAATGTGTCATGATGAGTCAGCTTACCTGGAGATTAAAGTGATTCTGATTAAATTAGTCCAGATTTGGGTTTAACTAAATGTTACTTGAGAACTTAGAAAAATGCATGAATATATTTCTTAGCTTATTCAAGACAGCCTGGTGGCCATGCTAGAACTTTTGCTGAATATCCAGGACTTTGGAGTCATCCTTCTCAGCAACAGTTTCCAGTAGGAACTGCAGATAGCAATGGAGGTGGAAACAAAGAAGTCAATTCTGTTACTAACTTAGTCCAGGATAGTTGACCCTTGAACAACATGAGTTTGAACTGCATGCTTCCACTTAAATGCAATTATTTTAAAAAAATACAATGAATGTATTTTCTCTTCCTAACAATTTTTAAATAATATTTTCTTTTTTCTAGGTTACTTTATTGTAAGAATACAATATATAATATGTATGTACAAAATATGTGTTAACTGTTTATGTTATTAGTAAGGCTTCTGGTCCACAACAGACTATTAGTAAAGTTTGGGGGGAGTCAAAAGTTATGCACAGATTCTCAACTGTACTGAGGTAGGGGGTTCATGTCTCAGCCCCAACCTTGCTCAAAGGATAACTGTAATCTGAAAGGTAGATACATTTCTCCTTTTGTTATACTAAATTTGTTATACTAAATCACTGATGTCAGATGTGTTATATTTAAGTTTTCCTTAACTACAATTTTATTATGCCTTCAATTTTCTAGTTTTTGTGTTATGGTAACCTGATTTCTCATGTGTGACATTATGACAGCTGATCCTAATAATGATTTGTAGTCTACACATACTTAATTTGTTTTACACTTCTTAAATGTCTCCTAAAAATGCCAATGACAAAAATGTAGCTACATCTGGGAAATTGCTTACAGAAACACAGTCTGAACTTTGCCATCCAGGATCATCTCATGTGTGACAAATATAGTTTTCTGGTATATAATACTTCCTCAATAAATGTGATTGAAAAAATTGAATGACTTAGTGACTAGGTTCACTTCAAATTTGCAAGTTAGTGTCTTCCTCTGGAAATCAATCAGATCACTGTGTTTATTTGCAAAAGAACCAGAATAACTCTCTGATTAGATGTTGATGGAGAGGTTCTTAGAATAACATTACCCCCTAACTCCTCATTTTATTGCAGTTTCCCAGCAGGATAAAAAATAAAATATTACTGCCCTGGCCAGGAGGGTCAGTTGGTTGGAGCATCATCCCATCCATGAAAAGGTTGCGGGTTCGATTCCCATTCAGGACACCCATCTAGGTTGTGGGTTTGTTTCCAGGTCAGCGAGTGTAAGGGAGGCAACTGATCTATGTTTCTCACATCAATGTCTTTCTCTTCCTCCCTCTCCACCCATCTCTAAAATCAACAAACATATCCTCGGGTGAGGATTAAATAAAAAAAGAAAAAGAAAATATTCTTCCAAAAGAAGTGCACATTTATCACATGAAGTAGCATGGAGAGCCAGAAGTCTCCATCTCTCCTCCAAGCAATTATGGAGTGTGCTTGGAAATATGACTATAAATTTAGCTGAATGGGGCTTTTTCTCCATAAGTGAAAGGTCCAACTTGAATAAGTTGATCAATAAAGGAGGGAGTAGCTTTTAAAACATAGTGGCTACATTAATGTGGTTTGCACAATTACCTGTCACCTGGGGACAATTTATTCAGAAAAAATTACTTGTATTACTAAAACTATTGTCCCTACTTAAGTTTCACCCCAACAGTATATAGAGGTTTATTATTTACTGTAGATTTCTTCCTTTTGGAACAAAACACAGAGACACTATATGCTAGTTTTTCTTTTTCTTTGTGGCTCCTGGAAACATATCAAAGAGAAAAATTTACAAGCCTGAGAAGCAACAGAAGTTTAGCTTACTTAGCATGTGAAGAAACATGACAACTTTTGGGGTTTGGAGTTGTAACAACTTGAAACTGGTGAAAATGTTAAAATGCTGCTCCTTACCCCTTACTCCTCTTTTTGTGTCTCCTGCTAGTGGCATTCTTTAGTCACTAATTCATGCAGTATGGTTTGCAAGAAACTTTAAAGCAATATTTTCCCTGCTGCTATTCCTTACATTTTCATTTGTGGCCTAAATGATCTATGTAGGAAATATTTACTTTGAGGCTTTGGTTTGGCTCAAAAAATGCCAAGTGATCAAACCCAAGCAATGAGTCCATTGATCTCAGCAATGGAACCTTTGAGTATAAAATAACGTACAAGCAAGCTGCTACAAAAAGATTCCAAATTATATTTGCAAATTTAATAACCCTAATGCTTCCATGTCTAAAAGACAGAAAGTTGAATTCTTTCTGAAATTTTTTTCATTTATTTATTTTTGTCTTCAGCATCTTCTTGAAAGAAAATAAAGATAAAAATAGACGGTAAGGTTAATTTTTGATGGTTATAGCTGTCTTTTTCTCCACTTGCTCCTTCTTTGTTTTCTGATTTCTTTCTAATCCTTGTTAAATTTTATTTTCATGAAATATTTGTGAATGTGAGAACTTATATATGCATTCTGGGTAACCTCAATCTCTCACAGTAGAAGGGGCATTACTGGATCCTTAAAAACCTACAGTAAATGATGGGAGGAACTGTGGATATATGAGAATATTTTTTTATTCAGTAATTTTCTTGTATCTTTGAAACCATACTCTGTAAGCACCCACTTACTCTAAGGCCTCTTCCAATATAACTTATAACCTATATGGTAATTTTGTATACCCCAAATTAAGATAATACTGTACATCTTCTTGTCTCTTTGGGGGAACACACACACACACACACCCCACTTTCAAGTCACTGGAGTAGATGTATGAAAAAATATGCAAAACCAAGGAAAGATTTTTATACATAAAACAATTTTTGAAATTACAGATATGAACTGAAAATGGTTGAACTCACTTTCAAGTAAATGTAATTTGTTTTCTGATTTTTAAAAACAATTTAAGTTAAATTTATCAGGATAACATTGGTTAACAAGATTATATAGGTTTCAAGTGTATGATTCTATAATACAGTTATTTTTAACAGGTGTGCCACATTAGGCACACTGGTGTGCCACAAGAATTCTTAAAACATGCAGTACCTGACTATTTAGTCAGGGGCATTGACCTCTTTTCCCTTAGATTGTCAAATACAAAAATGACAATAACCAACACAATAGCCATCTGGTATGAATAAATCAAAATTATGCTTATTTTTGTCAGAAGGGCAAAAACTAGATTTTTGGTGAGCTGTAGAATTTTAATAACTAGTTTATGTGTGGCATGAGGTGAAAGAGGTTGAAAAGTCACTGCTACAACACATCCTCTGTACACTGTACTGTGTGTTCACCACCCAAAGTCATTCTCCTTCCATCACCATTTACTCCTTCCTTTACCCTTTGCTACCTCCCCATCCCCTTTCTGTGGTGTTTATTCTCCCACTAAGAGTGATTTAAAGTTACCAAAGAAGAGACACCGAAAGAGGAATTGTTAAGTTATGGACACAATAGGGTTCACTGTAAGAGCTGACTTCAGCACACCACTGAAAAGCTGTCGTCTTGTCCTATTATGAGATATTTACACTACAGAAGAGGACCCTCCAAAAGCACTATTTAAAGAAAACAATAATTTGCTAATAATGCAAGTGAAAATTTCAGTGAGAGACATTTTTTAAAGTAAGTTTGGTGAGGTAGTTCCTGGTACTCATTGAATCTCACCATGTTAATTACTCATCAGTAATATTGCTTCAGTGTAATGTGGCATGTGAGGACTGATTTGCTATGGAAGGTTTACAAATAAATGTCCCCAAAGACCTGTTTTTCTAAGCATGTTTTATGCCTCTGTTCTTTTAAAAAAAACCTCTTTATCTATTCATTTTTTAGAGAGAGGGGAAGGGAAGGAGAAAGAGAGGGAGAGAAACATCAATGTGTGGTTGCCTCTTGTGTGCCCCCTACTGGGGGCCTGACCTGGCCTGCAACCCAGGCATCGAACCAGTGACCCTTTGGTTCTCAGGACCGTGCTCAATCCACTGAGCTACACCAGGGCTATGCCTCTATTTTTAATTATTGAACTAACTGCTTCTTGATTTTAGGTTTAGTCAACAGTACAGGAAGTAAAATAATGACCAATGTTAAACTGAGCATATACTCATCTTCTATAAGGAATCATAGAGTTCATGAACTTTTCATTTTATTTCATTCTTTTTCCTCCTATAAGTTCAATTATTGCCATAACTCATTTTTCTTAAGTTTAACTGACCCATTACTTTTGTTGCTGATATATTCTTACACTTCTGCTGCCTGAAATGTACAATAAGAAATGGAAGTCCCATGAGTCTGAATCAGAGGCCTAAACCCTAATGGACAGGACCAACAGACATCAGGATAGCAGAATTTTCCAAGGTAGCTTTCAAGTCAAATATGACTGAGGAATAGGATTCTATACTTAGTGGCTTCGCACATAGAAGTAAAAACTAGAATATAAGCAGAGAAAAGGTCTTCATATACACTCGCAGTTATATACAAATTAACTAAAATGATGTGAATTATAGTGGACTTCATCATAAATGTTCTGTCAAAATATTATCAGTGTTTAATAAAAGGCAACTACTAGGCCTAATGGTTTAAAGACAAAATAATTTGTGGGGAAAAAAACTCCTTGCTTTCCTCTACACTTTCTAGAATTATTAATCCACTGACTGCAGGTGTATAAATCCCAAGGTTGATTTAAAATGCCCAAGTCTAACTTAGATAGAGTTGAACAGTATTTTGGAGTTTTTCAGGAAATGGTAAAAATAATTCGGAATATGATCCTGTCCAGTCTAGCCCTTGATGAAATAAAGAAGTAGAGTTTCTCTTTAACAGCACCTCTCTTTTTTGAGATATTCTGCTTTCCTCTATCTGGTACTCCATCCCATCACATACCACAATACTCTAATAAAGTTCTTCTTCTCTCCATTAAATGTTCACTGACCTGTCATCAGTGAATTTTAACATATTGGAGTGATCTTGCCTCAATCTGGAGAATCCAACCTGTATTTCTCATAAAACATATCAGTCCTATTATCTGTCTCTCAAAGTCCTGTTTGCTGGGATCAGGCAATCCTGCAGACACAGGGAGAAAAATATGAAGGGGCCACTATACTAAAATAAGCATTTACTTATTAATTTTCATTAGTAAAATACACATAACATAAATTCTATCTATCATTTTAACCACTATAAAGTGTATAAGTCCATGGTATAATATACATTTAGAATGTACAACAGTACAATAAACAAACTAGAAACAGACTCATAGATTCAGAGAACAAGCTGATGGTTGCCAGATGGGAGGGGTGTCGGGGGGCTGGGTGAAAAAGGTGAAGGAATAAAAGTACAAATGGGTAGTTAGAATATAGTCACGGGGATGTAAAGTACAGTGCAGGGAATATAGTCAATAATATAATAATTATGTATGGTACCAAGTTGGTACTAGACTTATCTGGGGGACCACTTCATAAGCTGTATAAATGTCTAACGACTCTGCCATACACCTGAACTAATATCATAGTGAATGTTGACTATAATTAAAACTAACAATTAGAATTTTAAAAAATATATAGTATATCATCACTATTTAATAAAAAATCTTCTATAGTACCTGAAACAGAAACCCTGTAAACTTTAAGCAATCACTTCTCACTTCCCCACTACCTTCCATCTTTTTTTTTTTTTTTCCTGCTTGTGCCTTTGGTGCCATATATACAGGGTCCAGCACAAATAACATGTATTTTTATTACAAAATATTTTATTACAAAATCATGAACATGTAATTCTGTAACATAATATCACATTCAAGCACACCATATGACATTTTAGGTGAAATGTTCAAATTAAAACTATAAATTATTACACCCAAATTACTTTTTCTTTTTAAATATATCTTATTAATTGTTATTACATTTTTCTCCCCTTTATTACCCTCCACCCTGCACTGCCCCTCCCACCAACATCCCCCCCAACCTTAGTTCATGTCCATGGGTTGTACATATAAGTTCTTTGGAACATGTAAGTTCTGGGAAGTACTTTATCTGCCCTTCCATTCTAAATGATAGCTGTGCTGGATAGAGCAATCTTGGATGTGGGTCCTTGCCTTTCATGACTTGGAATACTTCTTTCCAGCCCCTTCTTGCCTGTAAGGTTTCTTTTGAGAAATCAGCTGACAGTCTTATGGGAACTCCTTTGTAGGTAACTGTCTCCTTTTCTCTTGCTGCTTCTAAGATTCTCTCCTTATCTTTAATCTTGGGTAATGTAATTATGATGTGCCTTGGTGTGTTCCTCCTTGGGTCCAGCTTCTTTGGGACTCTCTGAGCTTCCTGGACTTCCTGGAAGTCTATTCCTTTGACAGATGAGGACGTTCTCCATTGTTTTTTCAAATAAGTTTTCAACTTCTTGCTCTTGTTCTTCTCCTTCTGGTACTCCTATGATTCAGATGTTCAAACATTTAAAGTTGTCCTGGAGGTTCCTAAGCCTCTCCTTTTTTTTTTAAATTCTTTTTTGGTCTGTTCTGGTTGAATGTCTATTCTTCCTTCTGGTTCAAAGCATTGATTTGAGTCCTGGTTTCCTTCCCTTCACTGTTGGTTCCCTGTACATTTTCCTTTATTTCACTTTGCATAGCCTTCACTTTTTCCTCTATTTTGGGACCATACTTAACCATTTCTGTGTGCATCCTAATTACCAGTGTTTTGAACTCTGCATCTGAGAGGTTGGCTATCTCTTCATCACTTAGTTTTATTTTTGGAGCTCTGATGTGTTCTTTCATTTGGGCCATATTTTTTGTCTTGGCATGCCTGTTTATTCACCAGGGTAGAGTAAGCCCATGTCACTGCGTTGTGGCACTGTATGGAGGAGAGGGGTTCAATGCCACCTGCTTGGCTCTCTACTGGCTTTCAGTCACTTTCCCCGCTACCCACAAGCAAATTGGGCCCTTCTGGTGCTGATTCCTGGGTGGGTGGGGTTGTGTACATTCTAGGACGCTGTGGGTCTCTCCAACGAACTCTTCTGTGAGGCTGGCAGTTTCTACTGTGGCTAGAATTCCCACAGGTTTTTCCAGACAGATGTTTTGAGGCTTATTTCCCTGCACTGGAACCCTGCATTGCACAGTGTATCTTGCTCCGCAGTTGGTCCTCTTAGTTTATCCACACACAAATGTGGGACCACCTGGTCTGGCAGCCACCACCTTGCCTGCCCCAGTCCTCCAGCTGCTGCCTTGCTGCGAGTCCTCTCCTTTGTGGTTGCCCGTCTCCACCCCTTCTACCAGTCTGGATGAATGTTTCTTTTTTAACTCTGGTTGTCAGAATTCCATACAGTTCGATTTTCTGGCAGTTCTGGTTATTTTTGTTTTCAAATTTGTTGTTGTCCTACTTTTGGTTGTGTGAAGAGGCAAAGTGTATCCACCTACACCTCCATCTTGGCCGGAAGTCCCTACACTCATATTATTACCCTACCAACTTACTTCTGCCAGACCATATATGTGTATGCGTGTGTATGTGTATAATCATATATAATCCAAGATCATGAAAAGTAACCTCTGTTTGCTTCTGATGTTTTTATAGCTTTAGCTCTTATATTTAGATTTTTTATCTATTTTGAGTTAAATTTTGTACATGGTATGAGGTAAGCAACTTCATCCATTGGGATCTTGATACCCAATTGTCCCAGTGACATTTGTTGAAGGGTTTCCTTTTCTCCACATTCATATCAGCATTTGTTATCTCTTATCATTTTGATGACAGCTGTTGTAACAGGCATGAGGTGATATCTCAATTGTTTTAATTTGCATTTCCCTAACGACTTGATGTTGAGTATCTTTTCATGTACCTGTTGGCCTTTCATAAACCTTCTTTGCAGAAATGTGTACTCTAGTTTTTACCCATTTTTAATTTTTGTTTGCTGTTGAATTATTTATATAGTTTAGATCAGGGGTGTCAAACTCATTTTCACTGGGGGCCACATCAGCCTTGCGGTTGCCTTCAAAGTGCTGAATGTAATTTTAGGACTGTATACATGTAACTATTCCTGAACAGTTAAGCGAGAGCTTGGTGCTGCCACCGGATAGAAACAAGGTGCCAGGCAGGATAAAACAAGATGGAGGGCTGGATTCGGCCTATGGGCCTTCTGTTTGCCACCTGTGTTTAGATATTACCTCTTATCAGGTATATTTGCAAATATTTTTACCAGTTAGTAGGTTCCTTCCGCACTTTGTTAATGGTTTCTTTTGCTGTGCAGAAGTCCTTTTAGTTTGATGTATTCTCACTTGTTTATACTTAATTTTGTTGCCTGTGCTTTAAATGTCATATCCAAAAAAAAACATTACTAAGACTCCTGTCAAATAACTTTGTTCTTATATTTTCTTCCAACTGTTTTGTGGTTTTAGGTCTTACATTGAAGTTTTTAATGCACTTTGAGTTAACTTTTCTTTAAAGATTTTATTTATTTTTAGAGAGAGGGGAAGGGAGGGAGAAAGAGAGGAAGAGAAACATCAATGTGTGGTTGTCTCTCATGTGCCCCCTACTGGGGACCTGCCTGCATCCCAGGCATGTGCTCTGACTGGGAATCGAACCAGTGGCCTTTTGGTTCACAGGTCAGTGCTCAATCCACTGAGCCACATCAGCCCGTGCTTGAGTTAACTTTTATTAGTGGTGTCAGATATGGCTCCAGTTTTATTATTTTACTTGTGAATATCCAGTTATACATGCACCATTTATTCAAGAGATTATCTTTTTCCCATTGAGTATTCTTGGCTCCCTTGACAAATGTTAGTGGACCATGTATACTTGGGTTTATTTTTTAAAATACTTTATTTATTTATTTTTATTTATTTTTAGGCAGCAGGGGAGGGAGGGAGAAAGAGAGGGAAAGAAATATCAGTGTGTGGTTGCCTCTCGGGCACCCCCTACTGGGGACCTGGCCTGCAACCCAGGCCTGTGCCCTGACTGGGAATTGAACTGGCAACCCTTTGGTTCACAGGCCAGTGCTGAATCCACTGAGTCACACCAGCCAGGGCTATACTTGGGTTTATTTATGGGCTCTAAATTCTGTTGTATTTGTCTATTTGTCTGTTTTCATGCCAGCTCCATCATAGTTGGATAACTATAGCTTTAGGCTATAGCTTGAAATCACGAAGTGTGATACCTCATGCTTTGTTCTTCTCAGGATTTCTTTGACTACTAAGAGTCTTTTCTGGTTGCATATAAATTTTAGGAGTGTTTACTTCTGTAAAAATTATATTGAAATGAAATTGATAGGGATTTTATTCAATCTATAGGTGACTTTTATAGTATTAATATCTAAGTAATATTACTTTTTTAACCCATGAGCATGGGATACCTTTTCATTTTTTGTCTTCTTTGATTTCTTTCATCAATGTCTTGTCATTTTCAGAGCAGAGGTTTTTCACAGTTTAGTTAAAACTTATTCCTATGTATTTCATGTTTTGATGATATAAGTATGATATCAATTTTTTTTCAGAAAATTTGTTGTTAGTGTAAAGAAATGTTACTGATTTTTTGTGCATTAAATTTGTATCCTGCATCTTTACCAAATTCATTATTTATAACACTTTCTATGGTGCAATCTGTAGGTTTTTCTATATATATAAAATCATGTCATCTGCAAATAAAGATAATTTTACTTCTTCCTTTTCAATTATTTTTTTAAAAGAGTTTATTTATTTATTTTTAGACAGAGGGGAAGGGAGGGACAAAGGGATGAAGAAAGAGAGTGAGAGAAACATCAATGTGTGGTTGCCTCTCATGACACCCCCACCTGGGAACCTGGCCCGCAACCCAGGCATGTGCCCTGACTGGGAATCGAACTGGCGACCCTTTGGTTCACAGGCTGGCACTCAATCCACTGAGCTACACCAGCCAGACTACCCCATTTTTTGTTTGTTTCCATTTGCATGAACTATCTTTTTCCATCCCTTCACTTTCAGTCTGTGTGTATCTTTTGTTCTGAAGTGAATCTCTTGTAGACAGCCCATATATGGGTCATGTTTTCTTATCCATTCAGCTATCTTATATCTTTTGGAACATTTAATGTATTTACATTTAAGGTTATTATTGATAGATACTTATTCATTGCTATTTTATTACTCATACCTATATTCCTCTCTCTCTCCATATATATATATACATATATATATAATATATATATTTCTTTTTCTTCTTAAAGAAGGACATTCAACATTTCTTGAAATATTGATTTGGTGGTAATAAATTCTTCTAGCTTTTTTTTTTTTGGTCCAGGATATTATTTATTTCACTTTCATTTTTAAATGATAGAATTGCTGGATAGTTTAGTATTGGTTGCAGGTCTCTGCTTTTGATCACTTTGAATATTTCATGCCAACTTCCTCTGGCCTGCAAAGTTTTTGTTGAAAAGTCAGCTGACAGTCTTACTGGAGCTCCCTTGAAAGTACCTAACTGTCTCTCTCTTGAGGCTTTTAAGATTCTCTCTTTGCCTTTAACTTCTGGCATTTTAATTATGATATGTCTTGGTGTGAACCTTTTTCTCTTCATTTTGTTTGGGACTCTGCACTTTCTGGACTTATATGTCTATTTCCTTCACCAGGTTAGGGAAGTTTTTTATATCTGGTATTTTTCTTGCCTCCATTTCATCTAGTTTTTTTTTTTTCCTGGAGATTTCTCCTGTTCTGTCATTTGGAACCTGTTTCTTTGTCTTTTGGCTGATTCCCTGTTTTGTTTCTATATATTAGGTAGAGCTGCTATGTCTCTCAGGCTTGATAGAGTGGCCTTGTATGGTAGATGTTCTGTAGGGCCCACAGGCACAGCATCTCTAGTCACCCCTGCTAGGCACTTCAGGTACACTTCTCTGTGGGCTATGTGCACTGTCCTGTTGTAGTTGAGCCTTGATTTCTGTTAACATCACTGACAGTGAGTGTCCCCCAGTCCAATTGGCTTTTTGGGCCAGCTGTGACTACAGTGGAGGAGCTGTTATGCAGGAATTGACCCTAAGGAGCAGGATGTGCTTCAGTCAGGCTTTGGTGCTTTTTGATTCCACCCCTTGAGGGTGTCACTCATGGAGTTGGTAAGAATATAATGTGGCCTGGTCTGGAGCTGTCTACCAATTGCTTTGGCTCTGGGGCCTCCCATGAGGTGCACTGCCTGTGTTCTGCCAGAGGCCACCTGGCAGGAGGTACAGAGGGATCTGTAAATGGCTGCTACTTGTGCTGAACTTGGAGGTGCCCAGGAAAGGCCAAATTTCAAATGAATGCCGGCTGCTGCTAGTGCCTGGCCTGGGGCCACCTGGCAAGAGGTATGGGGCATGCCAAGGCCAGATGCTGCTTGTTTGAAAGATTTTACGAAAGGCTGAAGCATGAGTCAAGATAGGCCATTCATATGAAAAAGCCACTGGAAACAGCTTGGGTGGGCATGTAAGTTGGTGGAGCAGGGTTGCAAGGTGGTGAGAACAGTGATATCTTGTTTGCAATTTTGGAATATTTGAGAGATTTCAGGAAAGTCTGCAGTAGTAGCCAAGAAAGATAGTTGGTCCCTAATATTTATTGAAGAGTCTAACCTTTCCCATTGTATGATCTTTGTTCCCTTGACAAATATTCGATATTCCTGTCTATGAGTGCTCATTATTAAACTTGCTATTTTGTTCCATTGATCTATGTTTCTACTTTTATACAAGTACCATACTATTTTAATTACTATAGATTTGTATTTTAGTTTAAAAACAAGGAGTATAATGCCTCCATCTTTGTTCTTTCTCCAGACTGGTTGGCTCTTTGAGATCTATTTTTGGTTCTATACAAATTTTAGACTTGTTTGTTCTATTTCTACAAAATATGTATTTGAATTTTCAGTGAGATTATGTTAAGTTTAAAGAAAGCTTTGGGTAGTATGGGCATTTTGAGAATATTATTTCTTTTTTTTAAGCAGTTACTCTACCCTTATTTTTTATTTTATTTTTCAACTACAGTTTACATTCAATACTAATTCTTTTGATCCATGAACACAAGATGTCTTTCCATTTGTTTATGCCTTCTTCAAATTCTTTTATCAAAGTCTTATAGATTTTAGTGTACAGAAATTTCACTTTCTTGTTTAACTTTATCCCTAAAGTCTTACTCCGTTTTTTTCCTAAATTTCAGTTTTAAGTGTTTGGTTTTGATAGTATAGTGAATGAAATTTTTATTTCTTTTTTAGATATCACATTATTAGTGTATAGAAACATACCTGACTTCTGTTTGTTGATCTTGTATTCTGCAACTTAGCTGAATTTATTAATTAGTTCTACCAGGTTTTTTGTTGCATATGTAGGATTTCCATATAACATCAATCATCTGCAAATAAAGACAATTTTAATTTTTCTTTCTTTTTTACTTAGTTTTTAAAATTATTTTTATTGTATTTTCCCATTATCATTTAGTCGCCTTATACTCCCTCCAGCAATTACCACACTGTTGTCCATGTTCATGAGTCCTTTTTCTGTTTTGCTCAATCCCTCCATCCCCTGACCCCCACCAGAGCTGTCAGGCTGCTCTCTATCTATGAGTCTGTCTAGTTTGCTTGTTAGTTCTGATTGTTCATCAGATTTTAGTGTAAGTGAGATCATATGGTATTTGGTTTCTTCTGACTAGCTTATTTCACTTAGCCAGGCCCACCCATGCTGTCTCAAAGGATAAAATTTTCTTTTTTTCTGTCCAGGTAGTGCTCCACTGTGTAAATGTACAATACTTGTTTTATCCACTCACCTACTGATGGACATTTGGGATGCTTCCAAATCCTGACTATTGTAAATAACACTGCAATGAACATAGGTGTGCTTATATTCTTTTGAATTCGTGTTTTGGGTTTCTTTGTGTAAATTTCCAGAAGCAGGATCACTGGAAATTTAATTTTTTAATTAAAAAGTTCCATTTTTAATTTTTTGTGGTAACTCCATACTGCTTTCCATAGTAGCTGGACCAGTCTGAGTTCCCACCAAAAATGCAAAAGGATTCCCCTTTCTCCACATCCTTGCCAGCACATGTTCTTTGTTGATTTATTGATGATAGTCCAGGTGTGAGGTAATATCTGATTATGGTATTAATTTGCATTTCTTTGATTATTAGTAATATTGAGCATCTTTCCACATGTCTATTGGCCATCTGTATGTCCTCTTTGGAGAAGTATCTATTCAGATCCTTTGTCCATTGCTTGATTGAATTGTTTGGGATTTTGGGGGTGGTGTTGAAAAAGATACAAGTAGGTACAAGCTCACAGTGTGTTAAGGGATAGGAAGAATTAACATTATTAAAATGTCCATACTGCCCAAAGCAATCTATAGATTCAATGAAATTCCTATCAAGATACCAATGACATAGTTCACAGAACTAGAACAAATATTTCAAAAATTCATACACAATCTCAAAAGACCTAGAATAGCAACAGCAATCTTGAGTAAGAAGAACAAAGCTGGAGGAATCATGGTACCTAATATGAAACTATACTATAAGGCCATAGTAATCAAAACAGCATGGTACTGGCATAAAAATAGACATATAGCTCAATGATACAGAATAGAGAGCCCAGAAATAAACCCATACATTTATAGTCAATATTTGACAGAAAAAGAACAATGGGTTAAAGATAGTTTATTCAATAAATGGTGTTGGGGAAATTGGACAGATACATACAGAAAAATGAAACTAGACCACCTTCTCTGATGCTATACACAAGAATAAATTCAAAATGGACTAAAGAATTAAATGTTAGACTCAAAACCACAAAAATCCTAGAATAAAACATAGGCAGTAAAATCTTGAACATTGCACATAGCAATATTTTTTTCTGATATATCTCCTCAGGGAAGGGAAACAAAAGAAAAAGTCAACAAATAGGACCACATAAAACAAAAAAGTTTTGTACAGCAAAAGAAGCCATCAACAAAATAAAAAGGCAACCCACTGAATGGGAGAACATATTCTCCTATACATCTGATAGGGGGTTAATATTAAAAATTTATAAAGAACTTATAAAACTCAGCACCAACCCCCCCCAAACAACCCAACTTTTTAATTTCTTATTTGAAGGGTTTGTGTGTGTGTGTGTGTGTGTGTGTGTGTGTGTGTTTATTGCTTGCTAGCTCTGGATAGGCTTTCCATTTTTATGTTGAAGCATGGTAAGTGTGGACATCTTATTCTTGTCCTGATCTCAGAAGAAAACACTTCAAACATTTACCACTGTACAGTATTAGCTGTGAGGTTGTCATGTGGAACACTTATTATGCTGAGATACGCTTCTTCAATACTGAATCTGTTGAGACTTTTTAGAAGGAAGGATGCTTTATTTTGTTAAATGTTCCTTCTTTATGTATTGAGATGATCCTATTTTTTATCTTTCATTTTATTAACAAGTTGTATCACATATATTAATTTGAATATGTTGAACCATCCTTGAATCTCAGGAATAAATCCCATTTAATCATGGTATATGATCCTTTTAATGTGTTAATTCATTTTGCTAGTTCTTTGTTGAAATGTCTGTAACTAACTCACCAAGGATATTTACCTGTATTTTTTTTTTTCCTGTAGTATCTGGTATAAGGGTAATTCTGGCCTTGTAAAAAGTTTGGCAGTGGTCCTTCCTCTTCAACTTTTTTGGAAGAGTTAGAAAATGAGTGGCAATAATTCTTATAATGTTTGGTAGCCAACTAGTCCTGGGCTTCCTTACTTTGAGAGACTTTTGATTAATGATTCTATCTCTTTATTCATTATTGGTCTGTTAAGGTTTTTAATTTCTTCATTATTCAGTCTTGATAGGTTGCATGTTTACTGGAATTATCAATTTCTTCTAGGTTATTCCATTTTTGGCATGTAATTGTTTTTTAAAATATATTTTATTGATTATGCTATTACAGTTGTCTCATCCACCCTCTTTATTTCCCTCTGCCCTGCACACCCCCTCCCACCTGCATTCGATCCCTCTTAGTTCATGTCCATGCGTCGTACATATAAGGTCTTTGGCTTCTCCATTTCCTATACTATTCTAACCTACCCCTGTCTATTTTGTACCTACCATTTACGCTACCTATTCCCTGTACCTTTTCCACCATTCTGCCCACTCCTCGCTGATAACCCTCCATGTGATCTCTATCTCTGTAATTCTATTCCTGTTCTAGTTGTTTGTTTAGTTTGTTTTTGTTTTTAGGTTAGGTTGTTGATAGTTTTGAGTTTGTCATCATTCTACTGTTCATATTTTTGATCTTCTTCTTTTTCTTAGATAAGTCCTTTTAACATTTCATACAATAAGGGCTTGGTGATGATGGACTCCTTTAAGTTGACCTTATCTGGGAAGCACTTTATCTGCCCTTCCATTCTAAATGATAGCTATGCTGGACAGAGTAATCTTGGAATATAGGTCCTTGCCTTTCATGACTTGGAATACTTCTTTCCACCCCTTTCTTGCCTGCAAGGTTTCTCTTAAGAAATCAGCTGACAATCTTATGGGAACTCCTTTGTAGGTAACTGTCTCCTTTTCTCTTGCTGTTTTTAAGATTCTCTATCTTTAATCTTGGGTATTGTAATGATGATGTGCATTGGTGTGTGCTTCCTTGGGTCCAACTTCTTTGGGACTCTCTGAGCTTCCTGGACTTCCTGGAAGTTTATTTCCTTTGCCAGATTGGGGAAGTTCTCCTTCATTATTTTTTCAAGTAAGTTTTCCATTCTTTGCTCTTGTTCTTCTCCTTCTGGTATCCCTATGATTCAGATGTTGGCATTTTTTGGAGATGTCCCAGAATCTTCTTATTTTCTCATTTTTTGAACTTCTTTTTTTTTATTGTTATTCAATTACAGTTGTATGCCTTTTCTCCCCATCCCTCCACCCCACCCCATGTGAACCCACCTCCCTCCCCCCTCTCCACCCTCCCCCTTGGTTTTGTCCATGTGTCCTTTATAGTAGTTCCTGTAATCCCCTCTACCCACTGTCCCCGCCCCCACCCCCCCACCCCCGCCCTGGCTATTGTTAGATTGTTCTTAACTTCAGTGTCTCTGGTTATATTTTGTTTGCTTTTTCCTTCTATTGCTTATGTTCCAGTTAAAGGTGAGATCATATGGTATTTGTCCCTCACTTCCTGGCTTATTTCACTTAGCATACTGCTCTCCAGTTTCATCCATGCTGTTGCAAAGGGTATAAGCTCCTTCTTTCTCTCTGCTGCGTCGAATTCCATTGTGTAAATATACCATAGTTTTTGGATCCACTCGTTTGCTGATGGGCACTTAGGTTGCTTCCAGTACTTGGCTATTGTAAATTGTGCTGCTATGAACATTGGGGTGCACAGATTCTTTTGGATTGGTGTTTCAGTGTTCTTAGGGTATAATCCCAGCAGCGGAATTACTGGGTCAAAGGGCAGTTCCATTTTTAGTTTTCTGAGGAAATTCCATATTGTTTTCCACAGTGGCCTCACCAGTCTGCATTCCCACCAACAGTGCACGAGGGTTCCCTTTTCTCCACATCCTCTCCAACATTTGTTTGTGGATTTGTTTATGTTGGCCATTCTGACTGGTGTGAGATGATACCTCATTGTGGTTTTAATTTGCATCTCTCTGATGGCTAGTGATGCTGAGCATCTTTTCATATGTCTCTGGGCCCTCTGTATGTCTTCCTTGGAGAAGTGTCTGTTCAAGTCCTTTGCCCATTTTTTAATTGGGTTGTTTCTCTTCCTGGAGTGGAGTCGTGTGAGTTCTTTATATATTTTGGAGATCAGGCCCTTGTCTGAGGTATCATTGGCAAATATGTTTTCCCATACTGTTGGTTCTCTTTGTAATTTGGTGCTGTTTTCTTTAGCCATGCAGAAGCTTTTTATTTTGATGAGGTCCCATTTGTTTATTCTTTCCTTTATGTCCCTTGCTTTAGGGGATGTGTCTGTGAGGATGTTGCTGTGTGGAATGTCTGAGATTTTCCTGCCAATGTTTTCCTCTAGGACTTTTATGGTGTTACGGCTTATATTTAAGTCTTTTATCCATCTTGAGTTTATTTTCGTGTATGGCGTAAGTTGGTGATCGAGTTTCATTTTTTTGCATGTAGCTGTCCAGATCTCCCAACACCATCTGTTGAAGAGACTGTTTTTGCTCCATTTTATGCTCCTGCCTCCTTTGTCAAATATTAATTGATCGTATAGATTTGAGTTTATTTCTGGGCTCTCTATTCTGTTCCATTGGTCTATGTGCCTGTTTTTATGCCAGTACCAGGCTGTTTTGATTACAGTGGCCTTGTAATACAGTTTGATATCAGGTATTGTGATCCCTCCTGCTTTGTTCTTCTTTCTCAAAATTGCTGCAGCTATTCGAGGTCGTTTATGGTTCCATATGAATTTCTGCAATGTTTGTTCTATATCTGTGAAATATGTCATGGGTACTCTAATAGGGATTGCATTGAATCTATAAATTGCTTTGGAAGAACTAACCCCTATCCTTCACAGACTATTCGATAAAATCCAAACTGATGGAAGACTCCCAAACTCTTTTTATGAAGCCAACATCATCCTAATCCCAAAACCAGATAAAGACACAATGAAGAAAGAAAACTTCAGGCCAATATCGCTGATGAACATAGACACTAAAATTCTCAACAAAATATTAGCAAACCGCATCCAGCAATATATTAAAAAGATCATCCACCATGACCAAGTGGGATTCATCCCAGGGATGCAAGGATGGTACAATATTCGCAAATCAATAAACATAATACATCACATCAACAACAGCAAAGACAAAAATCACATGATCATATCAATAGATGCCGAAAAAGCATTTGATAAGATACAGCATCCATTTCTGATAAAGACACTCAGCAAAGTGGGACTAGAGGGAGCATTCCTCAACATAATTAAGGCCATATATGAGAGACCTACAGCCAACATCACACTCAATGGACAAAAACTTAGAGCTTTCCCACTAAGATCAGGAACTAGACAAGGATGCCCTCTCTCACCACTCCTATTCAACATAGTATTGGAAGTCCTAGCCACAGCAATCAGACAAGAAAAAGCAATAAAAGGCATCCAAATTGGAAAGGAGGAAATGAAACTGTCACTGTTTGCAGACGACATGATAGTGTACATGGAAAACCCTATAGACTCCACCAAAAAACTACTCGACCTAATAAATGAAGTTGGCAAAATAGCTGGATACAGAGTCAATACCCAGAAATCAAAGGCATTCCTGTACACCAACAACGAAACTGCAGAAGCAGAAATCAGGAAAAAAATCCCATTCGATATAGCAACAAGAAAAATAAAGTACCTAGGAATAAACCTAACCAAGGAGGTAAAAGACCTGTACTCGGAAAACTACACAACATTGAAGAAAGAAATTAAGGAAGACACAAACAAATGGAAGCATGTACCATGCTCATGGATTGGAAGAATAAACATCATCAAAATGGCCATACTACCCAAAGCAATGAACTTCTTGTTTCTACATTCCATACTGGTTGGCTATTTCTTCCTTATGTTCTAAATTGTTGATTTGAACCCTGGCTTCATTCCCTTCACTGTCAGTTCCCTGTGGATTTTTCTTGATTTCACTTAGTGTAGCCTTCATTTCTTCACTTATGTGTTTGCCATACTCAACGAGTTCTCTGAGCATCTTTGTCACCATTGTTTTGAACCCAGCATGTGATAGGTTGGCTATCTCCATTTTGCTTAGATCTTTTTCTGGAGTTCTGATCTGTTCTTTCATTTAGGCCATAGTTCCTTGCCTTCACAATTTGGCAGCCTCCCTGTATATGTTACTGTGTTTTAGGTAGAGCTGCTGTGACTCCCTCTCTTGGTGCACAAGTTACATTATACGGGGTGGAGCCTTAATTATTCATCAGGGCAGGGCAACCTGCTTCACCTTGGGTGCTGTATGTGAGGGGAGGAGATCAGGGAGGGGGTTATGCTGCTTGTTTGGCACTTGCCTCATTTCCAGACACTTATCCACTCCCCGTATATGACTAGCACCCCTCTAGCTGTTGTCCTGGTGGTGGTTTCCAGAGTGGGTGGGTTTGCATACTTCGTAGGACTGTGGGAGCCCTTAAATGGACTCTCCTGAGAGAGGGGCAGTTTCTTCTGCTGCCCCAACCCCTGTTGATTTTTACAGCCAGAAGTTACGAGGCTTTATTTTCACAGTGTGGAACCCTGGGCTGCAGCAGTCTGTCCTGAGGATGGGATTGCTAGATCCCCAGGTCTCACCCCTGGTTTTCATCTACCACGTTTGAATGTGGGACTGCCTCACTGCCCACAGCGACTGGCACTGGCCACAGTGACTTGCATCAACCACTACTGCTGCCTTGCTGCCACTGCCTCATCACCACCACACTGGGTCCTCTCTGCCCCAGCTCATCTTTGCCCATCCTACCCATCTGGATGAATATTTCTTCTTTAAATCCTTAGTTGTCAGACTTCCATACTGTTTGATTTTATGGCAGTTCCAGCCATTTTTTGTTTTGACGTTAGTTGTGATCCTTTTTATGGTTGTGTGAGGAGGTGAAGCGTGTCTTCCTATGGTTCGTTCTATCTTGGCAGGAAGTCACACTTCGTATTTTTATGATTGTTATAACATCTTGATTAATCGATCTCTTTACTATATAATAAACTGTCATCTGTTAACAATTTTTCACTTAAAATCTATAATATATGTATTCATGGTCTGTTTTGGTTTTCATTTTCATATGATATCTGTTTCTATCCCTTCAAATTGGGCTTATGTATGTCCTTAAAGGTAATATGCATCTATTGTAGGCAGCATATAGTTGGTCTTGTTTATTTTAATATAACCTACAATTATATAACTTTTGATTGAAAAAATTAAGTCATATACATTTAAAGCAATTATTGATAGGTAAACTTACTAATGCTATCTTATTGTTTTTGTGCTGATTTGTTTTTCCCTTGTTCCTTTCTCCTTCTCTTGCTTATTTCCATTATGAATTGATAATTGTCCATGTTACTATGCTTTTATTTTCTTTTCTTTATCTTTTGTCAATCTACTGTAGGTTTGTGCTTTGTAGTTAGTTACCATGAAGCTTACATAAAACATCTTATAGATATGGCATCTATTTCACACTGGTAATAACTTAACTTTAATCACCTACAAAACTCTATATTTTTACACCCACTTTATGTTTTTATGTAAATATATGCCTTTTTATATTGTATATTTATCAAAAATTATTGCAGCTATTATTATTTTAATATTCTATCATTTAACTTTTATGCTAGAGTTAAATGGTTAATGCATATCACATTAGAACATTCTAAATTTTACTATATACTTGTCTTTGTCAGTGTATTGTATATTATCATATTTTCATGTTACTGGTTAGCATCCTTTCATTCTGTTTGAAGAAGTTCTTTCAACATTTCTTATAAGGTCTACTGACGATGAACTGCCTCAGCCTTTGTCTGAGAAAGTCTTTACACATTTCTTTTATTTTCTAGTATAGTATCTTTAGTTGGAAGTTTTCTTTTTATGTTTTGTCACTTTGAATAGATCATTTCACTCTTTTCTGCCCTGTCAGATTTCTAGTAAGAAATCTGTTAATAGCCTTATGGAAGTTTTCTTGTTAGTTTCAAGGTTCTTCTCTCTTCGTATTTGACTTTTGACAGTTTTCTTATAAAGTGTCTTCTAAAACATATTAACTGAGTTTGTTTGGTAAACTATAAGCTTTATAAATTTGAAAATCTAAATTTCTCTCAAGATTTGGCGAGTTTTAAGCCATTGTTTCTTTATTTTTTCTGTGAACATATTTTTTTTTACTTTTTACATTATTTTTCTTGTATTTTTCTATTAATATTTATCCTCCGTATACCCTCTTCCACCTCCATCCACCCCCCCACTCTACAATCACCACACTGTTGGTTTCCTATACCTTTCTATATTTAAAATTGTTTGAGAAGTACTGGTATTAATTCTTTTCAACATATTCAGTAGCATTCACCAGTTAAGCCATCTGGTCTTGGACTTTTGTTTTTGGGATATTTTTGGTTTTGTTTTTTTTTTAACTCAACAATTTAAAAGTTCCTTTCTCTAATTTACAGATTTTTTTTACTGTTTCATCCATTCTGATGTTGATGCTGTCAATTATATTTATATTTTACTCATCGTAATTCTTAGTTTCAGTATTTTTATTTTGTCCTTTTTTTATGATCTATATATCTGTTTAACACCTAATTTTGTCCATGCATTATTTTCCTGATTGTTGAATTGTCTTTCTGTGCTTTGTTCTATATCATTTAGCTTCCTTAAAGTAGTTATTTTTAATTTTTTGTTTTATAAATAAAAGATCTCTGCTTTGGAGGTTGTTATTGGAATATTTTTGTGATACTTTGATGGTGTCTTGTTTCCTTGCTTTTTCATATTCCTAGAAGTTCTGTGAGTGGATGCCAAATTGTTGCTGTTCAGGGGGTTATAATTGAATAATATGTTATTCATTCAAATTGCTGACATTACTCCTCTAGAGCTACTGATTTCCTTTTATGTGTCTGGCTTTGTACTGAGCATGAGTGACACAATGATCTAAAGGTGCCATGAACCTTTTCTACATTTTCTACATATATACCATTGTGGACCCAAACATTAAGTAATTCCGTAGATCAAGTCTTGATCTAATGGACCCAGCTACCTATAAAAGAACACTATTGATAAGCATCATTCCCATCAGAGTTCATCTGGGATATCATTTTCTGTGGCTGGAAATGCCCATTAAATAATGTCTGATTTCTCCATGTTCCTCAGATAGATGCATGACTTCATCATCACTTAGAAAACTTATATTCTTCATTTTCTTTTTAGTTACTTTGGCTAGTTGTAGCTTTACAGACTCTGTTATTTTCTGACCTTCCTTCTACAACAAGAATCCCTCAAATAAACATGCTTCTTATTAGAAGTTATTTTCAGACCAAGAGATACAAGAGTTCTATGTAAATTAAAATGCAGCACACCATGATAAATTGGATACCTGAACTCTCTGTACTTACCAAAGTTATGAAATGTCTTTTCTCCCTTTATGACTGTTTGACTACTCTCTGACATTGTGAATATGCTAGTTTCTTAACTTTAGGTATACAGGTTCTAGTTAGACAAATGTGTTTGTTTTTATAACTTATGTTTCAGATATTATAGGAATACACAGAAAGCAATCACCAGTAAATGTTTATTTCTCTATCAATTTCCTTGGCTGAAGTCCCTACATTTTTTTGCAAAAACTACATGAAGGAGCAGGATTTTTCTAACGGATTCTTAACATGTTTCAACAATTACATCCACCACCAATGACATCTACCTGCTCTTCATAGGTTCAGTGACTTTCAGGATTGAGATAACAGGAAGAATACTTTTTTTGCACTCAGTATGGCTTGTGTGTTTATGCACCATTATGCCTTTTGGATTTCATTATGCTTGGGCAATTTTCCAACATTTTATGAACATGGTGTTTCAGAACTTTCCTGGATTGAAGCATGATTATATATCTGGGCAATATCTTAGTCTACTCATGACAGCAGTGTCCAGATGGTCCTGGATTGTCTCCAATAGCATCAACTTTTTGCCAAAAAATTTAAAAGTACAAATTTTATGAAGTCCAACTCAAGTGTCTGGTGCATGTAATATCCCCACAAGGGATTGGGATGGACCTCTGGAATGTCAGATCAGTACTGATTAAAACACACAGCTAACTTTCAAAAAAAAATCAATAATCTTTCACATCCCATGGATAATTGTATTAAGTTTATTCTCCCTTTTTTGGCCCTGTATGTTTCTAACCAATCTTTTGGGAAAATACTACCACATTACTGAATCCCGAGTCTGTGAAAGCTTTCAAGGTATTAAAACACAGGTTCATTTCTACTCAAATTTTGGTATATTTTTACCCTTAGAAAAATATCTCTTACATTGTTATTCAAACATCTTGAAAAAAACTGTGGATCTCCACCCCCTCCAGCTATCTATCTGTAGCTATATATATATATATGTATATATATATATATCTGTATCAGCATATATACATTCTCCTTCAGAGTTAACTCTTTAAAATTAATTATATGTATTGGGGTGACATTGGTTAATAAAATTATTTAGGTTTTCAGTGTACATTTCCATGATACATGAGCTGTATATCATAAAGGGCTATCTGTACATTTATAAGGGTTCTGGTATTTAATAAATAAACATATATCTGGTATTTTACCTAGCAATGCTAACCTTAATCAACGTATTGTTATTTACGATATATTCATCATTCCTCAACTCACTCCCATCAAAATGCCATCTTGACAGATGATGAAAAATTGAATATTGAAAAATTATATGAAAAATGTTTAGTTTACTTGGTCTTCTGTTTTTGGACATTTGAAAACACTTTACTCATTTCTTCTTGAACCACTTTCATCCCATGGCTTAGAAAACATTAAACTTCTAAATCTATCCACTTTATCTCAGGCTCTTTATCCTTTCTATTCTTCAAATATCAGAGTTCCTCTTGACTTCATTATAGAAGCTTTTTTCTTCTTTACTGGATTCTTTCTCTACAGATATAACATTCAGAATTATAACTTTAACTGCTATCTATATGGTACTTATTCTTAAATTTGTACTTCCAGTCCCCAAACTCCAGAATATTAAATACAAGTACCAACTTAATATCTTCTTTTTATTATATCTCAGGCAAGTCAAACTGAAAATTTTCCAAACTGAATACTGCATATTCAGTTGTTCAAATTGTCCCCTAATTAGTATACTTTGTTTTAGTAAATCTTATCTTCACATTCTCAATCCAGAAATCTAGATTCATCATTGACACCTCCTTCTATTTTATATTTCATATCCACTCAAACACAAACCTTTACAGGTCATTCTTCCATAATATATTTTGAATAAACTTACTCTTTTTTCTTTCCATTACCACTATGACCCTCTCTTAAGGTAGCCCTCCCTGGGTTCCCTTAGTTACTCTCTTAGTATAAAAACACAGGCCCCAGCTGGTGTGGCTGAGTGGATTGAGTGCCAGCCTGTGAAACAAAGAGTCACCAGTTTGATTCCCAGTCAGGGCACATGCCTGGGTTGTGGGTCAGGTCCCCAGAAGGGGGTGCATGAAAGGCAACCACACATTGATGTTTCTCTCCCTCTCTTTCTCCCTCCCTTCTCCTCTCTCTAAAAATAAATAAATAAAATCTTAAAAAAGAATACAATCCTTTAAAAAAAATAAAAACAAAAACAGAACACAATGTATATTTTTCATATTACTTGCCACAATTATTTTTTTAAAATTTAGGATTATTAGGTAAATGTCTACCTTTTTAGGTTGTGTACTCCACAAGAGTCTAGTTTTAGTCTGCTTAGCACAGTACCTAATAAATAATAGATGTTTAATAAATATTCATTGAATAAATTATGATATAATAATAATTATTAACAACAAATGAATGAGCATTTACCATGTTCTAGGGATTGTGCTAATGTTTTCCTTTGGTCACATTGAGTTATCTCAATTATATTATGAAGTATAATGTTATATTTACTACACAAGTTCTCTCCTTTTTATCAACACAGGCTTTTATCACTATAAACTTCCCTCTTAGAACTGTTCTTACTGTGTCCCATAGGTTTTAGCATGTTGTGTTTCCAGTTTTATTTGTCTTGTGATATTTTAAAATTTTCTTTTTGATTTCTCTCTTAGTCCATTGTTTTCTCAGGAGTGTTTTTAATTTCCACATATTTGTGATTCTTTTTTCAATTTTCCTCCTGTTATCGATTACCAGTTCTGTATCATTGTGATTGAAAATATACTTTATGTGAATTAAATCTTCTTGAATTTGTTAAGTCCTATTTTGTGACTTAATAAAATGTCTATCTACCCTGGAGAATATTCCACATGTACTTGACATGTTTGTGTATTTTTTGTTTATTATATCCATATGGTCAATAAAGTTAATCAAATATTCTGGTTTTATATTCCTTTAGTGATCTACCCATTGTTGGAATATTGAGATCCCTGACTATTTGTGTACTACTGTCTATGTTTTCCTTCAGTTCTGTTAATATTTGCTTTATACATTTAAATGCTCCTATGCTGGGTATGTATATATTTACAATTGCAATATCATCTTGATGAATTAACCTCTTTTTCATTATATAATGACCTTTTTGTTTCTTGTTATAGCTTTTGACATAAAGTCTATTGTATCTGATTTGAGTATAGCTACATATACTCTCTTTTGGTTTCTATTTGCATGGAATAACTTTTTCCATCCTTTCAGTTTGAGCCTATGTGTGTACTTGAAGCTGTAGTGCATTGTTTCTAGGCAACATGTAGCTGTGTCTTCTTTTTGTCCACTCACCCACTCTGTATCTCTCAATTGGATAAATTTAATGCATTTACTTTTAAAGTAATTATTCAAGAATTGGCCTTACTAAGGTCATCTTATAAATAGTTTTCTAGTTTGTAGTTTCTGTGTTCCCTTATATCTCTCTAGTTATCTTTCTCTGTGACTGGTGTAATTCCATAATGTAGTACTTTGATTACCATGAGGCTTAAATAAAATATGTTATTGTTATAACAATATATTTAAAGCTGAGAACAATATAATTTCAAAGGTGTACAAACTATAACTTCCTCCCAAGATTTTATATTGATATTAATTCACAACTTTTTATATTATGTATTACTACATCTATAATTGTTTTTAATAGTATTGTCTTCTAACTTTTATGCTAGAGTTAAATGTGTTTTTATAAACCACTATACAGAATTTTCTGAATTTTATATACATTTACTTTCACCACTAAATTTCACACATTCGCCTATTTTCATGTTGTTTCTTAGTATCCTTTTGTGTCTGCTTGAGTTACTCCCTTTAATATTCCTTGTAAGGTATGTGTAGTGGTGAAGGTTTCTTAGTCTTTTGTTTGTTAGTAAATATGCTTAACTCTATTTTTTAAAGAACTGATTTTACTGGTAAAATATTATTGGTTGACAGTGTTTTGTTCCTTAGCACTTTGAATATATCATCCTAATCTTTCCTGTCTTGCAAGTTTTTTGCTGAAAAGCCTTCTTATAGTCTTATGAGATTCCCCTCAATGTTACAAGTTTTCTCTTGCTGTTTTCAAAATTCTCTTTGCCTTTGAGTTTTGAGAATTTGATTTTAATGTATCTCAGTATAATCTTTGGGTTATTCTCTTTAGGGATCTTTGTGTTTCATAGATCTAGATGTCCATATCCCTCCCCAGATTTGGAAAGATTGTTGTTTTTTTTTAATTTAATTTTTTAATTTTTTTTGATATATTTATTGATTATGATATTACAGTTGTCCCATTTCCGCCCCTTCACTCAACTCCATCCTGCCCATCCCCTCCCTCCCACATTCCCCCCCTATAGTTCATGTCCATGGGTCATACTTATAAGTTCTTTGGCTTCTACATTTCCTACACTATTCTTATCCTCCCCCTGTCTATTTTCCACTTATCATTTATGCTATTTATTCTCTATACCGTTCCCCCCTCTCTCCCCCTCCCTATCCCCTATTGATAACCCTCCATGTGATCTCTATTTCTGTGGTTCTGTTTCTGTTCTAGTTGTTTGCTTAGTTTTCTTTTGTTTTGGTTTTAGGTGTGGTTGTTAATAACTGTGAGTTTGCTGTCATTTTTACTGTTCTTATTTTTGATCTTCTTTTTCTTAGGTAAGTCCCTTTAACATTTCATATAATAATGGCTTGGTGATGATGAACTCCTTTAACTTGACCTTGTCTGAGAAGTACTTTATCTGCCCTTTCATTCTAAATGATAGGTTTGCTGGATACAGTAATCTTGGATGTAGGCCCTTGCCTTTCATGACTTGGAATACTTCTTGCCAGCCCCTTCTTGCCTGTAAGGTCTCTTTGGAGAAATCAGCTGACAGTCTTATGGGAGCCCCTTTGTAGGTAACTGTCTCCTTTTCTCTTGCTGCTTCTAAGATTCTCTCTTTATCTTTAATCTTGGGTAATGTAATTATGATGTGCCTTGGTGTGTTCCTCCTTGGGTCCAGCTTGTTTGGGACTCTCTGAGCTTCCTGGGCTTCCTGGAAGTCTATTTCCTTTGCCAGACTGGGGAAGTTCTCCTTCATTATTTGTTCAAATAAGTTTTCAATTTTTTGTTCTTCCTCTTCTCCTTCTGGCACCCCTATAATTCGGATGTTGGAACATTTCAAGATGTCCTGGAGGTTCCTAAGCCTCTCCTCATTTTTCCGAATTCTTGTTTCTTCATTCTTCTCTGGTTGGATGTTTCTTTCTTCCTTCTGGTCCACACCGTTGATTTGAGTCCCAGTTTCCTTCCCATCACTGTTGGTTCCCTGTACATTTTCCTTTGTTTGTCTTAGCATAGGCTTCATTTTTTCATCTGGTTTTCGAACAGATTCAACCAATTCTGTGAGCATCTCGATAACCAGTGTTTTGAACTGTGCATCCGATAGGTTGGCTATCTCTTCCTCGCTTAGTTGTATTTTTTCTGGAGCTTTGAAGTGTTCTGTCATTTGGGCCATTTTTTTTTTTTGTCTTGGTGGGTCTGTTACTTAAAGGGGCGGAGCCTTAGGTGTTCACCGGGGCGGGGGTAGCTGTGACGCTGTATGTGGGGGAGGAGCCGAGAGGGAGCAATGGCGTCTGCTCCACTCTCCACCGGATTTCAGTCACTCCTTCCGCTACCCACAATCAAATTGGGCCCCTCTGGTGCTGGTTCCCGAGTGGGTGGGCTTGTGCACGCCCTAGGTCCCTGTGGGTCTCTCCAACGACCTCTCCTGTGAGGCTGGGAGTCTCTCCTGCTGCTGCCCCAACCCCCACGGACGTTTTCAATGAGAGGTTTGAGGCTTTATTTCCCCGAGCTGGAGCCCTGGGTTGCGTGGTCTGCTTCGCTCCCTGTTGTTCGTCCGGTTTATCTATGCACAAATGTGGGGCCGCGGGGTGCTACCCCCCGCTCTGCCTGCCCTATTCTCCGCCACTCTGAGTCCGGCCCTCCCAGTTTATCTGTGTGCGAATGTGGGGCCGTAGGGTCTGCTAGTGGTCAGACTGCCTGCCCCTTTCGTCCCACACTCCGCCAGTCTCGTCCCGCCAGGCCCACGTGAGTACTCTCTGCCCCGGTGCCCATCTCCGCCCCTCCTACTGGTCTGGATGTATGTTTCTTTTTTATCTACTTGGTGTGGGACTTTCTTGCTGTAGGATTTTCTGTCAGTTCTGGTTGTGCAAGGAGGCGCAGTGTGTCTACCTACGCCACCATCTTGGTTCTCCACCCAGATTTGGAAAGTTTTTAGCCATAATAACTTTAAAGGAACTTTCTGATTCTTTCTCCCTTTTTTCCTTCTGGAACTTCCATAAGACACATATTGATATTTTTTATGGTGTTCCATAAGTCATGGAGGGTTTCATTCTTTTTTATTCTTTGTTTACCTTTAAATGGATAATTTCTAATGACCCGTTTTTCAGTTTGCAGTATCTTTCTTCTGTTTGAATGAGTTTGTGGAAGTTCTGTGATGCATTTTTTAGTTCAATCATTGTATTCCTTGGCTCCAGAATTTCTGTTCATTCTTTTTTATATATACTTTCCACCTCTTTGGTAAAATTTTTGTTTTGTTCACAAATTAGTTGGCTGACTTATTTGAGTTGCCTATATGTGTTTTCCTTTTGGTCACTGAACTTCCTTAAAACAACTATTTTCAATTGCATGTGAAGCAAGTGATAGATATCCATTTATTTAAGTTACCAAAAAATTATTGTGTTCCTTTGGTTTTGTCATGTTTTATTGATTTTTGTGTGTTCCTTTAAATATTGAGCTGCTATGGTCACATTTGAAGATGTAGTTACTTCTTTTAGTATTTACTGACTGGCTTTGGGAACAAATAAATATGTCAGTAACCTAGGAATTTTGAAAGTCTCTCATAACTTTTCTGTGTATTTATCTTCTTCATTCCTCATGTTCCCTCCTGAAGGGAAAGTTTTAATGTTGTATGCTTTCTGCTGCTATTCCAAATCTAAGCCAGGTACTGAGCCTTCTGTTGGTTTTTTTTCTAGAGAGTTCCCTGTAGTGTTTAAGGTTGTGCACCCTCTCCAAATCCAACAAAGATGAATCAGATGTGTGCATACACTTGTATACTATATGCACATTGCAATGTGTATGTGGCACCACCTATTGGAGAGAAGTGCTGGGGTGTACATGGCCTTGTTGGGGATAGAACCATAGGTTACACATCCTATGAGCTCTATGAGCAGTCTTCTTGGATAAAGTCAAAAAGGATGTTAATAAAATCTATGGTATTTTCTTAAGTCTCATGCCAGTTCCTGTGAACCTTTGCCCTTTTTTCTGCCCCTAGCTGCCCTGGGTTATTAAGCCTTGCTTATTCTCTCAGCATTTTTAAGTATGTGAATAAGAACTGGGCCTCTTGAGCAGTGTCCTATATGATTCAGGAAGGTAGGCACTCACTATGTTTTCTCTTTCCTGCAGGGGAGGTATGACAAGGCAAGCAAGTGACTCTGGGCAATAAACTGTGCTACCTTGGCAGAAGGGGTGATGTAGGTAAAGTGAAACTATTATTCTCACCCTTTTCAATAGGTCTACTCTCAATTTTTTTTGTTCCTATGGGGTTTTGGAACCTCTTTTCTGGACTCACAGGTGATATAATTAGGAGTACAGATTGCTTGAAGTTTTACAACTACCTGTTGAGTTTTTATTGTTGCCAACATATTATATATTTCTAGAGGGTAAAATTAAGATTTTAGTCTATATTAACAACTCTCAGAGAGTGTCATAGTGCACAGCTGATTAACCTATACATTGCAAAGTATCATCTGCTTGCTCCTTTTCACTGATAAATGATTAGTGAACAAATTCTATACTCTGATCACAATAACTTACAGCAAAGACTGATTATTATGACCTAGGTGATCAAAATAATAAAATGTCATCTCTTTCCACACCTGAATTTGTGTATAGAAATGTCTTATACACTTCCATTGAAAATATTTTTGTATTAAGGCCTCTCATAGCAAACAACAGAATGCAACTTTGATAAACTTACACGAAAAGAAATTTAGCTAGAAGACCAGGAGGCTCTAATAAAACAAGAAGGAAAAAAAATCATAGCATCTATTTTTTAAGAAGGGTTCACCTGTTCAGAAGCTTTTGCTGGTTTGGCAGTTATATTGCCGCCACTGCCATGACTGCTGCTCTAATAAATATATCCAAATATGCATTTTAACTTTATTGCTTTTTTAAAGTTTAAAGTCCAGAGAAAGGGCTTTTGTTTGAATGAGATTCACTTAGGTGTCCAACCTTCTGATTTTCTCAGCTACCATAGTCATAGGCATGGAGCTGGACAATGGGAGATGAATGCAAAGAATTACTCTCATATAGAGGCTATGCACATAATGGGGAAGTGATAAATCTCTCCAAGAAAACCGAGATGGTATTAATAAAGATGTGCTTTCTGGTAGTCAAAAAATGTCCAATGATCCATGTCTACTGTAAACTCTCTTTCAAGTCAATTATGGGTTTCACTCACATTACCTATTGCTTACTTTTAATAGTGCACATAAACTTTCCTGATGTATCTAGTCTGCTAGTTTGTGTTTCTGGTACTGATGGAGTCATATACAATAGCTTAGTTATTAGGAAGGAAATAGTCTTAAAGATCTGATGCATTTCTGTGGAAATATTGGATTAGCATCCCACTTCAATGCTGTCCATCTTCCACATAGATTCTCACAAAAGACCCCAATATAGGTTTCACTATTCCTTAGGCATGGACCTGAGAACAGAAGAGTATCAAGTCACCTAAAAATTCTCTTTGTACTCATTCTTTAAACTGAACCTACTTAGGTGTCACTTAAATGGCACTGCTTCAAAAAGAGGTGGTATTTTTTACAATGTGTTAGAAGAACGTGGAATGGCCCAGGGATATATCTACTTCTTCACCTTCTGTTCCAATTCCATTCTTTCCTTATCTTTACTTGGATTCTAGTACCATTTTTACTTTATCCTTAATGACCTGATTTAAAAACTAATTTAGGCTGGAATTTGGACTATTAGGTCTGGTTCCTCTTTGCTTCTTTAAATCATTAAATACACTGTTCAGTTCTTTGTTCCATCTATTCCAGACCTTTTGAAGTATAGCAATTTTATTAAGTTCCTGAGTTATGATTCCACCATTTTCTGTGTTTTCAGCCACTCCAGGGCCCCTCATCTTGGACAAAACTGTACATCAAGAAGTTTCCTTCAGTTGCTTTTACAGGCAGCTTATGCTATCACTAGTCATCATGTTTCTGCCCATTCTGATCATTTGCTGCTCTCTAGTGGCCAATGCTTGCTTAGCCTCACTCAAGACATCACTGACTCTGCCTATCATCTATCTATCGATCTATCTATCTATGTATCTATCTATCATCTATCTATCTATATCTATCTATCATCCATCCATCTATCTATCTAATCTATGTATCTATTCTCTATCTATCTATCATCTATTATCTGTCTATCCATCTATCTATTATGGATCTACATATTTTCCCAGGTTATGTCCAATGAAGGGAAGCATAAAAATCCTAGAAAATACATTAACTCAGGTATATATTTTTTCCAGATGAGTACTTGAAACATCAGGGGGCAGAAATCTGTAAAGTACATGATTTTTCAACCACTATGCTGTACATATGATACCAATAAAGAATAATATTGAATGTAAACTCCAATTGAAAATTAAAATGAAACCAGAAAAAAATCATTCAAAATTTAGAATAATCGTTGGTGGAACAGGATCATTAGCTCTGCTGATAGAATTATTTGTGTGTGTTTTTATTTATAAGAAAGCCAAAAATTTTTATTCACCATAAAATTGAGTTCTCTTGTATTTTAGTAGATTACTTCAACAGTCTCAAATGTTTGGGGGTAGATAGCAATGTATATAAGCAAACAAAACAAAGGCTAACCTCATTTTTTTCCTACCGGCATACTACTACTATTTTACTTCTACTATTATTATTACTACTACTATTACAAATACCATAATATTACTACCACCGTATTAACCTAATAATGATAATAATTAGCATATAACAATCATTAAATTTATACCAAAACAATATGCTAATTACTTTACATACATCTCAGTTTGTCCTCACAACAATCCTCTGGGGTAGATACTATTATTGGCCCTGACTTACAGATGAAAACATCAAAGCTTAGAAAGGATAGATGACTTTTCGGGATTGAATAGTTTGTTAGGGGCAGGTTTGAGATATGAGCACAAATGATTTATTTGTAGAGTTCAAATACTTCACCTGTAACCTACCCACTGAGGACATTGGGACCTCAGTAAGAAAAATGCCACATTAAAAGAAATCCTGTAAAACTTCTTAATTTTAGAATTGATTTAAAAAGTACACTTACCACCTTCTTTCTCCTCTTCTTCTTCCTCCTCCTTCTTCTTTTTATCTTCTTCTTCCTCTGTTTTTATAGTATCAGGAATTGATCTGAGAATTTTCAGTGGAATTGAGTATGGTTATCACTGTTTCCAAATTTGCTTTAAAATCACCACAGATACACAAAGGATCATTAAAGAATACTATGAATAAATATATTCCAAAAAATTGGACAGCCTGGAAGAAATAGATAAATTTCTAAAAGCATACAACCTTCCAAGACTAAACAAAAAAAATGAGAAAATATAAACATACCAATTGCTAACAATAAAATAGAAGCAGTAAAAAAACCCTCAAAACAAAAGTCCAAGACCTGATGGCTTCATGGACAAACTGTATCAAACATTAAGAAAAATTAATACCTATCCTTCTTAACTACTCCAAAAAATTTGAAGAAGTAGTTCCAAACTTATTCTACAAAGCCAACATTACCCTGATACCAAAACAAGACAAAAATATTACAAAACTTATAATAAACTTTTAGAAGTCAACAACAAAAGGAAAAACAACCAATTTTTAAAAAAAAAATGGACAAAAGATTAGCATAGATATATATCCAAAGAAGATTTACAAATAACCGTTTAAGTATTTAATCCATTCTGAGTTTATTCTCATGTATGGTGTAAGAAGGTGATGCTCAGCATCACTAACCATCAGAGAGATGCAAATTAAAACCACAATGAGATACTACTTCACACAAGTCAGAATGGCCATCATAAACAAATCAACAAACAAGTGTTGGAAAGGATGTGGAGAAAAGGGAACCCTAGTGCACTGTTGGTGGGAATGCAGACTGGTGCAGCCACTGTGGAAAACAGTATGGAATTTCCTCAGAAAACTAAAAATGGAACTGCCTTTTGACCCAGCAATTCCACTGCTAGGATTATATCCTAAGAACCCTGAAACACCAATACAAAAGAACCTATGCACCCCAATGTTCATAGCAGCACAATTTACAATAGCCAAGTGCTGGAAACAGCTTAAGTGCCCATCAGTAAATGAGTGGATCAAAAAACTATGATACATTTACACAATGGAATTCTATGCAGCAGAGAAAGAAGGAGCTCTTACCCTTTGTGACAGCATGGATGGAACTGGAGAACATTATGCTAAGTGAAATAAGCCAGGTGGTGAAAGACAAATACCATATGATCTCACCTATAAGAGGAATCTAATGAACAAAATAAAGTAATAAAGAAAATAAAATTGAGACAATTGTAATAGAACAATAAAAATAATAAATTTCTTTCATTAATATTTTATCATTTTAGTGTATAATTGTTACACCTGGTTAAATTTATTTCTAACTATTTTATTATGTTTGATTCTATTGCATCAATTTTTCAGAGGCCCCAAACCAAGACCATCAAGATTGTGCCTCCACATAAGGCACCATGAGTACACATATCTTACTTAGTCCATGATCAAGAGAATCAAGCCAATATCCATGTAGATTACTAATGTAGCACCTTTGTATCATGATTTCTTGTTTTTTAACTACCATTTACATCAGGCACCCCCTTCTATGCATACATTCTGGAATTCATAAAAAGTTAGAACTACTCCATCTCTGAAATAGCAAACTCCAGTCTCTCATTCCCTCAACTATAACTTCCTGCCATTCCAGGTCATTTTAGTGTACTCAAACATATTTATTGAGCACCTTCTATGTAAAAGATTCTGTGCAAGACCCTGGAGGTAGAGTGATTGAATAATAGCTACAACTCTCATAAGGGGTACGGAAAACAAGTACAGGATATAACTAAATCAGGATGGTTACAGGATCAGTCCTGATTAGAATGCATCCTCAATAACTCAAATTTGTTGCTCTTTGTTGTCCCAAAGCCATTTCCTAAGATAAATCTCTTACCCATCTAGTTACTGCATCCATACTTGGTTTCCTGCCTTGTTACCTCTCTCTTCCCTTCACATGATTCTAAAGTAGTATTTGACAAACCTATAACACAATTATGCCATGTTCAGGCTTAAAATTCTTCAAATGGCTGCTCAGAACTTTCAAATTAAAGTTAATTTCCTAAATTTAGCATATAAGCCACTCAATATTGTGACTAATGTCTATTACTATGGTTTCATCCCCTGCCTCACTCTACCTGAACCCTGTCCTTTCAGTACATTGAGCATAGGCTCCAGAATGCATCTTGTATGGCTGGTTGATACCATCATGCTTTTGTATCTGTTCATTTTATTGTTGATGATGCCCTTCACCCCTCCTTTATGTACATTTTATGTTATTTTTACCGAGATATATTGAAATATAAAATTGGTATATAGTAAAGTGTACAACTTGATGTTTTGATATATGTACACGATTTAAAATTATCACTACCATCCAGTTAATTATCATATATATCATCTCTACATAGTTACCATTGTATGTGGTCATAAAATTTAAGATCTATTCTGTTACCAAATTTCAAGTACAGGTTTCTGCCACTATTTGAAATACAGTGTTTCTATGAAAACTTTCATAAGCTGAAATGGTATAAAGGGAAGAAATGATTAGTTGAATCCTATATTTGCTTTTCTCCTATTTTTGTAAAAGTGAAAATCTTTTAGGTTTCTTTTCTTATGAAAACAGGTACTCATGTAGGTCTTTTGTAAAGGCAAAGTAGTATAATACAAACTTTGAAAAAGTGGGGGATACCTGTTTATTACATATCATTATTTTCACTATGTTATACATTAGAACACTAAAACTTATTCATCAGGCATAACCAAAACTTTGTACCATTAATAACATAATTTTATTTCCTCTTCCCTTCAGCCCTTGGCAATCACCATGCTACTCTTTGTTTCTGTGGGTTTAACTATTATACATCACACATATAAGTGGTATACCATGTAGTATTTGCCTTTCTGTGGTTTTTTTTATTCCACTTAACATAACATCTTCAAGGTCCATTTACATTCTTTTTTAAGGGTAAATAATATTCCATTGTTTGTGTGTGTGTTGGCTATTGTGAGTAATGCTGCAATGAACTTCTATCTGTTCTTAGGAACCTAATCAACAAAACGAACAAACAAGCAAAATATAGCCAAAGACATTGAAACTGAGAACATGCTGACAGTGACCAGAAGGAAGAGGGGAGGGGATAATGGGGGAAAAGGGTGAAGGGTTTACAGGAACAATCATAAAGGACACATGGACAACAAAAATGGGGGTGGTGGAAATGGGGCAGAGCGGTGAGGAGGGCTGGGGTGATGGGAAGGGTGGGGAGAAAAGGCAGAAAACTGTACTTGAACAACAATAAAAGAAAAAAAGAACTCCTATCTGTTCTTTAATGTCCATCATAAGCATTACAATCTCTAAGAAGCCTTCCTGATCACTTCCTCCAGTGTGATCTATATGCTAATTCTCTGTTATCTTTTAGCTTCAGGGAATATCTCTACTTATCCTATAAGATTTTTGAACAATTTTTAATACTTTATATTATACTTTTTGATGTTCATGTCCACTTATGGTGATGAACTCTTTGAGGGAAGAAACTTTGTCTTATTTGATATTGAGTCTTTAAGAGCTCATAGAGAGTAGGTGTTTGAGAGTAGGTCATTGGGATGCAGAGATAGAGATGGTGAGAAATAAAGTGAGAGAGATGGAGAAAGGGAGGGAGGAAGAGTGTGAGAGAGAGCGAGGTGAAAAGTGGGAATAATGGTGATAAAAGGAGGAAGAAAGAATGGAGATAAAGGCTGGAAGACAGACAGGAAGGCAGGCAAAAGGAAGGAAGGAAGAAGATAGAAAGTGATTTTTGAGAAAATATAGAGGGCCTTTGCCATGATTTTTAAAAAATGTAAAAATAGAGCTTAGGGAGCGTATTTGGGAATTCTAAGAAAAATCACTTAAAAACACAAAATAAAAATTTCTACACATAAAACCTGTATAATTTTATTAACCAATGTCACCCCAATAAATTCAAAAAAATTACTAAAAAAAGTTCAGTTCCAAAGGTGGGAGACCTGACAAGATTAGATAAGAGTTTCTAGAACTCAAGCACTAGTCTGGAGTTAAGAATATGACTTCAGGCTCTATATGAACTGGAGTATATGAAAAACACCAAACCACAGCCTGGCTGTTTGACAGCACAAACAAGAAAACTGTGTTACCTGTGGTAAAATAGAGCCTAGGTGCTCAACTGTGGTACACTGTAACTCGGGTTTGGGACAATAAAAGTACTTCTAGGCTATAACCCCTGGGGGACTGAGCTAACTAAGGTACTCCTTGACTATGTCTAATTTGATTCAGAATTCAGACAAGGTTATACATACAGGGTACAATCATTTTTAATTATTTCCATATGGTATTAAAATAAAATCACATTGCTTTCTTAATTTATACTTATTCCATTATGAGTAGAGTTGCCAGATAAAATAAAGAATGCCCAGTTGAATTTGAATTTCCAGTAACAACAAATATTTTTTTTATTTATTACTTAATCAGTCATCACCTAGGTTCATAAAACTATAAGGAACCCTTGCAGTGAAATATGACCATTGTTCATTTCTACTGGGTCTTTGTAGTGACTTATTCTTTTACATGTGTACTAAAGTTTCTAAAGTTTGCAAGTCTTCATTTTCTTGTCAATGAGCTTGCAGAACATAATTACACTCTTCAATTAGAACAAACCTAAAAAAAACCAGTATTATCCTTTTCTTGTTGTGGGTAAATAGTAATTTAATGCAAAGGTTCTGCCATTTTACATTTTCCAGAACTTTCATTCATCTTTGGTTAGTAATTAAAAATGGCTTATAAATAAACACTTGGGATGATTTCCTAAATGTTCTGTATTTACTTACAAGGCTGGTACTTCCATCACTAGGTCACTTAAGTGGTTTTGAAGGATTGTATACAGGTTCATTTTACAATGTATTTGAAGTTTGTAATCCTGCTTAAATACACAAAAATAGGAAGGATTAACAAACTGCTGCTTGGAGGCCAAGAGAAAACAGAGCTAAGGGCAATCAAGACAGAGCCTATCAGAAACATGAAATCAATTGGTCAAAAAGTGGAAGACTGTCAACAAAAATAACATGTTATAGACCCTCAAGGTTTTCTGTTTATGCTAGAGGAAGCCTAAAATAATCTGTGGTTTTTGATGCTTGATTTAGTTTTCCACAAGCCTAATTAACACCAGATTAAGTTTGCTGCCACTATAGTTTATTGCTGAGACTGACAAATACTTGCTGTTTATTTGTCCCTGGTATAGAAAGACTGGCAGCAATAATGTAATGACACATTTAATAATACTGAAAACAATATAGTAATACTCTTGTAGAGAAATTTCTGAACTATTTTAATACTTTTTAGAAAGTAAATTTTCTAAAGAAGAAGTTCCTTACAATTAACTAAGCCATCTCATGTTCCATCTGGGTGTGTCTATTTGATTTTATTATAAAATTCAATTTTAAACATTCTCTGTTCAAGACGGGGTTCTTTTGCTTTAACAAGACTGAATATAACGATGACTTTTTTTTTATTAACGATGACTTCTTTGGATTTGTCAACAAGTGTTAGTAATCCTTTTTCTATGAAGAATTTATGGAAAAGTTTAATTCAGAGATCTGAATTAAACTTTTAAAACAACGTTGTTTTCTAAACAATGCAGTAAGTTGATTGTGACACTCTCTTGTTGCCAACTCATTCTTTTATGTTTCAATTTTTCCAACACCAGAAAAGACTCCCTAATCTCACCTCTGGAGTTGTTGATATACATTACCATTCAAGGTCAAGTTGAAATAATGCTACTGATTTGCTTTTCTATGGATCTTTAAATTTTGTGCAAGAGATCACAGGGACACAATAAAACAGAACATGTTATATGTAAACAAACTGATGACCAGACATTCATCTTGTTTCCTGAATGTTCTCCTTCAACTTCAAAGAAAGCTTGATATGCCTAGAAATATGTAGGAGGACAAAGCTGAATAAGTCAGTATCAAAGGATAGGATACTTCATGCACTGAATAAGTTATGACATACACCTGGAAGAGATACTCAACTCTCAACTGTCATGCTTAATACAGAGATGAGGTTTGAATAACATGATCTAAAAAGTAATTATTTAAAACTATGATTTACATAAACATATACACAAAAAAGAGATATGCAATAATTTCTTTATTTCTGGTTCCTATTGGCCTAGCCCTTTCCAGTGGCCAGAGCTTAACAATTCTTCAAAAACCATAATAAAAAAGGGACAATTTTTCTTTATTATTATTTATTCAACTAGTCAACTTTTGCCTTACCTAATATGATGAATCCAAAGTTGAGAAGTTTCCTGTTCCTTCCCAAATTCTTTTTCTGAGAAGTGTAAGAATATATAGATCTCTTTCTCTCAGACTTCTATACTTCAATTTCCTCAAGGCATAGCATGGTTGATCAAGAAAATCATGAGCAAATAAATCTCTAAGGTCATTGGAGTTCTCTTTTCATCTCTATGGTATATGTTGCCTAATCCAAAGAATGATATATAATAAATGTTTTAAGCATTCAAAGTAAAAAATAATAGCCTCTTAAGTGATCTTTATAGTATCTTCAAATGGTTCTCTGTGCTCTCAAATTCAATTTGAGTTAAAGTGCAGTTATACATGGATGGTATTGTTTAGGTTTATTCTCACAAATATTTTTTAAAGATTTTATTTACTTTCAGTGAGAGGGGAAGGGAGGGAGAAAGAGAAGGAGAGAAACTTTAATGTGTGGTTGCCTCTTGCATACCCCCTACTGGGGACCTGACCCACAACCCAGACATGTGCCCTGACTGGGAATCAAACTGGCGACCTTTTGGTTCACAGGCCAGCATTCAATCCACTGAGCCACACCAGACAGGGCTGTTCTCACAAATAATTTTAAACTATTTTCTTAGAATAGCAATAAACAAACTAGTACAAATAGCTCTTTAAGAAGAGCTGTGGAGTTTATCTTAAACCAAACCATTGCACTATGTTACTAAAATGACCCCCCAAAGAATAAATACACTGTACAACATAACTCTGTAGTATACATACCACCTGTTTCACTATTTTACACCTAGTAAACAGTTTTGTTTTTTTTTACCTAAACAGACAGGTATAAAAATTTATGTTGAAATTAAAACTCTTCATAGAATACAAATCATTAATAATAATTTTACATATTTTTGTAATATGTATCAAAGTACAGGAGAGTTTAGCCATAATAGCACTCTGCAATTGTTTTTTACTTTTTATTGTATTTTTCCATTACCATTTAGTCCCCCTATATCCTCCTCCCACCCAATCACTACCCTGTTCTCGATGTCCATGACTCCTTTTTTCCTTTTTGCTCAATTCTTCCACCCCCTAACCTTGCCCCTGAGCTGACACCCTGCTCTCCGTCTATGAGTCTGTATTTTGCTTCTGAGTTTAGTTTGTTCATTTGATTCCACATGTGAGTGAAATCATATGGCATGTGTCTTCCTCTGACTGGTTTATTTAACTTAGCATAATAATGTTTTTGAGATATAACTTACAGACAGAAAAATGTACAGATATTAAGTCAACAACCCAATGAAAGTTTACACACATGTGCACACATATACCACCATTCAGATAAGGACAAAAAAAGACTTGCAGCACCTTAAAGGCTCCCTTGTGACTCCACCTGGTCAGTATCCCCAGATGACCATTATTCTGATACTAATCAACATGGATTTGTTTTTTTTTCCAATTATATATATATATAGTATATAGTATATAGTCTTTTGTGCCTGACTTCTTATACTTGTACTGATGTCTGTGAAATTAATCTATGTTTTTGCATGTATCATTTGTTAATTCTTTTTCATTACTTTCTTGATTATGGTCTAAACCTATTGCTAAAGAGTTATAAATTACATTATCTCAATGCAGTAGTCATTTAATTGAAAATGGAAAACATTGACTTCAGGATATTAATCCTGCCTGGTTTAGCCCATCATATCAATGTTACTGTTATGATAAAATTAAGACTGTGTCAAAAAGGGATGCTTGTTTTATGAATATACCAGAAATGGCTAATGATTTTCTAATCAAAAGGAATATCCCATTTTCAGGTTGAGTCAATTGTGTAAGAACAGTATTATGAATATGGTGGGGTAAGCAGAGTGTTTTGAAATTCTGATGTTATATTTTCCACTTTTTCAATTAGATTTCCAATGTATTGATATAATGTCATGATTCATAAACTCTGCCTTGGCATTCTTTCTCTGAAAATCTCATTATTAATAATTCAACATATAATATCTTATTTTAATTATTAGAAAGCATATTCTCAGTGGATAATTTGGGAAGCTGTAAAATTTAAATGGAAAATACTAAACTCAGAAACTCAGAATGCTTAATAATTGATGATATTTCCTGGGCCTCTGTATTAGAATCACCTATAAACAATGACTAGAATATTAGGGGAACCATGAACATATAAGACAACATTCTCAAAAAAATAGTAATTTTCCAGGCTAAGGAGTAAAGGTAAAAAATTGTAGACAAACATAATTGTTGTGCACACTGTAAAAGGTCAAAGAAGAGATGGAATTTGAGGTCTATGTCATATACGTATAAATAATTTGGTTTTGAGTTTAGTCCACAAACAAGATTTTTTGTTAATTTGTGGAATATATGAGCATCTTAATCTCTTGTAACTCTAGTACAGTTTCTGGTACATAGGCACAAATTAATCCTCAATAATTGCTTATTGAACAAATTGAATTACCTTTGAGTTCTGCCTATAATTACTTTGAAAGGGCAAGTGATATGTTTTATACTATCTCAGGGGAAGAGCTGCCATGCATTGTACAGCTCAATTTTGAATAACACTGAAATTATTGGATAAAATATACCTGTGTTATTTTGTTAAAGAGCCCATGTTCAATATATGTCTGTCCCTTTAAGTTCCTAACTCAGCTTTACTCCAAGACTTTTGATTTCTGATTCCCATGAAGTTACTTATGAATCACATCTCATCAATATTGTTTGCTAACTCTTAGTATTGGTTGAAAAACTGACTTTTTGGTTATGGTTAAAGCTAGGACCAAAGACTTTATCAATCACAACATCATTTCAATTCACCAGGAATCTATGTGGAAAATGGAAAATGTTACATCAGAATTTCAATTGCCCTTGCTTAGGCCACAATGTCAAAACTACCATTATTATGTCACTTGAGACAGACTCAAAACTAATGTTGCTTTTCTTGTTTACAAAACTATTTGTTATTGTGCATAACAGTTGTAAGATAAAGCAATAAATGCTATGACATTATTTATGAAATGAGCAAAGTGCTATGGGAACACACAGAGTCATTAGTCCAGCCCATTGGGTGTGGAGCTCCAACAATGGTTGCTACTTACTTTGTTCACTCACAGTGTATTTGCAGACTCCACAGTTTTGTTTTTCATCTTTCTCTTTAAGTCATTCATAAGTTCTTTTTCAAATACTATATTTTCTAGAGAGAGATTGCCCTGGAATCTCTGAGTAAGCTACAGCTTCTGGATGTTAACATCATGGGGATAATAAACATTATTTCCTGATTAGATGATGTTAATTCTAACAGTTTTGGGCATGGGTTTGGTTGAATTTTGAAGACCATGATTTCACAAAGTGATGTTTCCATCTGAAGAAAGTACCCCTCAAATCACTGAAATACCTGCTGTAACTTTCTATAGTATAGATACTGCTAATATATTTTTTATTTTTTTTGATTTTTTAAAAATATATTTATTGATTATGCTATTACAGTTGTCCCATTCCCCCCCCCACTCCACTCCATCCTGCCCACCCCCTCCCTCCCACATTCCCCCCCTATAGTTCATGTCCATGGGTCATACTTATAAGTTCTTTGGCTTCTACATTTCCTACACTATTCTTACCCTCCCCCTGTCTATTTTCCACCTATCATCTATGCTACTTATTCTCTGTACCTTTCCCCCCCTCTCCCCCTCCCACTCCCCTATTGACAACCCTCCATGTGATTCTCCAGGCTAGAGAACCATCTCTATGGTTCTGTTCCTGTTCTAGTTGTTTGCCTAGTTTGCCCTTGTTTTTGTTTTAGGTGTGGTCGTTAATAACTGTGAGTTTGCTGTCATTTTTACTGTTCCTATTTTTGATCTTTTTCTTAGGTAACTCCCTTTAACATTTCATATAATAAGGACTTGGTGATGATGAACTTCTTTAACTTGACCTTATCTGAGAAGCACTTTATCTTCCCTTCCATTCTAAGTGATAGCTTTGCTGGATACAGTAATCTTGGATGTAGGTCCTTGGGTTTAATCTTGGGTAATGTAATTATGATGTGCCTTGGTGTGTTCCTCCTTGGGTCCAGCTTCTTTGGGACTCTCTGAGCTTCCTGGACTTCCCGGAAGTCTATTTCCTTTGCCAGATTAGGGAAGTTCTCCTTCATTATTTGTTCAAATAAGTTTTCAATTTTTTGTTGTTCCTCTTCTCCTTCTGGCACCCCTATAATTCGGATGTTGGAACCTTTCAAGATGTCCTGGAGGTTCCTAAGCCTCTCCTCATTTTTCCGAATTCTTGTTTCTTCATTCTTTTCTGGTTGGATGTTTCTTTCTTCCTTCTGGTCCATACCGTTGATTTGAGTCCCAGTTTCCTTCGCATCACTATTGGTTCCCTGTACATTTTCCTTTGTTTCTATTTACATAGGCTTCATTTTTTCATCTGGTTTTCGAACAGATTCAACCAATTCTGTGAGCATCTTGATAACCAGCATTTTGAACTGTGCATCCGATAGGCTGGCTATCTCTTCCTCGCTTAGTTGTATTTTTTCTGGAGCTTTGAAGTGTTCTGTCATTTGGGCCTTTTTTTTTTTTTTTTTGTCTTGGCGCGTCTGTTACTTTAAGGGGCAGAGCCTTAGGTGTTCACCAGGGCGGGGTAATGCTGGTCACTGCGCTATGACGCTGTACGTGGGGGAGGGGCCAAGAGGGAGCAATGGCGTCCGTTCCACTCTCCACCGGGTTTCAATCTTTCACTCTGATACCCACAATCAAACTGGGACCCTCTGGTGCTGGTTCCCGAGTGGGTGGGCCTGTGCACACTCTAGGCCCCTGTGGGTCTCTCCAACAACCTCTTCCGTGAGGCTGGGAGTCTCTCCTGCTGCTGCCCCAGCCCCCACGGGCATTTTCAATCAGAGGCTTGAGGCTTTATTTCTCAGTGCTGGAGCCCTGGGTTGCGCGGTCTGCTTTGCTCCCCGCTGTTCGTCCAGTTTATCTATGCGCGAATTTGGGGCCACAGGGTGCTACCTGCCGCTCTGCCTGCCTCACTCTCCGCCACTGTGAGTCCGGCCCTCTCAGTTTATCTGTGCAAATGTGCAGCCACAGGGTCTCCTAGTGTTCGGACTGCCTGCGTTGTCGTCCCACACTCCGCCAGTCTCGGTCCCGCCACAGCCACGTGAGTACTCTCCACCCCGGTGCCCGTCTCCGCTCCTCCTACTGGTCTGGATGAATGTTTATTTTTTATTTCCTTGGTGTCGGACCCCCTTGCAGTTCAATTCTCTGTCAGTTCTGGTTGTGCGAGGAGGCGCAGTGTGTCTACCTATGCCGCCATCTTGTTTCTCTCTAGAATAATTTTTAATGTGTGCCTTGTAAGCAGCAGTGTAACTGAGACAAAAATGTGTAAAATGCTTAAGACTAGACTTTTAAAATAGAAGATATGGAAGTTAGGGAGTTTTGACTCGCAAATGACTCAACTCAAACTTGCTTAAAATAACAATTTATTGGCTCACATATTTGAAAAGTCTAAGTATAGGGAAGACATGCTAAGGATTAATGAAATCTTCAGAGATCCAATCTATTGGTCTCTGTTCTTCTTTCTGCTCTGCAGCTCTCAGTATTGATCCAGGGTTACATAATCTCTCTTTCAGAGAGAGAGAGACAGTCTCTTTTTCCTCAAACTATGAAGTCATCAGCTCTATGCTAATTGGATACCTACCTATCATTTTATTTAATTAAATCTCAGAACTTGATGAAATGTCATTATTTTAATTGGCCTAGACTCTTCAGGGTCCCACACCAGAGCTGAGAATGGAATCTACACAATGAAATCTCTTGACAGCTAATGGACAAGAAAAGGAAAAAAGTGCTATTAGGAAGACAATTCCTACCACACAAAGTTTGTTCAAGTACAAGTCATTCTCCAGCTTCGCTTTCAAATGGCTTCCGTTATTGCCATAAGATTTTTTTTTTTTTTATGATAGTAAAGAGAAAGAGAAAAAATAGACTTTCAAGGAAAGTCCTTTCCTGGGGCAGGAATTATTGGATGAACTTCCCTTAAATTTATTCAATTCAAAAGGGAAAGAGATACTAGTAATAAACTTCAAGACACAATGCAGCATATATAATAGAATAATGTACCCTGGCATAGGAGTGAAGTATGTTGATCTCTCTACAACACTTTCAATGTTACTGGAAAAAAATGACAATAGCAAAACAACCAAGAATATAAAGCACATGACAAACCAAAGAAAGAAATGTGAAGGTGGGAATGTGGAGGAAGGATATGGAACTCCAAATATATTGAATTACTTCAACCTGAGACTAGCCCTGCTATCGATATATGAGGTCTCTCCAGAAGGTATCCAGCCATGGGTTATGAAAAATAGAGACATTTATTGAAGAAGGTACATGTACATGATACAAGAACCATTGTACATAGATCAATGATACCTCAACCTCCTTCAAAGTGGGCAGCTTGGGACCTCACACAGTTCTCCCAGTCTTCATCATTTTCCCCATGTATTTTCCTGAATCTCATCAATGGTCTGAAATCTCTCCCCTTTCAAAGGTGACTTTAGTTTTGGGAAAAGCCAGAAGTTGTAGGGTGCCAAATCTGGGCTGTAGGGGGACTGAGTCACCTGGGTGATTTGATATTTTGCCAAAACTCTCTGCACGAGCCTTGGCTGGTGATGCATGAGCAGGCGCGTTGTTGTGATGAAGCTGCCAATCACCAGCTGCCCATTCACCAGTTGCCCATAGCTGCAGCCTTCTGAATCATCTGAATAGTTTCTGCAGAGGAATGTTCAAGCTTACTGAAAAATTAAAAGCATGCTTGTTGCTGTACTCGCTGATTCATTTTGAATGCCATGACCACATAGTACACATGCTCACTCAACGGCATCTACCACCCCACTGACTAGTGAAGCCATCATTGTTCACACATGTGCATTCCAGTCCACTCTCCTTGGCTGCCAGGTTACATCGATGTCATGCAAACCATTCTCATTATATTAACATGCTGAACTTTTTCCAGACAGACCTCATACTTCCCAATTAGAATAAATATCAGCAAACAAATTCTCAGGTATTTTCTAGCAAAGCAGCAAATTGCAAGAATTATAAGAATCAGTTGAGAAAAATGCACCAACACAAATTCTTTATATTAAAAGAATGTATTGGCTTGGGGGCAAAGCAGTAGGTAAAGCCTTTACTGTTACATAAACAGTACTGTGAGTGAATAGAGTTAACCAATAGCCAACATGTGATTAGATGTTTACTTATATGTCACAACAATTTGTGCTCAAATTCCTTCAACATAGATATAAACGTATTGATGTGGACAGCAAAATGTACCAAGAAATTGTAGTTACCATCCTACCTCCATGAAACAGCTTAAATAATAAAACCAACTTTGTTTTTAAGAATCGGTTCAGCTCCATTTCATCGCAACATTTTATTTGCTATTTCTGTCCTAGTATTTTGTATGGCACATTTTATATTTAATTAAATGAAACGAAATAGCAGTTTGAAATACAGGATATTATTTGTTACTGTATAAAAAGGATAATGTCAGTTTTCTCAGCCACTTTTACCTTTGTAAGTCCTACCATTACCATTTTGAATGATTTTAATGGCTATCCATATATCTTTCCTAATAGTTTGGAGTAAGCTTATACATTGTGAAATAAAAACATAGAATCACAAAATATTAGGGCTGGGGGGCACCTTGGAGAATATTTCATCCAATATTCTTTTTAAAAGATTTTATTTATTTATTTTTAGAGAGAGGAGAAGGGAGGGAGAGAGGGAGAGAAACATCAATCTATGGTTGCCTCTTGTGTGCCCCCTACTGGGGACCTGGCCTGCAACCTAGGCATGTGACCTGACTGGGAATTGAACCTGTGACCCTTTGGTTTGCAGGCTGGCACTCAATCCACTGAGCCACACCAGCCAGGACTCATCCAACCTTCTTATTTTACCAATAAGCAGATTGAGAACTGGACAGGTAAAATGAGGTACCAGTTCCATCCATGCTGTTGCAAAGGGTATAAGCTCCTTCTTTCTCTCTGCTGCATAGAATTCCATTGTGTAACTGGAGAGCATTATGCTAAGTGAAATAAGCCAGACGGTGAGGGACAAATACCATATGATCTCACCTTTAACTGGAACATAATCAATAGAAGAAAAAAGGAAACAAAATATAACCAGAGACATTGAAGTTAAGAACAATCTAACAATAGCCAGGGGGGAGTGGGGAGGGGACAGTAAGGAGAGGGGATTATAGGAACTACTATAAAGGACACATGGACAAAATCAAGGGGGAGGGTGGAGGTGGGGGAGGGAGGGGGGTTCAGCAGGGGTGAGGTGGAGGGATGGGGAGAAAAGGCACACAACTGTAACTGAATAACAATGAAAATTAAAATTAAAAAAATAATAAAATGAGGTACCTAAGGTTTACAGAGATAATTAGCTATGACAAACTTCCCAAAACCTTTGCAAATATTCTGGGAGCAGAAGCAGCTTGCTTGCGAAGAAAGTATTAAAGTCAGCAGAAGCTATGGCAAGGTATCCAGAAGAATCTGGTCTATGGTCCCTTTATTTATTTATTTATTTATTTATTTATTTATTTATTGTTGTTCAAGTACCCTTGTCTTCATTTTCACCCCGTTATACTCCTACCCCACCCATACCTGCCTGACACCCTCGAACCTGCCCCCTTTGGCTTTGTTGGTCTATGGTCTCTCTTTTCAATGTTTTTTGGAACATAGTAAGCAGTGAAAAACAGTTATTGTAAAAATAAATGGATTTCTGAGTTCCTTCCTGATTTTAAATTTGCTATCTACTAAAAAACAGAAAAATCAACCCAGCAGTTCTGCTGCTGGGATTATACCCTAAGAACCCTGAAACACCAATCCAAAAGAACCTATGCACCCCAATGTTCATAGCAGCACAATTTACAATAGCCAAGTACTGAAAGCAACCTAAGTGCCCATCAGCAAATGAGTGGATCCAAAAACTATGGTACATTTACACAATGGAATTCTACGCAGCAGAGAGAAAGAAGGAGCTCCTGCCCTTTGTGACAGCATGGATGGAACTGGAGAGCATTATGCTAAGTGAAATAAGTCAGATGGTGAGGGACAAATACCATATGATCTCACCTTTAACTGGAACATAATCAACAAAAGAAAAAAGCAAACAAAATATAACCAGAGACATTGAAATTAAGAACAATGTAACAATAGCCAGAGGGGAGGGGGGAGGGGATAGTGGGGAGAGCGGTCTACAGGAGCTACTATAAAGGACACAAGGACAAAATCAAGGGGGAGGGTGGAGGTGGGGGAGGGAGATGGGACTGGCTGGAGCGGGGTGGAGGGATGGGGAGAAAATGCAGACAATTATAACTGAATAAAAATTTAAAAAAATAAAAAAATAATAAAAAAAATGGGACACCCCCCCCCCCCCGAAAAATCAATGTTTTCAGTGTAAATTAGATATATTGGATTTTGGTTTTGTTGTGATTTCACTCTTGACTAACCCTGTGTTTCTGACTCATTTCTGCTTTAGGTGTCTTGAGATCAATTGGCTTAATTAAGACTTTTGCTTTCTGCCTGTAATCAGTTGCCCTTGAAGAATACACACACACATACACACGCTCTATCCAAATTAACAAGAGAGCTACAGCTAGAATCTAGGTCACCTTATTCCTAATCCAGTACTAGTTCTATACCAATACATTACCACACAATCGAAGACTACTGTGATGCATTTTTTAAAATATATTTATTGATTATGCTATTACAGTTGTCCCATTCCCCCCCTCACTCCACTCCATCCTGCCCACCCCCTCCCTCCCACATTCCCCCCCTATAGTTCATGTCCATGGGTCATACTTATAAGTTCTTTGGCTTCTACATTTCCTACACTATTCTTACCCTCCCCCTGTCTATTTTCCACCTATCATCTATGCTACTTATTCTCTGTACCTTTCCCCCCTCTCCCCCTCCCACTCCCCTATTGACAACCCTCCATGTGATCTCCATCTCTATGGTTCTGTTCCTGTTCTAGTTGTTTGCCTAGTTTGCTCTTGTTTTTGTTTTAGGTGTGGTCGTTAATAAGTGTGAGTTTGCTGTCATTTTTACTGTTCCTATTTTTGATCTTCTTTTTCTTAGGTAACTCCCTTTAACATTTCATATAATAAGGACTTGGTGATGATGAACTTCTTTAACTTGACCTTATCTGAGAAGCACTTTATCTTCCCTTCCATTCTAAGTGATAGCTTTGCTGGATACAGTAATCTTGGATGTAGGTCCTTGGGTTTAATCTTGGGTAATGTAATTATGATGTGCCTTGGTGTGTTCCTCCTTGGGTCCAGCTTCTTTGGGACTCTCTGAGCTTCCTGGACTTCCCGGAAGTCTATTTCCTTTGCCAGATTAGGGAAGTTCTCCTTCATTATTTGTTCAAATGAGTTTTCAATTTTTTGTTGTTCCTCTTCTCCTTCTGGCACCCCTATAATTCGGATGTTGGAACATTTCAAGATGTCCTGGAGGTTCCTAAGCCTCTCCTCATTTTTCTGAATTCTTGTTTCTTCATTCTTTTCTGGTTGGATGTTTCTTTCTTCCTTCTGGTCCACACCGTTGATTTGAGTCCCAGTTTCCTTCACATCACTATTGGTTCCCTGTACATTTTCCTTTGTTTCTATTTGCATAGGCTTCATTTTTTCATCTGGTTTTCGAACAGATTCAACCAATTCTGTGAGCATCTTGATAACCAGTGTTTTGAACTGTGCATCTGATAGGTTGGCTATCTCTTCCTCGCTTAGTTGTATTTTTTTCTGGAGCTTTGAAGTGTTCTGTCATTTGGGCCTTTTTTTTTTTTTTTTTTTTTTGTCTTGGCGTGTCTGTTACTTTAAGGGGCAGAGCCTTAGGTGTTCACCAGTGCGGGGTAATGCTGGTCACTGCGCTATGACGCTGTACGTGGGGGAGGGGCCAAGTGGGAGCAATGGCGCCCGCCTCACTCTCCTCCGGATTTCAATCTTCCACTCTGATACCCACAGTCAAACTGGGCCCCTCTGGTGCTGGTTCTCGAGTGGGTGGGCTTGTGCACACTCTAGGCCCCTGTGGGTCTCTCCAACGACCTCTTCTGTGAGGCTGGGAGTCTCTCCTGCTGCTGCCCCAACCCCCACGGGCGTTTTCAATGAGAGGTTTGAGGCTTTATTTCCCTGAGCTGGAGCCCTGGGTTGCGTGGTCTACTTCTCTCCCCACCATTTGTCTGGTTTATCTGTGCGCAAATGTGGGGCCGCGGGGTGCTACCCAGTGCTCTGTCTGCCCCGTTCTCCGCCACTGAGTCCGGCCCTCTCGGTTTATCTGAGCGAATGTGGGGTTGCAGGGTCTGCTAGTGGTCAGACCGCCTGCCCTGTTGGTCCCACACTCCGCCAGTCTGGGTTCCACTACGGCCACGTGAGTCCTCTCCGCCCCAGTGCCCATCTCCGCCCCTCCTACGGGTCTGGATGAATGTTTATTTTTTATTTCCTTGGTGTCGGACTTCCTTGCCGTTCGATTTTCTGTCAGTTCTGGTTGTGGGAGGAGGCGCAGTGTGTCTACCTACGCTGCCATCTTGGTTCTCCCTGTGATGCATTTTTAATCTGGTAGGTGTTACTCATCAAAATGATTGTCTAACCTCTATGCTCTACACCTGAAACTAATACAAAATAATATTGAATGTAAGCTGTAATTGAAAAATGTTGAAATTGAAATAATTAATTTTTAAATTTCTCATTTTAATACTTTGGATACATTTTTAATGAGAAATAGAACTTAATATTTAGTTTATTTGTCTACCTACTTTGATACTATCTCACCAAAATAGAACTGCTTTCTAATTATAGTGTGTTACCAGATTGATTATGTTTCTGAGTCATTATAAATATCCCAAAATATAGGGGAAATATTGCAGTTCAAAAATGGGACACTATAGTCTAAATATAATTTACTTATTTATCTAGTGACAGAAGTAAGACAGAAATTTGCTGCCTCTTGAAACTGGTGCTTATTCTGTTGAATTTAAATTTAAAAACTATTGTTTATCAAGTATTTTTACTGTGATATAAAATTATTAAAACAGTCCTTATTTGTATGTCATGTTTTCCAGTTATACTTTATTATATTTTATTGGAAATTATGTTTTATGATAAATTTATGTATTTGGAAGTTCATTATATTCTCATGAGTCTTTTTTATTTTCTATAACAAATACTTAAAATGTAGAAGTGCCTTTGGGATTGATACTAAAAACACTTTGAAGAACAAGTCAGAAAAAGCTTAGATTTCTTTAAATACTCTCTTAATATAAATATAGGTATTAAAGACCCTGGCGGGAAAGTTTCAGAAGGAAAGAAAGAACATGATAGAAAGATCTATATAATCTTAGAGAATATACATGTAGTAATGCACATACTCTTGGTAGATACATAGAAATTAAAGATGCTGTTGCTGAGTACTCGGAAGGAAGTGAGGAGCATAGTAGAGAAGATGCTCCTCTGATAACTTTTAAAGACAGAGGAAGGGCCCACAAGTAAAGTTAAGTGGCCTCTACCAGCTGGAAAAATACAGGAAACCAAGTCTACCCTATAGCCTCCATAAAGAATGCATCCTTGTAGATATATTTTATATATATACCTCTAGAACTGTAAGATAATAAATTCGTACTTTTTAAAAAATGACTAATTTTGTAGAAACTTGTTACAGAAGCAATAGGCAACAAATAGAGATTTGGAAAATATTTATTCTCTTTTCTAAAGACTTTCCCTTTTGATTGGACACCTCAATTGTACCTAGTTCAAACTGATTAGGTCACTTGAACTCAGGACTATTTTAAATACTATGGAGAAAGATATTGTTGAAGTGCAAGTTCTAATGTAGTGGGTCTGGGAGTTGGGCCTGAAATTGTGCATTTCAACAAGTATATGGGTGATGCCAATGCAATTTGAAATAAAAATTGGGTAACAAGAGGTTAGAGTAAATCATTAACCACATCCCTTTTTAGTGCCAACATAGCAATTTTAGTCATATTATAAAATTTCCTTTATTCCTACAGCTACTGAAGTGAGTCATTTAACATGCCACAGGATGAAATGAAAACTTGGATGTTTTCCCCCTTCATGCAAGAGGCCTGGAAATGTTTTATACTTGTTTTTCCTATCTGAATCTATGGGAAATGAAGCCTACTAATCTTGTTGATTATCTTGTATAAAATAAAATCTTAGGGTCATAGCCAGTTGATAAAATGGTTATAGATACTAATACAATGAAATATTTTGACAACTGTTCTGTCTCGAAATAACAGGAGATATAGAAGTCTAGGCCTTTGTATGAGAACACAGTCAGTGGTGTGTGAATGCAATTTATACTGTGAGACAGATTTGTGAAGCATAACTCTACTAAGCCTCAGTTTCTTCATGTATAAAATAAGAGAATTGGATTTTATGTTCTCTAAAGCCTGTTACTAGTCTAAGGGACCATGATAGCAATATATCTGAGGTGCATTGGCTGTCTACATTTTATAGTCTATATAAAAAGGTTACAAAAATCTGTCTATGTGGCTTTTTTGAAATGGAGAAAATCCACACCAACTTGAAATGGAGAATATCCGCATCATCATTGGCAATAACCTTTTTAAAAAAGAATTATTTTTAAAAGATTTTATTTATTTATTTTTAGAGAGAGGGGAGGGGAGAGAGAAATAGAGGAAGGGAAACATCAATGTGTGGTTGCCACTCACGTGCCACCTATTGAGGACCTGGCCTGCAACCCAGGCATGTGCCCTGACTAGGAACGGAACCGGTGACCCCTTGCTTCACAGTCCAGTGCTCAGTCCACTGAGCCACACCAGCCAGGGCAATAACCTTCTTTTTATTCTGTGTAACATGTTGATAGCATCATCTATGCTACTAAGAAATGCTTTATTCTCTGTTAATCACAACTCCTCCAACACACACACACACACACACACCCCAGCCTTAAAGCGTATAAACAGCTACTTAAAATCTTCGCAGTAAAATAAAATTGCAATTTCTTCAAATCAAGAAACTATATTTCTCCTTTTAATTTAGTCAACATTTCATTGGGAAGGAATGGTCTTCCCCCAATTAAATATGAGCTGAACCTCTCCTGTTAAAATTGTTCACTGCTCCTCAGAGAGCCATTTTAGAGCCTTACTCTAGATGAAGTTGTGACCAGTTTTGAATTTTGATAAGGAATGTTTCGGAGATCTAAGCACACCATTCAAAAGTGTGCTACATGTGTCTTTCTATGAACATTAAACAACCAGAATTCTGTTTTTAGTTTTATACTTGCTTGGCATGCCAAGACCAAATATCTAAGTAAATTTTGCATGCAAAGTGTTATTTTTGTGCAAAGAAAACAAGAAAAAACTTAATTCTTTACTTTTAGTAGTTTAAGATGACATGAAAATATGAAAATCACCAAGTAGCACATATATGATTGTTAAGAAAATAATTCAGTTGGAATCCACATGTACCAACACATCTCAGAACAAATATATGATCAGAGTAAACTCAAAGAAAGTTCTTTCCTTCATAAAGCTAAGATTTATTGAGTGACTACTATGCACTAGGCATTGTGCAAAGCACATATTGCATAATCTCATTTAGCTCTTGCAAAAACCTTATGAGGTCAGTATTATTGTTAGTTTTATTTTAAAGATGAGGTAACTGAAGCATGAGTAATTAACTGGCCTAATTGGGGAAATGTAACTAGAAAATGGTAAATCAGGGACTAGAACCCAAGTCTCTGACTTCAAAATTTGTCATTTTTAACTGCAATTTATTGGTACAACATATATAGTGACAGATATTTTACATACTGGAAAATAAGGTTTATCACTAGAATCTTAGATTAATAGAACCAGATGAAATCGGAGTTAAAAGAAATCTCATATTACAGATGAGGAAAATGAGGTTTAAGTTTAAGACTTGCTCAAAATTATAATACTAGTAACTGACAAAATTGTTTTTAAAACCCAGGTTTTCTGATTCTTAGTAACTTTTTTACCCCACTACACTAATAAAACCTTAGTCTGATATAATTTTATATGCAGTGTTTTTGTCTAAGATAGTTGTAGCTCTGTTTTTCAAGTCACATGCAAAAAAGTGCATATGATTCAGCATATTATTCCCACTGCCCTAATTTACTCTTAAAATGAAAAGCAGTTTCCTTATGCACACTCATATCATGGTATATACAAAAACCATCATTTGAAGCTACAGCTATAGTCAATTAGAAACAACATAGTCATAGCATACATGCTTCTGATTCCCATGAATCAGAATGCCTGTTCTGCATTTAGTTTTCCTAATTGTCTCAGTTGCTGTCTCAAAAACTTTTAGCATATGGTCTTTGAATGCTGTGAACAAATGTTCTACCTCCTAAAAAAATATGACATGAAGACTGCCACTAAACCTGAAAAAAAAGGCTGCCACATGAAAATGGAAATTCACATAATAGTTTTAGTTCTTTTTAGCTAAATATTACAAAGAGAAAATTTCCTTTGTCACTCTCAGTAACATCTCCTACTGTCCACTTTCTCATTTCTTAAGAATACAAGATTTGACACATCATCAATTAAAAGTGATATAATTAGAAAACAGTTGTTTTAATGCATGCTTTAATTTGTTTTATAAGATAATGTCTGTATTAAAATATGACCTTAAAATGAATGCTGGAAATTACCAGAAGTTAGATGGCACAAGGGACAGATTCTTCCCTAGTGCTTCCAGAGGAACATACACCTGGTGACCCCTTACTTCAGTTCAGCAAAACTCATTTCAGGTTTCATTTGCAAAAATAGTGCAAAAAACACCCATATATCCATTATTCAAATTCAAAAAAATTTAACATTTTTATTTTTCTCTTATATTATACACACATATACAAGTGCTCACAATATATTTTTCCTAAGCTTTTTGAGAGAAAGCTGCATACATCATGCCTTTTTACCACTACATACCACAGTCTGTATTTATGAAGAGCTAGTACATTATTTTATATTATTACAGTACAGTTATTAGCTTTAAGAAATTTAACATTGGTATAATACCTTTATCTAATCTATCACTACTATTCCAATTTTGTCATTTGACCCAATAATTTTCTTTATGGGGATTTTTTTCCTCAAGTCCAGGATTAGGTATTAGTGTATATGCTATATTTTTGTGTGCTTTCATAATCTTTGTCTCTCTCCTAAAAATAGATTTAGTCCTCTTCATCAATATCTTTTTAAAGCATACTGCTAAAATATGAATGTTATTCTAAGGGTGGTCTGATCAGTACAAGGAAGAGGGGATGTCTTACCTCCATTATCCTATGTCCTACATCTCTTTTGCAAAAAAGAGCTCTGTTGAGATTCAATTTCCAAACCATAAATTTTACCTCTTAAAGTGAACTATTTAATTTTTATTATAGTATATTTACAGAGTTGTGCAAGTACCAATGCTACCTAACTTTAGAACATTTTTATCACTTCAAATAGAAATCACATATCCCCTCTCGCTTAACACCCCAGCTTTAGGCAACAAAGAATACACTTTCTATTTCTATTGATTTGTCTATTTTGGCCATTTCAAGTAAATGGTTTTATATAATATTTAATATTTTGTAGCTGGCTTTTATTTAGCATAATATTCTCAAGATTAATCTATGTTATAGCTGTATTAATAATTTATTCTTACCACCAAACAATATTACATTGTAAGAATATACCACATTTTATGTACCCACTTTTAGATGACGGGCATTTTTGGCTATTATGAATAATGCTGCTATGAGCCATTATGTAAGAACATGTTTTCAGTTCTTTTAGATATACACTTAGGAATGGAATTACTGGCTCATGTGATAACTCTATGCTTAACATTTTGAAAAACTTACAAATTCTTTTCCAAATTCACTGTATAGAACTCCGTATTTCATTAGGCTGTTAATTCTAGTGATTGTGTGTTTGGTTTTAGAAATGTTATTAGAAGGACATAAGCAATTTTGTACAGATATTTGGAAAGTCCAGAACTTTTTCTGTAGATTTTCTGCTTGGATACTCCTCCTCTGTAGCTATAAAATGATTATATTCAGAACATACAGGATTCTAATAGCCATTTCTTCAATTGTTTTATATTAACTTTAGAAACTATTTTAATGGTCAGATCTTTCAGAGCTCTTAAGATGTTCTCATGAATGGCTCTATAGGACTGTTTACTTGTCTATTGTGAATTTGAAAGGACCCAGAAGAAAGGCAGTTCTTGAGACTTTTCCAATGTGATTGTGAAGCTGAAGAGAAGGAAATCCCATTTCAAAGACTGTTTTCCTAAAGTTTCCTAAACAAATTATAATCTCCAGAGGTGAGTCTCCCTCTGATTTGTGGAATCTAAGCAGTTATTCTTAGAGATATGATTGCCAAATTCCTTCCTCCCAGCCAACTCCCAAGTCCAAACAAGTAAACTAACAAAGCAAGAAACAAAGCCTTTGTCATTCTCCTTGTACAGACAGTGCTCATTGCCACGTCTCTGATTTTGTTCTTGGTCTTCACCTTTTTTGTATGGTTCTTAGCTTTTCCTGGTTGACTTATTTTGCTTAGCAAAATATTCTCAAGGTCCATTCATATATTTGCAAGTGGCAGTATTTTGTCTTTTCTTATGGCTGAGGAGTATTCCACTGTATATATGTGTCACATCTTCTTTATCCAGCCCTCTATTGAGGGATAGTTTGGTTGTTTCAATATCTTGTTCACCATGAATAATGCTGCAATGAATATAGCAGCGCATACGACTTCACAAATAAATGTTTTCAAATTTTGGGGTAAATACCCAGAAGAGGAGTTGCTGGGTCATATGGGACTCTATTCTTAATTTTTTGAGGAACCTCCACACTGTTTCCATAGTGGCTGCACCAGTTTGCATTCCTACCAGTAGTGAATGAGGTTCCTTTTTCTCTACAACCTCTCCAACACTTGTTATTACCTGTCTTGTTGATAACAGCCATTCTAACAGGTGTGAGGAGGTGTCTCATTGTAGTTTTGATCTGCATTTCCCTAATAGCTAGTAAAGGTGAACATCTTTTCATATATCTGTTTTAACTCATTTTATTTTTTAAATCATTCTTATTTTTCAATTACAGTTGACATACAATATTATATTAATTTCAGGTGTGCACCCCAGTGATTGGAAATTTCACAAATCTGTTAGCCATTTTTATCTCTTCTCGAGTGAAGTGTCTGTTCAGGTCCTCTGACCTTTTTTTTTATTCTCACCCAAAGATATGTTTTACTGATGAGAGACACAGAGAGAGAGAGACAGAGAGGGAGAGATCAATCGGTTTCCTCCTGAATGTACCCCAACCAGGATAGAATCTGCAACCTACATATGTGCCCTGACTGGACATGGAAGCCACAACATTTTGGTGCATGGCATGGCACTTTAACCAATTGAACTGCCCAACCAAAGCTTCTCATATTTAATTCGATTTTTTAAATTGTTGAGCTGTATGAATTCTTTAGATATTTTGGATAACCCCAAGTTGGAGATGCTGTTTGGAAATAAAATCTCCCATTTTGTTGCTTGCCTTTTTGATTTGTTGGTATTTTCTTTTGCTGTGCAGTAGCTTTTTAGTTTGATAGAGTCCCACTCATTTATTTTTGCCTTCAATTCTCTTACCTTTGGATCAAATTCATAAAATATTCTCTAGAACTAATGTCCATAAGTTTAGTGTTTATGTTTTTGTCTATGTAATTTATTGTTTTAGATCTTATATTTAGGTCTCTGATTCATTTTGAATCGATTTTTGTATATGGGGACAAACTGTAGTCTAGTTTTATTCATTTGCATGTGGCTTTCCAATTTCCCAGCACCATTTATTGAAGAGGATTTCTTTTCTTTATTGTATGTTTTTGTCTCATTTGTCTAAAATTACTTGCCCATATGCATTTAGTTTTATTTTTGGAGCTCTCAATTCTGTTCCCTTGGTCTATGTCTCTCTCTTTCTGCCTATACCATGCTGTTCTCATTATCATTGCTCTGTACTATAATTTGAAGTCACATAGTATGATAACTCTGGCTACATTCTTTTTTTTTTTTTTTTTCAGGATTGCCTTGGCTATTCGAGGTCTTTTGTTGTTCTATACAAATCTGAAGATTTTTGTTGTCTTTCTTAAAAAAATGTCTCTGGTATTTTGATGATGATTGCATTAAATTTGTGTATTGCTTTGGGTAATTTGAACATTTTAAGTATATTGATTCTTCCAATCCATAAACATAAAACATCTTTCCATTTTATTGCGATTTTCAATCTCTTTTTATTGTATAATGCTTTGTAGTTTTCAGTTTTCAGTATATGGGTCCTTCACATTCTTTGTTAAGTTCATTTCTAGGTATTTTATTTCTTTAGTTGTGACTGATAAGAAATGTTTTCATTTTTTTCTGAAATTTCATTGGTAGTATATAGGAATGAGGTTGGTTTATGCATACTGATTTTGTATCCTGAAGTTTTACTGTATTTGATTATTATTTTTAATTGTTTTGGTAGAGTCTTTAGGGTTTTATATATAAAGAATCATTATCTGCTAAAAGTGAAGCTTTTACTGCTTCATTCCAATTTTGATGCCTTTTCTTTCTTTCTCTTGCCTGATTATTTTGGCCAGCACTTCCAGCACGGCATTGAATAAGCTTGATGAAAGTGGGCATCTTTTTCTTATTCCTGAACTTAGAAGAAAATCTTTAAGATTTTCACCTTTCAGTATGTTATTAGCTAAGGGTTTGTCACATATGGCTTTTATTTTGTTGATGCACTTTCTTCCTATACTTAATTTTATTGAGTAGATGTTGTATCTTATCAAATGCTTTTTCTACATCTATTGGTGAGATCATATGATTTTTGTGCTTTATTTTGTTAATGTGGTGCATTACAATGATCAATTTGCATATGTTGAACCATCCTTGTGCCTCTGGAATGATCCCTACTTGATCATGATGTACTTTTAAAAATAATGTTGTATTTTATTTGCTAGGATTTTGCTTAGGATTTTGCATCTGTATTCATTGGAGATACTAGTCTGTAGGGTTTTTTTTGTGTGTGTTATCTTTTCCAATTTTTGGTATCAAGCTTATGTTGGCCTCATAAAATGTTTTAGGAAGTATTGCCTTTTCTTTAATTATTTGGAAGAGTAGAGAAGGACAGGTATCAAATCTTCTTTGAATGTTTGGTAGAATATACTAATGAAGCCAACTGGCCCTAAACTTTCACTTCCTGGGAGGTTTTTGATGGTTGTTTCAATCTCCTCACTGTTCATTAGTCTATCTAGTTTTTCCAGTTCTTTGTGATTAAGTCTAGGAAACTAATATATTTGTAGGCATTTATCCATTTCTTCTAGGTTATTGAATTTGGTGGCATATAGGCTTTCACAGTACTCTAGTATGATACTTTGTATGTCTGTGATGTCTGTGGTAACATCTCTTTCATGTCTGATTTTGTGTATTTGAGTCTTTTCTCTTTTTTCCTGAGAGAGTCTAGCCAGTGGTTTGTTCATTTTATTAATCCTTTCAAACAACCAGCTCTTTGTTGTATTAATTTTTGTATTGTCTTTTGGGTCTCTATTTTATTCAATTACACTTTAATTTTTATTTATTATCTCCTTTCTTCTGCTGACTTTGGGTTGGTTTTCTTCTTTTTAGACTTCTTTAAGATCTAATATTAAGTTGTTTACTTGGGATTTTTCTTATTTCATGAGATAGGCCTGTAGTGATATAAAGTTCCCTCTTATTACTGCTTTCACTGCATCCCAAAAGTTTTGATATATTGTATAGTTATTCTCAATTGTCTCTATATATCTTTTGATTTTGCCTGTTATATCCTCTTTAATCCAGCCATTTTTTTAAGAATTTGTTGTTTAATCTGCACATATTTCTGTTTTTTTTAAAACATTTTTGCAGTTGATTTCTAATTTCAAAGCATTGTTTCTCAGTGAATATGGTTGGTATGATTTCAAACTTCTTCCATTTGTTAAGGCTAGTGTTCTGTTCCAATGTATGGTCTGTTCTTAAGAATATTCCATGTGCACTGAAGAAAGGCTCTGTAAATGTCAATTATGCCCATTGATCTAATGTGTCATTTAAGGCTATCATTTCTTTATTGATTTTCTGTTTGGATGGTCTAGCCATCACTGTCAATGAGATATTTAGGTCCCCTACTATAATTGTGTTTTTGCCAGTTTTTCTTTTTAGTTTTGTTAGTAGTTGCTTCATCTATTTCAGTGCTCCCTGATTGGGAGCATATGTATTGAGAAGTGTTATGTCTTCCTGCTGTAATATCCCCTTTATCATTAAAAAATGTTCATCTTTGTCTGTTATTCTATGGTAAAATTTATTTTTGTCACTTATAAATATGGCTACACATGCCTTTCTCTGGATACCATTTGCTTGGAGAATCATTTTTCAATCTTTCACTTTGAATCTATATTTTTCTTTGCAGTTTAGATATATCTCCTGAAGGCAGCATATGTTTGGTTTTGTTTTTTGATCCAGTCTTCTACACTGTGCCTTTTTATTGGTGAATTCCGTCCATGTACAATTAGAGTAGTTATTAATGTATGGGAATTCTCAGTAGGCATTTTCTGTTTTGGTTTCTGGTAGCTCTGTGCCTCCATTGGTTCTTTTTATTTGTGTTTTTGTTTTTGTTTGGTGATATTCCATAATTTTCCCTTATTTTTAAAGTTATGTGCCTTTTTTTGTTTGTTTGTTCTTGTGTATTTGTGCTTACCATTAGTTTTCTGGAAAAAAATTTCATATATACAGTAGTCCTTTTTCTTTGAATGCATCAAATCTTCATCCTCCTCTGAAAATTCAGACCTTTACCCCCTCCTTTTTTATGTTTTTTTTTTTGTCACAAATTATCCCTATGTACACTGTGAGTTTGTTGGTTATCTTACTCTAGTTTTGTGACCTTTGTTACATGTTTCAGGTATTAGGGTAAAGTAACCCCCTTGAGTATTTCCTACAATCTATGTCTTCCAATGGTAAATTCCCTTAGCTTCTGTTGGTCTGAAAATGTCTTTATTTCTCCTTTATATCTAAAGGATAGTTTTGCTGGACCTGTTATTTTTGGTGGTAATTTCTCTCTTTTGGTAGTTTGAATATTTGGGTCCACTCTCTCCATCTTGTAAAGTTTCTGCTGAGAAACCCAATGATAACCTAATAAATTTTCCTTTATAGGTTACTTTCTTTTGTTTTCTGGTTGCTTTGAGAATTATTTCTCTGTAATTAATTTTTGACAGTTTTAACACAATATGCCTTAGAGAAGGTGTTTTTGGATTGAGGTAAACGGGTGTTTTGTTTGCTTCTTAGATTCAAGGATCTAGCTCTTTCCATAGGTTTGGTAATTCTCATGAACTATTGGTTTGAATAGGCCTTCCATTCCCTTCTCCCTTTTTCTTCCTCTGGTATGTCTATTATTCTTATACAATGTAGGCAAAATTACATTTACAGTTTTTCATATGGAAAATAATACAATAGTTAATACATAATTCAAGAAGAAACTCTGTGTTTCAGGCATTAAAAACTACAAACCTACTTTTCCCTTCTGTCTATTACTTTTTTTGGTGGAGCCAGATAGTTCTTGTAGAGTTCTTTAATTTTTCTAATGCTGAAATCTCTCTCTTCTTCCCTCTGCATCATTTCTAGATTTCTATCTTTGATATCAATAATTCTTTCCTCTATCTGATCAGCTCTATTTTCTATGCTTACTAGTTCATTCTTTATTTCCTTTATTGACTTCTTTACCTCCAGAAGTTCTGTTTTGTTTGTTTTTAAAGTTTTAATCTCTTTGGCTCTGGCTGGTGTGGCTCAGTGGATTGAGTGCTGGCTGTGAGCTGAAAGGTCACCTATTCGATTCCCAGTCAGGGCACATGCCTGGGTTGCAGGCCTGGTCCCTGGCAGGGGGTGCTCAAGAGGTAACCACACATTCATGTTTCTCTCCTTTTCTTTCCCTCTCTCTAAAAATAAATAAAATCTTTTAAAAGTTTTAATTTCTTTGGTAATATATTTATTTTGCTTGTTGATTTTGTTTCCAAGTCTTGAAACTGCCTATCTGTGTGTTTTTAATCTCATTGAATTTTTTTTCAGAACCACAACCATGAATTTTCTGTCATTTATATCACATATTTCCATGTTTTAATTTTCTTGAGATTTTAAACATTTTCTGTCTGAGCTGTCTTGTTACTTCAGTTATTCATGGCATTTGATGGATTCCTTCTCTGCTAGGCATCTATGTATGAGTGGCACTTCTCTAGTAGGTTGATTAGATGAAATCCTTTTTTATTTTTTCCAGTAGGTGGCACTGAATCCCAAGTTTTTTAGCTCTCTTCAGCTGCTCTGGCTCTTCAGATCTCTGCTGGGTGGTGGAAAATGACTGGTGTTCCCTGGAAAAGTGGGCACCTCCCCTGTGATCTGATAGCCCCAGACCTAGGACACAAAACCTGCATGGATATGGGGTGTGTAAGAGGGCTCCAAATCCATTAAATCCAAATGCTGTCCCTTGCAGTCAGATGTTGCTGGCAGTGCAGCCACAATGCATCATTGTGGGGTGAACTTGTACAACCATGCCCCTCCTTTGTTGCTTTTCCCTCCCAGCAATAGTGACTAGCAGACCTTTGTGGCCACCCCCTACACCTCCACCCAATCCTGGGATTAGTTACAGAGTGTGCCTGCCACTCAGGGAAAAATTGTTTCTGTAGTACTAGTTCTCAAGTTTGCAGATAATGTGTCTGTAACCCAACAGGAAAGATGAGGGGAGGTGAGCTTTGGTAGGGTGCAGGAAGGCAGCCAGGTTCCCTGCCAAACAACTGTGGCCACACCTTTGTGCTTTGTCCTTGTGCATGTCACTGGGCTCAGCTGCAGCTAGTAATGGCCACCCCTGCATGAATGCTCACTGAATCTTTTTGCTCCTCTCAGTTGAAGGTAGTACCAGCTGCAGATTAATTCCTCCCTTCTCTATGATGAACCCCATAGTGAGCTCTGGGCTGTAGGGCTCTATCCCTGGCTCATCTCAAGTCTTCTCTTTTTCTACTTCCTTTTGTTCCCTCCCACTTGCCAACCTTTCAGATTTTTCAATGTGCAGATCCCTCAGATGTGTTTGTGTTTTGAGCAGGGATTTTTTAAAAAAATTATAGCTTTTCAAATTGTTGAAACTTCAAGAAGAGTGACCAAAGGGATGTCTCCTACTGCCATTTCTCTGATGTTACCTCTTGGGGATTGCTTCCCTAATTTCTCTCTTTCATAATTTATTATCGGTGTATAAAAACACCACCTTATTCTGAAGTTATTTTCTATCCTTCTGCTTTCCTGAATTTATTTGTCAGTACCAGTAGTTTTTTGGTGGAATCCTTATAATTTTCTCTACATAGTATCATGTCATCTGCAAATAATGACTATTTTACTTCTTTTTTCCAATTGGATGCTTATTTTTTTCCTGTCTGATTGCTGTGGCTGGGATTTCCAGTACTATGTCAAATAAAAGTGGTAAAACTGGGCAACCATATTTTGTTCTTGATATTAAGAAAAATGCATTTAGCTTTTCTCCACTTAGAATCATGTTAGCTGTAGCTTTATCATATATGGCCTTTATTATTTTGAGGTATGTTCCCTCTAGTCCCACTTTGAGGAATTTTATTAAATGTTCTTTCTGAATCTATTGATATGATCACATGACCTTTTCGTTTACTTAATGTAGTGTATTACATTAATTGATTTGCAAATATTGAACCAAACTTGCATACCAGGAATAAATCCCACTTGATCATGGTGCTGCTCTTTTTTATGGATTGCTGAATTCAGTTCACTAATATTTTGTTGAGAACTTTTGCATCTATGTTCATCAGGGCTATTGACATATAATTTTGTTTTTTGTAATGTCTTTGTATCTTTTTGTAATCAGGGTAATGCTGGCCTCATAAAATGAATTTAGAAGTCTTTCCTTTTATGGATTTTTTGGAATATTTTCAGAAGTTTAGGTGTTAATTGTTTAAATGCTTAGTAAAATTCACCTGTGAAGCCATCTGGTCCAGAACTTTTGTTTGTTGGGAGATTTTAAATTATTGATTTGGTTTTGTTGGTAGTAATCAATCTATTTAGATTTCTGTGTTTCTTTTTGATTAAGTCTTAGAAAATTGTATGATTCTTGGAATTTCTTTCTTTCACATAGTCCATATATTGGTATATAATTGTTTATGGTATTTTCTCATAATCCTTTGTCCTTTTTGTGTCAGTTGTTATCTCTGGTTCATTTCTGATTATTATATTTATTTGGGTCTCCTCTCTTTATTTCTTTATTAGTCTAGTTAGAGACTTATCTATCTTATTTATGTTTTCAAGAACAAGCATTTGGTTTTGTTAATCTTTGTATTATTTTTAGAGTTTATTTCATTTATTTCTACTTTGATCTATATGACTTTCTTCCCTTTATTCACTTTGGGCTTTGTTTTTTTCTTTTACTAGTTACATTAGGTAAAATATTAGATTGCTTATTTGAGATTTTTCTTGTTTTCTTGTTTTGAAAGATAGGTCTGTGTTGCTATAAATTTTTCTCATAGGGCTGCTTTCATTGTGTCCCATAGATTTTGAGTTGTTATGTTTTTATTTTCATTTGTCTCAAGGTATCTTCTGATTTATTATTTGATGTTTGTTAACCCATTCATTGTTTAGTAACTTGTTATTTAGCCTCCATGTGTTTTTATGTTTTTGAGCTTCTTTTTTATTGTACTTGATTTCTAGTTTCATCCCATTGTGCAAGTCTGACATGATAAGTCTGTTGGAAAGTGAGCTGGAGATGAGCAGGCAAGCTGCATTGTTCCCTCTATGGCCCTAGCCCCGCAGGGCAGCAAAGAGGGTTGCCCCACCTGGGTGAATACCTAAGGCCCTGCCCCTTACAACATGTCAGGTACATGGAGACAAAGAAATAGGGCCCCAATGAAAGAACAGAGCATAACCTCAGAAAGAGAACTAAGCAATGAGGACATAGCCAACCTATCTGATGGAGAATTTAAAGCCCTGGTCATCAAAATGCTCACAGATCTGATTGAGCTTGGTTGAAAAATGGAAAAAAAAAAAAACCCGAGTCATGGGGGAAGGGAGGAAGATGGCGGCAACATAAGTGGGAGCGGAGTCCACTTCCCCTCAACGCCAGGGAAATAACTAGCTGATCTGAGGAGCAGAGCGAACAGCCAACAGTATTCCAGCATATATGAAGATCAGAGACCAAAGATAGAGGACATTGAAAGATCTGACGGTAAGAAGAGTGCTTAAGGACAATAAGGTCCCCGGGACCCAGGCGGGGACAAGTGCACCAGAAGCCCCAGCCCAGGCGCAGGGGCTACTGCAGGATTCTTGGGAGAGGGCCAGGCTGAGCTGTGAGCAGCCAGGTGCTTGTTTGGACCAGGGGGGGCGTGAATAGGAAGAATTTCTCAAAAAGAAAAAGAAAATAGAGGCACTCAGGGGCTAGTTAGAGAACCCTCGGCAGCAGCCGCGGCCCCTGGCACCCCTCCCCCCTCTGCCCCTGGACTGCGAGCACCAGATAGCAGCCCGGGCGCTCACCTGAGGCCCGGTCGCACTCAGATTAGAGAACTGGGGGCCCACACCTGAAACCTCAGGTGGGAGAGCATCTGGAGCAGAGGCTAGCTGCTCCACCCACAGGCCCAAAACCGCGGACCTGAGTGCCACGTGACTCAGTCCCAGGGCGGCCCCACCTGCCCGAGAGACTCAAGCCCAGGGCGGCTGGATCTGCCAGCTGCTTGCTTCCCAGGCACAAAGCCACTGGATCCCCAGGCTGAGCAGCGTCCCAAGCACAAAGCTGCTGGATTGGCTGATCAACGGCCTGACTGCCTGCCAGGGACCACACCTACAACGCCTACCTAACACCTGCCCACAGAGCCCTGCAGGGCCTACTGGCTCTCTAGGACAAAGGCAGAACACCCAACAGAGGGGAGCTTCAGGGCTGGGGGAGACGGCAGGCTGAACAACAGTGAAGAGTGTGGCCCAGGAAGGGAGAAAAGTGAAACCAATCCTTCCAACCACCCCCTCCCGTTGCACAGACAGGAGGACCAGAAGAACTAACCTGACCGGTTTAAAGCCAGCAAAAGATTTTTTTTTTTCCTTTCCTCCTTTCCCCTGAATTCCTTCCTCCATTTTTTTTTCATTCCTTCTTCCTCCCATCCTTTACCTTTTTTATGCCTTCTTCCTGCCTTTTATCTATTTCTATGTTTTAATTTTTGTTAAAATTCCTTCTTATATTGCTTCCGATCTTTCTTTATTCCTTCTTCCTCCCATCCTTCCTTTCCTCCTTTACTATTTCCTTTTCCCTCCTTCCCTTCTTTTTTTTTTTTTCTTCTGCCCTTTCTCTTTTTCCCACAGGTGAGACAACAAAACCTGGAGTGCTGAAAAGACCAGAGTTAGACCGTGTTACACCCATAAATGTCAGCTCAAGACCCGTGAGCACAGGAGATTAAGGAGACAGCACCACCGAATCCCATTGGCATTCTACCATAGAAGTTCATATCATAAACCCAGGGAGTCAGAACAAAGCAATTTAAGAAGCAGAGGCTAACAAGGAGAGTCTCACAAACAATGGGAAGACAGACAAACAATCCCCAAATGAAAGGAAAGGAGGAAGCCTCAGAAAGAATGCTAACTGAAAAAGAGGAAAGTCAACTATCAGATACTGAGTTCAAAGCAATGGTTATCAGGAAGCTCACTGAGCTCACAGAGAACTCCCAGAAACTACAAGGAAACTACAGTGAACTCACTGCAAACTATATCAACATGAAAAAGGAAATAGAAAGTATCAACAAGGGCAAAAAGGAAATGAAGAATGCAATTTCTGAATTAAAGAACACAGTAGAAGGAATGAAAAGCAGACTTGATGAAGCAGAGGATCGGATCAGCGAGCGGGAGGACAAAGTAGGAAAAAACACCCAGAAAGAGCAAGAAAAGGAAAAGAGGCTCAGAAAGAATGAAGAGGCAATAAGGGAAATGCAGGACAACATGAAACGTAACAATATCCGTATAATAGGAATACCAGAAGGAGAAGAAGAGCAAGGGATAGAAAACCTGTTTGAAAAAGTAATGATGGAAAATTTCCCTAATCTGAGGAGAGAAAAAGTCACCCAAATCCAGGAAACACAGAGAGTCCCAAACAAGAGGAACCCAAAGAGGCCCACTGCAAGACACATAATTAAAATGGCAAAATTCTAAGACAAAGAGAGGATCTTAAAGGCAGCAAGGGAGAAAAAGGAAGTAACATACAAGGGAGCCCCAATAAGGTTAGCAAGTGACTTCTCAATGGAAACGCTCCAAGCGAGAAGAGAATGGCCAAAAATATTCCAAGTAATGAGAAACAGAGGCCTGCAACCAAGGCTACTTTACCCAGCAAGGCTCTCAATCAAGATAGAAGGCCAAATAAAGAGTTTCTCAGACAAAAGAAGTCTAAAAGAATACACTTCCACGAAACCAGCTCTGCAAGAGATGCTAAAGGGACTGCTTTAAGAAGAAGTCTAAAAGAATACACTTCCACCAAACCAGCTCTGCAAGAGATGCTAAAGGGACTGCTTTAAGGAAAGGAAGGAAAAGAGAAAGACAGAGGAACACAGGTAGGAATAAAGGCAATGAATAACTTCCTATCGATAATAACCTTAAATGTAAATGGATTAAATGCTCTAATCAAAAGACATAGAAGAGCTGAATGGATAAGAAAACATGACCCACACATATGCTGCCTACAAGAGACCCATCTCAGGACAAAAGAGTTATACAGACTGAAAGTGAAGGGCTGGAAACAAATTTTCCAAGTAAACAGACAGGAAAAAAAAGCAGGGGTAGCAATACTCATATCAGACAAAATAGACTTCCAAAGAAGGGCCATAAAGAGAGACCCAGAAGGTCACTTCATAATACTGAAAGGAAGAATCCACCAAGAAGACATAAACATTGTAAATACATATGCACCCAACATAGGGGCTCCCAAATACATTAAGAAAATCTTGGAGGACTTCAAGAAAGATATTGACAGCAACACAATTATAGTAGGGGACTTTAACACCCCACTATCAAAAATGGACGGGTCTTCCAGACAAAATATCAAGAAGGATATTGTGTCACTTAACAATACCCTAGAGGAAATAGACTTAACTGATATATAGAGAGCTTTTCATCCCAAAGAAGCAAAATACACATTCTTTTCAAGTGTCCATGGAACTTTCTCAAAGATAGACCACATGATAGGACACAAAGCAAGCCTCAACAAATTCAAGAAAATTGAAATCATATCAAGCATTTTCTCTGACCACAAGGGGCTGAAACTAGAAACCAACCCCAAAGGAAAAAACCCAAAACACTCAAAATCATGGAGAGTGAATAGCATGCTATTAAACAATGAATGGGTCAAGAATGAGATTAGGGAAGAAATCAAAAACTTCCTGGAAACAAATGAAAATGAACTCACAACAACCCAAAATCTATGGGACACAGCAAAGGCAGTCCTGAGAGGGAAGTTCATAGCAATACAGGCCTACCTTAAGAAGATAGAAACAGTTCAAACAAACAACCTAACCCTACGCCTACAAGAACTGGAGGAACAACAACAAAGACAGCCCAGAGCAAGCAGAAGGAAGGAAATAACCAAGATCAGAGCAGAACTAAATGACATAGAGACTAAAAGCACAATTCTAAGGATCAATGAATCCAGGAGCTGGTTCTTTGAAAAGATAAACAAAATCGACAAGCCTTTAAGTAGGCTCATCAAGAAAAAAAGAGAGAGGATCCAAATAAACACAATTAGAAATGAAAGAGGAGAGATTACAACTGATACCACAGAAATACAAAGGATTGTAAAAAATTACTATGAAGAACTGTATGCCAAGAAATTTGAAAACCTAGGTGAAATGGACACATTTCTAGAAAAATATAATCTTCCAAAACTGAATGAAGAACCAGAAAACCTGAACAGACCAATAACAGCAGAGGAAATTGAAGCAGTCATCAAAAAACTCCCAACACACAAAAGCCCTGGACCAGATGGTTTCACAGGAGATTTCTACAAAGCATTTAAGGAGGAGCTAACCCCTATCCTTCACAGACTATTCGAAAAAATCCAAACTGATGGAAGACTCCCAAACTCTTTTTATGAAGCCAGCATCATCCTAATCCCAAAACCAGATAAAGACACAACGAAGAAAGAAAACCTCAGGCCAATATCGCTGATGAACATAGACGCTAAAATTCTCAACAAAATATTAGCAAACCGCATCCAGCAATACATTAAAAAGATCATCCACCATGACCAAGTGGGATTCATCCCAGGGATGCAAGGATGGTACAATATTCGCAAATCAATAAACATAATACATCACATCAACAACAGCAAAGACAAAAATCACATGATCATATCAATAGATGCAGAAAAAGCTTTGATAAGATACAGCACCCATTTCTGATAAAAACACTCAGCAAAGTGGGAATGGAGGGAGCAGTCCTCAACATAATAAAGGCCATACATGAGAGACCTACAGCCAACATCACACTCAATGGACAAAAACTTAAGAGCTTTCCCACTAAGATCAGGAACAAGACAAGGATGCCCTCTCTCACCACTCCTATTCAACATAGTATTGGAAGTCCTAGCCACAGCAATCAGACAAGAAAAAGCAATAAAAGGCATCCAAATTGGAAAGGAGGAAATGAAACTGTCACCGTTTGCAGACGACATGATAGTGTACATGGAAAACCCTATAGACTCCACCAAAAAACTACTCGACCTAATAAATGAAGTTGGCAAAATAGCTGGATACAGAGTCAATACCCAGAAATCAAAGGCATTCCTGTACACCAACAACGAAACTGCAGAAACAGAAATCAGGAAAAAAATCCCATTCGATATAGCAACAAGAAAAATAAAGTACCTAGGAATAAACCTAACCAAGGAGGTAAAAGACCTGTACTCAGAAAACTACACAACACTGAAGAAAGAAATTAAGGAAGATACAAATGGAAGCATGTACCATGTTCATGGATTGGAAGAATTAACATCATCAAAATGGCCATACTACCCAAAGCAATTTATAGATTCAATGCAATCCCTATTAGAGTACCCATGACATATTTCACAGATATAGAACAAACATTGCAGAAATTCATATGGAACCATAAATGACCCCGAATAGCTGCAGCAATTTTGAGAAAGAAGAACAAAGCAAGAGGGATCACAATACCTGATATCAAACTGTATTACAAGGCCACGGTAATCAAAACAGCCTGGTACTGGCATAAAAACAGGCACATAGACCAATGGAACAGAATAGAGAGCCCAGAAATAAACTCAAATCTATACGATCAATTAATATTTGACAAAGGAGGCAGGAGCATAAAATGGAGCACAAACAGCCTCTTCAACAGATGGTGTTGGGAGATCTGGACAGCTACGTGCAAAAAAATGAAACTCGATCACCAACTTACGCCATACACGAAAATAAACTCAAGATGGATAAAAGACTTAAATATAAGCCATAACACCATAAAAGTCCTTGAGGAAAACATTGGCAGGAAAATCTCAGACATTCCACGCAGCAACATCCTCACAGACACATCCCCTAAAGCAAGGGACATAAAGGAAAGAATAAACAAATGGGACCTCATCAAAATAAAAAGCTTCGGCAGGGCTAAAGAAAACAGCACCAAATTACAAAGAGAACCAACAGTATGGGAAAACATATTTGCCAATGATACCTCAGACAAGGGCCTGATCTCCAAAATATATAAAGAACTCACACGACTCCACTCCAGGAAGAGAAACAACCCAATTAAAAAATGGGCAAAGGACTTGAACAGACACTTCTCCAAGGAAGACATACAGAGGGCCCAGAGACATATGAAAAGATGCTCAGCATCACTAGCCATCAGAGAGATGCAAATTAAAACCACAATGAGGTATCATCTCACACCAGTCAGAATGGCCAACATAAACAAATCCACAAACAAATGTTGGAGAGGATGTGGAGAAAAGGGAACCCTCGTGCACTGTTGGTGGGAATGCAGACTGGTGAGGCCACTGTGGAAAACAATATGGAATTTCCTCAGAAAACTAAAAATGGAACTGCCCTTTGACCCAGTAATTCCGCTGCTGGGATTATACCCTAAGAACACTGAAACACCAATCCAAAAGAATCTGTGCACCCCAATGTTCATAGCAGCACAATTTACAATAGCCAAGTACTGGAAGCAACCGAAGTGCCCATCAGCAAACAAGTGGATCCAAAAACTATGGTATATTTACACAATGGAATTCTACGCAGCAGAGAGAAAGAAGGAGCTTATACCCTTTGCAACAGCATGGATGAAACTGGAGAGCATTATGCTAAGTGAAATAAGCCAGATGGTGAGGGACAAATACCATATGATCTCACCTTTAACTGCAACATAATCAACAAAAGAAAAAAGCAAACAAAATACAACCAGAGACATTGAGGGGGGGAACAGTGTAGCAGTGGCCAGGGGGGAGTGGGGTGGGGACAGTGGGAAGAGGGGATTGCAGGAACTATTATAAAGGACACATGGACAAAATCGGGGGGGATGGTGGCGGTGGGGGAGGGAGGTGGGTTCAGCCGGTGTGGGGGAAGGGATGGGGAGAAAAGGCATACAACTGTAATTGAATAACAATAAAAAATAAATTAAAAAAATAAAACCAAATGAAACATACCCAAAATGAAATAAAGCAAAATATTCAGGGAACCAACAGTGACAGGAAGGAAACCAGGATGCAAAGCAATGATTTGAAACTAGAAAAAATAAACATCTAACTGGATCAGAATGAAGAAACAAGAATCCAAAAAAACAAAGAGAGGCTGAGGATTCTCTGGGACAACCTGAAACATTTCAAATTCAAAATTTTAGGGGTGCCAGAAGGAGGAGAACAACAAGAAATTTAAAACTTATTTGAACAAATAATGAAGGAAAACTTTCCCAATCTGGTGAAGGAAATAGACTTCCAGGAAGTCCAGGAAGCCCAGAGAGTCCCAAAGCAGTGGAACCCAAAGAGGAACACACCAAGGCACATCATCATTAAGTTACCCAAGATTAAAGACAAAGATAAAATACTAAAAGCAGCAAGAGAAAAGGAGACAGTTACCTACAAAGGAGTTCCCATAAGGCTATCAGCTGATCTCTCAAAAGAAACCTTACATGCAGGAAGGATCTGGAAATAAGTATTCCAAGTCATGAAAGGCAAGGACCTACATCCAAGATTACTCTATCCAGCAAAGCTATCATTTAGAATGGAAGGGCAGATAAAGTGATTCTCAGATAAGGTCAAGTTAAAGGAGTTCATCATCATCAAGCCCTTATTAAATGAAATGTTAAAGGGATTTATCTAAGAAAACGAAGATAAAAAATATGAACAGTAAAAATGACAGCAAACTCACAGTTATTAACAACCACATCTAAAACAAAAACAAAAGCAAACTAAGCAAACAAGTAGAACAGGAACAGAATCAGAAATGGACATCATATGGAGGGACTTCAGTGGGGAGGGGGAAGGGAGTAATAGGGGGAAAAGGTATAGGGATGAAGAAGCATAATTAGTAGGCATAAAATAGATGGGGAAAGATAAAAAATGGTATAGGAAACAGAGGACTTAAAGAATTTATATGTACAACCCATGGACATGAACTTGGGGGGGATGCTGGAGGGTTGGGGGGCAGGGTGGAAGGGGGATAAAGGGGGAAAATTGGGAAAACTAATAGCATAATGAATAAAAATACTTAAAATATGTTAATATAAATGCATTAATAACTTTCTAAATTCAATGTGTTATCAGTTGATAGCAGCTCTACAAATATGGCTGTTTTATGGACACCTAGACTTTAAAATGGCCTACATGAAATAAGTTGAAATGCCAAAATATATTTTGTATATTTCAGAGCAGTAGTTCTTAAACTTTAGCATGGACCATAATCACCTGAAAGGCTTGCTAAAATATATATCTCTGGGCCCAACCCAGATTATGTTATGGAGTTTTTGTTTCTATAGAAAAATAACTGGACTCAGCACCTTGTACCCCTGTTCTATGAAGCTTAATCTTACTAAAAGCATTGCTGAGTGACTTCTTTGCCAACAGAAGACAATAAACTTGAACCCTCAATATGGTAATATTCCCTATAGGAAGCAGCCCACTTTCTAGTGTGGCTAGTTGATTATATTAGACTATTCCATCATGGAATGTGCAGTGCTTTGTTCTTACTAGAACAGACTCTTAGTGTAGATATAAATTTGCCTTTCCTAACTGAAATATTTTACCAGTATCACAATGCATGGATTTGTACAATGCCTTGCATATCATCACAGTATTCCACAAAGCTCCTCTATCCCATACAATGTTACTTTTTATCTATAAACATAGGTAACTTCAATTTAAAAAGTGCATCCATAGACTCATGCTCAAGGAATTCATTGATTTCACCATGTTTCCTATCACCCTAAAGCATTTGGACTAACATAATGGTAGCAGTGCCTTTTAAAGGTTCATATAAAATGCCCTCTTGGGAACAAGTCAAAGGACTATGATGAAGACTTCCTGTGTGTGGTGTATGTTCTAAATCAGCAAACAATATATAGTAATATCTCTTCCATATCTAGGACTCACTGTTCTAATCAAATCATTTAAATGATTTTGCCTAAAAGCTAATCATTTAAAATGGGTAATGATGTGATAATGAAAGAACATTAGTGTTTGTCAGAGATTTGGGGAGGAAAGGGTGTTTGAGTAGAAGAAACACCGGGAATATTTTAGGGCTGCAGAACCATTTTGTATGGTATTTAATGCTAGATGCATTGCACTATACATGTATTAAGCACATGGAAATTTATAGCAAAATGAATGAACAGAAATAAATGAATTAAAAAAAAATCAACTCAGAAGTCATGTGCACCCATGATGGAACACAGACTGTGACAACACTATCTATGTATATTGAAAATGTTATAAGCCAGGCAGTGAGGGACAAATACCATATGATCTCACCTTTAACTGGAACATAATCAACAAGAGAAAAAAGCAAACAAAATATAACCAGAGACATTGAAGTTAAGAACAATCTAACAATAGCCAGGGGGGAGTGGGGAGGGGACAGTGGGGAGAAGGGTTTACAGGAACTACTATAAAGGACAAAATCAAGGGGGAGGGTGGAGGTGGGGGAGGGAGGTGGGTTCGGCTGGGGTTGGGTGGAGGGATGGGGAGAAAATGCAGACAACTGTAATTGAATAACAATAATAAAAAAATAAATTAAAAAAAAAAAGAAAAGAAAATGTTAAGGCACAGCCTATGTGAAAATGGTGGAATAAAAGTGGTGCTGATTTAAATAATTGCAGAAATGACCTGTTTGTAAGACTAAAAACAAAAGGCACTGCATATAAGCACTTGATCAAGTTGATAAAGGTACAAGTTAACAATGCTGAAACTCTGGTACTTGTCATTGGAATTTAACAAATATGTAAATGGATGCAAAACTGTAAGAGAAAGGTTTCTCACTTTAGCAGTAGAAGGTTATAGGTAAGCAAGAAGTAAAAGCTAAAATGAACCATGTGGTACTGGATTAGAGTTGGAGATATGAGGTAAATGATTATGAACTCATTTTATTCATCTTAATATAGATACAAGTGATATATATAAACTAAATATACACATGTACATATATATGCATACACACACATACATATATAAGCGTGTATGCATGTGTATGTATACTGAGGTATAAAGTAGACAAGTAAGGAAAAAGCCAAAAAAATGCTACAGTGGTGAGGGTATGTGAAAGAGGCCAAGGAGTCAACTGAAAGAGCTCATAATAGCCCAAAATGGAACAATCTGGAAAAGAGACTTTTGTTATACTACACTTTGTACATATTTTTTTCTACTCTGTCTCTGTATTTTAATTGTTGATGGCTTATTCTGTTATGTACAATTTTTTCACACAATGAAATGTATCAAACTTTTGCTTAATAGATTTGGTGTTTTAACATGTTTAAAACACCTATCATAAGGTTATAAATATTCTCCCATGTTATATTGTAATGTTTTCATGGCTTTATTTATTGACTTTTAACTCATTTGGAATTTTTTTAATGATATGAGGTAGGAACTGTGTGAGGTTCCAGAAAGCAGGGAGGGTCCTGCATGATTGAGGAAAGTAAAGAAACCTGGTGTGGCTAGAACATTGTAAATTGAGGAGGAAAGTGGTGAGAAATGAAGTTAGAGCAAAATTAAGGGGCCTTGTGTCATCTGAGTTTGTTTGCATATTAAATACTTTGGAAAGTGTATGTTACTATATGCCTACAACCACCTAAAATTATGTGGGATAAAATAATACACAAATCAGGGAAAACAGGAGAGAAGTAATTATTCAGGCTGTTAAGTCTACATACAAGCTGCCTCACATAAACCCTATGCAATAATTGAATTGAATTGAGGTAAGGCAAGGAATATTTTTGTAAGCTCCATATGTAATTCTGATAAAAGCATAATGGAGAGAACTTCTGATTCAGTGTGTTTTTCAACTTACATTTATTCGTTTCATGAGAACTTCCATTCATTCTTTTGTTTAAATTATTGACACTATTACAGATGCTTCCATTAGCCCACCTTTGCCCATCTCCACCTAGTGTTTACCAGATGCCAACACAGCAGATAGTCATTTGCTGTAGGTGAACACAGCTAAGAGAAAAGAGAATGCCAATAAAAAATACTTATAGGCTGTAGGTTCTTTCTTAGTCTCAAGAAACATCTTTGAAGAGGCATAAGGTAATTACATAATTATTTTATTATATAAAGTCACTTCATATGTGTTCAAACAATAGCTGAAAACAACATATAAGGCATGCAACTTTGAAAATCATTTAAAAATAAATTCTTCCAGTTAATGCTTGTTTCTGTATGATCTAAATATTTTTGTACAATAGAAAAATAATTTTCTGCTGTTATTTGTTTTCTTAATTATGGAACTTTTGATCAAAGATTTACTTTGTCTGGATGGAGCTATGGACAAAGCAGGTCCAGAGAAATACATCTGGCACAAAAGCAAACCTTTCACAACAGAGGACCTAAGCCACAGACTTGCTTTTTGTGAGCCTATGGCCTTCATTCTAAATCCTGCACTTTTTCCCCCTTACTTAAGTTCACTTGTACCTTGGTGACTATTGTACAAAATGATCCATACACTTGAACTTTTTTATTTAATTGCCATGGAAATTTGATAATTTTATCCTAAAGTAGGGTTGAAGAAAACTCAGGAAGAGCTCCAATTACTGAAAACTGGAAAAAATTAATCTTGATTAAAGCACTTCCCCCATGAAAATAGGACCTCCTGAACTTTGTAAGGGCTGATTATGGGAGGCTGTTCTTTGGGGAATGCATAACTGTACTTATTCTAGGATTTTCCAGGAATATCAAAGTGAAATAGTGGAGACATAAAAAAAGTCTTTTAAAGGTGTAATTTAGTGGAATGTTGGCAGCAACTTACTTCAGTTCCTCTCTAAAATGAAGTGCCAAAATATGCAAACTACTTTCCAAAACCATGATGGCTATAAGGAATACCTGTCAGCTGTCATCACCAATAAGATTTTCCATGTGAAAAAAAAATGGACCTGGAGGATCACAGGAGATTTATTGTTCACTTAAAATAAGCATAGTACATATTCCTCATTAAGAATCTGGTGGGTTTCTTTGCTCTACTTAATAATCTTAAATATAAGAACTGGGAGAAATTTGTGAAGATTAGATTACTTGCAATTTCTGTTGTTTTCATGACTAATCATCTTTACTACATAAACAAGTAGCTTCAAATGTTAACCCAGTATTATAAATGTATTGCTTTCCATGTGCCACAAAAATGTTAATCTACTATAGTTCTCAATTCTGAAATGACCGGAATTCATTTTATTTGATGAAAATTCTCCTTTTTGCTTTATAGGACAATAAAAATAAACATTTGTAATGTCTGGAGTTATTTTAAGCCATTCTGCCATAGTTCAAATCTATATGTGCATTGTGTTCTTTAATTTCAGCATCTGGCATAAGTGATAGGAAATTTTTCTATTTAAATATATATTAATTATATCATTTTCCACTATGTTCTTTCAGGAAAATAGAAAGCTCCACACCACCCCCATCAAGTTTAATTCATAAATATAAATATAAATTTCTTATATTGTAAATATTAGGTGTACAATGTATGGACACTATAATACTGTTTAAATGGATTATAGTTGTTATTGATTCCAGACCCTCAATAACTTGAAAGTATTCTTCCTTAAGTCCATTCTTGGTGGGCAGTACAGGTTTAGCAGTGGCAATACAACCCAGCCTGTTCTTTTACATTGCCAGTTGCCATGGAATATCTTTAAAAATTTTTGAAAGTTACTTAGGAACATGCAACTAATAGTGAACACAATGCTACTAGAGCTAACTGACCAATTCAGTATTTGAACTAAGCATGATCCTGTTGGAAAGAGAATTTAAGAAGACTATAGGAGTGTTTTTCTTCTACCATGTGATATCAGAAAGCCTGACAAAAATAAAGCTCAGATTCTTAGAAGCTTATATTTGGAAGGGACTCTAAAAGTAGAATCCACTTTCCTATTTTTTATGACCTCTGTAACAGATGATGGTAGATCTACCTGAATGTTACCCCAATGAATAGCTCATTCACTAAAGCAATCAATTTGATTGGATGGTATTTTTATTCAGAAGTTCCTCTTGAACTGAACTAAATTTGTTTCTGGTAACTTTTACCCAATGAATTCTAATGTTAGACCCAGAACAACCCCTTTCCTTCTTCTACATGACAGTTTTTTAAATGTTTGGAGATCACTATTTTGTCACTAAAAATCCATTCTTCTCAAGTCAATATATCCCAGGTTCTTTTAAACTTTTCTCATATGACCTTAATTCTAGGCAACTTATGATCCAGATCACCCCCTTAACGTATACTCATTTTTAATGCCCCTTTTAAAACATGGCATAAAAACAAAATACTTGTCCTGAATATGAATAGTACATCACAGATTTTCAGTCAGTACATTTCAATGTTAAACTGAACTGCAAAGTTCTCATCCTATTCTACTCCATATGACCAGTTATTATGTGACATTGTTTCTGCCATTCACATGGTGTTAAATAATGTTAATCAGTCAAAAAAAAAAAACAAGTAGATCAAACCTTCTGCCTTTACAGATAAAATAGCTAAAGTCAAAGAGGATATTAGAAATGCAGACAACCTGTGATCTCATTTCACTGGAGTGAGAGTATATTCAGAAAACAACACATTAGACAAGACCAACTTCAGAAACTTTCTGGGAACTACAGATCCATAATTCAGCTTATATAAAAGTAGAAGAAGTTGATTTCTGAGTTTTCTTTAGCCACCAGGGGTTAGGAAGAATTAGTGATATTTAGATATGAAAGCATCCTAGGTTGTGGACATAGGAAAGACAAAGGTAATGAGTAAAGAATTGAAGACCCAGCTTGGGTGAAGAAAAAGTCTAAATGGGAAAGTCATAGGCAACATGACCAGAAAGAGTGGTTGACAGTAGATCTTGGAAGATCATATACCACCATAAAGATGTTGGACAATGGCCTGTATTTAAAGAGGCTAACATTTTCTTAGATCTAAGTCATGAAATATCTGGCTGCTGATGAGGAATAATAATGGCAAGTCTATATTCTGCTTATTATTTTCTCGTCATCCAAGTGTCTCATATGCCTGCCAAACACAAGAGCTTTCTCTTTTCTTTGCTCCTGCCTTCAAACAGCATTCTGAGATCAGTTTTGCACTATCAGAGAATTATATGGGCCAAATTTAAATGTCAGTAGTAGTATAGCAGATAATATTTACCTACTAAATTGTTTACATGCATTCTAAATTCACTGACTTATAGAACAGAATAAGAACACATAGAGATAAATTAGAGGAAGAAAACGAAGTCCACACATGTTGGTGACTTGTTCAAATTACAGAGTTGCTACTGGGGACAGCAAAGGAGAGATGTCTGGGTTCAGCATTCTTTGAACTACATAAGACTGCCTCCTTTTGGGGCCAACATTAGGTAAGGACAAAAATAAGGCCAAAGAACAATAGCAAATCCTCACTGATTTTCTCTCTCTTTTTTTTTTGATACAGCAATCCAAAATATATCTTACTGTGGGACTGAAGATGATAACCAATAATCACACACTATATTAAGCCAAGTCTACAAAGGTGTAATGAAATCAGAGATCATGGAATATTGCCATTCTGAATTACTGTGGAGAACTGGGATAAGATATCTGAGTCTTTATTGCCTTGTAGATAAGGTGGTAAATAGAAGTATAAACATAGCTTTTTGAACATTGAAACAATAAATCATTAAACTGTGTTTAATTACAGCTCTTTTAAGTCTGTTTTAAAAAGGTGACCCTGCAAAGCTATTGTGTTAAGGTCTATTTCAACCACATTTGTTTTTCAAGGTAGGGGTAGCCCTGGGGTTGTTTCTAACTATTTTGGCATGCTTTTGTGCACAAGGAACATAGTATTAAAATACGCTTGCAAAAATCAAGCATTTTTAGAGACTATGGTAACTATTTGGGGTAGTGGTGGTACTATATTATAAGGGTATTTTTGTCACACCAATCAACTTATTCCTATCCCTTTTATTGGATGGAAGTTATCCAGGCAAAAGAGATTGGTCGCATTAGTTTGCAGGAGATATATATTTGGTATTTTAAAGATGCAGTATCTGTTCGGGTCTCAATTAGATTCCACTCTATGAGGAATTTCTTGAAAACTGGCCACTACTTACGACACACATCAATTATTTTAGGAGGATATTTTACCAGCACACTTCCAAATGCATTACATAGGCATTTAAAAGTAAAGGCATGTTAACAAAATTATACAGGTTTCAGGTACACAGTTCCACAACCCATTACTTGTACTGTATTGTGTGTTCACCGCCCCAAGTCAAGTCTCCATCCATCACCATTTATCCCTCCAGACCCTCTTCTACCTCTCTTACCCCCTCCCACCCAGCAATCCCGACACTGTTCCTGCCCATGAGTTTTTCTCTGTTTTTTAACAATCCCACCATTCTCCACCCAATCCACCAACCAACCCCTACAGCTGTCAGCCTGCTCTCTGTCTATATAAGTCTGTCTCTGTTTTGCTTGTCAGTTCAGTTTGATCATTAGATTCCACATGAGTGAAATCATATGGTACTTGTTTCTCTGACTGGCTTATTTGTTAACCAGTGTCACCCCAACAAATTTAATACAAAGTAAATGCATGTATTCTAGTTGAACTTGAGTGTATTTGCTAATTTGAAATAAGAGATAATTATTACTCATAGCTCACAACCAAGATTTCTTATTATCTGGTTTATCTCTTTATAAATGCTATATGGTTTTCATCAATGAATTAATGTGCATAAACATGATTTTTATCTTTAAAGCTCTTCAAGGAGTACATAACTAACCTGAAATAAATAACAAATAACATAAAAATAAATCATAAATTTAAAAAATGAGTTCAAATGATAATGGTATTATGACAGAAGCAGTTTTATCTTTTAGTTATTCAAAAGTAACATTTAGCCAAAATTTACCCATTTATAAAACAGATGTTATTGAACTAGATTTGATAATATCTAAAGTCATTTACAATTGTAGTTTGCTATAATACTAAACATGAATATATAAATTAAGTCTTATACAATATTATATTTATCTTCCTATTATTATTTAATAAGTTACCTCTTACCATGATCCTTCCTTTATGGTATAGGTGATTCATTTGTATTGTAATAAGTAGAGCTTCCCCTGCTCATGAAGAGAATATTCACCTTGGTCCAGGACAGGATAAAATTTAATATATATTATTAGTAGAGCTATTGCCCTTTAGCTCCCTCTAGAGACTCTCATAAATAGTTACTACCCTCAATCCAGACAGCAACAACAATCTTTTATATTTCCACATAATTTCAACTTTTTAAAGGACATTTATTTACCTATATGTTATCCTTACAACAATCAATCCTCTGAGAAAGGACCAATAATATCATCTCCATTTGGCAGATGTATAGATTTTATAAGCACAGAACAATTTAATGACTTTGGTTCAGTCACATAGTTAATGAGATAAATAAATTTGGAACCCAGGTATGTTCATTTTAATGTCTGTACTTTTCACTATATTATTACCCAGCCTTGACCATTGATAATGCTGCTGCTGATAATAATAACTAAATCAGTGAGGATGGACTACATGTTATTTCCCAACAACATCCCCCAAATCTCAGTGGCTTAAAGCAACGCATAGACAGACAACTATATGGTGATGGCCTGAGAGGAAGCGGGGTTGGAACTGGGTGGAGGTGAGCAAAAGGGGGAAAATGGGGGCATCTGTTACGGTATAAACAATAAAGTTACACATAAACCTGTTTATTTCTCTCTCTCTCTCTCGCTCTCTCTCTCTCTCTCTCTCACACACACACACACACACACACACACACACACACACACACAACCAGCAGGGGGCTCTGCTTCTTATTTACTTCATTCAGTGACAAGACTTGCAGAGAGAGGCTCTACCACCTTTTAACTACACTACCTGAAAGGCCACCTTGGTCAACAGGACAGAAAAGCAGAAGAAATGAATAATTCACATGCACTATTCTAGGCTTTTTTATTTTTAATTAATTTATTTTATTTTATTATTGTTCAAGTACACTTGTCTGCACTATTCTAGGTTTTGATCAAGAAATGACACACATTGCTTTTACTTACAGCCTATGTGCCACAACTTGTAATATAATACATTCTCACCTAACTAAAAAGGGACTGGGAAACGTAGAGGAGTACATGGATGTTTGAAGAGCAGTAAATGTGTCTGCTATGATAGTTAACGTTTATTAAGTTCTTGAGATGTGTCAGACACTGTGCTAAACACGTCGTGCCATTGTCTCATTTGATCCTTATTATAGTCCTGTACTATAAATATAACAATTATACTGATGAGAGAACCACCTTTGAGAATGACAATCTGCACAAGATTTCACAGATGGTAAAGAGCAGAGTGAGGATTCAAACTCAGATCATTTTGATTCTAGAGTCAACTGCAAGTTAATTTATTCAAGTCCAAATTCATTTCATATGTCCTCCCTTTAGTCATCTTGAAATCCTTTGTTTGAGTGAGCTATAGCTTTCACTTACTCCCTCCCACGACTGACATCTATTTCTACTTTTATTTTCATTAAAAAAATATGAAGAATAATGAGTGAAAGAAGGCAGGTAAATGAATGATAAAGAAACCCTTTTAGTTGTATTTTTCTCCTTTCCCACAACAGTACTATTTCTTCTATTGGAGGACCTACAAGCCAGCCAGTAAAGGTATTTACTTTTTTGAGCCTGCTTACTGTTGATCCAATACATACCAGTCACCCCTCTTATAGGCCTTCCTTAAATATAAAATAATGTCTAATATCTGCCTTGTATGTTCTTGTAAGAAGGGCCTACTAACATTCTTAACAATTCAGAATATGCCTGTTGTAAGACATTTCCTTTTGTAGCTACTTACAGCTATGGTCATGAAACTATACTTGGCATTAAAAAGACATCATCCCAGATATATATAATGATCATGTTCTAAAAAAGTATTGAAATAAAAGTTTTTACATAGAACTGCTGCCCTAAAACTCAATTATCCAGAAATTCACTTATTCCTGAAAATTCTAGATAATTTTTAGGAATTGAGATTTAAAAACCTCATGAAACTTTGGCTAATATGGAAAATACTGGTTCAATAGATACAGTTTATTAAATACTATCTGACTAGTGTCTCACAGACCCATTTAATTTGGGAACTAAAGCCAGCTCTCTCATGTTGCCAATGAGAAGAATGAGAGAAGTTATTTATTCACAATCTGACAAATAGTTAGAAGCAACACAAGAGTAAGAACCTAGGCTTCCGCAAAATCTCAATTTAGACTAAATCAAAATAATAGATATTTATAAAATCTTGCTTCCGGAAAGTTAAAATCAACTCTTAAAACGCTATAAATGTTTGCATTAGGTCAGACAGCATATATCTATTCACATATTTATAAGTCATAGCCTAGAATAATTATATTGAATATTTGTCATGGATTACCAAGTATAGAAAGATAACAGAGCAACATGAGTAAAATATATGTATCCTTACTTAATTAGTTACATATTAACTGAGGTGTTATAACAATTTTCACATATATCTTTGTACCATGCTGTTTATACAATGAGCATAGATTGCTTTTTAATTATTTTTTATTTCTATTGAATGTATTGGGATGACATTGGTTAATAAAATTATATAGGCTTCAGATGTACAATTCTATAGTACATCATCTGTACACTGTATTGTATGTTCACCATCCCAAATCGAATCTCCTTCCATTGTCACTTGTCCCCCCAAATACACTTCTACTTCCCCCTCCTCTTTCCCCTTTCACGATATTGTTATCTATGAATTGTTTCACTTAATCCCTTCACCTTTTTCACCCAGCCCCCCTCTCCCCTCCCCTCTGACAGCTGTCAGTCTGTTTTCTGTATCTATAAGCCTGTTTCCATTTTGTTTGTTAGTTTATTGTGTTCATTAGATTCCACATATCAGGTGAGATCATAGGGTACCTGTCTTTCTCTGACTGGCTTATTTCACTTAGCATAATGCTCCCAGGTCCATCTATGCAAAATTTTAAAATCAAAAGATTTTAAAATACAATAGTAGTTTATATTTGTTGAAATTGTTTTACCTGGTGATTTCAATTATCTTTCCTGATGTACAAGGACAAAAAGAGTAATTTCATTCCAAGCCAAGAAGAGAGTCTGTATGTTCAATATGTGTCACTTTGCTCTAACTCAGCAGTAGGAGATTTAAATTATTGTCTTACTTGTGCGAATTTGGGTAAGCAGGAAATAGTCACATCACTTTTTTTAATTTGTCGAATAGGGATAAAAATAGCTTCCCTGGTAAACATTATAGATTTGCTGTGTAAATTTCATAATTTAATGTGTGTGAAAGCTGTTGGAAAAAATAAAAACTGATTTATAAATTTAAGGTATGATTTTGTGTTTTAACATACATAAACTGATATTCCCCTCATATGCATCAGTATACTTATTTCAACATTTTCTGTACCACATATTTTGCTCTTTTATTTACATCACAGAGGGTAGACAAAGGACAAGTAAATTACTTGTGTCAAGTTCTGTAGTGAATACAAAATTTTAAGAGCTCTTATTCTTGGGTGAACCACTCTAGGTATTTACATGTATGTTATTCCTTCATCTTTTGGTCTAACTCTGGGAAGTAGGCTTTATAAATAAATAAAGATGATAGATAGATGATGATGATAGATAGATATAGAGATAGATATGGAGATATACAGATATAGATATCAGAGAGGTTATGTAAATTGCTCAAGGTCACACAGCTGGTAAGTAGCAGAGCCAGGATTCATATCCAGTTTTGTCAGTCTCCAAAGCTCATTCCTTTATTTTGTGTTATCTTTCAAAGATCTGGGGCAATATTCAACTTCTTTTGGCACGCATATGTGTTTCACAGACATTGACGTGGTGCAGAATACAGCATTTTTTAACTCACAATCTTTCTCTAAAAATATAAATGGCTTTGTTCTATTGACCTTGTGTCTCTATATTGAAAATCTTTTCTAATTTGCTCTTTTTGTAAGAGTAAAAATTTCTGATTGAATTTATCATATTCCAGAAACGTGGGACCTTTTTGAGTTTAAAGTTTTTACAAGGATAGCCTTTTCCCCTGGATTTAATTATCTCATTGACAGCAGTCAATATCCTCATGCATAGGAATGTATTTACTTATAGGCACATAAGTAATTCATTTATAAAATTGAATTATCTGACTAGAGAGATTGTGTGTTTTGATTGTGTAGCTGTTCTTCTGAAACTGACTTACAATTGATAAAAGCCAGATGGAAAACGGAAACAGTCCATTTCATGATTCTTTAAATGTTTAAGTTTGTTAACCCTTGCACTTCACATTTTTTGAAGTTCAGTGGTAGCGTGGAAACAATTTGTTGAGGAGTTTTTAATATGCAAAGTAGTCAGTAAGTGCATAGAGCATCCTGTACCAGGGGAAAAAGTATGGGCTTTAGATAAGTTTCAAGGACATAATTAATGGCTCTTCATTAAACTATTGTTTATTGTTCCTTACTTATTTTTTGTATTTTTTCATCAAAAAGATTCTTAATGTGTATATTATGTTTGCTATTCCCTCTTATGTAGGCAAGAGCTGATTCTTAGTGTCTTCAAAATATTTTACTACATAAACACACATTCATATGTTACTGGTTGAAATGTAGCACATAAATATATTTCTTAATAAAACATTTGTTATTTTTAAAAACTATTTAAGTGTCAATTAAAATCATAAGCAGCTTTATGGATTATAACAATCCCTGAAGCAATATTCTGAATTACATACTAGCACTCTGACTTTTCAAACTCAACAAACTGAACACAACTTGCACAACTTTTCCATGATCACAAATCTAAACAGTGGAGAAATGAGGATTTGAACTCAGACAATCTTACTTCAGAGTCTATATTCTTAACTACTACTCTATATTGTTCATTAATTAAGAAAATAGTTTAGCATGTTTTCATATGCACTATTAAAAGAAAACAGGCCTTTTCTCTTTTTATTCATAATAATAGTACCACAATTCCTCTACTCTTAGTAGCATAAAACAATAAAATCATCTCATATCTCCCTGTTATTCACTCTTCATGGGAATCATTTGTCAATATCTGCAAATTCTAGCTCTACAATGACTCCATTATATCTGCTGCCATACTAGCTCAAGCCCTAATCTATCACTCCTAGATTATCACTACTCTCTGTGTCACTAAACTATTCTAAATACCACTACAGAAGACATATTTTTAATAAACCTTTATAATTAGGACACTATTCTTAAATATTCCCACTACTCTCACAATTGAGTCCAAACTATTCAACTTGACATTCAGGGTGGTCAATAATCTGGCTGCTGTGTTCCTTTACATGTTTATTTCTTATCTTTCATACATATGTCTTATGTTCCAAGCTAAAGAAACTACTCCTTATTCCCTAAGTACGGCCTTATATTTTTCTGTATTCATACCATTTTCAATACTGTTCCCTCAATCTATAATTCTCTTCTTTGTCATTTTTGCCTATTGATATTCTTTTTTATTATTATTGTTCAAGTACAGTTGTCTCCATTTTCCTCCACCACCACTCCCTCCCACCCCACCCATCTCCATCTCCTACCCTCAATCCTACCCCCTTTGGCTTTGTCTATGTGTCCTTTATACATGTTCCTTGAAAACCCTTCCCTCCTTTTCCCCTATGATAGACCTCCTCCCTCCCCTCTGGTCACTGTCAGTTTGTTCTTTATTTCCATGTCTCTGGTTCTATTTTGCTTGCTTGTTTGTTTTGTTTATTAGGTTCTGCTTATAGGTGAGATCATATGGTATTTGTCTTTCACCACCTGGCTTATTTCACTTAGCATAATGCTCTCCAGTTCCATCCATGCTGTTGTGAAGGGTAGGAGATCCTTCTTTCTTTCTGCTGTGTAGTATTCCATTGTGTAAATGGACCACAGTTTTTTGATCCTCTCACTTACTGATGGGCACTTAGGTTGCTTCCAGCACTTGGCTATTGTGAATTGTGCTGCTATGAGCATAGGGGTGCATAAGTTCTTTAGAATTGGTGTTTCAGGGTTCTTAGGGTATAGTCCCAGCAGTGGAATTGCTGGGTTCTTTCCTATTCTGTATTTTAGTTCATTTTAATTTTTTCTCTTTCTCTCTATATTTATTATTATTTTTATTTTTCTATAAGTTTTCTTTCTTTTATCTTCTGTCTTTCCTTTCATATTCTCATTTCTGTTCCTTTTTCTTATAAGATTCCTTTTTTGTCCTTTATTATTCTCTTTTTTTATCTTTGAAATATTTTTGTTTTTGTTTTCTTGCATTTCTTTTGTCTCTTTATTCTTTTCTAACTCTTTTGGATGCTGTTATTGTCTTTGTTGGTGGTGTTTGATTCTTTTTGTGTTTTGTCTTGTTTTGTTCAGTCAGCACCAGTACAATTCACATGACATAGCCAGGGTTAAGCCTCACAGTCAACCAGCTTCAGGGTCAACCTATCCCATTAAAAGGACAACAGCAATCAAGAACCAATTAAAATAAGAGGGCCCATGTAACTCACACAAGATTCACTCCTAGAGCACAGAGCTCAGGTGATCAAAGAGACTGCACAACTTGGTCTGACAGGATGCCAACTATATAAGGCCACTTCTCCAAGGATGGGAGTCATAGCAGATCTATTTAATACAAAGAAACAAATGCAAAGAGATAGCCAAAATAGGGGGAAAAAAGAAGGTGGCCCCAAATAAAAGAACAGAAAGAATCTCCAGGAAAAAAGAGCTAAATAAAATAGAGGGAAACAATTTATGAGATACAGAGTTCAAAGTAATGGTCATAAGGATGTGCAAGAACATGAAAAAAGACATAGAAACCATGAAAAATAACCAGTTGGAAATTAAGACTAACATATCTGAAGTGAAGAATACACTGGAAGTAATAATCAGTAGGTTAGATGAAGCAGAGGGTTGAATATTGGAAGACAAGGTAAAAAAAATCACTCAATAAGAGCAGCAAGAGAAAAAAAAAGAATTAAACAGCAGGAGCATAATTTAGGGGATCTTTGGGATAGCATGAAACATAACAGCATCTGCATCAGAGTGACACCAGAAGGAGAAGAAAGCAAGAGATAGAGAACCTGTCTGAAGAAATAATGGCAGAAAACTTCCCTAACCTGTTGAAGGAAAAAATCACACAAGTTCAGGAAGCACAGAGAGTCCCAATTACAATGAACCCAAACAGACCCACAAAAAGACATATCATAATCAAAATGGCAAAAGGTAAAGAACAGAGAGACAAAGGCAACAAGAGACAAACTGTTAATTACCTATAGGGAGCTCCCAAAGACTGTCAGCTGATTTCTCAAAAGAAACACTTCAGGCCACAAAGGATTGGCACAAAATATTCAAACTGATAAAAAAAAATAAGGACATGAAACCGAGAATACTCTACCCAGAAAGGGTATCATTTAAAATTGAAGGCAAAATAAAGAGCTTCCCAGACCAAAAAAAAAAATTAAAAGGCTAAAAACATTCATTACCACCATATCACCATTGAAGAAACATTTAAAACACATGCTTTAAGAAGAACAAGAAATAGTACAATAAAAATGGCAAAAATAAGTACTTATCTATAATAACTAAAAATGTAAATAAATTAAATGCTCCATTCAAGGTAGCTGAATAGATTAGAAAATATAATCATTATAAATGCTGCCTATAAGAGATCCACCTCAGAACAAAAAACTTACACAGGCTGAAAGTGAAGGGTTGGAGGAAAATATTCCATGCAAATGGACACAAAGTAAAAATAACTGGGGTAGCAAAACTTATATCAGACAAAATAGACTTTCAAACAGAAACTATAACAAGAGATTAAAAAAAGTCACCATAATGGTATGACTCTAGAAAGTGATTACAAGAAGAGAAGTGAAAAAAACACAAATACACAGAAACTAAATAACATACCACTAAACAATGTGGATTAATGATGCGATTAAGAAAGAAATACAAAGATACTTGAGACAAATGAAATGAAAACACAATGACCCAAAATCTGTGGGATGCACTGATCTCAGTTCTAATAGGGAATGTCAAGTGCAATATTACCGGCCTATCTCAAGGAAAAAGAAGAAATCTCAAATAAACAATCTAATTCTACACCTAAAAGAACTAGAAAAAGAACAAATAGAGTCCAGAGTAAGTACAAAGAAGGAAATAATAAATATCAGAATAGAAATAAACAAAATAATACAAAAAGTATAAAAAATAATACAAAAGATCACCCTGGCCAGGTGGTTCTGCTGGAGCACTGTCCCTTACACCAAAAGGTTGTGGGTTTGATTGCCAGTCAGGGAACATACCTAGGTTGCAGATTTGATCCCTGGTCAGTGTACAGGAGGCAATCAATCAATGTTTCTCACTCACACCACTGTTTCTCTTCCTGTCTCTCTCTCATCAATAAACATATCCTTGAGTAAGGATTAAATATTTTTAAAATAATACAAAATATCAATGAAAATAAAAGCTGCTTCTTTGAAAATATATATAAAATTGATATACCTTTTAACTAGTCATATCAAATATAGAGAACCCAAATAAATAAAATAAAAAATGAAGTGGGAGAAGTGACAAAAAACAGAGGATTATAAGAAAATACAGTCACCAGTTATACGCCAAAAAAATGGGAAAATCTGTGAGAAATGGATAAATTCCTAGAAACACACAATCTTGCAAATTTGTGTCAATAAGAAACAGAAAATCTGTACAGACTAAAAATTGAATTTGTAATCTAAAAAACTCCCAACAAACAAATGTCCAGGATCAGATGGCTTAATAGTCAAATTTTACCAAGCATTCAAAGTAGAAGAAACACCTATCCTTCTAAACCTATTTCAAAAAAAATTCAAGAGGAAGGAAGGCTCCCAAGCTAATTTTTATAGGGCCAGCATTATCCTAATTCCAAAAGCAGAAAAACACACTAGAAAGAAAGTTATAGGCCAATATCCCTAATGAACACAAATGCAAAAATCCTCAACAAATTACTAGTAAACCAAGTTCAGCAATACATTGAAAAGGTCATACACCATGATCAAGTGGGATTTATTCCTTGGATGCAAGGTTGGTTCAGTATCAGGAAATCTATTAATGTGATATACTACAAAAACAAAATGAAGGATAAAATTCATATTATCACATTAAAAGATATAGAATAAACATTTGAAAAAACCCAGCATGCATTTATGATAAAAACTATCAGTAGAGTGGAATAGAGAGAACATACACCAACAGGATAAAGGCCATATATGACAAAACCAAAGCCAATATCATACTCAATGGGGAAAAGTTGAAAGCACTTTTCTTTTTTTGTAAGATTTTATTTATTCACTTTTAGAGAGAGCAGAAGAGAAGGAGAAAGACAGGGAGAGAAATATCAGTGTGTGGTTGCCTCTTATGCACCACCCACCAGGAATCTGGCCTACAACCCAGGCATGTGCCCTGACTGGGAATTGAACTGGTAACCCTTTGGTTCACAGGCCAGTGCTCAATCCACTGAGCCACACCAGCCAGGGCTGAAAGCATTTTTCTTAAAATCAGGAATGAGACAGGGGTGTCCACTTTTACCACTTTTACTCAATATGATATTGGAAGTCCTAGCCACAGCAATCAGACAATAAAAAGAAATAAAAGGCATATAATTTGGAGAGGAAACAGTAAAACTTCCATTATTTTCAGATGACATAATACTATATAGAGAAAACTCTAAAGATTCTTCATATATATTCCTAGAAGTGGGAAAGCTGGGTCATAAGTCAGTTTCATTTTTAACTTTTTGAGGAAACTCCATACCATTTTCCAGTGCTTGCACCAGTCTGCATTCCCACCAACAGTGTACTAGGGTTCCCTTTTCTCCATAGCCTCCCCAGCACTTGTTGTTTGTTGATTTATCAATGACTACATAGTAAAATCCATTTTTATTTAATTCTCATTGTGGTTTTAATTTGCATCTCTCTGATGACTAGTGACATTGAGCATTTTTTATATGTCTATTGGCCATCTGTATGTTCTCTTTGGAGAACTGTCTATTTGCATCCTTTGCCCATTTTTTAAGTTGAATTTTTCTGATGTAGAGTTGTATGAGTTCTTTATAAATTTGGGATATTAACCTCTTATCAGATGTGTCATTGGCAAATATGTTCTCCCATTCAGTGCATTGTCTTCTCATTTTGTTGATGCTTTTCTTTGCAGTGCAAAACCTTTTAGTTTGATGTAGGGATTAAGGAAAAAAAAAAAAAAAAACCTCATAGACACAGACAACAGTGTGGTGATGACCAGAAGGAAAGGGGGGGTGGGGGAGGTATAAGAGTTTATAGGGAGGGATAAAGGGTCATGAAAGGAGACTTGAGTATGGATGGTGAGCACACAATACAATATACTGATGGTGTGTTACAGAATTGTACAGCTGAAACCTATATGATTTTATTAACCAATGCTGCCCCAATAAATTTAATAAAAATTAAAATAAATGATACTGTCACAATACCTTAGGATGAAATTCAAGGCCCAAACTACTTTTCCAATATAATTTCTCTATTGCTTTTTATCACATACATTATGTTCTAATTTAGTCATATTACTTCCATTTCTACAAAGTTTATACTATTTTTGTTTCTATGGCTTTATCTGTGTTGCTTCCAAATGAATGGTCTTCTCTATTTCTGTTTCTCATTCTTAGCAATGCTCCAACTTTCTGCTCAAATGTAACCTCTTCATGAACTCTTCCATGATATCATCTAAATCTATATTTTCTGAACTCACAACACATTCTATGCCTCTATTTTATACTTTTCATACTCTTCTTTATATCACAGAAATGTTTTTATGGAAGTCTAATCTCTCCAGACAGTTCCATCATGAATGTGTTTCTAACCCTTCTGTTATTGTATTATGCACTATAATATAACAATGTATTGCACATAATAGGTATTTACTAAATATGTATTGCTTGTCCAGGTAATTTCTAAGCAATCAACTAAAAGTAATCAATCTGGAAAATTGGTAGGCTAGTCGCAAAAGCATAGAGTTTTATCTAGCAACATATTTGTGTATTAATATTCTTATTAGAGGAGACAGAAGTTATAGCACTTAGAAGTTAGTTAATTGCCAATACTTAGAGATTTGCAAATAATTTGAGCATATTCAAAATATTATGCAAATTAACCATCATATTTATGGTCTCTTGTATATGGCCCTTTCAACCATAAAGTAAGATTTGCTATGACTGAAGAAAAAAAGGATTTTTGCCAGGATGATAACTATATGAAATATGTTAGCAAGGTACACAATGCACAAATGTATGAATATTTTTTCTAATGCAGTGGTTAAATAAAACATTTTTGTTTTATATCCTGAGATTATAATTTTCCAGCAATTTAACTTTATATAAGTTCAGCAAATGCTAAATTTTAATTTTCTCCTTGATAAAATGAGACTAGTAACTAATTCATATTATTTTAGTAAGAACAAACTAAAACTACTATGAATTTTTTCTACTAGGAATACAAAGTAAGAAATTTTTCAAATTCAGTAAGTTCAATTGTGTACAAGTCTGTGAATAAAACACATATATTCCAAAGCATTTCTGTAGATAATTGGGGATTGCCTGTGTACCTATAGCTATTGTTCAATGTCAAGGATTTAATATTCCAAGGCTGATCATTTTCCATCATATCATATTATCTCTTCCTCTCAACTTTCCATGTTAGCAAATAACTTGAATATTGTTTTCTTTTTAATATTTAAGGTCATATGGCAAACATTTTAAACAAATGATCATACACTTAAAACATGTTTATTTACTTTTTTCTTTATTCTTAAATTTTATTTATATCCTATGAAATAATTTTTATTGTTATTGTATTACAGTTGTCCCAATTTTTCACCCTTTGCCCTACTTTTCCCATTCCACCTCCCACTCCCACAGTCAATCCCCACACTGTTGTCCATGTCTGTGGGTCATTCATACACGCTCTTTGTCTACTACCTTCCCCTTCTTTCCACCATTATCCCCTCCCCTCTTCCCTGTGGTCACTGTCAGGCTGTTCCATGTTTCCATGTCTGTGGTTCTATTTAGTTTGCTAGTTTATTTTGTTCATTAGATTCCTCTTATAGGTGATATCATATGGTATTTACTTTTCTTACTGACCATTTTGATTTGGCCTCTGTTATAAAAAATACTATAGGAGGTACCTTGGAATGTTGTTGTATGTGGATATTATAAAAGAAAAATATTTGAAAAATCAGTCTATTTGTGTAACTGAGGCTTATATGCTTTTATTTAGGTTTGACATTGCAAAACTACAACTCTTCTGAGAATCTACAATATATCACTTATAAGTCAAAATTATTATATCAAAAGTTAACCATGACATGAAATTTTAAGTATATTCTTTATTCCCTACATTTAACTTGTCAGTGTGCAATTTTAAGCATGCACCCTCTACCTACTGTTTTAGAGAAGTAGGGACCTGAGTAATAGGAATGATGTAGAAAAGGTGTGGCACCATTGCAAAGCAGGAAAAAACATTGTTAAAATTACAGCCACCTAGTGCCTCTCTAGAGTGGTAAGTCTTTACATTGAGTGTTTTATTACATGTTATTGATTCCATCACCCATGCCAAAAAAATAATAAATCTCATCTCATTCATTTAATTGTTTAGGCATAGAGTGCTGCAAACCATATGGATCTCATTTGAAATTCTTCCAAATTATAGATATCCATGTGCAACTGATAAAAGCAAATTTATTTGGTGGTAGAGAAAAGGAAAGCTGCTCTCAAATAAAATCCAAGGAGATCACCCTATAGGCTGTCTAAGTACTAAAACTCAAGGGAAATTACTTCATCACCACTCGATCCAGGCCATAGTAATGAATTTTGTAATTTAGCCAATATTCAACTATGTTGACTTTACAGTACTGGAATTAATCCATTTGCATTGCAGCTCAATGAAGTCATTTCTAGACTGTAGTGGTTTGGAGGATGACTTCATCTTTGAAGACTTAGATGCTGAACTACATAATCCTGAGAATTAATGATGTTACCAAAATATTTTAACCTTGTAATGATAATACCTGTGTTGCATAGCATAAGTCTGTCAGATTAGGTTGAGATCATACTCCTATAATCTGAAGATATTTTTCAATGGCAATTTGCAAGATTGTTTATCAGTATGCATTCTCTGTGCAGAAAAATGCAATATGCCAGACAGTTGACACCACCTCAACAGAAGACTGTCTTTATCTGTTTTCCCAAGTTCCAGTGGCCCTGCCCTGCTGAGCTCAGTTCCATGGGTTGAAGGAATTCTGCTCAGAGCCAGGACCTTCAGAGCATATTGCCCTCAGGAGCTCAGGTCCAGATCTCGAGCAGGCATGGCTACATAGATAATGGGAGGCATACATGTCACTTCCTACCTGTGGGCTCAGCTGGCACCACCCCCAAGAAAAGACTGCCTTGATCTGATTTCACAAGTCTCAGTGACCCTTCCCTGCTGAGCTGGCTCCTGCTGCGGGGACAGCACACTGCATCCAACCTGAACCAGTGGTACCTTCCTCCTGCGGGAGCTAGAGTTGGAGGTCTGGCAGAGATTGAATGGTATGGCTCAGGAGTAGAGGCCATATTCTCCCCATTGAGTGCCTGACTACCCTGCCTCAAAGAAAGGGGCCCACTAGCCTAGTCCTTCAGATGAAGATTCCCCACCCTACTGAGCTTGCACCATGTGGAAGGGCAGTGGGGCATGGCCAGCTTTGGCCCATTCTACAGTCTTTCTTTAAAAGGCTCTGGAAAAAGTCCAAGTAACCTCAGAAGGTAGCTAAGTAGCCAACAGGTAGACACTGACCTTAGAGAGCCGTGGGCCTTTTATTGATCTACCCCCAGCTCAGAGCTACAGGAAGCTGACCCTGTAGAAAGCTTGGTCCCTCCCATGTACACCAGGCCCAGAAGATGCAGCCACAACCAATGAACAGCATGGTAGCACCAGATAGGTAGCCCAAGGCCAGTTACACATAATGTATGATATTGACCTGCACCAGAACCCTGCTCAAATTGGCCCAGAAAAAAACAAAAGCAATGGTGGGTTTTAAACTTCCCTAAAGCTTGAACCAAATAGCCACACAAATGACAGAAGTCAAAGAGGGACTCTGCTAGGAACCAGAATCTGCTGGGAAGAATTCCGTCTCAGGGGGGAATCCATGAACAGCATTTGATACATGGTGAATGAGGTCTAGCCTTATAGTGAGACAGCCCAAAGGTTAACTCTACTTATGAACATGCCAACAACATTCAAAACTCAACTACAAGAGGAGGGGTACATAACTCACATAGGAAACATTGCTGGAGCACCTATCTCTGGTGATTTGAAGATTGTGCCACTGAGACAAACAAGGCACCTACATCAGAAAGATCTCATAACAAGCGTAAGATTCAGAGCAGATCTACCTAAGAATCACAGTCAAACACAAAAAGGCAGACAAAATAGGAAGACAAAGAAATATGCCCCAAATGAAAGAACAAGAGAAATTCTCACCAAAAAATGAAATGAAATGAAAACAACCAAGATACCAGGTGCAGAGTTGAAAACGATGTATATTAACATGCTCAAGGATGTCAGCATAAGAATGGATGATGTCAGTGAGAACTTAAACAGATCGTGAGCAGTAAAAAGGACATAGAAACAATAAAAAGGTCAGAAATGAAGAATACATATACTAGGAGGAATCAACAGGTTAGAGGAAGAGGAGAATGAATAAAAAGGTAATTAAAAATTAGGAAAATCTAAGGAACCTCTGGAATAGCATCAGGTATAACAACATTCACCTCATAGGGGTATCAGAAGTAACAGGAAGTGAGCAAAAGATCGAGCACCTGTTTGAAGAAATAATGACTGCAAATTCCCTGACCTGGTGAAAAAAAAGGCACACAAGTCTGGGAAGCTTAGAGAGTCCCAATCAAGATGAATTAAACAAGGTCCGCAACCAGATGCATAATAGTTAATATGGCAAAGGTTAAACACAAAGAGAGAAACTTGAAAGCAGCAAGAAAGAGACAGTCATTTACCTACAAGGAGCTCCCATAAGACTGTCAGCTGATTTCTCAACAGAAACATTTAAGGGCAGAAGTGATTGGCATGAACTGTTTAAAGTAATTTAAAATAAGGTACTGTAACCAAGACTACTTTACCCAACAAGGCTATCATTTAAAATTGATAGAGAAATAAAGAGCTTCCCAGAAAGCTAAAGGAGTACATTAATATCAAACCAGTATTACAAATGTCTTATTTAAGAAGAAGAAGAAAAAAAATATGTAGAGGCAGGAACAGAGATAAAGAATAAAATGGCAGTAAATAATTACTAACAATTGCTTTAAGTGAAAATGAATTTAATGCCCCAATCAAAAGACAGGATTCTTAGGGTATAATCCCAGCAGTGGAATTACTGGGTCAAAAGGCAGTTCCATTTTTAGTTTTCTGAGGAAATTCCATACTGTTTTCCACAACAGCTGCACCAGTCTGTGTTCCCACCAACAATGTACTAGGGTTCCCTTTTCTCCACAACCTCACCAGTACTTGTTTGTTGATTTGTTTATGATGGCCATTCTGACCAGTGTGAAGTCGTATCTCATTGTGGTTTGAATTTGCATCTCTGTTATGGCTAGTGATGTTGAACATCCTTTCATATGTCTCTGGACCCTCTGTATGTCCTCTTACAGAATTATGTGTTCAGGTCCTTTGCCGACTTTTTAATTGGGTTGTTTGTCTTCCTGGAGTGGAGTTGTGTTAGTTCTTTATATATTTTGGAGATCAAACCCTTGTCCGTGGTGTCATTTTCAAAAGAACCTATGCACCCCAATGTTCATAACAGCACATTTTACAATAGACAAGTGCTGGAAGCAACCTAAGTGCCCATCAGTAAATGAATCGATCAAAAACTGTGGTACATTTGCACAGTTGAATACTATGCAGCAGAAAGAAAGAAGGAGCTCCTACTCTCACGACAGCATGGATGGAATTGGAGAGCATTATGCTAAGTGAAGTAAAACAGGTAGTAAAATACAAACACCATATGATCTCACCTATAAGTGGAACTTAGTAAAAAAAAAAAAAAAACAAATAAGCAAGCAAAATATAACCAGAAACACTGAATAAAGAACAAAATGACAGTAACCAGAAGGGAGTGGGGAGAAGGATAATGGGGGAAAATAGAGAAAGGTCCATCAAGGAACATGTATAAGGGACAGGTGGACAAAGCCAAAGGGGGTGGGTTCGAGGATGGGAGATGGGGATGGGTGGGGCAGGGGGGAATTGTGGGGGGAAATGTAGAAAACTGTACTTGAATAACAATAAATAAATAAATAAATAAATAAGTAAATAAATAAACCCCATCTTTACTAGTGCTTTAAAGAAAAAGAAGATATAGGGTAGTTGAATGGATAAGAAAAGAAGACCCTTAATATATGTTGTCTATAAGAGATCCACCTCAGAACAAAATATACACACCAACTGAATATTAAGGGATGGAAAAAATATTACTTGTAAATGGAAATGAAAAGTGTGATAGCAATATTATATCAGACAAAATGACTTCGAAACAAAGGCTATAGCAACAGATAAAGAAGGGCACTATATAATAATCAAAGGAGCAATCCAACAAGAGGATAAAACCCTTGTAAACACTTATTCATCCAACATAGGAGCAACTAAATATATAAAGCAAATCTTGATGAATATAAAGGGAGTGATCAACAGTAATAAAGTCACAGTAGGAGATTTTAACACTCAACTGGCATCAATGGATAGACCTTTCAGACAGAAAATCAACAAAAAAGAGTGGCCTTAATTGACACATTAGATCAGATGGATTTAACTGATATCTCCAGAGCTTTTCACACCAAAACATCAAAATATACATTGCTTTCAAGTGCACATGGAATGTTTTCTAGGACAGACCACATGTTAGGACAAAAGAAAGTCTCAATAAATTTTAAAATATTTAAATAATACCAAGCATCTTCTATGACCATAATGCAAGGAAACAGAAATTAATCACAAGAAACAAATACCATATGATCTCACCATTAATAGGAACTTAACAAATGAAAAAAGCAAACAAAATATAACCAAAGACATTGAAATTAAGAACAATCTGACAGTAACCAGAGGGGAAGTGGGAGGGGACAGTGGGGAAAAGGGTTTTCAGGAACTACTATAAAGGACACATAGACAAAACCAAGGGGGGTGGAAGCAGGGGAGGGAGGTGGGTTTGGCTGGGGTGGGGGGGAGTGGTAGGGGGTAAATGCAGACAACTGTAATTGAACAACCATAAAATAATTTTTAAAAAATGAAAAACACTCAAACACATGGAGGCTAAATAGCATGTTATTGAACAATGAATGGATTAACAACAAAATCAATTAAGAAATAAAAAACTACTGGAAACAAATGAAATTTGAACACCAACAACCCCAAATATATGGAATACAGGGAAAGAAGTCCTAACAGGCAAATTCATAGCAAACAGGCCTACCTCAAGAAGCAAGAAAATGTCTCATATAAACAATCTAACCTTACACCTAAAAAATACTAGAAAAAGAACAAACAAAGCCCAGAGTATGTAGAAAGAAGGAAATGATAAAGATCTGAATAGAAATAAATGACATAGAGATTAAAGAACAAAAGATCAATGAGACCAAGATCAATGAGACCAAGATCTGATTCTTTGAAAAGATAAACAAGATTCACACCTTTAATCAGACTCATCAAGAAAAAAAAAGAGGACCCAAATAAATAAAATCAGAAGTGAAAGAGGAAAGTAACAACTGAAACCACAGAAATACAAAGGATATTAAGAAAATATTATCAACAACTATATGCCAACAAATTGGACAACCTGGGTGAAATAGAAAAATTTCTAGAAACATACAGTCTTCCAAACTGTATCAGGAAGAATCAGAAAATATGAATAGACCATTATAATTAATGAAATTGAAGAAGTAATAAAAAAACTCCCAACAAAATAAGTCCTAGACTGGATGGCTTCACAGGCAAATTTAACCAAACATTGAAAGAAGAACACCTATTCTTAAACTGTTCAAAAAAATTCAAGTGTAGGGGAGACTTCCAAGCTCTGCTTATGAAGTCATTATTATCATAATTCCAAAACCAGATAAAGACACTACAAAGAAAAAAAATTATAGACCAATATCCCCAATGCTACATAGATGCTAATATCCTCTACAAAATATTAGCAAACCAGATCCAGCAATATATTAAAAAGTTCACACACCATGATCAAATGGGATTTATTCCAGTATACAAGTTTGGTACAATATTCACAAATCAGTAAATGTGATACATCACATAAACAAAATGAAGGACAAAAATCATATGATCATATCAATAGAATTCAGAAAAACATTCCATAAAATCCAGTACCCATTTATGATTAAAAGCTCTCAGCAACATGGAGATAGAGATAACATACCTCATCATAATAAAGGCCATATATGATAAACCCACAGCCAACATCATATTCAGTGGGCAAAAACTAAAAGTGTTTTCCTTAAGATCAGGAACAGGACAGGGATGTCTGCTTTTACCACTCTTATTCAGTATAGTAGTGGAAGTCCTAGTTACAGCGATCAGACAAGAAGAATAAATAGGCATCCAAATTGGAAAAGAGAAAGTAAAACTGTCATTATTTGCAGATGACTTGGTACTGTACATAGAAAACCTTAAAGACTTCACCAAAAAAAAAAACAAAACCAAAACCAAAACCAAAACAAAAAACAACTGCTAGAACTGGTAAATGAATTTGGTTAATTAGGAGGATAGAAATTAATATTTAAAAAACAATTAAAATAAATAAATAAAAAAGAGTGGCATTCTTATACCAATAATGAACTATTAGAAATAGAAATTTAAAAAAACAATCCTATACTATTGCAACCAAAAAAACAAAAAAGGTACAGCCAAACCTCAGTTCTCAAATGTCTTGGTTCCCAGATTATTCAGTTCTCAAACACGTGCTTCACAGAAAAATGTCTCAGTTGTCTAACAAAACTTCAGGTCTCGATTCTCTACCCAACAACCCTTTAATGCTTATACTTGTATGATCAATCACCTATCTCTCAGATGACAAAGAAAGGTGATTTATTTTTTGAACAAACTGCTTCTGAAACAGCTTTCCTGAACAAACTAAGTTTGAGAACTGAGGTTCCACTGTACCTAGGAATAAATTTAACCACGGATGTTAAAAAATATATACTCAGAAAATTATAGGAAACTTATAGGAAGAAAACAATGGAGGAAGATACAAATAAGTAGAAGCATACACCATGCTCATGGATTGGAAGAATTAACATTATTAACATGTCTGTACTACCCAGAACAATCTATAGATTCAATGCAATTCCTACTAAAATAACAATGGCATATTTCACAGATCTAGAACAAATATTCCACAATTTTATATGGAAACAAACAGCCCCAAATAACATCAACAATCTTGACAATGAAGAACAAAGATGGGTATCACAATATCTGATATCAAACTAAACTACAAGGTCCCTGTACTCAAAATAGCCAGGTACTGGCATAAGAACAGACATATAGATCAAAGGAACAGAACAGAGAGCCTAGAAATAAACCCATGCCTTTATGGTCAATTAATATTTAACAAGAGAGGCAATAACATACAATGGAGTATAGACAGTATCTTCAATTAATAGTGTTGGGAAAAATTGGACAGGTACATGCAAAAAAAATGAAACTAGACCACTAACACCATACACAAGAATAAACTCAGCCCTGGTGTGTGTGGCTCAGTGGATTGAGTGCCAGCCTGTGAACCAAAAGGTGGCTGGTTCAATTCCCAGTCAGGGCACATGTCTGTGTTGCGGGCCAGGTCCCCAGTAGGGGGCACTCAAGAGGCAACCACACATTGATGTTCTCTCTTCCTCTCTTTCTCCCTCCATTCCCCTCTTTAAAAATAAAAATGAATAAAATATTTTTAAAAAGAGTAAACTGAAAATGGATAAAATACTTAAATGTAAGTCATAAAACCATAAAACCTTAAGAAGAAAGATGGGCAGTGAAATCTCAGACATCTCTCATAGCAATATTTTTGCCAATATACCTCTTAGGGGCAAGGGAAACAAAGGAAAAACTAAACAAACGGGACTACATCAAACTAAAAAGCTTCTGCACAGCAAAAGAAACCATCAGAAAACATGAGAGGGGAACCCAGTGTGTGGGAGAACATATTCATCAATGACATATCTGATAAGGGGTAATTTTTAAAAATATTTTGAGAACTTACACAAGTCAACACCAGGAACACAAACAATCCAGTTAAAAAGTGGGCAAAGGACCTGAAGACACACTTCTTCAAAGAGGACATACAGATGGATAATAGACACATGAAAAAATGTTCAACGTCACTAATCATCAGAGAAATGCAAATTAAAACCACAATGAGATATCACTTCACACCTGTCAGAATGGCTACCATCAGTAAACCAACAGACAAGTGCTGGTGAGGATGTGGAGAAAAGGGAACCCTTGTGCATTGTTGGTGGGAATGCAGAGTGGTCCAGCAACTATGAAAAATAGTATGGAATTTCCTCAAAAAATTAAAAATGGAACTACCTTTGACCCAGCAATACCATTTCTCAGAATATATGCTAAGAATCCCAAAACAACATTTCTATAGAATATATCTACCCCTGTATATAGCAGCATTATTTACAATAGCCAAGACCTGAAAACAGCCTGTGTCTATCAGTGGATGAGTGGATTAAAAAAAGCTGTGGTACATTTACACAATGGGATACTACTTGACCATAAAAAAGAAGAAACTTTTACATTTTGCAACAGCATGGATGGAACTGGAAATTATTATGCTAAATGAAATAAACCAGTCAGTGAAAAAGAAATACCATATGATCTCACTTATACATGTAATCTAATGAACAAAATAAACTGGCAAAATAGAAACAAAGACATGGATACATGCAACAGACTGACAGCTGTCAGAAGGGATGGCAGGGTTGGTGGAAAGCTGGATAAAAGGTGAAGGGATTAGAAAATACATGCATAACTTGCAAACACAGGCAACAGCATGGTGATGGCCTGAGGGAGGGGAGGGCAGGGCAGTGAGGTCTTGGTCAATATGTGTAAAGGTGTGGGAGGAATGGAGACATCGAAAATAATGTAAATAATAAAAATATAGTTGAAAACACATACAAATAAAATGGCATAGAACAGTTAAATGCTATCAGATGGCAATATAGGAGTAGCCTTTGGAGAAAAGAAACTCATTTGTGAATGGAATGAGTCAAACAAGAGTTTTCTAAAATTTCGGTATGATCTTATGTATTTGTTATCCATGTTTGTTCACTTTTTAAAAATTTCTTGAGCAGCATATTTATAACTGTGTTCTGAGGAATGCTTAATAAAATAGAATCAACTATAGGGGAAAACAGGCCTAAGCGGGCCAATAAATTGTAGTTATGTGGGATAGATAGATGATAGATATAGATAAATGCATGGATAGATAAATAGATGATAAGACATTTATTTTCTACTTTAATTATACATTACTTTCTGGATAAATTCAGCTTCTCAAAATAAATCTTATGTTAATGGCCCTCAGATATGGATTTATGGCTGCTGCAAGAATCGAGTCATCTGGCCAGATGGTTATTTGCTAATTTTGAGCTTTTGAGTTGTTTCTGAATCTGAACAAACTCTTCACATTTACAAAAAGGAATAGTGAGTTAAACAGGATTACATACATCCTAAATCATTACAGATTTTTTTTCATGAAATTAAAAAAAATAACAATGATATGTTTTAGTCTGTGGTTTAGTGCCAAGTACATCATTAAGAAATTTTAGAAATTAAGATAACACCATGGAGACTTCCAGCCAAGATGTAGGTGTAGGTAGACACACTGTGCCTCCTCACACAACCAAAAGAAGGACAACAACAATTTAAAAACAAAAACCAACCAGAACTGACAGAAAATTGAACTGTATGGAAGTCTGACAACCAAGGAGATAAAGAAGAAACATTCATCCAGACCAGTAGGAGGGGCGGAGACAGGAAGCCGGGCAAAGAGGACTCACAGCAAGGTGGCGGGCGGCTGGCAGACCCAGCGAGGTGGCAGATTGTGGAGCAGGGTGGGCAAAGCTGCAGCTGGCCAGTGAGGCAGCAGCTGGTGGACTGGGTGACAGACTGTGCAACCCAGAGTTCCAGCGCTGGGAAATAAAGCCTCAAACCACTGATTGAAAACACCTGTGGGGGTTGAGGTGGCAGCGGGAGAAACTCCCAGCCTCACAGGAGAGTTAGTTGGAAAGACCCACAGGGTCCTAGAAGTACACAAACTCACCCACCTGGGAAGCAGCACCAGAAGGGCCCAATTTTCTTGTGGGTAGCAGAGGGAGTGACTAAAATCTGGCAGAGAGTGGAGCAAGCACCATTGCTCCCTCTCGGCTCCTCCCCCACATACAGAATCACAGCGCAGCAATGAGTGTTACCCCACCCTGGTGAATACCTAAGGCTCCGCCCCTTTACATAACAGGTGTGCCAAGACAAAAAAAAAAAATGGCCCAAATGAAAGAACAGATCAAAGCTCCAGAAAAAATACAACTAAGCGAGGAAGAGATAGCCAACCTATCAGATGCACAGTTCAAAACACTGGTAATCAGGAAGCTCACAGAATTGGTTGAATTTGGTCACAAATTAGATGAAAAAATGAAGGCTATGCTAAGAGAAACAAAGAAAAATGTACAGGGAACCAATAGTGATGGGAAGGAAACTGGAACTCAAATCAACGGTGTGGACCAGAAGGAAGAAAGAAACATCCAACCAGAAGAGAATGAAGAAATAAGAATTCAAAAAAATGAGGAGAGGCTTAGGAACCTCCAGGACATCTTTAAATGTTCCAGCATCCAAATTATAGGGGTACCAGAAGGAGAAGAGGAAGAGCAAAATATTGAAAACTCATTTGAACAAATAATGAAGGAGAACTTCCCTAATCTGGCAAAGGAAATAGACTTCCAGGAAGTCCAGGAAGCTCAGAGTCCCAAAGAAGCTGGACCCAAGGAGGAACACACCAAGGCACATCATAATTACATTACCCAGGATTAAATGGAAGGAAAGAATCTTAGAATCAGCAAGAGAAAAGGACACAGTTACCTACACAGTTGTTCCCATAAGATTCTCAGCTGATTTCTCAAAAGAGACCTTACAGGCAAGAAGGGACTGGCAAGAAGTATTCCAAGTCATGAAAGGCAAGGAGCTGCATCCAAGATTACTGTATCCAGCAAAGCTATCAGTTAGAATGGAAGGGAAGATAAAGTGCTTCTCAGATAAGGTCAAGTTAAAAGAGTTCATCATCACCAAGCTCTTATTATTATGAAATGTTAAAGGGATTTATCTAAGAAAAAGAAAATAAAAAATATGAACAGTAAAATGACAGCAAACTCACAGTTATTAATAACCACACCTGAAACAAAAACAAAAGCAAACTAAGCAAACAACTAGAACAGGAACAGAACCACAGAAATGGAGGTCACATGGAGGGTTATCAACAGGGGAGTGGGAGGGGGAGAGAGGGGGGAAAGGTACAGAGAATAAGTAGCATAAATGATAGGTAGAAAATAGACAGGGGGAGGGTAAGAATAGTGTAGGAAATGTAGAAGCCAAAGAACTTATAAGTATGACCCATGGACATGAACTATAGGGGGGGAATGTGGGAGGGAGGGGGTGGGCAGGATGGAGTGGAGTGAAGGGGGGGAATGGGACAACTGTAATAGCATAATCAATAAAATATATTTTTAAAAAAGATAACACCATGGAGACATTTTTCTGTATTAAAAAGTTTTAATTATTACAGAAAATTAAATTCTTTACAACACTTTTTAAAATTAAAATACTTTTTGCCTTTCACTAAGCTCCCCAATCCCCCTCCCCTCTGACAATTGTCAATCTGTGAAGGGATTAAGAAGTAAAATATATAGTTCCAAAATAGGTACAGAGATGTAATTACAGAATAAAAATAGTCAATAATATCATAATAAATATGTAGGGGGCCGAGTGGATATTTGAACTATCAGGGGGACCCCTCTGTAAAGTACATTATTGTTTAACCACTATGCTGTACACCTGAAACTAACACAGAATAGTATTGAAAGTAAACTGTAACTGAAAATTTTTTTAATATAAAACATTAAAATACTTTTCCTGAGAAAAAATCAGGTAATCTATTTTCAGTTTCCTGAATTCCATTTGGAAAACATCTTAATTCTTTCATGTTGATGAAGATTCATGTGTATGTGTGACCTTTATTAAATTAGTGATATAAAGTTACTAACCAATCACTTATATTTTTATGGCTTTAAAATTAAAACCAGAAAACATTATCCAGTGTCCCTAAGGCAATGCTTGCAAAAGTATAGATTTACTCAGTTTTAAATGGGGAGTTCATAAGTTTTCATTGAAATATGGAGAATACATAGATCTTGCAAAAAAGTCAACATCACCATTTAAATAAAGTGTTTTATATTAATTTTTAGGATATCACTTTACATATCTGTTCACAGCTATTTATATTGAAAAGCATTCTATTATATAAAAGATTTTTTTCTTGATTTTTAAAGATTACTTTTAAATGAGACATTTAAGAAATGTACATTAGTAATTAGAAAAGTATTTTTCAGGGACCTAGTGAAAATATATTTCAAAAGGTATATCTTATTATTCTTTCCTTCTTACTCCCTGTTTAGACTTTTCTACTCTTCCATTCTCCTCACCCAACAGTAATGTATATCAATGTTGTAGCAATGGGTAGCAAAACTGGTAAACTCAGCATACAGTGATATCTAATGTAGCAGACCTATAAAAGAGAAAATGCTTGGTATTTATGGAAAAGGCTTATTCACCACCACCCCTTCTATATATGAAAAGGAAATTTGCAGGATTGTAGAATCTGCCCAGTTTATATTACCTTTCCAGGTTTTGTCACCCTTTGCATCTTCTTTCACCCCCATGTACCCACAGAAAGAAGCAGAAAGCAGGCAAAAAAATCCACGGGAAACTGAAAGTGGTGAAGTAAGTCTGGCTAACCCTGCAAAATGAAAAGAAATGTTTGTGAAATAAAAAAAATCTGCAAATTACACAAACTGTGTACTTTTTCTATTCAGATTTTTGAGAAAGTCAGCTAGCTATCTCAATAGAGAATGCTAAAAGAAATGTGAGAAAATCATTGCAATCAATGAGAAAAGAAAAGTGTTTATACATTTTATGTAACTTCCTCCTAGAAAGCTTATCTGTTTTGACCTCAGAAATCGTGTGTTGTTCTTTGTGTTGGAAAATGGCACTGATAACCTACTGATGACCTCCACAAGCTGTATATTTGGGCTAATGTTTCTAGGAGCACTTAAAAACGTATGCTTGTATTTTTCTTCCTGGCTCTACTTCTGACCAGAAACTGTTAATATCTACAGAGAGGAATGATTTCTATTTGAGTGTTGCCTGAAACAACTATACTCTCCCACTCCACGTGTTCGTCTTGAGGAAAACTTCATATAACATACACACAAAAGTCAGATGCCTATGTGTAAAACAAAGCAGAAGACTGAAAAAATTTTGAGGATTATTTCAGACTTTACCATGATGATACCATGAATAATTGCAGTATTTATCTTCCTTTGTGTTTCACTCTGGCTTTCCTTTAATAATTAGGTTAATCTTGCTCACCTCAGTCCTAGTGAGTAATTTGTAATTTGGGAGGTGATACTGAAAGTCAAGAAAATGGGTGTCTTTCACAGCATCTGATGCACATACTCATATCAACATATACTTATTTTACTGTATTTCAAAAATATTTCAAATTCAGCAACTTCTTCCAATTTCACTACCACATCCCTAGTCCAGTTTTACAGATGGCCTACTACAACAGCCTATTCTTCAGGCCACACCATTGTCTACACAGCTGCCAGAGTGATCTTCTCAAAATAAAAATTAAACAATGTAAGTCCCACATTAAAAACTCTACACTGGTTTACATTTGAAGATCTAATCTTTACAGCTTCATCTTTTATTCCACCCATTCATCTTTTATTCTCACTCACTAGTGCTGCCATACTGGCTGGCCTTTTAATTTTGTAAACTAGCCAATATCTTTCATAATTCAGTGTACATGCAATTGTTTCTGTGAAACTGAGATGCTCATTGCCTTGTCTTTCCAGCATTCTCTACCTCCCGCCATGGTTCCCAGCAGTCATGCCACAAATTACCCCAGCAAGAATTTGAAGTCTGACAATAGTACCCATCCCCCACAGTACTCTTTCAACTTGGACTTTCTAGAAAAATCCATTTTCTTTGAAATCTGCATGTTTAATTGAACTTAGTGATTTTAGTTTTTGTTTCATAAAAGTTTAAAAATTGGTAATGGACAATAGCAAGTGAAGACATTTTAGCACTGAATAGAATATTTTTAAACTTTGTGAAACATGTAAAAAACTGACTAGCTTTATCTCATTATTCAGACCTCAACTTGATCATCTCCTCAGACCAGTCTATCTAAACTATTTCTTAGTGTTATTTCCCATTTGTCATCCTCCTTGTCATTATTGAACTTCCCATAATCATTTTTATGGTACATTTATTGATTTTTTTGTTTTGCTTCATTTTTCTCTAGCACTAGGTATTAAGCTTCATTACATAGGGATCCATCAGTCTGAGTCACTGTTGTGTATGACATACGTTCTGGCACATGTTAATTAATATTTATATTATGAAATAACAAGCTTTCAATCCAGAGTGATGATTTCAACTGCAATAAATCAGTTGCCACATTAATACAAACTATTTGTTCATTTTACTAAAAGCTTGATTTATTTTGATTTGATGTTACTTTTTTCTCTTCAACTTTTTAAAATCAGCATCTGAAGATATTTTTCCATTGCTTTTAGAGAGAGAGGAAGGAACAGAGAGAGAAACATAAATGTAAGACAGAAACCTCAATAGGTTGCCTTCTCACACATGTCAGGACCAGGGATCGAACCCAAAACCTGGGTATGTGCCCTGACCATGAATCCCAGAATCAAACCTGCAACCCTTTGGTCTACAAGATGAAGCCCAACCAATTGAGCGAAAATGGCCAAGGCTCTTCAACTTTTTATTATGAAACATCCAAACATACAGAAAGGTCGGAAAATAATACAACAATAATATAGATTTCAGTAATCTACAATAGGTTAAGCAATTGATAGTTTTGTAATCTTTTTTTGTCTTCTCTAAATCTTTTAACATTGCAGACATCCTGAAACTTTATTTTTTTTCTTTCTTATGTTTTTTTTAAAATTTTTATTGTTATTCAATTACAATTGTATGCCTTTTCTCCCCATCCCTCCACCCTTAAACACCAATCTGAAAGGACATCCTGAAACTTTAAAGACCTCAACATGCAATTACCCACAATTAAGCCATTTTTCTATAAAACCACAATATAATCGCACCAAAAAATAATTCTTTATGTTACACAATATCCAATTAACATTTAAAACTCCTAATTGTTCCCTAAACATCTTGCATAGTTGATTTTTTGAGCCAGAATTCAATATTGATTTGATTGTTATGGCTCTTTAGAATATTATAAGAGCATCCCAACCTTTTTCTCCCATGACAGCAACTTCTGGAAAATATTACGTCTCCACAGTTGCAAAGGCAGCCCAGTCCAACTAGGAATCCAGCAAGAACCATGCCCTTCTCCGTTCCCAGCAAAAGGTCTGCTGGTCATAGATCTACAGGCAAACTCAGAAGTAGCTTCATGACTTGGCTCCAACGCTGCTTGACTATAATCCCACAGGTAGTTCTATTAGTCTTCGGACATAGGAGGAAAAGGTCTTTACCTGCCTAAACCAATTTTTAAAGATAGGAAGAAGTGTTTGCTACTGAAAATGCACCCATATAATGCATAGCTACAAAGTTCATGAAGAATCAGGCAAGCATGACAACACCAAGGGAAACTAATAAAGCTTCAAAAAGTGACCCCATAAAATGGAGATCTAAAACCTTTCTGAAAAAGAATGAATTCACCCAAATAATTGTTCCACAAAAGTTCAGAGAGCCCTGGCTGGTGTGGCTCAGTGGATTGAGTGCCAGCCTGCAAGCCAAAGGGTTGTCAGCTCAATTCCCAGTCACGGCACACACCTGGATTCCAGGCCAGGTGCCTGGTTGGGGGAACATGAGAGGCAACCACACATTGATGTTTCTCTTCCTCTCTTTCTCTCTCCCTTCCCCTCTCTCTAGAAATAAATAAGTAAAATCTTTTTTTAAAAAAGTTCAGAGAGCCTCAAGAAACCACAGACAGACTTCTCAACAAAATCAGAATACAGCCCTGGCTGGTGTAGCTGGGTTGGGCAACATCAGGCAGAGAGAGGGGTCACAGTTCCATTCCTGGTGGAGCACATGCCTGGGTTGCAGGCTGGGTTCCCGGTCCAGGCATTTGCCAAGGGGCAAGCTGATCAATGTTTCTCTCTCATGTCAATATTTCCCTTTCTCTCTTTCTCTTTCCCTTCCCTTCTTTTAAAAAACAAATAAATAAACTCTTTTAAAGATCAGAATACCAGAACAAGATAAGAAGTATAAAGAAAAGATGAAAATTGTTTTAAAAGGACACACACGTATTGAAAGTAAAATAAGAAAAAGAGATTTTCCAAGCAAATGAGAACCAAAAGTAGCTACAAGTATACTTATATCAAAAAATAAACTTTTAGCCCTGGCTGGTGTAACTCAGTGGATTGAGCACTGGCCTGCATACCAAAGTGTTACCAGTTCGATTCCCAGTCAGGGCACATGCCAGGGTTGCGGGCCTGGTCCTCGGTTGGGGGTGTGTGAGAGGCAACCACACATTGATATTTCTCTCCCTATCTTTGTCCTTCCCCTCTTCTCTCTATAAAAATAAATAAGTAATAAAATCTTTGACAAAAATAAACTAATGGAACCATAAACAACCTTGAATAGCTGCAGATATTTTGAGAAAGAAGAACAAAGTAGGAGGGATCATGATACCTTATATGAAGCTGTATTACAAGGCCACTGTAATCAAAACAGCCTGGTACTGGCATAAAAACAGGCACATAGACAAATGGAAGAGAACAGAGAGCCCAGAAGTAAACCCAAATCTGTATGGCCAATTAATATTTGACGAAGGGGGCAAAAGCATAAAGTGGAGTAAAAATAGCTTCTTCAACAAATGGTGTTCAGAGATCTGGACAGCTACACGCAAAAAAAATGAAACTCGACCACCAACTTACACCATACACAAAAATAAATTCATGATGGGTAAAAGACTTAAATGTAAGTCATGATATCATAAAACTCATAGAAGAGAACATACGCAGGAAAATGTCAGATACCCTGCGCAGCAATATTTTCAATGATATGTCCCCTAGAGCATGGGATATAAAAGAAAGAATAAATAAATGGGACTTCATCAAAATAAAAAGCTTCTGCATGGCTAAAGAAAACATCATCAAAATGAAAACGGAACAAACTATGGGAAAATATATTCACAAATGACCTTGAACAAGCATTTGATCTCCAAAATATATAAAGAACTCACACAACTCCATTCCAGGAAGACAAACAACCCAACTAAAAAATGGGAAAAGGACCTGAACAGACACTTCTCCAAGGAGCACATATAGAGGGCCCAGAAACATAAAAGGATGCTCAGCATCACTAGCCATCAGAGAGATGCAAATTCAAACCACAATGAGATAACACTTCACACCACTCAGAATGGCCATCATAAACAAATCAACAAACAAGTGCTGGCAAGGTTGTGGAGAAAAGGGAACCCCAGTGCACTGTTGGGGGGAATGCAGACTGGTGCATCCATTGTGGAAAACACTATGGAATTTTCTCAAAAACTAAAAATTGCCTTTTGACCCAGCAATTCCACTACTGGGATTATACCCTAAGAATCCTGAAACACTAATTCAAAAGAACCTACGCACCCCAATGTTCATAACAGCACAAATTAAAATAGCCAAGTGCTGGAAACAGCCTAAGTACCCATTAGTAAATTAGTGGATTGAAAAACTGTGGTACATTTATATGATGGAATACTACACAGCAGAAAGAAAGAAGGAGCTCCTACCATTTGCCACAGCATGGATGGAACTGGAGAGCATTATGGTAAGTGAAATAAGCCAGGCGGTGAGGGACAAATACCATGTGATCTCACCTTTAAATGAAACCTAATCAATGAAACAAATAAGCAAGCAAAATAAAACCAGAGACTTTGAAATAAAGAAAAAACTAACAGTGACCAGAGGGGAGGGGGGAGGCAGATATGGGAGAAAGAAGGGAAAGGGTCGTCAAAGAACATGTGTAAAGGGCCCATGAACAAAGCCAAGGTGGGGGAGGTTTGGGGGAGTGGGAGAGGAAAAGCAGTGGCAGGAAAATGGAGACAACTGTTATGAACAACAATAAAAGAAGAAAGAAAAAAATAAACTTTCATTTTTATTACAGAGTAACTGCAATAAGAGACAAAAAGGGGCCTTACATCATGATAAAAGGATTAATCCAATAAAAGGATACAACATTTGTAAGTACTTATTTTCTCAACATAGGAACACCTAAACATATAATTCAGACATGATAACAGTAGAGAACTTTAGCACCCCACTTACATCCATGGAAAGATCATCCAGGCAGAAAATCAATCAGGAAACATAAGCATAAAAGACATGATAAATCAGATAGTTTTAATGAATATGTAAAAACATTCCTCTAAAAGCAGCAGAATAGACATTTTTCTAAAACATACATGAAACATTCTCCAGAGTAGATCATATTTAGGCCATAACATAAGACTCAATAAATTTAATAAGACTGAAATCATATCTTTTCTGAACATAATGGTAGAAAATAAGAAATCAATTATAAGAAAACTAGAAAATTCACAAATACATTCACATTAAACAGCATGCTACTAAACAAGCAATAGATTAATAAAATTAAAAGAGAGACTAAAATAACTGGCACAAATTAATATAGAAATAAAACATTAAAACATATGACTTGCAGCAAAAATAGTTCTAAGGGGTCAGTTCATAGCAGTAAATCTCTACCTCAAGAAACAAACAAAAAGAGACTATCTTCCAGCCAAGATGGAGGCATAAGTAGACACACTTTGCCTCCTTGCACCACCAAAAGAAGGACAACAACAAACTTAAAAACAAAAAACAACCAGAACTGCCAGAAAAGCTTACTGTTTGGAAGTCCAACAATCAAGAAGTTGAAGAAGAAACATTCATCCAGACAGGTAGGAGGGACAGAGACAGGCAGCTGGGGTGGAGAGGACTCACAGCAAGGCGGCACCTGGAGTACAGGGGAGGGCGAGGCAGCAGCTGGCAGAGTGGGCAGTCCCACATATGTGTGCAGATAAACTGGGAGAAACAACTGGGGAGCAAGTCAGACCCAGCACCCCAGGGTTCCAGCATGGGGAAATAAAGCCTCCAAACCTCTGACTGGAAAACCTGTGGGGTTGCAGCTGTTGGAAAAACTCCCAGCCTCATGGGAGAGTTCGTTGGAGAGACCCACAGGGCCCTAGAACCTACACAAACACACCCACCTGGGAATCATAGCACCGGAAGGGCCCAGTTTGCTTATGGGTAGCGGAGGAAGTGACTGAAAGTCGGTGGGGAGCTGAGCAAGCTGTAGCTTGTATCATTCCCCCTTGGACCCCTCCCCCACAGACAACGTCACAACGCAGCGAAGTGGGTTGCTCCGCCCTGGCCAATACCTAAGGCCCTGCCCCTTACTATGTAATAGGTGCACTGAGACAAAAAAAAAAAAAAAAAGTCCCAAATGAAAGAACAGATCAAAGCTCCAGAAAAAATACACCTAAGTGATGAAGAGATAGCCAACCTATCAGATGCACAGTTCAAAACACTGGTAATCAGGATGCCCACAGAAATGGTTGAGTATGGTCCCAAAATAGAAGAAAAAGTAAAGGATGTGAAAAATGAAATAAAGGAAAATGTACAGGGAACCAACAGTCATGGGAAGGAAATCAGGACTCAAAGCAATTATTTGAACCAGAAGGAAGAAATAGACATTCAACCAGAACAGAATGAAAAAACAGGAATTCAAAAAAATGAGGAGAGACTTAGGAACTTCTGGGACAACTTTAAATATTCCAACGTCTGAATCATATGGGTGCCAGAAGGAGAAGAGGAAGAGCAAGAAATTGAAAACATAATGAAGGAAAACTTCCCCAATCTGGCAAAGGAAATAGACTTCCAGGAAGTCCAGGAAGTTCTGAGAGTCCCAAAGAAGTTGGACCCAAGGAAGCACACACCAAGGCACATCATAATTACATTACCCAAGATTGAAGATAAAGAGAGAATCTTAAAAGTAGCAAGAGAAAAGGAGACAGTTACCTACAATGGAGTTCCCATAAGATTCTCAGCTGATTTCTCAAAAGAGACTTTACAGGCAAGAAGGGGCTGGGAAGAAGTATTCAAAGTCATGAAAGGCAAGGACCCACATCCAAGATTACTCTATCCAGCAAAGCTATCATTTAGAAAGGAAGGACAGATGAAGTGCTTCCCAGATAAAGTCAAATTGAAGGAGTTCATCATCACCCTTATTATATGAAATGTTAAAGGGACTTATCTATGAAAAAGAAGATCAAAAATATGAACAGTAAAATGACAACAAACTCACAACTAGCAACAACCGAACCTACAAACACCAAAAATATAAATGAACATAAACAACTAGAACAGGAACAATTACAGAAATGGAGATCACATGAAAGGTTTTCAGTGGGGAGGGGGTGGAGGGAGAATGGGGGAAAGGTACAGGGAATAAGAAGCATAAATGGTAGGTACAAAATAGACAGGGGGAGGTTAAGAATAGTATAGGAAATGTAGAAGCCAAAGAACTTATATGTATGACCCATGGACATGAACTAAGGTAGGGGGATGATGTTGGTGGTGGATACAGGGCATAGGGAAATAAATTGGAGAAAAAAATGGAACAATTGTAATAGCATAATCAATTAAACACATTTACAAAATAAAATAAAATATTTAGATGACAAAAAAAGAAACAAAAAATCTCAAGCAAACTAACTTTACATATCAATGAACTACAAAAAGAACAAATGAAATCCGAGGCTAGTAGAAGGAAGGCAAACATTAGAGGTGAAATAAATTAAATAGAGACTAAAAGGACAATAGAAAATATCAATAAAGCTAAGAGCTAGTTCTTTAAAAAGACAAACAAAATCGATAAAACTTTAGTTAGACTCAACAGGAAAAAAGAGAGGACAAAAAGAAATAATATCAGAAATAAAAGAGATGTTAAAACTGTCATCACAATAATAAAGATAATGACACTACTGTTAACAATTATCAGACAACAAAAGGACAACCAAGAAAAAAATGGATATACGTATTCTTAGAAGCATAAACTTTGAGACAGAATCATGAAAAAATAGAAAGCTAAATAGAATTATTACATGTAAGGTAATCAATTCTATAATCAGAAAACTCCCAATCAACAAAAGCAGTCCTAAGCCAGACAGCATCACTAATGAATTCTGCCAAAAATTCATAGATGAATTAATAGCCATTCTCAAGCACTTCCAAAGTCATTTCATGAGGCTAGCTTTATGCTGATACCAAAGACAAACCAAGAACCACAAGAAAAGAAAATTACAGTAAAATATTCTTGATGAACATTGATGCAAAAATCTTCAACAAGATATTAGCAAGCTGAATTCAACAGTACAATAAAAGGATAGCACACCATGATCAAGTGGGATTCATCCCAGGGATACAAAAATGGTTCAAATTCTCAAGCAATCAATGTGATACACCACATTACACAATTAAGTATAAAAATCATATGATATTCTCCTGGATCGAGGGTGGGAGTGGTGGGGGAAAAATGGAGACAACTGTACTTGAACAACAATAAAAAAAGATTTAAAAAATCATATGATATTCTCAATAAATGCAAAAAAAGTATTTGACAACATTCATCATTCATTTTTGATTAAAGAAATCTCTCAACAAAGTGGGTATTGATAGAATATACCTCAAGGTAATAAAACTCATATATGACAATCCCACAATGAACATCATACTTAATGGTAAAAATCTGTGAGCTTTCCTCTAAGGTCAGGAACAAAACAAGGATGCTCACAATCACCACTCATATTCAACATATTATGTGAAGTCCTAGCCAGAGAAATTAGGCAAGAAAAATAATAAAAGTCACCTATGTCAGAAATGAAGAAGTAAAACTATCACCAAATGCAAATGTCATGATATTACATATAGTAAGCCCTAAAGACTCCACCAAAAATCTACTGGAAATACTCAACCTCAGTAAAATTGAAGAATGCACAATCAATATGGAAATATCCATTGCATTTTTACACTAATAAAAACTATCAGAAAGACAAATTAAGAAAACACCACTTACAATTGCATCAAAATAGTAAAACCAATAAATAAGTTTAACAGTAGAGGTTAAAGACTTGTACACTAAAAATTATGAGACATTGATAAAATAAATTGAAAATGCAAATAAATGGAAAGATATTCCATGTTCATGGATTGGAGGAATTAATATTTTTAAGATGTCCATACTATCCTAAGCAATGTACAGATTCAATGCAATCTTTTTTTTCCATAATGAAAGGTTGCAATGCTGTTTTTTAATAGAAATAGAAGTCCTAAAATTTGTATGGAATCACAAAGGACCCCAGATAGCCAAAGCAATCTGGAGAAAGAACAAAGCTGGATGCATCATGTTCCCTGATTTCATACTATACTACATAGCTATAGTAATCAAAATAGTACAGTATTGGAATAAAACAGAGATCAATGGAACAGAATAGAGGACCCAGAAATAAAATTATGCATTATGGTCCATTAAATTGGGACAATGGAGTCAAGAATATGCAATGGGCATAAGACAATTTCTTCATAAATGGTGGTTGGAATACTGAGGAGCCACATGCTAAAGAATGAAACTAGATTACTCTCTTAAACTATACACATAAAATAACTTAAAATATATTAAGCTCTTTAATGTAAGAATTAAAACCATAAAAATCTTAGAAGTAATCATGGGCAGTGTTAATAAACAAAATTTAATTGACTAAATTTGAGATCTAATTGAATTTATGCATTTTATTTCCATTCTTCCCCCCTCCCCTTTGGCAACCAACAGCTTATTCTCTGTATTTCATGGGTCTGTTTTAGTTTTATTTTGTTTATTTATTCATTTTTTATATTCCACATTTAAGTGAGATCATATGGTATTTTTCTCTGACATTTCACTAATATAGTACCCTCAAAGCCCATCCATGTTATCACAAATGGCAAGAATCCATTATTTTTATTGCTGAATATATTCCAATAATATTCATATATATCCATATATATATGGATAATACAAATATTGTATAATAAATACATATACCATTTTCTTTTTCTCTTTATCCTTTTGACACAGGAGATTGCACAGGAAGAGCTCTGAGACTGTGCTGTTGCTGGAGTGGCTAGCGTCCTGGTTGCCACGAAACACTATTTAGCACTTAGGTAGCAGCTAAGAATGAGTGACCCATGAGGAAACAAAGGCAGAGCCCTTGCCACTGCAATCTAATGGAGAACTTAATACAGGATGCTAGAAGGAAAGGAAGACATGTCTCACCCATTGCCCCCAGAGTCCTGAGTCTGGTTAGATGAGGCTGCCAGGCATTCCAAACAAGATATTGCAGAGGTGGAGCCCTTGAAAGTCTTTGTGTATCAGCTCCACTATCTGGAAAAAGAAACCCTGAAATGGAGTGTTCATCCCAAGTCCTGGAACAGGGAAAGGGAGGGGTCCACAGCACCCAGAGGAAAAGCCCATGAAACAGCTTTGGGAAACTGCCTGCCTGCTCACATACGCAAGATGAACCAATGGAGTCCGCAGCAAGATAAGGATCCGGGCTAACAGACTCCACCCATACCTACGTTTGGGTCGTCACGTCTCCCCTGCAAAGCTGGCACCGCCTTTACCCACCAATCAATGTGTAACTCACTCACCCCCACCCCACCAACCGTGCAAAGAACTCGCTGTCTTGAGTCTTTCACCACACGGGGGTGGGGAATCCCCAGCCATCCCTTTTTGGCTACCTAGCCTCTATCCACCCTTGCTCTTCTCACCCTTGCTCTTGCTATGCTTGTTTTGCCTCTCCCATTAGAACTTAGCACTAATAAACTTTGCCTACACACTAATAGGTTTGCTGATCTGTAATTCTTTACTGACTTAGCAAGAAGAACCAGGTTTCTACCATTCATATATTTGTTTATTGATGGACATCTAGGTTGATTTCATATCTTGATATCACTAGTAATGTTTCAACGAACATAGGGTATAAATACCTTTTTGAATTAGTGTTTTGGTTTTTTTTTTTCAGATAAACACTTAGAAATGGAATTGCTGGACACTATGGCAGCCCCATTTAAATTTTTTGATTAATTTCCATACTTTTTTTCTCTAATTGGCTATTAAATAATTCATGAATGATGCAGCATCTCATCTAGCAGCTAGAGAGAGAATCTGAAGAATCATACAAGATGGCAGGCTTTTGTAGAAAAGAAAGTGACACAATAATACTCAGCAAGAAAAAAATGAAAGCTTCTTGGAAGAAAGGAAGAGCTCATTGATGACTTCTTCTGATTTGGTGAGTCATGGCATTTGATTTGGCTGGCTTATTGCTAGGCAAGATGAAAATCTTTATTTTTCCTCATAAAGAAATTACACTTTCTGTTTTGGAGTGCAGGATATGTCTCTTCCTGTCAGAGTCTATAACTGACTTACTTTTCTTTAAGGTAACTGACATGGCATGGTAGGATGTGAGAGCTTGCACTAAGGCTTTTTTGACTCCGATTTTGGTTGAGATTTACTGTATTAATTTTCATAGTTTCCCCCTATTGATCAAGATTTTTTTCCCAGTAGCATTGCTGATCAAGAGTTAGGTTTTCCAAATTCAGTAGTTTTTGCCCTTTGCTGCTGGGAAGTATGTTTCTTGGTTGCCAGGTCTCACATCCAAAGAAAAGGGCATGGAATGGAAACCACTAGAAGCCACATTTGAATAACAAGGGAGGGTAGTAGGGAGCACTATCAGTAATTTATTACTCAAAATCTATATTCAGTCAAGATCATAGAAGTAAGGGATCATGCAAAGTACACAGCAACACCTTATTGGGATCTAGATAACCATGGGAATGTGGTGGTGAAGAAAGGGCATTAACTTTTCTTGGACCTGTTGATGATAGGCTTTGACATAAGACAATAAAGAATTATAGTAGCTGGCCATACCGTCTTGAGACAACAAGGGATTAGCAGAACTTTGTGTGCCAATAGACATTGGTGGGCCAGTGACTATTTCATGTGGAATGAATTTATATTTCCCACAGAGGGTACTACAAACAGTTGGGAAGACCAAACATAATTCTTTAGGCCAAGGAAATGCAGTGGCTTTGGTAGCAAGTTTAAAATTTTTTTAAAGAAATAAATGGCCCTGGCTGGTGTGGCTCAGTGGATTGAGTGCCGGCCTGCGAACCAAAGGGTCACTGGTTCGATTCCCAGTCAGGGCACATGCCTGGGTTGTGGGCCAGTCCCCAGTTGGGGGCATGTGAGAAGCAACCAAACATTGGTGTTTCTCTCCCTCTCTTTCTCCCTCTCTAAAAATAAATAAAATCTTTAAAAAAAATAAAGAAATAAATGATAGAACTAAAAAAAATAAAGTTTGTAGAAACATTCTCTTACATATTTTTTTGCCACCATGAGGGCATCAGCCTTGTAAAAGGGGAAAGCTTTTTCCCACTTGGAAAATATCCATAAATAACAAGAACATGTTGATAATCCATATTAAGTGGAAGTTGAATGAAGTCTAGCTGCATGTGTTTAAAGTGTCCAGTTGGAGGAGTTCTGAGGCCTCTGAGAACAAGAACAATTTTTCAAGTGTTATGGGCCTGGAAGGTCGGGCATTGATGGTAGAATGTTTTTCAATTCTATAGGTCTCCCACCAATGTTAATTTATAATTTGAGCTATCTCATACACACTATGGTGGGATGCAAAAACTAAAAATTAAGTTTTCCCATGGAGCCTGGAAAAACCAAGCAACTATCTTGGTTTTTCCATAACCTTGACTGTTTAATTTTATAACCATCAGTAACCCATCTTGATTCCTTTGATTTAGGAGAAAACTGTTACCACATCACAAGGGTATCAGTATGACAATAGTCCAGCAAGAAGGAACTATTACTTACCAAGTTTCAGACAGGACAAACAATAAATATTTCTGACAATATTACATTTTAATTTTAGTTTCCTCTTGGCTATATAAGGGAATAACATCGCACTTCAAACAGGGAATTAATAAAGCGAGTACTAAGGTAAAAAAGGACAAGAAGGGATTAAAAGAAGTCACATGTATAGCCATGTCATCTTATTTTATTTTGTTTTAGATACATTTTGTCTTTTTAATTTTTTATTATTTTTTTGTATCAAGTCCTTTAATGAAGCTATTTTGGAATCTGGGAGCCTTTTGTAATCTTTTGCATACCAATTAATGTAAACATCTCATTCTGTCTGTTCTACTTGGGATTCCTTGTTCTAAAGTTCATTTTTTTTTAAAAGAAATGTTATCTAATTCGAATGTGCCCCATAATGGCACTTGTAATTCTATACCATTTTATACCATTTTAAATAAATTTTTGGCATCGTTTCAGATATCTGCAGCTGCCAATCTTATAGTTCTTATGTATAAAATAATCAGGTGTGCTGGTAGGTAGCATGGTCAACTATTTGGATATAAAAATTCCATTTCTTTTAGCTAGACTTTGGTTTTCCTCAGAGCCAAATTAATAACTAATTGCTGTGGTGTTTGAGATTGTCTTTTAGCAATTGCTTTACCTCATGTGCACATTAACAGAAACCAACAGTAACCAAGGAGACTGAAATATGGCACTAGCAGAAACCAACAAACTGGTGACTGGAAATAAAATTAAACTAGCAGATTTTTAATAATGGGGACTGCAAACTAATTCCAAATAAAAGGGGCACTGCAGTTGCCCCCAGAAATTCTCAACAGAGAATCCAGGGGCAAAACCAAGGGCTGAGGTTTAGACATTACTGAATACCAAATTTGACTCAGTCTAATCCCACACCCATTTTTTAAGTCAAAGTCATTCCAACTACCAGAAATTCCCAGCAGGGACTAAATCACCAAAATCCAGTGAATGGAGACTGAAAACTGGAACTGAAAAGGAGATTCCAAAATGAGATAGTGAACTAAACGGAGGGCAAGGGACTTTGGGTTATGAAAGAAACCAATCCAGTAAGCCCTGGATTGGAATTTCAATTAGATTGGTAGTTTGAACATGAGAAGAGCAAAGCTCAAACTAAGAAGAATGCATCTATGGTGCTCAGAAATAGTAAGAAAAGCAATAAACTGAAATGGGGTTCACTGCTGCCATACCTGTGTTTCTTGTTTCCAAATGTTGGTCAAAATACCTTTAGATCCCATGCTGCCACCAATCTTTTAATAAACATAATTAAATTGAGTAAATTTGAAGATCTACCTGGCTTTATTAAATGATTCAAATATCAATCAGTGTCTCACCTAGCAAGCAGAGAGATACCCTGAGGACTAATACAAAATAGAAGGCTTTTACAACAGGGCGGGGCAACAAAGTTTTAAGCAAGAAAGAAGTAAAAGTTCATTTGAGGAAAGTAGTTCAAGTGATGATTTTTTCTCATTGGATGAGCTGTGGCATTTCATTGGTGAGTTTGCTTCTAGGCAAGAGAAAATCTTCCTCCTGCTGAAGTAGCAAAGTTGTTGCTCTTTCTGTTTGGAAGTACAAGGTGTATCTCTTCCTATTGGGGTCTATAACCGATTGCTGTTGAGGTCTGTCATTGACATTTTCCTGTTTAGTGTAATTGACCTTATTGCTTGGGGTAATTGACATCAATTGGTAAGGTATGAGATCTCCTTCTACAAGCCTTCCCAAGTCCAATTGTACTTGAGGTGTTTTTGTTTAATTATATTTCACAGCAGTAAGCTTTTGACATAGGTCTTGGCATTATAGACATTACTCCAAAAGTAAAGGGAACAAATGCAAAAAATAAACAAATGAGACTACATTAAACTAAAAAGCTTCTACACAGTAAAAAATATATATAAACAAAATAAAAAGACAACCTATTGAACAAGAGAAAATATTTGCACATCTTATATCAGATAAATGTTTAATATACTAAATGTATAAATGTTAAATACAGCTCAATAACAAAAGAACAAATAATTCCATTAAAATAAACAGAAGATATGTATAGACATTTTTCCAAAGAAGACATACAGGTGGCCAACAAAATGACATGACATGAAAAGATGCTCAACATCACTAATCACCAAGGAAATGCAAAACAAAACTGGGTTGGGAAAATTAAATATCCACATGCAAAAAGAAATGAAATTATATTGTTATCTCAAATAATATACAAAAATCAACTCAAAATGGTTTAAAGACTTGATTAAGCATAAGACCTAAAACTCTAAAGTTACTAGAAGAAAACACAGAGATAAAATTTCTTAAGATTGACCTGGGTAGTGTTTTTTTTTTTTTTTATTTTAATTTTGTATTGTTATTCAATTACAATTGTGTGCCTTTTCTCCCCATCCCTCCACCCCACCCCAGCTGAATCCCCCTCCCTCCCCCCTCCACCCTCCCCCTTGATTTTGTCCATGTGTCCTTTATAGTAGTTCCTGTAACCCCTCTCCTCACTGTCCCCTCCCCACTCCCCCCTGCCCATTGTTAGATTGTTCTTTTTTTTTTTTTTATTTTTTTATTTTTTTTTAATTTATTTATTGTTATTTAATTACAGTTGTATGCCTTTTCCCCCATCCCTTCACCCCACCCCAGGTGAACCCACTTCCCTCCCCCCTCTCCACCCTCCCCCTTGGATTTGTTCATGTGTCCTTTATAGTAGTTCCTGTAATCCCCTCTACCCACTGTCCCCGCCCCCACCCCCCACCCCCGCCCTTGCTATTGTTACATTGTTCTTAACTTCAATGTCTCTGGTTATATTTTGTTTCCTTTTTTCTTCTACTTATTATGTTCCAGTTAAAGGTGAGATCATATGGTATTTGTCCCTCACCATCTGGCTTATTTCACTTAACATAATGCTCTCCAGTTCCATCCATGCTGTTGCAAAGGGTATAAGCTCCTTCTTTCTCTCTGCTGCGTAGCCCCTGAAACACCAATCCAAAAGAACCTGTGCACCCCAATGTTCATAGCAGTGCAATTTACAATAGCCAAGTACTGGAAGCAAACTAAGTGCCCATCAGCAAACGAGTGGATCCAAAAACTATGGTATATCTACACGGTAGTGTTTTTTTAATATGACACCAAAAGCACAGGTAATAAAAGCAAAAATAGACAAGTAGCATTGCATCAATTTCAAAAAAAGTTTTAGAGTACAGGATACAATGAGGTAATTTTCTTGTCTTGGGTTTTATGTTGTAAATTCTTTGTTTATATCCACTAGCCCATGTTTTTACCAGTGCCATTTTAGGGCTGTTTATTAGTTCTTATATTGAATAGTTAATGCTTAGGGCTTGTGGACATGCAAGTCACCAAAGTGGATAAAGTAAAATTTCTCTTTGATGCTCACAGTTTGGTAAGTCCATTAGTAAATAAATAAATAAATAGATAGATAGATAGATGATAGATAGATAGATAGATAATCAAAGTTTAGAGTTTCTTCTACTTGATCTGGAAATAATTCTTTGTAACAAGTCAATTGAATTCAACAAATATATTGAACACCTACTATGCCAAGTTCAATTTACTGACTATTTTGATAGAGAAAGTCAGTATTTAAAATGCTGAATAATGCCCTGACTGGTGTGACTCAGTGGGTTGGGCATTTGATTCCAGGTCAGGGCATATACCTGGGCTGCAGGTTGCCTGAGTTGCAGGTTTGGATTCCAGTCGGTCTGTAGTCAGGGTCCTATGAGAGGCATCTAGTTGATGTTTCTTTCACACATGGATTTCTCTCTCTCTCTCTCTCTCCCCTCCCCCAAAATAAATAAACAAAATCTTTAAAGTGCTAAGTAACAAAATGCTTCTGCTTAACCAACAAGAAGCATGAAGACTAAGAAACTAAGAAAAAAAAACTCTTCCAGGTTAAGCAGAAAGCAAAGTAGTTTAAACTAAAAATACTGGTGCATCATCTCATCCCTAAACTAATCTTCAATGAAAGGCAGTGGAAAACTTCAAAGAGAACAGCATACCAGTTTTTTCCAATTAAAGTAATCTACTCAAATTGACCCAAACCAGATATTTCCTTTAATTTAAAAAAATTATCATGCCTACTCACTTTAATCTTCTAGTTGTATAATGAAATCAGAGTTACTTCCACTAATAAGACTGACATTACTAAACCAACTCCAATGCAGCATTTTGATAATACAGTAACAATCACACAAAATAATTTTCCAGATGTTTCAAGGACCAACACCCCACTGGAAACCAAAAAATTTTGAGACGTTTTGCAAGGAACTTTTATCTGAATACAATACAATAAAATAATAAAATAAAAATGATTTTAAATTGAAAAGAAACTGCATTTGTATCAAAACCTGCCATGTCCTTCAGTGGCAAAGTGCAGGCTTATAGATCCAAACCCCAACCATTGACCTGTCTACAGTCACCCTTGAATCCTCCTTTCTCTGCAAGGGAAAATGTAGTGGTCATATAAAATTAAATATTTTTTTCTAAAGTCCAGAGTATACACAGCATAAACCTCATATTTGTTCTACCTGTAAAATGAGACCAGACTAATGTTTAGAAGGGTGGACATAGGGATTAAAATGTTATCATGTGCATATTTGTAACAGATGTTAAATTATTAAAAAATTATGTTTACTTACAAATGGCCAGTTATACAGAAACTTAATGGTGGATTCTCCATAAATGTTTTTTTATTATAACTTTCTGAGTTTTCTTTCTCCTTTCCACTACCTTCTTGTCTTGGTAATGAAACTTTATATCTGTTTCCATCATGGGGAATAATTATTTTGAAACAAAAAATAATTTGAAATAAAATGTTGCTTTTTGGTCAAACTGGCTAATAAATTAATTAAATATGGTAGCCATTGTTAAAAAGATGGTAGATTAGTTTCACTGTGATACAGCAGTTTTAATGTTGGTGCCAATCTTGTATGAAATTTGCAATTACTTTTTTTTGTATTTTAAAGTACTGATGCGGGTTTTTTTTTGTTTTGGGGGGGTTTCTTTTTTTTGTGCAGGCTGTTTCAAATCCTGAATGTATGACAGGGGAACCCCTTCATTTAATCGTTATAAAATATTTCATTTTTTATGATTTCAATCTTCAAATATTTATTAATGTTTGTTTTGCAACCTAAAATATTGTCTATCTTGGTGACTGTTCCATTAGCAATTGCAAAAATGCGTTCTGTATATACTCATATACCTGTTAAATCTAATAGCTTCATAATATTTCACAAGCGTTATTTTAATTTAATGATCTATTGTCTTGTTATTCTATCCATTATTGAAAGTTATGTAATAAAGTTTTTATCTTTTATTGTAGCACTGTCTATTTATCTCTTCAATGATGTTTATGTCTACTTCACATATATATTGGGACTATAATGTTTGCTACGTATATGTTTTATTTGTATCTTCTGGTGAATTTACATTTTTATCAATATATACTGTCCTTTTTGTATTGTAAGAGTTTTCTACATACATAAGTCTATTTTTTTCTGATATTAGTATAGGCTCTCCAACTTCTTTTCATTAATATTTACATGGGATATATTTGTCTATCATTTTGCTTTCAACTAATTTGAATCATTAGATCTCAATTGAGCTTCTTATAGGTAGACAACAGCTGTTTCATAAATTTTTTATCTGTTGTACCAATCTATGCCTTTTAATTTTAGAGTTTAACACATTTACATGTAAAGTAAGTACTGACAATGAAGGACTTGTGCCATTTTGTTATTTTTTGTTATTTTTTCTGTATGTCATAATTTTTGTCCCTCCTTTCTTTACTACTTCTTCTGTGTTTATTGCAGTCTTCTTTTAGTGACAGGTTTTGATTCCCTTTTCATTTCCTCTTGTGTTTATTCAATAGATATATCTTGAATAGATATTTTCTTAGATATTTCTTTAGGATTATATATATCATCCTAAAGTTATAACAATTTACTTTGAATTCATACAAATTCTTCACTGTGTTTCCACTGATCTATATTACTATTCTATGCCCAATACTGCACTGTCTTGATCGGGAAAGCTTTATAGTTATCCTTCAAATCAAGTACCATAGTCCATAGACATTGTACACTAGTATTGTGTAGGCTTTCTGATGCCTTTCCACATGATCACTTTTTTTGTAATAACTTTTTTTTGATATCTACAAATTATCTTTCTGGCATTGATAGGAATTACACTCAATCTATACATCAAGTTGGAAATAATTAATCTTAGCAATATTGATTTTCCTAAAACATAAACAAAATAGTTCTCCATTAATTTATATCTCTATTTCTTTCTTCAGAGGGACATGGCTTTTTTCAAATTTATCTCATAAATATTTTCTTAGATTTACACTTAAATATCATTTTTTTGTTATTAGTCTAAATGGTATTGTATTTTAGGACCAGAGGCATGGATACATGGAACAGACTGACAGATCTCAGAGGGGAAGAGTGTGAGGGAGACTGGAGGAGATTAGCCAAAGAACATATATCCATATATGTAGGTCTGTGATTCATCTCAAGTTAATTTTTGTGAAAGATGTAAGGCTATGTCTAGATAATTTTTTGCTTTTGGATTTTTAATTGTTCCAGCACAGTTTGATATAAAGACTATCTTTGCTCAATTGTATTTCATTTGCTCCTTTGTCAAAATTAGTTGACTATAAACCAGATAAAGATATGATAAAGGAAGAAATTTATAGGTCAATATCTCTAATGAACATAGATGCAAAAATCACCAACAAAATAATAGCAAACCACATTCAGTCATAAATTTAAAAGATTAACATTATGATCAAGGAGAATTTATTCCTGGAATGCAAGGTTGTTGCAATATTTGCAAATCACATAACATGATACACCACATAAACAAAATCATAGGATCATATCAATAGATGCAGAATAAGCATTGATGAAATTCAGCACTCATTTATGATAAAAACTCTCAGGAAAGTGGAACTAGAGGGAACATACCTCAACATAATAAAGGCCATATATGACAAACCCACAGCTAACATCATATGCAATGGGAAAAAACTAAAAGTGTTTTCCTTACAATCAGGTACAGGACAGGGATGGCTAATTTTATCAACCCTATTCAGCATAATATTGGAAGTCCTAGCCACAGTGATCAGAAAAGAAGAAGAAAATGCATCCAAATTGGAAAGAAAGAGGTAACACTGTCTGTATTTTCAGATGACATGATACTGTATAGATTCCAACAAAAAAAAACTACTAAGCAATGAAAGCATTCAGTAAAGTAGCAAGGTACAAAATAAATATTCAGATATCAGTTGCACTTTTTACACCAAATAATGAACTATAAGAAAGGGAAACTAAGAAAACAATCTCATGTACAATTGCATCAAAAAATACCTGGGAATAAATTTAACCAAAGAGGTAAAAAAAAAAACCCCACTATATTTGGATAATTATAAGACATTGAAGAAAGAAATTGAAGAAGATACAAATAAATGGAAGCATATACTGTGCTCATGGGTAAGAAGAGTTAACATCATTAAAATGCCCATACTACCTAAAGCAATCAATAAAAGCTTGTTCAACTAATATTTTAAAAATTTGTGTGGAACCACAAAAAGACCCCAAATAGCCACAGCAATCTTGAGAAAGAAAAAGAAAGATGTAGGTATCATTGTAGCTAATATCAAACTTTACTAATAGGCCATAGTAACCAAATAGTATGGTACTGGCATAAAAACAGACATACATATCAATGTGACACAAGAGAGAGCCCAGAAATAAACTTATGACTATATGATCAATTAATATTTGACAAAAGAGGCAGGAATATACAATGGAGTGAATACAGTCTATTAAATAAATGGTATTGGAAAAATTGGATACATGCAAAAATAGTGAAACTAGACCACCTTCTTATACCATAAAACAATAAACTCAAATTAAAGACTTAAATGTTAGACTTGAAATCATAAAAATCCTGGAAGAAAACACAGGCAGTAAAATCTTGACATTTTTCATAGAAATATTTTTTCTGACACATTGCCTTTGGCAAGGTAAACATAAGAAAAAATAAACAAATAGGAGCACATTAAACTAAAAATGTTTTGCAAAGCAAAGGAAACCATCAACACAATAAAAAGACAACCCACTGAATGGGAGAACATAGTCGCTGATATATATGATAAGCAGTTAATATTAAAAATTTATAAGAAACTTATAAAACTCACCACCAAAAAAAACAAACAGTTCAACTTCCAGCCAAGATGGAAGCGTAGGTAGACACACTTTGCCTCCTCGCACAACCAAAAGACAGACAATAACAAATTTAAAAACAAAAAATAACCAGAACTGCTGAAGTCAAATTGTATGGAAGTCTGACAACCAAGGAGTTAAAGAAGAAACATTCATTCAGACCTGTAGGAGGGATGGAAATGGACAGCCAGGGTGGAGAAGAGGGTCAGCAAGGTGGTAGCTGGTGGACTGGGTGGTCCCACATTTGCATGTGGATAAACCAGGAGAAACAAGTGGGGAGTGAGACAGTCCTCACAACCCAGGGTTCCAGTATGGGGAAATAAAGCCTCCAAACCTCTCTGTAAAAACTTGTGGGTTTTGTGGCAGTAGTGGGAGAAACTCCCAGCCTCACAGGAGAGTTCACTGGAGAGACCCACAGGGTCCTAGAACATACACATACCCACCCACCTGGGAATCATAGCACCAGAAGGGTCCAATTTGCTTGTGGGTAGCGGGGGAAGTGACTGAAAGCCAAGGGATATCTGAGCAAGCCACATTGTTCCCTCATGGCCCCCTCCCCCACAGAAAAGACCACAACGCAGTGAAGTGGGTTGCCCTGGCAAATACCTAAGGCTCTGCCCCTTCCAGCCTAACAGGCATGCCGACAGAAAAAAAAAAATATGGCCCAAATGAAAGAACAGATCAAAGCTCTCAAAACAGAATTAAGTGATGAAGAGATAGCCAACCTATCAGATGCAGTGTTCAAAACACTGATAATCAGGATGCTCACAGAAATGGTTGAGTATGGTCCCAAAATCAAAGAAAAAGTAAAGGCTATGAAAAGTGAAATAAAGGAAAATATACAAAGAGTCAACAGTAAAGGGAAGGAAACCAGGACTCAAATCAACAGTTTGGAACAAAAGGAAAAAATAAACATCCAACCAGAACAGAATGAAGAAACGAGAATTCAAAAAATGAGGAGAGACTTAGGAACCTCTGGGACAACTTTAAATATTCCAACATCTGAATCATAGAGGTGCCAGAAGGAGAAGAGGAAGAGCAAAAAATGGAAAACTTATTTGAACAAATAATGAAGGAAACCTTCCCCAATCTGGCAAAGGAAATAGACTTCCAGGAAGTCCAGGAAGCCCAGAGAGTCCCAAAGCATTGGACTCAGGAGGAACACACCAAGGCACATCACCATTAAGTTACCCAAGATTAAAGATAAAGAGAGAATCCTAAAAGTAGCAAGAGAAAAGGAGACAGTTACCTACAAAGGAGTTCCCATAAAACTATCAGCTGATTTCTCAAAAGAAATCTTACAGGCAAGAAGGGGCTGGGAAGAAGTATTCTAAGTCATGAAAGGCAAGAACCTACATCCAAGACTACTCTATCCAGCAAAGCTATCATTTATAATGAGAAGGCAGATGAAGTGCTTCCCAGATAAGGTCAAGTTCAAGGAGTTCATCATCACCAAGCCCTTATTATATGAAATATTAAAGGGACTTATCTAAGAAAAAGAAGATCAAAACTATGAACAGTAAACTGACAACGAACTCACAACTATCAACAACTGAATCTAAAAATAACAAAAACAAAAACAAACTAAGCAAACAACTAGAACAGGAACAGAACCACAGAAATGGAGATCACATGGAGGGTTATCAACAGGGGAATGGGAGGGGGAGAGAGGGGGGAAAGGTACAGAGAATAAGTAGCATAAATGGTAGGTACAAAATAGACAGGGGGAGGTTAAGAATAGTATAGGAAATGTAGAAGCCAAAGAACTTATATGTGCAATCCATGGATGTGAACTAAAGGGAGGGAATGCTGGTGGGAGGGAGAGTGCAGGGCAGAGGGGGATAAAGGGGAGGAAAAAAAGGCAACTTTAATAGCATAATAAATAAAATATATTTTAAAAATACAAACGATTCAATTAAGAAATGAGCAGCTCAGTGACATCAGAGGAATGGTGGCCTGATAGATCTCCTTGGTCTCTCCCCTTAAAATTTCAACAATTTGAACAGCCCTTGCTGTCAGGTTGTGGAGCACAGTATCTATGAGCCCCAGAACTAGCACTACAGAATCGCATTTCTCCCTGAGTGAAGGATGCTCTCTGTGACCAATCATGGTGCTGGGGAATGGGGAGACCCTGGGAACAACCGAGGTTGCCATTACCAGGAAAGCCAGATAACAAACAAGCTGGTGGGTTCCCCCAATTTCTCCCAATCCCAAGCATTGTAGCCACACAGGCAGCAGCCAGAGATGACAGGACAATACTGGCATTTCACAGAGATTAAAAATAAATAAATAAATAAATAAATAAATAAATAAATAAATAAAATTGTGATCTAGCACCACCTACTGGAAAAGAATAGAAAGACCTTTTGTATTTTGCTAAAGAAGGGCCACCCACACATTGATGCCTAGACAGTTAAGAAATCCATCAAATACCATGAGTAACCAAGGTAGCAAGTCACATAGGAAAGACAATTTTAAAAATCTCCAGAAAACAAATGTAAAAGCATGGAAATATGTGACATAAATGAAAGAGAATTCAAGATTGTAGTTCTAAAATGCTCAGTGAAATGTGAGAAAATACAGACAGGCAATTTAGCAAACTCAGAAAACAATTTAACAGAGAAAACGAGTACTTCACCAAAGAGACTGAAATTTTAAAGAAGAACCAAACAGAAATTTTGAAGATGAGGAATTCAATGAGAGATCAAAAATGAACTAGTGAGCATAGAAAACAGATTAAACCTAATGAAGGAAAGAATCAGTGATACAGAAAATAGAAATTTAGAAATTTTTTGTAGGGAAGAAGAGAGAGACCTGAGGATTAAAATTTTAAAAAAATTTTTATTGTTATTGAATTACAATTGTCTGCATTTTCTCCCCAACCCTCCACCCCACCCTAGCCAAACCCACCTCCCTTCTCCCCTCCACCCTCCCCCTTGATTTTATCCATGTGTCCTTTATAGTAGCTCCTGTAAACCCCTCTCCCCACTATCCCCTCCCCACTCCCCTCTGGCTATTGTTAGATTGTTGTTAACTTCAATGTCTCTGGTTATATTTTGTTTGCTTTTAAAAAAATTTTTAAAGAGCTAATTATCTGACTCCATCAGAAAAAAAGAAATTTTTAAAGAATCCAACAAAATTAATAAAATTATTAAATAATACATTAAGAAGCAAAATACAAATTGAATACACATTAATCTCTCACATTTATATACATTAGTAAATAATAAAAGAAGAAATAAAGAAAGTAATCCCATTTTCTAAAAACAAGATTCATAGACATACCATGAGAAGAAGAGAAGGAAAAAGGAATGGAGAGCCTATTCAAATAAGTAGTGAATGAGAACTTCCCAAACGTAAGGAAAGAGCTAGATCCTAGAATCCAAGAAGCAAACAGAACAACTAGTTACCTCAATCCAAAGAGGCCTTCTCTAAGGCACATTGTATTAAAACTGTCAAAATTGACAAAGAAAGGATTCTCAAGGCATCCAGGAAAAGAAGGAAGTGACCTATAAAGAAAAGCCCATTATGTTATCATCAGACTTCTCAGCAGAATCTATACAATCCAGAAGAGAGTTGAATAAATATTCAAATTGCTGAAAGAGAGAAATTATCAGCCAAGAATAATAAATCCAGCAATGTTATGCTTTGAATGTGAAGGACAAATATAGACTTTTCCAGACATACAGAAGCTGAGGGAATTTATCACCAGATGACCTCCACTGCAGGAAATACTCAAGGGGTTTATTCTACCTGAAAAAAACACAAAACGTCACAAATCTATGAGTAAGATCACCAACAAAATTACTGAATAAACAGGGATAATTTGTGACAACGAAAACAAAAGGGGAGAGAGTAAGGTCTGAATTTGCACAGGAGGATGGAGATCAGATGCATTGAAAAGAAAAAGGACTACTATATGCTCATATATGAAACTTTCTTTTTCATAATTCTAATGGAAGCACACACATGCAAAACAAACAACCCAATACTGAGGCACATACTGGAGAAATAAAGGAAACAGAAAAAAGAAGTATGGAATACCACCAAACAAAAACAACAGAGAGAAACAAAAAGGAAAAGAACCAGTGGAGTCACAGAGCTACCAGAAAACAAAGAATAAAATGGCTATAGAAAATTCTCATACTTCAGTAATCACCCTAAATGTAAATGGACTGAATTCACCAATAAAGAGGCAGAGTAGCAGAGTGGATCTAAAACAAAGCCCAATCATATGCTCCCTTCAGGAGACATATTTAAGCCACAGAGACAAATTTAGACTCGAAGTGAAAGGGTAGAAAATGATTCTTCAAGAAAATAACATTCACAGAAAATCAGGTGCAGCTATTCTTATATCTGACAAAATAGATTTTAAGATGAGAAAGGATAACAAAGGTAATGAGAAAAAAATATGGATATTTTATAATGATAAAGGGGACACAACATCAAGAATACATGACACTTCTTAATATATATATTTGTCCAATCAGGAAACACTGAAATATATAGACCAACTACTAACAGAAATAAAGGGAGAAACAGAACAAAACACAATCATAGTTGGGGATCTTAATACTTCATTGACAGCTGTAGACAGATCATACAAACAGAAAATCAACAAAGAAATATCGGCCTTCAATGACACATTAGACCAATGGATATAATTGACATTTACACAGCCTTTCATCCCAGAACATCAGTTTATACGTACTTCTCCAGGGCACATGGAATATTGTCAAGGACAGACCATATGTTTGGTCACAAAACTAGTCTTTACAAATTCAAGAAGATTGAAATTACACCAACAATACTTTCTTACCTCAATACCTTGAAATTACAGATCAACTGCAAAAAGGAAATAAAGTAACCCACAAACTCTACATACTACCTACTACTAAAAGATGTCTAGGTCAAAGAAGAAATATAAGATGAGAACAGAGATATATAGAGACAAATGAGAATGGCAATATGACACATCAAAACTTCTGGGATGCAGTGAGAGCAGTAATAAGAAAAATGTTTATATCATTGCAGGCCACACTCAAGAAACAAGAGAAACCTCCAAAGTAAAGAACCTAACATCACATCTTACAAAAACTAGAAAAAATAACAACTACAGCAACCCAGAGTCAGCAGAAGGAAGGAAATAATAAAAATGGAACAGACTTGAATGAAATAGTGAACAAAATGACTATACAAAAAATTAATACAACAAAGAGTTGGTTCTTTGAAAAGATTAATAAAATTGACAAATCCCTGCCTAAGTTCACTAAGGAAAAAAGGAGAAAAGACTCATATAGACAAAATCACAAATGAAAGAAAAGTCATGCAGAACCACAGACATCACAGATATATAAAGGATCATACCAGAATGCTGTGAAAGACTATATGCCACCAAATTCAATAGCCTAGGAGAAGTGAGTAAGTATAGAATCTTCCAAGACTGAATCGTAAAGAAATAGAAAATTTAAATAGACCGATAAACAGTGAGCAAACTAAAACAACCTTGAAAAGCCTCTTGAAAAAAAGAAGTTCAGGACCAGATGGCTTCACCAGTGAATTCTACCACATGTTCAAAGAAGGTTTGGTACCTATTCATCTCAAACTCTTCCAAAAAGTTGAAGGAGATGCAGTACTTTCTAACATGTTTTATGAGGCCAACATAACCTACCAAAAACCTGACAAGGATAATACTAGAAAAGAAAACAACAGATTGATATCTTTGATGAATACAGATGCAAAACTCCTACACAAAATAATAGCAAATAGAATACAACAATATATTTTAAAAAGTAATGCACCACTATCAAGTGGGTTTCATTCCAGGGGCACAAGAATGGTTCAACATATGCAAATCAATCAATATAACACACCACATTAACAAAACAAAGGATAAAGTCATATGATCTTATATTAGATGCAAATAAAACATTTGATAAAATATAATGTCCACTTGTGATTAAAACATTCAATAAAATGTGCATATAAGGAATATACCTCAGCATAATAAATCCATATATGACAAACCCTCAGCTAATGCCATACACAATGGTGAAAAACGAAAACTTTTCCTCTATGATCAGGAACAAGGTATGGATGCCCACTCTCCCCACTTTTATTTAACATAGTACTGGATGTCTTATCCAGAACAATCAGATAAGAGGAAGAAATAAAGGGCATCCAAATTGGGAAGTAAAAATAAAAGTGTCACTTTTTGAAGATGACATGATTTTGTGTATAGAAAACCCTAAAGGCTCCACCAAAAAACTATTAGAAACAATAAACAAATACAGTAAAATTGCAGTATACAAAATCAATGTAAAAAATATCCACTGCTTTTCTATATACTACTAGCAAAACTTCAGAAAAAGAAATTTAAAAAAACCAATTCCTTCAGCAATTGCAACCAAAAGAATAAAATACTGAGGAATAAACTTAACAAAGGATGTGAGGGACCTCTATAGTAAAAACTGCAAAGCATTGTGAAAAGAGATTGAAAAAGACACAATGAAATAGAAAGATATTCCACATTCATGGATTGGAGGAATCAACATAGTTAAATGGCCATATTACTCAAAGCCATATACAGATTTAATGTGATCCTCATCAAAATCCCATGTCATTTTTTAAAGAAATAAAACAAAAATTGTCAGATCTGTATGGAACCACAAAACACCCCAAATACCCAAAACAATCTTGAGAAAAAGGAACAAAGCCAGAGATATCTCACTACCTGATTTCAAATTATACTAAAGAGCTATGATAGTCAAAACAGCATGGTATTGGCAGAAAACCAGGCACACAGTCCAATGGAACAGGATTGATAACCCAAAAATAAGACCACAGGCATATGGGCAAGTAATTCTAGACAAAGGAGCCAGAAACACACAATGGAGAAGAAAGCATCTTCAACAAATAGTTCTGGATAAATTAAACAGCCCCATGCAAAAGAATGAAACTAGACTACAGTTTCTCCCCATGTACAAAAATTTATTCAAAATTAATCAAAGACTTACTTATAAGATCTGAAACAATAAATCACATATGTAATGACCAGGTGGCAAGGATGCAACAACCACACAAACTGATTAACATGATACACCATTTTAACAAAATGAAATAAAAAACATAATTACCACAATAGATGCAGACAAAGCATTTGATGTAATTCAACATTTGTTCAAGATAAAAACTCAATAAATTGGGCATAGAAGGAAAATACTTTAACATAATAAAAGCTACATATGACAAGCCCCAGATAACAAGCTCTATGGTGAAATGTTGAACACTTTACTTCTAAGGTGAGAGACAAGAAAAGTATTCCCACTTTTATCACTCCTAATCAACACAGTACTAGAAGTACCAGGCAGAGCAATTAGACAAGAAAAAAAAAAAGACATCTAATACATAAATAAAAGTATAAAATTATCTGTTTGCTGATGACATGACCATATGTAGAAATCCTAAATATTCATCGAGAAAACTGTTAAAACCAATAAACCAATTCAGTAAATTTTCAGTATACAAAAACAACATAAAAATCCGTCACATGTTAACAAACAAACAAACAGTAAACTGTCTGAAAAAGAAATTAAGAAAACCATTCCAGTCTTGATTGAGAGAGATAAAAAGGTAACAGTTAAAAAAATATATTCTTAGGAATAAAGTACTTAAAGAAGTGAACGATTTTACACTGAGAATTATAAAACAATAATGAATAAAATTTTAAAAGACACATAGATGGAAGGATATCTGTGTTCATGGATTAGGAGTTTTAATATAGTAAAATTTCTATAATACTTAATGTGATCTACATATTCTATGCAATCCTGATTAAAATTCTAACAACATTTTTTCATATAAACTTTTTAAAACCTTAAAATTCATATGGAATCAAAAATGACTCTGAAAAGCAAAAGCAATCTTGAATAAAAGAACAAAGTGGAGGCTTTACACTTCTTGATTTCAAATTATGTTACAATGTTATAGTAACCAAAACAGTAGGGTATTGTATACAAACAGACACATAAAACAATGAAACAGAATAGAAAACTCAGACATAAATCCACATGTTTATCACCAATTGATCATAATATATTTGCTAAGAACACACAAGAGGAAAGAAGTAGTCTCTTCAATAAATAGAAAATTGGTTTTACATATGGAGAAGAATAAAATTTGACCTATATCTCACATCATATATAAAAATCAACTCAAAATAAATTAAAATACTTGAAATTAAGACCTGAAACTATAAAACTACTATAAGAAAAGATAGGGAAAAATCTTCCTGATATTGGTATAGAAATGATGTTTTGGATACAACACTGGAAGCACAGGTAATAGCAGAAATAAACAAGTGGAACTACCTCAAAGTGTAAACCTTCTGCACAGCAAAGAAAACAACCAGCATAGTGAAAAGGCAACCTAAAAAACTAGAGAAAATATTTGCAAATATTGTGCCTGATAAGGGATTAACATTCAAGTATATATAGAAATAACTAATACAATTCAAAAGACCTAAATAGATATTTCCCAAAAGAAAACTTCATCCAAAAATTTTTAAAAAATGAACTAAAAAAAAAAGAAAACATTCAAATGGCCAACAGTTATAGGAAAATGTGCTTAACTGCACTAAAAATCAGGGAAATGAAAATCAAAACTATAAGGAGATATCACTTCACACCTATTAGAATGGCTGTTTTCAGAAAGACAAAAGATAAATATTAGTAAGGATTTGGAGCAAATGGAGCCCTTGTATATTGTTGATGAGAATGTAAATGGAAAATAGTAAGAAAGTTCCTCAAAAAATTTAAAAAAGAACTGCCTTATAATCCAACAATCCTATATGTATGTATATAGGATTGTTGGATTATAAATCAGTTTATATATATCCAAAGGAAATGAAATCATAATATTGAAAGTAAACCTAGGACTTCTGGTCAAGATGGTGGTGTAGGCAGCCATGGCTTGCTTCTTTGCACAACCACATCATCAAAATTACAACTAATATATAGAACAATGATCACTCAGAACAGTCAGAAATCAAGTTGAATCGAAATCTGACAACTACACAATTAAAGAAACCACATCTATCCAGGTTGGCAGGAGGGATGCAGAAGCAGAATGGGCTGGTCCCACACCTATGTGTGGTAGGTAAAAATTTGGGAGGGATATCTCAGGAGCGAGGAGTCCCGGCCCCACATCAGGCCCCCCAGCCCAGGGGTCCAGGGCCAGGAAGATAAGTCCCCACAACTTCTGGCTGCAAAAACCAGTGGAGCCCTGGCTGGTATGGCTCAGTAGATTGAGCACTGTCCTGTGAACAAAAGGGTTGCTGGTTCGATTCTCAGTCAGGGCACATGTCTGGGTTGTGGACCAGGTGCCCAGTAAGGGGCATGCAAGAGGCAACCATTGATGTTTATCGCCCTGTCTTTCTCCCTCTCTTCCCCTCTCTCTAAAAATAAATAAATAAACTACCACAAACCCCACAAAAAACAGTGGGGATTGAGTCAGTGGAAGAAACTCCTGGAGTCCCAAGCAGTTCCTCTTAAAGAACCCACACATGGACTGACCTACTCTCTCACTCCTTCTGAGCTCCAGAACTGGGGTTGCAACTTACAGGGCACCAGTGACATGCTGGGAGTGGCTGAAGTGTCTAGCATCAGGGAGAGCAGAGACCATTGTCCCTTTTCTGAACCTTCCCCCCATAGAGCCACAGAGCTGGCAGGCTGGAGCCATATCTGAGACTCCATCAACCTGGTTAACACTGTTTGACCCACCTTGGAGATCCCCAGAGATTCTATACCACACAACTTAAGGGCCCGCCCAAGCTGCTTTTCCATATGAATGACTCATGCTTCACAACTTTGTAAATCTTCTCAGACAAGCAACAGCTAGCCTCAGTAAGCCCCAAGCCTGGCACTAGCAGCAGCCAGCTTAGATTCACAGCTTGGCTTCACCTGGGAATCTCCAAGTAGCAGCCATCTCAGACTGCTTTATAGCTCAGGCAGGTTGGAGCCAGGCAAAACACAGGTGGGGACTGACCTTGGCCTGCACCACCTGGGAAACCCCAGAGCCAGAGTACCCAGTGGCCAGATACAGACCACACTGGAGCACCACCACCCTGCCCCTGCACAGCTGATCCTCCACAGAGGGTGGAGGTTGGTGGTCAGTGGTCAGTTCCTTGCAGCTGACTGGCCTGGGTAAATCCCTACCATTGATCTGCCAAAAGCAACTGAAGCTCAGCTACAAGAGGAGGGTGTACTTAGCCCTCATGAAGGGAATATCTTTGAGTGCCCAGCTTGGGTGATAGGGGAGGCTGTGCCACTGGACCCTACAGGAAACCTACTACATTAGAGCACACTACCAAGACATGGAGTTAAAGAAGCTCTACCTAATACATAGAAACAAACACAGGAAGGCTGCCAAAATGAGGAGACATGGAAACATGGGCCAAATAAAAGAACAGAACAAAACTCCAGGAAAAACACTAAATGAGTCTCACTCCATGTCTTGGAAAGCATTATGCTAAGTGTAGCTATGGGTCAGCTACAAAAAAATGACCAAAATGAGAAGCCAATCTCTTAAAATAGTTAATCATTAACTATATATCAATTTTAACTGATAAACTATAGCAAATAAGCAAAGAAACTTTTTACTCAAATAATTATTCACTAATCTGAAGGAATATGAACCAGCACTTGAAAATAATAACAGAAGTATAAAGCAAAATCTTCAGAGTTTAGTAGACACTTGTGGAAAAGAACAAAAAGGTAGAAAAGTTAGCATTTAATTAAAGTATTTCTTTTTGAAATCATTTTTATTTTATTCTAGTACAGTTGATCAATTTTTCCCTCTTTGCCCTCCTCCACCCATCCTACACCCCGGTTCCCACAGTCAATTTCCACACTGTTGTCTATGCTTGTGGGTCATTCATATATATTGTTTGTCTAGTCCCTTCACCTTGTTTCTACCCTCTCCCTCTCCCCTTATACTCTGGTCACTTTCAGTCTGTTCCATGTTTCCATGCCTGTGGTTCTGTTTTGTTCGTTAGCTCATTTTGTTCATTAGATTCCTTTCAGAGGTGAGATCATATGGTATTTGTCTTTCACCTCCTGGCTTATTCCACTTAGCATAAAGCTCTCCAGTTCCATCCATGTTATTGTGAAGGGTAGGAGCTCCTTCTTTCTTTCTGCTGCATAATATTCTCCTACAAGATGGCACAATGAATAATTAAAACATAAAAGGAAAACTAGAAATGTTCAAGATTCTGGTTTTATGTCATGCTTATTAACACATGTCTTTCCTGAGTTTTGGGAGATAAAACTCATATCAAATACATATATATTTGTTTATATATATGTATATATAAACAAATATGTATATATGTTTACATACATACATATTATATATGTAAAAAAGGGAACAGAGTTTATAAAAATCATCAAGAAAAAATAAACTCAAAGATGAAATTAAAGCTGTGATTTGGGTAGTGACATTTGAAAACACAGAGAAAAATTATCTCATAAGAATCAAAACAAGCTACCAGATAGTTTGCCAATCTTTACTTAATCTTTGAGATATTTTGAAATGAGAGATTTGAACTTAAAATCTTGTAATGGTTTAATTTGATAACGGGCAATAATTAAATATAAAGAGTCAAACTATTTTTTGTGAAGAAGTCTTAAGCATGTATATATAAATGACAGCTTTAAAATGTGTTAGCATAACTCATTGTATTTTAATGAATATGATCATACTCTTCAATATAAAAAACATTACTATTGCATTTGTTGTCAAATACAAGTATACATTTTCATATTGTTTAGACTATTTCTACTGTTTAATATCATAAATTCATTACTTTAAATTTTATACCTTCCTTCATTGATAATGTTACATGTTTAATAGAAAGGTATTAGTTATAATAGGTTTTGTTTCAAGTAATTAATAGAGGCAATACCAAACTTAACACTTATTTTTGTAAATTAAAGTTGTTTTTAGTCAAAAGTATTTAATATTACAAAATATGAGAATTAGAATACCACTTTTTACTTCTAGGATTTATTAATTTCAACTTTCTATACCATTTTATAAATTCCAGAAATATGTATTCAAAATGTCATAATAATGGGCTATTGTACATTTTCAAATCAATTCTATCTACTTAGAAGTTTTATTACACATTATATATATATTTGAAATGATCATATTCTGAGGCAAGTATTTGCTTTACTTATAGCAATGATTTTTGCTGAATTCCAAAACTGTTTTATTTTCTAATGACAATTACCCTTTTCTTAACAATACATCTATCCAGGTGGCAGCTGGAACACAGCAGGCTACATTACTGTGGAAGGAGGGATAATTTTGGCCATTAAGACTGGGATAATTCCCCTGTGATTACATAAAACTGACAAAATGCAGGACCTCAGTGTTTATGGTAGTAAATGAAAAACACTCAGGCACTCAAGCTTCAGGAAATTGAATTTATCTACACACTTCAGAAGCTAAATCAACTGTGATGAGTTCTAAAAATATGGAGCAAGAACTGACTAATTTAATAAAATTTTGTTATAATAGGGCTTTTTACAAATTTTTAAAATACACAGTTGAAAAAATCTCTAAGCCAAGATGATGGCACGTAGACATAGCACTTTGTTGATCTGGTTACACCAACATTTTCTATATAAATATTAGAGAGTAAAGTGAACAAAAATTGTCAGTCCATGGCTGTAAAGTCATAATTCACTGAGATAAAAAACAAACCCAAACAAAACTATCCAATACCTGATTATGTAAAATGGGCAAAGAGAAACTAAATATCAGAAGTGTATAGACTTCCCTTTCCTTTGGGGTCAAATTCATAAAATATTTTCCAAGATCAAGGTCAATAAGTTTAGTACCAATGTTTTCTTCTATGTCATTTTAGTTTCATATTTTATATTTAGGTCTTTGGTCAATTTTGAATTAACCTTTGTACATGGGGACAAACTGTAATCTAGTTTCATTCTTTTTGAATGAGGCTTCCCAATTTTTCCAGCTCCATATATTGAAGAGGCTTTCTTTTCTCCATTGTGTGTTTTTAGTCCCTTTGTCTAAAATTATTTGCCCATATGCATATGGTTTTATTTCTGGGGTTTCAGTTCTGTTCAGTTGGGCTGTGTGCCTGGTTTTCTGCCAATACCATGCTGTTTTGACTATCATGGTTCTGTAATATAATTTGAAGTCAGGTAGTGTAACACTTCCAGCTTCATTCTTTTTTTCACAGGATTGTTTTGACTATTCAGGGTTTTCTTTGGTTCAATACAAATATGATGTTTTTTGCTCTATTTTTTTAAATGAATATTGGAATGAATTTGACCCCAAAGATAAGGGAAGTAAAGGCAAAAAATAAATTAATGTGACTACATCAAACTAAAAAGTTTCTGCACATTAAAAGAGACCATGAACAAAAAAAAAATTCAGCAAAGCAAATGGCACTATGCTAAGTGAAATGAGCTAGACAGTGAAAGACAAATACCATATGATCTCACCTTTAAGTGGAACCTAATCAACAAAAGAAACAAGTGAGCAAAATAGAACCAGAGACATTGAAATAAAGAACAAAGTGACAGTAACCAGAGCAGATATGGGAGGGGATAATGGGGGAAAAGGATGAAGGGTTTTCAGGAACAACTATAAAGGGCACATGGACAAAACCAAGAGGGGTGAAGTCAGGGGAGGGATAGAGGGATGGTTGGGGTAGGGGAGAGGGATGGGGGAAAAAGGCAGAAAACTGTACTTGAACAACAATAAAATTTTTAAAAATGGCGTAAGATATTTGTAAACAACACTTTTGACAAGGTGATGATATTCAAAATATATAAAGAACTCATAAAAATCAACACCAAACAAATAATCCAATTAAAAATGGGCAGAGGACCTGAACTGACACCTCTCCCACGTAGACTTCCAAATGGCCAACAGATATATGAAAGGATGCTCAACTTCACTAGTTATTAGGGAAATGTAAATCAAAACTACAATGAGATACTACATCACACCTGTTAGAATGGCTGTTATCAACAAGAAAAGTAACAACAAGTATTAGAAAGCTTGCAGACAGAAAGGAACACTTACTCACTGATGGTGGGAATGTAAATTGGAATGGCCACAAGGGAAAAACAGTATGGCAGTTCCTCAAAAAGTGAAAATTGAGTTACCATATCACCCAGCAACCTCTCTTGAGTATCTACCCTACAAACCTGAAAACATTTATACACAAAGATGTACGAAGTCTGTCCAGAAAATAGCCAGCCATGGGCTATGAAAAATAGAGACATTTATTGAAGAAGATACAAGATACAAGAAACATTGTACATAGGACAGTGATGCCTCAGTCCCCTTCAAAGTAGGCACATTGGGAACTCCCACAGTTCTTGCAGCATCTCTTCCACTGTTCAAAACCCTCTGCAAAATCCTGTGTTGGAATCACCATCAGCTGCCCTGTCGTATTTTCCTGAATCTCATCAATGGTCTGAAATCTCTTCCCTTTCAAGGGTGATTTTAGTTTTGGGAAAAGCCAGAGGTAGCAGGGCACCAAATCTGGGCTGTAGAGGCGTTCAGTCACCTGGGTGATTTGACATTTCATCAAAAATCTCTGCACAAGATGTGACATGTGAGCAGGTGCATTGTCGTGATGAACCTGGCAATCATCAGTTGCCCATAGCTGCTGCCATTTTCATTGTATTCCATCTCTCAACTGACAAAGAACATTGAGGAAGTACTCCTTATTAATTGTTTGGCCTGGAATGGCATACTCATGGCAGACAACAGTTAACATGGTCTTGATCTTGCTGTGACTTTGTCGCACCTTCTTCAGGTGTGGAGAACCAGGCAACTCCCAGTGGGACAACTGGGCTTTTGTGTCCAGATGATAGCTATAGGCCCATGATTAATCTGCAGTTATGACCTTGAGGAAATCTGGTTCATTAGTAGCGGTTTGAGTCAAGTCATTAGCAACTGTAGCACAATGCTCCTTCTGCTCTGGTAGCAGAAGCCATGGAATGAATTTTGCCACAACATGTTTCATGCCAAGATCCTGCATCAAAGTCTTGGACACAGTAGTTTTTGGAATCCCCAGATCAGCTTCTAGTTCTCGCACTGTCAGTCACTGATATTTGTTGACTGCAGCCCACACACATTCAACATTCTCAAGTGTTCTGCCTGTTGCAGGCCTTCCAGAACATGGATCACCTTCAACAGATTCTGGATCATTTTTGAAATGTTTGTGCCACACTTTTATTTACACTGCACTCATTACATCATCCCTAAAAGCCTTCTGAATCATCTGAATATTTTCTGCAGAGGAATGTTCAAGCTTAATGCAAAATTGGATGCAGATTTGTTTTTCTGTTTGCTCAGTCATTTTGAATGTGACGGCCATAACAGTACACACGCTCACTCAACGGCGTCTACTGCCCCCATTGACTAGTACAGTGAAGTTGTCATTGTTCACACCTACACATTCTAGTCCACTTTCCTTGGTTGCCAGGTGTCATCGATGTTGTGCAAACTGTTCTCGTTATATTAACAATGGCTGGAGTTTTTCCAGACAGACCTCATATATTGATTGTGCATCTTGTAACTTTATACATTCTTTTAGTATTTCTAATAACTTTTTGGTTGAGTCTTTAAGGTTTTCTCTATATAATATCACATCATCTGTGAAAATGACAGTTTCATTTTTTTCCTTTCCAATTTTGATGTCTTTTATTTTTTTTTCTTGCCTAGTAGCATTGCCTAGGACGTTCAGTACTATATTGACTGAAGATGGCAAGAATAGGCATCTTGTCTTGTTCTTGATCTGAGAGGAGAAGCTTTTAATTTTTCACTGTTGAGTATGATGTTAGCTTAGGGTTTGCAAATGGCCATTACTATGTTAAGGTACTTTCCTTCTATATCCATTTATTTAGATTTGTTATCCTAAATGGATGTTTTTATCTTGTCATATGCTTTGTCTGCATATATTGATAAGATCATATGATTTTTCTTTCATTTTGTTAATGTGGTGTATTACATTAATTGATTCATGGATGTTTAACCATGCTTGCATTTCTAGAATGAATCTCACTTGATCATAGTGTATAATCCTTTTAATGTAGTATTTTATTTGCTAGTATTTTGTTGAGAATTTTTGTATCTATGTTTTTAAAAAAATTATTTGGGGAAATGCAAGTCTTTTTTTTATTGTTGACACTATTACAGATGTCCCCATCCTCCCCCCTGCACCCCATCACCCTTGCCTACCTCCACCCAGCCCCCACCCCCTTCCCTCAGGCCACCACCACACTGTTGTCTCTGTCTATGGGTTATACATATATGGTCTTTGGCTAAATCATGTTTACTAGTTATTGGCCTGTTATTTTCTTTTTTAGTGATGTCTTTACCTGGTTTTCACATCAGGGTAATGTAGGCCTCATAAATGATTAGGAAGACTTTGAGGAGGATAGGTATTAAATCTTTAAATATTTGATAGAATTTACTAGTGAAACCATCTGGTACTATATTTTCTTTTGGGGGAGGTTTTCAATTACACTTTCAATTTCCTTCCTAGTGATCGATTTATTCAAATTTTCTAATTCTTCATAATTCAGTCTAGGAAGGTTGTTTGTTTCTAAGAATTTGTACATTTATTCTAGGTTGTCCAATTTATTGGAGTACAACTTCTCATAGTATTATTTTTATAATTGTTTGTATTTCTGTGGTATGCATTGAACTTATCTGTTTTCATTTCTGATTTTGATTCTTCTCTCATTTTTCCTTATGAGTCTAATATTTGTCAATTTTGTTCATCTTTTGAAAGGGCAGCTCTTCATTTTATTAATTTTTTCTATTGTCTTTTTATTCTCTATTTATTTCTGCTCTAATTCTTATTATTCTCTTCCTTTTACTAACTTTGGAATTCATTTGTTTTTCCTCTTCTAGTTCCTTAAGGTATAATGTTAAATTGTTTATTTGAGATTTTTCTTATTTCTTCAGGTAGGCCTGTATTGCTATAAACTTACTTTTCAGTACCACTCACTTTTGCTGCATCCTAAAGATTTTGATATATTGCATTTTCAATTATCTCTAGGTATCTTTTGATTTCTTTTGTTTTTTCATCAACCCAATTGTTCAGTAGCATGTTGTTTAATCTCCACATATTTAAGATTTTTTTTCAGGTTTCTTCTTGTAGTTGATTTCTAGTTTCATATTGTCGTGGTCTGAAAAGATGCATAATATGATTTCAGTCATCTCATATTTATTGAAATTTGTTTTGTGTTCCAACATATGATCTATCTCTGAGAATGCTCTATGCACACTTGAGAAGAATGTATGTATGTACTGTCATTTTGGAACAGAAAGTTGAATAATATCTGTTAGGTCTGTCTGGTCTAATGTGTAGCTTAAGGCCAATGTTGCCTTGTTTTTCTGTCTGGATGATGTACCCATTGGTGCAAGTAGTGTGTTAAAATCATCATTATTAAAGGGGTACTTCCTATTTCCCTCTTTAGGTTTGTTAATAATTATATATTTTGATGCTCATAGGTTGGGTGCTTATATATTAATAAATATTATGTTTTCTTAATGGATTTTCCACTTTATCATTATAAAATGTCATCTTTGTCTCTTGCTACCTTTTTTGTCCAGAAACATATTTTGTCTGATAAAATTTTAGCTACCCCAGCTTGTCTCTGAATACCATTTGCTGGAGTATCATCTTCTACCCCTTCAAATTGAGCCTCTCCCTGTCTTTGGAGGTGAGATGTGTCTCCTGAAGTCAGCATGGAGTGGGTCTTATTTTTTAATCCATTTAACCACTCTGTACCTTATTTTGGTGAGTTCAGTCCATTTATACTTAGGGTGATTATTTTTTGGTTGCTCTATATCACCATTGTTTCTTTTCCCTTTTGATCCTCTCTGCTTTAAAATTTAGTGTTTTTCTATGATATTTTTCTTTGTTTCACCCTTTTTATGTTTTATGTCTCAGCTGTACATTTTTTTGTGGTTACTATAATTTTGTATTAAATGTCTCATACATAAAAGTAGTCCTTTTCCTTTTGATAGCACCTTAGCTTCATTTACCTATATAAGTTTGGTCCTTTTCCTCCTCCCCTTTTAAGTTTTTGTTGTCACAAGTTATTCAGCTTTCTGTTGTGCATTCATTATGAAATTACAGTAACTGAAATTATTTTTAGTACTTTTTTCCCTTAAAGTGTTTAATACCCTATTCTAGAATGGAGTTGCAATTTTCTGATTCTGTCTCTTTGTAACCTTACTCAAAATATTGTGCTTTTTTTGTAATTTTGTTTCAGGTATAAGAGCTCTTTTCAATATTTCCTTTTTGTACCATACATATCTTGTGGTGATAAATTTCCTTAGCTTTTGTTTTTCTGAGAAAGACCTTATTTCTTTTTCATAGGTAAAGGATCATTTTGCTGGATGTTATTCTTGGCTGGTGGTTTCACTCTTTCAAAATTTTGAATATATCATTCCATTCTCTCCTAGTCTGTATATTTTCTTCTGAAAAAGTTAATGATAATTTAATGGGGTTTCCTTTGTAAGTAACTGTCATTTTTTTTGCCCCTGCCTGTCTTGAGAATTCTTTCCTTATCTTTAACTTTTTACATTTACTTTTTGATATGTGTTTTGGTGAAGGTCTTTTTGCGTTGAGATGATTAGGTGTTCTGTTAGCTTTTTGTACTTGTATGTCCTATTCCTTGCCTAACCCTGTGGCAGGTTCTGGAAGTTCTTATCAACTATTTGGATAGGCTCTCTGGTCCTTTCTCCCTCTTTTCCCCTTGTAGAATACCCATTATCTTCATGTTGCCCTTTCTAACAGAGCCAGATATTTCTTGTAGTGTTCTTTCATTAGAAAAACTTAGTTCTCTCTGTTCTACCACCTGAATTATTTGTAAATGTCTATATTTGAATTTACTATTTTTTCTCTGCCCATATAGTCCCCTCTATTTCCTATCTTTTTAATGCCTTATTCATCTCATTATAGAGTTCTTCAGATCCAGAATTTGTGTGTGTGTCATTTCAATCTTTTTGGTAAAGTACTCATTCTGCTGATTAATGTTATTCCTGGTTTGGTACTGCTTTTCTGAGTTACTTTGTATCTGTTTTATTTTTCTCATGACTTTTATTTTGAACACTCTGCCATTTATACCAAAATCTTCTGTACTTTTGAGTTAGGTGTCTGGAAAATTGTCATTTTCTTTCTGTATTTCAGTGTCACCATGGTTGTTCATGGTGCTTGATTGGTTGTTTTTCTGCAGGTGCATTTGAGGTAGTCAGCTCCTTTCTCTTTTAGGAACTGTTTTGATTTTAAGAATTCAGCATGTTGGTAATTAGAGGTCTTTCTTATGCTTTCCAGTAGAATGTGTCATAGCTCAAGGTTTTGTTTTCTCTTACCTGTGCTACTTGCTCCTCCACGGTCACAGTGGAAGGGCATTTGTGTGATTATGGAAGTCGCAGTCTTGGTGACCAAGATTGTGGGTGCCCCATTGTTTCAAGGTTTCCTCAGTCTTAGAACACCTCCACCATGGTTGGGGGATGTGGCAGTTGGTAAGGAACTGGCTGTCACTAGACACTGTGCTCCTATGTAGTTCTCTGTGCCTTCTGGCATCACTGTGCTGTAGCTAGGAGGGTGTCAACACATCTTTGCTTTTGCTACTGCTACAAGCAACTGGGATAAAGAGCTGGATTTTTAAGCATCATTGTTGTTTCTGCCTTTCTTACCCTCCACCAGGCCTTAGTTTGGGGCTCCTACAGCTTCTCCATTGCTACAGGATTAGCTTGGGTTTCGGGCTCAGCCATGACAGTTAAAGAAATACATTTGTGGGGACCACCTCTTTCCTTCCCACCTTCTTGCCTCCCCTACGCATTTCAATATACCCACCTTTAGATACTAGTGTGTGGATTTCTCAGGTATGCTACTGCGTTTAGCACAGGAACCTTTGTTGGGTTGTAGATGACTACTTGTATATTTAAGGGGAGATACATAATGATTCTCTCACTCCACCATGGTCTGAACTTTGGACATTAAAAGGACACCCTGCTTACATGATATAAATATTATTGGAACTTTATTTTCATTTAGAGTTCTCAAAAGAAGTTTGTAATACACAAAGACAAATTCAGAAGCTTTATCAATTTTAAAACAATTCACAGACACGATTATTTATAAGAATTTGGATAACATAGAAGGCTGAAATGTTTTTGCTTAGATAACCACTCTTCTCATTAGTCAACTAATTCCAGTGATTTTCAGTTTTCTTTGAAGTAAAATACCACAAATATATTATTTTCTTACTGTAATTTTACACAGGGTTGAAGTCTGTGCTCTTTTATAATTTTGCATTTTATTAAATTTATTAGAGTGATGTTGGTTAATAAGATCATATACATTTCAAGTGCACATTCATGCTACATGATCTGCATATTGCACTGTGTGCCCACCTCCCAAAGTCAAATCATCTTCCATCACCATATATTTGACCTCTTTTACCCTTCATTCACATTCCCTCTGATAACCATCATACTGTTGTCTGTGTATATGAGTTTCAGTTCCACATATAAGTGAAATTATATGGTCCTTACTTTTTTCTGACTGACTTATTTTGCTTAGCATAATATTTTAAGGTCCCTCCATGTTGTCACAAATGGCAATATTTCATCTTTTTTATGGCTGAGTAGTTATTCCATAGTACATAAGCACCACATATTCTTTATACAATTACCTATCAAAGGACACTTTGGTTGTTTCTTTTTTTTTTTTTTTTTTTTTCAGAGTTTGGCCCTTGGAGGTTTTATTATTTTTTTTTCCTTTTTTTTTTTTTTCTTTTTCCTTTTTTTTTTTATTGTTATTTAATTACAGTTGTATGCCTTTTCTCCCCATCCCTTCACCCCACCCCAGGTGAACCCACTTCCCTCCCCCCTCTCCACCCTCCCCCTTGGATTTGTTCATGTGTCCTTTATAGTAGTTCCTGTAATCCCCTCTACCCACTGTCCCCGCCCCCACCCCCCACCCCTGCCCTTGCTATTGTTACATTGTTCTTAACTTCAATGTCTCTGGTTATATTTTGTTTGCTTTTTCCTTCTAGTGCTTATGTTCCAGTTAAAGGTGAGATCATATGGTATTTGTCCCTCACTTCCTGGCTTATTTCACTTAGCATAATGCTCTCCAGTTTCATCCATGCTGTTGCAAAGGGTATAAGCTCCTTCTTTCTCTCTGCTGCGTAGAATTCCATTGTGTAAATATACCATAGTTTTTGGATCCACTCATTTGCTGATGGGCACTTCGGTTGCTTCCAGTACTTGGCTATTGTAAATTGTGCTGCTATGAACATTGGGGTGCACAGATTCTTTTGGATTGGTGTTTCAGTGTTCTTAGGGTATAATCCCAGCAGCGGAATTACTGGGTCAAAGGGCAGTTCCATTTTTAGTTTTCTGAGGAAATTCCATATTGTTTTCCACAGTGGCCTCACCAGTCTGCATTCCCACCAACAGTGCACGAGGGTTCCCTTTTCTCCGCATCCTCTCCAACATTTGTTTGTGGATTTGTTTATGTTGGCCATTCTGACTGGTGTGAGATGATACCTCATTGTGGTTTTAATTTGCATCTCTCTGATGGCTAGTGATGCTGAGCATCTTTTCATATGTCTCTGGGCCATCTGTATGTCTTCCTTGGAGAAGTGTCTGTTCAAGTCCTTTGCCCATTTTTTAATTGGGTCGTTTGTCTTCCTGGAGTGGAGTCGTGTGAGTTCTTTATATATTTTGGAGATCAGGCCCTTGTCTGAGGTATCATTGGCAAATATGTTTTCCCATATTGTTGGTTCTCTTTGTAATTTGGTGCTGTTTTCTTTAGCCATGCAGAAGCTTTTTATTTTGATGAGGTCCCATTTGTTTATTCTTTCCTTTATGTCCCTTGCTTTAGGGGATGTGTCTGTGAGGATGTTGCTGCGTGGAATGTCTGAGATTTTCCTGCCAATGTTTTCCTCAAGGACTTTTATGGTGTTACAGCTTATATTTAAGTCTTTTATCCATCTTGAATTTATTTTCGTGTATGGCGTAAGTTGGTGATCGAGTTTCATTTTTTTGCACGTAGCTGTCCAGATCTCCCAACACCATCTGTTGAAGAGGCTGTTTTTGCTCCATTTTATGCTCCTGCCTCCTTTGTCAAATATTAATTGATCGTATAGATTTGAGTTTATTTCTGGGCTCTCTATTCTGTTCCATTGGTCTATGTGCCTGTTTTTATGCCAGTACCAGGCTGTTATGATTACCGTGGCCTTATAATACAGTTTGATATCAGGTATTGTGATCCCTCTTGCTTTGTCCTTCTTTCTCAAAATTGCTGCTGCTATTCGAGGTCGTTTATGGTTCCATATGAATTTCTGCAATGTTTGTTCTATATCTGTGAAATATGTCATGGGTACTCTAATAGGGATTGCATTGAATCTATAAATTGCTTTGGGTAGTATGGCCATTTTGATGATGTTAATTCTTCCAATCCATGAACATGGTACATGCTTCCATTTGTTTGTATCTTCCTTAATTTCTTTCTTCAGTGTTGTATAGTTTTCTGAGTACAGGTCTTTTACCTCCTTGGTTAGGTTTATTCCTAGGTACTTTATTTTTCTTGTTGCTATATCGAATGGGATTTTTTTCCTGATTTGTGTTTCTGCAGTTTCGTTGTTGGTGTACAGGAATGCCTTTGATTTCTGGGTATTGACTCTGTATCCAGCTGTTTTGCCAAATTCATTTATTAGGTCGAGTAGTTTTTGAGTGGAGTCTATAGGGTTTTCCATGTACACTATCATGTCGTCTGCAAACAGTGACAGTTTCATTTCCTCCTTTCCAATTTGGATGCCTTTTATTGCTTTCTCTTGTCTGATTGCTGTGGCTAGGACTTCCAATATTATGTTGAATAGGAGTGGTGAGAGAGGGCATCCTTGTCTTGTTCCTGATCTTAGTGGGAAAGCTCTAAGTTTTTGTCCATTGAATGTGATGTTGGCTGTAGGTCTCTCATATATGGCCTTAATTATGTTGAGGACTGCTCCCTTTATTCCCACTTTGCTGAGTGTTTTTATCAGAAATGGGTGCTGTATCTTATCGAACGCTTTTTCCGCATCTATTGATATGATCATGTGATTTTTGTCTTTGCTGTTGTTGATGTGATGTATTATGTTTATTGATTTGCGAATATTGTACCATCCTTGCATCCCTGGGATGAATCCCACTTGGTCATGGTGGATGATCTTTTTAATATATTGCTGGATGCGGTTTGCTAATATTTTGTTGAGAATTTTAGCGTCTATGTTCATCAGCGATATTGGCCTGAAGTTTTCTTTCTTCGTTGTGTCTTTATCTGGTTTTGGGACTAGGATGATGTTGGCTTCATAAAAAGAGTTTGGGAGTCTTCCATCAGTTTGGATTTTTTCGAATAGTCTGTGAAGGATAGGGGTTAGTTCTTCCTTAAATGCTTTGTAGAAATCTCCTGTGAAACCATCTGGTCCAGGGCTTTTGTGTGATGGGAGTTTCTTGATGACTGCTTCAATTTCCTTTGCTGATATTGGTCTGTTCAGGTTTTCTGCTTCTTCTTCAGTCAGTTTTGGAAGATTATATTTTTCTAGAAATGTGTCCATTTCACCTAGGTTTTCAAATTTCTTAGCATATAGGTCTTCATAGTAATTTCTTACGATCCTTTGTATTTCTGTGGTATCAGTTGTAATCTCTCCTCTTTCATTTCTAATTCTGTTTATTTGGATCCTCTCTCTTTTCTTCTTGATAAGCCTACTTAAAGGCTTGTCGATTTTGTTTATCTTTTCAAAGAACCAGCTTCTGGATTCATTGATCCTTACAATTGTGCTTTTAGTCTCTATGTCATTTAGTTCTGCTCTGATCTTGGTTATTTCCTTCCTTCTGCTTGCTCTGGGCTGTCTTTGTTGTTGTTCCTCCAGTTCTTGTAGGCGTAGGGTTAGGTTGTTTGTGTGAACTGTTTCTAACTTCTTAAGGTAGGCCTGTATTGCTATGAACTTCCCTCTCAGGACTGCCTTTGCTGTGTCCCATAGGTTTTGGGTTGTTGTGAGTTCGTTTTCATTTGTTTCCAGGAAGTTTTTGATTTCTTCCCTAATCTCGTTCTTGACCCATTCATTGTTTAATAGCATGCTATTCAGTCTCCATGCTTTTGAGTGTTTTGGGTTTTTACCCTTGGCGTTGGTTTCTAGTTTCAGACCCTTGTGGTCAGAGAAGATGCTTGATATGATTTCAATTTTCTTGAATTTGTTGAGGCTTGCTTTGTGTCCTATCATGTGGTCTATCTTTGAAAAAGTTCCATGGACACTTGAAAAGAACGTGTATTTTGCTTCTTTGGGATGAAAAGCTCTGTATATATCAGTTAAGTCCATTTCCTCTAAGGTATTGTTAAGTGACACAATATCTTTGTTGATCTTTTGTTTGGAAGACCTGTCCATTTTTGATAGTGGGGTGTTAAAATCCCCTACTATAATTGTGTTGCTGTCAATATCTTTCTTGAAATCCTCCAAGATTTTCTTTATGTATTTGGGTGCTCCTATGTTGGGTGCATATATATTTACAATGTTTATGTCTTCTTGGTGGATTCTTCCTTTGAGTATTATGAAGTGACCTTCTGGGTCTCTCTTTATGGCCCTTCTTTGGAAGTCTATTTTGTCAGATATGAGTATTGCTACCCCTGCTTTTTTTTCCTGTCCGTTTGCTTGGAAAATTTGTTTCCAGCCCTTCACTTTCAGTCTGTGTAAGTCTTTTGTCCTGAGATGGGTCTCTTGTAGGCAGCATATGTGTGGGTCATGTTTTCTTATCCATTCAGCTGTTCTATGTCTTTTGATTGGAGCATTTAATCCATTTACGTTTAAGGTTATTATCGATAGGTAGTTATTCATTGCCATTATTTCCTACCTGTGTTCCTCTGTCTTTCTCTTTTCCTTCCTTTCCTTAAAGCAGTCCCTTTAGCATCTCTTGCAGAGCTGGTTTGATGGAGCTGTATTCTTTTAGACTTTTTTTGTCTGGGAAACTCTTTATTTGGTCTTCTATCTTGATTGAGAGCCTTGCTGGGTAAAGTAGTCTTGGTTGCAGGCCTCTGGTTCTCAGTACTTGGAATATTTTTTGCCATTCTCTTCTGGCTTGGAGCGTTTCCATTGAGAAGTCAGTTGCTAACCTTATTGGGGCTCCCTTGTATGTTACTTCCTTTTTCTCCCTTGCTGCCTTTAAGATCCTCTCTTTGTCTTGGAAATTTGCCATTTTAATTATGATGTGTCTTGCAGTGGGTCTCTTTGGGTCCCTCTTGCTTGGGACTCTCTGTTTCCTGGATTTGGGTGACTTTTTCTCTCCTCAGATTAGGGAAATTTTCCATCATTACTTTTTCAAACAGGTTTTCTATCCCTTGCTCTTCTTCTTCTCCTTCTGGTATTCCTATGATACGGATATTGTTACGTTTCATGTTGTCCTGCATTTCCCTTATTGCCTCTTCATTCTTTCTGAGCCTCTTTTCCTTTTCTTGCTCCTTCTGGGTGTTTTTTTCTACTTTATCCTCCAGCTCGCTGATCCGATCCTCTGCTTCATCAAGTCTGCTTTTAATTCCTTCTACTGTGTTCTTCAATTCAGAAATTGTATTCTTCATTTCCGCTTGGCTCTTGTTGATATTTTCTATTTCCTTTTTCATGTTGATATAGTTTGCAGTGAGTTCATTGTAGTTTCCTTGTAGTTTCTGGTAGTTCTCTTTGAGCTCAGAGAGCTCAGTGAGTTTCCTGATGACCATTGCTTTGAACTCAGTATCTGATAGTTGACTTGCCTCTTTTTCGGTTAGTATTCTTTCTGAGACTTCCTCCTTTCCTTTCATTTGGGAATTGTTTCTTTGTCTTCCCATTGTTTGTGAGGCTCTTCTTGTTGGCCTCTGTGTCTTAAATTGCTTTGTTCTGACTCCCTGGATTTATGATATGAACTTCTATGGTAGAATGCCAATGGGATTCGGTGGTGCTGTCTCCTTACTCTCCTGTGCTCACTGGTCTTGAGCTGACGTTTATGTGTTTAACACGGTCTAACTCTAGTCTTTTCAGCACTCCAGGTTTTGTTGTCTCACCTGTGGGAAAAAGAGAAAGGGGGGGCGAAAGAAAAGAAAAAAAAAACAACACACACACACACACAAAACAAACCAAAACAAAGATGGGAAGGAGGGAAAAAGGAAATAGGAAAGGAGGAAAGGAAGGAAGGAGGGAAGAAGGAATAAAGAAAGATCGGAGGCAAGATAAGAAGGAATTTTAACAAAAATTAAAACATAGAAATAGATAAAAGAAGGCAGGAAGAAGACATAAAAATGGTAAAGGATGGGAGGAAGAAGGAATGAAAAAAAAGAAAAAAAGAGAGAGGAAGAAGGAATTCAGGGGGAAAGGAAAAAAAAGAAAAAGGATAAAAAAAAAAAATCTTCTGTTGGCTTTAAACCAGTCAGGTTATTTCTGGTGGTGTCCTGTCTGTGCAACGGGAGGGGGTGGTTGGAAGGATTGGTTTCACTTTTCTCTCTTCCTGGGTCACACTCTTCGCTGTTTTGTACGTGTGGTCCCTGGCAGTCAATCAGTCCGTTGATCAGCCAATCCAGCCGCTTTGGCTTGTGACGCGTGCGCTCGTAGCAGGGGAATCCAGCCGCTTTGGGTCTGTGACGTTATTTTGTGCCCTGAGCGCGCAGCCGGCGGACCAATCGAGCCGCCAGGGCTTGGAATGCTGGCGCGCAGGTGGCAGATTCAGCCGCCTTGGGGTTAGGACACTCGCCAGCAGCTTTGTATTTGGAAAACGGGCACCCAGCCGGCCCTGTGCTTGGTGAGCGCGCGCAGCCCGCTGAGCCACAGGCTCTGTGCTTGGGGGCCCGATCCAGCCGCCCTGGGCTTGAGTCACTCGGGCGGGCGGGGCCGCCCTTGGACTGAACCACGCGGCACTCGGTTCCGAGGTTTTGGGCCTGTGGGTGGAGCAGCTAGTCTCTGCTCCAAATTATCTCGGAGGTTTCAGGTGTGGGCGCCCCTCCGGGGTTTCAAGTGTGGGTCCCGTTCGCTAATCTGCTCGCGCGCGCGACCGGACCTCAGGTGAGCGTAGCAGTCCAGGGGTGGAGGGGGAGGGGCGCCAGGGGCCTCGGCTACTACCGAGAGTTCTCTAATTAGCCCCTGAGTGTCTCTATTTTCTTTTTCTTTTTGAGAAATTCCTCCTTTTCAAGCCCCCCTGGTCTAATCAAGCACCTGGCTGCTCACAGCGCAGCCTGGCCCTCTCCCAAGACTCCTGCCGCAGCCCCTGCGCCAGGGCTGGCGCTTCTGCCGCCCTTGTACCGCGCGGTCCTGGGTCCCGTGGACCTTATTGTCCTTGAGCACTCTTCTTACCGTCAGATCTTTCAGTGTCCTCTATCTTTGGTCTCTGATCTTCGTATATGCTGGAATACTGTTGGCTGTTCGCTCTGCTCCTCAGATCAGCTAGGTATTTCCCTGGCGTTGAGGGGAAGTGGACTCCGCTCCCACCTATGTTGCCGCCATCTTCCCTCCCAGATCGCCCTTCCACTTTGGTTGTTTCCATGTCTTGGCCACTGTGAATAATGATGCAATTAACATAAGGGTGCATACGAGGTCTATATGGAAAAAATCCAGCCATTGTTAATATAACAAGAATGGTTTCCATGACATTGATGTAACCTGGCAGCCAAGGAGAATAGACTGGAATGTGCATGCATGAACAATGACGACTTCACTGTACTAGTCAGGGTGCAGTACACACCACTGAGTGTGTGTATTGTGTGGCCGTCACATTCAAAATGACTGAGCTAGTAGAGCAATGAATCTGAATCCAACTTTGCATTAAGCTTGAACATTCCTCCATGGAAACTATTCAGATGATTCAGAAGGCCACAGCTATGGGCAACTGATGATTGCCAGGCTCATCACGACAATGCACCTGCTCACATGTCACATCTTGTGCAGAGATTTTTGATGAAATGTCAAATCACCCAGGTGACTGAACGCCTCTACAGCCCAGATTTGGTGCCCTGCTACCTCTGGCTTTTCCCAAAACTAAAATCACCCTTGAAAGGGAAGAGATTTCAGACCATTGATGAGATTCAGGAAAATACGACGGGGCAGCTGATGGTGATTTCAACACAGGATTTTGCAGAGGGTTTTGAACAGTGGAAGAGATGCTGCAAGAACTGTGGGAGTTCCCAATGTGCCTACTTTGAAGGGGACTGAGGCATCACTGTCCTATGTACAATGTTTCTTGTATCTTCTATCTTTTTCAATAAATGTCTCTATTTTTCATGTTATGTGTCTGGATACCTTCTGGACAGTCCTCCTAAAAATTTGTTGCATTTCTATATACTAAAAACAAACTATCAGAAAGAGAAATGAAGAAAGTGATCCAATTTGCAATTGCAACAGAGAATAGAATCTCTAAGAATAAGCATAACAAAGGACTTGAAAATCTCTATATTGAAAAAATATAAGACATAGTTGAAAGAAGATTGAAGAAGATACAAAGAAATAGAAATAGATTTCAAGTTCATAGATTGGAAGAATGAGCATTGTTAAAATGTCCATAATACCTAAAGCCATCTAGACAATCAAAGCATTCTCTATTAACACCCCAATGGCATTTTCACAGAAATAGAACAAAAAATCCTCAAATTTGTATGGAACCACACACACAAAAAATAGTCAAAGTTATCCTAAGAAAAAAGAACAAAGCCAGAGGTATCACATTGTCTAATTTCAAACTAAATTACCAAGTAGTAGTAATGAAAACAACATAGTATTAGCAGAAAAACAGACCAATGTAACAGAATTGAGAGCCCAGAAATAAATTCACACATATACGGACAACAAATTTATGACAGAGTCTCCAAGACTATACAGTAGAGAAAGAAATATCTCTTCAATAAATGTTATTGGGATAACTGGACAGCCATATGCAGAAGAATATAACTAGAACACTACCTTAAATTATACACAGAATTAAACTCAAATTGATTAAATAATTAAATGTAGCACCTTAAACAATAAAATATATAAGGGAAAAAGCACTAAGCTTCTGTACATGGGTTTCAGTGATGATTTTGTGATTTTGAATTTAAAGGCACGCGAAACAAGACCAAAAACAAACAAATGGGACTACATTGAGCTAAACAGCTTCTGCACAGCAAAAGAAAACATCACAAAAGTAAAAATCAACCAACTGAATGGGAAAAGATAATTGCAAATGATATTTCCAATAAAGGGTTAATACCCAAACTATATAAAGACCTCATAGAACCCAATAACAAAAACTTGCATAAAATATTCTTTCACGAATGTTCAATTGAGACATGATCTTCCTGCTTCTTAAATGTATTTTCTAGCTCTCTCCCTCTCAGCAGTTTCTTTTTATATTTTATTGTTTATACTATTACAGTTGTCCCACTTTTTGCCCCTTCACCCTCATCCATGATTAGTTCCCTCACCGTAGTCCATGTCCATGGGTCCTTTATATATGTACTTTGGCTACTCCCTTCACTTTCTTCCAATCAGTCCCTGCCTCTTACAGCTGTCAGTCTATTCCACAATTCCATGCCTCTCATTAGTTCATTAGAGTCCTCTTATAAGTGAGATCATATGGTATTTATCTTTCACTGCCTGGCTTATTTCACTTAGCATAATGCTCTCCAGTTCCATCCATGCTGTCGCAAAGGGTAGGGGCTCCTTCTTTCTTTCTGCTGTATCTTTCTAGTATTCCATTGTGTAAATGTACCATAGTTCTTAATCCACTCATTTACTGATGGTCACTTAGTCTGTTTTAACAAAGACTGGCTAAGAACCGAATATTACTTTCCACAGAAATCTAGCAAACTTCCATTTACTTAAAATAGTAACCAGATTAATCCCTTTTTACCTCATTGATCAGGTTAATCAGAACCTATGGAGAAAATTTGATCCTTGTGCCATGCTTCTTATTAATCTGAATTAACAAATGGCCAGTTAAGCATTGACAAAACTGCAGTTGGAGCTTTAACAATCCAAGAGGGTGGAGAAGTGGAAGAAATAAAAAGTAATAAGTGTGGTGATGGAAAGAAGGAGCAGTTTTTAAAAACTAAATGTACTCAAATGCTTATAACATTTATTTTTAATCACCAAAAACTAGAAACAGCTGAATGTTTTTCAATAGGTGAATAGTTAAATAAATTGCATACAGTCATAACATGGGTATACCACAATAAAAAAGGAACAAACTATACACACAAAAATTTAGGTGAATCTTGAAGGAATTATGTTGAATAATAAAAGTGAATCCCCCCAAATTACATGTTATATATTCCACTTCTGGTTGTGTGGAATTGAGACAATTGGGTATGGTTATTAAAAGGCAGCATGAGGAGTTTTTGTGTTAATTGAACTGTTCTATATTTTGACTATTGTGATAATCACACAAACCTATATTATGACTAAATCACATAGAATTAAATACACACATGGGCTCACAAGCACATGAAGTTGCATAAAACTGTGAAAGTCAAACAAAACAGTGGATCATATTAATATCAAAATTCTGGTTGTAATATATGTCAATGAGCACAACTGTTGTTGTTATGTTGTTAATAAGTGTTCAATGCAAACTAGAAACAGAGGCATGGATACATGGAACAGACTGACAGCTGTCAGAAGGTTGGGGGGGAAGGAGGAACTGGGTGAAAGAAGGGGAAGGGATTAACCAAAGAAATATATGCATGACCATGGACATGGACAACAGTGTGGTGATGGCCAGATGAAAGGGAGAGCAGGGGCTGGGAGGAGGTGGGCATGTTGAGGGGCAGGGAATGAGGACATCTCTAAGAGTGTCAACAGACAGGAAAAAATAACATCATTAAAATATCCATATTACCCAAAGTAATCTATACATTCAATGCAATTCCTATGAAAATTCCAATGACATATTTCACAGAACTAGAACAAGCATTTCAAAAATGTATATGGAACCACAAAAGGCTCTGCATAGCAACAGTGATCCTGAGAAAGAAGAATAAAGTTGGAGGAATCACACTACCTAATATCAAATTATCCTATAAGGCCATACTAATCAAAACAGCATGGTACGGCATAAAAACAGACACATAAATCAATGGAACAGAATAGAGAGCCCAGAAATAAACCCACACCTTTATAGTCCATTAATATTCAACAGAGGAAGCAAGCAATACAATGGGCTAAAGATAGTTTATTCAATAAATGGTGTTGGGAAAATTGGACAGACACATGCAGAAAAATAAAACTAGACCATGTTTTACACCACACACAAGAATAAATTAAAAATGGATCAAAGACTTAAATGTTAGACCCGGAATTGTAAAAATCGTACAAGAAAACATTGGCAGAAAAGTTTCAGACATTGCTCATAGCACTATTTTATTGGATATATCTCTTTAGGCAGGGGAAACAAAAGAAAAAATAAATAAATGGGACTACATAAAACTAAAAAGTTTTTGCACAGCAAAGGAATTCATCGACAAAATAAGAAGACATCCCACAGAATGGGAGAACATATTCACTGATACATCTGATAAGGGGTTAATGTCTGAAATTTATAAACAACTTAAAAAACTCAACACCAAAAAAACCAAACAACCCAATTAAAAAATGGGCAAGGGATTTGAATAGATACTTGTCCAAAGAGGACATACAGATGGCCCATAGACATATGAAAAGATGCTCAATGTCATTAATCATCAGAGAAATGCAAATTATAACCACAATGAGATACCTGTCGGAATGGCTATCATCAATAAATCAACAAGAAACAAGGATGTTGGCAAGGATGTGGAGAAAAAGGAACACTTTTCCATTGTTGGTGGGAATGCAGATTGGTACAGCCACTATGGAAAGCAATATGGAGATACCTCAAAAAATTATAAATGGATCTGGCTTTTGATCCAGCAATCCCACTTCTGGGAATGAATATATCCAAAGGAACCCAGAACACTAATTCAAAAGAACATAAGCACCCCTATGTTCATTACAGTGTTATTTACAATCACCAAGATATGGAAGCAGCCCAAGTCTCCATCAGTAGATGAGTGGGCAAAACAACTTTGGGACATTTACACAATGGAATTCTACTTGGACATAAAAAAGAAGAAAGTTTTACCCTTTGTGACAGTATGGATGGACTTGGAAAACATTATGTGAAATGCAATAAGCCAGTCAGAGAGAGACAAATACCATATGATTTCACTTATACATGGAATCTAATGAACAAACTGAACTAACAAAGAAAATGGGGACAGACTCATAGATGGAGAGCAGGATGACAGCTTTGTGGGGGTTAGGGGATGGAGGGATTGAGCAAAAAGGAAAAAGGACTCATGGACATGGACAAGAGTGTGCTGATTGTTGGGGGGTGGGGTTTACAAGGGAACTAAATGGTAATGGAAAAATACAATAAAAACCAAATCAAAAAATAAAGAAAAAATAAAAAGAATGCAGATTTATTAAAGAAAAATTGGAAAAAAAAACAGTGGTCAGTAAATGTTAGCTAAGTGCCAGGAATTCATAATAATCTAATTCTTGTAAGTACCCTTTGATATAGTATTTAGTCTTGTCCATAGTATATATATTAGGACATTGAGGCTCTAAAAAGCAGGAGATTGTTCAGAGTTTTCAGGTAATTAGTGGTAGATTTAGAAGTCTAATCTAGGTTTATGTAACTCAATCCAGGCCTTTTACCTACTATGCTTTAATGTCCATGCTATACTTTACCCATTGGAAGACTTTCTAAGGAAAGCCATTGTTCTTTTCCATGATTAAGTATAAAACTAGAGTGATTCAGTGGAAATGGGGACTTGTAAGCATCTGACAAGTTATAGAAGATTATTTATTATATATAAGTGATCTACATTATAAATAATTATTCAATATGATGTGAGTTAATGAGAGTCAATTTATAATGGGAAATATGTTAGTATCAAATTTATAACTATAACACTGTATAAAGCCATAGCTTTTAAGATAATTAGATAAAAACATAATAAATAACTGTATCAGTTACCAAATTGAATACAGGTGATTTGTCAAGCTGAACTATTACCTGAAAGCTATACACCAGTTTTTTGTTATTGCAAAAATGAAACAGTAGAACCACAGAAAAATTCAATCTCCCGCCAGCTGAGTTTTGTTATGCTGTAGTATTAGCCCTTGGGCTTTTGAAAAATTAATACATAATTAAAATATTGTTTATATTCACAAGTATGAAAATGAGATGTTTCCTTTAGATGTATATAGATCCGTTTCAAATAAATTTAATTAAGTTTGGATTTTGTTTCTTTTGCTTACAGACAAAAGTGTATTACATAGCATAAAACTTATTTCTTGGGACTCGGTAAGATTACAAAATGCAACAATGATCACAGCCAATCTGTAACAGATAAACTTTACCCCAATTCAACAGAAAATGTTGTCCAACATACAGTGTAAAGCTACATCCGTTTCAAAATGTTCCTGATTACATTATCCCAATTGTCATTTTTTAGTTCTTTTCATTTTTCTCCATAGAAAATCAAAATGATTTGGTTGATCATTGTCCAAGTTTCTGAAATGTGTTGTAATAAAGAAATAAAACATTATTTGACATACTTTAAAATAATGTCATCTAATTAGAGATAAAAGTTTCTCAGCTGGGTTCTATCAGTATCAATAAAAAGAGAAAAAAGTATGAATGAAATACAGAAGGGCACATAGTTCTTCTGAACATGAAATTTGTAATGGCATATCAGTATAAGTATTTGCTCTATATGCTTTAATTATGCCTTTGGGAGGGGGGAATGTAACAAAGAATGACATTGAGATTATATAATTAAAAAATTCTTCACTGTTTTATTTTCATGCTTAACACAATTACAAAAGTAAATCCAAGTAAGCAACAACAATAAAATGAAATAAAAACTCACCAAAACCAGGAAAGTAACAATTAGGGGAAGATTAGAAACAAAGAAAGTGTACGTCAATATTAATTAGTAACATACATTTCATGTTACCAAATATCTTCCATTATCTAAGAAATCCTTTATACTTTAATAAGAGATAACTAAACCCTCTATAATAAGAACTTTGAAGTATGGTTAGCTTTTGTATAATTAAGTCTATTTTTCATTTTAAAGTTTTCTGAATTTTAGAATCCTTACAATCCCTCCATTAGTTGTGATAAAAGTTTCTTCACTAAAGTAACAAAGTCTATTTGGTAAGATAATTTTGTGGCAGCTGTTTAACCTTTTCTCAATCGATTAGATCTGCTGTTCAATCTGCTTCAGTTGTTGGGATGACCCTAAGCAAGGGATCAATCATTTTTCAATCTGTGGTTTTCATCAAATAAACATGGCTTTTAAATATTAAAAATAAGTCAACTGATGTGAAATATATGGTTACATCACTACATTAACAATTTTCATTGAAAATTTTAATTCAGGGTTTATGTATTAAAATTATACAAAAAGCTCCTAAATTTTTATCAAAATAAGTATTTTAACTGACACAATAGATTATATTTCAGTATTAAGAAATAAAATTGTTGAAAACAATTTGGAATATTTAACTTTAAAAAAGTTTCATTTCAATAGTATCATATACTACATGAATCACAAAATTCTATATATTGGAATGCCATCTTTTCAACACCACCTTGTCTTAGCAGTTGGTATCATTCAGAGTGCTGGATGGGAAAGTGTACTGCATTTCCCAAAGTGGCGGTTGCTTAAGATTTAGTACAGTGAAAAAAAAGTCTTATAATCACTACCAATTCCACAGGAGTTTGAACAAGTATTCAAAGATCCCTTTAATACAATGATTGAAAGGGTAATATATATATGCAAATGTAGTAAAAACTTGTTTGCCCCCTAATTTTCTAAGTCATTTCATTGGGCCTCCTAGGTGCTGATGTGCTAACTGCACCTGAACTTACCCACTTGTATTTTTGAAAATGGATGCAGCGGCTACTCTAGGCACAGTTAAATAATTGTGCTAAGTAAAAAAGAGAATGTCAGAAAATCTAGCATGTAATTTTCCATTAATTATGATCTACGTCACCCTTTTCAGAGAATGATCAAAATAAATTGCTTGAAGTTCCAATTTAAAAATACGAGTAACATTTCAATACATTCTAGCCAGAGCAACTAAGTCTGAAATGTTCTTGGTTTCTCAAAAAGTCAAATTCTCTTAAAAACGTGATAATTCAAAGGCCATGCTGGTCCTGGAAGATGATGAGGAGGTGAATCATAAGTGGGGTGATATCACTGAGACTCAGAGGTGCACAGCAGAAAGTGACTTTTATGTTTCGACTTCCTAAAGGATTGTTTGTGAGGAGGCATGTTTGCCCCATACAAAGCTTTCTATTACAGGAAGGAGCTTTTGAAGGCCCTGATGAGTTTCAGCAGCTTTTCCCTAAACTTTGGGGCACATTTGGATGTGCAGGACACACATAAACTTGTCTGGAAGAAAGCGAAGTCCATTGAATTGCAGGGTCCCGCAGATTTGCCCCAGGAAGGCAGAATTGGCGGCGCGGAGAGGAGGGGGGAACGGGACATTAGATCTCTGCAAACAGAATAGCGCCTGCACTTCTTGACAGGTGTCAGCTGGGCTTTGCCCCCACGACCCGCACAGCCTCTCTAACTGTGTAAAACTGCGGTGATATGGCGTGAGAGAGGACTGTGTAATGATAGCAGAAGGTTTAGAAATTCCTCACTTTCCAGTTTCTGATTTGTGGTCTTGGAAGCTCACTGCAGCACTGGAAATCGGCAGTTGGCTGTACCATTAATGTAATTTTTGAGGCCTCGATTACTTCATCTGGATAATGGGGGGAAGACATTACCTCATTTCTTGTTGTTGCTTTGAGGATTATGGTAGTGTATATACACATTTAACATGTAGCCAGCTTTAAAAAAATGGCAGTGGTTAGAGGCTCTGCACCTGTGCCCAGTGGCTCCCCAGGATACTGCCAAGGTCGCCTGAATTGTGGAAAGTCAAACCTTTTTTCTCTTCTATTCTCCAAGTCTAGTTTCGAAAGAGCCACCAGGAACGTACCTGCTAAAGTCATTAGAAACACCAATCCAAAAGAATCTGTGCACCCCAATGTTCATAGCAGCACAATTTACAATAGCCAAGTACTGGAAGCAACCGAAGTGCCCATCAGCAAACGAGTGGATCCAAAAACTATGGTATATTTACACAATGGAATTCTACGCAGCAGAGAGAAAGAAGGAGCTTATACCCTTTGCAACAGCATGGATGAAACTGGAGAGCATTATGCTAAGTGAAATAAGCCAGGAAGTGAGGAGAAGGAAAAAGCAAACAAAATATAACCAGAGACATTGAAGTTAAGAACAATGTAACAATAGCCAGGGCGGGGGTGGGGGGTGGGGGCGGGGACAGTGGGTAGAGGGGATTACAGGAACTACTATAAAGGACACATGGACAAATCCAAGGGGGAGGGTGGGGAGGGGGGAGGGAAGTGGGTTCACCTGGGGTGGGGTGAAGGGATGGGGAGAAAAGGCATACAACTGTAATTGAATAACAATAAAAAATATATATATATTTGAAAAAAAAAAAAAAGAAAAGATGGAAATTTTTTGTAGTGTCAAAATTTGTCCCAAGCTGACTGGCACTGCAGTGTCTTCCCCAGGTAACATACACCTAACACTTCCTGTGTCTGTAGGCATGCCAAGTCGAGTTACTGGCAAACACTTGCAAACTACCAGTCTGCAGAGTATCAGAGTATGGTGTCTTAGAAACCCTCCTCATTCCAAAGTCTAGAAAAGAAGTACCAGCTGGCTGTTAGGGTCCTGAAACCCAGCTGCGTTAGGGAGCTCACAGTAAACAGGAGAAGGAAGGAGGAGGAGGAAGGTCTCCTGAGTTGCCTGAGAGATATTTTTGACTGGGTAGCCACAACTCTGTACTCCTCCAGCTGCCAGACTCAGGATCTTGCCTGCACTTGCAGTCAGCGACCCCTCCACACACACACAGAGAAATGAAAGGGGAGGGAAAAACTGAGTTAGGGGAAGATGGTCCCAGTCTTGCTGCCACTCACCGACCGGGAAAACACTCTAGTTCATAAATAATTGTCCGCCTACTCATTAATACAGAAGAAAAGTAGTTGTAAAGTCCATTGTTTTGCTTGGGGAGTGATCAGATTTGTTTGGTAATTGCCTGCCTGATCAAGAGCCATTTCCTTCACGGTTAACCAAACATCAACTTGACTCAGTAAGGCTCATTTTAAATATCACCAAAAGTGAATAGCCCCAATTACAACAGGAAACACATTTACGGACATGAAACAAGGACCAGAAACAGATTTGTCCCCGTTTCAAAAATCTTTTTTTTTAAAAGGAATGTGGAATGGACATTTGGAAGGTCCTATTTGAGTGTTGTTTTAAAAATATCTGGAAACTGGTCACTATGTGGATTTTTAAGGCTTAAAAATAAAAATAAATGAAAGGGAAAGTCGTAACCAAAAAATAAAATCCCTATTTTTACTTTCCTTGAGGGAGGGAAAAACATTCTCCAGAGAAATTACTTCAGAGTGTAGTCTTTTTTGCACGATTATAACTTGCACAAGAAATTTAAAAAAACAGATTTATGTATAGTTGACTGTGAGTTGGAAACCTCAGGAACTCAGGAATGCATTTATAGACCCTTCATGCATTGCACCCTCATAATTTAGCGTCCAATTCTGATGAACAATTTGTGGCACTCCCTGGCCGCTGGTTTCCCGTGCAAGATCCACACACTTTACCTGATTCAGCGCTTTCATTACTTTAGTTCTTCAGATAGTGCATGACTTAGGACAGCCTAGTGCTGGGGCTGTGGGGGTTCCCTCATTCTTTAGAAGGTTTGGCACTCCTGGGGTGGGAGGGAAATGCTTGGGTATTCACTCAATTAAACCTCACTGATTTGAAATCTGTTGGGGAGGGGGTGGTGCACCTCACTCCAGGATAAAACAAGCATTGATTTTCAAGTCTCTATGGGTCACTTGGTTCTAGTCAAATACTGGGACTTAGAGTCTTGGCCCTTTCCAATGATCTCTGAGCTACTGTGGGGAAATAAATGAAGTAAAAATCAAACATGTTGTATTCTGTATCAGAAAAATTAATCAGCTGACGCATTTGGGGGATTCTCTATGGTTAAAAATATATTCCTTTTGACTCTTTCCTTTTGGATGTGTAGGGTTTAGCTATGTAGCACATGGGGACTCAGGAGGCACCAGGGCTCCTACGAGTTTCTGTGCGGCCCAACACACCTAGCAGCCCTGTAGCCTGTGTGGAATCACTGAGACTGCATGGGGTCACTTAGTAGGCGAACAACACATAACAGAGCAGGCAGGTGCAAGCTGGGCCTGGGAAGAGCTACTGAGCTGTTGTTGATTGGAGTTGAAAAGTGTTTTTCTACTGCAAGTGCTGAGGATGGAGATGCACCAATTCAACTTGTAAAGTCAATCTACTTCTGGTTTGGAAGATTTTTCCCAAAAAGTGTTTGCCTGCAGCTCAGATCAGACTGTAGCCGGGTAAGGTGCCTAGGGAAGGTGAGGAAGGAGGCCAGTATCCCTTAGCTTTGCAGCCCTGAAGGCTGAAATCACAAGCTGTAATTGTGTCTTTCACAGCTGTCCTTGAGTCAAGGCAGGTCTTCTGAGTGGGAGAAGGTTGGGAGACAGTGCAACCCTGAAAGTAGCAAATACCGATCTGGCCGGTGGGGGCCAGAACATTGAGTTCTCTTGCATGCTGCCTCAAGGCCACTCTCCTGTGAACTTTGGAGACCAGTTGGTGCTGGCATCCGCAGAGCGAAGGAGCCCGGCCTGAGACTCAGTTTTCTGACTACATCCTGACCTAGCCTCTTGACGCCGCAACCCACAGGTAAAAACCCCTGACTTACTGGTTAAGCTATGGATTTTCTTTGAGGCCCTCAGGTGAAAGAATTTTTCTTAGCCAGTGCCTCTGCTGTTAGCTATCACTGGGCAAGTGCATAAAGTTAGGGAGGTCCTGCTGATGTCATAATTACTAGTTTCATGTTCTTCAACTGAAGGCTTTGTGACAGGATTTTTGAAATTTCTACTTTCGAGGGGACCCAAAGTGGAATGTTAATGTTCCTTAAAATTAACAAAGGGTACATTTCCTGGCGTGTCCTTGGAGGGTGTACAATAATCCAGCATTAGTTCCTCTTTTGATCAGGGACCCTGCTGAATGGTTGCTAGGCCCAGGAAACTGTGCATTGGGCAAGTTTAGAGAACAAGGGACCTAAAGGAAGAGGTATGCCTAGCTGGAAGGTGAGTTAGCCTGAGGAGAGGCCAGATAAGAGAGAAGGATACTGAGCTGAGTGGCAAGTCTCTAGCACTGAGACGTGACCAGAGGGCTATGATCAGTGATGCTTTCTCCGCAGGCTTTTCCTTAGCAATCTGCAGATCACTCAGCCAGAAGGTTTTTTCTGAGTTCTTGCACTCACTTGAGTTAATACTGTCCCTTACTCTCAGGAGGAGGCCTGAGGCCAGAAAACCTGGGGCACTGACTACCCCCAGAGGAAGGGGCAGGGAGCAACAGGGTGAGCCAAAAGACTTCTTTTACCAATTCTTGCATTTTTTCTCACCAGAGCTTTAGTTAAGACACTGCGTTGTTATCCTGCACATACCTGCACACACAGTCACTACACACACACCTGTCTTCAAGCTAGAGGAGAAAACTATACAAGGGACAGCGAAAGAGATGCCAAGGAGGTTGCTGTAGGGTGGTACGGTTACTTCTGTACAACTCTCTTCTCCCTATGGAGGCCTTCTGAGGTTATTGGATGAGGCAGTATAAGAGACAGAAGTATTAAGAGAGAAAAAAAGACTAAACAGAAGGAGATTGAAAAAAGAGGAAGTGAAAAAAGAATGATAAAGACAAATTGAAATATACACAGGCTGATGAGACAGAGAAATATGGAAAGATTCAAAAAGGACAGCGAAGGCACATGAGGAGAGAGACATAAAGAAAAACACAGTGAAACTGAGATGGATAGGAACAGAGACTCATTGAATCTTCTATCTGTAAATGCTTCCATACCAGCTTGATCTAATCTGGCATGTTGCTGCAGAACTTGAACTACACTGAGATCTCTTTCAAACCAAAATCCTCAACTCAACCAAGCTCTGGTGCCCTGGGCAGCCAAGACAATCAATGCTTTTCATCAATACATCATCTAGAAGAAAAGTGAACAGTGAGTACACTCTGGATAAACTCACTGTCACCCCTAAAACACCTATTCAAAACTGACTTTCAAATCTTTTCAATGCCAAATGAAATGATGGAGAATGGAAAGTGAACCTGCTGTTTAAAAAAAGAAAGAAATTACTCCTGAGGAAAATGCTTCATATCACTCTCTCCATGCACATTTTCAGACATTTTCACTGAAAATATAAACCTGTCATCATTTTCACAGCACACACAAACACACACACAAACAAATGCCTATTGTGAAAAATTTCTTCCAGCCACAAAAGCTTACTAAAACATTAAGAGACATTCTAGCTAGTCCTTAGACAAGGCAAAACAGGAGACGATGTATGTGTGTGTCAGAGAAAATGGCTGTAACATTTTAAGCTTGCCAAAACGGAAACGAATGTCTATGTTTCAGTTTACCCTAGAGTTTCCCAAATTCAGCTCCTTGTAATAAAATAAGTCAGACCAGGACCAAAATCTGAAAATGGAAATCAATTCTGAAGAATGATGCCAACTGCTTTAGTATTTATTAAAATGCTAGTATAATGACCTTCATAATCAAATTACTTTTCAAGGGGTCACTGGCAACACTGCCTTCAAAATACTCAATAATTTGTCCTGGCTGGTGTGGCTCAGTGGATTGAGCGCTGGCCTGTCAACCAAAGGGTCGCAGGCTCAATTCCAGTCAGGGCGCATACCTGGATTGCACTGCAGCCAGGTTCCCAGTAGGGGGCGCGTGATAGCCAACCACACATTGATGTTTCTCTCCTGCTCTTTCTCCCTCCCTTCACCTCTCTAACATTAAATAAATAAAAATCTTTTAAAAAATAAATAATTTAATAATCCCTTTCCATAAGAAATATGATACACAACATTCAAATGACTATGGGTTCACAATCATAAAATACAAAAGTAGACACGTATTCCAATTTTCTATCAATCTTTTTTTTGGTGCTATAAGATTAAGTCAAGTTTTAGACTAGGGGTGCAAAGTCTAAAGTTTGAGAATTGGCAGTCATTTAATTGGCTTCATTCAGATGATTTAGTCAGTCTCCTAACTGAGAAGTAACCACAGTGAGTTGCCTCCAGGGAGTACAGCATGGTCCTATGGACCCAGTTTATTAAGACTGGCATTCATTTGCCAACACACATAGCAATTGACTTTGATTTTCCTTCATGCTTTCCTTCTCTCCCAGTAACTCAAACATGATGAATTTAGATAGTGATTTCCTTGTTGTTTTCATTTGTTTCCCTTTTGTATCTTTCATCATGTGTATTTATTGTTTTATTATTAAGCCCTGCCCTTTTGCCCCTTGGAAGTATTGATCAAGGTGTCCTAAATCTAGAAACATTCATTTCATGCAAGAGCAGCTTTTTGTATAGTAATGTGAATATATAAACCCTGGGAAGGAACAGAATGGGTGAAAGTAGGCACAGACTGCCTTTAAGCTAGGCAGGATAAGTGTTTGCCTACTTTCGGTGTTTGGATAGACTGAGGAAAAAAACCTTGGCTTACTACCAAATCTCTCCCACTAATCGGTACTTCTGTGGATATTAGGTATTGAAAAGTCCGGATCAAAAAGAGATCATTATGAAAATAGGGAAAGAAGTTTTTAACACTATTCATTTGCCCTGGACATGATGGAATGTGGTGCCAAAGTAAGGGAGGGAATGTATGTTGAAAATACCAAAGCAGAAATAAAAAGCAATGAAACAGGTGAGATTGGGTAGGCTCAGTCTATGGAGTTCAGGAAGATATGCTTCTTAGTGGCAGGATCTGCTTATGTCAGGTTCACGAGTGCCCAGATTAGACCGAGCCACAGGAAGGTGGCACACTGATCTGAAGTCAGGTTTTGACTTGTGTTGATTGCATGCAGTCATTTGGTGAGAGACTGTGAGGGAAAGGTATAAAACAGGCCTTTACGTGATTTTGAAGAGATACAATAATTCTTCTATTTTTCCAATAACTCATTAATGGAATAAACTTGGTATATCCTTGTTTAAGTGATCTGTGCTGGTAATATTTTGCTAGTTGTCAGAATTATTTATTTAAAACTATGACATTAGTACTTGTATCCACTTCTCAAATGCTATTCCACTTTCTCTGCAGCTGAAGTGTAAAGCATATTAGCAGTATGAAAGAAAATGCAAAGAGAGGGAAGATTGAGTATGGGAAAATAAGTAAAATATATAAGGCATAAAATCCAAGTTAGAATGGCTCAACATTAAAATTTACACACACCACAACCTCAACTCATAATAAATGATTACTTCTTAGTAATCTTGATTGGGCCTTCAGTTAACATATGACTGTACAAATCCCAGTGGAGTACCAGATAGGTTACATAAGTAAAGGTTTTACTCAAGCTCATTGCTTCAATGGGGAGTGTTTGAGGATGAAAAGAAGCAGGATACCTTTACAATTATTGATTACTTACACTGTGCCAGACAATCAAAGACAGCTGAAAAGTAGACATGCAATGCTTATTCTGCCAATGACTCAAGTCACTATAGAATAGGGCCACATCTGGGCTAGTTGTTTTTATTATATATTACTATTTTTTAATTTGTCTACTCTGCCCAAAAATTAGCCAGGGAGAAAATAGTCCTCACAATTCTGGGGCAAAGGTCCTAGATTCAAACTTAAAAAAAAATCACCAGCTGTAAGTTATGAATTGAATAGAAAAAATAGTAAAAAATAGTTGCATAACTTGGATATATTTCAGTAAAAATGAGAAATATAATGAATCCAAATAATATTATAATTATTAGCATAGGAAGGCCTTCATTATTTGAGAGTAGTATGAACACATGATTAAATTCAAAGAATAAATCTTCCTTCAGCTAATGTTTTGTCAAGCATAAACATTTAGCTTCTCAATTCTCCCCATGAGAAGAACACAATGAACATAGATAAGAACTTGTCCTCCTACTCTTTCTTCCCTGACTCAGTCTAGGAACAAGAATTACAAAGTTTGGCATGCATAATTCAATTGCTAACAGCATTAAAGCACAGAGTTCCTGAGCAATTATATTGAATTAAACTAAGCAGAAGTTGAGGGATTCAGTGTGAGAATTACTTTTAATATTAATCACACCAGGTCTCTTAATTTCTTGGGGTGAAGACAAAGCTGTATGGTAGGAGCCTATAATTAATAAATCCTATCTACTTACTATAAGAAGAACATATACTGATATTACATTGGTAAAATACCAAAAATATCTTTCCAAGTATGAAGTTGATAAAAACAGAATATGTATTCTATCAGATGTATTTCTCATGGATTTTTGAAACTCAAATGCAATTTTTGATTTAATTCACTAGTTCTATTTATTAAATAGCTCTCAAATTTAAGAAAGGTGATTATTCTAAAGCCTTCTGAACTATTGGATCTGCTTTAGGATTTAACCAAAAGTTGGGGAAATTTCTTCCCTTTCTAGTGTTTGGCCACAAAGGATTTATAGCTGTAGAGTTAATATAAAGGTCAACACATTCATTCCTTCATATAGTGTATAAATGTTGAATAACTATGTTGTACATATGAAACTTATATAATACTGTATTTTAGCTATACTTTAATAAAAATAAAAAATAAATTCTGTCATGTTTAAAATGTTAAAGACTAACACATTCTTGAAACTAACTTCCAATTTCTCTTTAATGATAAAACCAGCTGTGAGTGCTTACAATGTTCCAGGCATTACGCAAAGTGGTATGTATATATTATTTCCTAAATCCCCATATACATACACAAACTTACAGAATCATACCCTATGATGAATATATTAGATGTAAAATTATAAAAGCTTAGAAGAAAGAAACTGAATGTAAAAAATAAAATGAACTTTAAGAAGACTTGTGTAAGGTCACTCGGAAAGGAGCAATTCAGAATTTGAATCAGGTCAGCCTGAATTCAAAGTCTGTCTTCTACATGCTGCACTGCTTGAACCTTATTCCTTTTCATTATTTATCGTAGTCCAGGAATTTGTATAGAAAGTAAAATTTGCTTTCAGATTTTATGTTTCTAGGATAGCCTATAGCGCATAATTTCCCTAATCACAGAACCGGTAGTGTTGAAGAAGAAGGAGGAGAGGAAGAAAAACTAGAGGAAAAGGGTGATTTTCCAAATTTTTATCAAGCTGAGTGTATTTGTCAGGATTATTTCTGTTGAAGGTGATGGAAATACAGCTGAAACTCATTTAAACAAGCAAAGAAAATTTATTTGTTCAAGTAACTTAGCCAGTTCAAGCAAAGTTGAATTCAGGTACTAAAAAACAATGTCATAAGGCATTTCTTGACTGTTTTCCTGGGGGTTCCGTCTAGGTAGGCTTTTCACAAGTAATGCCAAAAATTATCACTAGCAATTAAAAAAAGCAATTTATTTCATACTCACATTCTACATGCTTGGAGCATTGCCAAAATATCCTACCTATGGGAGATGAGGATTAAGGGAGAGAAGGAAGAATAACAATTGGAGGAAACAATCTCTATCATAAAGTTGTTTGTGCTTTGGTCAAAATGTGGAACTAGGTATCCAACCAGATTCAAAATATTTGTACTTCTACTTAATATAGATATATATTTGAAATACTGATTTATTGTATGTGTCTCATTCTTCCCTTTATAAATTAAAAACAGTAGTTGTAATCACTCCATATGAGCTTGATATCATCCCTCTAATTAGTAAGTACTGCGGAACACCGGGGATATTTTTTTTTCTCCAGGAAGACTTAGTTCATTTCATTCATAAGTTTTTTTTTCAAATAACCCATATTATCTGTATATAAAGCTAGAGGGGCCACAAATCTTTGCCCTGAGCATGTCAAAAGTTTATGAGAAGTGTAATATTTTCAGACACATTAGGTTAATTTTAAAGGTCTACTTTAACGTACATGCAATTCACCAGAAGCAATATTTTTCAGGACAGATCATGTTTTGTGTGTGTGTTAATTTATATACCTATTTATAGCAATTAACATAATATTGGAATTTTTATTAGTGAGTTACAAATTGCTTCCCATTATCTTAAAGCAGGTTCAGATTTCATTTTCAATAAGAGCTCTAATAAATCTTATATTCCTTAAGGCACATCTATATCATCTGTATCCCCATAGATATTAATCAATTTTGATTTGTATTTACCACAAATTTATTTTTCCTACAAGTGATAAGTTCCCATGTATTACCAGTTGTAACTTTTTTGGCAATTCAAAATCAACATTTTACTGTAAGGATTTTTCAATTGTCAAACTTTTCAAAACCATTACTCTTCTTTTTAATGTGGGTACCTGTGGACCTCTCTGTGAGTTCCACATGGGTTGAAGAATCTCTTATAAAGGTTTGTGGCTGTTCCCAACTGAGACTTACAGCTGTGGAAAATGAATTGCTGGCATAAATGTGTGTCCCTCATGCCCCAGTTTCTGAGAGCCCAGTACTTCAGCAGCTGAACAGATTGAAAAGCTGGTTCTGAGGTTTGAAATAATTTTTCTCTCAGATAAAAGTTAACAGGAATTAACATCTTAGTCCAGTACACATGAGGGAGAGCTGAGCTCCATGTCTCTCAGTGATGTCATCAGATAGATATTGAAATGGGAGTGGAAACAGTTAGATTAAAAAATAGAGTCCTGCATGAGTAAACTACATGTATGTAACAAAGTACATGTATGTAGGTAACTACATGTTTGTAATAAGGAAGAAGTTTCTCTTAAGAGAGGACTTATATCCCAAGGTATGCTATTTCCCTGATTTAAAAAAAAATTGCATCATATACTAGTTTGAAACACTATATGAGACATTCCAGTTACCATACTTTGCCTTATTTTTGTGGAACCTGTTAAAAAAAACTACCAAAGACTTTGCTTGCTACAGGAGGTAATTTCCTACTTTTTCCAATTGAATGAACCTGTGTTGAAAAGCAAGAAAATGGCTATATTAGGAGATGTTAGTGAAAGTATTGCATTGAGATTGGCACTGTAAAATTAACAAATGAACTCTTGAATTTCCTGTTTGTGAGCCATGTCTTTAGTTAAGACCATACAATGAATAAAAATATACCTTCTGAATGAGAAAGGAGGGACAAATGCAGTAATAACCTCCCCCTCCCCTTAATGGCTGCAGCAAGAAAACAAATGCCCATGAAGATGTGGCCAAGATCACAGCCAGACCTGGTTGTTTCCCAGCCCAAGTGCCTTGTATACTGGCCTTTCACTGTGAGCTTCACTCCACACTTCTAGGTATAGTGTCTTTCTCAACTTTGCATGGTGAGTAGTGGATAACTGATTATTGATCCAGACCCTTCAGCAGTATTCAGAGTATAATTAAGCCTTTGCCATACTACCTGAAATCACTAGGTACCTCAAATCATATCTCGTTGTGTGAAGATGTCCTTCACGTGGACCGGCTGCACATGCCTCCCCACTACCTCCTCACACTTGTACCTAAGAAGCTGAAAATAAAAGGTCACAAAGAGCCTTTTACTATGAAACTTCAGCACTGATATTGTATCAGTTCATTCAAATTCCATCCTATTTTTGAAGATTTGGATTGAGTTGAAATGTTCTTTGAACAAATGTGTGAAAGAAGAACAGAACTTTTCTGAAAAGGTGAAAATGTCATTACCTAAGATGTTGTCTGCAAGAGTCTAGGGGTGCCTGGTTTCTTATTTCTGATGAAAAGTGGATGACCAAATTGCACACATACAGGCAAAATATTACATCTGCACGCCTAAACACGCACATTGGAAGTGGTAGGCAAGTCTCTTTCTGACACAAAGAAGGTGCCTTTATCCATTAAAAAAAAAAAAAAAAAGTAAGACCCAGACCAGGAAGATATCCCAGGAAACAATGGAATCAATTATTTGAATCCAACATTTTGGGCTCATCCTTGAAAGCAAAATTCCTGTTTGTGCTGTGATGGGGGCTCTTAAGTCCTTAGGCTGTGTTGCTGATTGAGTCATGCAAGGAAGAAGAGGCTGTGAGTGCGAATATTGGGCTCCCGTTACAGGTAGGAGTTGAGGAACTAAAATTGCTCTTATCATTGACAGTAGGCATCTGGGAGCCTCGTGCCCACCCCTTGCCTCCCCAGCTGGATGGAAAGGACATACTAGCACAAGCCTACCCAGTTTGAGACCCAAATCGCAGAACAAACATCTCCAGAAAGCTTGCGCTCTTCTATGTTTCTTCAGTGCATTCGCTGGAGAACAAAAGACCCTGATACACTTCTCTGGATCTGGTTTAAATAATTTTTGCACTTTTGTTGTTAAACTGGCCCCTTATGGGCAATTATTTCACATGTCTTTGAGTTTCACAATTGTATGTAAAAACTCTAACTTTGTGTATCTCTCCTTCCCACTATCCTGAGCCTCTTTCCAGCCAATTCTTCAACCCTGATTCCTTTCCTGTTCCCTGTCAGACTCTGAAGTGTCACTCAACGTGGTTTTTGTGTTTCCAACTGTTTCCAAAACAAACAGTGGAGGCCGAGACCAGCTGGGTATTCACTCAGTCGGATGCAACAGTATCTCCCAATCTGAGCTGCCTGAGCCGCCATTGGCGGCAGGTCTGCTCCCTAAGAGGCCCTTGCTTGTCAATCTCTGCTCTCTGCCACGTCCTGGAATCAGGGAGTTGAGGACTGATGGTCCGCACATGTCCATTGGGAGGGAGGAGACTGCAGAGGGAAGGGGGACTAGACTCCAAAGGACTTTGGCTCCAGTTTGATCTTCCTTTCCTTTCATCTTATTCAAAGAAAAATATGTACGTATATATAAAAATTATACACACACATTTTTCTTTGAATATTGATCCAGAAATTGTTTTTCTGATTTGGGGATTATTTTTGTTTTCTCTCTTTCTTCAGTCCCCTTCACTCTCCCTCCCTCTCCCTCCCTAACCCAGCTCAGGTTGAAACTTTGCAGTGCACATTCCCTTCGCCCCCTCCAGGGATGGCTTTGAGCTCTCGGGCGCACGCCTTCTCGGTGGAAGCCTTGGTGGGGAGACCCAGCAAAAGAAAACTGCAAGAACCAAGAGAGGAAGTGCAGCTTGAGCTGCTGGAGAAAGAGGGCGGAAAGGTGCAGGAAGAGAGAAGGAGCGGCGCCGCAGGGAAGAAGAGAGAACAGCCGGGTAAGTACCTTTACAGCACCCCAAAACCCTAAGCCTGCTACTACCGCTTGATGGATCCGCAAGTCCTAGCCTGGCCTACAATGCTGCAGAAGGGCGGTTAGTCCTACCCTTGGAGTTTCTGACCGAGCCAGACGGCCAATATCGGGCCCTCCGGGACACCTTATCCACTTGGCTGTAGGGGATGTTTCCGAGCCTCCAGGTTCAGCCCGTAATTTTGTGGTTCATTTACGGTGAAGAGGAAGGTCGCCACATGTTTGTGGAAAAGTGAGACTCTCCAAACTCCCTGAAGCCCTGCAAGCCAGTGGGTGGCTGTTTCTCAGGGTAGAAAGCAAGGTACGCATCCAGATTCCGAGGGGATTCAACCTCCGGGACCAAAGTCTCCGAGAGAGTGGAGAACCAGCAAATTTGAAGAAGGAACATGCCTTTAACAGGGCGTGTCGTGGACCCATTTGTCTCCATCGGGGGTGGGGGTGGGTGGGTACAGAGGGTGTTGTGGGGAACTTGGGGATCAAACGCCGAAGTCCTGGGGAAGAGACAAGGCGGGTGTGCTCCAAGACCCGTAAGCGAGAAGGGGGCGTGTGAACCACGAAGCTGTCTCGCAAACTCTAGGTGTCTCTGTATCCAACAGAAAAGCGACGCAAGACAGAGCCCTCAGCGACTTTCTCAGGCAGCGGAGGCTCTGGAGGTGGCGGCGGTAGCGGCAGCAGCGGCAGTGGTGACGGCCTCAACCACGGTGGAAGTCTGGAAGAGAAAGATGCTATTCAAGTGGAGCTGCAAGGATCTGAGCTGTGGAAGCGGTTCCACGACATTGGGACTGAGATGATTATTACCAAGGCCGGCAGGTTCGGCTCCGCCCAAATTGTTCAAGTACCACACACAGTAGGCCCTTAACGTACAGCTCTCGTAAGATGTGGTGCCTCCAGTTTTATGCCCTAGCACCCATCCCCCCAAGTCCCCACCCAGGACAGGCATTAGAAATCGACTGCCTCTCAATTGACTATACTGTGATGTGCCTGGTCCATGTTAATGGCAGAATATTTTTTTCCTGTACACTCTGACTGCAAGTACTCATTGTCCTTGTGCCATATATGACAAAAATTAGACCTGTCTATGCAGGTGCCAGATTCCACCCCCACATGTTAAGCTACAGCCAGGCCACTCCGTTCAAGCCTCACAGTTATCAAAGGACAAAATCCCATCTCTGAAGCCTTCCAAACCACCATCCCTAGCTGAGGCCAGTTAGAGGTGGAGCTTTCCCACTTTGATCATCTGCTCTGGGACAACTTTTTGGGGGCAGCTTGGTACTTTTCTATGTGTGAATCCTCCTAATTCCAGTCTTTTCTCAAATCTGCCTCATAAAAAGTTCAGCTGAAAAACTGAGAAAAGGGCATAGCTTTTTCTCTCTGACTTTTTCTTTTATAACTTTTTATTATTGCGGTAGTGGGGAGTGGGGAAAGACAAAGTTTTGTGTTAAGGATATTCTGCTCCCATCAGAAATTCTGAACTTCTTCAATCAATTTTAAAACCAACAGTATGTCTTTGTGTAGCAAATGCCATTCCCTAAATCTCTCCTAAAATGGGAAGAATATTGTGAATTCCTTCACCTCTCACTTGACCCCAACCCTGCCACACTTAAAATGTCTCTAAAAGCACTCAGGTCAGTCACTATTTTCCCTTCCACAGGCGGATGTTTCCCTCTGTTCGAGTCAAGGTGAAAGGGCTGGACCCAGGGAAGCAGTACTGCCTAGTCATGGATGTGGTGCCAGTGGATTCCAAACGCTATAGGTAAGGTGGGGGCAGGGGGGCTGCCAAAGGAGGGTACCACAGACCCAGACTGGGAATAGGGATTCTCGTCTTTGGAACCTGACAGTGCTATTTTGAAAACATTACTATAGATAGGGGAAGTGGGATTGCCTTCCTGTGGACTTCAGAAGTCAAATTTTCTTGCTCAAAGCAGGCTTCAGATTGTGAAAAGACCAAGTTCCCTCCTTTTTCCTCTCCTGGAAATCAGGTGCCATCTGGTGCTTCAGTGCATCCCAAACCTCTAGTCTACCCACTGCTCTGGCATAGGGTGTGCAAACTGCAGAAGGTTTGGACTCAGAAGGCTACAAAGGAAGCTGTTTGATGGAATTTGGGGATAAATGCCTGGGTTTCTAGGTACATACTGGGCTCTGGTTTGCGCTACGTTGGCAGCAGGTCCTGGAGTGACACCCTGGTTTGCCATCCAAGGCTCACCATCCAAGGCTCATCTAGCAGTTGTCGCACTTAGGTCCATCTTTTCTTTTTTACTCTGTCTCCTGGGGGGGGGGGCAAGTCTGAGAGAGTACAAGAAACCTTTCCTCTTGCTGTAAGCACTTTACTCAGAGAAGGCTAAAAGTGGCCGAATTCATCGAAAACCAAGAGGCCAGAAGTTCCCCTGTGCGAGTGAGCGCTTTGGCTCAGGAGCTGTGGGGGGTTGTGTGGGAGCCACCTACACTCTGGCTGTGAGATGAGAGCTGTGATCGATTGAAGTGGAAGTGACTGTCTAGCCTTTTTGGAAACAGCCAGCATCACGCCCAGGGCTAAATTTGAGGGGCAAAGAGAAGGCACAGCTCAAGAGCTTGCTGGACCCAAAACCTGAAAATACCAGAACAAGCTGTTTGCTTCTCGTGTTTGATCTATCTTGGGAACGCTGTGCACAACTGAGCAGTAAAAATTGGAAATAGTGTGAAAATTAGCCCGGAAACCTCATGGGGCAGAATTCCTGGGGATATTTTGATGTGAAGCCTTGTTGGCAAAAGGGCTTGACCATGGCTGGTGGCTATGAGCTGGACACACTGCTGCTTCTTCCCTGACACTTCTGGCATAAGGCAGGAGGATTTTTCTAGCATCTCTTCATGGCAAAACTGGTTAGGTCAATTTCTGTTGCAGTTTCTGTGAGAAAATACAAACCAGACTCTGAAATCCCATGACATTATACTTGTTCTGGCACTTCATTGCATTTTAATGACATATGTTTATTTACAGTTTGCTTTCTATCCCTGAAAGCTCTTTGGAAATCAAGTTACATCTTCTACTAGTTTCCTTTGGGATTAGCTGGCAAACCTTGACTGAGGTCATTTGGACTGTTTCCTGGCTGTGTTCCTCCCATGCCCCTGGCTTTGGCTGGCTGCACATAAAGCTACATTCTGCATGCCTTTTTCAGGTATGTGTACCACAGCTCTCAGTGGATGGTAGCTGGGAATACAGACCACTCCTGCATCACTCCCAGGTTCTATGTTCACCCAGACTCACCCTGCTCCGGTGAGACCTGGATGAGGCAGATCATCAGCTTTGATCGTGTAAAACTCACCAATAACGAAATGGATGACAAAGGCCAGGTAAGTGTGCAATCTTTTGCCCTGTGGAAGGGATGGATATGCTGAGGCGTCACCCCACATGTCACTCTGGAGATGACAAGTAGGCTTCTCCCAGATAAGCTAGTTGTGGTCTTTAAGAACTATCCAACTTCTGGGCCTGTAATGAAAGTTGGTCTTAGGTATGACCTTTGGTGGCTGAGGCTGAGAGTGCTAAGGGTTGGGAATGGTAAGCCAAGGGAGTGTGAGGATTAAATGACACTTGTTTAAGTCAAGATACCTGGACTTGGAGACTGAAAGGGAATGTTTCAAAGAGCTCTCTGGTACATCTGCCTACCAGGCAATCAGTGTGGGCTCTGATCACCTTCCAATAGATGGGCACCTTCTGTGTGGCATGGCATGTCAGAAATCTCTCCAACCTCCCCAATGGATGAACTTTGCAAGTCATCTCCAGCTTCTGTTCAAGTGCACCCTTGCCTCTGCCATGCCCAGTCTGGCCCTTTGCCAGCCACACAAGGAGATAGGTAATCGCCAGAAATTAAGAGGTGGGGAATATCATATGGTTGCCCATCAGTTGCCATAAGCCTAACAAATTTATGGCATGCAGTCAAACCCCAGTGACACCTGGGGGCATCACATGGTCACCACATGTGGAAGTAGGAAAGGGCCCCGTCTGGAAATGGAATCACTGCAGCCTGGTGCCACTGTGGTGCCAGGCTCCAGAACCCCTTAGCCCTGAGGGCCTTTTCCTGGGGCAAAATGACACAGAAAAAGTCCTTGTATGTGGCTAGCTTAGCTTTTCTGGTTTAGCTTTGCTTTTGTGTGTAGGCACATTGGGGGTGCTGATGAGAGCAGGACAGTATTAGGGAAGGGAAGCCAATTTCTAAGCAACACTTGATGATTTCTCTTCCAGATCATTCTGCAGTCCATGCACAAGTACAAGCCCCGTGTGCATGTAATGGAGCAGGACAGTAGAATCAACCTGTCCCGGATTCAGTCCCTGCCTGCTGAAGAGGTTAAAACGTTCTCCTTTAAAGAAACAGAGTTCACTACAGTAACAGCTTACCAAAACCAGCAGGTAAAGCTAACCAGGTCCCAGACAAGCAGTGATAGCCCCAGAAGGACTTACTGAATAGACACAAGTTGCACTATACGGATTGAATTTCCCTTGACTTAAAAAAAAAAAAAGGCAGTCTTATTGCATTTTTATCAAGGCAAGTTTGATTGTGAATTGTGTGGATCCGGTGTTTAAAAAAGAGCAAAACAATGTGCCAGAAGAGAAAGAAGATAATCATTTCAAAATTGACTTTGAAATATGCTTACATTTATTTAACATGCCATATAGTACACGTTGAAAAACATTTTATAGTTTTTGTGACCATTAAAAGCAATGGTGACAGTGACATTACCAAGGGCACTGACATTATTTTTCTCTCTTTTGAATTCATAGATTACCAAACTGAAAATAGACAGGAATCCTTTTGCTAAGGGATTTAGAGATCCTGGAAGAAACAGGTAAGCAAAATATCACATCTAATATTAATATAGCCCTTTTCACAAGTATTACAGATAAGTATGGGTCAGAGACTCAGCAGCCCTAAGTTTTGTAACTAGTAGGCAGTAGAAAATGGACCTAGATATTTTGTCTCCAAAATCTTGCCTCCTCCCACTACTTCCCAAATCCACCTTTAAGATATTGCTTATTCTAGTTTCCTGAGTTTTTTTTATTTGTGGAATAATTACTTAGGATTTTATTTACAAGTCTAGCTATATAAGAAAGTCATTTCAGATATTCATCCCTGAAAACCATAACAAAATAACTCAAAAGTTTATATAAATCATTATTTTCAGTAATAGTACTCTGGACTTGCTGAAGGTTGAATCTCTTTTTCAGGGGTGTATTGGAAGGGCTATTAGAGACCTACCCATGGAGGCCTTCTCTCACTCTGGATTTTAAAACTTTTGGTACAGACACACAAAGTAAGAAAAGTTTTATTAATATCTATTTTTAAATGTTGATGAAATAACTACAAACAAAGCCTTTATACTAAATATTACACAAGGGGATAAGTACATGCCAAAAAATGTGTGTTTACAAAAAAATGGGTATATATTTATCTTGATTAGGAGGTAAGAGGCAAAAAGGAAGAGGAATTCGCATGAAGGAAAAAAACAGAGACATACATGGTAATGTATGGATTACCATGGATTTAATTGACTTTTGTCATCCTGAGTTATAGTACATTCTGAGATCTCCAGATCTCACCTGGATTCTTTGGCATTTTACCATTCATATTCTTTAGAACCTGCCTGCAGTACATTTGTGGACTTATTTGCAAATGTGTTAGATGTTGAAATAAATATTTTGTGTTTTATGAGAAAAGTTCAACAGATGTTAAAATAACTTACATCAAATTAAAATACTTTATTTTTTTACCATACTTACCTCTAATTTTTCTTTTGTTGTAAGTAGGAAAAATAAATGTTAGAAACAATACTAACCCACCACAATTGGTTTAATTACCACAAACATTTAAAATATTTGCAAAGTATTTTTTCTCAGGTAGTGTATTACATGACTAAATAATAATCATAATTAGACAATGCAGGTGTTGTGGCAGAAGAGTGTATACCTTCGTTTACTCTGTTATTTAACAATATATAGAAAAGTTTATTTGCAAGCAAAAGGAATCATTTTACCTCTTTGTCTTTATTCCATTAGTTGTTTGTCTTTGAATTTCAATTCAAGGTTACAATTACCTTGAGAAAATCGTTAATATCACAGTTAGGTTGAGTTTTATACAATACCATAACAACCAATTGAAATGAAAAGAGATGAAGCCTAATCGTTTGGTAAAATACTTTACTGGGTTGACTATATTAATTTGGTCTGGAAGATTTCATAGAAAAGTATGGATGCTTATTTCATCATCACTTAAAATAACAGTATGGAGGCAGGCTGTTTTTAAAACACCCAAGTCAACACAAAGTACACTGATAAAGAAAAGAGGTAAAGATAATCATAAATTGATAATGTCTAGTACACATTTTCTTAATTATTTGAGATGTTCAGAATGCTCTCAAAATTGCAAAGAAAATGGGTACCAATTTTTAAAAATAATTTTGAATGTTTAATTATAACAGATATTTGCCACCCTCTTGATAAAGGATTAGGCTATCCCCTTATACACAAAAGAGAAAATAAAAAAAACAACAGCAACACCAAAAAAATTAACAAACTTGATGAAGTTCAGTCAATAACAAATATTTTCAATTCAAACACTTACAAAAATAAGGTATAAAGTCTACATGTTCATGGACCTTATAATTATCCCTAATTTTAGTAGATGCTAAGCAACTATAAAAGATCACCTGAAAGCATTATTGATGTGAACACTTTCATTTTCATCTCGATATTTTTCAAACTGCAAAACTGTCTTTAATTATTCATATAGTGCACCATGGAAGTCTTCCTTTTCATATAAGAAAAAATCTAATGCATTAAAATATATTTATTTTTATTGAATTTATTGAGGGACATTGGTTAATAAAATTATATAGGTTTTTCAGGTGTACAAGTCTATAATATATATCTGTATTTTGTATTGTTTTAATTTGTAAAGATTACTTTCATGATTTTTTATCAGACTGAAGCTTTCTATAGAATCCAAAACAACCAATTTCTTCAATTTAATCAAGAATTTAGTAATTTTTTAAAGTTAAAAAAACTAGTTTTTATTGGTAAAATATCATTGGCTTTGGATCATATGTAATTGGACTTTTTTTGTAATTCATTACATAAAAGTTGTTTAAGTGCCTAGCACAGTCCTTGAGCATAGTGAATGCTCAATCAATACATGATACATTATTGTAGTTCTAAAAGTAATAATGGTAGTAGTAGATAGAGATACCATATTCAATTCAACTTTAGTCAGAGGAACAAACATTCTTTCCCAAAGAAGTTAAAAAAAAACATGCAAGGAAAGCTAATCTACAAATAAAGCAGGGATAGTTATGGACATGATTACTGATTCAGTAGGAATATCAAGTTCATTGTTCATTGACTGAATTGTCATTCACAGGTGGAAGCAGTGGCTCATCTCCAGTGACCTCTAGTGGAGGGGCTCCCTCTCCTCTGAACTCCTTGCTTTCTCCACCTTGTTCCCCACCTACGTTTCACTTACCTACAAGTTCCTTTGGAATGCCCTGTCCGGAGGTGTACCTGCACAGTATCAATCTACCCCTTTGCTACAAGATTTGTCCAACTAATTTTTGGCGACAGCAGTCTCTTGTTTTTCCTGCTGCTGAAAAGCTAGCAAGCAGCAGCAGTTCTCAGTCTTTAAGCCCACTCATGATGGAAGTTCCCATGTTATCTTCCCTGGGGGTTGCCAATTCAAAAAATGGTTCATCTACAGACTTCAGTGGGCAGTGTCTACAAGCACCTAATTCTTCCAGTCAAACGTTGTATGGATTACAGGCAGCTGGAAACATTTTATCACCAAACCCCATTGCCCAGGAAACAGTAGACTGCTCTTTCCATCCTTCCTTTGGCTTTTATAGATACAACTTCTCAGTGCCATCTAGACTGGTAAATGCTTCCAAACATCTCAGAGTGAATGACAACACTCAAGTTTCTTTTAGAGAAGGCAAATGCAATCATGCTCATTGGTATCCAACAATTCATCATTGCCTTTAATGAAATAGTCACATTACTAAAACAATTACAGGCAAACACATAGTTTTTCATTTGTACGCAAAGAACACTCAAGAGCTATTGGGCTTTAAAAAGTTCAATATCAGAGAGTATTTCTCTATTATGCATTTAAAGTGCCTTATTAAATATTCATAAGAAGTTATATTCATTTTTGACCTATAACTAATATGAACTATAACAATCTCTGATTACAGTGGCCTTAGGCCTCAAAATAAGATACTCAATAGATGTTACTGGATGGGATAGACTGTATTAGTGGCACACAAAATTTCAAATATTAATCTTTGCAGTCTAAAGATCATTTAATGCTGAAGGAAATGAAAGTTAGATGAAATGCAAAATATTCTAAATAAATTCAGTCATTTATTTCCTTTTATTTTTTAATCATTCCTAGGTGAAACTTGTTTACTTATTCCTTTAACAAACCTAGCATTTTATACTCAGTTTACAAAAGCAAATTATTGTAGTTCTTGAAAAAAATCTAAGAAATTGGGATTAAAGGTGAAGAATATATTTGAGTCCATAAATATGAAAATATCATTACATTGGTACAATTTAATTACACTCCTGTGCAACAATCACAGTAAATTAGACTAGACAGAAGTAGCATGAACAGGACTTTATTTTAAACTAAAATGCTTATAAAGTTGAAAAGTTTCCTTTCACCTGGTCCTAATTTTTTTGTAAAAACTCATCTATATATATAACCTGTATATCTTTAGGATGAATCAGATTTTAATTTTTATGCTACTAGCTCTATCATTTATTAACTCAAGACACTTCATATCACAATGGCATCACTTAACTTTTGACAAACTAACCAAACTTTTAAACTGCTTTTTCTAACCTTTCTAAAACATATTGAGAACTTATCATTTTTATTTCTTTTGCTCAAAATAGTTCTTTTGACTTAAATATGTCTTAAAAATGTGCCTTTCAGTACATGCATTAAAATTATATGCCCCCTCACTTCTCAAGGGAGGGATAGAATAGCATATGCTTACACTCAAACTGAGAATTCTAGTAAAGATGAAATAGTATTTGTGGCTCAAACTAATTAGGTATGTGTTATAAAAGTCTGAAGCAGAACACCTGTACTACCTAGATTTATCAAATCAGGAAATAAACACCAAGAACACTTTATTACTGTCTCCTCCAAAACAGGAAAGTTATAAGGTAACATTTACTGCTAAAGTAAATTTTGACTTTTTTAAGCAAAAAAGCCCATGTCATGTCATAATGAAACATTCTGATGGCTTACATGACAGATATTCAGTAATTAATAACAGAAAGTATTTAACTGAAAAATGTCTAGGTTTCTTTTCAAATGATAATATTTAAGAAAAGGCATTAACTTTATAGTTGTTTGAGTACATGGTACTCCATGCTTTATATTTCAGATAATTTTGGTATATATCACCCATATAAAAGTGATAATAGAGAACTATATTGGCAAAGGTGATTAATATAAAGGAGCAAAAGTTAAAATGTTATAATCTAGGCATCTATTTTAAGTGTTTTTATATAATGTCATAAATTGTTATTCCATACTTTTAATTGAAGAAATAAAACCTACAGAAAGCCTGAATGGAAAGTCACAGTTCTAAGAGACCTCAAGAAGTCCAGTAAGCAATCCCCCACTTTTTCATCTCCAAAAAGCTTCTAACAGCTACAAATTGTGTGCAATTAATATTTAGTGTTCTTATTATTTTATATTGAATAAACCCCTAGTCCCCAATAGGATTGTGCAAAACTCTAGTAACTTGGTAAACTGAGGCAATGATTATGGAGTAAAAACAAAATACTATAGAATTATATTAATTTCTATTGCATCAACTAAGTAGCAGGCTTGCTTTAAAAACCCACAAAAATAAATTCACTCTAGTTAGACAAGGTGTGAAATAGCAAATGAAAGTTGCCAAATGATACTTAGCAGACCCCCAAGTCTAGTAATTAAAACTGCTATTTCCATTTGGTTTGACTATGCATATACATTTACCCCTTGCTTTTTTAAAAATAAAACATCTTAATTCAGCTGATTAGATTTATAAAATCTGATTCTTAACCTAACCTTATTATGTAACTACCCCAAATAAATCTAGACAAAATAAATTTTTCATCAACTGTGTGCAATGTATACATTGAGTCAGGAAATAAGTGAATTCATCTTTGCACAACCTCCACTCAAGCTCAAACATATAGTCAGATTCCTTTATGGGGAAGGCCCGATTTTGTGGAGCAGTCAAACTGAAAGCAAAGACTTGTTCAAGTTTGAGCCTCATTGCAGAGCACATGTCTAAGTGGAAAATATTCACTACATTTAAATGACCAAAATATAACTTCAGATAATCTAACTTAGAACATCAAAATGATTACTTCTTTTCACTAAACAAAGGGGCTAAGCCCTCTGGACACTACATTTGAAAGTCCAATATATAAATTTAGATTATATAATATTAGAATCTTCAAACATTGATGCCATTGCTTCTATTCACTGTACTATAAAATGAAGATTTATAATTTTCCCCTACCATAAAGGTAAACATTCATGATATTTCACTGCTGTAGGCAAGGGTTCTTTGTATGGTCTGTGAATGGACATGACTTCATTCTTCTTTTGTAGGTTTGGAGCAAGCTTATGGCAGGAAATCAAATGAACAATTAGAATTAGGAAGTGATGAATCAGTGAATCAGTCTTTGAATAATCAGAGTCCTGTGTTCTGACAATTTGACAATGTGCCAATAATGAATAAAGACAAGCGTCTGTATTGGACACTACAGAAGATTTACCTTTCCTTTCATTCTTGTAATTATTTATATTATGCACCTTGGGGAAAATCGTGGTGCACACAACGCAGATAATGTGTCTTTCAAGTGTTACTGGTGTAATGCTAAGCTGAACATGACAGAAAAAAATGTTTTGTATAAATATTTAAAATATAGTTTACAAAAATCTACAAATATATTGATGACAAATTTAAATGCATTGAGACAATAGGGTAATATATAGTTATCTCCTTATTAAATCCTAGTAACAAAACTTTTCCTTAACCAAATACGAAATTTTATGAATTCTAGATGTCACATTGTAATTTATGTAACCACTGGGGTTTGAGGTTAGTTTTAAAATAATTTATAGTAGTTTGTTTTTTCTTCTGCTACTACTCAAAAAGAGATGCTACAAAGAATACCTATTTATCACAAACTTACACTATTAATTACATATACTTATGAAGGGCAGGTTTAAATATACCTAGAAATGTCTAATTGCATGTACTTGATTTTGTGAATTGAGTTGACAAGGTACAAGTACAAAGTTTTTACTCTGACTTAGATATATGTTGTCTTTGTGGTGAAAAATCTTCAATTAGTCAAAATAACAATAATATCTAGCATGCAGCAACAGTTTACCAGTAAATTTCACTGGAATTTAACATGTTTATTGGAGCAGTTTAAAACAAACCAAATGCATATCTTAGTCATTGGTGGCAGTTGTTTTTGATATAAGTACTTTCATATACATTTAATCTTCTAAGGTTTGGTCTGCAATTAAATGATAATTTGTATTAAAGCTGTGTGAATAAACATGGTTTGGATGATAACTTAAAACAGAACAAACAGATATATAGAACATCTGAAACATATCCAGTATTAAAACTATTTACATGTGTGGTGCTGGCCAACTTTTGACATGCTGTTTCAATAAAATATTGAGAGGAAAAAGACTAATATCATTTCCTTTTAATGTATCAAATGTTCATGTTTACAAGTTTGGACTGAGCATTAATAAGTAAACATACAGTATAGTGAGCAGATGAACTGAGAATAATTATAAGATCTTTCTACTTGGCTGAAGTGTACACATGTATATTGGATTTATTTTTTTAAATATCTAAAAATGCTACAAAATTTAAAATTAAATATCATAGAAAACCTTGAAATTTAGCATAATAAGTTGTATCATTGAACTCTTACCAAATTGTCACATATTTGTTATTGTTAAGATGACAGAATTTTGATTTTAGGTTTAAGGTCACATTTTATGCATATGATAATTAAAGTATAATGTAATATTTTAGTTGTAGAAAATGGTATAAGGGATTCAAAATTTTACTAGGACTAGAAAGGAATAAAATCATGAGTAACTAGATTTAAAATATTGGATTAAAGTTAACATTTTTAAATTAAAGATTTTCTAATGAAATACATAATTCAGTCAATCTTCCATTTTATGGTTATTTTTAAGAAAATGTTGATTTTTTTGCATTTTAATTTCATTGAAATTGTTTTCATATTTCTTTTGTGACATAAAAACTTTGTGACTTCTTACCAATGACTCTAATTTATGTCTACTCATGGTGGGTTTTTAATTGAATTTTACGACAAATTGTTTTATAGAAATACCCACAAATGGATCACCCCTTGAAAGAGGCATAATTTCTTAGTAAGACCCAAGTTGAAGTAACAAGATTACTCTCTACTGCACTTATACAGACATCATGTTTGGCTTTCTTAAAGGGAATTCATACACAGGCCGAATACTGTGTTCAACTGCTACATTAATAGCTATGTTTTGCAAAACACAGGATGGATCCTCTCAAAACCATGATGCCAGGCAGGAGAAACAATTATTTGGCTAAAATGCTATCACTTTGTAACCTGTCACTTTGATGATTTTCTGTAGTTGTAACATTAATGAAGTAGGAATGGAGATGGGGTCTCACATTTCAAGAAAATTCTGTGGGCCCTAGTACCACACATAGGGGACTAGGATAAACTGATTCAGTGTTCACCCTCAATTGTTGCAAGCAAATTCAGTAGTCCACTGGGTATGCTGAATCAGGACTGTCGTCCCAAAGTCTTAGCTAATCAATATACAGGACTTTTAGTGGCAAGTAGGGGTGAAGGTCCTAACTGATACTAACAAAGGTGTGAAGCACACACATATTATGCCATATTTTAGTTTAGTTTATATACATGGCTCCTGACTATGAAGGGAAAGATTATATTTTTTAAATGACATTTATTTGCAATTTTAAAAGGTTTATATGTACATTATCAAAAGTTTAAAAACTCAAGAAGCAAATAAAAAAAAAGATTGATAATGAGAAGCACTGTATAGTGTGAGTTCTAGTCATTGGATATGTCCACATACAACTAAGCATACATTTTTAAGTGGGATTGAGGTCACACAGTATTAATAATACTTTTGCATACATCATTAATACTTTCTATTGTTGACCTGAGATGTGCCCCATTTCCCCCCTTAGCTCTACTCCACCCAGCCTCGGCCCCTGCCCCCCACAGGCTTCCCCACATTGTTGTCTGAGTCCATGGACCATGCATAGATGTGTATATGTTTGGCTAATCTCTTCCAGTCCCCCCAACCCCCTACCTTCTGACAGCTGACAGTCTGTTCCATGTATTCATGCCTCTGGTGTTATTTTGTTCACTAGATTCCCTATATGAGTGAGATCATATGGTAATTGTGTTTCTCTGACTGGTTCATTTCACTTAGCATAATAATCTTTAGGCCCACCCATACTGTTGCAAAAGGTAAGATTTCCTTCTTTTATATGGCTGCATAGTATTCCATTGTGTAAATGTACCACAACATTTTTATCCACTCATCTACTGATGGACACTCAGGCTGCTTCCAGCACTTGGCTATTGTAAATTGTGCTGCTATGAACATTGGGGTGCATAGGTTCTTTTGGATTGGTATCTCAGGATTCTTAGGGTATAATCCCAGCAGTGGTATGGCTGGGTCATAAGGCAGTTCCATTCTCAGTTTTTTGAGGGAATCTGCATACCATTTTCTTTTTCTATTTTATTCAAGATCACTGTTGCTATTTGGAGTCTTTTGAAGTTCCATATAAATTTTTCTAATATTTGTTCTAGTTCTGTGAACTATGTCATTGGTATGTTGATAGGAATTGTGTTGAATCTATAGATTGCTTTGGGTAGTATGGACATTTTAATGTTGTTAATTCTTCCTATCCATGAACACGGTATATGATTCCACTTATTTGTGTCTTCTTCAATTTCTTTTTTTTTAATTAATTAATTTATTTTTATTCAGTTACATTTGTCTGCATTTTCTCCCCTTCCCTCCACCCCACCCCAGCCAGTTCCACCTCTTTCTTCAGTATCTTATAGTTTTCCAAGTACAGGTCTTTCACATTCTTGGTTAAATTTATTCCAAGGTACCTTAATATTATTGTTGCAGTAGTAAGTGGCATTGTTTTCTAGTTTCTCTTTCTGATAGTTCTTTATGTGTTTAAAAATGCCACCAATTTATGAATATTAATTTCATATCTTGCTACTTTGCCAAATTCATTTATTGGATCTAGCAGTTTTTTGGCAGAGTCTTTTTTTTTTTTTGAGAATTATTGTTCTTTTTTTAACTTTTTTTATTATTGTTCAAGTACAGTTGTCCCCACACCACTCCCCCCACCCCAGCCATTCCCACTTCCAACCCTTGATCCCACCCCACATGGACACTGGTTTTGTCCAGGTAGACAGGATGAAAGATGGTGAACAGATTAACCAAAGAGCATTTATGTACAACACAGAGACATGGACAAGAACATGGGGATTAACTTAGGGAGGGGAGATGGTGGGGCAGGTGGGGCAAGGGAGAAGAGGCAGGAACAACTATAACAGGCATAAACAATAAAATAAATTTTTGAGAATTTTGAATGATGAATGTAAAGGTTCCATATGACTGGTTCCCTATTCATTCTAGTCTACCTGGCTTGGGTCCAGTATGACTCTAGCAGTGTGAGGCATTCTCCAGTTCTCACTGCATGATATGCCAGAGCTCAATGGTATCATTTTTATCTGTACTAAGCACAGAATCTATCACAAAGTTGGTGCTCAATAAATCTTCACTGAACATATTAATAAATGAAAACTGTATTTTGCCATGTATAATATGCAATTTTTTGTCCAAAATTTTGAGGGAAAAATAAGGATGCTAGTTATACATGGATAGTACTAATTCTGAATCTATATAAATGTTTTAAGTTCTTTTTTTATGCTTATGCATTAAAAGTATAACTCTAGAAAGCAATAACAATATATATGTATGCAAAATAATACCCTGGAATATGATAATCAGTCTTGTTTCTAAATATAAATAAATAAGTAGCCGAATTAAAATATTAAAGTGAAAGATTTTTTTTTCCTGAAATCTGGACCAAAAATGTGGGTGCACACTATACACAGGAGCGTATTACACACAGCAAAATATGGTAAATTAGATTAAAGGAAAAGACATATAACATGATTTATACTCAACTCAGTCTTGGTTAGGAATAGACAGACATCTGTAGTACGCTATGCAACTGTTGAATTGAGCAAGGTTCAGAGGCTTTTGCACATAGGAATGCAACAGAATGCATGATGCATGTAGGTTTACATGTTTTTACCATGTCTTCCTTGTTCTGTATTGACAAGTACAGACTGAAGCCCTTCATATAGAAAAAGAAGTAGAGTTTTCTAACTGATATATGTGTCATAGATGGGTACGGCTGTGCTGAAATTTGTGTTCTCTCATCCCTCAGAGTGGTAGGCTAACACCTGAAGTGGTCAGTGCTTTAGGGATAAAGTTACCAGAATCCTAGTACCAATTATCCCTGCCTCAAGAACCCCTCTCTGCTGACTCGATGTGCCATATAAGCATTATTATTTCCCATGTGTGCCATGATTTGAAGTGGTTTGTAAGTCCTCAACAAACTATAATTTTGAGTAGTTTTTTGTGAACATTTTAATGTGTAATTTTCAATCAAGACATGTTTTGTGGGTCCTTAACTGCATTGAGTTTTGTATACACTTATATCTTAAAAAACTTTCCTGGAAATTTTATATTTGGTGTTTCACCTGTATTTTTCTTTCAATAAAATGTGTCCCTCACTGTCTGGCTTATGGACACATTTTATTGAATGAAAAATACAGGTGAAACACCAAATATAAAATTTCCAGTATGATCTCACCTTTAACTGGAACATAATCAATAGAAGAAAAAAGCAAACAAAATATAACCAGAGACATTGAAGTTAAGAACAATCTAACAATAGCCAGGGGGGAGTGAGGAGGGGACAGTGAGGAGAGGGGATTACAGGAACTACTATAAAGGACACATGGACAAAATCAAAGGGGAGGAGGGAGGTGGGGGAGGGAGGGGGGTTTGGCTGGGGTGGGGTGGAGGGATGGGGAGAAAAGGCATACAACTGTAAATGAATAACAATAAAAATTTAAAAAATGTGTCAAACTGTCTTACAATCTTAATGAAGCAATGAAATTTTAATGGTTACTCTCCTATTAGGAAACATTTTACCTTGGCTACAATGGAACAAATCTACTCTAAAACAGGCCAAGGAACTGGAATTGGAATATAAGCTCATGCTCTTCTCAGAGAAAAATCATAACCCAGTATTTTCTGCTTCTACACTTCAAAGGAGAAATACTCACTTCTTTCTTGTGGTTAAAGTGTTTGATTCTATACTGAAATCTGTGAAATTTTCCACTTGTGAAAATCAGTTATTGATTTATTCATTTGACAAATATTCCTTGAGTATCTTCTATGAAATGATCTGTTGCGAGGCAGAAAAATAAGTAAAAGGCATGACTTCTTTCTAAAATAGTTTACAGTCCACTTGGAGAGGCGAAACTTGAATACATATTTAAAACAATTTAAAATGAGGTTAAAATAGTGTGAACTGTTTCCTATGGTGAAATAAAACACCAAAGGATTCATAATGACATAAGAATTCAAAGGAGCACAAGGATGTTTTGTGACTTCCTAGAGATGATGGGAGCTAAAGTGGGACTTGAAAAAGGGAGGAAGTAAACTGATAATAACAAGCTTGGTAATAACAAGCACTTAACATAGCACCCACTATGTGCCAGGTATCCTCTTCAGCACTTTAAATACTAGTTCATTTAATACTAAAAAGTGTGCTAGGAAACACACAGTTTTAGTAAGTTGCCTAAGGTATTGTAGCTAGTAAGTGTCAGAATAAATACAAGCAGTCTGTATTTGAACCACTGTACTGTATTATCGCTGATACTGTAGGACTTGTAAAGCAAATGAACAAAAGCACAGTAGTGGTACTAAGATCAGTGAGTAGACTAAAAATGGGACTAAGTTTGGTAATAAAAAATGATGTGTTTCTGGTATCTCTGCTTTTGTTTCTTTTGAGGTTAGGATTTTTTACCACATGTAGTTACAATTAATGCCTATGGCCCAGGGTTGCCAATACCTTGCAAGCACCCAAGGATTAAATATAATCAATCCTAATTGTCAGTTGTTTTATCTAACTGTAATTTCTTGGGTTTAAAAGTAAGCTATTTAGATATGTGGTGTTTGTGTTTCCCTACAGGATGTCAGTAATTTTGGCTTTAAAATTTAGATGCTTAAACTACAGTAGCTAACAAATCCCTCAGTTTGCACCATATATAGTATTAGGAGAGTTAAAATGGGTTCTTTCAGGATCCTGCCTTTGGAATCAAGCCTTAGAGCTTAAATCTGTCTCATGACAGGGAGCTATTGAAAGTTTTGGGTAATGTTTTCAAACTTTCTTTTTTTACTTTTCAACTTACCTATCAACATGGTTTTTATTTTTTTATTTTTCAATTACATTATGCTTTCAATATTATTTTGTATTGGTTTTAGGTGTACAGCTTAATGGTTAGATGATCATATACTTTACATAGTGCTCTCCTCAACATTTCCAGGACCCACCTGGCACCACACATAGTTATCACAGTATTACTGACTATACTTCCTATGCTGTGCTTTACACCCCATGACTATTCTGTAACTACCAATTTGTACTTCTTAATCCCTTCACCTTTTTCACCCAATCTCTGAAAACCCCTCCCCTCTGGTAACCAGCAGTCTGCTCTCTGTGTCTAATTTTGTTTGTTCATTTATTTTGTGCTTTAAATTCCACATACAAATGATATCATATGGTATTTGTCTTTCCCTATTTCACTGAGCATAATACTAGGTCAATCCATGCTGTTAAAAATGGTAACATTGCCTTCTTTTTTATGGCCAAATAATATATCATTGTATGTATGTACCATAGCTTTTTTATCCACACATTTATTGATGGGCAGTTGTGTTGGTGCCATGTCTTGTAAATAATGTTGCAATGCGTGGGGTGGAGGGATGGGGAGAAAAGGCAGACAACTGTAATTGAATAACAATAAAAATTTAAAAAAATAGTGCTGCAATGCACATGGGGGTGCATTTTTTTAAAATTAGTGTTTTGGGTTTCTTTGAATAAATCCCCAGAACTGGGATTGCTGGGTTGTAAGATAGGTCCACTTTAACCTTTTGAGGTAACTCCATACTGTTTTCCACAGTGGCTGCACCAGTCTGCATTCCCACCAACAGTTCACCAGGGTTCCCTTTTCTCCACATCCTCTCCAGCATTTGTTTTTTGTTGATTTATTGGTGGTGGCCATTCTGACAGGTATGAGAACATAGCTCATTGTGGTTTTAGTTTGCATCTCCCTGACGATTAGGGACATTGAACATCACATATCTTTTGGTCATCTGTACGAGGGCTGTCCAGAAAGTATCTATCCATGTGTTATGAAAAATAGAGACATTTAGAGGATATGATACAAGAAACATTGCATGTAGGACAATGATACCTCAGTCCCCTTCCAAGTAGGCACCTTGGGACCTCACACAGTTCTCCCAGTCTCCATCAGCTGCCCCATCATATTTTCCTGAATCTCATCAACGGTCTGAAATCTCTTCCCTTTCAAACGTGATTTAGTTTTGGGAAAAGCCAGATGTTGCAGGGCACCAAACCTGGGATGTAAGGGGCTGAGTCACTTGGGTGATTTGATATTTTGCCAAAACACTCTGCATGAGACATGATGAGCTGGCACATTGTCATGAGGAAGCTGCCAATCATCAGTTGCCCATAGCTGCAGCCTTCTGAATCATCCAAATAGTTTCCACAGAGGAATGTTCAAGCATAATGCAAAATTGGATGCAGACTCGTTGTTCTGCTCACTCAGTCATTTTGAATGCCAGGGCCACACAGTACACGTGCTCACTCAATGGCGTCTACCACCCCCACTGACCAGTACAGTGAAGTCGTCATTGTTCACGCATGCGCATTCCAGTCCATTCTCCTTGGCTGCCAGGCTACATTGATGTCACACAACCATTCTCATAATATTAACAATGGTTGAACTTTTTCCAGACAAATCTCATATGTCTCCTTTGGAGAAGTATGTATTCAGGTCTTCTGCCCACTTTTTAATTAGATTGTATTTTTTTGCTGTTGAGTAGTATGAGTTCTTCATAAATTTTGGATATTAAGCCCTTATCAGATGTATCATTGGCAAATACATTCCCCATTTAGAAGGTTGTCTTTTTCTTTTATGGTTCCCTTTGCTGTGCAAGAAGTTTGATGTAGTTTTTATTTATTTTTCTTTTTATTTCCCTTGCTTAAACAAGATGTGTAAGAACAAATATTGCTAATAGAAATGTCGGAAATTTTACTGCCTATGTTTTCTTCTATGGTTTTTATGGTATTGAGTTTTACATTTAAGTCTTTAATCCATTTTGAACTTATTCTCTTATATGGTGTAAGAAGTTACCCATCGACATGCTTTATGGACCTAACATTAAACTGAGGATGTCTGCCACGTATAAAATTATGTTTGCCTTTAACATTTTTAGGAGGCCTCAGTGCATCTATATAGAATGTGCAAAATTTCAACTTTCAGTAAGATATTTTATATTGCAGGCTGTATCCAAAATTTGAGAGGGAAATATGTTCAAGTTCCAATTTCACAGAGGAACTTTTCATGTCATTAAGTGTGCTTTAAGATGTTTGAGTTACTTCTCACTATAAACTCACTTTTAGGACAAGAAGTTATTCAAAATCTCCTGCTGTATTTTTTAATTTAAGATGTCTTATTTTAAGGCAGTTTGTGTTTTTGCTTTTTATTTTTCCTTTATTTTACTTATCAAATCCAAGAAACACAATTCTCATAACAATTCTATTTTTTTATGATGCTTGCTCCAAATCTTCTCTCATAAGGGGAGGCCCTGATCTTCTACAATTTCCTCATAGTCTAACCTAACAGCTGTAAGCACTTAACAACTAATCAGCTCAATTCAGCTCACCTGTGTGAGTGATCCTTGACAGCTCCATCTGCTTTGAGTCAGGGTTTTTATTTTCTTTTTTTTTTTTGTAAAAGACTTAAAGGGAAAAGAACTAATGAACTTGCAAGATTACTTTCAGCTATTTTGAGTGTTATTTAAGGTACAAAATATTTTAAAAGATACACTTACTTTAATGCATATGTCTAATCAACAAATGGCTACCACATTGTTGGCAATAAATACTACGGACAACAAATGCAACACAAATGAACAGAAAGTCATATATGGATTCCAGCACGAATAGTGAAAGGCTCCTATTGCAAAAATTGAGAAAATGCTAGTTAAAAATAACAACTCTGGCTCTAAACCTTTTAAAACATACAAAACATTTATAAAAACCATTTAATGTGGCAGAAATTACCATATTAGCTAATGTAAATGCTGAATCACTCAAAAGAAAGGCTAGGCCTTCAATATCCATGATGAGGCTAACATTGTATTAGGTATGAACACGATGATTGAGAATATCACAGAAAAACATAATAGTGCCCTTAACATTACTATGTAAAAAAAGGGTGTAGGTTTTCAAGGCATCAGGGAGCTACTGAGGACTTGGAAAATGTATGACCTGCTCTAGCTCTTACTCTCACTTCCATCCTTTGATATTGATCCCCATGCTTCTGTGTGGGAGCTGACACGTAACAAAAATATCACAAACTTCACCCAGCCAATAAAAACCTTATTTCATGGGAAGATTAATGTAGAGCTCTTGACTATAAAATGTATTTTACATACACCCACATCTAGCTGTATATAAGAATCTACTACCAAAAAAGGACTTAACAGTTGAAAGGCTTCAGCCTCTTCCCAGCCATTCATTCATTCCTTTTTATAATAGCTCTATATTAATGAGCCTAATTGTTTGCTTACTAACATCAAAGAACAAAACCTAAGTTTCCTTGCTTAGAATTACTAAAAGTCAGGGGGAGATTGCTTGATCTAAGGTCCAGGTGCTCCCCATTAAATTGCAGGGCCATAACTAACACAAGGTTAACACCACCTCTGCCTACACCAAAGAGAGCTGTGCTCTTTTCCCTGCTCAGAATTTTCAGATTGAATTAGGTGGGCATAAATGCCAGGCACTTTGATTGAATTTCAGAAAACTATAGGACATCAGACGTGGAAGGTCCTTTTAAATATTACTTAGTTAAGTCCATCCTTAATTGTACACATGGGAAAAGTGAAGTAAATGGTGGTGGACAGACTGGTCCAAGGTTTCGTGAAATATGTGCCTGGAGATTTTCCAGGGAAATGATCCCCACAAGCTTAAAACACAGAGTCTTGCCCTGAAGATTACCTGCAAAAAGTATGACACTTTTCTTGCTATTTAGGCACTGAAGTGATGTGATGAGTCTGTAAAAAGTATTTTTTTTAAAAAAAGAAAGGATTCCTAAAACAAAAGCTATGTTCAGATACACTAGCCTTTGGCAGCAACTCAGCACAGGACTTCGGTGTTGGTTCAAAACATTTGATTTTCCAAAGTATAAAAACTCAAAGGCTCCTATTGCCTAAGCAACCATATTAACCAAGCAAACTTCTTACTGTTTGTTCCTTGATCCTGTCAACTAAATCATTCCATTATCCAGTTATATAGTAAAATAAATATAGCAACTTTCTGATAAAATGTAGAAGGCAGTGTTTCTTCAATTTGTTACTTAGGAAAATATTGCATTGCTCAATACTTTTTACTAAACATTTAAAATATAATTATCACAAATGAACTGAAATCAATGGGTTTCCACAACAAGAGCAAAGTGTAATGGCAAAAGCTTTGGAATTATAATTAGAAGACCTGAGTTCAAATGTGGTCCTGCTACTTACTAGCTATATGAAATTGAGATACTCAATCACTTATTTTCAGTTTGTTTAATTAAATATAAAATGGGACAGTGACTTCTTCGGAAGGATTTAATGAGATAATGTACATTAGTGATCTTAATGAACTATACAGTATTGTACAAATGTAAGATAAATTAAGTCAGAATTTTGATCTTAAGGGGATGACTTTCAATAATTTAAAAGAAGGAAGAGAAGATAAATGCACAGTATCAAATCATTTGGTTTCAAGGATAACAAGAGCCCAGATGATTGAACTATTTTTCAACAAATAGATTTTGACCAATTATATTGTTTAAAAAATGAGGAGAGTTTAAGAAAACTTTGAGACAATATGAAGTGTAACAACATCAGCATCGTGGGAATAACAGAAGGAGAAGAGAGTGAGCAAAGGCTCAAGAACCTATTTGAAGAAATAATGACCAAAAACTTCCTTAACCTGGTGAAGAAAAAAGACACACAAGTCCAAGAAGCACAGAGAGTCCCAAACAAGATGGACCCACAGAGGCCCACACCAAGACACATCATAATTAAAATGGCAAAGTTTAAAGAAAATAAGAGAATACCATATGATCTCACCTTTAACTGGAACATAATCAATAGAAGAAAAAAAGCAAACAAAATATAACCAGAGACATTGAAGTTAAGAACAATCTAACAATAGCCAGGGGGGAGTGGGGTGGGGACAGTGGGAAGAGGGGATTACAGGAACTACTATAAAGGACACATGGACAAAATCAAGGGGGAGGGTGGAGGTGGGGGAGGGAAGTGGGTTCAGCTTGGGTGGGGTGGAGGGATGGGGAGAAAAGGCATACAACTGTAATTGAATAACAATAAAAATTTAAAAAAAAAAAACAAAATAAGAGAATCTTAAAACCTGCAAGAGAAAGGCAGTTAGTTACCTCCAAGGGATCATGCATTAGACTGTCATCTGATTTCTCAACAGAAATATTTCCAGCCAGATTATATTCAAGGTGATGAAAAGCAAGGACCTACAACAAAGGCTACTTTACCCAGCAAGGCTATCACTTAAAATTCAAGGAGAAATAAAGAGCTTCTCAGACAAGAAAAAGCTGAAGGAGTTTGTTAACACCAAATAGGTATTGCAACAATGTTAAATGCCTTGCTTTTAGAAGATGGAATAAGAAAAAGAAACCAGAAGAAAATCATTAAAAACTAAAATGTCAATGTGTATCTATCAATAATCACTGTAAACGTAAATGGCTTAAATGTTCCAATCAAAAGGCATAGGGTAGGTAATTGGATAAGAAAACATGACCAGCACATATGCTGCCTCCAAGAGACCCACCTCAGAATGAGAGATACACACAAGACTAAAAGTAAAGGGATGGAAAAAGATACTTAATGCAAATGGACGGGGGGGGGGGGGGGAAACTGGAGTAGCAATACTTATATCTGGTTGCCCATAGCTTAAACAAAATTTAACCACTCTAAACCAAAGGATTGGGAATTTCAAGTACTGTGGCAGACCAGTCCTGGAGATTAAAATGGGGGTACAACAGTGATTATATCCTTGGGCAGACACAATTATAAGTTAACATTGTGATAGTATCTCTTGCTACACCACGAGTCGTTAACCACTTTGCCAATGTAAGGAATTAGTTAATCCACCATTGACCACAATGTTTAGCTAAGAGTGGCAACCTAAAGCTCATGTGGATCTCAGAAATATTAATGAGTAAGATGTATTTGTTTCATCTGTCATTTCATGTTGTGTTTTGTCACTTTACAGGGCACAGGCTGCTTCAAGTAGAAAATTGGTTATTTGTATCACAACTTATGGGGAAAGCACATCTTCAGAAGCCTAAGACTTTAGAATCTTTACCTTGGCATCTGATATTAAGATTTATCCTTTGCAAAACAAGGAAGGTAATGACCATTGACTTGGATGCCCCAATTTATTTATTTACTCATTTGTTTTGAGTACCTACTCTTTTGCAATCCTGATCTAGAAGCTGGGATCCAGAGATGTACAAAACAGAAAGTCATTTTCATCAATACACTCATATTTTCCCCCAACAAACCAAACCGGTTTACCTGTGAAAACTGCTTAACTGTGACCTCTTAGAGAACTGGGTCAGCATCTTATTTTTATTTTAGCAACCCCAATACCTATACTATGCCTAGTGTCAAGTAAGTGGTCAGTAAGGGTTTAGTGAATCACGAGAGGAATAAAGAAAACATTTGAAACTCACAAAAGGAGATGTCAGTAACAGAGAAAGCTAATGTTATATGCCTTTCAGGATACGTGTAAATTCAAGGGAAATGGGCACCCACCACACTTCACTAGCTTGGAGACCATACATAGGTGGCAATATAGCATAATGGTTAAGAGCATCACCAAGCCCTTATTATATGAAATATTAAAGGGACTTATCTAAGAAAATCAGCAGGGAAGAGGAGGGGGAGGATGAGGAAAAAGTACAGGGGATAAGTAGCATAAATGGTAGGTATAAAATAGACAGGGGGAGCTTAGGAATAGTATAGAAAATGAATAAGCCAAAGAACTTATATATATATATGACCCATGAGCATGAACTAAGCGGGGAAATGCTGGTGGGGGGAACAGAAGGGGTTAATGGGGAGGAAAAAATGGTACAACTGTAGTAGCATAATCAATAAAATATGTTTAAAAAATAAAGTTATCACAAAAAAACAGTATGGGCTTTACAGTTGAACAGATCTGGCTTCAAATTACTAGTTCCTCCATTATTTAACTGTGTGACCCTGAATGAGTTACATAAACTCTCTGTATGTTACTTTCCTCATCTGTAAAATTGGGCAAGTAATAACAATCTGATAGACTTGTTCAGAGGGTATATAAATTGGGAAGTACATAAAGAACATAGCACAGTGCCTGCCTCATAGCAAATACTTATTGCTTATTAATATTAAATAGTTCTTGAAGTGACACCTCAATCAGGCACACTATGCCCTCTGCAGGAGTCTGTTGGGCTCTCAGGATGGAACTGGACCTAAGCCTCCCAGAGTAAGTTCAACAAGTTTGGCCTAATATCTGTAGATTCTTGGAAGATGCCTGTTATTTATGTATTTATGTATTTATGTATTTATTTATAAACCAATTTCTGACTTTCTAGAAATCTGATTCTCATAGTTGCACAAAATAGATCCTAAAATAAAGCTCTTGTTTGGTATATTTTTCTACTAATTACCTTCAACAGGCAGACAAAACTATTCATTTCTATTCACAGAAAGCAATCTAGACTTCCTACTTTCAGGTTTAAAACAAAACTACATCTCAACAAATTAAAATGAGAACAAGTGATGATTTAGTAACAAAAGTAAAATGTCGTCTAGAAAAGAAATACAAAATAAACAATATCCAACTGTGCAAGGACCTGGGTGGTGGATAGGGGGGTTAGGGAAGGAAGGAAAGAAGGATTTATTTATTTATTTATTTATTATTTCTCACCACAGAATATCCTTATTGATTTTAGAGAGAGAGAGAGAGAGAGAGGAAGGAAGTGAGAGATATCTATGTGAGAGAGAAACATCGATCGGCTGCCTCCCATACATGCTCTGACTGGGGATCAAACCCGCAACATGGGTATGTGCCCTGACCAGGAATTGAACCTGTAAAAATTTTTTTGGTGTATGGGATGCTTCTCCAACCAACTGAACCGCTGGCCAGAGTGGAGAAGAAAGGAATTAAAGTATGGACCCAGGGTGGCTCCTTTGCAAAATTCTAAGATTATCTGTTCTCTCAGTGTTCCTGAGCTTGGTACTTTTGCACATTTCTAAGTCATGAATTTGCACTCAGGGCTCAGAGATGGACTTAGGAGAAGGGACACAGAGAAATGCCCCAATCTGAGCATCCTGTATGTGTCAGATATCATGCTAATATTTTCATATACATTGCATACTCACTTTTTAAAAATTATTTTATTGTTGTTCAATTACAGTTTGCATTTTCTCCCCACCCCATCGAAACCCACCTCTCTCCCCTGCTTCCACCCTCCCCCTTGGTTTTTTCTATGTGTCGTTTATAGTAGTTCCTGAAAACCCTTCTCCCCACTGTCCCCTTCCCACTCCCCTCTGGCTATTGTTAGATTGCTCTTAATTTCAATGACTCTGGTTATATTTTGTTTGCTTTTTTTCTTTTGTTGGTTATGTTCCAGTTAATGGTGAGATCATATGGTATTTGTCCCTCACCGCCTGGCTTATATCACTTAGCATAATGTTCTCCAGTTCCACTCTTAAGGCGACTCTGCACAGATTATATTACTGCTCCATTTTACAGATAGAGAAATGTAATGTTAGAATGTTTAAATAATTTGGCTGAGTGGGATGTAGAACCTAGGTTTGTCTGTCATTAGAAGCTGGGTTCTGGGGACCTCCTGACAACATGGAGGTGTAGGCAGAAATGCTTCACTTCCTCACACAACCAAAAAAAGGATAACAACCAATTTAAAAATAAAGAACAATCAGAACTCCCAGAAAAACATTTGCATGGAAGTCCAACAATGAAGGATTTAAAGAAACATTCACCTAGATGGTAGGAGGGGCAGAGATGGGCACCCAGGAAGAGAGGATGTATGGCAAGGTGGTGGCTGGAGGACCAGAGTGGGCAAGGTAGCAGCTGATGGACTGTGCAGGTGATCCCACATTTGTGCACAGAGAAGCCTGGGGGAACAATGGGGGAGCAAGACAGACCACGAAACCCAAAGTGTCAGTATGGAAAACTAAAGACTCAAAACCCCAGGATGTAAAAAAATCTGTGGGGGTTGTGGTGGTAGGAGAAACCACCAGCCTCACAGGACAGTTTGTTGGAGAGACCCACAGGGTCCTAAAATGTACACAAACCCACCCACCTGCAAATCAGTACTTGAAAGAACACAATCCACTTGTGGGAAGCAAGGGAAGTGACAGAAAGTGGGACCAGAGCAGAGCAAGTGGCATTGTTCCCTGTCTGACTCCATCTCTCACAGACAGCATCACCACAACACAGCAATGAGGGTTGCCCCCCATGGTGAATATCTAAGTCTCCGCCCCTTACCATGTAACAGGTGCCTGAGACAAAGAAATATGGCCCAAATGAAAGAACAGATGAAAACTCCAGAAAAAGTACTAAGCGATGAAGAGATAGACAACCTATTTGATGCAGAGTTCAAAACACTGGTGATCAGGATGCTCAGAGAATTAATTAAGCTCAGTCACAAAATGAAGGAAGAAATGAAGGCTACATAAAAAAAAATAAAGCATTTCTTTTGGAGAAAAAATATATACACAGGGAATCAACAGTGAAGGGAAGGAAACCAGGACTCATATCAGTGATTTGGAAAAAAAGGAGAAATAAGCATCCAAATGGAACAGAATGAAGAAACAAGAATGCAAAAAAAAAATGAGGAGAGGCTTAGAAACCTCTGGAGCAACTTTAAATGTCCCAACATCCAAATCATAGGGGTGCTAGAAGGAGAAGAACAAGAGCAAGAAATTTAAAACTTATTTGAACAAATAATGAAGGAGAACTTTCCCAATCTGGCAAAGGAAATAGACTTCCAGGAAGTCCAGAAAGCCCAGGGAGTCCCAAAGAAGTTGGAGCTAAAGAAGAGCACACCAAGACACATCATCATTAAGTTACCCAAGATGAAAGATAAGGAGAGAATCTTAGAAGCATCAAGAGAAAAGGACACAGTTACCTAAAAAGGAGTTCCTGTAAGACTGTCAGCTGACTTCTCAAAAGAGACCTTACAGGCAATAAGGGGCTGGCAAGAAGTATTCAAAGTCATGAAAGGCCAGGACCTACATCCAAGATGACTCTATCCAGCAAAGCAATCACTTAGAATAGAAGGGCAGATCAAGTGCTTCCCAGATAAGGTAAAGTTAAAGGTTTTCATCATCACCAAGCCTTTATTATATGAAATGTTAAAGGAACTTATCTAAGAAAAAGAATAAGATCAAAACTATGAACAGTAAAATGACAATAAGCTCACAACTGTCAACAACTGAACCTAAAAACAAAAACAAAAACAAAAACAAACTAAGCAAACAACTAGAACAGGAACAGAATCACAGAAATAGAGATCCCATGGAGGGTTATCTGTGGGGAGGAGGAGAGGGGAGAATGGGTGAAAAGGTGCAGGGAATAAGTAGCATAAATTCTAGGTACAAAATAGTCAGGGGGACGTTAAGAATAGTATGGGAAATGGAGAAGCCAAAGAACTTACATGTACAACCCATGGACATGAACTAAGGGGGAGGGATGCTGGAAGGTGAGATGGTGCAGGGAAGATGGGGATAGAGGGGAGAAAAAAAATGGGACAATTTTAACAGCACAATCAATAAAATATACTTAAAAAAACAAAAAAATAAATAAAAGAAAAAAGAAAAACCTGGGTTCTGCACACTCATAATACAATTCTTAAACTAAAGGGATAAAGTTCTGGAATGTGGGATGGCATATAAATTAAGCTTTGAGCAATAAGCAAACTCTTAAGTCACAGAACAATCTTTTTTAGGCAGATGAAAAGAACCTCTGGACTCTCATACATAAAACACAATCCCTCTTTTACCTCCAGACAGTATTTTGTTTTTAAAATTAGAGTTCACTCTATAGGCACCTTTCAATAAAACAGTCCTCTGACTTTTAGTGGAATTGTCAAAACCCAAAAGCACCTAAGACCTCCTATGGGCATAGGAAGGAAAAGTAGGCTACCTTCTGTGTCAGTATTAATTTGGAGGAAAACAGGTTTTGACATTTACAAGGATGTTTTACTGTTTCCCTTTCTCAGCATACTCTTGCATCCTTTTCACCCTTCTTGACTTCCAGAACTTTTTCCTCAAGAATATTGGGGAAGAAATGAAAGACAATACAGTGTTCTCTCCACCACATATGGTTGTTACCTAGTCAATGACAGCCTGAAAACAGAGAATGTGGTTGAATTGGCTTCTTCACTCCATCTACGACCAGATATCTGGGGGTTCATTTAGAAATATCAAGATTCTCCACAAGTTTGATTTCTTACCTTCTTTAGTCCCAGCATTTTAGTCTGTCTGAGGCTCTGGCTGGCGAGAGCCAGAAGGTAAAAAAGTGCTTGAGTATTCAACAGTCTAACAAATTTGGAGCTTTGCAAGAGCAGGGATCCATGTGTTATTCATGTCTGAGCTGCCAATATCTCTATAATGTCTAACACACAAGGCACACTCAGTAAATGTTGAGTGAATTATTATGACCTATGTCAGTCATTGTGCATCTTATGTAAGGGGTCTACTCAGAAAGATGAGACTTTTGATGGGCATTGCAAGAGGATAAGGAGGAGGAAGAGTAAAGAAATAAACCCCAAGCAGGGTGGAAACCTGAGCCTGTCTGAAGATACATCTTTGATTCAGTCAGCTCCTCCTTAGTTGTCAAGATTTATATATTGGTTTTAGGTGTCTGCATCAGTGTGGAAGCAGGCATGAAACTAGAATATTCAGAACAATTGGAAAGGGCCCAAACTGTAAAAAGAAAACCCTGATGATTAAGGTCCATAAGATATGAGAAGCAACAGAACTGACACCACCTTTGATTTTACAGACAAAAAGGGAGGAAGTGTTGTCAGAATCCAGAAGGAGAAAATCATGTAGAACAGGCCACCTTAAGAGGGACAATGACCTGTGGGCCAGGAAGCCATACAGTATGGAGTGATCCCTTAGAGAGGGCTCTAGCATGTAATAAGTGTTCAATAAATGTTAGCTATTATTTGATTCACACAATGCATGTGATTACTCAAAAGCTAAACTTAAATTACTTTCAATTACTACACGCCATTCATGATTTTGAGTACTTAACATATACTAACTCACCATAATCTTTACAACAACCTCAAGAGAGTTGCTAATATTAACTCCACTTTACAAGTGATGATACCAAGGCACAGATAATTAAATAACTTCTCCAAGATTATATGTCTAATAAATCAGCAGATCTATTAATTTGAATGCAAGTAATTTTAGGTCAAAAAACTAAATCCTCATCTTGCCACACCACAAGAAAAAAGAAAAGAAACAAAACTAAAACCTTAACCACTGTTCTATACTGCTTGAGCTAATGTTCTTAGGTTCTGAGACTGAGGGTAGCGGTGGAGTTGGGTATGCTCTAGACTATTTTGTTCCCCTTTTTTCACCTCTTTCCATATCAGTTGAAGATGTTGATTTTTTGTTTAATTGTTTATAGGGTCCAATTTTTTAAAAAATGTTCAAAAATCTCTTTATGATGGTAGACAACCAGCAACCCCTGTTTGTATCTTTCAACATAATAAATAAGGAAATATGGATTGTCATTCAAAAAGAATATCAATAAAAGGAAGATTGTGGTAGTGGTAGAGCGTTGGCCAGGTCCAAGCATGATTATCAAATTACCAGTGGAAATCACACTCATCCCTGCAATTGATCTAATGATAATAATATTGACCAACCTATTCAGGGATAGCTACCAAAACCTTACTAAATAATAACTTCAACCAGTAATAGTTATCCTCCAGTCACTTCTGATATAACAGAAGTTCTAACCCACAAGGCCAAGTCCAATTACTGATCTTATTTCCATCACTTCCTTGTCAAAATAAAATAGACCTGCATTGCAAGTTATGAAAGGCATTCTGAACTTGGACTGTATTATAGTGATATATTTGGCATTAGCTTTTTCTTTTATATGATTTACTCTAGTGATCACATAATGTTATAATTTGTTGCCTGGGATTCATTAAAAGATGTCTTTTGATCAGTATAATCAAGTTAAACAGTTGTTTATTGTTAGACAGCTCTTCAAGCACAAGGAATCAAGGTTGGGGGATTTATGTATGCATATTTGCACCTACATGAATGTATATTAGTGTGTGTATGCATGTATATGTATGTAGGTTCAGCCAGGCTCTATGGAAATTTGTGATTTCACACTTTTCAAAAAGTGTGAAAACCTTACAAATGCCATTGATACAAAAACTAGCCAGTTCCCAATCGTAGTGGAAATACGGACTTGTAATGCAGTGATACATAGATGGAAATAAGGGCTTATAATAAGGTGATGCCTGCTGTGACAGAGAGGGTCTCATAAGGCCCATTTCCATTAATAAGTACCCCATCAACCCCCACTTGTTCCAGAAAAATGTTAGCCACAGAAAATTCTCCACCCCTAACTTTGAAAAACCTTCTCTTTTGAAATGTCCCCAAACTTCTCACTTGTCTCCTTGCTAACCAAAAATTGTCAAATATATTTGAAGACCAATTAGAAATTCTTCCATTAAGAAAATCTCAATTGAAAGTTTTCCAATCACAGAGTTTGTCTCACTATTGCCTCTTTTACTCTATAAAAATTACTTCCTTTCTAGCACCCTTGAACCTCTGCTAAAAGAAAAGTGAAGGCAGATGGGTTCTGGTGCCACAAGTTAATGAATAAATGGACTTTGTTAATTTTGTCTCAGACTTAGTTTTGTCTTTCATACTTCTTTTGAGTGTACTACAAATGGATTCAACAAGCTTTATTGAGTAACTTCTGAAGACAATTTCTTAATTTAATTCCTCATGAAAAATTAAAGGTTACTGGGTTATCACTGTCCATATCAGATTAAGGTTGCCTTTGTGCTAGTCTGCCTGCTGGTAACAAGTGAAATAAACCTATTCTAGATTTTATTGCAAGATCTCTTTATTACTTGCTAAATTTGTCCAGATGCTGAAGTGGATGATTTAGTAAAATGATTTGTCATTGTTACACTTAGCAATAAACAGTTTATGATTCCTGTACTTAAATGTAGTGATCATTTCTATAAAAGGCATTACCAGTGAACCATGTATTAAAATAAAAAGTAATATATATTTTTTATTTTTTAGAAAGTTTACCATAGGGAAAGTATTAGGGAAACCTTTTCCTCTTATGCCTACCCACCCCTCTTTAGATTTCAATTATAATCATGATTGTTCAAAATAAATATGTACAGTGATGGGTTTTTTAATGTGTCAAACTTCAGAAAACTTTTAATATTCTCAGGAGGAAAGAAATAACTTTCCATCTCATCCTGGAAAATAAAATAAAATAATCACTACAATGAACCTCTGTATTACATTGAAATGTAAAACTGTAGAGACAAAAAATGTCTTCTCATATTTTAAACTTTGATGCCAAAAATATATTGTAATGTACTGGCAGTTTGGAGCACAAATTTGTTATTTTGGTCAATTTTTATTACTTAAAAGTCCTGCTTTAAAATATGTTATTAAATTTGCATAAATATTAAATAAAATCTCTTCTTTATCTTGTGGCCAGATTGTAAGGGAACACCAGAAACCTTGACTTTGTGGGCTTGACAGCATAATTCTTCAGGTTACATATAACACATTAACACAGCTGTGCCCAATAACTGTACTGTCTTTGTTATTCTCCTATGATATGAAATTAAAATAAAGTGGAAATGTTTATTCTATAAATGGTAACACTTTACACAGATAATAAAATTGAAGGATTTGCTTGAAAGCAAAAAGTGGTCTCTCATTCAACAAAACCTGGAGGTAACCCAATGCCATGCTTGTCTGAGAAGACAGAAAGAGCTGACCATGCTGTCAAGAGACTCAATCACATAGCAATATCTTCATTAGGGACAGTTATTTCTCCTTGCACTTTTCAGGTATCACAAGAAATGAGACTTTGTTTAACATGGTGAAATGAGTAGTCTCACTTCAACTGGTTGTTTTTATACGAACATAGCTTTTCTTTTTTGGCAAATGGAATAAATTTATGTATTAAGGACCACAAGAACTGTATAATGTCTGTTGTTATTTATACAGATACAAAGTCAAAAAGGGTTGATTGCAAAATTATGGAGTTACAAAATATGTGAAAACCAAGAAACAGTTGTTGTCCTAGTGTAAGAAATAAGAATGTAATTTTAATATATGACATTATGATTATTTAGATCATAAAAATTTATATACTGTTTGCTTTTAATGGAAGCTTGTTGCTTTCTTCATGGGACAATTTTGAAAAGGCTATTTTGGTTTTGCTTGCTTCACTTTTGAAATTACCCCAGAGCCCATTTACCAGTTGCATGCTAATTCTTTCGTCATGATAATGGTGGTTTTCCTCATGTAAAAAAATTGACCTATCACATTTAATCATCTCAACTCAACATTCTTTCAGCTTGTTTTTACTAATTGTACGTTGAACTAAATCAAATTATTAAAGGTTGTTAATTGTGAATCAGATAAGTGCCTTATTCCAACATGTGCGCCTGACATGTATTTTGTTTGAAATAAGATACTTCTCCTTCAACAGACACATGCCAATCAACAATGTGCATGAGGAAATGCCATAACTGCATAGGGATGACTTGCTGACATGTATCTGCAAATTGATCTTCAAGATGTTCAGTGTCTTTGGGAGAGGGGAAGGGCACCATATGGGAAATCAAGGGCTCAAAGTGTTCTTAATTTGCTTTCCAATTCCATTTGTATATCAACAATGCACTGTACAAAGTACTGCTGACTGCAAATGGCACAGAAACTCAGAAATTCCAACAAAGCTTGTTATAGTCATGGGTTACTAAAAGTATAGGAAGTAGTCCTAAATTCAGTAGTCCTGAACAGCATCTTTGACACTTAATACAATGCAGGACTAATGGAAATAAACCATTTAAGGAATGCTTGGAGAAGGTCAGAGAGACTAGCAAACAGTTTAACAATCTTTTGCTGTGTGTACTGTATCTTATTCCTCTAAAAACAAGATTGAGAATACAGGCAAAAATGTTCAGAGTGCCATGGTGTACTTCAGTGAGAAGACATCTATTGAGTTCTGGTCCCTACTTAGTCCTGATTTGCCTGGAGCTGGTTCTAGAGCCTCATGAATTGGGGTTGTCAAGGCAGACTATGTTGGCATTCTGGAGATGGCAACATGGTAATATAGGCAAAGCAAGAGCAAAAGAGGGCGTTACCCTCAGCTTGTCCTTAAAAATTACAAATACTGACATACATTTACACTTGAGGCACTCCATAACACCATCTTGCCCTACTTTCAGTCATAAAGTGAGAAAGTCCCTCTTTGTCTCTGGAGTCACATTCTCCCTTCAACTACCTATCTGTGAGTCTTCCTGGTGGCCCTTGATTTTTATTTCTACCTCATTTCGTGGGGGAGTCAAATATTGATGCTTAGAGAGGTACAAAGAGAGACTTGTTCCCAGCCCTATGCTCCTCTTTTGGCAGTCCCGGGCCCTGTACTACACTAAAAGATGGCAAGTATTCAACTGGCTTTCTTCAACAAAACACTACCTCACCGCAGCCTTATACAACAAAAGGTCCTTCACACTTATCACTTGGTGTGTTGTTACCACATGCTGATAGTCAGATGTCATCATCAATATGTTATGCCAAATTAAAATCTGCTCTCCTCCATTTGGCAAACATTGATTTTCTCCCCCTTTTCCCCCTCTGTCTGGCACCAAATACAGCTTAGGTCTGTCTGAATGTTCCTTAACAGTTTTCTTTAGCTTGGTTTCAGCTCTGGGATTTATAATTGTTTAGTAAATGATGTTATAAGATAGGCCAAAGCAAAAGAAAAAATGCTGATGGGTTGTGAATTCCCCTTTAGTAAACACTTTTCTTTTAGTGTTGAGATACACTAAAATTTCCAAGAAATTTTAACATCCAGAAGTTTGGTTCAGATGACTTTACTCATGACATATCTGGGATTGCTATTCCAGAAAATGTTTAATGCATTTAAGGTGTAGTGAATATTTCTATATGTCAAGGCAGTATGTTTAAAGCATTGTGCAAAATATATGACATATAAAACATTAATCCTGCTCTCAAATACAACAAACGGAGAGAAAATAGAAAATTCTCTTAGAACTAGTAGATAATGCAGTTGTGCAGATATTAAGTGGTATGAGAGTTCAGAATAGAAAGAATGTGGTTCTGAACTGCATTAGTTGGGATAGGTTTCCAGAAGGAGGTAGGATTTGAAGTGGGCCTTGAGGATTGGGTAGTAGTTGAACACATAGAGGTGAGTAGAGCATATGAAGGGACAGGGACAGTTTGAGCAAAAACACAGAGATGGAAAGCACAAGGACCACTTCCTGAGGGTGAGCAAAGTAATAACATCTGAGGAAAAATTGCAGTAAAGACCAATAATGTCAAAAAGTACTGATTGATCTCACATGATTGGGTCCTTAAGAAACAAGCTCTGACCTAAAATAAACTTTATTATGTTATTTTAGTAGTGTTATTAAATGGAGCAGGAAATGTAAGAATTCTTTATACTGTTGCAGTTTAAAAGGTTAAAATTGGTCTCTGATGGTGCTGTATAATTTGCATTTATAACAATTTCTCAAGTGACAGTGGTATTGCTGATCTGGGGGAAAGGTTTCAGTCAGCAGAAATAGCTAGTGCAAAGACTAACACTCAAATTAGCTTGGCATGTTTGATGAACTACAAGGAAGCCTTTTGGCTAGAATAGATTGAACAAGGGATAGAGTAGTAGATGAGGTCAGAGAGGTAACAGATATCTGATCCAAGGCCTTGAAGGTCATTATCAGGATTTCGCCTTTTCTCTGAAATTAAAAGTCATGTGATTTTGATTGTAACAAGTCTCCTGATTACTATAAGAATACACTTAAAGAGCCCTGGCTGGTGTGGCTCTATTGGTTGGGTGTCATCCCACAAACCAAAAGGTCGCCAGTTCAATTCCTGGACAGTGCATGTGCCTGGGTTGCGGGCCAGGCCCCCAGTTGGAGGCATGTGAGAGACGATGAATTGATGTTTCTCTCACACGTCAATGTTTCTCTCCCTCTCTTTCTCCCTCCCTTCTCCTCTCTCTAAACATAAATAAATAAAATCTTAGAAAAAAAGAATAGACTTAAGGAGAGCAGGACAGGACATAGGAAAACCACTTAGAAGAATATTGTAGTAATCCAGGACCAAGATAATCCATTGCTTGGACTAGAGTGAGAGTAATGAAATTGATCAGAAGAACTGGATGGATACATATTGAATGGAGAAACCACATGATTTCCTGATAGAGTGTGGAATCTAAAATTAAAAATAATCAAAGGTGACGCCAATGTCTTTGTTCTGAGCAACCAAAAGATGGAGATGCCATCAACCAAGGTAGGGAAGATTGTGAGTAGAGAAGACTTCAGAGGTGGGGGAAGATCAAGAGTTTCATTTGGGGTATGTGTAGTTTGAGATTTATAGACTCGTGAATATTACAATTGGGAGGGGCTATAGAGATTAATAGCCCAGAGAGGGATAAGAATCTGACCAAAGTCACAAATGTAGGCACTTTACAGTAAGCACTTTGTAAAGACTTCATGAAAGCTCTTGTGAGGGATAATTAGTTTAGCACTCTTAACCAATGTATAATTTGAGGATAAATCAAGTCATGTTATTTCATCAATAATTTGAATAGGGCAGTTCTTGTAATGATTTTTAGGTTATAAATCTGAAAAATATATTGGTGCTAAGAAGGTCGTCTCTGTCCTCAGCATCACACATTGAGCTAACTTTCACTATGGTTAGGTATCTTAAAACACATCTATTGACCTCCAGCCGAAAGAATGTCCCTGAATGCTAAATCTAGGAAAAATAATTAAGTAATTCTTTGTGACAGTTGAGTGAATACTATCTCGGGACTCAGAGGTCTCACCTTTGCTACTATATCCCTGTGTATCTTGTCAAATCACCCTCCTATCTGGGCTACAGTGTCCAACCTCATATGTAAAACTACGGTATTGGCCTACATGACCATTTATTTGCAGCTTTTTAAATCAAATTTTCAGTTTCATTTTTCAAAAAGAATTCATGACTGAGTTTTCTTATTTATCAGAGCTTCCATGTATACCTAAAAATGTATTTACTTAAACAACCAGACATGAATTGTGACTTTGGCACCCTCCATTGTAAAAGGTAACACATAAAAAGTACAGCAAAGTAATAAGTATACTGAACTTTTTATTAGAGTCTTGCATCCTTTATCTGACTCCACCATTAACTTGCTGTGTGATTTAACTGTGCTATTTAACCTCAGACATCAGTTTTCCTCTAGCACGGTGAGAGCTATTGCTTGACCCTTCCACATCATAGGAAATGTGTGATAATCTAATGGGGTAACTGATGTAAAACAGCTTTGGAAAAAGATAAAAAGATAATGTATTTAAAATGTAAATTGGCATGGTACATAACAGCAATGAGAGCAATAATAAGAGTTAACATTTATTATTAATTATATGTTCTTGCCCCATCAAGCACTTGCTATGTCATTTGCTAAATGTAATTTTTCCAGTAAGAACTTCACTGATCACTCTGTTTCTAATTACACACCTCCAGTCATGTTCCTTACTATAAGAATACTATAGAGGCTGGGCTGTTGGATTTGTGCTTTCTCTGCCACAGTGCTCCAGGCTCCTTGGCACTACTTTCACTATTTTTTGACTCAATTTTATTTGAGTCAAAAGCAGAGACCACTTACCTCTGCTTTATTTTGCATGGAACTTAGAATCTGTTAATGCCCTGTTTCAATCTGATATTTTTTTAAGATTTTATTTATTTATTTTTAGAGAGAGGGGAAGGGAGGGAGAAAGAGAGGGAGAGAAACATCAATGTGTGGTTGCCTCTCACACATTCCCTACTGGGGACCTGGCTGTCAACCCAGGCATGTGCCCTGAGTTGGAATCAAACTGGTGACCCTTTGGTTCACAGCCCATGCTCAATCCACTGAGCTACACCAGCCAGGGCTCAATCTGTTATTTTTAGTTATTTATTTATTTATTTTTAGAGAGAGGGGAAGGAAGGGAGGAAGAAAGAGAGGGGGAGAAACATTGATGTGCAAGAGAAACATCAATCGGTTGCCTCTCATATGCGCCCCAATAAGGGACCAGACCCAAAACCCAGGCATGTGCCCTGCCCAAAAATCAAACCTTTCAGTTTGCTAGACAATTCCCAACCAACTGAGCCACCCCATTCAATGATAATTCAATCTGTCACAGATTGAATTGTCTGCTTTGGCTCGCTAGAATGTATAATCCATAAAGGATTTCATTTGGGTTTTTTTTTTCCTCCTGTTTCACCAATACCTATATGCACTTCCATATTGTGCATCAACTTCCAGCCCAACCTTGGATCAAGTTATATTTCAGCCATATCATATCCTATATTTACGGATATAGGGTTTCCTCTGGCTTAGAATTTCCTCCCTATTGCTTCCCTAATGCTCTTCTCATCTGACAAAGTGGTGGCCACTTTGTTGGATGAGAGGAGAGGCTGCCTTAGCTTAAACACCACCTTCTTGATTGTGTCTTGATCACATGCAAAGAAAAATCAAATAAACTCCACCTTCACATAAGACATTAGTTGAGGGTCACTTTTCAGGCTGGAATTCATGTCCCGACAAGTATACTCTCCCCTGGGATGACAGCTACAAGCTTCCACATGCCTGTTTGATCTTCTTCCTGATGGTGTATGTTTGGAGCTGCTCATGGGAGGTCATTAACCTACAGAGGGGACATTTGGTCCCTTTTGCTATTTCACTAAAGATAGAGCAGAAATTAGTTTCAAAGTGAGTGTTTCCACAACACCCAGTGACAAGTATTACCTGTTTTCCCTTAAATGAGTATAATAGAGTCACTGTAACCCCAAAAGAGATTGTCTGAAGGAAAGTTCAGCATAAAGGGACAAAGATGAGTTATTGCAATGACACCTCTGAAATTAATTATACATATTTCAATTTACTTGCTGTTTATTCTGAAATACAGCAGAGTAGATGTGTATCCACTATTGGAAGGGATGTCTGTAACTACTCACTCACTTTTCTACAGTGCTTTACAGCCATGACCTTTTCTAAGACAGGCAACAACCCTGTGAGGTAGGTCAGACAAGTCACACTCCATTTAGGGATTCTCAAAAATTTATATGCAACCACAAAAAGCCCTAAATAGGAACAGCGATCCTGAGAAAGAAGAACAAAGTTGGAAGAATCACACTATCAAATACCAAACTGTAGTGTAAGGCCATAGTAATCAAAACAGCCTGGTACTTGCATAAAAACAGACACATAGATCAATGGAACAGCATAGAGAGCCCAGAAATAAATCCAAACCTTTATAGTCAGTTAATATTCAACAGAGGAAGCAAGCACATACAGTGGGCTAAAGATAGTTTATTCAATAAATGGTGTTGGGAAAATTGGATAGATACATGCAGAAAAATGAAACTAGACCACCTTCTTACACCACACACAAGAATAAATTCAAAATGGATTAAATAGCAGGATGACAGCTCTGGAGTGTGGGTATTGGTAGGTGGAGGGGTGGAGCACAAAGGAAAAAGGACTCATAGACATGGACAACAGTGTGGCAATTGCAGGGAGAGGGAGTATAAGGGGACTAAATGGTATTGGAAAAAGCAATAAATAGGAAGGAAGGAAGGAAGGAAGGAAGGAAGGAAGGAAGGAAGGAAGGAAGGAAGGAAGGAAGGAAGGAAGGAAGGAAGGAAGGAAGAAGAAAGAAAGAGAAAGAAAACCAAGAAAATAAAATTGAGTCAAAAAATAGCGAAAGTAGTGCCAAGGAGCCTGGAGCACTGTGGCAGAGAAAGCACAAATCCAACAGCCCAGCCTCTAGACAAACCAGTGCAGGTGGCCACTTAGGATCAGGTATAAGGGCCCACACCCTTCAGGGGTCTGCAGTGCCTCAGACAGGCATTCACAAGGACTGAATTTTCTTCATACTCACCAAAATTGTTACCAAAGACCCTCTGCCTGATGCACAAAGAAGCCAAAAGGATGGCACCAGCTTTTGAGAGAAGAAAAGGCTTTTATTTGCAAGTCAACTAGCAAGAAGACAGGAGGCATGGCTCAAATCTGGCTCCCTGATTAGGATTCGGAGTGTGTAGTTAAGGGTTCAAACGTGTTACTCATGAGTGGTGTTTCAGAAATGTTACTCCGAAGTGGTGTATCCAAGGTTTAAACTTTGGTTCTGGGTATTGTTAGAAACAGAATAGGACCAGTTATAGCTGGTTCTGCAGTTACTCTTTTACCAGCAAAATACAAGAGAAATGTTGAGATGAGAGGTACCATGGGGTAGTTTATAAAACAGTCATGGAGGCAAGGAATCAACAGATCTACATCTCATTTTGACATCATCTCATTTGTTATTTATCAACTGTGTGACCTTGGGCTAGAGACTGCCTCTCCCTGAACCTCTGTTTCTTATTAAAAAAGAAGAGATTCAGATAAATTAGTAACTTTTAAAACTTTTGACCATGACTCACGATAAGAAATATATTTTACATTACAATCAAGTATATATATGTGAACATATATATCTAAATAAAAATTTCCTGATATAATAATTTATCTTTTGTGCATAAGATACACTTTAATATGTTTTACTCTAGTCTCTTTCATAAAAATATCAGTAGTTAAGACCTATTAAATTAACTTCCTGAGTTAAAATTGAAAATACAGTTGCAATGGACTATAAATAATCCATAAAGAACTGTCTAGAATTCTGTGACTCTAAGTAAGGAACAAATCTTACCGAGGGCAACAGACCTAGCCAAACATTAAGCATAGTCTACTAAAGAGAAGAGTTAAGAGTGAAAGGAAATTGACATATTTGGAACAAAATAATATATTAATGACAAAAGAAAGTCAATAAGTGTTTATTGAGTATCTCCTGGAGGCTAAACCCTCTTCTAGGTGCTGGAAATGCAATAATAGCTAAAGTCTTTATTCACATGGAGCCCTTGAAGCCATTATATTAATGTGTCCACAATCCATATGCTGCAGGAAGAGCTAGCCTAATTTATGAAATGACCAACATAAGGTATTTGGTCTAGGAAACTGATCTTAGTGGAATATATCTAGTGATAGCGAGGAAAAGCAGATAAAGACAATGTAAACTATATTGTATCTAAAGTACAGCATAGGGAATATAGTTGATAATATTGTAATAACTATGTATGGGGCCAGATGGGAACTGGAAATATCGAGGGGGGATACTTTGTAAAGTATATGATTGTCCAACCACTATATTGTATACCTGAAACTAATATAAAATAATAGTAAATATCAACTGTAACTGAAAAATTAGAAAAAGCTAAAAGATCTTCTGTTCCCTTTGGATACGAGAGGGGAAGATTGCTGATTTGGAAGATGCTGGCTGCCACACAAATGGTGCCAGCCTTTGGATGAAGTCAACACTATGGATGTAGTAAAGAGATGGCCTTTGATAATATTGGTGAGTTAGCTAGATAAAGCCTCATGCAAAACTCACCCTTCTTTTGGATCATTTAGTTACAAGGTTCAAGAAATTTCCTTATGTATATTTAAATATTAACCAGAGAGCCCTGGCTGGCATGACTCAGTGGATTGATTGAGTGCCAGCCTACTAACCAAAAGTTTGCCAGTTCAATTCCCAATCAGGGCACATGCCTGGGTTGCAGGCCAGGTCCCCAGTAAAGAGTGTGTGAGAGGCAACCACACATTGATGTTTCTCTCCCTCTCTTTCTAAAAATAAATAAATAAACATCTAAAGAAATAAAAATTAAAATTCACCAGAGAGCTTATTAGAAATGCAGACTCCCATGAATCACATGAGAAATTAGATACTCTGGGGGTGAGAGCCACAACTTGGGATTTAACATGCCCTTCGGAAGTTTCTGGTAGACACACAAGTCTGAGAACCACAGGTATAGATAATTCTGCTCTGTTTTTTTCCCTTAACTGTTTTTACTTTGTTTTCTGTTTTAGTCTACAAGCTACTTTAAATTCCTTGGGAAAATGACAGGATATAAACCTACATAAATATGTATTAAATGAACTGCCTCTCTTGCTACAAAGAAGCATTAAATTGGAATAGAATTCCTTCCTACAAACATCTTCATAACTCCAAAATCTGATCCATCATAAGTCCTACTTTCAAAAACGTAGGCCCTTTGCCTTGTTACCATTTAAAAGTTCTTTCATCATCCAAGATGGTAGTTAAAAATAGATTGCACAAAAAAATTGAAGTTGTAAGTCAGGTATGACTCTTATTTAGCTCCTACTGCCTAATGCTGTTTCATTACATTAACTTCTACTTCCTAAGCTTCCTGTCCCACAACCTGCCAATCCTTCTCCATCAAAACTTTCTTTGGGATTGACCAAATAATAAATAGCATGCCTAAATACACTCAAGTGTCTTGAAGGAGCATCTGGTTATAGATGCTGTCTTTGCCCAAACTGCTTTTGGCTATTAGACTTCTGGGCCTTGCATAGAGGCCTGTTGACTGTACATATGTACTCCAGCCCAGCCACCTGCAATAAGAGCACAAATAAAGGCACAAAATACTCAGTCCCTAGTTGGTCCAGGTAGAAAAGTCCTTAAATTGGAAGTCTCTCTGGAAATGTATAAGTCCATCAGTGATGTTATGCCCTGAAAAATCTGCTAACAAATTAAAGGTCTGAAAGGTTAAGTGACAGTTTGACAAGCATGTGTCAAAAAGGAAAGGCACATGGCAGAAGAGTACCCTCCTGACTCTGCCTGTGGGGGGTGGTTTAGGCAGCATCAAATTACAGGATTTGGAACAAGTTTAACACAAAAGAAAACAGTATAACATGTGGCAGACACAGACCTGCAGAGATGAAAACAGCTAATAAAACGGCTGTGTAAAGCAAGTAGAAATTCCTTCTCTACTCAGATCTCAATACTGTTACAATAATAAGCAATTATAACATCCCCTTTGCTTGTTGCACAACATGAGATAATCAGAAACAAATGGATGAGCTGGAGGAAACCTTTGCAGGCAGAGCAATTTCCAACATCCAGCCAAGCAGCAGCAAGAAGCATGGTAAAAAAAGCACTGACCTGGAAATTACTTCACCAAATACATTTTAATATCATGTCCTTAACTTTTACTAAAGATCAGTATGACAAATGACCATCTGAAAAATATTTTTATGTTTAATAAGTCCTCTGTTTTAAAAACACATATACACAATCTCAACACTTACTGAATAATTATTAGAAAGCAGACACTGTGTTAAGATTTTTACCTATATTACTTTATTCAATCCTCAAAAAATACTCTATGAAAGATGTATTACTATCTTGATTATTGTAAATGAAAAAACAGAAATATAATGAGTGAGGACATACAGCATGTGATGTTGATAGAGTTTTAGTCTGGCTCTGCCAACACCGAATTCCATGTTATTATCTACTTTGTTTTGCTGTGTATAGATGTTCTCTGTATATGAATTAGCAAGATTGTTTGGAGTTTTATATTATGAAGAAGGGCACTTTCATTAGATCCCTGAGACATATTTCTTTATCAGATAATAAGACTGACATAACAAAGTATATGTACCCCTTTTGCTTTGTCTTATTAGAAATTCAAAAGTAAGGTTTATACTGTTTTGGAAACTACCTTTTTTACTAGTTTCTGATTTTCTCTGTCCCGTCCTTGTCTGTGCATAACTCATACTCTTTTCTAATTGTCTTTTTTTGTCTGCCTCTCTTATTGTAAGCTTCACAAACACATTTTGGAAGTATATATAATATAAATAAGTAATTTCACTTGATGGGTAGGGTAAAGTGAGTATCATCTATTAGGTATCTTGTAAAGATTTAAGGTTTCCTTAAATTACAAAATGGAATACTACACAGCAGAAAGAAAGAAGGAACTCCTACCCTTTGTGACAGCATGGATGGAACTGGAGACCATTATGCTAAGTGAAATAAGCGAGGCAGTGAGGGATAAATGCCATATGATCTCACCTATAAGTGGAACCTAATCAACAAAACAAACAAGCAAGCAAAATACCAGAGACATGGAAATAAAGAACAAACTGATAGTGGCCAGAGGGGAGAGGCAAGGGGGATAATGGGGGAAAAGGAGGGAAGGATCATCAAGGAACATTTATAAAGGACCCATGGACAAAGACAATGGGGGGAGGATTGAAGGTGGGAGGTGGGGATGGGTGGGGCGGGGAGGGAAGTGGATGGGGAGGAAACAGAAACAAGTGTACTTGAACAACATAAAAAATGTAAACAACCATTAAAAATGATTTAAGATTTCCCTGGATATTCTTTTGCATTGTTTTTAATTTTTAAATAAATTAATACAGACTCATGATTACTCTTTTCAAATGTTAGGGAAATGTGTAAAGTGAAAAGCAGGACTCTTCCTATTCCTGATCTCTAATTCTCACTCCTCATAAGTAGCCACTATAACTTCTTATATATCCTCTGAGGAAAGTTCTATGCACAAATTTATAAAGAAACACATGCATTGTTAACTTGGTTAGCTATTGGTTTTTTTTTTTTCACATTTACCAGAAATATTTTATTGTGGGTTTTAAAAATACCTACATGTCTATACCCCACTGTTATTTTTTATCATTATTAATCACCCAACCCACCCTATTCAGTAAAGAAACTGAAAAATCTTATCTATGACAAAATATCATATTAAATAGAACTAGATAATACATTACAAGAAGAGTCAGCCCTGAACACATATAGAATACTGCACATATGATATAAATGAAGGAAAAGCTAAGCCACTTTGGTTAGCTATTGTTGAATAGCAATATTACCAAAAACTTAGTGGCTTAGAACAACATACATTTATTATCTCATACTTTCTGTGAGCCAAGAGTCTGGGCATAATTTGACTTAGTCCTCTGCTTAAGGTATCACAAAGCTGTAACCAGTATGTCTGTTGGGGTCATGGTCTTATCTAAGGCTTGACTGAGGAAGGATCTCCTTCCAAACTCATGTGGTTGTTGGCAGCATTTTTTTTATGGATTGTGGGACTGACGGTTTTAGTTTTCTGTTGGTAGTCAGCCAGAGGCTGCCCTCAGTTCCTTGTCCCGTGGTTTGTTTTAGTCTATTTGGGATACCTTAATTAAATTGCCATAAATTGGATAGCTTATAAGCAACACAAATTTATTTGTCATAGCTCTAGAGACTGGGAAGTCTAATAAGGTGCCAACAGATTTGGTGTCTTCAGAAATTCCATTTTCTGTTTTATAAACAGCATCTTTTTGTGTGTCTTCACATGGTGAAAGGAGCAAGGAAGCTAGCTCACTGGGGTGTGTTTTATGAGGAAAGATATCTCAATCATGAGGGTTACGCCCTCATGACCTAATCACCTGCCAAAGCCCTAACTCAAATACCATCATCTTGGGGGGATAGGATTTCAACATATAAATTTTGCAAGCACAAAAACATTCAGTCCAAAGCATCATCCCAGTATGGCTGCCTCCTTCCTCAAAAGCCGCTAAGGAGAGCACATCCTCTCACAAGATAGATTTTACAATCTGATGTAATGTAATTATGTACATATAATCAGCTGCATCCCATGTCCTTTGCCATATTCTATTGATAAGAAGCACATTAGAGGTCTTGCCCATAATTAAGAAGAGGGGATTACACAAAGGCCTCATTACCAGGAGACAGGGATCATTGCAGCCACTTTGGAGTCTGTCAGCCACAATTATGTTTCACAAAAATTAAAAGAGAATTATGATCCCTATCCTGTTCTATATCTTGCTTGTTTTCCTTTAAAATATATCTTCCATATTTTCTCACATAGAGATGAGCCTTATACTTTTTAATAAGTCCCACATATTCCACAATACAACTATATCACAGTGATTTAACTCATCCCTGTTTGAATGACACTGATATCAGTGCCATTTATTGCTTTGATTAATATTGTAAATAGGCATTATTACCTATGTGTTATTGGGTACTTCTGTGAATATATACATAGATAAAATTTTAGAAGTATAATTTTTGTTTCAAAGGTATACGAGGTCTGTCTAGAAGGTATCCAGCCATGCACTATGAAAAATAGAGACATTTACTGAAGAAGATACAAGATACAAGAAACATTGTGCATAGGACAAGGACACCTCAGTCCCCTTCAAAGGAGGCACCTTGGGACCTCACACAATTCTCCCAATCGCCATCAGCTGCCCCTGATAGATTTCCCTGAATCTCATCAACAGTCTGAAATCCCTTTCCTATTGAGGGTGATTTTAGTTTTGGGAAAAGCCAAAAGTAACAGGGCACCAAATCTGGGCTGTGGGGGGGCTGAGTCACCTGGGTGATTGGATGTTTCACCAAAAAACTCTGCACCAGACGTGATGTATGAATAGGCATGTTGTTGTTCATGATGAAGCTGCCAATCACCAGTTGCCTATAGCTGCAGCCTTCTGAATCACCTCAATAGTTTCCAAGGAGGAATGTTCAAGTTTAATGCAAAATTTCATGCAGATTCTTTGCTGTACTTGCTCAGTCATTTTGAATGCAACAGCGACACAGTGCACATGCTCACTCAATGGTGTCTACCACCCCCACTGACTAGTACAGTGAAGATGTCATTGTTCATGCATGCACATTCCAGTCCACTCTCCTTGGCTGCCAGGTTACATCAATGTGCAAACCATCTTGTTGTATTAACAATAGCTGGTCTTTTTCTGGACAGACCTCGTATACTTTAAAATTTTTGGTGAACAAAATACAAAGTGAGCTAACTCTAAATATAATCAAACATTTAAAAATTTGCAGACTGATGTTTTTAAAAATGGTGCTATACTTCTTTAAAATCAATAAATATATCCTTGGGTGAGGATTAAAAATTTTAAAATTAAAATTTTAAAAATTAAAAAATTAAAATGTTATTTTATTTGCATTTCATTAAATGAAAGACAGAGGACATCTTTATATGATATTATACATTTATTTTTTAAATTTTTTGAAGTACCTTTTCTCATTTTTATTTCATCTTCTTTCTTATTTATTTATAACAGCTCCTTGTATATTAAGAAAATTATACTTGTTTAATATATATTTTTCAGTTTTCCATTTCTGTTATGATTTTGATTGTGATATTATTTTTCTTAAAAATTTTAAATTTTAAGCAGTTATTCTTATCTTTTTCAATAAAGGCACCCAATGTACCTTCTTATACTGATTTGATTTGATTTATTTTCTTATAGCTTTGATCCATTTTTACCTTATTCTGATATAAAAAGTAAAGTAGGAATTTAATGTTTTTTACCACAATGGCTGTCCCATTCATCTTAACCCAATTTATTTATTAATCTATCTTCTCCCTACTGATAAACTGAAAGACATGAAGATAAGTAATTTAAATATCAGCAAATTCACAATTGCAGTTCTGAAAAATACTCAACTGTTTACAAGAAAACACAGATAAGTAGTATAATAAATTCAAGAACAAAAATCAACAAACAAAACAAGTACTTTCTAAAAAGTATTAACTTTAAAAAGAAACAAATAGAAATTCCAGAGATAGAACTTAACAAAAGAGAAAAAGAACAAACAAGTGAGCTTAGGAAATAGAGCTGACCAGATGGAGGAAAGAATTAGTGATATTGAAGATAGAAATCTAGAAATGATACAAAGAAAAGAAGAGAGAGACTTGAGCAAAAGAAGATGACAGAACTTTATAAGAATTATCTGACTCCATCACAAAAACAATATAAAATAATGGGCATACCAGAAGAAAAAGAGAGGGAGAAGAAAATGGAGAGACTTTCCAAACAAATCATTGACAAAAACTTCCTAAAACCGTGGAAAGAGCTAGCTCCTCATATCCAAGAAGCAAATACAACTTTTAATTGTCTCAATCCAAAAAGGCCTTGTTTAAGGCACACTATACTAAAACTGCCAAAAATTAAAAATATGGAAAGAATTCTCAAGGCAAACAGGGGAAAATACAGTACCTATAAAGGAAAGTCCATTAGGTTATTATCAGATTTCTCAGAATGAACCCTACAAGCTAGGAGACAGTGAAATCAAATATTCAAACTACTAAAAGAGAAAAATTATCAGTCAAGAAGAATATATCCAGAAAACTTATCCTTTAGATATAAAAGAGAAATAAAGACTTTTCCAACCATACAGAAGCTGGAGGAATTTATCACCAGAAGACCTCCATTGCATGAAATACTCAAGGGGATGCAGGAACTATTATAAAGGACACATGGACAAAATCGGGGGGGGATGGTGGGGCTAGGGGAGGGAGGTGGGTTCAGCCGGGGTGGGGGGAGGGAAGGGGAGAAAAGGCATACAACTGTAATTGAATAACAACTAAAAAAAAGAGAAATACTCAAGGGGATTACCCTATCTGAAACAAAGAATAAAAGGTCACAACACTATGAATAAGATCACCAACAGGAAGACAGAAGCAACATATTACAACCCTTTTTTAGAATAAGGTACTATATACTTAAATATCGCATAGAGGTTAAAGTAATAACATTAAAAAGAGGAAGAATACAGTAGCTACTACAATTCAGAAATTAACTCACAGTGTACATAGGGATAATTTGTGATATAAAAACATAAAGGGGGGTAAAGATCTGAATTTTCAAAGGACGATGGAGATCAGATTCATTCAGAAGAAAAAGGGCTACTGTACATATGAAACATTTTCTTACATAAACTTAATGGTAACCACACAAAAAAGCAACCCAAAAGTGAGACAAATAACTTAAAAAAGAGGAAGAACAGGAAAAAACTATGGAATGCCACCAGATAAATACGAGAGACAGAAACACAAGAGATAAAATGGCTGTAGGAAATTCTCACACATCAATAATTGCTGTAAATGCAAGTGGACTGAATTTACCAGTAGAGAAGCACGGAGTAGTAGATTGGATCAAAAAACAAAACCCAACCATATTCTGCCTTCAGGAGACATATCTAAGTGGCAAATACATGATTCAGAGCACCAAAATATATAGACCAACTACTAAGAGAACTAAAGGGAGAAACAGACCAAAACACAATCATAGTTGGGGACCTTAATACTCTATTGACAGCTCTAGACAGATCATCCAAACAGAGAATTAACAAAGAAATATCGACCTTAAACCACACATTAGACCAATGGACATACTTGATATTTACACAGCCTTCATCCCAGAACATCAGCTTATACATTGTTTTCCAGTACACATGGAACACTCTCAAGGACAGACCATATGTTGGGTCACAAAAGTAGTCTCAACAAATTTGAGGAGTCGTAGTCATACCAAGCATATTCACTATCACAATCCTTCAAAATTGGAAATCAACTACAAAAAAGACAACAGAAATGGAGATCACATGGAGGGTTATCAATAGGGGAGCAGGAGGGGGAGAGATGGGGGAAAGGTACAGAGAATAAGTAGCATAAATGATAGGTGGAAAATAGACAAGGGGAGGGTAAGAATAGTGTAGGAAATGTAGAAGCCAAAGAACTTATAAGTATGACCCATGGACATGAACTATGGGGGGGGGGAATGTGGGAGGGAAGGGGTGGGCAGGATGGAGTGGAGTGGGGGGGGAATGGGACAACTGTAATAGCATAATCAATAAATATATATTTTTTAAAAACTACAAAAAGGGAGTAAAGAAACTCACAAATATGTGGAGATTAAAGAACATACTACTAAAAATGTCTAGGTCAAAGAAGAAATACAAGATGAGAGCAAATGTATAGAGAGACAAATGAGAATGGCAATATGAAAAATCAAAACTTCTGGGATGCAGTGAGAGCAGTAATAAGAAAAAGGCTTATATCATTACTGACCTGTCTCAAGAAACAAGAGAAATCCCAAGTAAAAACCTAAAATTGTACCTTAAGGAACTAGAAAAAAGAAGAACAAAAGCAACCCAAAGTCAGCAGAAGAAAGACAATAATAAAAATTTAGCAGAATGAATAAAATAAAGAAAAAATACTATAGAAAAATTAATATAACAAAGACCTCTCTCTTTGAAAAGATCAATAAAATTGACAATCCCCTGGCTAGACTCACTAAGGAGAAAAAAGACTCATATAAACAAAATCAGAAATGAAAGACAAGGAGTTACCACAGACATCAGAGATACAAAGGATCATACCAGAATGCTATGAAAGACTATATGCCACCAAATTCAATAACCAAGAAGTCGATAAGTTCCTAGAAATAGATAACCTTCCTATACTGAATCATGAATAACTGGAAAATCTTAAAAAGATCTAAAAACAGTGAGAAAAATGAAACAACTTTTAAAATCCTCCCCCAAAATAATAGGCCAGGACCAAAACTGAAAGCTTTTCCTCTAAGAACAGGAACAAGACAAAACTTCCCACTCTCACCATTCATTATTTTTAAAATTTTTATTGTTATTCAATTACAGTTGTATGCCTTTTTTCCCCATCCCTCCACCCCACCCCAGCTGAATCCCCCTCCCTCCCCCACCTCCACCCTCCCCCTTGGTTTTGTCCATGTGTCATTTATAGTAGTTCCTGTAATCCCCTCTTCCCACTGTCCCCCCCACCCCCGGCTATTGTTAGATTGTTCTTAACTTCAATGTCTCTGGTTATATTTTGTTTGCTTTTTTCTTCTATTGATTATGTTCCAGTTAAAGGTGAGATCATATGGTATTTGTCCCTCACCGCCTGGCTTATTTCACTTAGCATAATGCTCTCCAGTTTCATCCATGCTGTTGCAAAGGGTATAAGCTCCTTCTTTCTCTCTGCTGCGTAGAATTCCATTGTGTAAATATACCATAGTTTTTGGATCCACTCGTTTGCTGATGGGCACTTAGGTTGCTTCCAGTACTTGGCTATTGTAAATTGTGCTGCTATGAACATTGGGGTGCACAGGTTCTTTTGGATTGGTGTTTCAGGGTTCTTAGGGTATAATCCCAGCAGTGGAATTGCTGGGTCAAAGGGCAGTTCCATTTTTAGTTTTCTGAGGAAATTCCATATTGTTTTCCACAGTGGCCTCACCAGTCTGCATTCCCACCAACAGTGCACTAGGGTTCCCTTTTCTCCGCATCCTCTCCAACATTTGTTTGTGGATTTGCTTATGTTGGCCACTCTGACTGGTGTGAGATGGTACCTCATTGTGGTTTTAATTTGCATCTCTCTGCTCAGCATCACCATTCATTTTTAACATAGTGCTGGGAGTCCTAGCCAGAGCAAGCAGGCAAGACAAGAAATAAGGCATCCAAATTGGGAAGGAAGTAAAAGTATCACTTTTTATAGATGGCATGATTCTGTATATAGAAAACCCCAAAATCTTCACCAAAAAAATTAGAAACAATAAAACAATACAGTAAAATCGTAGGATACAAAATCAATGTACAAAAATTCACTGCTTTCCTATATAGTAATAATGAAACTTCAGAAAAATAAATGAAAAAAAATCCTTTTGCAATTGCAACAAAAAATAAAATACATATAAATAAACTTAACAAAACATGTGAAGAACCTATATACTGATAACTACAAAGTATTATTAAAAGACATTGAAAAAGACAATAAAATGGAAAGATATTTCATGCTAATGGATTAGAAGAAACAAGATAGTTAAAATGTTCACATTACCCAAAGTAATATACAGATTTAATGCAATCACAATCAAAATCCCAATATCATTTTTTAAAAGAAATACAACAAAATATCATCAGATTTGTATGGAACCACAAAAGACCTTCAATAGTGAAAACAATTCTGAGAAAAATGAATGAAGCCAGAGGTATCACACTACCTGACTTCAAATTATACTACAGAGTTACAATAATCAAAACAGCATGATATTGGCTGAAAAACAGACACACAGACCAAGGGAAGAGAATTGAGAGCCTAGAAATAAAACCACATGCATATGGTAAAATAATATTTGACAAAATATCTAAAAACACACAATGGTGAAATTAAAGCTTCTTCAACAAATGGTGCTGGTTGTAAAAGAATAAAACTAGATTACACTTTTTCCCCACATACAAAACAACGCAAAATGTCTTTGGGGTCAAAGACATAAACATAAGGTTTGAAACATTAAATTATATAAAAGAAAACAAAAGTTCTAAACTTATGGACTTTGGTTTTAGAGAACATTTTACGAATTTGACCCCAAAAGCAATGGAAGTGAAGGCAAAAGTAAATGAATGGGATTATGTCAAGCTAAAAAGCTTCTGCACAGCAAAATAAACCAACAATAAAACAAAAAGGTAACCAGCTGAATGGGAAATGATATTTGCAAACAACAGCTCCGACAAGGGGTCAACATCCAAAATATATAAAGATCTCATACAACTCAACACCAAACAAACAATCCAATTAAAAAATGGACAGAGGGACCCAAACAGACACTTCTCCCAAGAAAACATACAAATTTCAAACAGATACATAAATTAAAGACACTCAATTTTACTAGCTTTTAGGGAAATGCAAATCAAAACTACCATGAGATACCTCCTCACACCTGTTAGAATGGCTGTTATCAACAAGACAAGTAATAACAAGTGTTGGAGAGGTTGTAGAGAAAAAGGAACCCTCATTAACTCTGGTGAGAATGTAAACTGCTACAGACAGCCACTATGGAAAACAGTATGGAGGTTCCTAAAAATTAATAATAGAGTTACCATATGACCCTGCAATCTCTCTTATGGGTATCTACCTGAAAAATTCAAAAACATGTATTCACAAAGATATATGCGCCCCTATGTTCACTGCAGCATTATTCACGATGGCCAAGACATGGAGACGACCAAAGTGTTCTTTGATAGAGGATTGGCTAGGGAAGATGTGGTACACATATACTATGGAACACTACTCAGCCATAAGAAAAGACTAAATACTGCCATTTGTGACAACATGGATGGACATTGAGAATATTATGCTAAGCAAAGTAAGTCAGACAGAAACAACTAGGAACCATATGATTTCACTCATATGGGATATAAAACTGAAACTCATGGACACAGACAACAGTAGAGTGGCTACTAGACAGAAGGGTGTGGGGTCAGTAAAGGGTAAAGGGGTCAAACATATAGTGACAGAAGATGGTTTGACTGTGGGAGGTGAGCACACAATATAATATACAGATTATGTAGCACAGAAATGAACACTTGAAACTTATATAATCTTATTAACCAATGTCACTCCAATACATTCAATAAAAAAGACCTAAATAAATGTATAGCTAAAGATCAATTGACTAACAGTATTAAAGAAAATGGATGTTGTATATAAAAATTTTTAGGAAACCTAAAAGAAATTTTAACTAATTTTGCTAAAAGAAGTAAATGGGAACTTGATTAAAAATTATTCATATAACATAATATTGTATAACTCTAACATTAATTTTCTTGAATTGATGTGATCTTAACTAGTACATTCAAAGATATTGGGAATGTGATTTCAATATGTGGTGTTTTCTAACACAAAGAAATTCTTATTATCTTTTAACACATAAAAAAAATTATTCCCTCTTTAACTTTTTAAATTTCATGGGCTTATAATTTCAATGAATTTTCATATGAGACTGAATTTTGATTAGTATTAAAACTAAATGCACAAATTATAAATAATATTGTTAATTATATTTTGACACAGTAATTGTCACTTGAAGTTCAATGCAACTTACTTGAGTAATATTTCTTCTGACTGTAGTCAGCATGAACCAATTTAGCTATTTTTAAAAAATAACTTTAAACTGATGTTTAAGACCATAAGGGTTTGTAACCTGGGTTAAACCCAGAACTCAGTGTTTCTCTCTCTCTCTGAAAGATGACTTGATTTAAGAAAAATGGGTCAAAATATGATTTTTATTTACATGTGAAACTTTTGTAGAAGAAATCAATAAAATTGAGAAGCAAGGAATCAATACAGAAAGTCAATGAAATAAAAAACTGTTTTTGAACGGGTCAATAAAATTAATAAGCCTCTAAGCTGGCTAACTAAAAAATAGAGAAAGAGGACACAAATTTGTAATTAAACCAGAAATGAGGGTGACATCACAGGGATGGCAGCATGAGAGATTACCGTGGTTTCTGCCCTTGAAGTTACAACAGTTTAACAGCTATAATTCAAAGAAGGATTTCCTGCTCAACACACACATCTGAGAGATTCATAGTTTGAAATATCTGAAGGTAGACGAGTAGGGGTGAACCAGGGAGGAGTGAAGGGAGAAGAGCAGATACAGGTTCCATGGACACAGCCCAGAGCGCTCACTGCCAGTCTCTGAAGAGAGGAGGAAACAAGTCACCTTGGGCACTCCCTGAGCCTAGAGGAGCAAGGAGATAACAGTGAGCTCTGCTGCCAGAGTGGTCAGTAGGTGCAGGCTGTGGTTGTACGGTGGCAGGCATTACCAGGCAGAACAAAGCCATAGATCCCAGCTGCCTTCCCTCACCCTCCCAGAGCGAACCCCTCACCCCACCAAGAGCTAGCAGTGCAATCCAGAAGAACCTGTAGCAGTGAGTGCTGAGGTTCAGACCACATAACCTGCAACTCTAAGAAAGAGAAGCAACAAACATTTTTTCCCTGAGCGGCAGGGGTATGCTGCTGATAGTCCTACTGACAGAAGTAGAGATACCAAGGTGAGGTAGCTGAGATCTGGCAGTAAACATTACGGGGAGGAGACAAAGCCACAACCAACCTCTTCCAAAGGCACCAATCAACCCCTTCCAGCTCACCCTGCTCCTGCCCATCACAGCTGCACTGCCAGCAGCATCTGGTTACAAGGGACACTGCTGGGCATTTTCTTTTCTTCCTTTTTTTTTTTTTGCTTTCTTTTTCTTAATTTATTGTATTTTTTCCAATGCCATTTAGTCCTCTTATATGTCTCTCCTCCCCACAATCTCCACATGAGTCCTTTTTCTTTTTTGCTCAATCCCTCCCCTCACCTTAGCTGTCCAGGTCCCAGAAGCCAGAGCAGTGCCAGAGAAACTAAAAAGATTGGGCTTCAGTGCCACCTACTGGAAAACAAAAGAAAGACTTATCAACCGACTAAATGAAGAAGGGCCATTCTTTTTTCTTTCTTTCTTTCTTTCTTTTTTTAAGATTTTATTTATTTTTAGAGGGGAAAGGAAAGAGAAAGAGAGGAAGGGAAACATCAATGTGTGGTTGCCTCTCACGTGTCCCTTACTGGGGATGTGGCCCACAACCGAGGCATGTGCCCTGACTGGGAATTTAACCAGCAGACCTTTTGCTTCACAGGCTGGCACTCAATCCACTGAGCCACAGCAGCCAGGACAAGAAGTGCCATTCTTAAAATGGCACTTCTTAATATGCATTCTATGCATATATGCATAGCCCATGGACACAGCCAACAATATGGTGAAGGCCAGAGGGAAGGGAGGATGGGGGATAGCTGGGTGGAGGTAGGCAAAGGTGAAAGGGAATGGGGATATGTATAATAGTGTTGACAATAAAAATAAAGTTAAAAAATAAATATCTGCACTCTTATGTTCACTGTAGCATTATTTACAATAGCCAAGATCTGGAAGCAGCCTAACCACCCATCAGTAGATGAGTGGATAAAAAAGCTGTAGTACATTTACACAATGGAATACTACTCGGCCATAAAAAAGAACTCCTACCTTTTGCAACAGTATGGATGGACCTGGAGATTATTATGCTAAGTGAAATAAGCCAGTATGTGAAAGACAAATACCACATGATCTCACTTATATATGGAATCAAATAAACACAATAAACTAACGAACAAAATAGAATCTTTTCTTAAAGTCTATTTTCCCTGATAGAGGTATAGCCACTCAGCTCTTTGTTTCCATTTGTACAAAAAAGATTCCATCCCTTCACTTTCAGTCTGTGTATTTTTGTATCTGAGGTGTATCTCATGTAGACTGCATATAAATAAGTCTTGTTGTTTTTATCCATTCATTTACTTTACCTTTTTTAAGGAATTTAGTCCATTTATAGTTAAAGAAATTATAGGCAGTTTTATACTTATTGCCATTTTGTTTATTGCTCTCTGGTTGTTTTGTAGTTCCTTCATCTCTTGCTCTGTTTCTTTGTGGTTAATAACTTTTATTGCTATGTTCATATTCCATCCTTGTTATACATTTTTAATATTTTATTTATTTATTTTTCACACTTTGAAATATCTGAAGGTAGACGAGTATCGGTGAACCAGGGAGGAATGAAGGGAGAAGAGCAGATACAGGTCCCATGGACACAGCCCAGATTCTTTCTTTATTTTTCGAGAGAGGGGAAGGGAAGGAGAAAGACGGGGGAAAACATGAATGTGTGGTTGTCTCTCCCATGACCCCCACTGGGGGCCTGACCTGGCCTGCAAACCAGGCATGTGCCCTGTCTGGGAATCAAACCGGTGACCCCTCAGTTTGCAGGCTGGCACTCAATCCACTGAGCCACACCAGCTAGGGCTCTTGTTATATTTTGAGTATCTGCCATAGGTTTTTGCTTTGTGGTCACTGTGTAGGAAACATATATCCAGGTAGATAGATAGATAGATAGATACGTACGTATGTATATACATACATACATATATATCTAGATACATAGATACATATAGATATATACAGATATATATTTAATAGCATGTTAAGTTTGAACACATTTTAAAATCTACATTTTTACTCCAACCCTCTCATTTTGTTTTTGATGTCACATTTTATATCTTTACTAATGGTTATAGTTGTAGTTATTTTTACTACATATTTTTCTAACCTTCATATTAGCTTTATAATTGATTTGTCTACTACCTTTACTAAGTTTTACTTTAGCAGTGAGAATTTTACTTTATTATTTTTTATTTTATTAATTAGTGCATTTTCTTTTCAGCTTAAAGAAGTCCCAAACATTTATTGTAAGGCCAGTTTAGTGGTGGTGAACTCCTTTAGTTTTTGTTTGACTGGGAAAATCTTTATCTCTCCTTTGGTTCTGAATTATACCCTAGTTGTAGAGGGTTCTTTGTTAGAGGCATTTTGATTTTAGAATTTTGAATATGTCATATCACACTCTTATGGCGTGCAAAGTTTCTCCTGAAAAATCTGCTGATAGTCTTATGCCCATTCCCTTGTACATAAAAACTTGCTTCTCTCTTTATGCTTTTAAGATTCTTTCTTTACCTTTAACTTGGGCTTCCTGGTACTGGAGGTCTGTTTCCTTCCCCAGGATAGGAAAGATTTTAACCATTATTTCTTCAAATAGGTTTTCTGTTTCTTTCTCTCTCTCTTCTCCTTCTGAGACTCATATAATATGAATATTATTTTAATTGATATTATGCTTAAGCTATTTACTTTTCTCACTCTTTCTTTTTTGTTGTTGCCCTGTTATTGTGAGTTCTATTGTCCTTTTTACCAGGTCACTGATCTTGTCTCCTGCTTCATGTAGTCTGCTATTGACCCCCTTTAGTGTATTTTTTTTTAGCTATGTTATTGTATTCAACAGCTCTGCAACTTCTGTTTGTGATTTTCTTGTATTTTCTATCTCTCTGTTGAAGTTTTCTCTGTGTTTATCAGTTCTTTTCCTGAGATCAGGTAGTATCTGTATGATAATTACTTGGAAACAACTGAAATATCAGAGAGTGGCTAAATATAACCATATCAGGGAATTCTAGCTAACAGCTTAACTAACTGAAGTAGGTTGGTAGACATTACAATGAAAATATCTCAAGTAGTTGATTAAAAGTATGTTGCAGAGTGATGTGCCTTACAATAGCAAATATTTTTAAATACCCACACTCATAATATTTGATAAAAACGTACAAAATTGCCAGAATTTTGATAAGTAAAATGGCAATTTTACATAAATCAATCTAATTATTCCGTATTTTATGGGTACATTTATGTGTCTATATTCATAGAAAAAGCTCTAAAAGGATATACATTAGTGATAATAGACAGAGGGAACTTGAGACAATGTAACATTTAAAACTTTCTACAAGGAGAATATATTAATATAGTATTTTACAGTTAACTTTAAAAATATTAGCTCATTACATCTACTGAATGACTATTATACATAAATCATAATGTAGCAAAGTTTTGATGTATTTTTACATTGCTCTAAGAAACTTTTAAGACTTCGAATATTGAACCTAAGAAAGTGTTCCTTCCAATGGGTCTTTGTGTCCTTCCAATTTTAACCACACACAAACCATCGTCATAGTTTGGATTGCATTTACCAGGTAAATATAGTATTGTAAAATAAAAATTATTAGGTATCATTGAAGCCCTTTTTCTTCAAAGTTGCAGCAATACTTCGGACATCCTAGAAAAACCTCAACACTAGCGGAGAAAACAAGCTTTCAATGAAGCCTTATCTTTCCAAGTCAAGAAAAAATTAGCATCCATCCCAAATTGCTGCTGGAGTGAGAAGGAAGTGAACTGCAGAGTGAGCTGTCAGCAACTCCCCAGGATCTGATGGAGCCCAACACGTGCTCCCCACATTCTGACCTGTGCTGTCAATCACCATTCACCAATAGCTCATTCTTCTTATACAATTATCATCTGTTCCCCAGATGTCAGCATTTCAATATAATTTTGGGGGGTGTGTCATTTATCATTATTTTGGGAATAAAGAGACATTAAAGCATTCTTTGGAGTGGATATTTCCCCTGCATTCCATATATTCTGAGCTTACAAAGAAGTTGCTCCCTTTTTATACATAAATGCCTTAATTTTATCAGCAGAAATACAAATTGTTACGTCTTTAAGGGTGAAATCCATTACTTGAGAAAGTTCAGCTTCCATCTCAGGGAGGTTTTGACTTATAATGATGATGTACATAAGGTACATCAGTCAGCCTGTTAGCCCAAGCAAACAATAAACAAGAATAAGCAAAAACATGATGCTTTGTCATTTGAGTAATTTGTTCAATTATACAGTTACATGCAAGGAAAAGTTTCCCTTGCAGTAAATTACAATCATTGGCTTACTTCACATCAACTGATGTGACAGGCCCATAAAGGGTTTTCCCCCCATTTAAACGAGTCTGCTTTTGATTTCTGAATTCTTCTGTCAAAGTATTAGGCATGCTCTCGATTCAACTCTCTAGCCAAATTAGTTTTCTCATCCCCTTAAAGTCGGATCAGCTTTGAATCTCCTACAACCTCATCATTTCAGTTTTTTACTTGGAGGAAGATGAAGACTCCTTACACTAATTTTACAAAGAAACTTTTTTATTTGAGGTAATGGTCTAGATGGTTAGAAAATGATAGGGAATTATTCTAAATAATCTAATTGCTTCTGTATGTAGCTGAGCTCTCATAGTAAAATACGTTTTCATATTACCACTGGTAGTCTTGCCATTTTTTCTTGCTCCTCATGTATACTACTATATTTGTTTATATAGCATTTCCCCTTCAAAAATTTCCAAACATTTTCTAGACATTTGCTCTATGAAAGATAGAGATATGAAATAAGGGTTGTAATAGCTGAAGAAGAAGCATGAAAAAATGTATTTGCATACAAAAGACTACACAGAACAGAAACTCATAGAATCTCATGATATAATTAATTGGAAGAAACCTTAGAAATTACTTCCTCCCATATTATATAGATTTTTAAAAATTGAGGTTTAGAGAAGGTGAGTTGTTTAACCAAAGATAGCAAGTTAGTGACAAAGCTGAGGCTAGAACTCGGATCGTCAAACTAGTATTTGTCAACACTAGTGCTATTGTCACTACAGCATGGTGAGCAAGGGTGTGTAGGATAAAATAAAGGGAAAGGAGGGAGGGAGATAAAGGGATTTGTTCTCTACCATTTGAAGACACAAAATCAACATGAACTGAAACGTAGTCTGTCTCAGAAATACTTCAAAGCTGATATTGCAATTCAAGTCCTACATATTCAGGGTTGCACCACAGAAGGGAGGAAAACAATGATCTAAGAAGAAGCTGTAGTCACCAGAAACAGTCAGAAGACACAGGTTATTTATATGGTCATAGTTGGGTGTCACATGTAGCACAGTAACATCTCACAATGTTATATATCTGAAGCCATGCATTTAATTTTCATGGGGCGGTGTATCTTTTTTCTGCTCTTTGTAGGGAGACTACTGCAGTGTTTGGAAGAACAAATAAAGTGGAAATTATTGTTTTGGCATCTTGCATGTCAGTTGAACTGTGGAGAGAATACAGTAATAAACCTTTGGGCTCATATATAAGGAGTAATTATTCTTCAAGGCCAAACATGAGATAGGTAAAGGAAGTTTCCTAGAGTTAGCGCTCGGTGGCAGAATGAGCTCCCTACCAGTTCACAAGTTAAGTTACAGTTTTATAAGCAAAAATTACAAATTCCTTAACCTGTCATTCAAGACCTTCTATATCATGAATTAACTTTCTTTTTCCCTGTATTTTCTCATTGCTGACTACGTAAATTTCCTTTATCAATAACCCCACTAATAGTTATCTTTTAAACCCTTACACCTTTACTTATTTATGAGGGGGGACCCAAAAACCTAGAATTATCTTCTGGAGGGCAGGCCCCTTGTAGTCCAGGCCTCTCCCACTGGGTGAGTGTTCTAGGAGCCCATCTGTATCCGTGGACCAGCTGGTGGTGTTGTGAGAGGCTGCGTTCAGCATCAGTGAATTTTTCTTTAAGACTCAACATGTTTGCCCACTTCATAATGGGTGATTCACGAGCACACCAGCCCACACTGTGCTGACTGTTCAGCACTTCTTGACCAACAACAGCATGACCCCCATGCCCTACCCTCCCTGCTCACCCTATCTCACTATGAGTAACTTTATTTTTGTTTCCTCAGATGAAAAAAAATCCTCCTCAAAGGGAAACATTTTGCCGATATGGAAGAGGTGAAACAAAAAATGGCAGAAGCACTAAAAGGCATCAAAATCAATGAGTTCAAAAACGTTTGAGCAGTGGAAAAACTGTCTCAATAGGTGTATTGCATCAAATGGAAAGTTCTTTGAAGGTGATGGAAGTTTAAACATGTAAGAATAAATACACAATTTTTTATAAACAAATTCCTTTTATTGGGGTCCCTCCTCATACACTATTATACATATTACACAATATACAGGGTCTGGCAGAAGTAATGCCTGCTTGAGTGTGGTTGGTAGGGTAATAATATGGATGTAATAATTTATAGTTTTAATTTGAGCATTTCACCTAAAATGTCATACAGTGTGTTTGAGTGTGATGTTGTTATGTCACAGAATTACACGCTTATGAGTTTGTAAGAAAGAGGGGCTTGATTTGTGCTGGACCATGTATAATACATAGTATATTATACATATCATATATCAGATATTATCTTTGAAGGAAACAGGGTAAAGTGTTAACAAGAAATTTTTATAATATTTTAAAATTATCTTTATTGACATATACTTGAATAGCATACATTTTGCCCCTTTAAAATGTACAATTCAATGCTTTGTGCTACATACAGAGTTGCACATCCATGAACACATCAATTTTAGAAATATTTTATCAGCCCAAATTGAAACCATGTACCCTTTAGCCATCATCTCTCAATGCCTAAATTTCCCCACCTAGCCGACCATCAATTTACTTTCTGTCTGTATAGATTTCCTATTATGGAAATTTCACATGAATAAAATAGTACAATATATATGGGTTATTGTGACGGGCTTTTTTCACTTAGCATGTTTTCAAGGTTTATCTGTGTTATAATATGTATCAGTACTTCATTTCTTTTTATTACTAGATATTATTCCATTCTATAGATACGTATTGTGTTTATCCATTTAATTTTTGGGCATTTGTATTTTTTCTACTTTTTGTCTATTAAGAATAATGCTGCTATAAACATTAATGTACAAGTTTTTATGCTAACATATGCTTTCAGTTGGGTACAGGCATACCTCAAAGGTGTTGCGGATTCAGTTCCAGACCATCACAATAAAGTGAATATTACAATAAAGCAAATCACAAAATTTTTTGGTTTCCCAGTACATATAAAAGTTATATTTATTCTATACTGTAGTGAGGTGTCCAACTTTTGGCATCTCTGGGCCACACTGGAAGAAGAAGAGTTGTCTTGGGCCACACAGTAAATACATGGCAACATGTAATCACAAAAAAATCTCATCATGTTTTAAGTAAATTTACGAGTTTGTGTTGGGCTGCATTCACCACCATCCTAGTTGGACACCCCCGCATCTATTAAGTGTGAAATAGCATTATGTTAAAAAATGTACATGCCACAGTTTAAAATACTTTATTGCTAAAAAAAAAAATGCTAACTACCATCTGAGCCTTCAGTATAGGAACATGTGAATGTACTTCTAAGCAGTGATGGCATCAATTTTAATTTTTAATTTAAAATGACAAAAATTGAAATGTTTAAATGTGTTTCTCCTTTAAAATTAAATCACTTGACAGTGTATCAGTAGATACGAAGAGAACTTACATGTTAGTTAGAGGAGATTAAATGAGCATGCCCAGGTTTGACCTTTATACATTTTTTAATTTCCTAAGTGATTACATATCCATAAGTAATTATGGGTTAAAAGAGGAAAACTACGAATGATAACACAGATAACAATTTAATGAAAAGCACAAAACAGCAATTTAGAAAATTTTTCTTAAGACTCTTTTCACCAGATATACATGTATAAGTTGCACTCATCTGATACAACATACTAAGATAACTCTAATACCTCAAAAACCAATGTAAGAGAGAAAGCTTGGTAAAAATTAGATTTAACTTTGTTTTTTAGTCATAGGAATAAAGACCACCCACGTTATTTGGAAATGGTGACCTAAAATCTTTCTTACCTCATTATGTATTTTAAAAACTCCAAAATTTTGCTAATCAGTTGATTAAAAAATTAGGAATTATAAGCATCTGATATTTGGCTACAGTCATCATTCATTATTCAAAGAAATATAAATTTATTAGACACAATGGAATATTTTATAAAGCTGCAAAAGCTAAAGAGCCCATGCTAACATAGAAAATATAATTTTTCCATGTGCAAGAACTATTGTCAGATGTCCATTGCTGTTAAACTAACTAAGACATTCTCCAGTTATATAATATCTCTACAAATCCATGATATTTCTGAAGGTGTGATTCCACAATGAAAGGAAGAGAAAAAATACAACATGAGAAAAGTTGCAACGTGAGATCACTGATGATTCTAATCTAGTGATTTTATATATATTCAATTTTCGAGACAGAGGTATGATAATTTTGAATGTATTTATTCACAAATCTTACTTTTACTTAGCTAATTCACATTTATAATTATGTATTAATTTTAAAGGAAAAAAGTTAATGTCCTTACATAAATTATAATTGTTTTAATTTAAATTAAATAAAAACTATTTTTATTTTATTTTTTATTCAGTTACAATTGTCTGCATTTTCTCCCCATCCCTCCACCCCACCCCAAAACTTATTTTTTGTATACAAGTTTTAAATGTTTATTTTCATCATAAAATAAGTTCTATATGATTATAATAAAATGACTTCTTTTTTTAATTTTAAAGAGGTTCAAGAGAGTAAATGTAATTTCAAATTTACGTACAGGTTGAAAAACACTCTTTTTAAAGTCCTTTAGTTGATTGAGAAATTGCTTGCTGAAATAGAGTATTTTGTTTATCCATTCTTAAGGCACAGAATAGTCATTGCTCTGCACCCATGTTTGAGAATTCCAGTTTATTATTCCAGGAACTGCATTGGCCACACCTAGCAGCCCCCGCTGCTGCTAGGCTGTCTTCTTTAGATTCTTTCTTTGAGTACTTTTAATGGGTGACTCATCTGGAAGCAATTATTTGAGTAAATGAGAGCCACATTTCTAACTTCTGCCTACAACTAGTTTCTAGGCGAGCTTTCACTTTTTCCTTTTTTAAATTTCAGGTCGGTTATTACTTTTCAAGAGGCCTTCGAACTTAGGGAAACAGGCTCTCTGGTTTTTTACTTAGTCTTCCTACTAGGCCAAATTCCTAACTTGCACAAACTGCCCTCAGTCTGTGCTGGCAGAACTACAGCTGCTAAGGCACTACCCTTTCAAAGGCATCTAAGGGACAATTGTTCTCATGCTCATTTTTCTCATATTGATCTGAAGTTTCATTGTGCTTTTTAAAAATCTCATTATTTTAAATGGTGTATCCCTGCAATGAGCTAAGTAATAACCTGGAGCCTTTCAACTATTCTACGTAGTAAGGGTGGTATTGGAGCTGCCATCTTGCTGAAGCTTCACAAAGACCCTGCAAGTTAGGCAGAAGGATGATTAGTCTTACTTTACAAATGAGAGGGAGAGAGTGGAAGGAAACCACTTTTTCCTGAGTTATTCCCATATGCTGGGCTCTTCACCAGGCATTTTATATACACAATCTCATTTAATTCTTCAGAGCAATCTAGCTACTATACACATTTAACTGATGAGGAAATAGTTTTGGAGTGTGAGTAACTTGCCCACAGTTACACAGCTAGTCAGTGGCAGAGCCAAGAAATGGACATAGGACTTTAAGAGTACTCTTCTGACCCCGGCTAGTATGGTTCAATGGATTGAGTATCAGCCTGCAAACCAGACTCACTCCTTTGATTCCCAGTCAGGGCACATGCCTGGGTTGTGGGCCAGGTCCCCAATAGGGGGTGCGTGAGAGGCAACCACACATGGATGTTTCTCTCCCTCTTTCTCCTTCCCTTCCCCACTGTCTAAAAATAAATAAAATCTTTTTAAAAAAAACAATAGTCTTCAAGTTTGGAGTTAAATATCTATAAACATACCCTCCCTGGATAATTGGTAAGATGTTTCTTTGATGCAAGTGTTTAATCGTAAATTACTTTGCCCAACAGGCTTCAAAGCCTCATTTTCTCTCAAATTAGTATGCACTCAGCCAGGGTATTAGGTAGAAGAAAATGTTATCAGGTAAACTGTTATATTATGGGGTAAAAATAGAAAGCTGGGAAATCCTATCTTTATTCCAATGCCTTATATATAAGTAAGCAATATTTATAAAATGAGGTTTAATCCAGATTTTCTGTGTTCTTAATTACTTCAACTGACCTTTTGTTTTCAACCTCTTCTAAGGTTGTGATAAGTTTGTGATGCTTATTTCCCCACTGTCTTGCATCTTCTGCTAACATTAGAACTCTTTGCTTGGATTTGAGCAGCTGCAGGTACTCCTAAGAATCTCCCAGGTTTGTACATGGGGCTCTGAAACTAAGAAGCTGAATTCTCAGTGTTTCCCTGCACATGCCCGTACACCTGAAAGCTCCTTGTCTGTACCCTATTGCCCAGTTTAGACCACCACATACCAAGCTGTTACACCTAATAAAGTTATAAGCATGTTTGTGTCCTCCAAATTTTAAGTATATCTTGAATCCCCACATATGTAATGTGATATAGTTTAAAAATAACAGGCAATAACATAGAAGGAGATTTGAATGAACTGAGAGTTATATAAGCTAATGGAGGGGTGAATCAAGAGTGTAAATATATCATTATTTATTACCCCAAATAACCTATAAATTTAGTGCTATGTCAACCAAAATCCTCAGTAACATTTTTTTCATCAAACTTATTCTAAAATTCATATATTAGTGTAAATGTATAGTAAACAATTCATGCTTTTTAAAAAGTACATAAAGGTATAGAACTTGTTATATGGGATACAACATATAATGAACCATTAAAAACAACTATGGAATTGGTTAAAGACTAAACAAACAGCTCAACAGAAATAAGAGTTTAGAAGCAGATTACATCATTAGTATATCATATACTTAGTGTATATAATTAGTATATGTTACATAAAAGTAGTATACAGTGTATAATTAATGATTAGAATGTAATATATATGAACATGTAATTAGTACGTGAAAATGGTATTTCAAACCATGGTGATCCAACAGACTTTTCACTTGTTCAATTGTTGGGACAACTGGTTGTTGATATGGGGAAAAAGTAACATTAAAGCAACATCACAGAATTCACAAGTTAGTTCTGGAATTAAGCCCCTAAAATAAAAAGTAAAGATTATAAAAATATTAGATTAATATATAGGACATATGATTTGGAGATTACTGAGTACTTTCTTAAGAAGAAAAACTAGAAGTAATAATATAAAGAAAAACATAATAAACTTGGCTATGTCACTAGAAAATAAGCAAAACACATGAACAAACAGACGTTTCACCAAAGAAGATAAGCACATGAAAAGATCTTCAATGTGCTTAGCCATTAGGGAAATGCAAACTAAAACCACAGTGAGTTATTACTACTAACACATGAAAATGCCTTAAAAAACAGGAAAATGGAAAATATAGGTGAGGATTCAGAAAAACTTGATTACTCATACATTGTTGCTGGGAATATGAAATAATAAACCACTCTGGAAGAATATGGCAGTTTCTTTTGAAGTTAAACATACACTTACCATGTGCTCTGACAGCTTTCAGTCTTAGTAATTTATCACAGAGAAATTAAAACTTATATTCACAGCAGAAACCTCTACACAAATGTTCATAGGAGCTTATTTGTAATAGTCACAACTGGAAATACCCCAGGTACCATTCAGAGGGTTAGTAGTTTAACTATTGTAACCATACTAGAGAACAGTATGCAGCAATAAAAATGAACAAATAATTGATACATGCACCAACCTGAAGATCTCAAAATATTGTGTTTAGTGAAAAATTCAATATGAGGTTACATACTTTTGTTTTGATGCACATAGCAATACTGAAGTGACAAAATTATAAAGTGGAGAATAGATTAGTGGCTGTCAGAGTTTAGGGATGGCAGTGAGGGGGAGGGTGCAGCTATAAAGGAATACAAGCCTGAAGACCTTTGTGGTCATGACATAGTTCTGCATGGTGGTTGTCTCACCAAACAGCAAGTGGTGTCCTGATGCCTGCTGCCACCCTCCAGACAAAGTTCCCGAGGCAAAAGTTTGGTGATAAAGGAAAGGAGTCTTTACTCGAAAGCTACACAATTTTGGAATAACAGCTTTCCACATGCATTAGTCTCTTAAGCCTATCAATTAAAGCTAAAGTATAACACCTGAGTTCCCTACCATTCAACCTGTTAGTTTTTAGTTATCTTATTTCTATAGGATTAGTTTACAAACCAAAACAACATAACACACAAAAGCTACACGATTTTGGAAGAATAGCAGACTTTTGCCTCAGAGCCTATCCCCCTAGAACACCCAAAGAAGAACAACCCTGCCACCCTGTGCCAGGCCAGCCCGGCCCTAGGCTGCGCTCGGAGTTTCTTCTCCCACCCAAAACACCTTACCTTCCATTGGGAAATGCATGGCAATTGCAGCTCGACCATCCAGGTATCTCCAGGAATAAGAGAAACCCCCAGCCAGAGAGAGCCCGCCCTTTTCTTATTTCAAATCTTCTGGCCCACAATTCCATGCACTTGGAGGCATCCAGCTTCTCAGCCAATCCCGTCCTAGGCTGTTTACCGTTGTCTGGGGCAACCTCCTCCTGTGACCTCTCCTTACTCCTCCCCAGTGATCTGATCAGAGCCCTCTGCATCAGTTGCAGCAGGGCTTACAGGAATCTACGCATAGGATTAAAATGGCACAGAAGGATACACATACACACAAATGAATACATGTAAAAATGATGACTGTAATTGAATAACAATAAAAATATTAAAAATGATGAAAACAATAATATGTGTAGTCTAGTATGTGGTGTTTTACAAATGCTAATTTCTTGGTTTTGATATTGAACTATAGCCACTTAAGATATCATCATTATGGAAAACTATGGGAAGGGTATAAGAAACTCTGTATTTCTTTTGTAACCTCCTTTGAGTCTATCATTATTTCAAAATAAATAGAAAAAATAAACTATAAAGAAAAGCATCAATGAATTAGACTACACCATTATCAAAAACTTCTGTATGACAAAAATATACCATTCTTAAGTGAAAATACAAGTAATAATATTGAAAAAATATTTGTAACATACATAATAGAAAAAGGATTGTTATCTAGAATATCTAAAGTATTCCTGTAAACCAATGATAACAAGAGAAATATTGTAATCATAAAAATATAAAGGGTATACATTGACATTTTAAAGATAAGGGAAACTAAATGATAAATTGTACATGAAATAAAGTTCAACTTCATTAGTTATCAAGAAAGCACAAATTGAAACATTCTTTTTCAGCAAGCAAGTTGGCAAAAAAAGACTATGTGGAAATGAGTACTCTCAAACAGTGCAGGTGAATATAAATTTGAACTGCCACCTCAGAGTGCAATTTGACAGTAGTTATTATCAATTAAAAAGTATCTTCTACACAAAGACATATGGTTACTGCAACAAATAAAGTTTTGTACCTGTGCACGAGGAAACATATGCAAAGATGTTCAGCATTATTGGCAATAATAAAAAATTTGGAACAGCCTAAATGTCCATGAAGAAGGGATTGGATTAAAAAAACATGATTGGTGGAGGGGCGGGGAGAAAATGCAGACAACTGTAATTGAACAACAATAAAAAAAAACCATGATTTATCTATCTATAGACTACTATATGTCAGCTAAAAAGGCTAATGATATGAAATGATTAACATAGATAATAGATGGATAAATAGCATGTATATACACACATGCATACATACCTGAATAAACTACAGGACAATATATTTGCATGGTGTAATGCAATCACACAAATCACATGATGTGCTTTCTATGACTATATGTATATGTAAGTGAATAGTAAGAGGTCTGGTAAAATACAAACTGAAAAAGAGAGAGGAACTAGGGCAAAAATTAAGAAAGTAGTGGCAAAAGGGGTTCTTTTTCTTACATACAAATATATTAGTTCTCAAGAATAATACATGGATATATTAAATGTGGAACTAGACAAATAATAAACTTCCCATAAAATCAGTTACACCTGGGTTTGAAACCCCAGCTCTTTAACTTACTAGCTATGTGAGCTTAAGCAAGTCTCTTACATTTCTGGGTCTCTACCTTTATGTTTATAAACTAAGATAACACTTGCCTTGGTTTGAGTTTTAGAGACTATAAATAAGATAATACCCTGGCTGGTGTGGCTCAGTGGAGTGAGCACAGGTGTGTGAACCAAAGGATCACCGGTTTGATTCCCAGTCAAAGCACATGCCTGGGTTGCAGGCCAGGTCCCCAGGAGGGGGCTTGAGAGAGGCAACCACACATTGATGTTTCTCTCCCTCTCTTCCTCTTTCTAAAAATAAGATAATAACAGAGAGTAAACATTCAGTAAATGTCAACTATTGCTACCATATTTATTATGATTTCTATAAGAACTCACCTTGACCTCCAGTGTATGCTCTGATATGGTCATTTACACTTGGTAGCCACCTCCTGGTGTGAAGGCCTTGCAGCCATCCTTCCCTATTAGTTGTAAAAGACCTCACGCACACAACCAACTGGAGGCATTAACCTCTTTGTGGTGGAGGGTAGGTTAAGATTGTTTCCTGTTTTGTTTTGTTGTAATAAATAAAGATACTACAGACTAAACCTAAGTTATCTATTGTGTCTCCAATACTTATTTGCTTTTACCTTTTTACCATCTGTCCTTTGGATGTGCTTCTCTGAAAACAACCAGGGGCTAGCACTGGACTAAATTCAGATAACCTGGAGATTAGGCAATTGGTGAAACTCTTCTTTGTAAGAGTTTCACCAATGTAAAATGGACAAATTACGTGCCATCTTCTTTATGTTACGAAAAATCAAAGAAAGAAATGAAAGCACTTGTCTACAGTAAAGATGAATAAAAAGGAGAATATTATCATATTGATTTCTTTTTTTTTATTGTTGTTCAAGTACAGTTGTCTCCATTTTCCTCCCACCACCCTCTTCCACCCCACCCACCCCTACCTTCCATCCTCGATCCTACCCCCATTTGGCTTTGTCCATGGGTCCTTTATACATGTACCTTCACGGCCTTTCCCCTTCTTTCCCCCATTATCCCCTCCCCCTCCACTCTGGTTATTGTCAGTTTGTCTGTCTTTATTTCAATGTCTCTGATTATGCTTTGCTTGCTTGTTTGTTTTGTTGATTAGGTTTCACTCAATAGCCAAGTGCTGGAAGCAACCTAACTGCCCATCAGTAAATGAGTGGGTCAAAAAACTATGGTCCATTTACACAATGGAATACTATGCAGCAGAAAGAAAGAAGGAGCTCCTACCCTTTACAACAGCATGGATGGAACTGGAGAGCATTATGCTAAATGAAATAAGCCAGGCGGTGAAAGACAAATATCATATGATCTCACCTATAAGTGGAACCTAATCATATTGATTTCATATTGCCTTTTAAAAATGATTAACCAATGGTTGCATTTAATAAATAATATAGTTATTTAATAAATATAATTTCATAACTAATAATTTTATTCAATAACTAATTCTATCTTGATGGAAGAAAAATATTTGACTGGAAATATTTTCTGTATCATTTCTCCTTTAGGTATCTGTGAGAAGCCAGGGATGGTTCCATAAGGGCCCCATTTCATTTACCTTTTACTATGAGAATTGCCGGCCATAGTGCCCAGAAAAAGCTTATCAAATGAAGGTCTAAACAATTTATCTTTACTCTATTGAAGATAGACTTTATATATTCCATTTCTTCCATCCTCAAACTTAGTTCTGATTTTAATGGTAAGTGAATATTACACACCATTTGCCTTTAAAGCTTTGCCCTACAGTATATGTGAAAACCCATTCCAATGAAATTGGCAAGAATAACTGTTTCCCAGTGTTTTCCTACCTCCCTTCATCGCTGGCAGGAAATAGATGAGAGTGGCAATGAAGACATGGACAACTAAACATAAAGGAACTTTAAATGTCATTTCAAATTACTGAGCCCTGAAAAGGGGTAATAGTGACAAGGTTTGAGATCATCTCTTCTTTCAAACTCAAACAGAATATATGCTGATCCTCAAATCAGGGAACTAATCTGAGCTATGTGTGTTTATTTGATGTTTGAAAATATTTGTATAAATTTATCAAATTCTGCATGAGTGGCCAAAGACTTAGAAGCATTAGAGTAAAGAGCTTGAGCTCCAGAGCCTGCTGGATGGGTTTTTGATTCTACCATTTATAAGTGACTGACTTTAGGCAAATGAATTAACTTCTCTGTGTCTCATTTTCCTCACCTTTAAAATAAATATGGGTTGTTTGGAGGGTTAAATGAGATTTTCCATGTAAAATGTCTGAGATTTACCAAGTGATTGATAGTAACAATAATCACCCATCAGCAGCATGTTATCTACTACTGTGTGAAGCAGTAATAAACTGTATGTTTTATTTTTTTTAATTTACTCCTAACATTCTTCTATCGCTGTCAAATTCAAATCACCAAAAATAATGCCCTTCTCATTAGAGACATTCTAAGCAATTCAGTTTAATAATTCTTCACAAGAGTTGGTCATCTATTATGTAAACTCGATTTTTATTCTCTCTCTCTGCTCCCCCCCCCCAAGGAAACGTTACCTTACATGGGAAATGAGACTTTGTTGCCTATATGATTAAGGGTACAAACCATCACACGATTAGATTATCCTGGATTAAGTGAGCTGGTCCAATCTAATTATGTGCATCCCTAAAATTGGGAGAAACTTCCTGGACTGTAGTCGGAAGATGTGCCTGGGGAACAATGGTCAGAAATACAATATTGCTGGCCTTGAAGATGGGAGAAAGGGGTTCTGAACCAAGGCATGAAGTTGGCTCCTAGAATCTAGAGAAGACAAGGAAACGGTATTTCTCCTAGATTCTCCAGAAGCGAACACTGCCCTTGATTTTAGCATGGTGAGACCCATGTCCGACGTTTGACCTACAAAGGTTTGCAGTTGCAAACATGGGATATTTGGGAAAAATTTCCTTTAACCTTTCTGAACTACTGATCTTCCCATCTCTATTCAGGAAGATACATCCTATGTTTACCTGAAAATACTCTGATAGCACTAAAAGGAAGCAGAATGAATTTATATTCTCAAAGAAAAGAGGCAAGATGGTCTTCTACCTCGTTTCTTCCCTTATTTATCTTTAGTCCTGTAATTCCCTATCCATTACTGGACCACAGCCAAGATCCAACTTTGGGCATTTTCATGACTCATTCTTCCTTTGGAGATAGTCTCCACCTGGATTGCAAAAGGGCAGCTTGAATTTCCCTTTTTGTTTTGACTTTAGTAAATGCTCCTCATAATATATTGACAACTTGTCTGTTCCGACCTTGCTCTTCCTCTGGTAGGATTTTCTATTTAACTAGAAAGAAAGGGGTACCCAGGGAGCAAAATAGTTATGACATTTTTCAAGTCACATCTGTCACTACCCAGAGTCAAAAGGTCTGTGCAGCACTTTTCAAACACAGCTACCCCCTCTCTTTACTAAACTCAGTTGAAGGGACTATGGAATAAGAACATTCTCTTCTTCAATATATGCCTGGAAGCCCATACAATGTTTCCCCACCAGCAGGGCTAGATGCAAATTTAACTGCTGGAAAGCAGCTCTGAAGTAGGTATATCTCAGGGAGACTTTTGAACTGTAAGCATAGCTTCTATCACCCTGCCATCACCCACTGCCTCCCCCTAACCTTCCCCTTCCATTCACACATCCTCTCATTCTCTCATTTCCTCTTCTCTCTCATCCTTCTTTTACTTCCTTTCTCCTATCCTATCAGTTGAAAGACACTTATTTTTGTCTAGGAGAAAGTTTATAACCGCCATCTACTGGTTATAGGATTTAAGTGCAGGTCATGGCTGGGTATTCATGAGTATTTGCATGCTTGATTATTGTCCGTCTCTACAAGGTGATTATTTTCTTTGATCATACAGTTCAAATTGTTTCCTAAAAAGTAAACTTCTGTTTATCAAGTCTCCTTTTTCATAGAAAGTGCTTCTAAGAGATTTTAGGGGTAAATTATAATGAACTAAACTCCTTCAGTAGTGGGACTCTACTCAACTCACCAAGTGCCTGGCCCACAGTAGGAATTTAGTGAGTTTATTTTGAATGAATATATGTTGAATTGGTCCCTTGACACAGAAGCAAACCCTCTCTTTCTCTGTGTGTGTCAGTACCAAGTAGCTAATGCAACATGTAGCCATCTAACTAGATTGTTTACCTTTATTCACTTCCCCTCTAATTCTTCCTAAATTTGTTGCTAGGTTAATTTTCCTAAAGTTGAGTCTTTATTCATGTCCAAAATATTTTTATATGTCTCCAGTGACTTCCCATTTCAGAATGAGGTTCAAAGTCATTACGCTGACACTCAAATCTCCCATTCCTCAAATCTGATCTTATTCTAATTTGCTGGGCTAATCTCTTCCAGCCTCCTTTACAACCAAAATAAATTACCATTCACAAAACATACTGTGCATTTCACTGTCTCTGTATCTTCTATTAAAAAGTTGGTTTCCACTCTGGCTTGTGAAGCTCAGTTGGTTGGAGCATCGTGTGGTAAACCAAAAGGTCGTGGGTTTGATTTCCCATCCAGGCATATGCCTACGTTTCTGGTTTGGTCCCTGGTTCAGGTGCATGTGAGAGGCAACCAATCAATGTTTCTCTCTCACATCAGTGTTTCTCTCTGTCTCTCCCTCCTTTCCCCACTCTCTAAAATCAATAAGCATGTCCTCAGGTAAGGATATTAAAAATAAATAAAATTTGGTTTCCCTTCCTGTACTACATTAATAAATCTACATTTATAAGAGGGAACTCTTACTTTTATAAGAGTTCCCTCTTATAAATCGTTATCTCCTTTAAACCTTCACATGACTATCAGTGGCATATATTACTATCCCAGAACTACCCTATCTTGCTTCTGAACTTCCCGATCACTTTATCTTTGTTTCTTATTACTTTGCACTTTCTACACTGCATTCTAATTCTTTGTGCACATGTTGTAATCATCTTACTGTATCGTGACCTTCATAATCATGATAGAAAATATGAATACTTACTAATGCTTGTTGAATACTTATAGCTCAGAGTTACTGAAAGGTAATATAGGATCTAGTATGTAATAAAGGCTGAGTAAGCATTAGCTATCATTAATGTTATTATTGCTGTTGCTCATGTTTTAAATAGTCCAAATTTTACTGCTTTTTCCAAATTACACACCTTTAGAAATCAAAACAATCCAGACACGTTTTAATTATCCCAAAGTTTTTTTTTTCTTTTATGGAACTTTTTTTTTATTCTTACTTTAAAAAAAAATCTGAGATTGTTCTTAACTTCAATGTCTCTGGTTATATTTTGTTCGCTTTTTTCTTTGGCTAGGGGAGTGGAGGGGTGGGGAAAAATGCAGATAACTGTAATTGAACAATAAAAACATAATAATAAAAATAAAAATAATTTTAAAAATCTGAGAGTTGCTCTGCCTGTTTGAATCCTGGCTTTGCCACTTCATAGTTGTTTGACCTCAGGCAAGTGGACTCCTCTGTGCTTCGGTTTCCTCAACTATAAAATAAGGATAATAATAGTGCCTACTTTACAGGGTCATTATGATTATATAAGTTAATGTGAGTGAGGGCTTATAACAATATTTGCAACTATTATTAAGTTTAGAGTAATACTATGAAACAGACACTTTGGCATACACTGTCTCATTGGATTCTCAGAATGACTGTGAGCTAATATTCATTTTTATTATTTTTGCAGATGGAGAGGTATAAACTCAAAAGTTGAGTATTCGTCTAAGGACAGTAAAAGTCAGGGAAAGATTCAAGCCCATTTGTGTTTGCTGCAGCCCAGAAAGCTAAGGAAACATGGCTATCCATGTTCTCAAGAATTAAGAACATTTGTAAACGTAGACAAAGGAGGCAATTATGTACTTACTTCATCACTACAAGGTCTTTATTTAATACCACTATCACTTCATTCTATGGGTTAAGCATTGCCCTCTCTAGACTCTTGGAAGGATTACTACCTCAGCATGAATGATATTTAGCACATTGATTAATACTGATAGGAATGCTTGAAAGCAGAAATTCCCAAAGGGGAAACACTTTCTTTATGTCAACTCCTATATAATGTAACTCATTCAGAGAGCCTAATGTAACCTGGTTTCTCCATCTTGATTTGGAAACAGAAATTTTGGGAGTAACCGGGACAGGCTGTGCTCAAATCCAAGCTTTGCCACTTCCTATCTGTATGACCTTGGGCAAATTGCTGAGCCTTTTTCCTTATCTGTAAAATGAGGACAAACATTTCTACTTCAGAAAGTTTTAAGTATTAGATGAAGATGCACAAAGGGGGTTAGAGCCGTTCTTGGCACGTGGCAACTGCTTAAACAATGGTAGCTATTTTATTCTAGCTTCTGTTGGCTCCAGTGCATGGGAACCTCTATCTAGCCTTGTGTCCTAACAAAAGAAGCTTTATTAGCTACTAAAGTGGGGGTAAAATAACAATAATAATAATAATCAGAAGCATAACCTTAAGATTTGTATGTCTTTAAGTTTTCAGTAAAGTGTTCATAAATAGTTTGGGTCTTGCGCAATTAAGATAGAAAAAATAGATTATTATTATTCTCACTTTAGATATAGAGAACCTGAGGCCCTTCGAAAAACAGGTTTAGTGACTTATTCAAGGTCAGGTTTATTGAGCAACAGAGCAGATGACACCAGGTTTTCCTCTCAACCAAATTAACTCTAAAGGACTTGGATAGAACCTCAAAACTGTTTCCCTTCTCTGCTTGCTGCCTTTGCCTCTCAGGTAGTTTTTCATCCTGTCAATGGCCCTTCCCTTTTGTTTCCTTAATAAAACTATGTTGTCTTTTCTATTTTCAGGAAAAATATGAGCAGATTAATCTTTCAGTAACTTTAAAGTATATATATATATATATATATATATATATATATACACACACACTTATTTTTAGACAGAAGGGGAGGAAAGGAGAAAAAGAAGGGAGAGAAATATCAATATGTGGTTGCCTCCCGTGCACCCCCTACTGGGGACCTGGCCCACAACCCAGGCATGTGCCCGGACCAGGAATCAAATTTGCAACCCTTTGCTTTGCAGACTGGCCCTCAATCCACTGAGCCACACCAGCCAGGGCTTTCAGTAACTTTTTTATATTCAACATACTGTACAACCATGAATATGATTTAATCATTGTCATCCATTTCTTGATCATTTTGAAGTCCTGGAGAGATAGCACGTATACCACATGTACAAAAGTATCTCTCAGTAGTGTAGAAATAGCGAGACTATCCAGGAAGAAAGTCCTGCGACTTTCAGTAGATAAAATTGAGTAGCAGAAAATAAATGACTACAAAATAAAGTTTTTCTTTTCCTGTTTGGCGCTTTCCTTTTTCACTTTCACCTGTTTTCATATTATTTCTTTTGTACATTTTATTCTCTGAACACCAGAGGGGGAAGAAAATCAGCCTGCACCTTGAGTTTCCTCACTTTTGTCATTTAAAGCACAATCTGAAATTCCTTAAACATTATCTAGACTTTAAACAGGTGTTCAATTGTCCTATTAATAGCATCTGGGGCTTGTTACATGGTTTTTCTTTTTGGCATGTGGAATCACATTGCAATGTGACAGAAGTAACAGCACAATCTTTTCCTTCCTCTAAAAATTTGTTTTGGAGGTGAGGTCAAGAGGTGGTGATAAGTAAATCACAGAGGAAATAGCCAGCAAAAAAGAGTTTTTAAATGATTAATTATGTAGAGGGAAAGGAGTACAGACCATGTGCTATATTAAGATCATTTTCTTTCCCCCATTAGTAATGCATCAGTGAAATTAAATAAGCAGATGTTGGCCTCCGAGCTAGGTGGGCTTCATGACTGTCCTTCTATTTCAGTGTGTCTCACTTTAATCTGCTACCCAACATTTATCAAACATTTGGAAGCATCCTATATCAGTGCTGCATAACCCAGCTCTGTGATTTACTGCCTAATTCTTTCAGCTCCTGTTTGCCTCTTGTTTGGCTTTCACAAGGGGTAGCAGAGGTCACCTTAGGAGCTGTATGTAGTCCTTCCAGCTTCCATTTGTGCTGTCTGTCTACCCTGCTCCCTTTCCTCACAGACCTGCGAGATGTGCTCCTGCTCACCAACACTGAGACGATAATTGATTTACAGGAGCCCATTCTTCAGTTTCATTTAGGAGGTCACCTACCAGGTTTGCTGCTCACTGTCAGAGGGAATTCAATTAACACACCATAAGTGTGGCAAACTCTCTAATGTTTAATATAGTTACCAGCTGTCTTGAAGTTTCTGGAACATCTAGTTCTTGGCTACCCAGAGAGGCCCAAGAATAATGGAAGAACTCTTCCAAGTGGTTTCTTTTTCTCCTTCTCTTTTTCCCTCAATGTCTTTATTTCACCAGCCTGATGAAAAATGGTTCAATTTGTGCATCTGAGAACCATACATTAATATGATCAAAGGGAATAAAGACTGAGTTCATATTTAAAGCAAAAACAAACTCTGAGAACAATTTAATGAACACCACATTATTACCATATTGTGGACTAAACAGTGTGTCTGAACATTGGTCAACATACTTCATGCTTTCTGTTTGCTGCCAAAAGCATTTTATAAATCTGTAGCTTTTCCTCACTCCCAAGGTTCTTTGCAAAGAACTAAGGTAATATACATTTGTAAGGTGTCCAATTGAATTTCAAGTAATATTACATTTGGAATACATTCCCAACTTAAATATATACTCTCTCCATCCACGTCTGAGATTCTCAATGCCCCCTTATTGGATGTGGTTCAAACAACAGTCAGTGCATTCTACGTGAGGGTGAATGTAATAAGGTCTCTTAAAACAAACACAAAAAAGAAACATTAAACAAATAAGTTTTGACTCACTGAGTTCACTGAAACAGACACACCATATTTTGACAGTTCGTGTCTGGCAACATCTGGCATCGTACTTATACTAGAGAGTAGTTAAGATGCACTGCGAATCAGCTTAAAGGGAAAACTGCATTTGCTTCATTTGCTCGAGACATTTAGAAAAGCCATCATCCAAATTATTTTCTCCACAAAATTTGAGTTTAAAGAACAATATATTCACAATATTTTCACCTCAGTTTTAGGATTCATTTTCCATAGGTCTCAAGTCAAACAATTTCGTCTTGAGTTTAAGATGCCAACATACCCACTTTTCAACAATACAAGCTTTTGCCCCAGTCCTGCCAGTTTTCGGTTAAATGGCCCTGGGACAGGAAAATGTGAGCTGTTGCTACAGCCAACTGCTTCAGCTGGAGGAAAAAAGACTTGACTTTTTTCTTTCAAATTAAAAAAAATGTTTTTATAAATTTGTTTCCCTCTTTTTGGTTTTCCTACTGAACCATTTGAGAGTAAGTTGCAAAAATTATAATTCCTCACCCCTAAATATCTCAGTGTGTATTTCCAAAGGACAAATACAGCATCATGTGTAACAATAACAATTATCAAATTCAGGACATTTAACACTGACACAATTCTAATATCTCGTGTATAGTCCCTATTCAAATGTTGATAATTGTAGCAAAGATCATTTTTTTAAATGACCTAAATAGAAGAAGTAGAATGCTAAGGTCAGGGAAGGAGGTAATATCATCATAAGAATTGTGAATCTGAAAGGTTTCACCTTGTCTCAATTTACCCTCATTTAAAATGCTCCCCATAGTATGATGTCTTGAACAGCTAACCCTCTTTCTCTTTTTCAGTTTCTTTCATCCCCTATCCCATAAGCTAGAGTGATGTTCTGTAGCAAGGAAAGGGGCAACTGCTGATTAAGTAAAGGTATCAGATAAAACCATTATTCTGGAAACCTTAATCTTACATATTTTTCTTTTAAATTATTTTATTTTACTTTCAATTGTAGGTATAATCACATAACATTAAATTTACCATTTGTGGTTAGTGCTCTAGATTTTGAAAACCAATTTTAAAGTTAACCATGTTGGTATTAAGAATTCACTGAAATGGAGCAAATTAAGAACCATATGAAAAAAATAAAGAATGCAGATTTCTACTTGGATCAACAACAAAGAATAAATGCTTCAACTCCAAAGTACACCACTGCCTTTTCAATCACTTTCATGTTTTGATTCAATGTTAAGGAGATGCACAGTGTAAATTCTGATGTTAGTTAGAAGACCAAGCAATCCTGGCAGACGCCCGGTATGTTTGCACAGTGCAGTGACAACTGCCTCAGACAGACCATAAATGCAACTCACTGGAAAGGAAAATAAACGGGCAGACTATCTAGATATTAAGCATGGCTCCTAAAATCTCCAAAGTCTCCAAGGCTCAGTACTGTCTGGATCCTACCTCAAAGATTAGGATAAACGGGATTGTGGTAGGGAAACCGCCGGACAGATGATACATCTTTAGGGCCTCCTTTTGGGAGGGTCTCTCAGTGATTTCTGAGCGTGGCTGTAGGCCAAAGAGAAAAAATAAAATCATAGCCTGGGTCCATATGTCCTTATGGGGGTTGCTGCTCCAGCACCTTCTGCAGTACAGTGCTTAAACATGTGGTTTGTGAAGCCAACATTGCCTGGGTACCAGTCTCAGATCCACACTTTACTAGCTGTTTAATGCTGAGAAAACCTCTGTGCCCCAGTTTCCTTGTCTACAAAATGGGAATAATAGCATATCCTTATCTCATAAAGTCATTGTGAGAATTAAATGAAAATTATTTGTGAAATGATCACTGCCTGGTATAGAAAGAACCATGTGAGTAATTCTTAAATAACTGATGCTTTCTTATCTGAACTCTGTAACGTAAATGTTGATGTGATGGTTGTCAGAAATATGATAAATATATGGTGGAGAATGCCCAGTAAAAGCACGAGTTTGAGGTATGTAAAGAAGTTAGCAAAAGGTTGCATCTGTTTTGTGCGTTAGCTCCTTCACCAATCAACGGTGTGGGCCCTGCCTCTCTCTGAAGCTTTCCTGTGCCTCCACCTGGATGACAATCAAAACAAAAGCAGGATCAACTGATCAAGAAACACAGCTGCTGGCGACAGACTAGAATGGCAAGAATAGATGAACAGAAAATTCATTGGCCAAGAAGGGACTAGAGCGTATGCCATCGGGCAGTTCAAGACCATGGTCTTAAGCACCAGGCGGACTTTTCGCTCATTTCCTACTTCTCCCCCTGTAAAGCCAGCCATCCCCAAACCTGTTCTGTCCCTTCGCTCTTGCCCTTCTTGCTGCCTGAAATACTCACCCCCTTTCTTCCATCAACAATCCTCCAAGGCCCATTTTCTCTTTTTTTTTAAAAAAGATTTTATTTATTTATTTTTTAGAGAGGGGAAGGGAAGGAGAAAGAGAGAGAGAGAAACATCAATGTGTGGTTGCTTCTCACGTGCCCCCTACTGGGGGCCTGGCCCGCAACCCAGGCATGTGCCCTAGACTGGGAATCAAATTGGTGACCCTTTGGTTCACAGTAAGGTCCATTTTCTTCACACAGCCTTCTCAGCATCTCAGATTCTTCAAAACCACAACTGTAACATAATGAAGTGCTTAAAAAACCTGAAGGGAGATAGAGAGTTTACACCTTCGCCACTGCCATTTTCTAGCTGTCTCATCTTCGGAGAGTTACCTAATCTCTCTGAGGTTCAGTCTCTTCAGTTAAATAGGAATAAATACCCACTTGATCAGCATCTTACGGGAATTGAACAAGACAATGAATACACAACACAGCATAGTTACATAATAAATGGTAGTTCTATATTTTTATTACAATTTATTCCTTCTCTGAAATCATGCTATTTGTACCCTTCGGACTGAACATTTCATATTTTGTATTTTAATTATTTGTGAAATCACTTACCTCCCTTACTATGATCCCCTGATGACAATGATTAGTTATATCCGACTCAAAACTTTCTATTTGCAATTGGCAGAAATCCAGCTAAAACTGGGATTAGCAATAAAGGAAATTTATTCATAACTGAAAACTCTAGGAAGATTCAGGGGTTCAAATATAACACAAGGACTTGGTCTCTGTTTTTCTTTCTGTGTGTGTCTGGGTGATGGGGAGGGGGTGGCATTTAGCAGCTCCATTCCTACATCTAAGCAACTAGAAGTCCAGTGGAAATAAATGACCTCTTTTAAAATAGTTCCAACAAACATTCTGCAGTTAATTCTTAGACCAACTTGCCCATTCCTAACCAAATGTCTATGGTTTAAGAGACAGTGATTCTGATTGGTCAAACCTGGGTCAAATGACAACCCTACTTATTTCAGAGTGATGTCATCCTACTGGACTCACATAGACTGAAAGTGAGAAAGGGATGTTTTCCCAGAGAAAAATGGACATGTATGACTCTAAAAATAAGGAACAGGTGATAGGACAGAAAATTAATGATGGCATTTTTTTCTTTTTCTCTTTTTAGAAAGTTAATAATGACATGTTTTTGAGCTACACCTTCCAGGCATCACAGCCAATCTCCTCAGACTTCTGCATTCAGTTTCATCCTAAGTGGCCTTCAAGCCCACATACCCCCTGAAGACAACCATGGAGGGGAATATCTTAAAAGCAACTATCTTGAATATTAGATCACCTTCGGTTCTCTCAACTTTCACTTCTGTCCAAAATGGAGTAACAGAGACCAGATTTACCCACCTACTTTAAACAACCAAGAAAGAAAAACAAAAAGATAATAGTTTCTAAGATAGTGGATATCAAGCAACAAAAGACAACAATTTCTGAGAAACTAAAAAACAAATGAGATGAGCCTTACAATTGCCCCAGGTTAGTGTCTGCAGAGATTTTCCAGGGCTCAGAGCAAGGAAAAGGAACAGAAGTAAACAAAAGAAAACAAGAAAAGGGAGGCCAAGTTGGCTAGGGTTCACAATAGGAAATACCAGAGAGGAGACAGCTACAGAGAAGGAACCTTGCAGAGTTGCACACAGTATTTAGCTCATACTCATCACCGAATTAATGTAAAGAAACTACTAGAGGAACAACTAACAACTATTTAATAAAATTACAAAGAATAGTACTCACCTAGGGCTGGAATTTGTACCTATTCCTACCAGTCATATTGGAAAACCTCATAATTTACAGGCAAACAGGTACTCAGAAAGCATTTGCCACAGTAGTTGGGAATAATGAGGCTTGAGTCTAGACTCCAGACTAAATGGTCTTGTCCTGCCTAACAAATCTTACAATAAAGACCAGGAATTATTGACCTCTTTCCAAGTAACTTAACTGTAGCCCAGAATAAAACCAAATGATATATAAATATCATTCCAAAAATATACACTATCCAAAAATATAAAATTTGCCTTTGATATCCAAACAAAAACTAGCAGGCATGAAAATAAGGAAGGAAATGCATGCCATAACAAGAAATATCAATCAACGAGAAGTGATTCAGAACTGACACAGATGTTAAAATTAGCAGACAAGGACGTTAAAACAGCTATTGCAATTATATTCCATATGTTTAAAAAGCTAAGTGGAAACATAAAAGATAAAAAAAGTTAAACTTCTAAAATGAAAATTATAATGTTTGATTTTAAAATTCATTGGCAGTGATTAACAGCAAATTACAAAATTACACATCTCAGAAGAAAAAGTTAGTGAACTTGAAGGCATAGCAATACAAGCTATACAAAATTAAACACAAACAGAAACAAGAATTTAACCGAATGGAAACATCAGTGAGCTCTTGAATAAGTTCAAGAGATCTAATATATGTATGTATAGTTGAAGTACTCGAAAGAGGGGAGGCAGAAAGACATTTAAAGAAATAATGGCTGAGCCCTGGCAGGTGTGGTTCAGCGGATTGAGTGTCAGCCGGCAAACCAAAGGGTTGCTGGTTCAATTCCCAGTCAGGGCATATGCCTGATTGCAGGCCAGGTCCCCACTAGGGGGCATGTGAGAGGCAACCAATTGATGTTTCTCTGACACAGGTTTCCTCTCTCTCTTCCTCTGTCTAAAATTAAATAAATAAAATCTTTTAAAAAGGAAATAACGGCTGAAAAGTTTGTATCTTTGATGAAAATTATAAACACACAGATCCAAGAAGTTCAACAAACCCTAAGCACGAGAAACACAAACTAAACTGTACCAAAGCATATCTTAGTCAAATTGTTGAAACAAAAGTGATAAAATCAAAATCAGCCAAAGAGGAAAAAAAGACATCATATATAGAGGAACGAAGATAAAGATGGCAGCACTGTTTTCATCAGAAACAATTCAATCAGGAAGACAGTGGAGCAACATTTCTAAAGTGTGGAAAGAAAATAAACTATCAAGAAAAATCCCATGCTTTCATTAATCAAATAAAAACTGGAGTTCTTAATGTCATACAAGCTTCATTGGGAGGAGAAATAGGAAAAAAGGCTGTTTCCCAAATGTTTGCTGAATGTGCCAATAAGAAAAATGGTCATTTTAATTTCATGCAGTAGTAGAAGCCAATATATATTTTTTATACCTTTAACAAGTGTACTTTTACATTTATTTGGGCTGCTGTGAGATTATTATCTACCTCTTTGATTGGGTGGTAAATTTTCGGGGGTGGGGAGGGATGGGATTAGAAGAGCCTATACCTGGTGTTGCTTGTAGTTTTCTCCTGCGAGCCTATTCCCAGGACCTGAGTCACACTTTTAAGATGTTTTCTGAAGAAACAGATTTGTCGTGATTTGTGATGAATGATAAGTTCATCCCTGGATTTCTCTTTAAGGCTTTCTTTTTTCCCCGTTATAATAGTTGTATTTTAATTTGCTTTTGTTTTTTTTAAGGCTTACAAATTACCATAATGGATGCTGCTGAGAAACTATGAGTTCTTTTGGTAAAGATATCATCCTACAAAGAAAATTGGATGTGGCTGGACAGTTATGAAAACTGCCCAATGCTGAAGAATTGTTTCTACAGGTAGCAGTGCAGAGGCCACGCCTCCTCAGTTTCTCTGCAGCAGAAGCAGTTGATGCCTAGAAATGCTGCAGAATGAAGCCAATAACATTTTAACTGACTCTCTGAAGACAAATAAAATGAGAAAGCCCTGATTTGTCTTGGAGGATGTGCTCCCATAATGGTCAATTTCAAGCTACTTGAAGTCAACCAGCTCACAACTTTCCTCAAAACTTAACAATAAGCTGTTATGAGTCAGTCCTAGACAGCTTCAGTATACTACTGATTCCATGCTATCGAAATGTGTGCATATGGTTATCTTATTCCTGCCAAGTGGCCCTTTTGAAGCATTCAAAATAAATTTTAAATACATTCTTAATGTATTTAGAATTGTTGTTTGGAATTTAAGCTCTGAAAAATTGAAGGGCACACATAAAATCTGGGGGCTGTGAATGGATATGCTCTATGAAATAGGATTGTTAGCAGCATTCTGTAACCCCCTCTTCCTTATTGAATTTGGCCCCTTTTTTGGCCTTAATAAATCTGGGCACCTGCTGCCGAAATCAATAGAAATCTGGTAAGAGTAACATTTCACCAGGGAAAGTAAGTTTGCCTGGGGAAGATGAGAGGACAGGCCTTTTGGGATGTTCAAGTGACTCTACTTACTAAATTCTCAAAAGAAAATTTAGTATAAATGTCATAGATTTTATCAACTTTCAGGTCATATCAATTTGTGTCTTCTAAAATACTGGAACTAAGGTGTCACAGTGGTGGGGGGCAAATTAAGTTTATTTGTGATGATTTTTAAATGAAATACTGATAGACTTTGTAAAATATTTTTATTGTGTGTGGCAGAGAAGGAGAACAGGGATGCTGCTGGATTTGATTTTAGCTCTTTTCAAATGATTGCTAGGTAGGTGCTAGGTGCTCTTCCACATGCAATTTCATGTATAAAATGGGGCAGTGACAGTAGAAAATGGTGGGATTTCAAGCACCCCATACCATAAAAGTCTGGGAGATAATTTATCATGAGTGTGACTTTTCAGTTGACCACACATAGCCCTGCATTTGCAGCCAATTCCTCTACCCTGTCTGGCCAAAGGGTGGCCTTCACTTTAGGACTCAACACAACACCCTCCTCTCAACCAACCTTGAACCAGTGAATTGATAAAACTCTCATAGACTCTGACCAAAATAAAAAGTATCATGTCCTATCTGTAAGCTAGATAAGGGAGGGGAGAGAAGCCCCAATCTGAGCAAAGTTTTCCTTCAGTGTGTTAGGGAGTTGAGGCCAGTATGTACTAGCTGAACCAAGTCCAAAGGCACAGACTGTTAGAAATATGCCACATGCCCTCCCCAGTTCAGAGGAGTTTCTAGATTCCTGACTTACACAGACTGTGCTGTGCACAGGCTGTGAGGGCGAATCTTATTTGACCACGTTAATTCTACAGTCTCTAAAAAGGAGCAGCGTCGCTGCTTAATGGTGCATGGCAGCTCAGCCTGTTTGCAGTTCGGGACATGAAGAAGAGGGTGTGGGAGGTGAAGGGAGAAGATAGGAGCGGAAAGACACAGAGAGTGTGAGGTGGAGATAAAAGCCCTCAGACTGAGAATCAGAAATGCTGGGTTTTCCTGTTAGCCCTGCCACTAATTTCTGGTGACCTGCCCAAGTCTTTTTTTCCCGTAATTTCCATTTTTACCATCTGAACAATGAAGGTGGTGGGCTAACGGTTTCTCAAAGCCATTCTAGGCCCAAGATCCAATTTCTTTAACCCCTCTGACAAGGACCCTTACTCTGTTTACCTTAAGGAAAGGCAAATGCCCTTGTATAGCTCTATGGTCTAGTTCGGGTTATGAAGTGAGTTCCACACTGTGTTTTGATCGTAACAGCTTTCTGAGGTAGGTGGAGTGGGCATGTTCACCCTCAGTTGACACATGAGGAAACTGAGGCTCAGAGGCTAACACTTAGTGATCACTTACTCTTTGTCCGTGTGTTAAGCATGTAACACAAATCACCTCTCTTAGTCCTCTCAATGACACTAGAAGACTTTTATGATAATACAATTACCATATTTTGCCAAGTATAATGAACAGACATGTTTTTGTGCACATTATACATGGCATTAGTATCTCCATGGTATGTAATCATTATACCCATATATGATGTGCAACCTTATTTTTCCCTCAAAATGTTGGCAAAAAAAATATCCATTATACACGGCAAAACATAGGGTATCCACATTGTACAGATGAAACTACTGAGTCACAAAGAGCTGCAATGACCTGCCCACGGTCTCCTGGGTAGGAAGCGCCTGTCTGGTTTCAGAGCCTTGCACCTAACAATGTCGTCATGTAGTGCCGCTCTTATAAGAACACAGATGGGAATTTGCCTTCGGGAATAGGAGATAAGGATAAGAGAAGAAATTCCCAGAATTAAAGAAGCTGTGGGGGGGTTACAAACCTGCTTTCGGCAGGGAAACTCTTTGGGAAAATGTGAATACAGTGTGTTAAGAAAAGAAACTCCCAGAATTAAAGAAGCTGTGGGTGGGTTATAAACCTGCTTTGGGCAGGGAAATTCTTTGGGAAAATGTGAATACAGTGTGTCGTTGTTGTCTTCCGTCATTTCCATCCTTAGCACCAATCAAGACTCATTCCATAGGTCCTACTCTTCAAAACTCAAGGAGGTAGTAAAGCAATGTCTAAAAAAGGGGTTCGCAATCTCCATCAGCTAGGTAAAAACCTTTAAACAGCCTCAGCTCCTACAATTAGATTCAACTGGTAAAATTAAGATTCAATTTGTAATCTTTCCAAGAGATTCTAATGCACCCTCAGGGTCCAGAACAAATGTCTTTCTCAGTCTTGGCTGCACATCAAAAGCTGTGGGACCTTTACACAATGTACTATTACTCAACCATAAAACAGGAAATCTCATCTTTTGTTGACAGCACAGATGAACCTGGAGAGTATTATGCTAAGTGAAATAAGCCACTTATAGAAAGGCACATGCCCTATCATTCCACTTATATGTGCAACCTAATGAACAAAATAAACTAACAAAGCAGAAATAACCTTGTAGATAGAGAGAACAGACTGACAACTGTCAGAAGGGGCATGCAGGGGCTGGGTGAATAGATGAAGAGATTAAGCAACGAAAAAAAGCCCTCATAGACAGACAACAGTATGTTGATGACCAGAGGGAAAGGTGGGTGGGGGCGGGCAGAAGAGGGTAAAGGGGGGATAAATGTTGATGGAAGGCTAGACTTTGGGTGGTGAACACATCATACAATATACAGACGTGTTACAGAATTGTACACTTGAGACCTATATAATTTTACTAACCAATGTCACCCCAATATATTCTCTCTATATGTATTAAGAGAGTGAGCACCTGTCCAGAAAGTATCCAGCCATGTAATATGAAATAAGACACATTTATTGAAGAAGATACAAGACACAAGAAACACTGTACATAGGACAATGATGCCTCAGTTGCCTTCAAAGCAGGCACCTTGGGACCTCACACAGTTCTCCCAGTCGCCATCAGCTGCCCTGTTGTATTTTCCTGAATCTCATCAATGTCTGAAATCTCTTCCCTTTCAAAGGTAATTTTAGTTTTACGAAAAGCCAGAAATCACAGGGCACCAAATCTGGGCTGTAGGGGGGCTGAGTCACCTGGGTGATTGGACATTTCACCAAAACGCTCTGCAGGAGATGTGATGCAAAAGTGGGCACCTCGTTGTGATGAAGCTGCCAATCAGCAGTTGCTCATAGCTGCGGCCTTCTGAATCATCTGAATAGTTTCCATGGAGGAACGTTCAAGCTTAGCACAAAATTTGATGCAGATTCGTTGCTCTCCTCAGTCATTTTGAATGTGACAGCCACACAGTACACACGCTCACTCAATGGCATCTACCATCCCCACTGACTAGTACAGTGACGTCATCATTATTCATGCATGTGCATTCCACTCCACTCTCTTCGATGCCAGGTTACATTGATGTCATGCAAACCATTCTCATTATATTAACAATGGCTGGACATTTTCTGGACGGACCTCATGTGTTCGTGTGTGTGTGTGTGTGTGTGTGTGTGTGTGTGTGTGTGTGTGTGTGTGGTGTAATACAGAGAGCTTTTAGAAGTTACCAAAGTGTCCAACCTTCAGAAATACAGAGATAATTGTTCTGGGGTGTGACCTTGACTTTGGGGATTTTTTAAAGCTCCCCAGTGATATTAATGTAAAGCCAGGGTCAAAACTTACGGACCTGGAGTCAGAAGGCCTGAGATCTATTGACTCCATCACTTACTACTTTGGGGTAGTTACCAACTCTCCCTGTCATAGTTTTTCATCTTAAAAGTAGAGAAAATAATAGTATTACCATGTGGGTTTATTCTGATAATTAAATTAGATAAGCCTTGTAATGAATGGGTCAGTATCTGGCATGTAATGAGTGCTTAAAAAGTTATAATGATGAGCTACTATGCAGGATAGGGAGTATTTGATAAATTCAACCCTACTAACACAATTGTTCTCAAACTAGGCCATGCATCAGAACCACCTGTAGACTTGTTAAAACACAAGATTGCTTCTTCCACCCATTCTTTAGGTCTGGGATGGGACCAATTATTTGCATTTCTAACAAATTTCCAGGAGATGCTGACGCTGCTGGTTTGAGCATTGCACTTTGAGAACCACTGTTTGGACTTTAGCAGTTTACAGTTCCCTCCAGAAGACTACTGATGTTCCAATGCTCGGTGCTGTCACTCCCCCATCACCTCATTCACTTGATCTCAATAGTGCTTACACTTTGATTAAATGTAAAGAAGAAGTGATGAAAAGTCCACATAGAAAGCCCTTATTAATTATTACATTACTTCAGCACCCAAATATCTTAATGGAAGTGACATAAAATCACTGTGCAGGAACACTGTATTCCAAACTTTTTAAATCTTTTTTATCCAAATAATTTCATGACATTTTTATAAAGCAAAAGCTAAACATGTCAATTCTGGCATGATCAAGTTTTAAGAATCTTATTCTATGAGCTGAGGCTTATTTCAACAGTACATTTTATGACCTTTCATTGGGAACATGGGACCCACCCTCATGATGATGATCAAGCAACATATGAAATGAAGACTTCTTCCCCTTCCCTTTCTCATGTTGAGAACAAACATAAGACAGAAGAAGTCATTTATTTTACTAGGCATAAATTTTCCTTTAGTGTTCTATTGGATTTTTCTAGGTGATGGTGGAAAGGCTTTTAGCTATCTGGCAGTCAAAGTAACTCATGAGTCGCTGCTTAATATATACTTATTAAGTACCACAGGCACATCAGTCATTTCTTTGGAGTAAGGCATTTTTAAAAACTTTGTACCTGCTACTACAGTAGGGAAGTAGTATAATTACAAGAATATAAAGAGTTGACTGGGCAGATTTTATTTTTGCAATTTCTAATGATTTTTACCAATTTATCTTTTTGCTTGGAAATATTTTTCAGTGTGGAAATGAAAACCTTGAGTATGTATACCACCTTGTAACAAATTAATTCTACTTGTTAACTTATGAAAATAGCTATGATTTCCAAATTGGAAGAAAGTCATGCTTTTCTTATAGCTCAGATGGCTCAGGAAAAAAGAACCAACCCTCGTTTAGAAACACTTTGCTAAACACCTGCTTGTCTCGAGATGAACTACCCCTAGTCAAGAATTGATTAGGCCCTGGCTGGTGTAGCTCAGTGGACTGAGCACCGGACTGCAAAGTAGAGTCGCTGGTTCGATTCCCAGTCAGGGCACATGCCTGGGTTGCAGGCCAGGTCCCCAGTAGGGGGCACTCAAGACAGAACCACACATTGATGTTTCTCTCCCTTTCTTTCTCCCTCCCTTCCCCTCTCTCTAAAAATAAATAAAATCTTTTTAAAAAGAATTGATTACTATCTGTCTCAGCAATAAAATCAGAAAATTATATAGTGGAGATAAAATATGGATGAGGTATAACGAGACTTGTCTTGAAATTCCAGCTAGAATCCAGGTACAGTACAGTGCCGTGAGAACTGGATTTGAAGTGAGACACATCTGTAACAAAATCCTAGCTCTGACTTTTAGTAACTGTCTAAATCTTGTCAATTTACTCACACAATCATGTTTCCTCTTCTCTAAAAATTGGGATAACAATAATCCACCAACTCACAAGAATCTTTTGAAGATTAAATAAACCATAGTATATCAAAGTACCCAGAACCACTCCTAACACATACCTACATGTTCAACAAGTATATTTCATCTATCTGGTCTCTTCTTCTGTAAAACAGATGGTGGGGTTAACTAGAGGTTCCTCAGGTCTCCCAAGACAAAAGATTCTAAGACCCATACACCTTAATAAGGCATTTGGAATTCTTTGGGGGGAATGGTAGAAAACAGAAGAACGGAGGGAATGTACCTATACTACAGTGACTCACTTCAATTTACAAAACCAACATACAGCAGGTCCTCGAATGTCATTTTATTTGACAGCATTTCATTATATTGGGTTGACCAAAAAGTCCCTATGGGGTTTTTTTTTTCGTAAAATAAAAGACAGTTTTCATTTTCACCAATAACTTTATTGATTTGGATGTTTTGAGTATGTTGGCTATTTCCTGCTACAGGCTTCTAGTGGGTAGAGGTCAGGGGCACTGCTAAATGTCTTCCAATGCATAAGACAGTCCCACAGCAGAGAATTATTTGGCCAAAATGTCAATAGTACCAAGAAGCTTCACAAACCACTTCTAACACATTTCATCAGTCACAGCACCTTCTCCAAACAGTGCACAAATCTTTTTTTTTTTTTACATTTCAGTTGCATCTTTATCTTTCTTGATATAATAAAGCATAGTAAGTTGAAAATGTTGCATATATTCTTCCACCTTCAATATTAAAATGGCTACACAAAAATTCACCAATTTTGACGTGTTTTTCAAATGCATGCTGATATGACAACTGTCACTACACAATCTAACAAAATTGTTTTGAATGAAGTTAAAGACAACTAAGAACTACTAGAACCATCGTACAGAAAAAAATTAAAAAAAATTTTGGCCAACCCAATTATATTGATGAAATGCCATAAGAACTTAACTCCTGTTTGTATCAATTAGGCTTTAGCAGTGATTTTCAAACTTTTTCATCTCATGGAACACATAATCTAATTACTAAAATTCTGCAGCATACTAAAAATGTATTTTTGCCAATCTCACAAAAAATAGGAATAATTTTGATTCATTCACACTGGCCGGCTCTTGTTTGTTGGCTGTTGTCATCTTATCAGACCAGCTAAGGGAAAAGAGGCCTGTGCCCCTGACTAAATAGTCAGGTCTTGCATGCCTTAAAAATTCTTGTGGCACATCAGCTGAAAATTGCTGGTCCATAGTAAAATGGGTTTTGTTGTATGTCGTTTCACTTAAAGCTGCAGAAAATATTGATGACTTTAAAGGAGAACCTATTATACTTTGAAAAGATTTGTAAAAAGTGAAGTAGGTTTAACGGAAACTTAGCAAAAGAGTAAGTTCTCATTTCATTAACCAGTGAAAATAATCTTCATTTATGCACACTCTCCTTTACCATAGGAAACATATAATGGGAAATAACTTAGCAAAAAAGTCTCCATAATTGAACTTCGAATGCCTTCATGATTTAACAATGGTTAAGATTTTCTAAACAGATCTGATCTTCAACAGAACTAAATGAAATTTTAAAATTCTTTCATGGATCAATCATGCAGTAAGTAATGAAAAACACCCTATGTACTTAACGTAGGTTATTAGTGTACTAGCTAAAATATAACTTGGTCACTTCTCCACATTTGAGACTGCTACAGCAGAAAATCGCAGGCATTTGTTCGTTTTAGGTAGGTAAAATGGAGGTATTTCCGGGAAGATGGAAAGTAGTACACTTGGCCATCAAATGCTTTTCCCCAAGGATCCTGGCCTTCCAGTCTGGCCTGACCTTGCAGACTCTAGTCTCTTTTGCACCTTAGAACCTTTCTGTGCCCCCACCCCTGTGTTGTACACCAACTTCCATTGGTCTGGAAGTGATCTGCATGGCTAGGCAAAACATTTTATTCTAACATTTATTTCAACTTCATTTCTTCCAGTTATTAAAACAGTTTTTGTTTGAGATAAAAGGACAAACACGTTTAACCAGGGCTCATGGTAGTTGTAACTTGAGTCGATTCAGTTTTGTTATCTTTGTTATGTTTTGTTGGCTGCCTTAAAAATGTAGGTTAAGATTCTCAGAAAACAATCAACAAGCTTATGGAAAATGTAAATGATATATTAAGGCCATGTAAATTAATCTTTTAAAATACAGTGTACCAAGAGTAGAGTAGAAATAGAAGAATCATTTAAAATGTGTTTCAATTTTATTTGAAAGTATGAAAGGTTAAATTTCACCAAGTCTTAACAACAGTGATAGTTAGCAAAGAAAAAATTTTAAAACTGAGCAAACCATGATTTCTTTCATTTAATGTTGTAGGGCTTTTCTAGTTACATTGAAAAATTATCAATGATTTTTTTTTTAATTTCAGAAATTCAACTAAGAGTCATTAAATTATGGGGTAAAAATTCCAATGATGATCATCTAAATTTAAAAGCTGATGAATCCAAAATAAAAGTTAATGGAATTTGTGCCTGAACAGCAAAAACACATAGAAAACATAAAATACAAACAATAACATTGCCATCCTATGACACTAAATGAGGTGTTTTGGGCTATGTAAGCATGTTAAGTAAACATGCTTTCCCTGCTTTAACTTTTATGTATCACATGTGAGTGCAGACTTAAAGCAACTTTGAATTAAAAAAAACCCAAAACCTTTATTCTATACTTTCTTCTGTAGTACTTGGTTGCTATATTTTTATGCAATTTTTGAGGAAGATGTTTCATGTACAACAAACTAATGCCAGCTTAGTTCAACATAATATACAAACTGTAAAGTCTGTCAAGGTGAGGCCTCTCTGGAATTTGCTAAAGGGCTGCAAAGTTCAGCAGGGCAGAAGAAAGCATTCCGCACAAAGAGTGCTCAAGCATTCTGCAACATACAGTGCTCGTAGTGTAACTGGAGTGCAACTTATCTACACACACGAAATAGAAGCAGGTGACGTAAACAAAAGCACCAGTTCTTTAAATTATACTTGATCACGTAGACGAGCAAGTCTCTGTGATAGTTCATCCTGAAGAAATAAAACTTTAAAAGTCAGAAGGCTGGGACATATATAAATCACTAATATTTTAAATAGCTCATACTTTAAATGAGATTAAATTAGTCTCAAAAATTTACACAAAAACCAACACTAAGAATTTACTTTTTTAAACATTTCAGAATAAATGGAGAACTAAATAAAGCACAAGCTATGAAAGGGGGCAAATTCAATCTCTAAATGACATGTGCGTGCAACACAGACTGAAAGTGAAGGGTTGGAAACAAATATTCCAAGCAAATGGACAGGACAAAAAATCCCCTGGCATAGCAATATTCATATCGGACAAAATAGACTTCAAAACAAGGGCCATAAAAAGAGACCCAGAAGGTCACTTCATAATACTCAAGGGAACAATCCATCAAGAAGACATAAACATTGTAAATATATATGCACCCAACACAGGAGCACCCAAATACATAAAGAAAATCTTGGAGGACTTCAAGAAAGATACTGATAGCAACACAATTATAGTAGGGGATTTTAACACCCCACTGTCAAAGATGGACAGGTCTTCTAAACAAAATACCAACAAAGATATTGTGGCATTGAACAACGCCCTAGATGAAATGGTCTTAACTGATATATATAGAGCCTTTCATCCCAAAGAAGCAAAATACACATTCTTTTCAAATGCACATGGAACATTTTCAAAGATACACCACATGATAGGACACAAAACAAACCTCAACAAGTTCAAGAAAACTGAAATCATATCAAGCATTTTCTCTGACCACAAGGGACCGAAAGTAGAAATCAACCGCAAGGAAAAAACAAAAAAACACTCAAACTCACAAAGACTGAATAGCATGCTATTAATCAACGAATAGATCAAGAATGAGATCAAGGAAGAAATCCAAAAGTTTCTGGAAACAAACGAAAATAAACTCACAACAACCCAAAACTTATGGGACACAGCAAAGTCAGTCCTGAGAGGGAAGTTCATAGCAATACAGGCCTACCTTAAGAAGATAGAAACATTTCAAACAAACAACCTAACCCTACACCTACAAGAACTCGAGGAACAACAACAAAGACAGCCCAGAGCAAGTAGAAGGAAGGAAATAACCAAGATCAGAGCAGAATTAATGATATAGAGACTAGAGGCACAATTCTAAGATCAATAAATCCAGGAGCTGGTTCGTTGAAAACATAAACAAAAGCGACAAGCCTTTAAGCCTACTCATCAAGAAAAAAAGAGAGAGGACTCAAATGAACACAGTGAGAAATGAAAGAGGAGAGATTACAACTGTTACCACAGAAATACAAAGGATTATAAGAAATTACTATGAAGAACTATATCCCAAGCAATTTGAAAACCTAAGTGAAATGGACACATTTCTAGAAAAATATAATCTTCCAAAACTGAATGAAGAAGCAGCAAGCCTGAACACACCAATAACAGCTGACGAAATTGAAGCAGTAGTCAAAAAACTCCCAACACACAAAAGCCCTGGACCGGACGGTTTCACAAGAGAATTTTACAAAGCATTTAAGGATGAGCTAACCTCTATCTTTCACACACTATTCCAGAAACTCCAAGAAGACAGAGGCTCCCAAACTCTTTTTATGAGGCCAGCATCATCCTCATCCCAAAACCAGGTAAAGACACGACAAAGAAAGAAAACTTCAGGCCAATATTGCTGATCAACACAGATGCTAAAATCCTCAACAAAATATTAGCAAACCGCATCCAGCAATACATCAAAAAGATCATACACCATGATCAAGTGGGATTCATCCCAGGGATGCAAGGATGGTACAATATTCGCAAATCAGTAAACGTAATACATCACCATAAAGAAAAGCAAACACAAAATACATACAATCATATCAATAGATGCAAAAAAAGCATTTGATAAGGTACAGCACCCCTCTATGATTAAAACAATCAGCAAAGTGGGAATAGAGGGAGCATTCCTCAACCTAATAAAGGCCACATATGAGAGACCTACAGCCCACATCATACTCAATGGGCAAAAACTAAAATCTTTCCCACTAAGATCAGGAACAAGACAAGGTTGTCCACTTTCACCCCTTCTATTCAACATAATCTGAAGTCCTAGCCACAGCAATCACACAAGAAAAGGAAATAAAAGACATCCAAATTGTCTTTTTGGAAAGAAAAGAGGAAACAAAACTGTCATTGTTTGCAGATGACATGGTAAGTGTACACAGAAAATCCTACAGACTCCACCAAAAAACTACTCAACCTAATAAATGAATTTGGCAAAACAGCTGGATACAAAGTCAATTCTCACAAATCAAAGGCATTTTTGTATACCAACAATGAAACATCAGAAGCAGAAATCAGGAAAAAAAAAAATCCCATTTGATATAGCAACAAGAAAAATAAAATTCCTAGGAATAAACCTAACTAAGGAGGTAAAAGACCTGTACTGAGTAAATTACACAAAATTGAAGAAAGAAATTAAGGACGACACAAACAAATGGAAACTACACCATGTTCATGGATTGGAAGAATTAACATCATCAAAATGACCATACTACCCAAAGCAATTTATAGATTCATTGCAATACCTATTAAAGTACCAATGACATATTTCACAAAATTATATGGAACTATAAATGGCCCCATATAGCTGCAGCAATTTTGAGAAAGAAGAACAAAGTAGGAGGGATCACAATACCTGATATCAAACTGTATTACAAGGCCACTGTAATCAAAACAGCCCAGTACTGGCGTAAGAACAAACACATGGACCAATGAACAGAACACAGAGCCCAGAAATAAACCCGAGTCTCTATGGTCAATTAATATTTTGACAAAGGGAGCATCAGCATAAAATGGAGCAAAAACAGCATCTTCAACAAATGGTGTTGGGAGAGCTGGACAGATACATGCAAAAAAATGAAACTTGATCACCATACACAAAAATAAATTCAAGGTGGATAAAAATGTTAAGTCATGACACCATAAAAGTCCTTCAGGAGAACACAGGCAGGAAAAACTCAGATATTCCACGCAGCTATATTTTCACTGATATGTCCCCTTGAGCAAGGGACATAAAGGAAAGAATAAACAAATGGGACCTCATCAAAATAAAAAGCTTCTGCACAGCTAGAGAAAACAGCATTAAAATGAAAAGAGAACCAACTATATGGGAAAGCGTATTTGCCAATGATACCTCAGACAATGGATTGACCTCCAAAATATATAAAGAACTCACACGACTCCACTCTAAGAAGACAAGCAAGCCAATTAAAAAATGGGCAAAGGACTTGAACAGACACTTCTCCAAGGAGGACATACAGAGGGTCCAGAGACATATGAAAAGATGCTCAATATCGCTAGCCATCAGAGATGCAAATTAAAGCCACAATGATACCACTTCACACCAGTCAGAATGGCCATCATAAACAAAGCAACATACAAGTGTTACAGAGGTTGTGGAGAAAAGGGAACCCTAGTGCACTGTTGGGGGGGATGCAGACTGGTGCAGCCACTGTGGAAAACAGTATGGAATTTCCTGAGAAAACTAAAAATGGAACTGCCTTTTGATCTGGCAATTCCACTGCTAGGATGACACCCTAAGAACCCTGAAACACCAATTCAAAAGAACTTATGCACCCCAATGTTCATAGCAGCACAATTTACAATAGCCAAGTGCTGGAAGCAACCTAAGTGCCCATCAGTAAATGAATGGATCAAAAAAGTATGGTACATTTATACTATTGAATACTATGCAGCAGAAAGAAAGAAGGAGCTCCTACCCTTCGCGACAGCATGGATGGAACTGGAGAGCATTATGCTAAGTGAAATAAGCCAGGCGGTGAAAGACAAATACCATATGATCTCACCTTTAACTGGAACCTAATCAACAAAACAAACAAGCAAGCAAAATATAACCAAAGACATTGAAATTAAGAACAAACTGACAATAACCAGAGGGGAGAGGGGAGGTAAAAATGGGGAGAAAAGGGTGAGGGGTTTACAGGAACAACTATAAAGGACACACAGACAAAAACAAGGGGGGTGTGGAAACAGGGGAGGGAGGTGGGGATGGCTGGGGTGCTGGGGAGGGGTGGGGGGAAAATGCAGAAAACTGTACTTGAACAACAATAAAATTCAAAAGTATTTAATAAAAATAAATAAATGATTTTGATTAAAAAATTAAAAGAAAGAAATATACATGCAAATAGCAAATGTCCATCATTGAAGAGTAAAGACTAATCACAGTTTGTTAATTTATGATGATGTCATATTATAGTAGAAAATACTCTTTATAAAAAAAATGGTGTATATATATTTACTTATATATAAATATAAATATATACACAATATATACTTAATTCAGACATCAGGTTCATAGCAATCAAGATAAAATCTGTCTACCTGTTCCGTGGAAGCAACACTGGTGCCAACAGATCCCGTCTGACCCTGTGGTAGTTCCATGTTGAGATCAAGGCTACAATTTTTAAATGATTAGCATAAACAAATGTTAATATAGGTAGTTTCCTCCTTATGCAATTATAAAGGCAATAAAATAGGCTTATTTCAAATTTGAATATTCTACCTAGCATTTTACCTTAATTTAAATAAAACTGGTTAAATGTTATAAACAGAAAAGCTAATAAAAGACAGAAAATGATCTGATCATCTGAACAAAAGAGCAAAATAAAAATCATACAATGTATTCAATTTATTGGTGGTTACTATATGAGTCGTACTATAAAGGAAAATTAATATGCCAAAAAAGACAGAACGGGTTACTCAGGATCCGTATCTAACATTTGAGCTACTTCAAGTTCAGTGAGTGTAGCTCCTAAGTTACCCTTAGCAGGAATCATTACTTGCATCCACCCATACATCTGAAGTTTAGAAAAATTAAGTTCACTTGCCCAAGATCCACCCTAGTGAGAAAAAGGATTTGAACCCAGGGTTTACTGCCTCCAGGGCCTGTCATCTTCATCTACATCGCACTACTCCTCTAGGACAGAAAGTAACCTCTTCACCTGTACACTAGTGCGTGTCAACTTCAGTTGGAAAACACCACAGAGAATACAATACCTTTAATAGTCGTTAGGAGAGTCTATACACAGACTGTTATAGAAAAGTTAAAGATATGCTATACTAAAATTTTGTTGAGGGAATCACAAACTCAAACAGAATTCATTCAGAAACATTTTTAAGGATGGTCATCAGTATCTCTATATCAGTGCTTCTATCAGTTTCTACAACTCTAGTCATCATCCATTATTGACATACCCAATTTCTCTCGATTTTGGCTCCCAACCATCTCCCTGCTCTCAGAAAATGTGGCAATGTCTGCATGCGTGTTTGACTGTCACGGCTGGTAGGGCTGCTACTGGTATCTTATCAGTAGAGGACAGAGATGTGGCTAAACTTCCTACAGTGCATAGGACAGCCCCCAGGATTACCCAGCACAAAATGTCATCAGTGTCAAGGCTGATAAATCCTGCTCTAAATCTTCTCAAAAAGTTATCTACTGAACTTGATTTCCGCTGAGGGTCAGCAAAGCTGTAATGTGGCAATATTTATTCTATGAGACCTCCTTTGCTGTACTTTCAAGCCCAATCTTCTTTGTTTTTAAAGACTTACTTTATTTATTTGTAGAGAGGGGAAAAGAGGGAGAAAGAGAGGGAGAGAAACATCAATGTGTGGTTGCCTCTCGAGTGCTCCCCACTGGGGACCTTGGCCCGCAACCCAGGCATGTGCCCTGACTGGGAATCAATCCAGCAACTCTTTGGTTAGCAGGCCAGCACTCAATCCACTGAACCACACCAGCCACAGCTCAAGCCCAATCTTCTTACTTAGTCTTCAGTGGGAACAGAAACAAGTCCTTAGCTCCACATTACTAAAATGGAGTCTTCTGAAACCAAGATGGAGCCTTGGTCTCTGAAATACTTAGTAAAAATCACCTTTCTTGATATCTTCCCTATTGGTATGTGGGCTACATCAGGATACTAACAAGGAAAAACAATGTACAATCTAACCGTTAGCCCTGTTCTCAAATATTGCAAACTGGACTTATTAACCTGTGTTTTAATTCACTATTGACATATTAGTTATCTAAACAGCTGATAAACTTAACTGTTCATTCTAATCAGGGATTAGCTTAGACACTAGAATAATATTCATCAACGCTATTTTCTAGGTGTCTCCAATTCTTCTCTTTCCAGGACAAAAGGATAGAGTACATAAACCCTATTCCAATCTATTACTTTACCTTCCAGGATAAAGCATAAAACTTTAGTATCAACCGAGTTTTAATCTCTATTTTTGAAAAAATGTATTTTTATTATTTACCTACAATGGTCTTTCGAACTAAACGATACACTAGAGGTACTGATATAACATGACCTCTGCAGCACTGTTATTATCATGGTCAAGTCATTCCCATCCAACATGAAGGCTCTGAAATAAACAGCCCATTACCAGATACCCCATTTCTAATAGTGCCACAAAGGGTGTCAATTATTTTCTTAAAATATATGTATTTGACCATCTTCAATAATGCAACACTGCCATCTTTTAAAACCCTTAGACATTTTGCACAGGTCATTCAGTTCGCAGGACTCAAACTGGGCTTAATGTTTAGTGGCCTGATCGTAGCAGAATTCTTTTCAAAGATCCGTTTTATAAAAAGAATACAGCCCTGAGTGGTGTGGCTCAGTAGATTAAGTGCCAGCCTGAGAACCAAAGGGTGATAAATATTCTTATCCACATTACATCATTTTAGGACCTCCAGATATTAAATCAAGATTATCTAAAAACACTGAATAAATTCTTACCCAGCTTCATCTGCCATTTCTTGAAGCAGCATATCCACTTGGTTCTAGAATAACAATATGAGAAGGTGTATGTTAATGACAATTGCTTTTGGGGTGGTTTCTGTTTGTGATATTGCTTTAAAAGGAGGGATATGGTCTATGATTTTTAAAAGAAAACTTTTTTAAAAAGTATTTTTTACCACCAGAGGGAGCCGAATTATTTCAGAAAGATTTATTTCTGAGTAATGTTAAATAAAATCCTTAAACTATGAGGTTATGTTAAACATATTAACCGGGATATTCACATATAATTTGAAATCTGGATAAGGTGGCTCTCTTTGACAAAGCTAACCAATTTAGAAACCTCTTTTCTAACCTACTTTGCTTGTATTTAAAGTATAATAGATTTGAATTTTATATTAATCAGAACTGTTCTGCTAGTTGATACTAATCTGATATTAAGGATTAATCTTTAAAAATATTTAGAGATGAATAAAATAGAAGTATTTTGAGATATTTATTCACTATAGTACAAGAGTTCTCAGGAAATAGAGTCTGATTAATCAAAACAAGTGTTGTTTTTAAGTTAGTTGTTAAAAATATTTTGGATACACTGGTAGGAGTTCTCAAACTGGTGGCCCAGATGTTGTCCCAGCTCTACCATTAACAAGGTGTATGGTTTGAAGCAACTCACTAATCCTGCTGTTTGGCCTTAAGTGAAGTTTCTCTTTCATTCACTTTAAAATATTTCCAAAGCCTTAAGTGAAGTTTCTCTTTCATTCACTTTAAAATATTTCCAAAAATGTAGGAAAAGTTCAGAAAATAACAGATTGAATACTATGTACATTTACATTTTTGTCTTTATATCTAAAATAGCATTATTTGTGTTTTAAAAATGTACTTAATAGAATACTATGCATACTGTTATGCAACTTGCCTTTCTTATTCAATCTTGTAAGATCTAATTATGTTGAGATCTAGTTCATTCATGTTCACTCCTGTACAATACCGTATAGAAATACCCTCAATTTTATTTATCCATTTCTAGACATTTAGACTTTCCCCATAATTTGTCCTGATTATAGACAAGGGTGTGATAAACATTGTCACGTATAAGTATCTTTGTACACACATAGGGATTTCTTTGTATATAAATTTAGAAGTAGAAGTACTAGGTTACAAGTCACATGCATTTTCACATACTCTGATTTATTCAACAAATATTCAGAATCTACTTTATGCCAGGTATCATTTTAAGTGCTAGGAATGTATCAATGAACACAAATGGTAAAAACTCCTGCCTTCTTTAAGGTTACATTCTACTGTGTGCTTGTGAAGGGGGGCACAAATAAAATTTTTAAAAAATTATATGGTATATTAGAAAGTGACAAGCACTATGAAGAAAAATAAAGCAGGGATGTAGGGAGTACAGGGAATGGTGGGTGTGCCGTTGCTGTACTTTTCGGACGGATGATCAGGAAGACCGCACTGAGAAAATGACATTTGATCAAAGAACTGAAGGGGGTGGGGAGGAGGCAATGAGGATACCTGCTGGATGGAGGAAGAACATTCAGGCAAAGGAAACTGCAAGAGGAACAGCTTTGAGGCAGAAATGTACTTGGTGTGCTTGAGGAATAACCAGCAGACCAAGTGCCTGAGTAGAGTGCTAAACAGTGACAGGATATAAGGTCAGAGAAGCAGGAAGAGGCTGATCCCATGCAGGGGTGTCCAACCTGTGGCCCAGGATGGCTATGAATGCAGCCCAACATGAAATCCTAAATTTACTTAAAATCTTGTTTTTCGCTCATCAGTTTTCATTAGTGTTTGTGTACTTAATGTGTGGCCCAAGACAACTCTTCTTCTTTCAGTGGCCCAGAGATGCCAAAGGTTTGGACACCCCTGCAACATAGGACATTACAGGCCGCTGTAAAGAATTTGACTTTTATTCTGAGGGAGGTGTGGAGTCACCAGAGGATTCTGAGGAGAAAACTGGCATGATCTGACATGTTTAACAGGACCACTCTGGCTGCTATGCTAAAAACACACGGTAGATATTACCAAATTGATTTTCCACAGTGGATATGCCTATTTAAATTCTAACTGCTCATTAGCAGGGTATGAAAATTTGGGCAACCAAGTGTGTTCAACCAGATCCCTCACCATTTCTGTTGAAAGTTTTGGTTGAATTTGTATGAAAAAATGTTTTGTATATATTTGACTATCTCCAGCACCTAGCACAAACACCTGAACAGAAGGTGTTCAGCAAATGTGTGAATGAACTTCAAGATTTGTCAGAACTATAAGGCATTTACATACCATTGGACCCAACCCCTACATTTTACAGCTAAATATACTTAGGCCCAGGGTAATAAATATCTTAAGGCCCCGAAGTTAATAAGTGGTAGAGTGGCGATTAGGAGTCCCAGTGTACTGACTTCAAGTCATTTTTCCAATTCACTTGTGTTTCCTAAATTTGACTGATCTACCTGTTGATCACCTGGAGATCACCTCGGAGCCTGAATAAGAATCAGCAACTTCAAGATACTCTTTCTCAGACTCAGTACATAAAAATCACCTGGAAATCTTGTTAAAATGATTCTGATTCAAAATGTCTATGGATGGGGTCTGAATTTCTGCATTCCTAATGAGCCTCCAGATGATATTGATGTTCTTGATTCCTGACCACATTTTGCAGATCAAGGCTCCAGAGAAGGTATACAAGCAATGGCTAAATACGCAGGGTCTGTCACAAATTACGCCTGTTTTATTACAAAATCACAAGCACGTAGCTCTATAATATAACAATATCACACTCAAGCACACCATATGACATTTTAGGTGAAATGTTCAAATTAAAACTGAATTATTACACCAAACTATGAATTATTACACCCATATTATTACCCTACCAAGCCGGTGTTACTTCTCCCAGACCCTGTATATGTTCGCTGTAAGATACACACATGAATGTTTTCTTTCTTTACTCTAAAATCTAAATCTAAGCTTGTTATCTTATCATTCACCTTTTTGTGAAAAGAGTCATCTTCATTAAAATATTGATGGACAGTTGCTAAATTTCTTCCTAACCTATGCTGTAAAGTGCGTTTTCTCCATATGAACAACCAAAGGAGTAGCAGCCAGTTCTTTGTTCATTGGATTAACCATGTGACAGGTACCGGAATCAAAGAGAAGAGTGACAGTGAGAGAACTCCTCTATGGGAATATTTAAATTTCACAAAACTTTGTTTCTGGATCATGTCACATGCAAACTATTTTCAAATTTTAATTTTCTCCGAGCATATCTTTAAGTTGCAGGTTTAGAAAAACATACTAATTTTCTGGAAAATAATTGATCTTTTTATTTACTATTTGTTCATCTGTGACTTGTGAATAAATAACACAACCTAAAGAGTAGGGAGGAAGCAGAAAAATATTTGCAATGAGATGAAATTAGCTGAGGATTAAGACAATACCTAGTACCCACTGGCCTCAGGGAACCTCTAGTGCAATACTTTCAACAGGAAGGAACACTGGCACCCAGGCAGAACCAAGTTCCGAACTCTCTCGACATGGGACCTGGGATAATTCTTAGAACTTCAAAATAAAATAGGGAACATGGCATCTTCCAACATGCCCTCAGGAATCCAGGGGCAGATTTATAACTTCATACTTGCATTTTGGGATACACCATGTTTACTTCACATTCTAGAGGTGATTTTGGCTCAAAAAAGCCATCATTATATTTTGAAGTTGAGTGATTTGAGAAAGTTATTCTAAGCAAAGAAACGATCCTTACTTGTGGTGTTGTTAGGGTTGTAGTGCTACTCATTGTGTCTTCCATTTGCTGTGTTTGGACATCCAGCGTTTCGAACTGGTGTTCAAATTTGTCCATCAGGGCAGAAATCTGTAAAAAGAAATATGATCATGAGAAAAAGTTCCATGAAAAAGATTATATCTGAATATCAAATAATTTTGTTACCTTCTCAAGGTTCATACTCCTCAATGTAGCATCCATAGACTTAACCACGCCAGCCATGGACTTGGTTACCTATTGGAAGTATACAAAAAAGACTGAGTAAGCTATAAAAGTAATCTTAAAATTTAGGCAGTCTCGTAAATATATGAGTATTACTTATAGATCAACTTATAAAATTTGTCTACCCTTCCCTTACCAGTATGTATTCCTGGTCTTTGACTCCATTGGAAGACAACTGCTAGGCCTTAGTTTAAAAGCCACTGCCAGGATCATTTTCCTCACCAAGTACTCTATGTCTTAAAGGCCTTTGCTACCACCCTACATAGCACCCTGCAATGGATTCAGATTTCTGACAAGTCCTAATATTCTCATTAACTGAAATCAAGAGTTCCTTTATAGATACTAAGCCTTACCTTGCCCATTGTTACTGCACTTTGAACTCTGGCTGCCACCGCATCCACCCTAGCACTCATTCTCAAGAAATTAATTGCCTGGTTCTTCTGGCGGATTGCATTTTCAGCATGTATCCTTGCGACTTCTGTATTGCCTTTCTGAATGGCCTGTTTCAAATGGCACAAAAGTAAATAGTGGTGAAGACAGAGTAAAACTAAGTATCGGCAAAAGAACAAAAGATATTTTAAAAAAGAGGAAAACAACCTAAAAGTAACCTACTTTAATAATATTTGAGAGCATTTTAAGGTATAAAATGATAATTTATAACTCTTTAATTTTAAAATTTCTCATATCCCTATCACTGAGACATTACCACTGTTAACCTTTAGTTTAGTGTATAGTATTCCAAGTATATACACCCATTTATTACCATATAAGTTTATTACAAAGTAAATGCATAAAACATACTGTTTTTTCACCTAATTTAAAAAACACATCTTTTTAAGTCAGATATATCACTACATCATTTTCAAAGGCTGGTAGTATGAAAGTGCCACTAAACATGGCTTTCTTCGTGGCTAGCCAAACACTACAGAGAGTACATAAAATGATTTTACATATTTACACAAACAAGCATCTTCACTTTAATTATGTCTTTATTTAAATGTATTACTTGAAATAGATATAACTAACATAGATCCATGCTTTCCTGCTATGATAGCTTTGGCCAGGGCAAAAGTTAAAAGTTAATTTAGAAGAAAATATTAAATAGGTCAGATGTATCTCCAAAAAAAGCAAAACAGAGAAGGTATAGAAGTGACAGAAATTTGGCCCTGGCTGGTGTGGATCAGTGGATTGAGTGCTGGCCTGCGAACCAAAAGGTCACTGGTTCAATCCCCAGTCACATGCCTGGGTTGTGGGCCAGGTCCCTAGTAGGGGGTGCGTAAGAAGCAACCACACATTGATGTTTCTCTCCCTTTCTACCTCCCTCCTCCTCAATATAAAAATAAATAAATAAAATCTTAAAAAGACAGAAATTTGAGAATGTGTATCCTTTCATGGAAGATTAAAGATCCTTTAATGCTGGGAATTAGTAATAACAAAAAGAAGCCATTATTAACTATGACAGGTAATAATTTATTTAAATATATATTTGGTTTAGAATGCTAAAGCCAGTAATCCTTCTTCAATGTAAAATAAAGTGAAACATCTACTCTTCTATGATTAATTGTGCTCATGAGTTTAAAAGAAGATAAAAATATTAAATATAACATACCTTTTTAATCTTGGCCTTTTCAGCCTTTTCTTCTTTATCGCATTTCTTGGCATTCCTATTAAGCTCTTTGGCAGCAAACTTCAAGTTAAATAGGTGTTCTGGAAATATATGTTAAGGCTATTCAAAAAAGTCATTTCCCAATTTAACTACTGAAAACAAGTTGTTAAATTTATAAAACTTACCAGATAAGATTCTGCTACTTAAGCAACTATTCACAAAGTATTTGAGAAAACAGAAAAAAATGTTTATCTATTACACATTTGGTTTTTAATTTTAAAATCTCATTCAATTAGTAAGAAAATATTTATTAAAAAGAGCTACTTCATAGTAGAGAAACCTCATAGACAACACTTTACATGGGATAATATCAGCAGTAGTAAGACATTTCAACATCATGTACCTTCTAAAATGTTGAACTGCGAAGGGTACAGCATCACTTCTATGGTGTTATTGCCAAAAACAAAAGCTCTGTCTACTTAAGACAAAACGTCAGACATCCAGAACTAAGACATGCTTTATGACATAACTGACCAGTGTACTCTTCTAAAGTTCATGAAAAGCGAAAGACTGAAGAACTGGCACAGAGTGGAAAAGAGTAAGGAGACAGGCTGGCGGAATGCAATGTGGGGTCCTGCATTAGAACGTGGAACAGAAAAGGGACATCAGTGGAATAAGTGGTGAAATCCAACAGCTGTAGTATAGTTAATGATATTGTAGTGATGTTGATTTCCTTTTATTGATAATTATACCATGGTTTTATAAGATGTTAACAATAGAAGCTTGGTAAAGAGAATAACTCTGTACTATTTTTGCAAGTTTATGTCTATAAACATTTAAGATTAAAATTTATTTTAAAAATATTTTTATATTCTTCTTTAAGCTGTTACAGTTGTTCCCACTTTTATAAAAAAGGATTTTATTTATTTATTTTTAGACAGAGGGGAAGGGTGGAAGGAAGAGAGAGAGGGAGAGAAACATCAATGTGTGGTTGCCTCTCACGTGCCCCCTACCTGGCCCACAACCCAGGCACATGCCCAGACTGGAAATCGAACTGGTGATCCTTTGATTTGCAGGCTGGCACTCAATTCACTGAGCAACAGCAGCCAGGGCTGTTCCCACTTTTTTCCTCTTCCCCTCCCTCACCCAGCCCTAAGCCAATCCCCACATTGTTGTCTGTGTCCATGGGTTGTGCATAAACATTCTTTGGTAAATGAAGGAACATTAAAATTTAAATAAGATAAAATAACAATGGGAAGAAAAAGTGCCCTGTTCAGTAGACCCCAATGAGCAAAACCATAAATATTTCATCTCCATGAAATGAAAACAAACATGAAGTGTATGCACGTGAATATGACAAAGCAAGTGGTTTGTGTCATGATTAAATCACTAGTTAGAACGATTCTATGTGCTTTCTGCCCTTAGAAAATGGTAAAATCTACTTACTCTTTAACCTTGATTCTATACTTCTTCAGGACATCTATAAAAGAGACAGGGGGTTCATTTAAGGTACACTTACAGCAAAGAAAGGACTGACTTTTGTATTGATTTTATCACTATCAGAAAACAAGAATTGATAGTTTTATTTATGAAAGCTAAGTCATAAATTAAACTACCTTGTTCATCTCTCAACAGCTTCATGGTTCTAATTTAACACCTTATTTGTGGATAATAAGAGGGATAACTTTGCTACCCTGAGTATTTGTCATCAATGACAGATACGCCTAGAATTGTTAAGAAAATAAGTATATATGTATGAATTTCTCGGTAATTTTAATGCAAAATATACTTTACATTTATAAGTAACACCAATTTCAGCTAGATGAAAGTTATATGTCCTCTTATAAATAGGGGTTTTTAACCTAAGCACTATTGATATTTTGGGCCAGATAATAGTTTGCTGTAGGGCTGTCCTGTGAATTCCAGGAGGCTTATGAGCATCCCTGGCTTTTAGCCTCACAGGGGTGTCTAACCCGCAGCCTGCAGACCGCATGCGCCTCAGGATGGCTATGAATGCAGCCCAACACAAAATCATAAACTTATTTAAGACCTTTTTTTTGCTCATCAGTTTTGTTAGTATTTGTGTATTTAATGTGTGGTACAAGACAACTCTTCTTCCAGTGTGGCCCACAGATGCGAAAATGTTGGACACCCCTAGGCTTTACACTGTCCCATTTTAGTTTTCCCATTTTGACTTGATCTTGAAATCTCATCACAAACCAGCAATATAACAATTACCAATAAAGCTCTTAAAAATTACAGAGTTGTGGACCCAACCTCTATAATGTTCAGTTTCACAGATCTAGCATGGGTCTCAGAAACCTGTAGTTTTTGAAAGGTCACGAGGTGATTTTCATGAATCAGTTTAGAAAATACTGATTTAGTATCCTCTTCCACAGGAGTAGTTGAAATATTGCAATGTTTCTCTTGCTATCATAAGCAACATAAGAGATCATGGAGATCTCTTATGATCTTATGATAAGAGATTTCTACTTGACTCTCATGATACATGAGGGGGTACCCAAAAAACCCAGAATTTATTTATAAAAAAATTATGTATTCATTCTTACATGTTTAAACTTCAGTCACCTTCAAATTACTCTCCATTTGATGCAATATACCTACTGAGACGTTTTTTTCCACTGCTCAAGACAGGTTTTGAACTTGTGAATTTTGATATAAACTTTTAGTGCTTCTGCCTTTCTTTTTTGTTTGTTTCACCTCTTCTACATCAGCAAAATGTTTCCCTTTGAGGACTTTTTTCATCTGGGGGGAAACAAAAAATGTCACTCAGGGCGAGATCAGGAGAATAGAGGGGGTGGGGCACAGGGGTCATGCCATTTTTGGTCAAAAACTGCCAGACACTCAGCATGGTGTGGGCAGGTGCGCTCATAAATCACCCATCATGAAGTGGGCAACTGAGTTGAAAGAGTCTTCAAAAAATTTCACTAAAGCTGAACACAACCTCTCACAACAATGCCAGCTGGTACACTGATACAGATGGGTTCCTAGAGCACTAGCTAGCTGGGGAAGCATGTAGTATAAGAGGCCTGCCCACCAGATGATAATTCCTGTTTTTCGGGGTCCCCTCATCTATCTATCTATACACACACACACACAGCCTTATGAATAGGTGTATGTTGAAATGCTTCTGTTGCTCCTTCTTCTGTTACTGTCTCCCTTCCTATCTGTTTATTTCCATGATCAGTTATCAATAATTCCAAAATTCAAAAAGTTCTGAAAACCGAAAGTTATACATAATATTTAGTAGCAAAACATGACCTGACTAGGGAAATTTGATGATAAAACCTCATCTCAACTAACAAATTATAGATAGGCTTTAATTTATCACACATTTCAGTGTAGAAATATTGTCTATGATTATGTGATGATTCCTGAAGCCACCAAGGTATAATGAAAAAAAATATATGGCATGTGTGCCTTACTGTCATTCTAAAATTTAACAAAGTATAACTTCTGATTTGAATATTAAAACGAATGGCAACTCAAATGGAAGCCTGTTTCCCTGTGTATGGCAATTTTCTCAATTACCCATTGCATAGAATGGTGATTGTTTAAAATGTTCACACCTTAAAAGTATAAAATTACCCAAGAATGAGGAATAAGACTACTTTTAAATGTTCCTTTCTAGAAAAGAGCTCCATGTAAACAGTTACTTTCTTGCACAAATATTTATATGTTTCTGTCAGGAATATTTTCTCTTTCAAAACATATGGGGCTTAGTAAATAGTCTAAACCTTTATACTCTTGAATACTTATAAATTTTAAAGGAATTTACATAATTTAAAATGAAATTGACTTTTAGTTGCCAGAAGGGATATTTTAACTATGAAAAATACTTCATACAATGCAATAATAATTAGTGAAATAAAGCATGAGAACATTGATTATATCATAATTACTAGCAGTTCTGAAAATTACAGCCCTATTATTATACTTGTCACAATAAATTCAGAGTAACAATTCGGTTCCATGAAAGTAGAAAATGCATGTGCGTGTATATTCATTCTCATTCCCTCTGTCCCTCTTCCTTTCTCTCCCTTCCTCCCTCCCTCCGTCTCTGTAGCCAAGTTCTTTTCAATTAAAGAAATGCTAAGTGTCATGAGATGTACAGTAAGGGAATGTGGGTTTTGACCAGTTCCTATTTTGAGTTATACAATAGTTCTATGGTCAGAAATGAATAAGGAGATGAATTCCGTGACTTCAACCTTACAAAAGTATATGGCAGAGAGACAATATTACCAACCAGTTTTAGTACAGTTTAAGTAGAAGTACAATCCCATGAATACACAGAAGAGGACTACATATCTTAAGACTATCACCACTGTCAGACATATTCATGTGTCTACATAGCCCAGACAACTTGTAATGCCCGTGGTTTTCTGATAACAAATCTTTTGCCCTGGGCCAGAAATCACAACATCCCTGAGTCTAAAACATTGCCTCTCACTCTTGGATAGTTTTTACATATAGGGCATGAGATTCTTAAATTCAGGTGTCTGCTATTCAAATTATCACTGTGTGTGTACTACTACAAGTGAATATCCTCTACATTGAGGTGGGTGAATTGATGGCTGATGTGGAAAATAATGGAATCAATTCAACTACTAAATTGAGTTATGAACCAGACTTGATATACTGTGTAATATTTTAGATATTTTAGTTGGCTATAAATCCCCGGGGTATTTTCGTATTTGGAAAAATAACACTGGCAGAATCATCTCCTTCGCTGACTAATATAAATTCAACCTGGCAAAGTGGTTGCTATTAAGACACCATTTGTTTTGCTTTGTCCATAGAAAAGACAATGGCTGAAATACTTTATTATTAATGGACTAAAAGTTTAGAAAAACCAGTCATATTTATTAATATGTATAGAAAGATACACAAGGCCTAAACTAGGTGCTGAATTATCCCAGGCTCCAGCACCCTGTGTATCAGAGTGATGTTGGCCTCCGGCAGTGAGCTCTCTTCATACACAGTTCCTTTGCCTAGTGTACCCTTCTTTTGCCCCTCCCTCCCACCCTCCTCTTAACCCCTGTGAGGTTTACCACATACCACCACGCTTGCTCTTTGGCTAACAGGCTAACATAAACAATAATGCTGACTCTGAGAAACTGGTCTCAAACACCTCCATTAGTGGCAACAGGTTTCCCTCTTCCTGTCAAAACCCACGCAAAAAGCAAAAAATTCACTCACTGGTCCTTGGTATTGATAAGGATATAAAAAGAAATCCAATAAACCATCTGAACATTTTGATTATTTCAAATTTCCAGAAAGTCTTAATTCCTCACCTTCCAATTCTACAAAATTAAAATTTAAAATATTTACATCAAAGTGTACCTTTTAATAAGAAACTATCTATGATCCAGATTTGTCTTCATGAGAATCTAAGCTAGGCTTTCCCTAAACTGATTGTGGAGATTCATGGTTTTCCACACTTATAAAGCAAAAACTCAAGGGGAATGTCAATACGCTGAAAGAGTAGCTCTATACATACCCTGGACTCCATCAAACACAACTGAATTGCCCGGTAAGTTGTGGCGTCTGTGCAAAAGTGAACACACAGACTTTTGATCCTGGGCCAGATCCTTTCAGGGGTGTCTAACCCGCGGTGGACGGGCCACATGCAACCCAGGGTGGCTGTCAATGTGGCCTAACACAAAATCGGAAATTTAGTTAAAACATGATGAGTTTTTTTGTGATGATGTGTCGCAATGTATTTAATGTGTGGCCCAAGACAACTCTTCTTCCAGTGTGGCCCAGAGATGCCAAAAGGTTGGACACCCCTGCTACTGTATGTTATAGGCTCTGTGCCTTTCTAGCTTTAATTTCCTCTTCTATAAAATGAGGATACTACCACCTATATTACAGTGTTGAGAGTTTGAAATAATATATACAAAACCCCCAGCAGAGAGTTTGGCACATAGTATATGATCAATAAATCATCGTTATCACCTGATGACTTTGCTAACTCACCTATCTTAATTGGGCAATGTGGTTAGTAAGAAACTAAAAAGTCCCACTTGTCTCTTTAAAACATTCTGTGTGTATAAGGAGACTAAATGATAATAGAGAAAATATAATAAAGATTAAATTAAAAAGAAATATTCTATTTGGTTTCATTTACTTGCAATCACACTACTGAGAGGCAAAGGATGGAAACTAGCTATGTCCTAATAGGTTATTGCTTTAAATTTTTAAATAAGTAAGAATCATTCATTATGTTTATAGAAAGAAGCCTTGCTTTAAGATTTCAATCTGTTTCCTCAAAAAAATTGTTTACTAGAAGAAATTCATAGTAGAAATCTCAGGTCCTGCCTGCCTCCCTGAAGTGGGTGGAGCAACACCAAGGGAAAGGAAGTTATTGAAACACAGCAGGGCACAGAGTTCTGGATTCCAAGTGCCAAACGAAAGATTATGCAATCCTTTCAGCATACGGAAGCAGAAGATGAAAAAAGAACAGTAGGTAAGAGGAAGGAAATAAAAATGTTCCAGTAGGACCTGCCTGCCCCAGAATAAAGCAGTGGTAGCTATACCACAGATTGTTTATGTATACAAGGGGGGACCCCCCAAAAAACTGGAATTGTCTTCTGGAGGGTGGGCCCCTTGCAGTCCAAGCTTCCCCCACTGAGTGAGTGTTCTAGGAACCCATCTGTATCTGTGTACCAGCTGGTGTTGTTGTGGGAGACTGCATTCAGTTTCAGGGATTTTTTTTTGTTTTGAAGACTCTTTCAACTCATTTGCTCATTTCACAATGTAATTTACAAGCGCACCTGCCCACACCACGCTGAGTGCTAGCAATTTTTGACCAAAAAAACAACAGGACCCCCACGCCCCACCCGCCCTATTCAGCTGCTGATCTCCCTCCACATGACTTTTTCTGTTTCCCCCAATGAAAAAAAAAGTCCCAAAGGGAAACGTTTTGCCTATGTGGTAGAGGGGAAACAAAAAAAAGCCAGAAGCACTAAAAGGCATCAAAATCAGTGGGAAAAACGTCTCAATAGGTGTACTGCATCAGATGGAGAGTACTGTGAAGGTGACTACAGTTTCAACATGTAAGAATAAATATAAGAATAAATGTTTTCTAAATAAATTCCTGGGGTTTTCTGGGGTCCCCCTCATACATTTGATGAGAAGTGCTATTATGCATCCAACTTTCCCCTTTTGCAAATACCGGCATGGTGATCATTCCTGTGTGTTTCTGGCAGATAGAGGTGGAGATCACAAACATAGGGAGATCGTCAGAATTAAAAGGAACCCTAGAAATCACTTAACTTTCCTCATTTTACAGATGTGGAATCTGAAGCCTAGAGATGGATAATTGAGGAGTAATTGCAGAATTGGTACTCAAATAGCATTAAATGATGAACCATAAGTGACCCTTACTTGCAGTAGTTTTTGTAAGACACAACATTCTACTAGCTAGCCACTCCATGAATTATGTAACTACTGTCAGGTAAAATATAAAATGTTATTAATATCTTGGTCAAACAAATCACAATACACTTGTGAACATGAGCAAAGCCTCAGAGACTTTGCTATGTCATTAGTTCTGCTTTAGGATAGAAAGCCATTCTTAATGGCGAACAGACATTTTTAAGGTAGCTAGCAATCTTTGCCTGAAACACAGTCAGTCCCACCTGCCTGGGAGATTACAAAAGGAGATAATGATACCAGTCCAGTTCACACCCTGTTCTATACTCTCAGAACACATGCAGTACCTATTATCTACTTCACTACTTCTTGACCCTTTTCCAGGTTGGAATCTCTGTCCCTCAGAGAAAAAGATGCCAACTATGGGTATCTTCCCCAGGAAACAGGCACATACTAACAAAATTTTGCATAAAACTTCAAGGAGTTTAATAAATCCACAGATGGGATCAAGAATTGCTGTTCTACTATTCATCTAAGTTAGTATGTGCGATGTCACATTGCTATTCACTCCCACTCAAGAGTGTTCTGGCTCAGTTATATCGAAAGTTGCTCAGAGTTGGAAATGGGTCTTATAACCCTCTGTATCAACGGCCTGGGTACATTGCTCAGCCCACAGAAGAGACTCAATATATGTTAATTAATTCCTAACAGAAGGTCTTTACCCACTTTGTGTCCACCAGTGACCAAGGGCTCTGCAAGGAAATGAGGATTCAAAGACTAAATAAGGACCCCATCCCCCAGAAATTCAGTCTAATGGAAGTGATAAATAAGTACACCATTACAAAAGTGAAAGAAGGCTAAAATGGACGGGAAGATGTGAGAAAAAGAGCACAGAGTAGGACTGGTAGGAACTGGTGCTCTCAAGAGTTCCAGTTTGTTGGGGATGGTGGATTAAATTAGAAAAACACGGAAAGTTTCCTGGAAATGAAGCATGCTTGATCCAACAAAACAACAAAAGGCCAGAAGAGGGGTAAAAACAGAGAAGCACCAAAGGGGGACATGGAGTATGAGAGTAGGAAAGTATCCCTTAACTATTCCTCTTCAATTGTTTAATTCTTATAGTTAATCAAACATTACTCCTGAAACACACTGTATTAATACTGCACACATATTGCTATTGATGCTATACTTGTAAAGCACCTATATGAACAGGTTACAACAAATAAATTTGGTCATTTCACAGAGTTCTTTAAAGTGAGATTTGATCTAATCCACCATGACAAATTCAGTGTGCTTTAACTGTCCAAACACAGAAGTCACAGTTACCATGCTAATTGAATTGTTAGTACATTTAATCTTCTTATATATGGTCACAATGAGATGGTTGCATTATATGTAGGTATGTAATAAATGTAGTTAAATTTAAGTTACTTAATTATGGAAGGCAGATCTGAGTCAGTATGTCATTCTACTCCTCTATACTCTAAGGAAAAGGTCTGGAATGTACAAGAGGAAACCAAGAGAAGTAATCATTAATAGATGATATGAGCCAAGTTAAACCTCCTTACTTCTTTTGACAGACTGAAGTAGTTAATAGTTCATTTTTAAGATATTAAACTATTGATAACAGTACCATTAGTTTCAAATATAGTCAGGCATACATACTTTTCAGTGAAAAAATTAGTAACCAAGTACCTTGTTATTGGAAACTGCATAGGGCACGCTTAGGTAGAGGAAAATTAATTTGCATTATTAGAATAGAAAAAAGCAATTTTAGAGCTATTACCTTGAATTGTTTGAAAAGTTTGGGGAAAGAGATAGCAATTAGTACTTTATTTCTTAATTCTTAACAGCATGTTCAAAACTTTATGATTTATATGCCCTTCCATTTCATTTTATCTTCATAGCAGCTTTGTAAGGTTGGCAGGTCAGTCAGTATGTTTACAGATGAGTAAACTTTGCCTGCAGAGGCTATATGACTCACCCTAACTCATGTTTCTTAACAGGTAAAATCTAGGGAGTAGAGGAAATGAGCAAAAAGGAAAAAGGACTCATGGACATGGATAACCGTGTGGTATTTGCTGGGGGAAGGGAACATAAGGGGGCTAAATGGTAGTGGAAAAAATACAGTGAAGATTAAAAAATAAATAAATAAACTATAGCAAAATGCTAAAAAACAAATTGATATTCTGAGTCAATCTAGTGGTCATTCCTTTATGACACTTCTTTTAAAAAATTACCTAACACATCTATACGTTCATAAATTATAGCCTTGAAGCTGCTGTGAAAACGGGCCTTTTAGTCATCTATTTTGTTAATAAAACGAGCTATTTTTGCACCTCACATTTTATTCTTGGTTTATGTGTTATCAATATTTCCAGTACGGCTTATATAATTTAATCCTCTCATCAAAAGTCTTTCCACATTTCAGACTCACACACTAATGAAGGCAAAGAGCTTTAAAATGAGCTGTCAAACGAACACTATTACTCACATTTTGTCATTCTGGCAAGTTTTATTCAATGGCAAGATACCAAGTTCCTCTATTTTCTATAATGCCAAATCCTGGGAAAAGGAGGAATCACAGCGACATGGAAAACCTGTGATGGTATTTCAGTGGTGAAAAGCTTTCATCCTCCTTGAATTCAGAAGGGTTTCACACAGCTTGGTTCCTAACCCCATTTTCATTGCTTAAATAGGAGCACAGGTGCAACTGATGAATTTTTATAGCCTTAGGTAACTACCTGAGTTTCTTCATGTGCTACAACAACTGACAATATTAACACAGAAACACTCAACTTACTTTGGAGGGCCGACATTAAGCATTTTACCTTATTACCAGTCACCTCCATTCAGAAAAAAAAAGAAGTCCCACAGAAGCTATCGCATTCAAAACCTATACACCTCAGCACCAAACCTCTGGCAAAGTCCCGCCGCCTCTGGTTTCGCACCATCCCCAGGGATATATTGCTAAGAAATAAATAAAATCGCTTAAAGGTCGGGAGACAGTAGCCCTGTACGTGCGAGGATCCACGCTCAAGGATCCAGGCTCAAAAATCTCCGCAAACCAGTCCCCGCGACTCGGACTCTTCCCAAAGCAGTGACAAGTCCCGATTCTAGGATGGCGGCGGCTACCCGAAAACAATTACAAACAAAACAAGGTGCCAGTGCTTTCCTATAGGCATCAGTGCCCTCACCCCTCCACAACTAGACTTAAAAGATCACCCCCGCCGAGTTCTTCCCACGGCCCCAGCCCCTCCCTGCCTTTCCCCACGCCCTTCCCTAAGCCCCAGCAGCAGCTTTTCCGATGGGAAAGGATACTCTCCATATTCGACTGGTCTTACGACTCTTCTTGGGAGACGTCAGAGCCGGCGGCAGCACGGGTTTAACGGGAGGGCGCTCCGAGTTCGGTCCTCGTCCCGACCCGGGGGTGGCGCGGCACCTAGGCTCGCGATCCCACTTCCTGTTTCTACGCCAGGCCAGCTGGGGGGCGGAGCCGTCTGCGCCCCAGAGGCGGAGCTGGGGCGAGGCCAAGATGGCCGCAGCCCGCAGAGACGGTTGGGGTGGGCTGCAGTCGCGGGGGGGGCGTGAGGATTCCAGGGCCCGAGGTTACGCCCCGCCCACTCATGTATCCTGGTCCAACCTAGAGCTCGGCGGTTATCCCCCGTTAGTCTAACCGAGTCTTCTTAATCCGCCATCCCACCGCTGCCCTCAGCTCTCATCCAATCTCTGGCCCCTCAGTTCTGTTCCCAGAGATTAAATCTTACGGATGAAGGAAAAAGGTATAGGGCTTTTAAGTACTTTTTTTAAAAAAACAGTTGTAATCGTATGAAATAAGGACCTAAGGGTAAACGGGTTTGGCAGTTTTCCATTGCGATGTTAATTCAGTTGAAGTTGTACAAAGAATCACGATCCCTAAACTTTTTCGCTGGAAGGTGAGGACACGAAAGTAAATCTAGTTATAAGAGGTAAAATCGCTGTGAGATACATATGCATAATTAATCGGTTATTATTATTGTTTGCAATAGTGGTGTAAAATACGAAAATTACTACTAAATCTCTAAAAAAAATTACTAATCTTTCTTTAAAAAATTACTACTAAATTTCTCTCCCTCTCTATCGTGGGAGGTGAATCGAAATACTCAGTAGCGGTTGGTATTTTATATATGACATTAAAATAACCTAAGATAACTTAATACAGTACCTCCAGATTTGTGGGAAGGAACGGGATCTTTGGCGCCGGTGTCACTGCGTTTCAATTCGGAATTCTTGGAAATTCCAACAAACGGCTAAAAGGTATTACTTTAGGAAAAATAGCTAAAATACTCTCTTAAAGACTTCTATAAGTTTAGCTTTAAATTGTTTCTCATGTTTAAAATTTCAATTCGTGCGGAAAATAATGAGTATATAATTGGCTGAGCTTTTTATCTTTCGGATGGTTTCCCATCGAACCAAAAATGGTTCCAAAACCTACTGTTTTTCTCTTGTTAATGATGATAGGTAGGTTTCAGACTGGTACCTAATTATAAACCCTTGATGCTGGAAAAACAAGCCTTTACGAAAAAAAGCTTAACCTGGAAACCACTTCCATAGATGAAACAGTATAAATACTACATTTATTTTTTTGATCCCTCTCTCTCTGCGTGTGTATTTGAGACCAACATACATTTCTATAGGGACACAAAACTTGGCAGATTTCACTGTTTCATCATTTTCCGGACTAACCGATGTATTTCACTGTTTGAGAACTTTTTTTGAGTATAAAGGTAAAAAATACTTTTTAAAAGTTCTTCCCTAGGAGCTTAATATGAATTAACACAGCCCTTTTAATAAATCCACATGTGGACCAGAGCAATCAATCCACTAAAGCTTAAACATTTCCATGTTTTATGTAAATATTTTTTTGTTATAAGTAACCAGTAAGAACAAGCCTTTAAAAATATGTTTTTAAAGTATTTTTCCATATTGTAGAATTTCTTAAGAGAGGGTCCCTTAGGATAAGGTTTTTAGTAAAAATCAAAATCTGGAGATACTTGTTCACTTAGGAAATCTGTTACTTACGCCCATCTTAAGTGATGTATATGTATCCTGTATCTTACAAGATTATGAAGTTTGTTTATAAGTTCTGAAATAATTTTGACTGCAAAAAAATTGTTCTAATTTTTATTGGGTATCTTATTTCTTAAACTTAGATTTATTATCTAATAGAACGAAAGTATATGTATATTCAATTCTAACTGCTGCTGTTGAAATCAAGGAACTCAAATCCTTTAAAATCATAAATTTGTTTTATTACAATAAAGCGTAGAAAGGGAAGACATCAAATTTTGTTTTTATTGAATACTGAATACTATAAAATAATATTTCCAAAGCATGAGTACAGAATAAAGACAAGGAACACAGCAATCACCTGTGACCGGTCACCCAATTTAAAAAAAGAAAAGTAGCATTCCCTTTAAATTCCCTTATGTACCCTTTTCCTAATCATATTCCTTCCCTTCCCTTTTTACAGATAATACTGTCTCAAATCTATAATTTTCCTGTTTTGCTTTATTGTTTTGCCATAGTATTTTTATCCCTAAATATTATTTAGTGTTGCATGTTTTTGAATGTTGTATAAATTAAATCATACTGCTCTACCTTCTTTTATTTGCTTTTGTAACTCCTCATGATGCACTTTATCTGTGTTATTGCATGTAAGCATAGTTCATTCATTTTTATTGCTGTAAAGCAGAATTTTCACTGGGATGATTGAGATGTAAAGAACCAATGCAGTAGCTTAACTCAGCAACTACTGAGTATGTTAATGTTTAACATGACTGAAGTTAATGTAGTAAATTATAATTCCCCAAGGAATTGAGTTATTTTTTCAGGATTAGTCAATTTAGTTCTCTAAATATTTTGCAATCCACTGTGTTACACACAACAAGCTTTGTTTGTTTGTTTTTTATTGTTTCTCACAGGTTTTATTTTTTTCACATTTTTTATTGTTTTCAAGTACAGTTGTCTCCATTTTCCCCCGACCAGTCCCCGCCACCCCAGCCATCCCCACTTCCCACCCACAAGCTTTGGTTTTTAAATTTAAAAACATTTATAAAACAATTGCAGTTGAAATCTAAATTATTTAATCTTTAATTTTAATTTTGGTTGTTTTGCGACAACATTTTTTGTACTTTCTAGCAAGTTATTTCAAGTTAAACTTCCACTGAAGTAGAAAGAAAGGAGTACATCAGAAATGCAAATAGTATAGTATAATATAGTATTTCTCAAATTTCAGGGTCCTTTTTAAAAATACAGATGGTTTGCCTCACCTCTATAGATTCTGAGAGAATAAGTTTGGAGTTGAGCCCAGAAATCTGTATTTTGCCTCTGTTCATGTAATGGAAATGAACATTTTAATATAGAGTAATATAAATCCCATGTTGCCTAATAGAGCTCAATTTGGATGGAATTTCATAGTTTACAAAGCGCTTCTTATATATCACTTCATTTGATACTTAAAGTAATCTAAGGCAAACTGGGCAGGCATTATCCTCTTTTTACCAATTAAAAACAAAGGAAAAACAAAGCTCAGATAAATAATATGATTTGCTCAAGCAAGTTTTGAGCAAATGGTGTCTGTATTCAATTCAGGCTTCCTTGATTCCTAATCCAGTACTTTTGAATGTGCCTAGCAGATTGACAAAGAGGAATCATAAACAAGACCACTTCTGCATCTTGCTTTCTATAGCTCAGGTGCACATTTAGTATAAAAGTAAAAGGAAGAATTATGCCAGCTGACTGGCAGTCTTTCTGGTTTCCATATATTTCAGGCCTTACATTTAAGTCTTTAACCCATTTTCATTTTTTTAATTAAATTTATTGGTTAATAAGATTATATAGGTGTTAAGTGTACATTTCTATGATACACGATCTGTATATTGTACTGTGTGCCCATCACCCAAAGTGAAATCTCCTTTCATCACCATATATTTTACACCCTTTACTGTTTACTATCCCCCCTTCCCTCTGGTAACCAGTGCTTTGAGTTTACTTTTGTATATGGTGTAAGAGAGTGGTTCTGGGTTTTTTTTTTTTTTTTTTTTTTTTTGGCACGTATCTGTCCAGTTCTCCCAACACCACTTGGTAGAAGGACTGTCATTATTCCATTGTACATTTTTACCTCCTTTGTTGTAGATTAGCTCACCATATAAGCCAGGGTTATTCCTGGGATCGCTATTCTATTTCATTGATCTATGTGTCTTTAGTCTCATGGTTTTCAGAGTACAGGTCTCTTACTTCTTTGGTTAAATTTATTCCTAGGTATTTTATTTTTCTGATGCAATTGTAAATGGGACTTTTTTCTTAATTTCTCCTTTTGACTGTTCATTATTAGTGTACACGAACATGATGGATTTCTGTGTATTAATTTTGTATCCTGCTACTTTACTGAATTATTTTATCCTCTTAATTTTGAGATGTATTCTTTAGGCTTTCTATATATAGTATCATGCCATCTGAAAATAGTGACAGTTTTACTTCTTCCATTCCAATGTGGATGCCCTTTATATCTTTTTCTTGTTTGATTGTTTTGGCTAGGACTTTCAATATGCATTCAATAATAGCAGTGAGAGGGGGCATCTCTGCCTTGTTCCTGATCTTAGAGCAAAAGCTTTTAGCTTTTCATCTTTTAGTATGATGTTAGCTGTGGGCTTGTCCTCTATATCCTTTATCAAGTTGAGGCAACTTCCTTCTATACCCACTTTGTTGAGAGTTTTTTAATCATAAGTGCATGTTGAATTTTATCAAATGCTTTTTCTGCATCTTTTGAGATAATCATGTGATTTTTGTCCTTGGTTTTGTTGATGTGGTGAATCACATTAATTGTTTGTGGATGATGAACTACCCTTGTATCCCTGGAATAAATCCCACTTGATCATGGTGTATAACCCTTTTTTATAACTTTATTTTTATTGTTGACACTATTACAGATGTTCCCATTTCACCCCCTTTGCCAACCTCTCTCCAGTGTCCACCCCAACCCCCATCCGTCTGGTTATCACCACACTGTTGTCTGTGTCTATGGTTATATATATATGTTCTTGGGCTCAACCCTCCACTTTCTATCATCCAGTCCTCCCCTGCCCACTCCTCTCTGACAGCTGTCAGTTTGCTCCATATATCCATGCCAATTTTTCTATCCTATTTATCTGTTTATTTTGTTCGTTAGATTCCTCATATAAGTGAGATCATATGGTATTTGTATTTTTAATTTTTTGAGGAAATTCTATACTGGCTGCACCAGTCTGCATTCCCACCAATAGTGCAAAAGGGTTCCCTTTTCTCCACAACCTCTCCAGCGGTTGTTCTTTATTGATTTACTGATGATAGCCATTCTGACACGTGTGAGATGGTATCTCACTGTGGTTTTAATTTGCATCTCTCTGATAATTAGTGACGTTGAGCATTTTTTCATGTATCTCTGGGCGCTCTGTATGTCCTCTTTGGAGAAGTGTCTGTTCAGGTCCTTGGCCCACTTTTAATTGGATTGTTTGTCTTCCTGGTGTTGAGTTCTATAACTTATTTGTATATTTTTAAAATTAACCCCTTATCAGATGTATCATTGGCAAATAAGTTTTCCCATACAGTGGGTTCCCTTTTCATTTTGTTGACAGTTTCGTGTACTGTGCAGGAGATTTTTAGTTTGATATAGTCCCATTTGTTTATCTTTTTCTTTATTTCCATTGCCCTAGGAGACATATCGGCAAAAATATTACTCTGAGAGATGTCTGGGATTTTATTGCTTATGTTTGCTTCTAGGATTTTTGTGCTTTCATGACTTACATTTAACTATCCATTTTGAGTTTATTCTGGTGTATGGTGTAAGTTGGTGGTCTAGTTTCATATTTTTGCATGTATCAGTCCAGTTTTCCAAACACCATTTATTGAAGAGACGGTCTTTACTCCATCTTATGCTCATGCCCCCTTTGTCAAATATTAACTGACCATATAAGCATGGGTTTACTTCTGGGCTCTCTGTTGTAGTCCATTGATTTGTATGTCTGTTTTTATGCCAATACCAGGCTGTATTGATTACTGTGGCCTTGAAGTATAGTTTGATATCACACTGTTATACCTACAACTTTGTTCTTCTTTCTCAAGATTGCTGAGGCTATCTGGGGCCTTTTTTGGTTCTATATAAATTTTTGGAATATTTGTTCTAGATATGTGAAATATGCCATTGGTATTTTGATAGGAATTGCATTGAATCTATAAATTGCTTTGGGTAGTATGGACATTTAAATGATGTTAATTCTTCCAATCCATGAACACAGTATATGCTTCCATTTATTTGTATCTTCCTGAACTACTTTCTTCAATGTTCTATAGTTTCCCAAGTACAGGCCTTTTGCCTCTTTGGTTAGGTTTATTCCTAGGTACCTTATTTTGTTGTGGTGGTGGTAGTGGTGGCTACAATAGTAAGTGGGATTGTTTTTTTAGTTTCTCTTTCTGATAGTTCATTGTTAGTGTATTAAAATTCCACTGATATCTGAATATTTAATTTTTTATCCTGTTATTCTGTCAAATTCATTAGATCTGGTAGTTTTTTGGTAGACTCTGTAGGGTTTTCTATGTACGGTATTATGTCATCTGCAAATAACGACTGTTTTACTTCTTCCTTTCCAATTTGGATGCTTTTTATTTCTTCTTTTCAATTGCTGTGGCTAGGGCTTCAGTACTATGTTGAATAAGAGTGGTGGAAGTAGGCATGTCTGTCTTGTCCTGAGCTAGAGAGAAATGCTTTTAGTTTTTGCCTGTTGAGTATGATGTTTGCTGTAGGTTTGTCATATATGGTTTTTATTATATTGAGGTATGATCCCTCTATTCCCATTTTGCTGAGAGTTTTTATCATAAATGGGAGCTGGATTTTCCTGAATGCTATTTCTGCATCTGTTGATATGATCATGTGATTTTTATCTTTCATTTTGACATAACACATTTTTTGATTTGTGGATATTGTGCCAACCTAGCATCCCTGGAATAAATCCCACTTGATCATACTGTATGATCTTTTTAACGTATTGCTGGATCTGGTTTGCTAATATTTTGATGAAAATTTTAGCATCTGTGTCCATCAGGGATATTGGCCTATAATTTTCTATCTTTGTAGTGTTTTATATGGTTTTGGAATTAAGATAATGCTGGCCTCATGATAAGAGCTTGGAAGTCTTTCCTCCTCTTGAATTTTTTGGAATAGTTTGAAAAGGAGAGGTGTTAGTTCTTTGAATCTTTTGATAGAATTCACCTGTGAAGCCATCCTGTCCAGGACTTTTCTTTGCTGGGACATTTGTGATTACTGCTTCAGTTTCATTCATTGTCATTAGTCCATTCTGGTTTTGTTTTTCCTGATTCAGTTTTGGAAAATTGTAGTTTCTAGGAATTTATTTATTTCACCCAGTTTGTCCAATATGTCTGCTTATAGTTGTTTATAGTATTTTCTTACAATCCTTTGTATTTCTGTAACATCAGTTGTTAACCTCTCCTTTTTTCACTTCTGATTTTACTTATTTGGTTCCTGTCTCTTTTTTTCTTGATGACTCTGGTTAAAAGTTTGTCAGTTCTTGTTTATCCTTTCATAGAACCAGCTCTTTGTTTCATTGATTGTTTGTATTGGGTTTTTTTTTTTACTCTATGTCATTTATTTCCACTCTGATTTTTAATATTTTCTTCCTCCCCCTTACCCCAGGCTTTCTTTGTTGTTCTTTTCCTAATTTTTTCAGGTGTAGGGTTAAATTGTTTATTTAAGATTTTTTTTGCTTCTTGATCTATGCCTGTGATGCTGTGAACTTTCCTCTCAGGACTGCTTTTGCTGTGTCTTGTAGATTTTGGGTTGTTGTGTGTTCATTTTCATTTGTTTCCAGGTAATTTTTTATTTCTTCCTTGATTTCATTGTTAATCCATTCACTCTTTTTTTTGTGCATGAATCTTTAATAAGCTCTTTTTTAAATATTTTAGACAATACTCAACTGCATTAACAAATCCACAGTGAATTATTTTATATTACACTACATTTAAATTCTTAGCTCAGAGGTGAGAATAACACCTCCAGTAATTTTGTGAGAATCACAGTGCATACAGACTGACAAAAAGGTATTAATAATTTTATTCTCCAAAATTTTGGTGAAACTAAGAGTAATTATCTGAGTTATCTTCCCAATTACATACTTCCAAATTAAGATACAGAGATAAAATACTTATGCATACACAATATAGGTATATGAGCATTTGCATCAAATGGCATATGAGATTATGGGCCATTTTTTTATCTTTCCATTTTCTTTCAAAATATATAATAACAAACTACATTATTTTTATGACAGAAATGTATTTATTTTTTATTTATTCAATTTTTGTTTTTTTAACTTTTTTATTGTTGTTCAATTACAGTTGTCTCCATTTTCCCCCCACCACTCCCCCCACACCACCACCACTCCCCCCTACCCCAGCCATTCATTTTTTAGTAACATGTTATTTAGCTTTCATGTGTTAGAATATTATTTATTTTTTTAGTGTAGTTGATTCCTAGTTTTATGCCATTGTGATCCAAGAAGATGATTTCAATTTTCCTGAATTTGTTAAGGCTTATTTTTTTGTCCTACCATATGGTCTATCTTTAATAATGTTCCATGTGCACTTGGGAAGAATATATATTCTGCTTTGCGAAGAAATATTCTGTAAATATCAATTAAATCTATTTGATCTGGTATGTCATTTAAGGTACCATTTATGGCTTCTCATTTGTCATAGAAATAAGTTACAATAAAATATATTTAGCACCATCATTGTTGAAAACCTGATCTTGTATAATTTATAAGACTTGAGAATTTCACAGGATCCTAGGATTATCATTAAAAATACTAACTACAGTATATGATACAGTTTAGAATATTTAGCTGAAGCTGTACTAACTTATAACAGGTGTTTACTTTTTTCAATAAGTCTCTGGTATAAAATTTTCGTCATAACTTCATTAGACTTCCATGAAACAATGTACAAAACAATAATTCCAGTTGCTTTTAAAGATTCTCAGGGAGTGGAGTTTTACAGAATTTATTCTCTTTTCTCTTCTTAACTACCTTCTACCATTCATCTTAATTTATTTACAATATTACATTACCCATTCTTTGGGGGATTTTTCTGTTATTTTTATTGAATGTATTCGGGTGAAATTGGTTCCACAAAATCATACAGATTTCAAGTGTAAAACTCAACAGGAGTTCAGTGAAGGAATTAAGTATTTTACCCTAAACTGTAACAATTCACTCAGCAATCTGTAAGATCATTCTTGCTTGAAAAGAGGATCTTTAATATTTTTTTTATTTTTTAATCTTTTAGGCTTTTTTCTTTATCTTTTAAAAAATATTTTATGGTTTTTGCTCTTACAGTTATCCCACTTCACTCCCCTTCCACCCAGCCTGCCTCCCACCCCATAATCAGTCCCTTCACCATTGTCCCTGTCCATGAGTCTTTCATATATGTTGTTTGACAAATCCCTTCACCTTCTTTCAATCAGTTCCCCCGCCCTCCCCTCTTACTGCTGTCAGTCTGTTCCATGATTCTATGCCTCTGGTTCTATTTTTGCTCTTTAGTTTATTTTGTTCATTAGAATCCTCTTATAAGTGAGATCATATGGTATTTCTATTTCACCAACTGGCTTATGTCACTTAGCATAACACTCTCCAGGTCCATCCATGCTGTCGCAAAAGGTAGGAATTCCTTTTTTCTTTCTCCTGCATAGTCTTCTATTCTGTAGATGTACCATAGTTGTTGTTGGTTTTTTTTTTATGGTCTATCACTTGCTTTTCTTTTTAAAGATTTTATTTCTTTATTTTTAGAGAGAGGAGAAGGGAAGGAGAAAGAGAGGGAGAGAAATATCAGTGTGTGGTTGCCTCTTGCACACCCCCTCCTGGGGACCTGGCCGGCAACCCAGGCATGTGCCCTGATTGGGAATCGAACTGGTGACCCTTTGGTTCACAGCCCATGCTCGATCCACTGAGCTACACCAGCCAGGGTGTAGCACAGTTTTTTATCCACTTATCTACTGATGGGCACTTAGGCTGATTCCAAATCTTGGCTATCATAAATAATGCTGCTAGAACATGGGAGTGCATACTCTTTTGAATTGTTGTTTTGGGATTCTTTGGGTATATTCCCAACAGTGGAATTGCTGGGTCAAAAGGCAGTTCCATTTTTAGTTTTTTGAGGAAATTCCATACTGTTTTCCACAGTGGCTGCACCAGTCCGCATTCCCACCAACAGTGCCTTTTCTCCACAACTTCTTGAGCACTTGTTGTTTGTTGATTTATTAATGATGGCCATTCTGACCAGTGTGAAGTGGTATCTCCTTGTGGTTTTAATTTGCATCTCTCTGATGGTTAGTGATGTTGAGCATCCTTTCATTATTTCTCTGGGCCCTCTGTATGTCCTCCTGGGAGAAGTGTCAGTTCAGATCCTTTGCCCATTTTTTAATTGGATTATTTGTCTTCCTGGTGTTGATTCATATATGTTCCTTATATATTTTGTAGATCAAATCCATGTCTGAGGTATCATTGGCAAATATATTTTCCCATACAGTTCCTTTCCTTTCCATTTTGCTGATGTTTTCTTTAGCCATACAGGAGCTTTTTAATTTGATGTGGTCCCATTTGTTTATTTTTTCCTTTATATCCTTGCCATACAGGACATATCAGTGAAAATATTGCTATGTGGCATATCTGAAATTTTTCTGCCTATGTTTTCCTCTAGGACTTTTATGGTGTCACAACTTATATTTTAAGTCATCTATCCACCTTGAATTTATTTTCGTGTATGGTGTAAGTTGGTGGTCTAGTTTCATTGTTTTGCATGTACCTGTCCAGATCTCCCAACACCATTTGTTGAAGAGGGTATTTTTACTTCATATTATGCTCCTGCCCCCTTTGTCAAATATTGATTGACCATAGAGACATGGGTTTATTTCTGGGCTCTCTATTATGTTCCATTGATCTGTATGTCTGTTATGCCAGTACCAGACTGTTTGATTACACTGGCCTTGTAATACATTGATAACAGGTGTTGTGATCCCTCCTACTTTGTTCTTCTTTCTCAAAATTGCTATAGCTATTTGGGGTCGTTTATGGTTCCATATAAGTTTTTGAAAAGTTTGTTCTATATCTGTGAAATATGTTATTGGTATTTTAATAGGCAATGCATTAAATCTATAAATTGCTTTGTGTAGTAGGGACATCTTAATGGTTTTAATTCTTCCAATCCCTGAGCACAGTATATGCTTCCATTTGTTTGTGTCTTCCTTAATTTCTTTGTTCAGTTTGTGTAGTTTTCTCAGTACTTGTCTTTTACCTCCTTGGTTAGGTTTATTCCTAGGTACTTTATTATCTTGTCACTATGGTAAATGGGATTTTTTTCCTAATTTCTGTTTGTGATATATAATTGTTGGTATACAAAATGCCTTTGATTTGTGAATATTGACTTTGTATCCCGGAGTTTTGCCAAATTCACTTATTAGGTCAAGTACTTTTTGGTGGAGTCTATAGGGTTTTCTATGTACACTATCATGTCATCTGCAAACAATGACAGTTTTACTTCCTGCTTTCCAATTTGGATGCCTTTTACTTCTTTTTCTTGTCTGATCACTGTGGCTAGAACTTCCAGTACTATGCTGAATAGAAGTGATAAAAGTAGACAGCCTTGTCTTGTCCCTGATCTTAACAGGAAAGCTTTTAGTTTTTGCCCATTGAGTATGATGTTGGCTGTAGGTTTCTCATATATGACTTTTATTTTGTTGAGATATACCCCCTCTACTCCCACTTTGCTAAGTGTTTTTATCATTAATGGGTGCTATACTTTATCAAATGCTTCCTCAGCGTCTGTTGATATGATCATGTGGTTTTTGCCTTTCATTTTGTTTATGTGATGTATTAGACTTACTGATTTGTGAATAAGGTACCATCCTTGGATCACTGGGATGAATCCCACTTGATCATGGTCTATTATCATTTTAATGTATTGCTGGATCCGGTTAGCCAGTATTTTGTTGAGGATTTTAGCATGTATGTTCATCAGCGATATTGGCCTGTAGGTTTCTTTCTTTGTTGTGTCTTTATCTGGCTTTGGAATTAGGATGGTGCTGGCCTCATAAAAAGAGTTTTGGAGTCTTTCATAATCTTGGATTTTTTGGAATAGTCTAAGAAGGATGGGGGTTAGCTTTTCCCTAAATGTTTGGTAAAATTCTCCTGTGAAGCCACCTGGTCCAGGGCTTTTGTGTGCCAGGAGTTTTTTGATTACTGCTTCCATTTCACTAGCTGTTATTGGTCTATTCAGGCTTTCTGCTTCTTCTTGGTTCAGTTTTGGAATATTATATGTTTATAGATATTTGTCCTTTTGGCCCAGGTTGTCAAATGTCTTGGCATATACTTGTTCGTAATAATTTCTTATAATCATTTGTATTTCTGTGGTATTGATTGTAATTTCTCCTCTTTTGTTTCTCATTTTATTTATTTGGGTCCTCTCTTTTTTTTTCTTCATGAGTCTGGTTAAAGCCTTGTCAATTTTGTTTATCTTTTCAAAGACCAGCTCCTGGATTTATTGATCCTTTGAATTGTTCTTTTAGTCTCTATGTCATTTAATTCTGCTCTGATCTTGATTATTTCCTTCCTTCTACTCACTATGGGCTTTGTTTGTTGTTGTTCCTCTACTTCTTGTAAATGTAGAGTTAGGTTGTTTATTTGAAATTTTTCTATCTTCTTTAGGTAGGCCTGTACTGCTAAGAGCTTCCCTCTCAGGACTGCCTTCGCTGTGTTCCATGGGTTTTGGGCTGTTGTATGTTAAATTTCATTTGCCACCAGAAACTTTTTTATTTCTTCCTTGATCTCATTGTTAACCCATTCATTGTTTAATGTAATTTTATTCACTCTACATGAATTTGACTGTTTTTGACTTTTCTCCTTCAGGTCAATTTCTAGTTGTAAGACATGGTGGTCCAAGAAAATGCTTGATAGATTTCAGTTTTCTTGAATTTGTTGAGGCTTGTTTTGTGAACTACCATGTGGTCTATCTCTGAGAATGTTCCATGTGCATTTAAAAAGAATGTATATTTTGCTTCTTAGGGGTAAAAAGTTCTGTATACATCAGTTAAGTCCATTTGATGTAGGGTGTCATTCACTGGCACAATATCTTTGTTGATATTTTGTTTGGAAGATCTACGCATTGTGGATAGTGGGATGTTAAAATCCCCTAGTATAAGTGTGTTGCTGTCTATATCGTTCCTGAAGTCTCTTCTTGTTTGTTTCTCTGTGTTAGATTTATCTGCTTTGTCCCTGTCTTCATGGTGTGACCTTCTGTGGTAGGAGACCTGAAGGACTTAGTGGTACAGACTCCTTCATCTCCTGAGCTTGATGCTCTTGGGCTGCCCTTTATGCCATTTATGTGGGCTCTGTGGTTGTAATTGGGTTTTGATTGTTGTTGGGTTACTCTGTGGTGAGTCCTTCCCTCCATCTTGGTGACTGAGAGTCACTCCACCCACCATGTCTTATATGCTGTTGTGAAGGTGCTGCTGGAACAAAACCACACAGCCCAGGAAACTAACCCACACCCATGAAAATAACCCCCACCTTCCATCACACTATTAACAGCCAAGGAGGCAATATTAATAAAGGTGTAAAGTGATTAAGACTATTATAAGAAAGGAAAAATGAATATACAATGACTAACTGTAAGAAAAGTGATTTTGAGAGGGTAGAGGGAGGAGCAATAACAAGAGTAGGGAACAGAGACAAGGCAAAGAGAGAAAAGATAAAATTTACATCGTAACTAAAAAAGGAAGTAAGGAAGGTGGAATGGAGTAAGTGAAGGGAAGATGTAATATTAGGTTTAAACTGAAATTGTAAAAAGTATATATTTAGGAAGTTCCAGCCAAGATGAAGGCGTAGGTCAGGGTGTCAAATTCATTTTCACTGAGGGCCACATCAGCCTCATGGTTGCCTTCAAAGGACCAAATATATTTTCATGACTGTATAAATGTAACTATTCCTTAACAGTTAAATGAGAGCTCGGTGCTGCCACTGGGTAGAAACAAGGTGCCAGGCTGGATAAAACAAGGTAGAGGGCCAGATTCGGCCCCCAGGCCTTGTGTTTGCCACCTGTGGCGTAGGTAGAAGCACTTCACTTTATCACACAACCAAAAGAAGGATAATAGCTAATCTAAAAAAAATAAATAACCGGAAGTGCCACAAAATCAAACTGTATGGAACTCCGACAACCAAGGAGTTAAAGAAACATTCACCCAGACCAGTAGGAGGAGATGAGATGGGCAGCCCAGTAGAGAGGTTGAAGGCCATGGACCACATGGGCGAGGTGGGGCTGGCTGAGAGGACTCACAGCAAGGTGGTGGACTCCATAGGCAAGGCAGGGCTGGCTGAATGGGAAACTAAAGACTCAAAGCTAGCTGTAAACTACTGCGGGGATTGCCACGGTGGGAAAAACTCCCAGCCTCACCCAAGAGAGTTGGTTGGAAAGTGAGGCTAGAGCAGAGCAAGCTAGCTGCATTGTTCCCTCTCTGACTCCCCCCCCCCCCCCATAGGCAGCGCCACAGTGCAGCAAAGAGGGTTGCCTCGCCTGGCTGAATACCTAAGGCCCTGCCCCCTTCCAATATACCAGGTGCACCCAGACAAACAAATATGGCCCAAATGAAAGAACACATCAAGACTCCAGGAAAGAGCTAAGCAACAAAGAGATAGCTTATCTGACAGAGAGTTCAAAACACTAGTAATCAGGATGCTCACAGAATTGATTGTGCTTGGTCACAAAATGAAGGATACCCAAGTGAAATAAAGCAAAATATTCAGGGAACCAACAGTGATGGGAAGCAAACCGGGACTCAAATCAATGGTTTGGACCAAGAGGAAGAAATAAACATCCAAGGGGAACAGAATGAATAGACAAGAAATTCAAACAAATGAGGAGAGGCTTAGGAAACTCTGGAATGACTGTAAATGCTCCAACATCCGAATCACAGGGGTACTAGATGGAGAAGAACAAGAGCAAGATGTTGAAAACTTATTTGAACAAATAAGGAAGGAAAACTTCCCCAATCCAGCAAAGGAAATAGACTTCTAGGAAGTCCGGGGAGCCCAGGGAGTCCCAAAGAAATTGGACCCAAGGAGGAACACACCAAGACATATCATCATTAAGTTACCCAAGATTAAAGATAAGGGGGGAATCTTAAAAGCAGCAAAAGGAAAGGAAACATTTATCTAAAAAGGAGTTCCCGTAAGACTATCAGCCGATTTCTCAAAAGAAATCTTACAGGCAAGAAGGGGCTGGAAAGAGGTAATCCAAGTCATGAAAGGCAAGGACCTACATCCAAGATTGCTCTGTCCAGCAAAGCTATCATTTAGAATGGAAGGGCAGATAGAGTGCTTCCCAGATAAGGTCAAGTTAAAGGGCTTCATCATCACCCAGCCCTTACTATATGAAATGATAAAGGGACTTATTGAAGAAAAAGAAGATGATCAAAAAGATGAATAGTAGAATGACAACAAACTCACAACTATCAACGACTGAACCTAAAAAAAACAAAAACAAAAACTAGGCAAACAACTGGAACAGAAACAGAATCACAGAGATGTTCATCACATGGAGCATTTTCAGTGCAAAGGGGGAGGAGAAAAATGGGGGGGCAGATACAGGGAATAAGAAGCATAATTGACAGGCATAAAATGGATGGGGAGAGGTGAAGAATGGTATAGGAAATGGAGAAGTGAAAGAACTTATATGTACAGCCCATGGACATGAACTAAATGGGGGGAATGCTGGAGGGTTAGGGGTGGAGGGTGGAGGGGGCATAAAGGGGAAAAAACGGGGAAAACTGTAATAGCATAATCAATAAAATATATGTAGTTCCACCACAGCAATATCAACGACAAATAAGCTAAGATTTATATAGGTGGGTTGGGAATCAGAGGGAAACAAGAAAGAAAGAAAAGCGTATGAGAAGCCTAGAGCAAAGAGAAGTTATTTTGACAGGATAGAGAGAGAAGGGAAACTAAGAGTCAGGAATGAAAAACCAGGCTAAGTCAGGGAAAATTAAACGTTAAACAAAAAGGAAGGAAGGAAGGGAGGGAGGGAGGAAGGGAGGGAGTGAAGGAAGGAAGGAAAGGAAGGCAGGAGGAAGGTAAAATGCAGTAGAAGAAGGGAATGGTAAAATTTGAGATTTGAAATCCAAAAGTAGTGTCTATCTAGAAATAAGACTGAAGAAATGCAACAATAACCACCTTATCCACAGCCAATGAGCAAAGATTGATAAAGGTGGAGAGAGAAGGAGGGCATTTTAAGAAAGGGAGAAGGAATGTGAGATGACTAGTGACAATCTCAAATGGTTTTGAGAGCCTGGACGGGGGAACAGTAGTAATAGTGCTGGAATAGAAACAAGGGGTAGCAAGAGAGAAAATAGAGTTTAGAACAAATATATGAAGAGGGAGGAAGGAGGCAGTAAGGAGTAAGAGAAGGGAAGAACTATATGTGAGATTGGAAATAAACTATGTTACAAAACGTGGTGCCTTATTATGCCAAACTTGAAGGGTAAGAAATGAATGTTAATCTGCTTTGCAGTAGAGAAGATAGTGTCTTGTTGTGCCTGTCTCCATTTTCTCTGCTCTGCTGGGTTTAGTACATCAGGGCCCAAGGACGAGCTGTGTAGCACAGAGTGTCTGGCTCAGGGCCTTTTTCTCCTTTTCCCTGAGGAAATGTACTCAGCAGGAGACACCTGAGCCTGACCTGGCCACTCTGTGGAGCCTATAATACAGCAGGTGGGTGTTGGGTTCGCCTGTCTGTGAAAGGCTCTGGCTGACTGGAGCAAATCTCAGGCACTCAGCTCCTGCCTTCCAGACCTGAGCCCGCTGCTCTCTCACGGGAGGTTCGGCCGGAATTCTCCACTCTGAGGTGCCCCCTGCTTGGGAGGTGTGCTGGGTGGGGTCCTCCCGTTCAGTGTTTTCTCTGCCTCTGAGTTGTGTGGTTAGCAATGCTGCTGCATCCCGCGTGTGCTCACTGGCCTGCGTGCCCGGGTCCCTGCCCAGGCCTCGGTACCTCTCAGCTCCCCTTAAGAGAGGGTCTCTCTGCCCACCCCCCTCACGCTGTAGCACCGGTCCCTGGGGGTCCTGTTCTCCATGTGCTCCCTGTCCCCAGAAGTCACAGGGTCTCTCATGGTCAGGGCTGGCCACCTGCTTACAGGCACTCCGACAATTTTACATAAAGTTTCTGAATCTTTCCTGGATGGTGTTGGGACAATCCCTCATCTACTGTAACACAAGGCAGTGACAGTGTGCGCGCTGACCCTGGTCCCTCCAGAGGTCTCAGCCTCGGACCTGCCTGTCCCCCTGGTGCTGTTTCTGGAGTCCCCACCTCCCACTCCTTCTCTCGCAGCCCCTGTGGCTCACGTGTCCTGAGCCAAGCTACAGCTGCCCGGACTCTGCAACCAGTAGTGCTGGGCTGGGCAGTGGTAGCGGCCACCTAGAAAGCCCAGCTGCGCCCCCCCCCGCCCCCCCCCCCCGCCCCGCCCCGCCCCGCCCCGCCAGTTGCCAGCAAGCAGTCTGGTTCCTGCGCACTCCTGCGCACTCCCCCACACTCTCCTCCCAGTGCGCTCTTACAGACGCTTTGAGTCTCAGCTCCGAGTTATGACTTCAAATCCATTCTGTGTCTGAGAGTGGACGAACACAGCTGCCGGCTACTCTGCCACTTTCTTGGATCTCAAGTTGTATTTTTTATGTATCTTCATATTCCATTGGCCAAACACATTGATTCTTTAAGTCTTGGGAAACCAAGTTAACAACCGGGAGAGCGCACATTCACAGCAGCTGCGATAACTATGCTTTTTGAGAAGCCTCCATACTGAACAGTATGGAGTCTTCTAAAAAATCCATTTTTTAATTGGATTGTTTATTTGTTGTTGAGTTATATGAGTTCTGTATATATATTGGATATTAACCCCCTGTTGGAGCTGTTGTTTATGATTATCTTCTCTCGTTTAGTTGGTGGCCTTTTTATTGTGTTGCCAGTTACTTTTGCTAGTTTCATATAGTCCCATTCATTTATTTTTGCATTTACTTCCCTTGCTTTTGAGGGCAAATTCATAAAATCTTCTCTAAGACCATCCATAAGTTTAGTACCTATGTTTTCTTCTTTGTAATTTGTTGTGTCAGGTCTTATATTTAGGTCTTTCATCCATTTTAAATTAATTTTTGTATGTGGTAAAGTTGCAGGATTCAAAATCAATGTATAAAAATCCACTGCATTCCTATTTACTAAAAATCAAATTTCAGAAAAAAAATTCATTTTGTATTTGCAGCAAAAAGAATAAAATATCTAGGAATAATCTTAACAAAGGATGTAAAGGTCCTATATGCTAAAAATTACAAGGTATTATTAAAAGAGATTGAAAATGACACAATGAAATGAAAGGTATCCTGTGTATATGGATTGGAAGAATCAACATATTTAAAATGTCCACACTACACAAAGCAATATATGGATGTAATTCAATCCCCATCAAAATCTCAATTAAAATTTTTAAAAATATAAAACAAATAATCATTAGATTTGTATGGAAACACAAAAGACCCCAAATAACCAAAGCAATCCTGAGGGGAAAAAAAGAATGAAGTCAGAGGTATCACACTCCCTGTCTTAAAATTATACTACAAATCAATAATCAAAACAGCATGATATTGGCAGAAAAACAGACACACAGAACAATGGAACAGAATTGAAAACCCAGAAATAAATCCATATGTATATGGGCAAATAATTTTCAAAAAAGGAGCCAAAGACATGGAATGAAAATATTCTTTATTTTTAAGAAGATATTATTTATTTACTTTTAGAGAGAGGAGAAGAGAGGATGGAAAAGAGGGAGAAAAACATCAGTGTGTGAGAGACACATCAATTGGTTGCCACTTGCATGCCCCTAGTGCAACCCAGGCATGTGCTCTGACTGGGGATTGAACCAGCGATCTTTTGGTTCACAGGCCAGTGCTCAAGTCCAGTGAGCCACACCAGCCAGGACACTGTGAGAATATTCTTAACTTTAAGAGCTCTGATGATGCAACAGTAGTAGTCTTGGTCTCCTGGCAACAGTATCCATGATACTGTGGCAAGTAGAGTGCAGAGAATGTGGGGAGATCAGTTAATGGGGAACTCTGAAGAAGAAAGTTAAGTCTTCTGGGTAGGAGTGCTGTTAAATTAACAAAGTGTGCTACCACAAGGTAAGAAATCCCATAGAAAGGGAGGCTTGATACTTTTTCTTTTAGTTTCAACTATAAGTAGACATTGAAATTGATATTAAAATTACATTTTATTAGAAAATTATTTTGTTCAACTAAGATGTATATAATGAATTTCTAGAAAATCAGTTATTTTATTAATAATTGTGTCTATAATTATGGTTATGGTAAAATTGAACTGTTAAGGTGCTTAAAAATACATTATTTTAATATTTTGACTTGTGCTAATTCAACAGTAATAGATGAGAGACATAATATAACTGATGTGTTAATGTAGTATCAAGAATTATGTTATTGACAACTCCAGGATAGGTAAATTACCAAATCTCCAAGATCAATTACCACATTGACATCACAATAAATAACCTGATATAAATTATTTTTAAAAATTTAACTTCAGACATTTCTAAAGTGAAGTATTAAAGTAAAATTCTGTACCTAATTTTATTAAGATACCAAGTGTGCTTATCTCCATTATCAGTGAAAGAAAGTTATATTCAGGTAACCTAGTATGTTTACATACATATTTTTTTCTATAATTCTGAACTTCTTTTCAAGATTTTTTCTCATAAGTTACCTCTTTTGTATAGTCTCTAGGTACCTGAAAAGTGAATTATATCTAATGGTAATAGAACAATTTAATGCAAGTAAGGATTAGAAACATTTGGATTACTACATTTAATATTACTAATAATATATTTAATTGATTTTAGTAAGGCAATTTAAAACTATCAAGGACTGAATTTTGAAATTGATTTTTAAAGAACAATATTCATCTATTTTCTCTTATGAGAACTATGTATGGGAGATATGAGAAATAGAGATATGGGGAAAAACACAAGGAACTAAATATTTCTAGTCAAGCCAAGAGAAGAAGGTATTGAAGTCAGGGAGAGATCTCCTCTTAATAAAGAGAGTTGAAAAGAGACACTAGGAAAATAAGCCACTTTTCTCATAAAAACTGCCTCTGGGGATGAATTTAAGTTGTATTTATGTTGGCAGTGATTGAAGTAGTGTGGGGAGGAGGCATTATTTGCGTGCCTGTGTGTGTCTGTGGGGGAGCAGTTGGATGGGTAGAAGTTAGGAAAGACACAGGACAGACTCTATTTGTGGGGATGAAAGGAAATTTATTTCCTGTGTTAGAAGGGAGGGAAATTTCAGGACTAAAGAGAAAGTAGTGGAGACATTGCCCTCCTGTGGTAGGTGGAACCCATGTGACTCAATACTATGGATCACCTTAAATTGTGTGAGGACAGGTTCCCATGGAAATGTTTTTATGTTACAAGGGAGACGATCCTGGGAGAAAGGGAAGTTTGTAGAGTGGGTGAATGGGACTAAAGGAATGTGTTGGGGAACGTCATTTCAGCACCCAGTTGCCTTTGGACAGCAGCAGCTTAGCAGCCTTTGCAGCTGCTGTTGCAAGTGCTTGCTCTCTGTGTTCTCTTTTTGTTTCTTCCTTGATTTCTTTCCTACCTCCCTTTTCCCCTTATTTTTCTTTTTCTTTTAATTTACATGTGTTTCTTTCTTTTGCTTTCTTTGACCACCCTCCTCTTTTTTGTGTGCATACCAGGAAGGGTCCTCCAGAGCCTCACTTTAGCAACACATCCTGCCTCCTTGTGGTTGCTCTTTGCCTGCACCGATTTGAAGAGAAGCAGCAATTGGTAAAGTGAGTTGTTGTGGCTGACGGGGTTCAGTGAGGAGAGGAACTAGCAAGTATTACTTTTTGTAAAGCTGAGACTTTTTCCTGGAGGATTCTGGTGAGTTCCTACTTTCTTGCTTCTTCAGATATTGTTCATGAATCTTGTGGAAGTTGTATATGTTGTTGGCTATAATTATTGAATCCTCTTCATTCTCCAGAGAATCTTTGATCCCTTGAGTGTTGACAGGGTTATCCATAAAGGGATAAGAGATCTGCAATGACTTGGGGAATGCTTACCTGGTTACTGAGTTTATTGTGAGAGCCATGGTGAGCTGAACAGAGTCCAGTGAAGAGGGGATGGGGTTTGGTCCCACTAGGTAGCTTTAGCTCCCAGTTTGGCCAGAAGCCTATTGCACATCAGTCTTCTCACTATCTCCATGAAGTCACTCCAAAAGGAACTAGAGTTCTCTCTGGCCAGCTCCACTCTCTGAGATTAATGGCAATTTGGAGAGTCAGGAGCCCTTTGCATTAGGTACATCAGAAGCTAAAGAAGCCTGACTTGCTGCCTGGGAAGTTCTGATAAATATCAACCTCAACCAGCCACTATAGGGAGCAGAGAGGAAGATGAAGGAGGCACTAATGCTGGGAGCTCTCACGTTTCCTATTGTAAATAGGGTTGGCACTAAACCTGAAGAGAGTTGAAAGATGATTTCTTCAGAACAGTACACACTTTTAACACAAAATCAGCAAACAACATCCCCCTGCAACACACAGAGAAAAGCAAAAACAAACACAAGAAAGTGTATGTATGTGGGTTGGGGCAGAATGGGAAGAAAGTGATCAAATTTCTCTAGAATTAGGGGCTGATGTTTAATCTGGGGAAAGGCACTTCCTTTTAAGCTTTTGAACATCACACTTTTAAATCCAGAGCTGTTCCTCTTTAAGACCTTTGTGTTCTTTTCTCTTGGTGCCTGGCATGTTTATCTTTTTAAAATTAATTAATTAATTAATTTTAGAGAGGGAAAGGGAGGGAGAGAATTACCAATGTGTGTTTGCCTCTCGCACATCCCCTATTGGGGACTTGGCCCACAACTCAGGCACGTGCCCTGACTGGGAATCGAACCACTGACCCTTTGGTTCACAGCCTGGTACTCAATCCACTGAGCCACACCAGCCAGGGGCTGGCATGTTTATCTGAATTGTCCTAATGCACCTTTCACTTGAGCTTTTCAACTCAAGAACTTTGTTTTAGCATGCTTCTACCCACATATGTATAATAATTTCACAAACAAGTTATTTCCCTATTCATCAATGACAAGATACTGGGAATTCATGTCAATACTAAGTCAGTAAGAACACTGGCTATTAGAATTGGAAACAGAGCTAAGCAAAGCATTTGAAAAGAGATGGTCATAAGCAGAGAGAATGACAGACCAGGATATGAAAAATGCTGGAACATAAACTATATGCCTGCCTTGTTCTGGGTCTAAATAGAAACTTTGAACACTTCTACCATCTTTTGGTACAGGAGAAATTGATGTTCTCCTTCCCTTCCCTCCACTGGGCCAAACCAATTATAATAAGCCCAATAACACCTCTGAGCACTTCACCACTCCTAGTAATTGAAAATAAAGTTATTACACATATGTTAACATAATTAAAACATTATTTTTAAAATTAAGGAAATTTAAACACCTTTTTCTCAACCTTCACAATTATCTGACATAAGAGGCTATAAATTTGGAAAATAACTCATTCATTTCATTAGTAGAATCCTAGACGAGTGAATATTTGCAACTTTAAAAGTTTTTTAACTAACCTAAATTGGGACTTTTTTTGGAAAGTCTTCACTTTTGGAAACTTTTTAATTAAATATTTTATTGTTCTTTTACAGTTGCACCAATATTTCCCCCCTTGCTTAGCATCAGTAGTGAGTTGATGCATTCTTCAAACCAAATTTGAAAATGACTAATGCTGAAAGTTAACTGATATTGAGAATTCCCTGCTGAATCTTTAAATGTTATGGACTTGTAATATCAACAATGCATTGTAGTGTAAGTGGTACAGTGTTTTGTGATATAAGTATTATTCCAGGACTCAAGCACTATGGTCAATCATATAAAAATTATATGTATACAATAATGAAAGCTTCACTGAAGCATTCAAATAGCTTAATCTTCCCATGAGTTCCTCATGCTTTTTCAAATCTGTTAAAATATCACACATCAATATTATAAATCTAAATTAAACACTGCATAAAATAAATATTGGAATGTTTAAAAACTTTGCAAATGTACAGCTTCCCTTTAAATATTTATACTTTTTATTTAAAACATTCATCCTTTGCCATATGTGAACCTAAAATATATTTTAAGATTGCTTTGTAATTAAATCTTTTGAATTTAATGGGCTAATAGAAAAACTCACAAGGAGGATAGACAAATACTTCATTTTTAGTCAGCAACTTTTAGTCAAGATATTTATTTTGAAAAAATTATAAAATAGATGTCTATTTAGAACAACTGACAAACACATTGTGATTACGGTGTTCATTAAAAGAATGTTGTTATAGGTTGCCCACAGAGCTTAATGTTAATACTAGTTCTTATACAGAGAATGTATTTCCTTTAAAATATTTTTCATTTACAATTAGACTCAAAACACAGGTTTATTTATATGTTTCCTTGTAAGCAAAACCTACTCAGATTTTGGTGGAATAAAGAACCAATGGATATAATTGAAAGGGAAAAATGGTTCTTTAGAAATTTTTAACTTCCATTTTAACTTATACACATTTTAAAACTTTAGTCATCTCAGAAACAATATTGCTACAGAAGTTTCTGAGATGTTATTGCCTATGTTTTTTTCTAGGATTCTTATGGTTTTGAGTCTTAACATTTAAGTCTTTAATCCATTTTCAGTTTATTCTTTGTGGAATGTAATAAACAAGCAAAATAGAGACAGAGTCATAGATAAAGAGCAGGCTGACAGCTCTGGGGTGGGGGAGTTGGAATGGAGTATCAAGCAAAAAGGGAAAAAATAAGAGAAAACTCATGGCCATGGACAACAGTGTGGTGATTGTGGGGGATGGGCAGGGGGGGCTGAATGTAGAAGAGAGTATGGGGTGGATAAATGGTGCTGAAAAAATAAATTAAAATGAAATAAAGAGAAATATATAGGGAACCAACAGTGAAGGGAAGGAAACTGGGACTCAAATCAATGATTTGGAACAAAAGGAAGAAATAAACATCCAACCAGAAGAGAATGAAAAAACAAGAAATCAAAAAAAAATGAGGAGAGGCTTAGGAACCTCCAAGACAACTTTAAATATTCCAACATCCAAATCATAGGGGTGCCAGAAGGATAAGAACAAGAGCAAGAAGTTGAAAATGTATTTGAAAGTATAATGAAGGAAAATGTCCCCAATCCAGCAAAGGAAATAGACTTCCAGGAAGTCCGGGAAGCCAAGAGAGTCCCAAAGAAATTGAACCCAAGAAGGAAAACACCAAAACACATCATAATTAGGTTACCCAAGATTAAAGATAAGGAGAGAATCTTAAAAGAAGCAAGAGGAAAGGAGGGAGTCACCTACAAAGGAGTTCCCATTAGACTATCAGCTGATTTCTCTACATGCAAGAAGGGGCTGGAAAGAGGCAAGAACCTACATCCAAGAGTATTCTATCCAGCAAAGTTATCATTTAGAATAGAAGGGCAGATAAATTGCTTCCCAGATAAGGTCAAGTTAAAGGAGTTCATAATTAATAAGCCTTTATTATATAAAATGTCAAAGGGACTTATCTAAGAAAAAGAAGAAGATCAAAAATATGAACAGTAAAATGACAAGAAACTCAAAACTATCAACAACTGAACCTAAAAAAAAAACCCTAAAACTAAGCAAACAACTAGAACAGGAATAGAATCACAGACATGGAGGGTTATCGTGGGGAGGAGCAGGGGGCTATGGGGAGGGAAAAGTACAAGGAATAAGAAGCATAACTGGTAGGCACAAAATAGACAGGAGGAGGTCAAGAATAGTATAGGAAATGGAAAAGCCAAAGAACTTATATGTACGACCCATGGACATAAACTAAGGAGGGCGATTGCAGAGTGGAGGGGGGATAAAGGGGAGGAAAAAAATTGGAACAACTGTAATAACATAATCAACAAAAATATACTTAAAAAATAAAGTGAATGTAAAAAAACTTGAGCTGTCTCATTTTTTAAAATTTCAGCTATCACAAGCATAAATTAGTATGACAGATATAGTCTGCCTCAATGTGTTGTAACTGAGAATCTTTTTTTTTTTAAGATTTTATTTATTTTTAAAGAGAAGGGAAGGGAGGGGAGAAAGAAGGGAAGTGAAACAACAATGTGTGGTTGCCTCTTGCGCACCCTCTACTGAGGACCTGGCCTGCAACCCAGGCATGTGCCCTGACAGGGAATCGAGCCAGTGACACTTTGGTTCACAGGCCCGCACTCAATCCACTGAGCTACACCAGCCAGGGCCAACTGAGAATCTTTATTCAGAGATTAGACTACATAAGATCAAGTGTGTGAGTGTGTGTGTGTGTATGCCAATATATATACACATATATATGTACATCTCATATATATACATATATATGTACATTTATAATTATAAATGTACATATATATGTATATATATATTATATATATATATATTCTGTCCAGAAGGTATGCAGCCATGTAATATGAAAAACAGACATTTACTGAAGAAGATACAAGATACAAGAAACATTGTACATAGGACAATGACACCTCAGTCCCCTTCAAAGGAGGCACCTTGGGACCTCACACAGTTCTCCCAATCGCCATCGGCTGCCCCGTCGTATTTTCTTGAATCTCATTGACAGTCTGAAATCTCTTTCCTTTCAAAGGTGATTTTAGTTTGGGGAGAAGCCAGAGTCACAGGGTGCCAAATCTGGGCTGTTGGGGTGGTGGACTGAGTCACATGGATGATTTGATCTTTCACCAAAAAACTCCACATGAGACATGATGCATGAGCAGGCGTGTTGTCATGATGAAGCTGCCAATCACTAGTTGCCCATAGCTGCAGCCTTCTGAACCATCCAAATAGTTTCCACAGAGCAATGTTCAAGCTTGAGACAAAAATTGGATGCAGATTCGTTGCTCTACTCAGTCATTTTGAATGTGACAGCCACACAGTACATGTGGTCACTGAAAGGCATCTACTGCCCCCACTGACTAGGACAGGGAAGTTATTGTTCACGCATGCGCATTCCAGTCCACTCTCCTTGGCTGTCAGGTTACATTGATGTTGCAGAACCCCTCCTCATTATATTAACAATGGCTGGACTTCTTCTGGACGGATATATATATATATGAATACACACACACACACACACATGCGATCATTTATGATAGATGCTGGTACCAGTTAGACTTGTATTTTAGAATCCTAATGCAAACTTTATAAAGGCTTTCTATTACCTTTAATTTTTAGGTGAGAAAATAGTATTGGGCTGTTAAAATATAAAGAAAAACATTCACTTTGATTAGAATTATCTACATTACTCGATGTAATACTTTAAATTAAATAAAAATAGCCAAATTATGAGGGACTAGGTACTACTATTGGGACAACGGTTCCTTTTCTTTCTCAGTTTTCTTTAGATTAGGGGTGGTTAAAATATGGTTTTCTAATCAGTATCATCAGCATCACCTGGGAAGTTGAAACGTTGGTATAAATGCAAATATTTATGCCCACCTCTGATCTGAACAAGAAATTTTGGAGGTTGGACCCAAAAATCTATGTGTTTACAAACTCTCTATGTAATCCTGATATATGCTAAAATCATCCCCCCCCCCTCTCTGTCTGTCTCTCTCTTTCTCTCTCTTTCTCTCTCTCTCTCTCTATAATTTGTAGGACTGCTGGCCAGGGTTCATCGTATTATTTGTATCTTTGTATGTAATATTTATCAAAGAGCTCTATTGTTGCTGTTTCGCTCCCTGCAGCTTCTCTGGTTAGTTTATGACTTTATTTAGTGATAACAAGAAAATTCCTATCTTTGTATATATTTAGCAAAGAACTGCATTGTTCCTTTTTTGTTCCCTGCAGTTTCCCTGGTTGATTCATGCGTTTATTCAGTAGCAAGAAGAAAATTCATATTTTCGCTGGAAGACTTACTGAAGGATCCACTAAATCATCTAACTAATTCAACTACATTACCTCCTTGAAAGTAATCCCTCCAAGGTAAGTTTTAAGCTTTCCTCATTCTCTCTGGAAATATATTCTAACATTAATACAAATATGAAAACGGCAGCTAACTTTTTCTTGTCCTCCCATAGTCAGAAGGACCACAGGGGGACAGTTGGGAGAACAATTATACCTTTTTATATTGACTACAGACATCTATTTGCAGTACTTTGTGAAATCCTGGCAACATAATTGTTTTGGCTTGCACTCTCAGTGAGTTTATCCAGTTGAATAAAGGAAACCACTATGCTTTTAGTGTTTACTATAGTCTGATACATTATCGGCACACTAATATTAGTTAACCTAGATGGGAAAAGGGATTGCTTTAAGGGTAAATTGGCAGAAGGCAGAGTCAGAACAAGATTTTATATGCTCTGCCAAATAGGGAACTACTGCTGATAATACACCTTTGGAAAAGAATAATTGGGAATTTCAGATTTTGTGCATGTGTTTGGGTTTATGTAGAAAATTATTCAAGGATTTCTGCCTTAAATTTGAGGTTTAGTCCATAAAAATATAGCTTTGTACTTTATCCTCAAAAAACACAGTTTCAGTAGCTAAGAACTGTAACTACACCCGAGACAGATACATACGCAATGTGGTGGATTTGTTGGAGTCTTCTCACTTTAATATGACAGTCATCCAAAGTTTGTATTCAGCCATGCTTTTTGTTTCAGCAATTGAAATTAAAGTTTTGTAATTTTGTCTTTGATATAGTATAAGTATTTCACTGTGCTGTATGAGGTATAACTGTTAAATCTTGAGCCATACTCCACACGTGAAGACAAGTCTTATAATTTTAATGTCATATTTGAAATTTGTACTTATAACATTGTATTATATTATGTATTATGTGAAAATAAATAGTAGATGCATAAAGAAGCATAACATTACTCTCAGATCTTAATTTTCCATGTTAATAGAGGAGAGCATGATAGATGTGTGTAGAGATTTCAGATCAATATAAATCACTTACTTGCAACATGTATTTCATTATATTTTTTTGCTCATATATGTGTCTATGTGTATACATATTTGTGTGTGTGCCACAAATATATTATCACAGAGAATAATGTGTCACATTTATTTTCATAATAATGCTTATTTTCTAAGGCTATTTTTTAATTCTAATTTAATTTTCTGTGAAATATTTACAAAATGAACTCTCTCATGCTCTTGGATTACAAATGTTATATATTGCTTTTGAACTATGCCATCATTATGCTATTCTGTCAGTGGGGTCTAACACAGAGCAATGCTATGTTGATCTCCCTTAAATTCATGACAGTGAACCTCAATGATGTATTATGATTATCTCATGAACAAAATTTTAACACCAGACAATTACAAGCATTATAGTATTTACATGAATAAAGATTGAAAAAGGCCACCATTTTACATGAAAAATAATTCTAATTCTAATAAATCCCTGATAATGTCTGTTTGCAGGCACTAATGCATCTAACAATTTTGAAATCAAAGTGGCTTAATTTCACTTGTAGATTTAACTACAATTAGATGCACTGATAATTTACTTCCTAGTATTAGTTTGATTTATTTTATGTTGAGAATAAGTCTATTTTTAACTTTTTCCCTTTTTTATTTATTGTTGTTCAGTTGTAGTTATTTTTAACTTTTTCATACACTTTGGGTATAACAGTGATTTCATGAGGCTGACATTTCCTCCCAATATTCTGCTTGCTTTCCAGTTGACTTACAGTCTTCAAAATGTCTGAAATTGCATTCAGCAATCTCACTTGGGATCAAGTTGTAATACTGGATCAAGTGTTAGATGAAGTAATTCCAATTCACGGAAGGGGGAATTTTCCCACATTAGAGGTAAAACCAAAAGATATCATTCATGCTGTAAAAGATCAACTGATAGAGCAAGGAATCATTGTTAAAGATACCCGACTGAATGGTTCCATTGCAAGTTACGTACTTGCAAGCCACAATGGAATCACCTATAAGGATCTGGATATTATTTTTGGTGTTGAACTACCAAATGATCAAGAATTTCATGTTGTTAAGGACATAGTTCTAGGTTGTCTACTTGACTTTTTACCAAAAGGTGTAAAAAAGGAAAAAATCACCCTAAGGATCATGAAAGAGGCTTATGTGCAGAAGATGGTCAAAGTTTGCAATAAGTACGATCGTTGGAGTCTCATCTCTCTTTCAAATAATAATGGGAAGAATGTAGAGCTCAAATTTGTGAATTCACTCAGACGACAGTTTGAGTTCAGTGTAGATTCATTTCAAATTCTTTTGGATTCCATGTTAGATTTCTACTGTGACAAAAATGCTAAGCTAGCCCAAGAATCCTATCCTGTTGTGGTAGCTGAAAGCATGTATGGAGATTTTCAAGAAGCAATGATGCATTTGCAAAACAAGCTTATAGCTACCAGAAAACCTGAAGAGATTAGAGGTGGTGGCCTTCTGAAGTATAGCAACTTGCTGGTTCATGACTTTAAGCCAGCTTGTGAAGCACAAATCAAGAACCTGGAACGTTACATGTGTTCTAGATTTTTCATTGATTTTCCTGATGTAGGAGAACAGCAAAAGAAAATTGAATCATACCTCCACAACCATTTCACAGGTGAAGAAAAGAGCAAGTATGAGTACCTTATGACCTTGCGTAGAGTTGTGAGTGAAAGCACTGTTTGCCTCATGGGTCAGGAAAGAAGACAGACGATCGATATGATTACCTTTATGGCTTTAAAAGTACTGGGAGAACAGAATATTCTACCCAATACAGACCATGTAACTTGTTTTTATCAGCCTGCTCCATACTTTACTGGTGAGGGACACTATCCTCCTTATTATGGAATACCTGGACTACCACCGCCTATTTTCTTTCGGCCATACTACCCAATGAACTTTTATATGCCAAATAATATGAAGTAAAAAACGTGCAACAGAAACTTTGCTTTAATTAAACACCTCTTAAAAAGCAGGTTTCCAAATTCCATAAAATTGAAGATCTATTTTCATTTTTGCATTGTTACCAAATATTTTCCATCAATTCTAGCCTGAACATTATAGTAAATAATCATCTGTGAACTTACCACTTCAAATGACTTTCAAATGTTATTGATTACCTATAATACTTTTAAGATACAATGGACCACTTAACATTATTTTTAAATATTACTACTGGTGACTTTCAAATTTGCTGTGACAAATATGTTAGGCAGGCCTATGTCTTTCATTAAAGTGTAAAAGAACAGACTCATGGTTTAAAATTGAAAGGTAAAGACAAATGCCAGCATTTGGTCAATTCCTTTGTTACATTCACTTCATTTTTTTTCTAGTAAATGTTACTGTCAGTGGATTTTCAATACTTAACAGAAATGACTAATTTCAAAAACAACAGATGTAGAAGACATTAAAATCCTGGACTTGCAAGCTTTTATTTTGTTTATCATTTAAATGGGTTTAGATACAAAATCTTACGATTGTTTGAAGGAACATTGGAAAAATGATACCGGAAAACACTAGGCATTAGTAATTTACCAACAATCAAGTTAATTTGTGGATTTGAAGAAGAATATCATCTGGCTGTAGAATTACTAATGTGACTAGTTATAGAGTTATCTTGATTTTCTGCCAAGTAAGTTAAAAAGAATGAAACTGACCAACTCTTGATATGAAAGCTTATCATCATCCATTACATAGAGACTTTAAATGGCAAATTGCCAAAACAGGCAGAGTTTTTAGTCATGGCATTTATCATTTTTATGACCTACTTGGGAAGCATCTTAATATATCTGGAGACATTCAGTATTAATAAATGAAAATATTTTAAAATAACTAAGTGAAGCATGTTTTTTTTATTTTGACCTTACCAAAGATAAGTTTCTAGTGTGCCATTCAAGTGCCTTCTATGTGAATTTTTCCATAACACCAATTTACTCAACAATTGCTTATATTCATCAGGTATGTGAATATCTACACATTACAGTCCATCAAATATACTGCCATCAAATCTACCAGTGGGAGTAAAACAGTATTTTATTTGTATAATGAAGAAAATAATCCATGACAAATATTATCTGGTGTGATAGAATGGGAACTGTCCTGAATGAATATAGATAAGGCCATCAGAAAACTTCAATATTTTTACTTGCTTCTAATTTTTTATAAGTATCCATGTCAGTTTTCACTAACAATTCCAAGTTTTTCCATCACAACATCATCCAGCAGGCATATTATGAGAATTTGTCACTTGTAGACTGTGCTTAATCTGTCTTCGCTGTATTAGAGTATGGGACACAAGAAGTATACCAAATATGGCATTTTCAGATAACCAATGTTTTTCAGATGTTTTATACCATAGCATCACTGCCTAGCATATATGTTATATATATTCATACATATATGTATATAAAATGTGTGTATGTGTGTATATGTGTATATATATATATAAAATAATTATTATTTTATATATATATATACACATATACACACAAAATCAGTCACACAATGCTGAGGCTTTAAAACATACGGATTCATCTCCTTGCTTGGCACAAATAAATATTTAATGAATGCTTTTTTAAGGAGAAAATTCAGTAATCTGTTGACAGAATTTATTAGATAAAAATGATTGATCTTTCTGCCTTAAGTATACTCTTTAGTGTTCAGTTTGTGAGAGTACCTAAAACTTGTGCCTAAAACTGGAATATATGCTGTATTAACAGAACCAAAAATTACTCCAAAAGATATAGGAAAAGTATGTAGGAATAAAAGAAGTATGATAGTGATGAGTTATGGGTAAAGGCTTAATATTCTCCAGAGTAGCATTTAATGCTGAATAAGCACAATACTGAAACTTTTGGAAACACCTTATCTCCCATATGCACCCATAGTTTCCTTTCATCCTATTGCTAATTTCAACTCCTTCTCTAAAAAACAAATTTCCCATGGTATTCTCCTAAAGCTTTAAATCCTGCTGGGAGAATGGCCTTCTTCCTCCTAAAATTTTATGCATGTGTTTCCATTATAGTAATAAAAAAAAGCTTACAATTGGCATTTAAGATTTTCTCCAGAAAGACTCCAAACCTGTTGAATGGAAATGGTATCACTAAAGAGGAAGCTATAGCTTTATCTCTCATGGCTTTCTTGAAATAGATACTACCACTAAGCTATGCTGTCCTTTGCTCCCAACCAAGCAGGAGGACAACATTAAAAAAACTGTTAGATATAGAATGTGTGTTCAATCCCAAATTGAAAAATAATGATTTATAAAATATTTTTTAAAATAAAAACTGGTAGTAGATAGCCATTGACATTTAAAATTTCTGTTTTAAAAGTTTTTTTTAAATGTTCATCTCCCTCCAGTAAAATTAGTCAACCCAAACATATATTAGTAGATATTTGAATAAAGAGTATTGCAAATGATGTTCTTTAAGCCTTACACATGACCTCCTTGAACAAAGGGATTTCTACATACATAAATACGGCTTGGGGAGTTTTGTTAGAATATTTAGAGACACAGTATTAAACACCTTAAAAAAGCAATGGTTGCTTAGGCAGTGAACTCCAAACAACTACTGTCTTATTGGAACTTTTCCAGATTTATTATCAGGTAAAATGCTTTCAGATAGTTTCAGCTAGTAAAAAATGAAAATTATAACAGTTTTAAGGTTAAAAATCAGCTTTTAAAAGTACCTTAAATACATTTGTAAAGTGAAAGGCATCATCTTCTAGGTATATAGTTTATATACTAAAACAGAAACCATGCCATAGAGGTTATCTGCTTTAGAAATGTAGAGGACTGTGTTACGCTGTCAATAATTTTACGTGAAATTCAGTGTCTGTTTACTTAGTCAAGGAAAGTACCTCTGTAGAATGGATATACACATTATAATCTTTACAGTTTACAGAAAGAGAGCAGGTAATTAATTTTCCTGAAAAGCAAGTTGTTTCTGGTTGTTTATTTTTATCCTCACCCAAGGACATTGCTTATTGATTTTAGAGAGAGGACAAGAGGAGGAGAGAAACATCAACGTGAGAGAGAAAAACATCATTTATTTGGTTTCCTCTCACATGAGCTCTGTCTGGAATCAAACCTGAGACCTTTGGGTTTATGGGATAAAACTCCAAACAACGGAGCCACATGGGTCAGAGCTGAAGAGCAAGTTTTTAATTCCTCCTCTTTTTCTTCTACCTTTTCCTTGTTTACTAAAATGATACCTCTCTGTGCTCACAGTGATAAGATATAAGAAAGAAGTGAGGTCTAGGGGCAATTTAATATGGCTTATATTATACCAAAAAATAAAATGGCACTTTTCCTAGTTTAGTTTTTAGTGAAGGGAGAGTCTGGAAATGTCAGACTTACTGACCCAAGATAGAATTGTGATCATAGATGGCCCTTTCTAGAGTAAAGCTTTGAAGTATGCATTGTGGAGAATTCAATTTTAAGACCACTGATTTTTCAAGGTTTCTCTAAACTAGGATATACTAACAACACTTTAATTCAAAGGTCATGATTCTAGAGATAAACATTAACTTTTCAGTTCTTTAAGAACCCTAAAATTCTGGGCAACTAAATGTGAAATTACTTACATGGCCTACTGTATCACTCAGAGTTCAGACTGGTGTAAGTATAAATATTTTTTAGTAAACAGTCAGAATCATTATTAAGCATTGTTATGTGCTTTTGTATAATTCTTGGGAATTTTTTAAAGTTAGATAAGTTGAATTTAGTTTCTTTTCTTATTTTTTAACTTTTTATTGTTATTCAAGTACAGTTGCCTCCATTTTCAACTAGTATATTTAAAAATTATAGGTTAAATCAATTAAACTTTTTTTAAAAGCCACATACCAATTTAAATTTAATGCATAAAATTATATGTCAAAGTATACAAACTTACAAAAACTGTTTAATTCCTATAGAATATTACATTAAATATAAACTATTAATAGATGATTTACCTTCACTAATTATAATGCAGTATCACATTTATTGAAAAATTTCAGTATATTTCATCTATTTCACTCAAAAATAACGTGTTGGAAATAACTGGTTAGATTATCTGAAATTTTCAGATCTCAGTCCATTCTGACTGCATGATACTGTCCTATGACTATTTTTTCAATTTGTCTTTAAGTTCCCAATTTATGAAGGACTAATGCTAAAATACAAGGTAGGATAGCAAAATCTTAATTGATCTTTTTTTATTGTTGTTCATTTACAGTTGTCCTTTAAATAAAGATATTCTGCTGTTTTAAAACAAATCCCACATATCTGAAAAATACATCTACTTTATATCCAACCACTGTTACTAGATTTAATTGAAAAATAAAGTTTCATTTTGACAGCTTGTGGCTAATTGTTTCATCTCACATAGTCCCTGTTTAGATTGAGTGAAATCGGTAACTTCTAGTTTGAAAAGTGTTTTTAGAAAGTTTTTTCTTTAGCCCGGGCTGGTGTGGCTCAGTGGACTGAGCACCAGCTTGCAAACCAAAGAGTCTCTGGTTCGATTCCCGGTTGGGGCACATGCCTGGGTTGCTGGGCCAGGTCCCCAGCAGGGGGTGCATGAGAGGCAACCACACATTGATGTTTCTCTCCCTCACTTTCTCCTTCCCCTCTCTCTAAAAATAAATAAATAAAATCTTTAAAAAAAAGAAAGTTCTTTCTTTAAAGTTCTTCCGTATGTTAAATGAAAGTTTCAACCTACAAAGCAAAGAATTAAGGCAATTACTCAAATAATTGTGGCCAGAAACATGTCACTAAGTAATTAACAAGGAAAAGTGGATTTAAGTTATGTGCCAGATCAAAAATAACTGTTGGATATGAGAAAAGTCCTACAATACCATTTCACTAGATGTGGAACAAGTCATCCAATAAAAATAAATTTAGTTAGATTTGAATTCAAAGCTTAGCAAATATATTAAAACCATAAGTTTTTATCTTAAAGGTGTGTTTCAAGCTTTAATTCAAATCTAATTTAATTTAATTCCAATTGTTTAGCATTAAAGAAAATATCAGTGGAAGGAATTATTGTCACTGGGTGGGCAATGGAAATGTAAACATCTAAATGAAGTTGCCCAGCACCCAGTAAAATTGCTGGTATGATTTCCTGCACTAAGTCAAGTAGACAGATGTACATATTAACTAAACAATTCAGCATTTTAAGAAAACTGTGAATATCAATACAGCCTTATGAATGTTTTAGGTGCCTTTTCAGCCTTCTAGTTTACATCACCAGTTTTAGTCTTTTACTGCGAAAATTTTGAAGTGTTCTCCAGAATTTACTGTGTTTCTGTAAATAAAAGCTTTAAGAGTATTAAAAATATTCCATTAAGTGATGACCGAAATGTCCAAGTTGAATGAATAGTGTATCTTTTTTTTAATGTTGACTATATGTTAAATCATATAGTTAATTTTTACATATTATTGCTCATTATAATGTGTGTACTATTTTGGAAAATGTATGTTACTGTTGACAAAAACATTAATGTTATATGAACACTTCAAGATCTTTTTGGTACTATTTTTAAATGGATGATAATTGTGCTCTTATTATTCATCTAATAGCTCTTGTCTTATATTTGCTTTGTCTCATGCTTTTGTGCACTGTGTGGAAAAAGCACTACAGAGATTGTATTACTAAATAAGTTTTTGAAATAAAAATCACTTTGTATTTTAAAATGTTTACATTATACTTTATTGACAGTTGTCCTGATTTTTCCCCCTTTGTCCCCCCTCCACCCAGCAGCCCCCACTCCCTCAGGCAATCCCCCACTATTATTCACATCCATGGGTCATGCTTATAAGTTCTTTAGCTGCTCCATTTCCTGTGCTGCACTTTATACCCCCAGGGCTATTCTCTAACTACCTATTTGTACTTCTTAATTCCCTCACCTCTTCATCCATTCCCCCACACCCTCCTCACATCTGGCAACCTTCAAAATGTTCTCCGTATCCATGGTTCTGTCTCTGTTCTTCTTGTTTGCTTAGTTTGTTTTTTAGACTCAAATGTTGATAGATATGTATTTTGCCATTTTATTGTTCATAGTTTTCATATTCTTTTTCTTAAATCACTCCCTTTAACATCTCATATAATACTGGTTTGGTGATGATGAACTCCTTTATCTTTACCTTGTCAGGGAAGTGCTTTATCTGCCCTTTGATTCTAAATGATAGCTTTGCGGGGTAGAGCAATCTTGGCTGTAGGTCCCTGCTTTTCATCACTTTGAATATTTCTGGCTGCAAAGTTTCTTTTGAGAAATCAGCTGACAGTCTTATATGGGAATTTCCCTGTGGGTAAGTAACTTATTTTCTTTTGCTGCTTTTAAGATTCTCTCTGTATCTTTAACCTTTGGCATTTTAATTATGATGTGTCTTGGAGTGGGCCTCATTGCATCCATCATAATTGGAACTCTCTGTGCTTCCTGGATTTGCATGTCTATTTCCTTCACCCAGTCAGGGAAGTTTTCTTTCACTATTTTTTCAAATAGACTTCCAATTTCTTGCTCTTTCTCTTCTCCTTCTGGCACCCCTATGAGGCAAATGTTGGACCTCTTAAACTTGTCCCAGAGGCTGTTTATACTATCCTCATTTTGTTGGATTCTTTTTTCTTCTTGCTGTTTTGCATGGTTGTTTTTTGCTTCCTAATGTTCCAAATTATTGATTTGATTCTCAGCTTCACCCATTCTACTATTGTTTCCCTGTAAATTGTTCTTTATTTCAATTAGTGTATCCTTTGTTTCTGACTGGATCTTTTTATGCTGCTGTGGCCCTCACTAAGTTCCTCAAGCATCCTTATAACTAGTGTTTTGAGCTCTGCATCTGAAAGATTGCTTATCTCCATTTTGTTTAGCTTTTTAAGTTTTGATCTGTTCTTTCATTTGGGCCATGTTTCTTTGTCTCTTCATTTTGGCAGCCTCCCTGTGTTTGTTTCTATGTATTAGGTAGAGCTGCTTTGACTCCCTGTCTTGGTAGTGTGGCCTAATGTAGTCGGTGTCCTGTAGGGTCCAGTGGCACAGCCTCTCCTATCACCCAAGTTGGGTACTGAAGATGAGCCCTTTGTGTGGGCTGAGTTCACCTTCCTCTTGTAGTTGAGCCTTGGTTGCTGCTGTTAGATCAATGGGAGGGATTTACCCAGGCCAGTCAGCTGCAAGGATTGGCTGTGACCACTCACCACCAACCCCTGCCATCCTTGGAGAATCAGCTTTGCAAGGGCAGGGTTGTGGTGTTCCAGTGTGGTCTGTAGCTGTCCACTGGGTGTGCAGGCCCGGGGGTCTCCCAGGAGGTGCGGGCAAAGGTCAGCCCCTACCTGTGTTCTGCCCAGGGCCTCCCTGTCTGAACTATAAAGCAATCTGAGAGACCTGCTACTCGTGCTGGGCTTGGGGAATCCTGGAGAATCCTGGATTCACACCCACACAGCAAAGCCAAGGTTTGAAGCTAGTCTGGCTGGTGCTAGTGGCAGGCCTGGGGCTCACTGAGGCCAGGTGTTGCTTGTCTGAGAGGATTTAGGAAGGTGTGCAGCATGAGCCAAGACTGGCCATTCATATGGAGGAGCAGTTCATAAGTTGGGTGGGGCAGAGTCTCTGGGTGTCTCCAAGGCTGGTCATACAGTGTTAGCCAGGTTAATGGCGTCTCAGATATGGTACCAGCTTGTTGGTTCTGTGGCTTGGTGGCTCTGTGGAGGGTTTAGAAAAGGGGCAGTGACCTCTGCTCATCCTGATGCCAGACACTTCAGTTTCTCCCTGTATGCCACTGGTGCCTTTCAAGCTGCTACCCTGGTGCTGGAGCTCAGAGGGAGTGAGTCTGAGTAGATGAGTCTGTGTGTGGGTTCTTTAAGAGGAACTGCTTGGGGCTCCAAGTTTCTTCAACCAACTCAATCCCTGCTGGTTTTGTAGCTATAAGTTGTAGGGACTTATCTTCCTGGCACTGGAACCCTGGGCTGGGGGGCCTAGTGTGGGGCTGTGACTCCTCACTCCCAAGATATCCCTCCTGAATTTGTATCTACCACTTGCGGGTGTGGGACCAGCCCGTTCTGTGTCTGCGCCCCTCCTACCAGTCTGGATGGCTGTGGTTTCTTTAATTCCATAGTTATCAGACTTCTATTCAACTTGATTTCTGATGGTTCTGAGTGATGGTTGTTCTATATTTTAATTGTAATTTTTTTCATTTTCCTTTTATTTTTTTTATTGTTCAGTTACAGTTGTCTGCATTTTCTCCCCACCCCTCCACCCCACCCCAGCCATAACCACCTCCCTCCTCCACCTCCACCCTCCCCCTTGGTTTTGTCCATGTGTCCTGAAAACCCTTCTCCCCACTGTCCCCTCCCCTCTCCCCTCTGGCTATTGTTACATTGTTCTTAACTTCAATGTCTCTGGTTATATTTTGTTTGCTTTTTTCTTCTGTTGATTATGTTCCAGTTAAAGGTAAGGTCATATGGTATTTGTCCCTCACCAATTTTTATGTGGTTGTGGGAGGAGGCAAGCCATGTCTGCCTATGTTGCAATGTTCGTTTTTGAAATAAAATCCCTTTGAAACAAGTAGTGTTGTGCCTATTTCAAAATGGGTAAATGCCTATTATTTCAAATATCACGAAATGAATTGTTTGCAGTGTGTTGAAAAAGTACTTAGAAAAAACTGTACCCTGAAATTTGTATGGAATCCCCATTGATAATAAGAAGGGACTGACTTTCAGTATAATATGGCTTTATATAATTGACTTTCACCATTAATAATAGATTAACCAACGGATAACACAAATTGCATAGCCTAATCATATAAAATTGTTTGTATTCATTCATTTATCCCAAACTTCATTTGATTTTACATTACTAAAATTTACTTATCTTCTCCCTCTCAAATAAATGGTATGCACAATACATTGGATAAGAACATAATTGGTTGTGAAACAAATAAAATGCAGAGTATCACTCAAGTGAGTCAAAACAGTCAAAACGATATGACACTGTGTTGAATCCTCTCTCTGTCTCCTTCTCTCTCTCTCTCTCTCTCTCTCTCTCTCTCTCTCTCATACACTCATACACATACACACACACACACACACACTACCATACATTTGGCACAGCCATATAGCATTTCTACTTAGGTCAATGTATGCTGACCACATATCCAAACAAGGATGTTAAGTGATCACTCTGTGGAATGAAAAGTAGGTTAGAATACAACATTTATTAGAAGAATAAAGAACTATGGTAAAAGTGATCAGGAAGATTAAATAGTACTAGATATGGTTTGCTTTCTACAGCTTTATCAACTCTGTAAAGGATTAAGTATCTTATGTGAAATCTAGAGCAGTATATCAGTAAATTACCCTTATGTTAAAGATGGCATATTTTCTCTATATAATGTAATTATCAGATTACTAAAGCTTAAAGTAAATATATACAATTACAATTAAAAAACTAAAAACCACCAACAGAATGAAGACAGTTTTTAATGCTATAATATGAATTGTGCTTTGTCTGGTACTTTAAATTTTATCAGAAAACATAGATATTATTCACTAAACTAAAAATAACCAACTTTAAATTTCTTAACAAATATAAGCCAAAATATTCCTGGTTTTGTTGCACAATGTATTCCTTGTAATTTTCCAGTGAAATCATGGGTGGTATTTAAAAAGGGCTCCATTGTATTCATATAATATATTTTATCAGCAATGTAACATTTTTACTAGTACAAATGAGACACATTTAGTTTGGGACCCCTGACAATGATGCCATTCAGGCGCTTGTCCTTCCCCCACGTTATTTCCAATGTTAAAACAAAGTAGAGACACATTATTGGTCTATGTGCTCTCATTCGTGTCCAAGTCAGGTCTGGTCCTTACTAGGAATATCTAAAATTATCTACTTGCATGATTTCTTTAAAGGTATAATTTAATTTTTCTTAAAAATTTTAAGAATAGTTTACATGGTTAAAAATAACTGAAGACAAAAATATGACAAGTAGTATTCTATTGCCAATCACTGCTCACATTCCAAGGTGTCCATCCCAGTTGTCTTTATATTCATTTCATATCCTGTGATGAATACTAATATTCATATTCTCCATTTCTAAAATCACAATTAGTTGCCATGGAAAGAACTACATTAAAATTATAATTTCAACAGCATGGTCAAACAAATTGGACAATGAAACAAAAACTCATAGACAGAGACAGCAGTATGCTGTTTACCAGAGGAAGGAGTGGGGTGAAGTAGAAAAGGTAAAGTGAGTTAACTACATGATGATGGAAGGAGATTTAGAAATCAACTACACTCTGTTCTACCGGCTGAACTATTGAAGGGACTACGGAAGGAGATTTGTCTTTGAGTGGTGGGAACAACAGTACAATATACAGACTATATAACATAGAAATGCACACTTGAAACATATATAATCTTATTAACCAATGTCACCCCAATAAATTTAATAAAAATACCTTTAACATACTGAAGAGTAAAGCTTCTAACAGAAAAAAAAAACAAATTGTGTCTTCTTTAGAACACACATATACCTGTTAAATGGACTTCACATTGCCTTCAGCTGTATTTTAGAGACTCCTTCCCCCCACCTGCACATATACAATGACACACAAAGGTAGCAGGCACTTAATACACATGTCATGGAGGAAAATCACCTCTATGGTTTCAAAGGGAGACTGAAAAATGATACAAATGAGAATGGTAATAGGTCATAGTTAAAATATTTAGTTGAAAGGGATCATCTTTTTGTAGGAACACAAGAGAGGAATAAAACACTGGATGAACTGAGAGCATTACCTAGTAATATTAAAGAAAATTATTTTTAAAAAGGCAAGTTCTCTAAGAAGAATTCTATGGGAAGAAAATTATATTCTTGGAGGTTTCTGATGCCTTCATAGATGCTAAAGGAAGATTAAAACTCACCTGAACAAGTATCGTCTGGATCTCTTCTTTTAAAACTCAAAGACCACTGTCTCTGGAGTGGTGACTTCCTTAATACACCCCAATACATAAATAAAATAAGTTTAAACATCTGCATTGGGGAAGCCCTCAGGGAAACTGTTAGGTATAGCTTTGCCACTGATTCAAAAGATTCAAGCCCCTATGCATATCACTGCATCCAAGCACTCCCCTCCTTACATCATCCAGATCAAACATGTGTATATCCCAATGATTTCCCTTCCGTGGGTTGTACTCTAAATAAAATAATATTATTAAAATATTAATCTTAATATTAATAAAATATTAATGCCCTATGGTATTATTATCTCTTGCCAAGCAAGTTTAATTCTTTTAAGTTTTCCTATATTGTGTGAAATGTCCAGGGTGAGGTCAGTAAACGTGATGGAGTAAGGAGTTCCAAAAATTCCATTACTATATTTCTTTGGTTTCAGTTGTTACTTCTTGTCTTTAATTTCTGATTTATTTAAATGGGCCCTCTTCCTTTTTTTTTCCCTGATGAGACTGGTTGAGTGGATAAAAAAGCTGTGGTACATTTACACAGTGGAATACAACTGGGCCACAAAAAAGAAGGAAATCTGAGGAGATCCAAATGGCTGCAGATAACTGGCACCTCCGTCCAGTTGCTCCCAGACACGGAGTGGACTTGCAGTCAAAACACAGAGCTGAGAGTAACAGTGTCTGTGAGTGAGCGTGTACACAGATGAGAGCCCAGAGAGTGCATAGCAGTGGGCAAGAACTGGCCAGCCCTGCAGGGTCCCCCAGGAGCCAGCGTACCTGGCTGTCTAGGCAGACCACCACCGCTGCCCAGCCCAGCACTGCTGGCTGCACAGAGTCCTGGCAGCTGTAGCTCGGCTCAGGACCCGTGAGCCACAGGGGCTGCGAGAGAAGGAGTGGGAGGTGGGGACTCCAGAAACAGCACCAGGGGGACAGGCAGGTCCGAGGCTGAGACCTCTGGAGGGACCAGGGTCAGCGCGCACACTGTCACCGCCTTGTGTTACAGTAGATGAGGGATTGTCCCAACACCATCCAGGAAAGATTCAGAAACTTTATGTAAAATTGTCGGAGTGCCTGTAAGCAGGTGGCCAGCCCTGACCATGAGAGACCCTGTGACTTCTGGGGACAGGGAGCACATGGAGAACAGGACCCCCAGGGACCGGTGCTACAGCGTGAGGGGGGTGGGCAGAGAGACCCTCTCTTAAGGGGAGCTGAGAGGTACCGAGGCCTGGGCAGGGACCCGGGCACGCAGGCCAGTGAGCACACGCGGGATGCAGCAGCATTGCTAACCACACAACTCAGAGGCAGAGAAAACACTGAACGGGAGGACCCCACCCAGCACACCTCCCAAGCAGGGGGCACCTCAGAGTGGAGAATTCCGGCCGAACCTCCCGTGAGAGAGCAGCGGGCTCAGGTCTGGAAGGCAGGAGCTGAGTGCCTGAAATTTGCTCCAGTCAGCCAGAGCCTTTCACAGACAGGCGAACCCAACACCCACCTGCTGTATTATAGGCTCCACAGAGTGGCCAGGTCAGGCTCAGGTGTCTCCTGCTGAGTACATTTCCTCAGGGAAAAGGAGAAAAAGGCCCTGAGCCAGACACTCTGTGCTACACAGCTCGTCCTTGGGCCCTGATGTACTAAACCCAGCAGAGCAGAGAAAATGGAGACAGGCACAACAAGACACTATCTTCTCTACTGCAAAGCAGATGAACATTCATTTCTTACCCTTCAAGTTTGGCATAATAAGGCACCAGGTTTTGTAACATAGTTTATTTCCAATCTCACATATAGTTCTTCCCTTCTCTTACTCCTTACTGCCTCCTTCCTCCCTCTTCATATATTTGTTCTAAACTCTATTTTCTCTCTTGCTACCCCTTGTTTCTATTCCAGCACTATTACTACTGTTCCCCCGTCCAGGCTCTCAAAACCATTTGAGATTGTCACTAGTCATCTCACATTCCTTCTCCCTTTCTTAAAATGCCCTCCTTCTCTCTCCACCTTTATCAATCTTTGCTCATTGGCTGTGGATAAGGTGGTTATTGTTGCATTTCTTCAGTCTTATTTCTAGATAGACACTACTTTTGGATTTCAAATCTCAAATTTTACCATTCCCTTCTTCTACTGCATTTTACCTTCCTCCTGCCTTCCTTTCCTTCCTTCCTTCACTCCCTCCCTTCCTCCCTCCCTCCCTTCCTTCCTTCCTTTTTGTTTAACGTTTAATTTTCCCTGACTTAGCCTGGTATTTCATTCCTGACTCTTAGTTTCCCTTCTCCCTCTATCCTGTCAAAATAACTTCTCTTTGCTCTAGGCTTCTCATACGCTTTTCTTTCTTTCTTGTTTCCCTGATTCCCAACCCACCTATATAAATCTTAGCTTATTTGTCGTTGATATTGCTGTGGTGGAACTACATATATTTTATTGATTATGCTATTACAGTTTTCCCCGTTTTTTCCCCTTTATGCCCCCTCCACCCTCCACCCCTAACCCTCCAGCATTCCCCCCATTTAGTTCATGTCCATGGGCTGTACATATAAGTTCTTTCACTTCTCCATTTCCTATACCATTCTTCACCTCTCCCCATCCATTTTATGCCTGTCAATTATGCTTCTTATTCCCTGTATCTGCCCCCCCATTTTTCTCCTCCCCCTTCGCACTGAAAATGCTCCATGTGATGAACATCTCTGTGATTCTGTTTCTGTTCTAGTTGTTTGCCTAGCTTTTGTTTTTGTTTTTTTTAGGTTCAGTCGTTGATAGTTGTGAGTTTGTTGTCATTCTACTATTCATCTTTTTGATCATCTTCTTTTTCTTCAATAAGTCCCTTTATCATTTCATATAGTAAGGGCTGGGTGATGATGAAGCCCTTTAACTTGACCTTATCTGGGAAGCACTCTATCTGCCCTTCCATTCTAAATGATAGCTTTGCTGGACAGAGCAATCTTGGATGTAGGTCCTTGCCTTTCATGACTTGGAATACCTCTTTCCAGCCCCTTCTTGCCTGTAAGATTTCTTTTGAGAAATCGGCTGATAGTCTTATGGGAACTCCTTTTTAGGTAAATGTTTCCTTTCCTTTTGCTGCTTTTAAGATTCCCCCCTTATCTTTAATCTTGGGTAACTTAATGATGATATGTCTTGGTGTGTTCCTCCTTGGGTCCAATTTCTTTGGGACTCCCTGGGCTCCCCGGACTTCCTAGAAGTCTATTTCCTTTGCTGGATTGGGGAAGTTTTCCTTCCTTATTTGTTCAAATAAGTTTTCATCATCTTGCTCTTGTTCTTCTCCTTCTAGCACCCCTGTGATTCGGATGTTGGAGCATTTACAGTCATTCCAGAGTTTCCTAAGCCTCTCCTCATTTGTTTGAATTTCTTGTCTATTCATTCTGTTCCCCTTGGATGTTTATTTCTTCCTCTTGGTCCAAACCATTGATTTGAGTCCCGGTTTGCTTCCCATCACTGTTGGTTCCCTGAATATTTTGCTTTATTTCACTTGGGTATCCTTCATTTTGTGACCAAGCACAATCAATTCTGTGAGCATCCTGATTACTAGTGTTTTGAACTCTCTGTCAGATAAGCTATCTCTTTGTTGCTTAGCTCTTTCCTGGAGTCTTGATGTGTTCTTTCATTTGGGCCATATTTGTTTGTCTGGGTGCACCTGGTATATTGGAAGGGGGCAGGGCCTTAGGTATTCAGCCAGGCAAGGCAACCCTCTTTGCTGCACTGTGGCGCTGCCTTTGGGGGGGGGAGGAGTCAGAGAGGGAACAATGCAGCTAGCTTGCTCTGCTCTAGCCTCACTTTCCAACCAACTCTCTTGGGTGAGGCTGGGAGTTTTTCCCACCGTGGCAATCCCCGCAGTAGTTTACAGCTAGCTTTGAGTCTTTAGTTTCCCATTCAGCCAGCCCTGCCTTGCCTATGAGTCCACCACCTTGCTGTGAGTCCTCTCAGCCAGCCCCACCTCGCCCATGTGGTCCATGGCCTTCAACCTCTCTACTGGGCTGCCCATCTCATCTCCTCCTACTGGTCTGGGTGAATGTTTCTTTAACTCCTTGGTTGTCAGAGTTCCATGCAGTTTGATTTTCTGGCAGTTCTAGTTGTTCTTTGTTTTTAAATTGGTTATTATCCTTCTTTTGGTTGTGTAAGAAAGTGAAGCATTTCTGCCTATGCCTCCATTTTGGCCAGAACTCTGCTTAGGAATAAACTTAACTAAGGGGTTAAAAACCGGTACTCAGAAAATAATAAAACACTGAAGAAAGATGTCAAGGAAGACACAAATAAATGGAAGCATATATCGTGTTCATGAATTGGAAGAATTAACGTCATTAAATGTCCATACTACCCAAGCAATTTATAGGTTCAACACAATCCCTATTAAAATACCGATGACATATCACAAAGATATAGAATATTTCAAAAATTTATATGAAACCCTAAACAACCCCGAATAGCTGCAGCAATTTTGAGAAGGAAGAACGAAGTAGGAGGGATCGAAACACCTGATATCAAACTATATTACAAGGCCACGGTAATCAAAACAGTCTGGTACTGGCATAAGAATAGACACAGAGATCAATGGAACAGAATAGACAGGAGAGCCCAGAAATAAACCCATGTCTCTATGGTCAATTAATATTTGACCATATTAATATTTGACAAAGGAGGCAGGAGTATAAAATGGAGTACAAATACCCTCTTCAATAAATGGTGTTGGGAGATCTGGACAGGTGCATGCAAAAAAAAAAAAAGAAAGAAAGAAACTAGACCACCAATTTGTACCACACACAAAAATAAACTCAAGATAGATAGATGACTTAAATATATGTTGTGACACCATGAAAGTTCTAGAGGAGAACATAGGCAGAAAAACTTCAGATATCCGATGCTGCAATATTTTTGCCAACATATCAACTAGGTCAGGGGTGTCAAACTCGTTTTCACCAGGGGCCCCATCAGCCTTGCAATTGCCTTCAAAGGGCTGAAATAATTTTAGGACTGTATAAATGTAACTACTCCTTAATTGTTAAGGAGTTGAAATTACATTTGGCCCTTTGAAGGCAACCACAAGTCTCATGTGGCTTCCGGTGAAAATGAGTTTGACCCCCCTGACCTAGGGCAAGGGATATAAAGGAAAGAATAAATAAATGGGACTACATCAAATTTGAAAGCTTCTGCATGACTAATGAAAACATCAGCAAAATGAAAAGGGAACCAACCATATGGGAAAACATATTTGCCAATGAAACATTGGACAAGTGTTTGATCTCCAAAATATATAAGGAACATATATGAATCAACACCAGGAAGACAATCCAGGTAAAAAATGGGCAAAGCACCCAAACAGACACTTCTCTAAGGAGGACATACAGAGGGCCCATAGACATATGAAAGGGTGATCAGCATCACTAATCATCAGAGACATGCAAATGAAAACTACAATGGGATACTGCCTCACTCCTGTCAGAATGGCCACCATCAATAAATCAACAAAGCAAGTGCTGGTGAGGTTGTGGAGAAAAGGGAACCCTAGTGCACTGTTGGTAGGAATGCAGACTGGTGCCGCCACTGTGGGAAACAGTATCAAATTTCCTCAAAAAATGGAACTACCTTTTGATCCAGTGATCCCACTGTGGGGCTTATACCCTAAGAATACTGAAATACCAATTCAAAAGGACCTATGCACGCCAATGTTCATAGCAGCACAATTTACAATAGCCAGTGCTAGAAGCAACCTAGGTGCCCATCAGTAAAAAACTGTGGTGCATTCACATGATGGAATACTATGCAGCAGAAAGAAAGGAGGAGCTCCTACCCTTCATGACAGCATGGATGGAACTGAAGAGCATTATGCTAAGTGAAATAAGCCAGGCAGTGAAAGACAAATACCATATTATCTCACCTATAAGTAAAACCTAATCAGCAAAACAAACAGATGAGTAAAATAGAACCAGAGGCATGGAAACAAGGAACAGACTGACAGGGACCAGAGTGGAGGAGGGAAGATAACGGGGGAAAGAAGGGGAAGGGTCTAGTCAAGGAACATGTATGAATGACCTATGGACATGAACAACAGTGGGGGATTGACTGTAGGAGTGTGGGGTAGCAGGGCAGAGGAGAGGAATGGGGAAAATTGGGACAACTGTAATTGAACAAAAGTTAAAAAAAAGAAGAGGTAAATCTTACTCTTAGCAACAGCATGGATGGACCTGGTGAGCATTACGCTAATTGAAATAAGCTAGTCAGAGAAAGACAAGTACTATATGATCTCACTTACATGTGGAATCTAGTGAACAAAATAAAGTCATGAATGAAATAGAAACAGAGACATGGATACATGGAACAGACTGACAGCTGTCAGAGGGGAGGCAGGGGGGGGACTAAATGAAAGGAGAGGGGATTAACCAAAGAACAGGTATGCATGAGCCATAGACATGGACAATGGTGAGGTGATGGCTAGAGCGGAGGGGGGCTGAAGCTGGGTGGAGATGGGCAAACAGGGGAAAATGCAGGGGGAAATGTAATAGCTAAACAAGAAACTGAAGAAAAAATTTACTAAGAACTTAGATCTTACGTTAAGTGTTTTTATCAAAAAATGATGATGACAATGACAAATAATAATAATAATAATAATAATAATAATAAAGCAGGAAGAAACTTTGAAGGTGATGGAGAGGTTTATGGCATAGATTGAGGTGATGGTTTTATGGGTGTTTACTTATCTCCAGATTTATAAAATTGTACACATTAATTACGTACAGCTTTTTGTATATCAACAAATTTTAAGTACCAGTTTGAGAAAGCCATGTGATATCCAAGTGGAGCTTACAAGAGACATCTGAACTGGAAGATAATTTGGAATCAGATAAGGACAGGTATTATTTGAGTTCAGAAAAGTAAGCTAGAGGTCACATAGCAAATTTGGTCTCAAATCCAGGGTCACCCTTGAGAAACAATAAATCAGAATTCACTAATCACTTTGTGACTTCCTCTCCTGCTAGTCTCTCCCTGCCTTTGAGAAACCTGTTCCAGCAGAGAGCAGGGCAGGGGGGCATGGTGATGACGTGGAGGCACTGTCCAATCACTGCTGGCGCAGCCATGGGATTATGACACAGAGCTTGGTTGCCGGGTTACTGCTGGAGGCAGAGAATTCTCTCAGATCACAGCAGCCCCTGCCAGAATCAGATGGTGCCTGTGAGGCTGAGAAACAGACAGAGCTCAGAGGGGACCTAAGAAAAAGGTATGGATGAATAAAATGGGGTCACGTGGAAGTGCCTCAACATTTGTACTGAACTAAAACATTTAAAATGTCGGTAAATAAAGAGGAAGATGAGGGAGATGAGGGGCATCCAAATACTTTGGCAATACCCACAAAAATTCAAGATGAGTTAATTCATGTAATCCAGATTTCTTTAATAACTATAGCTACACAAGTAAATAATCTGAATAAATGTGCTGAGGATATAATTGATGAAATACGCAAGGAGGTTGACAGGCTCTCTTTCAGAGTTGTGATTTTAGAAGAACATGTAATCCAGTTGATGAATGATATTATCTACAAAGATCAGAAGGGAGGATTGTCCTCGAGAATTACGGAATCACAGACTTCCCAAAGTACAACTATTCAGACACAGCAGGTATACTCCTCCAAGCAAGCACCTGTTCAAATGTGTGAAACGCACGATACTCATGAACTGACATTACCTATGTATAGGTCTCCTTTTTGCCCAGATGATACAGGAGGTTTAGAAGTGTCCCCTGATGCTTCACACCGCTTTCAAGTTTATAAAGAAAAGACTGTCCCTGGGAGTGAAGAAGAAAAGGGGGCGAAGCGCAAGCAAAAGCAGCACAAAGATCATCCCAGTAAACCAGCAAGCGTGCCTCAGACTCAACTGATGGAAGACCATGTTTCAGTGTACCATGTCCCAGCTGCTTGCAGAGAGGCCTCTCCTTCATATGTGGATCAACCAGATGAAAGTTCCTCATTTTCCAGTTTGCCACTGTGTGAAATCAATAAGCTTGTAACGAGAGCTGTAGGAGAAGTGATATCCAGCTCTCCCTATCTGCCAACGCATGGAGCCGGAGAGGTGAAAAATTCACTTACATACGTTAGATATGGAACTGGAAGGGGAGAAGAATGTAAACCCCAACCTCGAAATCATCTTCAAACAAAGGTGTTTGTGAGCCCTACGGCCCCAGCCTCAGCACCGTCACTGCCAACTGATTGGTTAGCTGCATCGAAAGCTTCGAAGATGGAAACTCCTTCCTCAAGCATACATCTGCCAACTCAACTGCCATCACCTGTTTTGAGAACCCCAGCAGCAACATCTGCTGCTGCTTGCCTCCCAGGTGTTCCTGACAGAGCTGTTCCAATTACTGCACCTAAAAGGGGCTTCTCCACTCCAGCAGTGGACCCTCTTCCGTATTATGTACTGACAATAGATAGTCTACTCGCACAAGCTGAAGGTCAGGGCATGCCTCCACTTCTCTCTTCTTCGGCAGTCACCTCACCAAGTGTTCAAACCAGGGCCACAGTTGCACATCTCGTTGGCCCTACGTCTGCTGTACGATCACCAACACCTTCAGTTACAAAATTATCAATATCTTCAATTTCATCATCGCCAAGATCTTCACTTTCACCATCACCGAGCTATTGTATTCCACCACCAAGATATCCTGTTACAGTATTGCCAAGATCATCCACTCCACGAAATTCAAGTCCACTCTCATCCATCTGTTCATGTCCACAATCATCAAGATCTTGGATTCCATCACTAAGAGATTCACTTTCCCTGTCCACAAGAAGTTCAGACAGCATGTGGTCAAGGTGTTCAGAGGCACAGTCATTAAGACCTTCAGCTGCTCAGTCACAAAGGTCTTCAATGGCACAATCGACCAGGCATTTGATTCCACCCCAACAAAACTCTTCAAGTTTGAAGTCAGCAAAACCTTCCACCCTACAGTCTTTGTTTTCTTTCGAACAATCACCTTCTTGCCTTTTAAGCTCATCAGGTCCATCAGTGACCCCAGCTGCACCAGCTCCAGTGAATGCTACCTTCAAGCAGTCTCCACCACCTCTACCAGTAATCGCTAAAGTAAGGACTGCGCTGATGGCAGCAATAAGAAAAGGTATTTTGCTCTACAAAACTGAAGATCAGTGAGTGCCAAAAGCCAAAATTGAAATTCCTAAAACTGAAGCAAGTTATACTGATTTATCGTTGAGCTGGGGACATAATTTTGGTCAATCAGTGAGAATAATTGGATCGAGAAAATGAGCAAATAAATAAATCCAACTAAATTGAAACTAATTCTCTACTGTCTTATTTCCCACTAGTTAAGTCATTAATAATGATTTGCATTTCCTTTAGAATAGATCCATTATCTTCTTTGTCCAAGAAAACTATTAAATATTTTCACATTTATCTTCACAGTAAATATTTTCAAGTTTTCTTAAATGGCATCATTTATTCAACAGAACAAAAATGTCTGCATGGGCAGTTCTTAAAATAGTTCTTAAAATATTTTTAAGATGACTAATATTGAAATTCTGGAGGTTACCAAGGTCTTTATTTCTGGTGCTGTTTAATACAGGTATCCAAAATGATTGCTTCAGTTACAGAGTGTATTCAGAAAGTATGTATGACACATACTTATCTATACCTCAAGAGACAAGAACCTCTCACCTTTCATTTCTGTTAAATAGCATTATTGTCTGGAGAGATTGTTATCTCTAGGAATTTAACGTTTTCTAAGTGAAATATTCAGAGTTAATAACTTTTATTAAATAATGTTAAATATAGTAAGTTTTAACACATTATTTTTAAAAGTAAAAGGAAGCCATAGGATCGAGTGAGCTACCTAAGATAAGAATATAAAGAAGGGATTCAAGACCTGAGCTCTGAGTAACTCTACAATTCTGAAATACGAGAGCTGGGGGATCCCCAGATGAAACTGAAGATAGATGTTCAGAAATATAGCAGGGGAACCAGGAAACTGGGTGCCAGAGATGGATCACAAAAGTCAGGTGTGAGTACTTCAAGGAGGGAACTCTATCTAACGTTGCACAGAATTCAAGTGAAATCAGAAATACTGGTTTTAGCAGCACAGAGATCTACTGACTTGGAACAGAAGAGTCTCAGTGGGGAGTCAAGAGGAGACAGTAATACATTTGGGATGGTTTGAGTTAAGGCACCAGGAGGAAGAGGGCAGACGCGCTTTCCACCAGGCTGGGTTGTGAAGAGATGAATAGAAGATGGTGCCTGGATGGGCAAAGAGTTCATTGGGAGGATGGGAGTTCGGGAGGCTTTTGTGTGTGGTGTAAGAAGAAGAGAGGAGGGGAAAGTTAAATCCTCAGATCCGATGCTGATATGTCAGTGAACAATTCCTTAAACTGAAACATCAAGGAACAAATATTTAGAGACATGGAGAGAAATATCAAAATTTAAACACTTAAATTTACCTACAAGAGAAAATCTAATGCATAAACAAAGGAATTTTAAACTACCAACGAGGAGCAATTTGCCCTATCAGATATTAATGCATTCTACAAAGTTAAAGTAGTTAAAACAGTACGTTTAGCACCAAACTTGTTAAAATATTTCACTAAAACAATAAGGACCCCAGAAAACATAGTCAGGTATATACGGGAATTGAGTATTTGATTAAAATACTATTTGCAATCAATATAGAAGGAATGCAAATTTCATAAATAATATTGGGGGAACAGTATAATTTCTTTTTTCCTTATTTTTAAATTAAATTTATTGGGATTACATTGGTTAATAAAATTATATAAGTTGCAAGTGTACATTTCTGTAATACATCATGTGTATTTTGCATTGTGTGCCCATCACCCAAAGTAAAATCTTCCTCTGTCACCATATATTTGACTCTCCCTTTACCCTTTACTATCCCTCCAACCCCCTAAATTTCAAAAAATGAGGTCCTAACCATACACCACACTCTCAAAATATCAATTAAATCCATTTGATCTGGTGTATCATTTAAAGGCACTGTCCTCCTTGTTGATTTTCTATCTGGAAGATCTATGCATTGATGCCAATAGGGTGTTAAAATTCACTGTATTTGTCAGTCTCTCTCTTTATGACCACCGAGGTTTGCTTTACATATTTAGGTGCCCCTATGTCGGTATGTAAATGTTTACTAGGGTTATATCCTCTTGTTGGATTGTTCCCTTTATCATTATGTAGTACCCTTCTTTGTCTCTTACTATAGCCTTGGTTTTCAAGTCTATTCTGTTAGATATAAGTATTGCCACCACAGCTTTTTCCCCCATTCTATTTGCATGAAATGTATTTCTCCATCCCTTTACTTTTAGTCTGTGTGTATCTTTCATTCCAAGGTGGATGTGGTTCTATCTTTTAGTTTCTAATTTAATTTGTTTCTTCTGATTATAAAATAGAGAGGGGGTTCTTGAATAAAGTCACTTAAATATGAATTTATAGACTTAAAATTTCACCTACTGAATATTCTAATAATAAATACTGTTTTGTTATAAAAGCAAGATGATAACTGATGCGAGGAGGGAAAGAAAGCGTGGCCAGATCCCACACCCCCTCAGTTTTTTTTCCTGCTTTTCAATCTTTCTGCTGCTGCCATCTAGTGTTCTGTGTGTATTATTGCATTTGATTTTTAGCATTAACTGAAACATCTCGGTATTCCTATACCGACAAAAAAAACAATGATAAAGGATCTGGATATTCCAAGACTTCCCTGTCCAATGTTCTTTCTATTGATACTTCATCACATTGGTGATAAAGCAGCATATAATAACCATAAGAGTAGCACCTATTCATGATCGTATTTGCAGTTCACAAAGTGCTTTCACGCGCATGTCATCCTAAATTGTTCCTAATAGCAGCATTTCAACGATCCAGAGATTACAAATTCTCTAAGGCAAATAATCAGAATGCCAGAGCTGAAAAGGCTATGAGAGGACAGCTAGCCCAGTGGGTTTCTGACCATGTTATTCTCTGCCCTAGGTTCCCTGGGAAGTGATTTGGAAGTAGGGATAGAAGTAATGAGATTTCTTCACCCCACCCCACCCCCACAAATGCAATGCCTCTTTTACATATAGCTTGTTTAATTGCTTTTATATGTGTTATCTCATTTTGGTTACATAGAAGATTATTTTCCATATAAGAGTTTGTCCACAGCAAGGATTCTACTCCTTAAAAGTTGAAAATCCACTTTATGGGTGAGAAAATTAAAGCTGAGAGAGGTTCAGTCACGAGTCAAAAGATCACACAGCTGTGATTAACTGTAAGTAAGAGCATTGTCTGCCTGATTCCAAGGTCCAACTTGGCTTCTCAGACTAGGAAGTTGCTTATAATAAAAAATTAAATCCAGGTAGTTAAAAAAAATGAAAGATCAGGCAAGAAAACAGGGCTTTTAAAAAATTGTGGTAAAGAATGCATAGCACAAAATTTAGTGCTTTAACCAGTTAAGTGTACAATTCAGTGTCGCTAAATACATTTACAATGTGTATCCACATTGTATTCACCACTCTGTATTTCCAGAAATTTTTCATCATCTCAAAGAGAAACTCAATACCCATTAAACAGTAATTCCCTGTTCTCTCCTCTATTCAGCCCCTGGAAACCAATATTTATTCTCTGTGTCTATAAACTTTGACTGTTCTAGGGACCTCATATAAGTAGAATCACACACTCTCTGACATTTTGTGATGGGCTTATTTCACTTAGCATAATATCTTAAGATTCATCCTTTGTTTTTAAGGCTGAATAATATTACCATTACACACACACACACACACACACACATATAATTACATTTTGTTTATCTGTTCTTCCATCAATGGACACTGGGTTGTTTCCACCTTTTCAGTACTGTTAATAATGCTGTTATAAATATGGGTGTACAAATATCTGTGAGTTGCTGCTTTCAGTTCCTTTGGGTATATACCTCAGACTGAAATTGCTGAATCATATAGCATTTCTATTTAACTTTTGGGGGAACTATCAAACTGCTTTCCACAATGAAGTCTTTTTAAAGCATTGAATTATAAATTCAGACAATAGGCTTTCCTAAAAATTTATCTCCCACTACCATACAAGATTTTCCTTCTATGCAAAAGTGGTTTTTTCCATAGATCATTGCTGTCTATAATCAAGAACACCTCATGAGGTTTTATCACTACTTATATTGTAGATTCTACTGCTCTCCACATGTTTACAATGAGTTGTTCTTACTGAGAGATAATACTGAGATTTAGATGTCCTGTGTTGCCTATTCCAAAGGCACATTTCTTTGGGATCTTTTCCTTTTTGTGTATGTTCCCTAGCCTATTTAGACAAGATCCTAATCTAACAGCAATTCTGACATTTAAGTACATTTGCCTACAAGAGGTCGAAGAATAAGACTAATTTTTCATGCTATTTTCTTGGAGTTGTTCCTGATCTATTAAATGCCTTCTTCTCAGTGTTAAGTCCTCAGTTTTACTGAAGCAAGGTTTTCAACATCTAAAATTTTCCACTTAATTAATAGATTGAACTGAATGATCAACTTATAGTATCATGTCACAATGCCTCTTTTACCTGAAGAGACTCAGTAATAAAGATAAAATGTCAGCAGTGTGAAGAGGTGGCGAGGCGACTCCTGGACTGGCCAAAGTCCACACACTGCTGCATCTCTGCATCCAGCCTGAACATCCCACCACCGTCGCCATCATGCCTTAGAAAAAGGCTGAGGGGGATGCTAAAGGAGATAAAGCCAAGGTGAAGGATGAACCACAGAGAAGATCCACCAGGTTATTGGCTAAACCTTCTCCGACAAACCCAGAGCCCAAGCCTAAAAAGGCATCTGAAAAGAAGGGAGAGAAGGTACCCAGAGGGAAAAGGGGGAAGCTGTTGCTTGCAAGGATGGGAATAACCCTGCAGAAAATGGAGATGCCAAAACAGACCCGGAGCAGAAAGCTGAAGATGCTGGAGTGTGTGTAGTTTTGATAACTGTGTATTTCTGTTGACTGTACAGTTTGAAATACTACTTTTATCAAGTTTTATAAAAATGCAGACTTTAGTTTCCCTTTTTTTTAAGCTGTGTTATTAGTACACAGAACATGTCATTGTTGTTTTGGGGGGAAGAACACAGAGGACAAATAGAATGTCTCCAAAGCTATACTGATGAGGGGAAAAAAGCCCTTTCCCTTCTAGTTTTGAGAGACTTCCTCTGGCTCCTGGGAGGAGGGAACCTGTGGCATTGGCACACATAGCCCCTCAGCACAGACACCTTGTGGTGTGGGGAAACTATTCATTTTTATGTCCTTTGTCCCTCTCCACTTTAAGCATAGACTTGACTCCCTAAAGCCCAGAGACCTGTTGGGACCTGACCCCCCAAAAATTGGTCACCACTATGTTGGGCAATCTGGGCTTTCCAGTGTCACCATGGAGATGGCATCCCTCAGAAGAGCAGAAGTTCCCTTTTTAGATTGTGGACCTACAGACTGATAATTCTGCCATTTTCATTTCATTTCCTGAAAGTTGGGGTCAGCTTGTGAAAAGTTGTTAAACCACACGCCTAATGTGAAATGTCAACCCTCACTCTAAACTCTCCCTGTTCAGAGCAGCAGATGAAGCTTTCACTGGGTTTTATAGTGGCTTTCTGATTTTGGCAGTCCATGGAAGAAGAGAGTTTGAAAGTTGTTGTAGACTGCTAATGACTGTCTGCCCACGTCCTGCCTGAAATCCATGATTGTTTATGAAAAGCACCTTTAATAAACCCGGATACAGTTTGGCTTGGAAAAAAGATAAAATGTCATCTTTATTTTTACCTCCACCACAGAATGTGAGAAGGATCCAACAGATACATAACGTGACATGAAGGTGACTTGGACTGTTCTGTTATTATTGCTGATATCAGTGAGTATGACACAAATATGCTAAGAATGAAGTATTCGTAGGTGTATTGGCTTCTAAAAGATAATATTATGAATGTACTGACAATTTCAAGAATTTAGTTAACCAAATATTACTTGCAAACCTCTATATGTCAATTCTGCTTCTAAGTTAATCAGAGAGAAGATCTATTTTCATGGAGCAACGAGACAGACAAAACACATATGCAAAAGTTAATTCAACTGGTGATAAGTACTAGATGGAAAGGGCTGTCCTTTCGATATGGTGGTAGGAAACACTCTTTCTGAAGAGGTAATGTTTGAGCTGACACCTGAATGACAAGTAGGAAGCATCCACACAAAGTCTGATCCAGGCAGCGGGAAGAGAAAGCAGAGAAGCCCGAGGTCAAAGAGGAAAGGTATTCATATACCAGATGATGTAGATGTTTCTAAGTCACAGTAAGGAGTTTAGACTTTATCCTTAGCTCAATTCATATCAATGCAGTTGACGTACCATGTATAACCTACTTTGAAAGATTCTAAGTCTTGATTCAGAATTTCACAGAATTAAGTAGCAATTCCCTCATTTCTGTAATGGAGGAATGGGCCATTGGCAGTAAATTCTATTACAGATTCAATAAGTGATCATAGCTCAGTGCCTTTTTTACTACAAATTCATGGTTGGAATAATGACCTCAGACACTACTGATAAGAAGGAAGGAAAGTGGTTCCATGGTATTATTGCACTTTTGCGATGCTTTGAAGTGCAGTATGTTGCAATAGCACAAAACAGGGAATTTGATTTTTAAGAATTTTAAAAGCATATGGTATTTGTCCCTCACCGCCTGGCTTATTTCACTTAACTGGAACATAATGAACAAAAGAAAAAAGCAAACAAAATATAACCATAGACATTGAAGTTAAGAACAATCTAACAATAGCCAGGGGGGAGTGGGGAGAGGACAGTGGGGAGAGGGGTTTACAGGAGCTACTATAAAGGACACATGGACAAAATCAAGGGGGAGGGTTGAGGTGGGGGAGGGAGATGGGTTCGGCTGGGGTGGGGTGGAGGGATGGGGAGAAAATGCAGACAACTGTAATTCAATAACAATAAAAATTTAAATAAATAACTAAAAGAATTTTGAAACCATATGCTTTATGGTTTTACGGGTCAAGTCTGAGACACTTTGGGCTAGGGGGATGTTGTAAAGCATTTATGAATTGCAATACAAACCTAAAGGCCTCACCATGTCCCAGCTAATCCTCATGCTTGGGTACAAATGAGGTTTGCAGTCCGAGAAGGGAATCTGGACAGTCACATGGGTCTTGCCATGTTCGTGGCCACTTCTCTACTCTTCCACATACTTCTGCTTCCTGTATTGCTTCTGGACAAGGATGGAACAATGAGACTTGATAGGTCAAATGTGACCTTAGAAAAGGGCCAGAGTTCCTGAGAACCAGAGGGGTTATGGAAGTGTACAGGCCTTGAGGAAATGCCACTTCCTCTGTTCGATGAGGTGCATCAGCAATCCCACATTGCCATAGTACATAATGAGAGACAAAACACACTCCTCATCCAATACTTCCAAAGGGTGGGATATAGGAGTGACCCCTCTAAGACAGCCTTGGTGTTGTTCCAGGTGATGTCCCTGATGGATTCCCCAGGAGGGTAGAGATGGCAAAGGCTCTTGTCACCACTCAGGATGACCTCCTACTCGAGAGACTAGGCCTGCATTGTACGACTAATTGATGATATCTTTGCACTAATACCTCATTCTTCAAGTCATTCTGCCCTGAATTTGAACTTGCAGGGAGAAGTCTCCTTCAAGACATTATTTGCAGTATCCAGGGTCTCATCACTATGTTATACACACCTGTCTCTGGGCACCACACACATTGCTTTCACACTGTTACTGGTGGTGGATTCAGACCTGGAGGAAGATGTGGGATTGGGGTGATAGTGGACAATTATCAGCAGGAAAGGACATTCTCCTCACTCATTTTATTTTGTTTTGAATATTCCATTTGTGAACATGAGAACAAATATTAAAAGATGCTAGAATTGTGATTTAATCCAATTAAACAAAAACACTTTAACTTAATTTTCATAAAAAATCTGATTTCAGTAGTTTATTCTCATTTAAGGCAGGAGACGTTTTTCTCAACAGCTTTTTAAGAAGTATTTTATTTCTTTATCTTTAGTGAGAGAGAAAGAGAGGGAAATATCAATGTGGAAATGAAACATTGATCATTTGCCTCTCATGCTCATCCTGACCTGGGACCGAACTCAAAACCCAGGCATGTGCTCGGACCAGGAATCAAACTGGTAACCTTTCGTTTTGCAGGACAACACCCAACCAACTGAGCCACACAGGTCAGGGCTCAACAGATTTTTTGAGATATAATTTACATATGATAGAGTTCACTGTTTTAATTACATGCATAATTGTTCACTGTACAATTCAATGGGTTTTTTTAGTGTGTGTACAGAGCTGTGCAACAATTACCATTATTCATTTTAGAGAGAGTGGGAGAGATATTGATTGGTTGCCTTCCATATGCGCCCTGACTGGGGATTGAACCCATGACCTAGGTATGCACCCCGACTGGGAATCGAACCTTCAACGTTTTGGTGTATGGGATGATGCTCCAACCAACTGAGACACACTGGCCAGAGCAAGCTATTGGTTGTTTAAGAGAGTATTGTTTAACTTCTACATAATTGTACATTTTCCAATTTCCTCCTCTTGCTGGTTTCCAGCTTCATTCCACTGTAATGGGAGAACATGCTCTGCATGATTTCAATCCTTTTACATCTATCAGAACTTGTTTTATGGCTTCGCATAGAGTACATTCTGGAGAATGTCCCATGTGCACTTAAGAATGTGTATTCTTCTGTTATTGGATAGTTTCTGTATATCTTAAGTCTAGTTGGATTATAGTGTTGTTTAAGCCTTTTATATCTTTGCTTTTTCTTCCTATTCTACCCATTATTAAAAATAGAGTATTGAGTCCCCAAACATTATTTGCTAACTGTCTTTATCCCTTCGAGTCTGTAACTTTTTGCTGTATGTATTTTGAGCTGTTCATATGTTTATAATTGTTCGTCTTCCTGAGGGATTGACCCTTATAAGGTGAACTTCATCTCTATTAACTTTTTGTCTTAAAGTCTACTTTTGCTTATATTTACTCTAACTTCACCTTTAGCCATCTGTGTAGTTTGTTTTTGTTCAGCATATCTACCTTTTTTCTTAAACCTCCCTTGAGGACATGCTTATTGACTTTACAGAGAGGGGAAGGGAGGGAGAAGGTGACATAAGTGCAAGAGGGAAATATCAATTGGTGCCTTTCACATGTGCCCCAACAGGAACCAAACCTGCAACCCAGGTGTGTGCCCTGACCAGGAATTGAACCTGCGACCTTTCAGTTCCAGGACAACGCCCAAGCAAGCCACACGGGCCAGGGCAGCATATCTACCTTCTAACTGTTTTGTTTGATGCATTCACATTCAATGCTATTTATGTGGTTGTGTTTACTTTCGCCATTTTGCCTTTTCTGGGTCTCATGACTGTTCTGCAGGAACCTTACACGTGTTAAATAATATTTTGCCACTCTGGGTACGGACCCCTCCAACCCAGGGCCTGTTACTGCTCTTTGCTTGTTTGTTTACTGTGACTGGCTGGATTATTGTAGTGAGGTCTTTCTCCCCCCTCAGGTGAAGAGTCTAATGTTGCTCCTCAGGGGGGTTCAGCTTTGGTATGCCCACTGTCACCTGGGATGACAGGTTTGGAAAGGGAACTCCGCCTCTCTCTCCCTGACTGCACCCAGCTGTGAAATCACTAATGACACACTGACTGATTGCTCAACTGTTTTCCACGGTGCTCTGTGCCATACGTTGCTCTACAAACGCAAGTTTTCGAGGCCACTGCTTGATACTCATTCTGACCTTGGGAGGGGTCCTCGCAAATGTCTTACTCACTGGCTCTGTCCTGCAAACGAGCCTGTCACGGTGCAGCCTGCTTCTCGTGTCTCCTCTGTCTTGCCTTTGACCACAGTCACCACTGTCCTTAAGAGCATTCTTAGCTCTACCACACATTCAGTTCCTTTGGGAAGAGACTAGCAGCTGCTTCTGCCAGGAACAATGGGAGCCAGTGCTCTGCAGCACGTGGTGGGGCGGAGCTCAGCACTCGGCGGAGGGAGTGGCAGCAGCCTCAGCAGCCTGAGGTCTTCTAGCTTAGAACCAACACTTTATGAATGGGGTCGACAGTGATTAGGGCCTCAGCCTTCCCGGCCCACAACACCCAAGTAGAGCCTCCATTCCATGAGAGGGGCTAGAGAAAAGAAGAGAGCCCCATCTGTCAAATTTACTCACTGGGGCTTAGCCTCAAAAATAGCCAGGGAGGCTTCCAGTCAAATGCTGACATAGGCAGACATAGCTCACCTCCTCGCACAATCGCATCAACATTACAACTTAAATATAGAACCATCACTCAGGAACATCAGAAATCGAGTTGAATGGAAATCTGACAACTACAGAATTAAAGTAACCACATCCCTCCAGACTGGTATGAGGGGGCGGAGACACAGAACGGGCTGGCCCCACACCCACATGGATAAAAATTCAGGAGGGACGTCGCAGGAATGAGGAGACCCAGACCCAAAACAAACCAGGCCCCCAGCCGAGGATTCCAGTGACAAGAAGAGAAGCCCCCACAACTTTTGGGTGCCAAAACCAGCGGGGATTAAGTCACTGGAGGAGGCTGCTGGAGCCCTAAGCAGTTCCTCTTTGGGAACCCACACATGGACTCACCTACTCTGACTCGCTCCTTCTGAGCTCCAGCACCAGGATGGCAGCTTGAAGGGCACCAGTGGTGTACGGGGAGAGCCTGAAGTGTCTGGCTTCAGGGTGAGCAGAGCCCATTGTGCCTTTGCTGAGCTCTCCCTCCACATAGCCAGTAGGCTAGTGCCCTATCTGAGACTCCATCAACCTGGCTAACACCCATATGACCCACCCTGGAGATCTCCAGAGGCTCTGCCCCACCCAATTTATGGGCCCAACCAAGCTGCTTTTCCACAATGGCCTTGGCTCCTAAATCCTATCAAACAAGCAACAGCTGGCTGGCTTCAGTGAGCCCTAGCAACAGGCAAATTAAAGTTACAGCTTGGCTTCACCTGGGAATCTGCAAACCCAGCACAAGGAGCAGCCATCTCAGATTGCTTTACAGCTCAGGCAAGGTGGCCCCTGGCAAAACACAGGTGAGGGCTGACCTTGGCCTACAGCACCTGGGAAACCCCAGAGCCTGTGCACCCAGTGGACAGCTACAGACCATGTCAGAGCACCACCACCCTGCCCCTGCGAAGCTGATCCTCCACAGAGAGCAGAGGTTGGTGGTCAGTGGTCACAGCCAGTCCTTGCAGCTGACTGGCCTGGGTAAATCCCTCCCATTGATCTAACAGCAGCAACCAAGGCTCAACTACAAGAGGAAGGTGAACTCAGCCCACACAAAGGGCTCATCTTCAGTACCCAACTTGGGTGATAGGAGAGGCTGTGCCACTGGACCCTACAGGACACCAAGCACATAAGGCCACACTACCAAGACACAGAGTCAAAGCAGCTCTACCTAATACACAGAAACAAACACAGGGAGGTTACCAAAATGAGGAGACAAAGAAACATGGCCCAAATGAAAGAACAGATCAAAACTCCAGAAAAGAACTAAACAAGATATAGACAAGCAATCTATCAGATGCAGAGTTCAAAACATTGGTGAAAAGGATGCTCAAGGAACTTAGTGGGGATCTCAGTAACATAAAAAGATCCAGTCAAAAATGAAGGATACATTAATTGAGATAAAGAACAATTTACAGGGAAACAACAGTAGAGTGGGTGAAGGTGAGAATCAAATCAATAATTTGGAACATAAGGAAGCAAAAAACAAGAAGAAGAAAAAAGAACCCCCCAAAATTAAGACAGTATAAATAGCCTCTGGGACAAGTTTAAGAGGTCCAACATTTGCCTCATAGGCCAGAAGGAGAAGAGAAAGAGCAAGAAATTGGAAGTCTATTTGAAAAAAATAGTGAAAGAAAACTTCCCTGATTGGGTGAAGGAAATAGACATGCAAGTCTAGGAAGCATAGAGAGTTCCAATTATGATGGGTGCAATGAGGCCCACTCCAAGACACATATTATTAAAAGGCCAAATGTTAAAGGTAAAGAGAGAATCTTAAAAGCAAGAGAATTTAGTTACTGGAAGGTTGCCAGATGGGAGATGGGAGAGGGAGAATGGGTGAAGAGGTGAGGGGATTAAGAAGTACAAATAGGTGGTTACTTACAGAATAGCCCTTGAGATGTAAAGTACAGTATAGGAAATGGAGCAGCCAAAGAACTTATACACAGGATCCATGGACATGAACAATGGTGGGGGGATTGCCTGAGGGAGTGGGGGGTGCTAGGTGGAGGGGGGCAAAGGCAGGAAAATCAGGACAACTGTAGTAGCATAATCAATAAAATATAACTTTTAAAAAATAATGAGAAAAAATAGCTAGGGGAAGGATTAGAAATGCTGATACCCTCCTCCACCTGCAAGAAAGCCCTTGGCCTGGGAGCTGGAGAGGGGGAGCCTGTGCTCTGGGTGGGCTGCAGCAGTTAGAGTCTCTGACTTGCTGACCTAATGCTGTATTCATCTTGGCTCAAATACCATCGATCCCTGCAGAATATTCATATGTTTCTTGAACAGATTTTTTTTCTATCTTCTGTTTTGCCTGAGGACCATTTCCAGAGCTTTTAATAGTTTTTTTTAAAATAGTTTGAAACAGTTCACTAAGACATGAGTCAGTGGAGATTCTCATTGTCACGCTAGGAATTTTTCTAATTACTTTTTTTAGCACTTCCTAAACTACATTTTGTAAGCCTTCCATAAAGCAGTTCACATAGGATCCAAATAAGTAACTTTAATCAGTACAATATAGGGTTTATACAGATTTTAAGAAATTGAGCCTCCAATGGAAGTATGTTTTAGAGATTGAGAAAATGCATGAAGAAAGGAAAATGAGAAATTTAAAAGAATAGAATAAGCATCATAGAAATAATTTAAGTGAACAATTTCAGCCTTGTACAGCTAACGACAGCTGAAACCACGTGTGATCTTGAGCAACTGTTTTTCTATACCTCAGCTATCTCATCTCCACATCGGGGGTAATATTTTCCTAATAGGGTTGATCTCTCAAGAAAAGTAACTATTATTACTAATACAGCAAATCTGACGTTAACATCCCACCATCACCACCAACAATCCCTCAAAACCTCTGTATTCCCCCAAATCAAAACTTAGGTGGGGCTTACCCTAACCTGTTTCTGAGACTGTTGTGCTTGAGGGTATGACACCCAAATCCTGGAAACTAAGGGATTTAAATTCTCATTAATTCTCCAAACCCCATTCTTCTCTGTCCTCTACTTAAGATGGATCTTAGAAAGACCTTAAGTTACCGCTTAGCTTTCCTTTCTCCGGTTACCCTCCACCGTAACCGCAGTACCTTACTCCAGGTCAGGCTGCTTCCATCTAAATACAGATTGTCAAGTAAACAGGCCAGGCCACAGAATGGCGTCTGTCCACTGCACAAAGCTCCAATTCATATTTCTAAGTTATATTCTCCTAACATGAATGAAGGATTAGTGTACTTATAATCAGTTAGCCAAACTTGACTTGTTCTGTCTAGCTCAAAAAATGAATACTCCTATTTTAAAAGTCAAAATAAGGCAGAAATGATTTACTGGAAATTAGGTAGGAACACCAGAGAAAAATAAGGAGGGTCCCCAAAACACCTGGAATTATCTTTTGGAGGGCGGGCCCCTTGTAGTACAGGCTTCCCCTGCTAGGCCAGTGTTCTAGGAACCCATCTGCATCAGTGGACCAGCTGCTGTTATTTTGAGAGGCTGCATTCACCTTCAGTGAATTTTTTTAAAGACCGTTTTTTTATTAAATTTATTTATTTATTTATTTATTTTTAGACAGAGGGAAAGGCAAGAAGAGAAGCATCAATGTGTGGTTGTCTCTTGTGCACCCCCTAGTGGGGACCTGACCCAACTCAGGCAAGTGCCCTGACTGGGAATTGAACCAGTGACCTTGTGGTTCGCAGGTCTGCGCTCAATCCACTGTGCTACACCAGCCAGTGCTTGAAGACTGTTTCAACATGTTTGTCCATTTCATGATGGGTGATTTATGAGTACACATGCCCACACCGTGCTGAGCGTTCAGCAGTTTTTGACCAAAAAACAGCATGACTCCCATGCCCCACCCTCCCTACTATCCCCATATTGCCCCCAGTGACTTTCTTTTGTTCCCTAGATGAAAGAAAGCCCTTAAAGGGAAAGGTTTTGCCGATGGGGAAGGAGTGAAACAAAAAATGGCAGAAGCGCTAAAAGTTTAGTATCAAAATCAATGAGTTCAAAAACAGTTTTGAGCAGTGGAAAAAACATCTCAATAGGTGTGTTACATCAAATGGAGAATAATTTGAAGGTGACTGCAGTTTAAACGTGTAAGAATAAACAACCTTTTATAAATAAATTCCATTTTTGTGGGTCCCCCCTCACATACTCTATTTTCTACTCCATGTCGATTTTATTTTTACATCAATTTTTGCTGACATAAGAACTCAATACCCTTATCTGTTAGAAACCAACATTTTTGTTCCTTGGATGATGATCAGAATGAGTGGGAGGTGATTTGAAGAAAAAAGATGACATTGTAAAATATGAGTAAGATCAATGTAAATACTATGAATCAAATTCGACTTGGGCAGTCCTATTGGGTTTTTAAGGCCATTTGCAGAACCTATTCCTTAAGAATAAAAAGGGGAGCCTTGCCTGGTGTGGCTCAGTGGATTGAACACTGGCCTGAGAACCAAAGGGTTGCTGGTTCGATTCCCAGTCAGAGCACATGCCTGGGTTGCAGGCCAGGTTCCCGGTGGGCTCGCTCAAGAGGCAACCACACATTGCTGTTTCTCTTCTTCTGTCTAAAAATAAATGAATGAAAAACTCTTTAAAAAGGGAAAAAAGAATAAAGAGGGTAAATCCCCCATGTAACAAACACATGATTTCTTAAATTACTTAGTGCTTCCCCCTAATTACCACACACACTGTAACAGAACTGTTATAAAATTCAAATTACCAGGGGTTGAAATTAAGGTTAACTGCATTTATCGGGTTAATCAAACCCCATCAACCACCACACCACCCCAGTCTTAATTAGGAAAAAAATCCAAATCATTAAAATGATACCAAACAAGGATTAGCATATGAAAGTTGAGACTGAGACAGTAAATGCATTCTTGTTGAAATGGTCTTATTTTCCATGGACATTTTGGATTTAGGGCAAATTTTTTAAATGAGGGTGCAAAGGAACAGTGACAAGTTAAATAACAAGTAAAACAAAGAGGAAATTCAAAGAATGATTGAAAACTTTCCAAAATAGCCCTGGCTGGTGTAGCTTAGTGGACTGAGTGCTGGCCTGTAAACCAAAGGGTTGCTGGTTCAATTCCCAGTCAGGGCACATGCCTGGGTTGTGGGCCAGGTCCCCAGTAGGGGGCACGCGAGAGGCGGCCACACTTCGATGTTTCTCTCCCTCTCATTCTCCCTCCCTTCCCCTGTCTATAAATAAATAAGTAAATAAAAACATTGTTTTTAAAAGTTCCCAAAACAAGAACCATAGACTAAATTAAACCCATGGGTTAAATCAGGAAGCCTGAGCCATTCTCTAAAAACTGTACCTGAAACCCACTGAAACTTGGAAGAGAAAAAAGTTCTAGAATTTGCAACTGGCAAGACAGCATACATAGTATGTGGAAGGTAGCAATAACTAGTAAGTTTTCTATCATGCACTGTAAGCACATTATTAGCAGAATGAATCCTCACGTAAGATAGGAGGAAATTCTCTACATTTTTCTTGGGGACTAACCCTTATGTTAGTTTGCATAAGAAATGCACTTAAGAGCTCCATTCATTTTTCTACTTCTAAGTCTGAAAACTTTAAAAAATTTAGCCCCTAACTAGAACCTCCCTAAAGTACCAAGAGGCATAAAAATACACATTTCAAAGTCTTCTTGGGGTGTCCAACCTCTTGGCGTCTCTGGGCCACACATTAAATACCATGCAACACATAATCACAAAAAAAATCTCATCATTTTTAAAGTAAATTTACAATTTTGTGATGGGCCGCATTCATAGCCATCCTGGGATGCATGCGGCCCACGCACAGGTTGGACACCAAAATGATCTTACCCAGAATCAAAAGGAAATGCGATCCTCAAAATACACATGCATGACTTTGGAGTTTCCATTTCGTGGAGAACGGGAAGGAGTAAAATGGAACCAAACATCATCACCCCATTGACAAAATATAGGAGCTAAGATCAGAAAACTACAGGCAGCTAATTCTGGATGAAATCAAGGCTTTTGTTTCCGAACTGTGTGACATACGGCAAATGAGTTGATTTCATTGAAACTCATGTTTCTGACACGAAAACTTAAAATGTACTGCTAGTGTTATTATGGTGCTTGTGAATATATGCAGTGTGAGTAGCCCTATCAACTGTAAAGCTCTTTTTAAAATTCCAGTGCTTGTCACATCGAAGGGACTTAAATTTTGAACAGATGAATACACAAATAAATAACTCTGGGATGAAATCAACTAGTCTTCCTTTAGCCATCTCTTATGACTAATATAAAAAATATATATATAGGCTAAAATTCCTGCTTGGAAACATCTTCTATGAAGGACATCCCCGTATGTATCTGAAGAGTATGACTCATTGTTTCACATTGTTCTCTGATAATCTCTGTTTGAATAATTATAAGCCAAGCCAGAAAAGGTATTTTTACAGTGTTGAAACTTGTCGCTGTATTTGCCAGTCTTATATTTTTGAGTCAAAGATGTACTTTATTATTTTTCCTTAATAACTATTTTTTTCCTTGAGAACTACTACCCACAATTATAACAAAATGACCAGCAACCCCTAAAACTGAAAGGATTACTTGGTAATATGAGAATCTCAAGGGTGCGATATTTTTTGTTCCATAGGATCAGACTAGACAAAATTAGCTTTTTTTATATAAAAATCTTGCTCTACTTTATAAATTAAAATTTAACAAAACAATTCACAACCACCAGCACGTCATTATTAATATTTTAGGTGAACAATGCCCAAGGTAACAAAAAATACCCTAAAAATGACCAAATTATACAATTTGGGCTTCAAAACTGTGATATTGTAAATTTTTTAAAAAGCAAAACAAACAAACACCTTAAGGCAGACTTATTGCCTTAAATTACTTGACAGACATGTCAATTCTACTTAGAATTGTAGCACAACAAAAATCAGGGTTTGTTTTTTTTTTCTTAATCCCTTCATCTTTGTCACCCAAATAAATTCAATAAAAGATTTAAAAAAATGAAACACAGAAACATCCCTAAGATGAGTAAATTCCACCAAATTATAATGTCCTAAATTAAGCAATTTAAAATGTTTTGACTTCATATATTTACTATGATTCTCTGTAGAGAACATAAAAGATACTGAGAAGGCAACTTAACAATTCAAAACTTGCAGATTAACGAAAGGTTATTCACTTCGGAAGGTTGCTTTTAAAAAATATCGTTTTAAAAAACGTGTAAAAAATTTAAAAATTAAAAATTAAAAAATCCAGTATCAAATTTAACTTTGTTAATAATTAATAACTTAGTTAACATTATCTATTACATGTTCATAATTTCCTGATGAGAGGTAATTTTGAGGCAACTGCCACAGCTGGCAAAGAAAAACATACTAAAGTTACAAAGAAAGGGAAGAAAAAGTTTCCTTCAAACTTTGGGAAAAGATTGACAACATAAAAAGTTCATTTTATTGAATGTTGTACTTGGTTTTTCAGTAATATGTAGCATAAAAAATCCTTTATGTATTTACATAAAAGACCTAACATATCAACTGCAAGTGTATGGGCTTATCTATCCCAGGAAAACCAACTTATAGGCTCCATACACTGGTTTCAATTTATTTTGTGCATGTTTGGAAAGTAGCTTTAAACTGTCAGGGGCGTGTAATTGAGAAAGGGAGTAGAGAGTACTTTGTTCTTACCCTTGTCGGCTGGGAAAAAAATGGATCATCTGAATACTGCTCTAATATCTGTTACAGAAGTTATTTACTTATTCTATTTTAAAAACCTAGCAGATAAAGTCGGAAGACATCAAAGCCTGCTGAGAAGGAATTTTAACATGCACTGTTCTATCTTTAAAGAGAGCTACGTTTAATCCATCATGCAACTCAATGGAAATACCAGACTGTAAACATATACCCACTTGAATTTCCAAATATTGTGAAACTTTGGGCTACTGTCATAGACAAAGGATATGCCAGAAGACAAAGGTGGTTATTTTTTTCCTAAGTAACTTCTTTCTTGGTTCTAAATACACAACACAGACAGTGTATATATAAAATATGCACTTGTCTCTGGCCAACTTACGTACCTTGAACTGAGTGAGGTTCTTGCAGTTGGGAAGGAAATTCTGTGAAACCACACAGGTGCACAGTGTGGGCACTTATACTACAAAATAAAAATGGCTGCGGTACATAACTCAGCTGTTAAAACTTATAAGCCATAAAGACATTAGAAATCTATTCATTTCAAAAAGCTCTACAAAGTGAAATGTTGACTAAAGCTTTGCAGGCTGTTATTTAATGCACCAAACAGCCCACATTTAAATTTTTTAACATATTTATTACCTAAAAGTGACCCAGAATATCTGTAATGACAAAGACAAAAAAAAAAAAAAAAGCCATAGTTTTCTTTGATAGTAGGAAGTACCTAGTTCCTCAGATGAAAAAATCATAATAAAATATTACATGACAAACAAGAATGGACCCAAGAGTTACATGTTGTAATCTCTGAAACTGGATCATGAAAAGGTAGCCCCGTTTTTCCTTCTTATTGTTAATTTCTCTCCAGTACCTGAGTTAAGGCACAAAGCAGCAAGACTGCAACTGATTCCAAACAACTTGGAATTTTATTGTAAACATCCCATAAAGAATGGCAACAAATCCAGTTTTTTTTCCTTTGAAGATAATTGCTTATAATGACTTATAACTGCCAAACAAAACATCTTTTATAAACCAAGCCATTCTAGTTTACCTTTCTGTACTGAATTTTAGTTTAATGGACATTTTGCCCATATACAACATCACATCAACTATTAACTGAATGATTTTCCATCTTAAAACTTATGGATACTAAAGAACAAACAGAAGGTACAGTTTTGTTAATACTTTGTAAGGGATTACAAAAGACAAGGATGATAAGTTACAGGACAAAGAAATAAATTACTGATTGCCATCACCACAGTATTGTTTAAAGAACTAACATTTGCAGTACTGCCTAATGTGTATCTGGTGACATGTGAAAACACATTTCCCAAATGCATTTCTAAATATTTTTGTATGTGAATTTAAAAGTCAATTACCAATGGCGACTTTAATATGTATCAATAGTCTTATTTTTTAGAAAATACTTATCATGCTTTTATATGTCAAAGTCTCATATTCTAGATTTAATTAAGATAGGAGTAACAAATGAGTATACATATAAATAAACAAACACACCTTAACTCTAAACTGCAGGGCCTTTCTACTGTACTTCTGCCATCAATGAATCATAAATTACCAGTCTCGTTGAAGTGTGCTAAATTAGGTAAAGTCTTCATTACAGAAAGAGAAGTGAGGATAAAAGAAGCAGGAGAGGAATGATGAAAAAAGAAACAATCAAGAATAAGGCATCTTAAACAAATGTCAAGAAATAAGAGGGCCATCCACATTCCCCAAAATACAGCACCATGAAAAAAAAAACTTTATATTAGAATTTAATCAAAACTTCATAAACTTGGTAAAGCAACTTCACTAAGAGGCAGAAAGCAAAAGCATGAAAATATTTTCACACTATTTTTTAAAACAAGCCTTAAAAGTGATCTTAGAATATTCTCTATTCAACAGAACTTTTACATAGCCTTATGTACCACGAAAATGTTGGGGATGGGGTTAACATTTAAAACAATGAACTTGAAGTGTCAAAAGTTTTGTTCCTTTCCTCAGAACTAAAAGGCTACCAAAAATTATACAGGATGCAAGTCTCCTTCTTGTGAATGTGAATATTCCAACTTTAAAGTACCAGTTGGTAAATGTGCATAAAATAATTTCCAAGATATATAAGCATGTTTAATACAAGGTTTTTAATTTATCACTACCACGAACATACAAATTTTGAAAAATGTTCAAAAAAGTTTTATCAAAAAGTTTGAAGTGGTATTCACATCTGTTTATCACTGTTATTGTCTGATGACAATCTACAGGATTACAAAAAAAAAAACCAACAAAAGATAAATCACTCAAATTTATTTCCAATTATTTGAAGGCTGCGTTAGATATCTGAGCACACAGTTGCACAAATGAGATTTATGCATTTTACTCTGGGAGAAACAAAGTGCTATATGGAAGAATTCCAGCACAAGTCTGATCTCTGGCAAGGGAAACAAACAAACAAGAAACAAATGAAGGGAGGGCAAATTAAATGAAAAAAATATAGGGACACATGTACACAACAAATCCTAGATTGTTTATCTAGAAGGCATAATGAAATGAATGATCAAGCAGTATATATATATACAGGCTAAGCGCTTTATAACAGAGGCAAAGAACTGGTAGACAGTGAACAGGACTGTCTTCCATACAAAATATTCTTTTTTTTTTTTGTCTGAGATAAAGTGTGCCAAGTTGGAAAAAATCTACATACACACTCGCACGCACACACACATATAAACAAATTTAGTCACTAGGCTAACAGACTAGTGAATGTTTGAGAGCATCTGATTGCTGGAAGAGATACACATAGCAAGCCATAGAAAAAAACACACAATTCAGTTTTCATAAACATATACACATGCTAAGATCTTAAAGCTGGGAATTAAAACATTATTAGCATTCATGAGAAATATTACAGTTCACTGACTATTAATATCTAGCATAGGATTAGGCCTATACATCTGAGAGCTCTCATGAACCTAAAAATAACAGTGGTTTTTCTCCTTAGCAACTCTTTTAAGATTTAGACTTTTCTCCAACCATCTTAGCCCATTTTCTACTTGCTTTGCTATGGCTGAACCCAGGTCTTATTTAGGTTTAAATGGCCTCTAAAAAATTAAAGCAATAAAATATTCCATGTGATACAAATTACATCACATTCACAGGAGGCAGCGTTACAAAAAGAGCAAAGTATAAACTGTGGGGGAAAAGTCCAGATATAAAAGTAAAAATACATCTTCCAAACTTTTATTCTCACAATTATTAAAATAATTTGCATGCAAACAGAAATGATCTGTTTGTTTTGTAATAAATGATAACTATGCTCATCTAACACACCCTGGTGACTAGCTCTTTAAATCCTAGTAACTGAAATCAACATTACAGCAAAATGCTGTCACTATTATCTTCACAGTATTTCACTACATATAAAATATGCTTAAAATGTCTTTAGCCTTGTCATCCTAAGTATCTAAACCTAGAAAATCTTGACATCTGGGGAATAAATGTGGCATTTTTTTTTCAAAATAAATTATAAATAAAGCTTCAGACAGCTAAAATCACACAGATGGTAATTCTTCTACATTTCAAGAGGTCAGCTCTTCATAGAAGAATGTCAACAAAAAATTTCACACTAAAACGATACACATGATACTATTTGGGTATATCCATGAATTTAAGTAACTTAAGTTACTTTGAATAGGGTAGGCCAGAGTGTTATTGATTCCAGGAAAACACAGGCACAAATTTAGTCTAAATGTCCAAGAGATGAATAACTAAAATAGTACATTTTAGCAAAACCCAAATGTAGACTTTCAAAACTGAACAATTTTGAATCTCTATTATGGTAAAAGTGGCAGTCGAGTTACAACCAGTAGCTTTGATTTAGTGGAGAAAAAAGATGACAAAAAAAAATCAGGTTGATCTACTTGTCCAGTGACAGAATTTAGTGCCATTAACAATTTATAAAAATACTTTCTTCAAGCCTGAACATTTCTACTGCAAGTGAAAATTGCTTAAAGATGTTAGTCCAAGAATAACCCCCACCTGACCCAACAAAAAAAGCAAAGTTATGTGTGTACTCCTTCCTCTGCACTTAAGGATTTTCAGATGCGTGAAATGATGGAAAGCGTGAGACAGACACGTCAGCTTAAGTATCCTGGGATTACTAGGCAGAACATTAAGAAATTTTCTTTATCCCCACAAGTCTGATCTAAGCGCAACAAGTCTGCTGTTACAAAAACAGACATCAATATATATTCATTCCCTCCCACCTCAAAAATCTAGGGATCTGACAAATTAGCAAATTTGCAATCTCTCAAATCTGAGGAATAAAACTGATCTGGGAACTCAAGCTCACTTACGGAACTATGTGCACTCTACTGCTGTAAACAAGGTCATAAGGGTTTAAGTTTTTTCTTCTACAACATAGTAACTCAAAATATCAGTGTGCAGTGCAATGAGGTTCTTTTCTGAAAGACTAACAGAAGAACCTTTTGGAATGGTATGAGCAGAACCTTTTGCTGTTGATTCGAAATATTAGCTAGCCAAAACATGCCAATTCAAACTAGGTGTTTTGTTACATTTTGAAATTCAAATGAAAACCAGCCACTCACAGCTGCTAAATAGTAAGTGGTAGCAGAGATACGTAAGCGGTTGTCCAAGTCTACTTACATAAATATGTTCTAAGAAAAGTCTAAAGTAGAGCATACTATGCTTATAAAAGTTTGTTAATTACAATCATTAATTTGAGAGCCAATATGATTATTAACAATCTCTCAGCTTATAACTTATGAATATTCATTCCCACCAAGCTTGTTCTATTTCTCCTTAGTCAGTAATGAATAACAGCATCTATTTTTCTTAATGTTTCCAGTAGTTGTAGTTAATAGAGGTAGCTGAGCTACTATTCAAAGAAGTTATTCTTTGTGGATGAGGATTTTTCAAATGTTTAAGTTATTCTTTAAGCTACAGAAGTTCTATTAATGCAATAAAATATAACAGGAAAGGAAAATGGATGCAAGAAACTTTTGCATTTGGCACCTTGTCTAGATTGATACCTCAAGTATTCTTTTTTAATAAAGTTAATGCACACATCAGAACACACCACAAAGATTTGCTACATATTTACAAGGCACCAACCCTTTCTCACCTTTAACATGAATTAAGCAAATCAATGAAAAGTGTATCAAGATCCCCCCACCCCCCAAAAAAAACTGTAGTATAAATATATACTTCAGTTCAGTACAATTATTGAAAGTTTGGCCTGGGAAGAGTAAAATAATCCAGATCGTTCTTATAATATAGAAACTGTAAACATTTAATAGCTGCCTTTAGGATTGGTGTATTGTGCAAAAGTTATTATTACTGGGTACAGGAATCAAAATGGCAAAAACAAACTATATAAAACTCTGTAAGAAGGTGCTATACTTCTGTGATACAAAAGCAAAAGAGGGATATTCTGTTGAGATAAAAATGTCATGCTACTCTTTAAGAAGCTGAATGCTCCTTTCATGTAGTAAATCTGTAGTGTGTCTGTGGTGTGTGTGTACGTGTGTGTGTGTGTGTGTGTATGTGTGTGTGGGCAGATTTTTTTAAATTTAAGGCCTAATGAGTAAGGCTTGTTTGAACAAATGAAGTGTGGAGATCAAAAGTCTTGAAACAAATGTATACTGGCAAAATGGAAAAGCACCAATGTGAAAGGAAACATAAGTCCCCACACAACTTGCTTTGTAGATTTCCTGGTAAATTCCCTGCAGTAGAAGGCCATTGAATTTTTAGAATTATTCTAAATTTATTAACTGTTAATAATTCCATCCCATGAGATGGCTAACCCTGGCTTTTTCGGTCATTTTACGCACTCTGCCTGATCTGGATGTACCAAGATTCAGAGGATCTTCAGTGGACACAAAATTGTCATTATCAGAATCATCATTATATAAAACGGTCCTCCTGCCTTGGTTTCTCGTTTTAATTCGAGGCAGTCTACTGAAGCGTCCTGAAAACATGGTATCAAATTCATCATCTGCAATACGTGCACGTTTGGCTCTGGTGGCTCCTCTAGAAGCACCTCTTCCTCCTCTCCCTCGCCCTCGCCCTCTAGTGCCACCTCCTCCTCTTCCTCGACCCCCTCGTCCCCTGCCTCCTCTTCCTCTGCCTCCTCTACTCCATCTACCCCATCTGCCCCATCTACCCCTTCCTCCCGTGCCTCTGGTCTTCCAGTTTCTTTTTCCATTGGCATATTGCTTTCTGAGTTTTCTTTTAGGCCTAGTTTGTATGAATTTGCTATAGTCATGGTCTCCATCTACATAATCTTGATCTGTCCTGGAAGTTGATTCAGAGTCAGAATCAGAACCACAGGAACTTTCAGAACTTAAACTGGATCCTAACTCTCCACTTTCTGAGGAAGATAAATGTGATTTCTCTTTTGTTTCTTTTTTCTCTTTCTCTTCTCTTTCCACGCTTTCATCTTCTTCCGATGCACTAAGTAGCTTTCTCTTGACTCCTGTCCGGGGCTCTCTGCCGTCATCATTTGTAAGGGGTCCATCAACGGAGTGATCTAAATCAAGATGAATGATTTTTTAAAGTTAAGCTTTGACGTTGGCAAAATGGTTATTTAGGTTTGAAAGTAACAGTAACAGTCTATAAAAAATATTTATACTCAAAGATAGATGGGGTAAAGCCATGGAGAGTCTTGGAGTATGCATTTAAAATCTGTTGGAAATAGAAGATAGTAGTTTTGATTTTCGTCTGATCACTTTTTTGGCAGGGAGGGGAGTGTAGAGGGATGGTGGAGGTGAGATAGCTGGGCAGGAATTTCAAGGGCTTGAACCCTAGGGAGAATGATCTGAGAACATGTATCTGAGTAATTTCATTCATACACTAAATGAACATTTACTGATGATCTACTATGGGCCAGCCATTTCTTGGAGCTTGAAATATGGCAATTATGAGATAAAGTCCTTGTTCTTTGAAATTCTATTTTAGTAGGAAAAGCTTGCTTGACATGACGTGAACAATTTATAATATAATTTTAAGTAATAAAATGTGCTATAAATAAAAGAGGGTAAAAAAGAGTGTGAATATATGCTTGGGGAGTACTTTATTTAAGGAAAATGTTTCCGCAGAGGTTGTACATAAGGAAAGAACTGAATGAAGTTAGATCTGGGGAAAGAACATTCCATCAGAGGATACAGAAATGCAGTGTAACTAGAGTGGAAGAGAAAAGCGGAGTAATGGGAAACAACTTCCAGCGAAGGGTTTTACAGCTGAAGAATGACGGGATCTGATTTACATTTTTAAAAGAGCACTATAGTTGCTGTAGAAAGAATAGATTATAGAAGAGATTGGAAGCAGCATTCAGTTGGGAAGCCACTGCACCATGAGGGATGGGGCAATAGAGGTGTTGAGAAATGACTGGATGTGGACTATTTCCTTCTAGAAGGAAAATCTTTACTTTTAAAGTCCCAACTGACAGGAACAGCTGATGGACTGGATGTCAAGTGTTAAGCAAAGAATGAAGATCAGCTACTAGGTTTTATAGCCTGCAACTGGGTGAAGGGTAGAGATATTTGCTGGGTTGGAGAAAACTAAAGGAGGAATAGGTTTGGGCAAGCTGGTGAGGAAAAAAAATAAAGATTCCAGTTTTAAATACTACTAGACACACAAGTAAAAACATTTAAAATAAGGAAAAGAAAAAAAAAGCAGGTGAATATATCAGTGTAGAGGTTCAGGGGAGACTTGGATAAGGCTAAAGATATCATTTTGAGAATTTTTGGTAAAGAGACGACATTTAGTGTCAAGAGAACTGAGAGAGCTCATTGAGAAAGCAAGTACCTCAGGTAGCTGAGGACTGAGACTTGGGATATTTCAACATTTAAAAAGAAAAAACAGGCAAACATAATTGAGAAGGAATAGCCAGTAGGTAGGAGGGAAACTGAAAATAGTGGAAAAAGCAAAGCCTAGGTTTGTATGCTAACCAGGGTTAGTCTAATAGTCTTGGTGTTAGGGACTAAACTGCATTACCCCAAAATAAGTATATGGAAGCCCTAACCCCCAATGTGTTTTTATTTGAGGATAGAGCCTTTAAGAAGTTCTTAATCAAAGTGAAGTCACAAGGGTGCACCCTAATGCATAAGGACTGGAATTGTTATAAGAAGAAGACACACAAATGCTCGCTTGCTCTCTCCCTGGGTGTGGATGGGACAGAGAAAAAAGCCACATAAGGACACAGCGAAAAGGTGGCTCTCACCACACACCAGCCCTGCCGGCATCCTGATCTTGGACTTTGAGCCTCCAGAACTGTTGGAAAATAGATGTCTGTTTTAAGTACATGAAAAGCTGCTCAACATCTTTATCCTTAGGGAAATGCAAAACAAAATCACAGTGAGATATCACCTCACAACTGTTATAATGGCTAGTTGCAAAAAAATAAAAGATAAGTGTTGGCAAGGATGTGGCCAAAAGGGAACACGTTTGCTGTACACATTTGGTGAGAATGTAAATTAGTACAGCCACTATGAAAATCAGTATGGAGTTTGTTCAAAAAATTAAAATAGAAGTACCATAGAATCCAGCAATTCCACTACTGGGTACATATAAAAAGGAACTGAAATCAAGAAATCTGTACTCCCTTGTTCATTGCGGCAGTATTCACAATAGCCAAGATAGGAAACAACATATATATCTATATAATATAAAATAAATTATTTAGCCTTAAAACTGAAAAAATCTTGCCATTTGTGGTAAGATAGAAGGAGCCGGAGGACATTATGCTAACTGGGCAAAATAAGCAGGATGCAGAAAAAGAAATATTGCATGATGTCACTTATATGTGTAACCTAAAATACAGTCATGTGCTGTGACAGACATATATGACGGTGGTCCCAGCACATTGTAATGGCACTGAAACATTGCTCTCTACTGCCTACTGATGTCATAGCCAGAGTAATGTCATAGAGCACACACTAGTCCCGTGTTTGTGGCGATGCTGCTGTAAACAAACCTACTGTGCTGTCAGTCATAGAAACGTGTGGCCCGTCAGTTATGCACACTACATAATCCTGGACAATAATAACCAGTGGCTATGCTACTGGTTTATGTATTCAATATACTATGCTTTTTATGGTCGTTTTATAGTGTACTGTTTACTTAAAAGACCAAAAGCTCGCTGTAAAACCCTATGCCATGTTAAGCTAGCAGCAGTCCCGTACATCCCATGTTCATTGTGTTTATTGTTATCTTTTTCTCTTGTGTTTGATTTAATCTCGCGTTGTTTTGTACAGTAGCATGCTGTACAGGTATGTAGCCTATGCCATACAGACTAGGGGTGTAGCAGGGTATACCATCTAGATTTGTGTGAGTAAATTTGATGATGTTCACATGACCAACTAGCTAAACATGTGTTCTCAGAACATCTCCCTGCCATTAAGCTCGTAGAAGCAGCGAGTGATAGAGTGGTCGCCATGCGTTGCGGAAGGGGAAACAGGGAGCTGTTGGTTAAAGGGAACCAAGATTCAGATACTCAGGATGAGTAAGTTCTAGATAGCTAACGTTCACCATGGTAACTATAGTTAACAGTACTGTATATGTGAAATTTGCTAGGATAGATCTTAAATCTCAACACACACAGTAATCATGTAGAAGTGATAGATACCTTAATTAGTTTGACAGTGGTGACCATTTCACAGTGTATGCATATATTGAAACATCAAGGTGTAACTTTAAATATGTACAATTTTTATGTCAATGATATCTCAATGAAGCCGCTCATAACAAATATTTGTTATTGAAGCCACCTACTCTGTGGTGTCTTGTTGCGAAAGCCCAAGCTGACTAATGTAGTTAAGTGACAGCAATAGAAACTGTAGATAAGAGATTTAGGTGGTATTAAAAAGTTATAGAATTCAGAAAACTGAGCAACTGACTGGATATGAGGGGCAAAAGGAGAGCCAAAGAACACTAAAATTTTAAACTGGATGACTAGGAGGAAGATGGTGGTGCCATCAACTAAAATAGTGAGGGCAGAAAAATAAGCAAGCTTGAGAATAATGAATGATAAACACCGAGTGGAAGTTATTTAGGATGAACTTGGAAGTGAGACTGGTACAAGAGAGATACTAGGGCTAGACACATGAATTCGGAGACTCATCAGCATAAAGATGATTGATGTAGCTATTAGATTCCTTTATTTGTAGAAGACAAAAGGAAAAATCCAAACCAAAACAAAACAAACAGAGAATATATGAATATACTAGAAACAGAGATACAAGAGAAGCAGTACTGGAGCTCCTTGGAGGGGGTACGCAGCAGCCTGCAGTGATGCAGACAGATCAGAGACAGAGGGACTGAGACGACGACAGTGACTGGAGATCACTGCTGAATCTGGAGAGGAAAACTTTTGTACAGTGGAGGAGGCAGAAGCCGGACTATAAAGGATAAAGGAATGTTTAGATGGAAAGAAAATAGTGGCAGGAAATATAATCTACTTTTTCTAAATGCTTGATAATGAAGGAAAGGGCAAAATGAGAAGAAAGTGCAGCTGCTGCAGAACAGAGTAAAGAGAAAAACTGGGGGAAATAAATGCAGTAACTATCTTAAAGTAACCAATTATGTAACAATATTCCTCACATCATGAATAAAAAATACATCTTCAGAAAGTCTATTTTTGGGTTATTTGATATTTCAGTAACAATGGAGAAGCTATTAAATCTTTCATTAAAATGTATATGAAATAAAAATATAGAGTCTAATAAAAATATTTCTAAAAACATGGTAACTATTCTTCACAAACGTCAAACAGATGAATATATTAGAAGTTTCTTTGAATATGTTCAAGGTCCATAACACAGGGCTAAGTATAAGAAAATCTGCATAACAATAACCTAACCTTCAAGTATTTATAATTGAAGCTCGTGACCGTGCAAAAATAAACCACATGATGATGAATGATTAGCTCAGGGATTTCTTTTTAGCCAGTGAAATTTTTTTCTACAAATAAAAGTTAGATGGAAGCTCATAAAGTGAATAATAATAAGTTGCTTTTGTTGAATGGAGAAGGCTATTCTGAGAATTCCTGAAGTAGCTCTGAATTACTGAAAAGAGGCAGAGAACACAGACTGAAAACCACTCAGTTATTGAGAATACCTAAACAAGGTGGTAGATGTAGGTGTTGATGAAAAGAAGGCTCATTAAGTCAACCAAAACCCTTTTTCTAAATTGGGATGGGCTTTTTAAAAAATGAGCCCTATTTACAGATGATTTTGGAATTTTATTTGCCTTTCTTATTAATATGGTTAATATGTGTCTAATACTCTGGTTTTTATGTGCTTGGGGAAAGAGCTCTTCATTTATTTGTTCCTCTCTATTCATTTTACATTTTATTTCATTATATTATTGAAATATTATTGAAAATCTGCTAATAGCCTGTTCTTAGTCATGGGTATGAAACCCTGTCTGAGTCAAATTCAACCATACAAAATCCTCATTAACTAGAAGGACATGCTAATTTTTACTGCATAAATACACCAGCTTTTAAATAATTCATTTGCCATTATAAAGGAACAATGAATAAATACTGTGTCCATATTTATTCCCTACCTTGTTTAACTGGCAAAACTCTATTCCGAAATGATTTGGCTTTCCCTGGGTCATGGCTATTTCCACTTCGGGTATATCCACTCAAGCTCGATGAAGACAATGGTCCATCCAGCTCATCATCAAGTAAATATACTGAAAGCCCTTCAGCAGCATCTGAAACTGACATTAAAAAGACCGTATTGTTAATATAATTATCATGCTGTTCGGAAAACTCTCTCACTCAGTTATTCTACTCTAACATTACAATTGTGCAGTGTTTGAAGGAAATATGAATATTTTGACAACAAATGTTTCATCACATTGTTAAGCTTTCAAGGACAAAATTTCAGAAAAACCTGTCCATGGAAACCACTCCCCCACACAATAAATCCTCAATTCTTCCACTGGCGAATATATTATTGTACACAGTGCTCTAAGATAGTATAGATGTTAAAAATCATGAAGTTACAGAATTTTAAAACTAAGAGGCTTTATAATTCATATAGTCTTAACACCTTCATTTAAAATACAAACACACTTAATCTTGTGGCCTGATGTGTAACCTAAGACCACACAGAGAAAATAATTGGGAATAAAACACAACTCTCTACACTTAAATCCATGGCTCTTTGTACTATAAACCATGCTGCCATTTCTATAGCCTGAATATCAGCATTAAACTGAAATATATAAAACCAAAGACAAAAGACATATTTACCAGGAGACGAGAAAGGAGAGCTGGTCCTGGCATAAGACACTGAGGTATTCTGGTCATTTTTAGGCTGCAACTTCATTTGTTTCTGTTTCCCTTTTGGACTACAAGTACAAATATATAACAATTCAGATTTTTTTCTTTCAGCAACATATTATGATAGACAGTACATACAAGATGTTTTAGGTGACCAAAAAAAGAAATGTCTGATCATTTAAGTGAAACACTTCAAATTGGTAATGTAACGAAGTTAAATTTAAAGCATTCAAATGAAAAGTTTTTGGTATAACAAAATCCACATAAACAAAGCTTTGGATTACCACCTCCATCTTTATACAGGTGCATGATTTCTTTAAAAAAAAATGTCTTGGGTCTTGGGATCCCCTCAAGCTATTCAATAAACTTTAAGGAATGAAGTAATATATACAAAGTGTTGCAACAAATACAATACTCCATCACTGTAATATACCTGGGAGCTCTGCTACTAGATAACGAACTGCTGCTGCTTCTTAAACGTTTTCTGTACCGCGGCCTTCTCCTCTTCTGACTCTGGATTGCTGACTTATATTCAGAGATGATATTTTTAATTCGACTTTCAAATAAGGCAGATAACCGTAGCGTCATGCTGTAGATCTGAAAAGGAAGAAATTGGTATTGTTTTAGCAGCTACTTCGATTATATAAAATATAAACAGTAAAAACATGCCTGGACCACTATCAGTATCATCCTTTCATACAAAATATAGACATTATATCATACATTAAAAAAATTATTCCTGAAGAATTAAAGCAAGTTACCATTTTAAACTAAAAATTAATAAAGGTTTTTAAGAGAATATCCAATGTTGGGAAGGGTAGCAAAAAGCATTCCAATATATTGCCAGTGAGGTTTTTAAACTGGAACAGTAATTCTAAAGGGCAATGTGTAATGGGATTTAATATAAAAAACTTAAAAATATCCACATCCTTTGGCTAATAATTTTACCGGTGGGAATTTATCCTAAGGAAACAGAGAATTGCGCACACAAAGTAATTCTGTTCAAGGATGTTACAGATGTTAGCCACAGCTTTATGCATGTAAAGTGAAAACCTAGAAACAGCCTAAATCTCCAGCACTAGGACACTTGTGAATAACATAAAACCACCATTTAATAAAATGCTGTGGAGACATTAAAACTTTTGTTCTCAAAGAGTAATAATGTCATGAGAAAATGCTCATAATATCTAAGTTTAAGAAAGGTTTCAAAATAATAAAACCCACTGTTTTAAAAAAAATGTCTGGAAAAAGTCCAGCCATTGTTAATATAATGAGGACAGGTTGCGTGGCATCCATGTAACCTGGCAGCCAAGGAGAGTGGACTGGAATGTGCATGTGTGAACAATGACAACTTCACTGTACTAGTCAGCTTTGAGTGAGCATGTGTACTGTGTGGCCATCACATTTAAAATGACTGACCAAGTAGAGCAGTGAATCTGCATCAAATTTTGTGTTAAGCTTGAACATTCCTCCACAGAAACTATTGGGATGATTCAGAAGGCCACAGCTATGGGCAACTGGTGATTGGCAGCTTCATCATGACAACATGCCTGCTCATGCATCACGTCTCATGCTGAGTTTTTTGGCAAAACATCAAATCCCCCAGGTTACTCAGGCCCCTACAGCCCAGATATGGTGCCCTGAGACTTCTGGCTTTTCCAAAACTACAATCACCTTTGAAAGGGAAGAGATTTCAGACCCTCAAAGAGATTCGGGAAAATACGATGGGGCAGCTAATGGCAATTGGGAGAACTGTGTGAGGTCCCAAGGTGCCTACTTGGAAGGGGACTGAGGCATCATTGTCCTAGGGACAATGTTTCTTGTATCTTCTTCAATAAATGTCTCTATTTTTCATAGTATATGGCTGGATACTTTCTGGACAGACCTCGTATAAACATATGTAAGTATAAGTGTAGTCAATAAATCAAATGTGAAAAAATTATGTCTCCATAGATTGGTGAAAATTCTTATTATATGAGTTGAAAGTGGGCAAGTTGTGTACATACTGTGCAACTTATTTAAAAGTTAATCAGATACCAGGGATCACAAAACACAAAAATTATTACTTTTTTGTTCTCAAGATATTTAAATTCTGACAAAACATAGGGAAAGTATTAAAAGTAAGTATGAATAGACAATGAGCCAGTGAATAGACATAGTGAATAGACATATGAATAGACATAGTGCCCATGCAATTCACTATTTGTTATGATAAAGGGAACATAAATATTCAGAGCTAATCCAAATATTTATATAAATTAAGTTTTACCACTTTTATTTATAAAATTATTCATAAATAAGAGACACATTAAAGTGTACTCAAATTACTACTTCTCTGTCCCTTCACCTCTCTCTAGCAGACATAAAACATTACTAAAAAGTAAAGATGAGGCAGGTAGAGGAAAGAAAGAGGTGCTTAGATTCAGAAGGACTATGCTCAATGTACTTTATGTCCTAATAACTGTCGGAGAGATACCAAGAATGAAACTTCATTAGTGATGTCAGAATTGTAGTATATACTTGTTTAGCAATTTTAAAACTGGTAAAAGAAAAAGCTGATATATGTGTAACTAAATGCTTAGATGATTAATCCACTTAACATAGGTTTCCATACCCTTGACTTTTTATTGGAGGTATAAGCTTTGGAGTTGCTGAATATTTGGCGAACGTCCTTATAAAATTCCAGAGGACTACCATAGTTTCCTGCTTCCAAAGTTTCTTTCACAGTGCTGAAGTCCATAGGAGTGTCCGTGGCACCTTGATGATCCTACAAAGAAGAATGTGTTATTAAATACGTAGGCTAGGTAAGGCTCCTACATAATACAATGAGACAAGATTTGCATCACCAAGTCACCATGAAATAAACAGACTGCTTTTCAGTCTGCTAACTGCCTTCTCCAAACAGCAATACATTTAAGAGCTGTCTTTTGGTGGCTTAGGAAAACAGCAGAGGTGTATGGGAGGGTCCTTAGCCCTCACCCTGCCATCCAGAACCATAAGAGAGTCAAGAACCAGAAAAGAAATTCCATAGCCACTGGCTTCATTCCTACAGAGTTCATAACACGAGATTGCATTGCTTGCTTAAAGGCTGAAGTAACCAATTCCTTGGCAAACTGCTCAATGCAAGTATAAGATGGGAGAATTCACATACAATTAAATAGTTCCATGTCATAAATTAGCTGCATATTTCCAAGACATTCCCAGCTATGACCACATTGTACCTAACATGTTATTAGTTGAAGGGCTAGTCAGCTTGGCCATATCTGTGCCTTTCTCCTATCATTTTGATTTTAATAAATTTGACACTTTTGCTTCATCTAAGATCTTCACTTTCATATATTAAAAATTAGTTTGATTTTACCCTGGCTGGTATGGCTCAGTGGATTGAGTGCCGGCCTGTGACCCAAAGGGTCGTGGGTTCAATTCCCAGTCAGGACACATGCCTGGGTTGCAGGCCAGGTCCCCAGTAGGGGGCGCACAAGAGGCAACCATACACTGATGTTTCCCTCTCTTTATCCCTCCCTTCCCCTCTCTCTGAAAATAAATAATCTTTTTTAAAAATTAGTTTGATTTTGATTAGAGGGAGATTTTATTTCAACCCAGATCTTTCAAATCCAGTTAAGCTATTTCTAGGGTTGTCCTACAGAAGTGCATCCGAAATGTATATATTCCTGCACATATCACAATCATGAATTAAACAAACATATTTTGGAGTAAAAGCCATTGTCAGTATTAGATCTCTCACCCTATTTAGAAGCATTAAGAATTAACATTACCACATTTCTCTCACAGGAGAAGCCAAAGAACCAGAGGAAGGGGCAGAGGAAGGAAGGATATAAAGAGAAAAATAATCCAGGTGAGCTGTGGCCAGAGCCAGGTCGTGGCCTCCCTGCCTCCAGGACAGTGCCTGCTATCCACAGTGGGACATGCGGGCACCTTCTGCAGCTGCCCGCCTGTAGGCCCGTTTTTGTCATCACAGCTGCTGGCTGTCCTCAATGTCAACTAGGGGAGGGTGGATCATGGCAAGGGGTCCCTGGAGATACCCTCAAGTGTCAGGTCATAGGAGAGAGTGAGGAGCGGCACTGCCAGGGCATAGGGAGCCCTGGCACAGAGGTTGGGGCCAGACTGGGGCTTTGGCCTCCAGGGAGAGGCTAAGGTCAGCGCAGGAAGGGAGCCAGTGGCCAGCCCTCCAAGCCCACGGGTGACAATGTCACTGAGGCCATTGGGAAGGTGACCATACCCAGGGATGCAGTGGCCCAGCCACATTCTGCAGGCAGGAACCACAGGTCCATAGGAGCTACAGGCAGCAAGGCGAGGGAGAGCTCGGTGACCTCTGGGCTCCCAGCTTGAACAGACTCTCGGGGCTTTTATTCACCGAATAGGGCAGCTGCAGGAGGACCGGGTTTATGCTAGTAAGAGGGCTTTCCTTCTGTGCCCCTGGGAGGCGCTCAGGAGATGCATGGGTGCTCACACTTGCATGGACTTGGGGAGCTTGGCGCACAGCACCGGTGTAGGAAGCACCAGCAGGAGGCATGGGGTCCAATGGGAAGCGATTCCCTAAAGGACAGGCATGAACAGAAGGGAGCCCCCGGGGAGGCATGCAGAGGTGGGGAGCAGGGGCAGAGAAGCTGGGCGAGGACTATTAGCAGGAGGAAGGTGCTCAGCCAGCAAAGTGCTGCGAGGAAAAGGTGAGGCAGGGGATTGGATGATGGAGAGCCCCTCTGATGGGCAGCCCCGGAGGTTGCTGGTGTCTTGAGCAGTTTGGGTGAGAAGCTGTGTTGCAGTGGGTGGTGGAGCAAATAGTAGCTTTTTCCCTTGAAGTAGATGAGCTGACTCTAGCATTCACATAGAGAGTGAACGAGCAAAAATAGCCAAGAAAACTGGAAGAGAATAGGGATGTTAGCCGCTGGTCCTGAGGGAAATCAAACGTGTTGTAGCACCCCTTCAGTACAGCCGTGGAGCAGGCCGCCGGACTCCCGTGGACAGAGTGAGGACAGAGCTATGGAGGAAAAGTCACCAAGGCACCATGACACGGGGGCATTGGATGCAATGATGGTTGCTTTCTAACAACAACAGTGAAGATAGACAATTTTAATAAAGTGTTGCTCATCTGAATAATAAAGTTAGAACTAAATAGATCAGCCCTGGTGGAGTGGTTCTGTGGGTTACAGCGCCATCCCAATACCCAAGGTTGCAGGTTCTATCCCCAGGGGGTCAGGACACATTCAAGAATCAACCAATGAATGCATCCATGAGTGGAACAACAAATCAGTGTTTCTCTCTCCCTCTCTCCCCAGGATCAATTAAAAAAACCCTAAATAGATCAAAGATACAAATGTAAAACAAGTCACACCATTAAGAAATGCTAGGGAAAAAAAGGTGACTGTGTTAATATTGGAGTGGAAATGCCCAGTAGGAAAATGGGCAAAAAAACACAAGAGTCAACCCAGATGAAATCCTAATGACCCATGCACATAGGAAAAGCTATTCAACCTCACTCATAATAAGAGAAATGCAAACTAAAATGATAGTTGATAAGTATCTTTTTTCTCCTGAAGAATACTTGGAAATACCATGCATTTGGGAGCACCAATAAACTGTTTAAAGCAAAAAAAAAAAGAGAGAGACAAATATTTTTCAAAGTATGAGAAACCACAATTGCTCTTAATATCTTTTTTAATTTTCTTGCTTAAATCACAAATATCAAAAGTATATTCCAACACAGCATGCTTTATGGAAACAAAAATGTTCATAGAATAAAAATGTTGGAACCTTGTGTAGCATGATGATTCCCAGTGGGAATAATCAGCTGTAATACAGACCTAATTATATTGTGTAATTGATGTTTTCTACTCTGGTACAGTAGTTTTAGATTTATAGAAACAAATAAACACCTACCATCTATGCAGACAGTACAAAGAACACTCTTTTATTAAAAATACTTTATTTATTTAATTTTAGAGAGAGGAGAAGGGAGAGATAAAGAGGGAGAGAAACATAGATGTGCAAGACAAACATCGATGGGCTGTTCTTGCACACCCTCAGCCTGGGGTGGGGGACCTGCAACCCAGGCATGTGCCCTGACTAGGATTCAAACAGGGGACCTTTCAGTTTGCGGGATGAAGTCCAACCCATTGAGCCACACTGGTCGGGGCCAAACAACCCTCTTCAGGACATGTGCTGATTTAAGAAGCAAAAACTAAACAACCAAAAAAATCAAACAAAGGTAAAAAGGGAGTGAGAGCAGAGTTGGAAAACAGCTTTGAAAATTATGAGTTTTATTTACAGTATTGAGATTTTGAAAAGTAAAACAACGTAAAACAAAACAAACAAACCAACAAACCGTATGTGTCTTTTAAGAAACTACTAGGCCTACCTCAGAAAGAGATGGATCTTCTTGTCTTTCCAGAGCCACCGACCCTGAAGGTTCTCCCTCTTGCTCTTGATGGCCCTATCAGAGTAAGGAAGATATATTGTGTTTTTAGACCACCACAAAATATCAAGAATTGTAATATAATCATTATTTAAGGTTTAAAGATCCATAAATAGGATAAATGTTTTTACTGACTGTATTGAAGATGAAGGAACTCTACATTCACCACTCCCCACTCCTATGAAAACACGAGACTAATTTATTGTACCCAAACTCTGTAGAAACAAAGTAAGCTTTGTTGAACATAATCTTGTTCACTACTTGAATAATTTTTTTCCCAAATTAAACCTGTGTAAGAGAATACTGATGTTTACTAATTTCAGAGGATGATCTCATGTATTTCTGAAATATTGCTGTACTTTTTCTCTGAATAAATTAAAACTGACTTGCTATCTATACTAAAAGATTATTCATTATATAAATAGTACTGTTCGAAAGGAATCCTTTAATGGAAATTCTCATGCTTGTATCTTTGATGAGAAGTAATAAGGTACGTTGGTTAACTAAGGGATCATACTGGATAACATAATATTTAAATTATTAATAGAAATTAAAGATAACATGAATTATGAACATAAGGCTGACATATGTTATCAAGGGTCTATAGTGTATAAAAGTGTATTAGAAGTTAGTAGAATTTATTAAACAAATATCCAAAATAAAAGCAGAAAGGTATTGCAAAGATGTTTATCTTTTAATTAAATTTATCGGGGTGACATTGGTTAATTAAATAATTCTATAACACATCATCAGCAAAGATATTTAGATTCAAATTTGGTTTACAAATGTATAATCTACATACAAAGGGCATGACAGGCATTTTAACAAGTCATAACTAATCTAATTACCCACTTTCACAATTCAAAGATAAACAAAGAAGGAAGTGGAAGGAAGTAAGAAGGGAGAGAGAAAGAAGGTAGGAAGAAAGTGGAAAAGTGGCTCTTAAGCAGGTCTTAGCAGACATTAATGGGAAAGTACATACTGGCGATTTTGTAAACAACTGTTTGCTTACCGGGTGAGAAAGATGATCAGCTGGCTGTCGAAATGGCTCCGAGTCTTCACGTTCATAAATGAGGCTCAACAGTTCTTTGCACTGCTTTCTCCAAGCATCAGGATTACACTTCAAAGATGGTCTTCTGCCTCGGCATTTGGCCTGTAGATTTTAATAGAATTATATGTAAAAGCTCTTTCCTTCACTCTTTATTGATTTTCTCCTGTTTTTCTAATGTTAATATACCTATGTGAGACAGAACAGCTGCTATTTAAAGGTTTCTTAGTTTAAATCACTCTCCCTGGAAAAATATAAACAAATAAAAACTAGGTACTATAGTTTGGAAATAGCAAGAATTCTAGTATTATGAATTTTCATTAAAAAATATAAACCTCAAAAAAAAAGAAAATATAAACCTCAAACACAGGGGAACAGATTATTTTGTTTCACAAGGTTAAAGATTTTAATGCCTTAATATTTGCTCATAGTTAAGCATACTTGATTATGGCATCATAATCCCAGAGTCTTCTCCAAATAACACTTGAAATATATATATGTAAGTCCTTTATGGTGGTGATAAATGATGGCCTTTACTATTTAATGCCTTTTTTATATGATTTCTTTCAATATTTCAAAGGAAATTTTTCCCTCATATAGAGCAAATAATTATCTAGTTATTATAGAGGGAAAGTATGAAGTACAGAGTTAACATAACAGACCTGAGGCTGCTTTCTTTAGTATGGCTCGCCTGCAAGGTTGTCCTGTGACTGGCAGCTGGGCATCTGCCACTTGAACTGTTTCCAAAATAATAAAGGTGGTCTACTCTATCTACACAGTTTTTACCAATAACGTGATCTGTGCTGATACTTTTCTTGTGCTTTCCTGCTTTCTGGGAGCCTGGAGTCTTGGCATGTGCTAGTCAGATGGTGTCTACATAACCATCTCCCAATAAATTCTTTAGGGACTGAGTCTCTAATCACACACATGTTGTTTCATTTTCATTGCTGGGGGAAGAGTGTGCTCTGTGTGGCCCTTCAAAGGAGGGAGAGAGCATGAGGAAGCCTGCACATGGATTCTTCCAGACTTTCCCTTGTGTCTTTTCCCCTGTGATCCAGCTGTGTATCTTTACTGCAATAAAATTCAACGAGTAACAACTACATACACTGCATACTGTGAGTCTCTCTAGAAACTTTTCAAACATATTGAGTAGGTCTTAGGGATCCCTGACACAAGAACCCTGAAAATTTTCATCATTTACTCACTCACCCTTCTTCCAGATGAAGTACCAGGGCCATCTGAATCTAAATCAACCATTTCTGTATCCTAAAATTAAAAGGGAAGAAGAGAGGAAGGAGACATTAAATTACAGTCAAACTCTTATAAATCAGATAAACATTTATAAGAAAAATGGCAAGTAAAATCACAATTAACTCCCTCATGGGAGCGGGCAGCAGAACAAAGGATGGAAGGAGACTCATTCCTAATACTGACTATGTGCTATATACAAGTTGGAAAATATACTGGGAGAATAAGAGCAGTTTGTCTTTAAATCAGAATAGGAAATAAGGAAGAAAGTATAGTGATTGGTGTCTGAACTGTACATAAACATAACTTACTGTATGTGACATGATAAATATATGATAACCATGAACTACTCATGATTCACCTTTTGGTATTTCAAGAAATACATTTCTTTTCTACAGGGAAAATATGAATGTGCATTAAAACCTAAGATTTAGTTTTTTAGTACACAGAGGCAAGGCCCACACACCACTATTCCCAAACACATGTCTAGGAGGATAAAAAGGAGCTCATGAGCTACTGGTACCCTTTTCTAATGAATGAAGTTGTTGAATTAAATTTTACTTTAATTTTCTCTTATAACCCAAGGAGTGCTACTCTGAGGAGATCATATCCATTCGTGACAGAAACTCTCAACAAATTAGGTTTAGAGGAGGAAACATACATCAACACAGAGGCTGTACATGACAAGCCCACCGCTATCATGGTCATCAGTGAAGAGCTGAAAGCTTTTACTCTAAGACCAGAAACAGGATAAGGATGCACACTCCGGCCACTTTTATTTAATATAGTACTGGAAGTCCTAGCTAGAGCGATTAGGCAAGAAAAGCAAAAGACATCGAAATCACAAAGGAAAAAGTAAAACTCTCTCTACTAGCAGATGACAGGATATTACATATAAACCCTAAACCCTAAAAACTGTTCCAAGAAACTGTGAGCACTAATAAAGGAAATCAGTAAAGTTGCAAGATACATAATTATACAAAGACAAGTTGGGTTTCTACACACTAACAGAGAAAACAAGAAAACAATCTCATCTAAGTTGCACTAAAAGGAATTTTTAAAAAACTTGAAATAAACTGAACCAAAGAGCTGTACACTGAAAAGTATAGGACACGGATGAAAGAAAATGAAGAAAATGCAAGTACATTGAAAGATGCTTTGTGTTGATGAGTTATACAAATTAATATTGTTAAAATGCCAATACTGCCTAAAGCAAATTACAGATCCAATGCAACTCGTATCAATTACAATGGTATTTTTCACAAAAATAGCAAAAAAAAACACTGCAAAAATTTATATGGGACCACAAAAGACTTCTAATAGCCAAAGCAATCTTGCCACAGAAAAAAAAGATGTAGGCGTCATACTTCCTGATTTCAAATTATACTGGAATTGCTATAGTAATCAAAACAGTATGGTACTAGCAAAAGAAAAACAGACACATAGATCATGGAACAGAATAGAGAGCACAGAAATAAATTCATGCATGTATAGTGAATTCATTTACAACAAAGAAGCCAAGAATATACAATGAGGAAAAAAATAGTCTGTTCAAGTAAATTATGCTGAAAAAATTAGATAACCACATGCAAAAAACTGAAACTGGACCCCTATCTTAAACTGTACATAAAACTCATCTCAAAATAAATTAAAAACTTGGATGTAAGACATAAAAACATAAAATTCCAGAAAGCACAGGGGATAAATAAGCTCCTTGACAAAGGTCTTAGAAATATTTTTTAGTATTTGACAAAAACTGAAAGGCAACAAAAGCAAAGCAAGCAAACCAAAGCAAAAATAAATAAGTGGGATTACATCAAACTAAAAAGCTTTTCTGCACAGCAAAGGAAACCATCAACAAAACGAAAGGCAATCTACTGAAAGGGAGAACATATTTGCAAATCACACATCTGATAAAGGCTTTAAAACTCATGTAACTCAAAAGCAAATAAAAATCAATTAAAAATGAGTAGAGGAACTGAATAGACATTTTTCCAAAGAAGATATCCAAATGGTCATGGTCACCAGGTCCATGAAAAGATGCTCAAAATCACTAATCATCAGAGAGATGCAAATTAAAAGCACAGTGAGATATCATGTCACACCTGTCAGAATGGCCATCATCAATAAATCTACAAACAACAACTGCTGGAGAGGATGTGAAGAAAAACAAACCCTTTAGCACTGTTCGTGGGAATGCAGACTGGTACAGCCACTGTGGAAAACAATATGGAGTTTCCTCAAAAGACTAAAAATGGAACTGCCTCTTAACCCAGTGATCTCACTTCTGGGACTACACCTAAGAATCACAGAACTTCAATTTGAAAGAATATATGCACCCCTATGTTCACAGCAGCGTTGCTTACAATAGTCAAGGTATGGCAACAGCCTAAGTGCCCATCAGTAGATGAGTAGAATAAAAAAGCTGTGGTACATTTACACAATGGAATACTACACAGCTTTAAAAAAGAAGGAAATCTTACCCTTTGCGATAGCATCGATGGACCTGGTGATTACTATGCTCAGTGAAATAAGCCAGTCAGAGAAAGACAAAGGCCATATGATCTCACTGATATGTGGAGTCTGATGAACAAAATAAACTAACTAACAAAATAGAAACAGAGGCATAGAAACATGGAACAGGTCAACAGATTTCAGAGAGGAGGGGTGGAGGTGGAACTAGATAAAAGAAGTTCAAGGGATCAGCCACAGAACACATATGCATGACCCACAGACAACAGTGTGTTGATGGCCAGAGGGAAGGGGGGGCGCTGGGGGGGGCGCGGAGGGGGGAAGGTGGGCAAAGGGTAGGAAAATGAGTACATCTGTAATAGTGCAAAAAATAAAAATAAAGTTAAAAAAATAAAAGTAAAATGAAAATAAAAAGATGTAGGTGTTCAGCCAACTTTACAACATTAGCTTCACTGCTTATCACACCTACATGTGGTATTTACTGCACTTCAAATAACAGAAAATAACATGCCTACTAATCATGCTGCAATTCTTACCTCCTCTGCATCACTGCTGTTTAGTTCTTCTGCTTTAACTTTATGGTAAGTATCCAGTATATCAGTACAGCTCTGGTCCCTACGAAATATAAGTCAAAATACATTTCAATACATAATACAAAATTATGTATTAATTCAAAATACATAATTTCAATACTACAAAATTTGAAGTCAGTTCCTAGGGAAGATAAAACTGTTTCTTACCCAATAAACCGAAGTAAGACATCAGTTACAATTTTGGCTGCTTTGACTATAGGACTGTCTGGCTCATTGAAAGTCCTGGCATTATGTTCAATGTAGCGTACCTCCCACATTAATGCTGATATTCTCCTATGAAATAAAAAATACCTTTTGTTATACCTGAAAGTAATACAAAATAATACTGAAAGTGTAATATTAAGAAAGGCAAAATATCTTCTTTTATTCTAGAAGTATACAGTATTCAATATACAACAGAACAACTAGGCACTTAATAATGTCAAATGTGTTCCAATACATGCATGTAACAATTATGTGAGTGACGGATGTGAGCTAGTAAAGGTATGTAGTTACAGTACTTGAAGCACAGCAAGAAATTAGAACTACTGGTCTGCATATTAAACCTCGGAAAAGAACTGACCCAGGACATTATGGGTAAATAGTGATTTGAACAAACACAAATAAAACAAACTCTTTAGATAAAGTGAAAAGGATGTTTAGTTTTCAAGGGGAGAGAGAGATTAAGAAGAGCAAGAAAAAAAAAACAGGTTAGAGAAAAGGACAGGTTTTTATCTAGTTTCTCTTATGATATACTCATACATTATTGAATGAAATTACAGATACTGTTATAAAATACACCCACTGGTTAAAACCAGTTCCCAGAATAACTGTGGTCAGGACACAGCGGGCTCTGGGGCGAGAGCTGTGCCACGGCCCTCCGCCACTTTCCCACAGTCACTCTACTCCCAACTAAAATCAAGGGGAAAAAATAACCTGGCTCTTTTTCTACATACATTTCAGGGCTGGTAATTAAGCCTAATTAACTGCTGCTTAATTCCCCAACAGGGTATTTAAACCTGCTCAGAGTCTCTGCAACACCTTAATCATGATGAATCCACAACTACTTAATCTGCCTGTAATAAACTAAAGTTGACTAGTTTTTATTTCACATGTGATTTGTATTACTTGTAATTTCCTCCCCACACTTCATTCCCTTCATACCCCTTCCTACCCTGGAAGAAAGAAAAATCCACTGAATGAAGGGAAATTAGCATCCCAAATTTTCAGAAGAAATTTTGGAGTGGCTCTTTCTGAATATTGCAACTATGAAAACAAAGATCTCAGTGTATCACTATGCAAACAGAAAAGCAAAAGACATAAAGCGATACACTTTATTGTAAATGGTAGAACTCAACAGACCTGTAAAAGCGATTTTCAAGTCTTCGCCTGATGGTGTTGAGGTCAGTTGGATATGCAACTACAGTACAGTACAAGGGATAGGCACTGAGATCCACGGGAACAGCAAAAGGGCTGGCAAAATCTACGACGGCACCCAAATCAAGAAAGGTAGTGATAAAGAACGTTAACATTTCATATTAACAAATACAACTCATATAAACAAGAAGGGGGGCAATAAAATGATAACTCAATTATGCAACTACTAAAGACCAATACTGTTATGTTGTTATTATTTTTATTTCTTTGGACATAACATGTAAGACTCGCATGATATAGTCATTCAAGTCACATAAAGAGAAATGTGTTTAACTTTAAATGTATGTATTTTCTGGATAAATGCCAAATATCTCAAGTGATATGTTTTAGAAAATACAGCTAGTTATGTTAGTAAAATACATTACTCGCTCATTGTCTTTACCAAAGAAACCAAACTCAGGCTCATGAGCCAAACCAGCTAGAGAGCCAAAATGACTCAAGAAAATAAAAGACATCTTTTACCTGCCTTCACTATTATAAGCCACCAGAGAACTGAAAAAGTCAGTCAGTCATTACTTTGGCCAAGCATGTAAAACTACAATCACTGTGTTTCTTGACATGCAAGTATACAGTGAAAAAATGCATTTCCTTTTGCAGAATGTAAAATTCTGATGGTTTTCCTTGCTCCCTCCCATCCTCCCAATATTCTTTCATGTTCACCATACCGAGGGAAAGAAGGTGGTTGATGCCCTGAATAACCCGTTCACATTCCTCATCTCTGGAATGAGCACCCCACTCTCCTTCCTGGGGTTTGTAGAGCAAAGCAGTCAGTTCCTCTTGGGACACAGGAACACCAGCACCAACTTCATCTGGAAAGGCAGCTATGTATAAGAGGAAAAAACAGAAACGATTAGTTTCCGATATCATGCTGTGTCATGTTTCTTTTAGAAGAATTATAATTCATTTTTGAAAACATATTTACTTCCTTCTGGAATTGGCTCCATATCCCAGGGGCTCATCTTTTCTCTCTCATTATTGTCCCAGCTATTAAGAAATAACAAGATACAAATCAAATTCACAAGATAATTACTTTTACATACTAGCATAATTTGTGTGCCTTCTTGAGGATGTAATCTAGAAAAAGGCAATACAGTTTTACTTCAAGTACAACTTTGCTTACATACAGATAATAATAAACCTCTAATAGAGAAAACACAGTCTACCAATATGAAACTTAGCAATAAGTTTTTTCTTAGTTTCACTTGGCTTTTTAAAATTTTGATCAATAACATATTCAATGTTAAGCCATGGCATAAAGTAAAAAGATCTCTTTGGAAAACCCCTTTCAGGCTGAAAAAGTGATTCAACTATTTTATCATCTCCAAATTTTTATTATTCCCTTTTGTTCTGCAATATGGAGACTAAAAATCAATAGTCATAGAATAAACATTTGTTGTCATTCTTAACTAGAACACTTCATTAATTAGTAATATTATAACTCTGGCATTTCATGAAGAATTAAAGTAAATGTTGTAGGCAAATACCACATCCAAACATAATACAGTCACTTCTGCCTAGATTTCAGGCCATTAAATAAAAGACTAGATACTAATATTCATTGCTAGATTCCAGCTGTAACAATTACTGTAAACACTGAATTAATTTCAGTATTCTTTATGAAATAACAGTTGTAATTCTTGTCTAAAATAGAATTACAAGAAAATACAGGCATAAGGGAGGTAGAAGTAAGTCTTGAGTTCCTGCTTTGTTTTATCGTGACATTTCCCTGTTTTAGCATATTGGACTACAAGGTTTTTTTCATCAAATTCCTTCTGGATAGGTGCTAGGTTACTTCCTTACAGTTATAGGTCTTATAACACAAGTCAGATGAAAACATCCCTGCTAGGGTTTATAGAAAGTGCATGCAGAACTTCAGCACTATATCGGGCATAAAAGACCATAACTGTACTTACTGAACACTGTAACACTGGAAAGAACTATCAGGATACTCTGGTTGAAAAGGCTGCTGACTCTCCACAGTCCCAAACCACCAGGCGTCATCTATTATACTGCGGAATCTATCACCTGTAATGTTTTTAGAAATTGTTACAAGGCTGCTCTTGAGAATAATAGCTCTGTTCCCACTCTAAGTTACTAGTTTTTGTTGAATACAGTAGTAGCAATGTAACTAGCATTGTTAAAGTTTTCCAGACAAGTGAATTTTCCATTTTACCCTCTTCAAGAATTTGACTTCCAGGTACTAGTTCTCATTCTGAAATAAATCACATGTGTCCATATAATTTCCAAATATAAATGCTACCACATATAAATTAACTTTGATTAATTACCCGAAATCAGCATTAGGCATACTACTTCTTTCTTTTGTATTTATGTTTTTCTTTTGTTTCTACTACTTCTTATACTGTACCCATGTTACAACAGTTGTTTCTTCTCTTTTCTGCTTTTTGCCTTGAAAAACCACTTCATACTAACTTTTCTGTTCTAAATGGCTAAAGCACTACAAAACCAAACGATTGTGGACAAAAATGTTTCTTCCAAAAACAGAAAGGGTAACTTAAAAGTACTAATAGCAAACATTTACATAGTGTTTTACTCTGTGTAAGGTACTATTTTAAGTGCTTTCTGTATATTAACTAATTTGCTGCTCACATCAACCTTATAGGTGTGGTCTCATGTGAGCCCCATTTTAAAGATAATGAAAGTGAGGCACAGAGAGGTTAAAAACTTGCCCAAGATCAAACGGCTATGAGGGGGAAGGAAGGGAGTGGGAGAGGGGAAGAGAGGGAGAAAAGAGGAAGGATAGGAGATGAAAGAGGTTGAGGGAGGGAGGGGGAGAGAGAGAGAGAAAGGGAGAGAGAGAGAGAGAGAGAGAGAGAGAGAGAGAGAGAGAGAGAGAGAAGAGAAGAGAAGAGAAGAGAAGAGAAGAGAAGAGAAGAGAAGAGAAGAGAGAAGAAAAGAGAGAGAGCATGTGCGCTATGGTGGGAGGAAGAGAGAAAGAAAGAAAACCACAATCAGTAATGGTCTATTTAAGAGCCCAAATATCACGACTCTATTTTAGGACAACTGACATTTCATACTTTTCTTTTTAATTCAGGTTTGTATTCTAATATGTTAGACATTCACACAAGGTTTAGAAGTTATATGACACACACAGTGTGCAGTAAATCACCTAAACCTAACTGAGAAGAAAAAAATTCCACTTAATTTTTCCAATTTGGCTAACAGGTTTTTCCAGCTACATATTATAGTTTCTTTCTGTTAAATCGGAATTGAAAAGTTACTTCCTCTACCCTCAACTGTTGTCATTATTAAGTGAGAATTCTATACTTACCGATCTGCCAGTTCCTTTCTTTGGCTTCATTATAAAACTGATGTAGCACAAGGAAGTCAATGACATCTGGCATGTCATGATACCTGTACAGAAAACAAAGCACCTATGAATCAACATACAGATATAATAGTATATGTTGCTAACTATCCAGGGATGCATGTTTAAAGTGGGGCCATTAAGCAAAATGTTAAAATGTACTTTTGCTATATACATACATTAAAATATATATTTGCTGTATACACACACATTCACAGCCATATACATGGCTGTTAAGTAAAAAAAAACAAAAACAAGAATTGAACATTAAATCTTGGTCTTTAAAACTCTAAAGCCTATAGTGTTACAATGTTTTCTCTCTCATTAAGTCTTGTACTCTACAGAATACAAAATGGGGATTAATACATACACAAACACACACAGAGCTACTCACTTAATGGAAAAAGACTCTCCAGTCATTTTGCCTGAAATAGGGTCCAGAAATGCAAGCTTCAAGCAGCATAGTGTAGGTGGTCCAACCTCATATTTGATTCCTACAATCTTAACAAACTCTTGTTCCTATTTATGAGAATACCAATAAACTATTACTTTCAATATAAATAATTGTCCAACATTTACATTTGATTTGATTATTATTGGAACAATTTAAAAATTATGTGAACAATCACCAAATACTAGGCATTCCACAAAGTGTTAAAGGTAGTAAGACACGGCTCTTGATCCTTAATGATAGGTAGGAGTTTAGTACAGGGCTCTAAACCAAGGATAAGGAGTAGAATTCCCTCGGGAAACTTTTTAAAATTCATGTTTCAAATCCCTACTCCTATAGAATAGAATTCAGTAGGTCTGGGGTACAGTCTCAGTCATAGATATATTTTTAAAAACTCCCCAGAGGACTCATGCTCTGCCTGGTTGAGAGTCACCACGCTAGCAGAAATGTAGTATGTAATGCAGGTGGACACATATGGGTATATTTGGAGAAACGACATACATTTGTGAACACCTACAATATTATTTTACAGTATCACCCTTATAGATTATTAGGCACTCTCAACAGATGACAAAACTGAGCATCATGGGTACAGTGATTTGTTCGACACTATGAAATAACAAGAGCTGGGACTGAAACTCGGGTCTTATTCCAAAGCCTAGGCTTTTGCACCACACATGCTGACTCCTATAATTTCCTACGACCACAGGGTTAGAATTTAAAATAAGAAATCATGTTTTATTTATTCCCCTGACTCTAAAACAACCAAGCAAACAAGGAACTCAACTTTCGCCTGATTGAGAATAGGTCGTAGCATCCCTGCCTCCCAGAAGGTGATTATGTAAAGGTTACTCGGTAAGATACTTTAGCATCTCATAACCTTAATACAATTTTTTGCAAGTGTTTAAATATTTATTTCAGTAAATGTACACATCCTCTCTTTATCCTTCTTACTAAGCACCCTCACACAACAACCCTTCATTTACCTGAAAAACCATTGTAAAATTGCCCTTTACTCTCTCGTTTTCCAAGTTATAAAACATACCCCAAAAGAATAAGATGCATGTATTTAAACCTACATAGAAATGATAGTGTATGTATCCCTATGTCTGTTTGTACATATACATATGAATGAATGAACACTTGTTTATAGGCAGAAAATCCTTCCCTAAAAATATACATACCTATTTTAGTCAATACAATATAGCTACATAGGTACTATATCAAGAGATAATCCATACAGCACCACAAAGTTCTGAGGTTCTTGTCATTTGTGATATTTACTGTATCCTAAAGCACTTCCAGGGTGTTTGTGGTCCACACAACATAGTCAGATTTTAGAGCCTCCAGAATGTACAAAGCTTTGGAGGAAAATATCCACACCAGGGAACTACTGCTTTGCTGCAATTAAACAATGTTATACACCGGAGGCCCTAAAGCTTAAAGGTGGCATACAAATTTCAGCAAATATAAAATATGACCCATATCACTCAGCTGCATAAGAGTATGGTAATCACCTTATCTTGCACACACATGCAACAGTGAGATACGCATGAAACGGAGAAAAAGCCTACAGGCAAAAGTAACTTAATTGCAAAGCTACTTCAATTGCACAGCTAATGAATTTGGCAAACTTACCCTGAGATCCATTTTATTCCATGGCTGTTTTTGTAAATTAACGCTGTATATTTTTGATTTCCTTACAGCCCGAATATAAGCTTCATGTCCTTGCCTAAAATAGATAAGCTAAAACAGAAAACATGATGTAGTAAACAGCAGTATCCTGTTGAACAACTCTATACCTCCCCATATACATTCCTACAAATGTCCTCTTCTGTTTACAACAATCGTAATTTTGAAAACTTTGTACAATAATTGTACTACTCACCATCAAATGATGTTCATTCAGTACTATGCCCATGTAGCCCCACACTAAGTACCGCACAATAAAAACACTGTACACACAGCCACTTTCCCCCAGCAGCTTCACAAATTTCTGAAGAAAAAGACTATGACAAATATACACAATCCCCTATTTTATTTTAAAACATTTATGTTAAAAATTACTCATACTTAAAAGTACTATATTTCAAATTGTCATTGACATTCTAAACCTCAACATTTCAACAGTCAATGTGAACAATGATGACTTCACTGTACTAGTCAGCAGGGGGCAGTAGATGCCATTGAGTGATATGTGTACTGGGTGTTATATCTTCTTCAGTAAGTGCCTCTATTTTTCATGTAACATGGCTAGATCCTTTCTGAACAGACAAATCCAGACACAACCAACAAATTAAAATTTTCCTTTCTTTAAAATTTGGGTCTTTTTTAAATAATGATTTTATTTATTTATTTGCAGAAAGAGAGGAAGGGAGGAAGAGAAACACCAATGTGTGGCTGCCTCTCGCACGCCCCCGACTGGGGACCTGGCCCACAACCCACGCATGTGCCCTGACTGAAAATCAAACCAGTGACCTTTAGGTTCACAGGCTAGCACTCAGTCCACTAAGCCATACCAGCCAGGGCTGTTTCTTCTTTTATTACAATGATATTATATTCCTACTAATTCGTCTTAAATTGAAAACTGTGTATAAGCATTAATCACTCAGAAATGATTAGTCAATACATCAGACTATACAAGCCAAGTAGAGCTCAAATATTACAACGCTACCATTATTTTCATAAGGAAATGAAAAATAAAAATTTTTGCCACATAGAATTTAACTCAATTTTTGAATGACCAAATCATAAGTACAGCTAGATTATTCAACCACAGGCTTGGTAGCTTGGTAGGAACGCCTTGTTTGTGAAATGATACTCCCCTAACCCTCAAGAGGAGTAATTGTTCTCTAGTATATTTTCTATCAGGGCTTCTTCTTTTTCTTATTTAAAAAAAGAGCAATATCAGAATCTGAATTAGGACTCAAATTGCCACTTAATTCTACTAAGTGGCAATTAAAATAAAAATAAAGACAATTATTTTCATGACTTCACAAGCCAATCAATTTACTTTAATGTTCACAGAGCATCCATTATACTGAAGGCTCTATGCCAGGCCCCACAAAGGGTACACATTTAAGATTCAGTCAGTGTCCACAAGAAATATATAATTGAGCAGGGCAGCTAGGACAGTGTGCACATAACTATAATAGAACTGAGAATATAACTAATGAAAGTGAGTGTTCTTAACGTTCTAAGAGAAAAGGGGTAAAGTGGTAACAGGTACCTCATCTCCCATTTGCGGGACAAATGGGGATCGTCGTGGAATAGTATCCAAGATCCACTGAGGGGCAAACCATTCTTCATTGGGCTCCCCTGCCATAGAAACCAGTCCTCCTTTCTAAAATATAATTCACAAATATATAAAATATAAATATAGGAACAGTAGAATAAAAATTAACAAGTAGAGAATGTTAAAAACATTAAGTTATAATTAAACCTAAAATACACTATTTTAAAACATTTTGCTTTACCATTAATTATGCACAATTTGTATACCAATAAAATAATCGAGTTCTTATCATATTGCTCAATTTTGTCTGACAGAACATAATAAAATACTATATACTATCTAAAACCCACAACTTTTACTCTTCATGTCTCTAGAATATCACATGAATTCAAATACAAGTCACACTAACATTTTACCAATAAAATGGTGACAAGTGAAAAGCTGATTTTGTCTATTAAAGAAATAGGCTACAAAATGTATACATAATAAATTTTTAAATTAATATTCAAAGAACTATGTGGATTAAGTCTTTACATCATCCAAATGAAGTTATAGTGGAAAAAAAGAAACCATTATCGGGGTGAAATAAAAACAGAAAAAACTGAAGAGCTCAATACATATTTACATAAACTTTTCATTTCACAAGTCGAAAATGTATAGGAAAAAATGGTGACATACCAAGAATAACACTGTTATACCATAGTGGCTTATTATTTAAAACTCTATTACACATTTTAACAAACAATTGTGAATATTTTAACAACAAAATAATAATGAAGATATTCTGGCCTCTATGTTTGATAACAGAAAATTTTCAAATATTCTTTCCATTTTAAACTCATGTAGAAGAATTTTCCCTACTTAAGTTTCTCGGATAGAATGTTTTCTTTATAGAAAAGTCAAGTGTTAATATTAAATATTCAAGTACCAAAGGTAAAATGACCTGTAAACTAACAAACCTTCTTTCTAGTCTGTTTAGGCTTCTTTTGCCCTTCTTCTAGCGACTTCAAATTCTCCTCTTCAGAGCTGCTGCATATTTTCCGTGTTGCCTGTCTGGTTTGTCTTTTTGGAGGTTGCAAATTTATTCCAGCATCTGCTGTCCAATCAGAATATTCACTTGACGAATCACTGTTAAGTAAATCAAAATTATGAATTAGTCTAGAAAAGGAATAGTTTTGCCTTAAAATTGAAACATGATCATTTGATAATCAAACAGCATTATAAATGACATGGTTTGACTCTGTTCTAACCAAAGTAAAAAATATCAGTATAGAATTTTTTTTAAGATTTTATTTATTTATTTTTAGAGAAGGGAAGGGAGGAGGAAAGAGAAACATGAATGTGTGGTTGCCTCTTACTTGCCCCCTACTGGGGACCTGGCCCACAAGCCAAGCATGTGCCCTGACTGGGAATTGAACCAGTGACCCTTTGGTTAGCAGGCTGGCACTCAATCCACTAAGCCACACCAGCCAGGGTATCAGTATAGAATTTTGATCATTATTTAAATGATTTTAGTGAAATGCTTCTTGGATAAAGTATAATGCTTAGTTTCCCATAACAGAATTTAAAATTAAAAATTCCTGTTCAAATCACAAAAGCTTCTTTAAGTACAGATGCTTCTTTTCATTGGAAATGGTTAAACATAGTTGTTTTATTTATTTATTTATTTATTTATTTGTTTATTTAAACATAGTTGTTTTAAAACTGAAATAAATACATACAGCCTGCCAAGGTATAGAACCTTGCATTTACAAAGGATCATATTTTACAGATGAGGGAACCAACAAACCCAGCGACAAGCCCAAAAAGATAATGGTAGAACCAGGATAAAAGCAGGTCTCCAGGCTTCCAACCCAGTACTCCTTCTACTATAAAATGCTATTTTAATTCTAGTCTTACCAAATTCTTATAAGAACATACTTATACATTAAAACCATCAAACAATTTTGACCAAATCAAAACCATTAAAACTACCTGGAGGAACTTTCACTTTGCCATTCAACGACAGGATCCTCTACAGAAGCATCGCTTGTGCCAACTGTTTCATCCTCCTGGAACAAAGAGGCAGCGATTGAGACACATGGTTATTAAATAGCAGATTATTAATTAGCACACACTACCTGTTGTATAACAAATTCTGTGCCTCCCAAAAGATCTAGTTAAAATGTATGTAATCATTTTCTGCCTACCAGGTAGCAAGAATTTTCTGGCATCTATTAGCTTAATGATGTAAGACATCTTTCATTATTTCAAAGACTGAATAGGTGGGACTGGCTGGGGTGGGGTGGAGGGAAGGGGAGAAAATGCAGACAATTGTAACTGAATAAAAAATAAAATAAAATAAATCAAAATTTAAAAAAAGACTGCATAGACTCAAGACTCAAATATAACCCTCTTAAATGTTAAAACAATTTAAAAAAAAATCTATACACCTCCACCTAGTTAATATACTTTCTTTCCACAAAATTTAATCATTTTATTACATAAAATTTCAAACATACCAAAGTATAGGGAATAGATAGCCCTGGGGTACACAATCTCCAGTGTAGATGATAACTGACTGTGTATTTGTTTTATCTGTATCTTTACCAACTGCCTCATATCTCAGGGATTTTGAATGAATCTAGACCAAAAACTCAGCTTAACTATATTTATTAAGATTAGGATTCTTTTTAAAAACACAAGCACAATACTATTATTACATTAAAAAGGTAACATCAGTTACTTTCTATGTGATTATTCTTTTCAGATCAAGATGTACATGGGTAGGGGAGAAGGGAACCTAAATGATAAGACTTAAGTAGGGGGTGAAGAATGAGGTACCATACATTATCAATGTAAAATTAAACCTTCATTAGTTACCTAGCAACTATAGTTAAGAGAGCAAAAGGAAAGGATTGGAGAAGAGAATAACATGAAGAAAAGTATTGCTATGCTCTTTATTCAATAAACAAGGTAGGTCACAGGAAAATCATCACTCACTAATGTCCATGATTGGTGAAGTCAACAATAACAGAAAATTTATACATTCTGCTGGTTACACAATCAACCAGTTTTGCAACTGTATTCACTGTTTATATTCCACTTCTTTGCATTTCTAGGCAGATTTAATCTCCACTTTTTCTCACTGCCCCAAAGCCAAACTTGTGCTGGCATGTTTGATACCCTCAACATTAGGTACAAATCAGAAAACATAGGTAAAAGAATTCCACATAATACTCAAATTTGCCTATTAAATGCCTTATTAATTAATTAATAAAACTTTTATAAGAAAATCTTTGAAATAATTTTTTATTAAAGGAATGGCCCTTCAAAGTAAACCCAAAGTGATAATAAAAAGTGGCAAACAAAAAATTACATTGAGTAAATAACATATCTAACCTCTGAGGAGCTGTCTGAGTCTTCTTGCACACCTGAATTTTGACATGGTGCTTGCGAATTATGCTCCATGTTGGACCGTGTTTGGTAAGTATGCTGACGCTTCCGTTGTGTCCTTCGTAAAGACCGTCCACAGCTAGGCTGATAATCATTCTATAAAACAGAAAGAAAATGGATTTAAAAAAATTAAAGGTTCAGTGAACATACATAAATGGAGATATACAGAGCAAATCAATTAGGTGGGGGTATTGCTAAGAGATAGAAATAAATCCCTCAAAAGAAAACTAAGACACACATATATATAACGTGTGTGTGTGTGTATAAGGCCTGTCCAGAAGGTATCCAGCCATGTTATATGAAACACAGAAACTCTTATTGAATAAGATACAAGATGTAAGAAACGCTGTACATAGGACAATGATGCCTCAGTCCCCTTCAAAGTAGGCACCTTGGGACCTCACACAGTTCTACCCATCACCATCAGCTGCCCTGTTGTATTTTTCCAAATCTCATCTACAGTCTGAAATCTCTTCAAAGGAGATTTTAGTTTGGGGAAAAGCCAAAAGTCACAGGGCGCCAAATCTGGGCTGTAGAGGGGCTGAATCACCTAGGTGATTTGACGTTTCTCCCCCAAATTTGCATGAGACGTGAGGCGTGAGCTATCGCATTGTTGTGATGAAGCTGCCAATCACCAGTTGCCCATAGCCACAGCCTTCTGAATCATCCCAATAGTTTGTATGGAGGAATGTTCGAACTTAACACAAAATTGGATGCATATTCGTTGCTCTACTTGCTCAGTCATTTTGAATTTGGTCTGCAAATTTTTGCAAGTAGTGTATCCCAAAGTACTGTAAAACTAAACTCACCCTTTGGGCAGCATAAGATGGCTTTTTCTTCTTTTCAACTGTATAAAGACTAATTTCTATGTCACCTTTCCCAGTTCTACATTCTTCCTGAACCCTAATAAGAAATCAAAGGGCAAAGAAATAGAAAATCATCAAAAAGCAGACCAATAGTTTAAAAGTCAGATAATAAAAATACTTCTAAATGTAAACTTTGCCAGTTTAACCATTTTTAGGTGTACAATTCAGTGGTGTTAACAAAATTTACAATGCTGTGTAACCATTGTCACTATTTCCAAAAATTTATAATCACTCCAAACAAAAAGTTTGTAACCATTAAGCAATAACGCCCTATTTCTCCTTCCACCAGGCCTATTAACCTCTAATCTACTTTATGTATCTATGAATTTGCATATTCTACATATTTCATGTACGTTTAATCACGTTACTTGTCCTTTTTTGTTCGGCTTATTTCAGTTTAGCATAATGTTTTCAAGGCTGTAGCAGGTATCAGAACTACATTCCCTTTTATGCTGAATAATATTCCACTGAATGTCTACTATTACATTTTACTTATTCATCCATCTGTTGATAGACACTTACGTTATTTCTACCATTCAGCTATTATGAATAAATGCTGCAATGAACACTGGCACGTGGTATCTATTTGAGTCCTTGCTTTCAATTCCAGTTTTAACGTTTTGAGTAAAGAATTATTTCAAATTACTCTATTGTCAGAGGGTAGCATTTAGTTCATAAATTAGCTATGTGTTCTTTTTTCTTATTATTGCTAAAGGAAGAAAAGGCAAAGGCAATTTACTTTACTACGTGTAAGCTGAGCTGCTAAAAGGGTTGTTTAAGGAGATAACAGGATTAAAATAAATTTATATGTGTTCTATGAAACGTCCTTTATCTTTTATTAATCTATTTCCAGTTGCTGTGGATTATCTGGAGTTGATATTATAGCAAATGTGAGGGTTTACATAAAAGATAGGGATTCTTTTTCATTTGTTATGCAGATTGGTGCAGCCACTGTGGAAAACAGTATGGAGTTTCCTTAGAAAGTAAAAATGGAACTGCCCTATGACCCAGCAATTCCAATACTGGAAATACATCCGAAGAAACCTGAAACACTAATTCAAAAGAATATATGCACCCCTATGTTCATGGCAGCCTTATTTACAATCGTCAAGATATGGAAGCAGCCCAAGTGCCCATCAGTAGATGAGTGGATAAAACAACTATGGGACATTTACACAATGGAATACTACAAAGCCAGAAAAAGAAGAAAATTTTACCCTGTGCATGGATGGACTTGGAGAACATTATGCTAAGTGAAATAAGCCAGTCAGAGAAAGACAAGTACCATATGATTTCACTTACATGAGGAATCTAACAAACATAAAAGATAGCGATTCTAAGTTTGAAATGTATCCTAACAAAATCCTTTCATTTTCCAAGTAAATCTACTTAAATGACATTTATAAACATCCCCTAAGCACTAGGGTCTACCACACAGCTATACTGTACTCCAAAATTGCTCCAATATCAAGTTGATTGCCTTCTCGGAATCACTGCTGAATTTTAAATCCATATAACACTGATATATTTAATCACAAATGGCCTCATGTTTTTAATTAGCAGAAATTGTATTTTTATCTTCTAACCGAGACTATAAACTCTGGAAGACAAAGATCATGATTTTCATTTTTCAGTATTTCACACGAAGCTAAGTGGAAAAACTAATGCATAATTTGGTTGCATTTAAAAAATAGTTATTAGGCTAACAGAACATTTTTATTTACCTATAAATGAAAGCTCTCAAGTTTCTTAATGAATGTTACCTTAACGACTCACCTACTAAGCCCCTGATTGAGTTCATTTACCACCACTCTCCTGCTCCATGCCATGAGGTCGCGTTCAGTGGCCATCTGGCTCCGAAGAGCATTGTTATGCATTTGCCGGACACCTTCAATTTGACCACTACGTCGGAGTCCAATATTTGGAGAAGATATGTCCATATTTGGACTTCTCAGAGCTAAAACAAAAACAAAGAGAGCACTTTCTGAGCCAAGGCACCAAACTTTTCTTGATCAGAGGTCTAAACACAATAGGAGATTCATAGTACTGCTGGACGACATTCCCACCTGTTTGTTCTGCGTTTTCTTACCCCCTTTGTGGTTTTTACAGTGTTGTGAGTGAAGCAGGCACTCAATAAATGTCTATAAAGTTTCTACAGCCCTTTCAATTTTTTTCCAAGCACTTTTACATCTCTCATCGACTAAATTCTCAGTAAATACAAAAAGTGTATTTAACATGACTTAGTAGATTCACAAATGTATATTAGTACTAGCTCTGAAAGCAGCTTTTCAATCTAAATTCTATCTTTATTTAGACCATCAAAAGGATGCTGCATAAAGCCTCAATAAGGTTTTCAAAAATAGTGAGAAAAAGTATAAACTGAAAAATTTTAACCATCAAAATTTCATTTTCAAAATTGATAGCAGTAAAAAAAAAAAGGGAAAAGGTAATAAACATTTTACTTTTCTTTTTAATCCCCTAGAAAGGTCCCTGGCTAGATTATTTTTCTTTTATTTGCAAATAAACCAAAAATGGAAAATGAAATAGTCGATTGTTAAAACAAACATCAGAAAAAACTCAAAACAAATCAACATTGGAAATAGTTGGGGTCCCTTTGACTAATGCCATTTTAAATCTATTCAAAGAAACCTAGTACAACAGTTCAATCTTCTTAGTTGCAGTTACCCATGGTCAACCATGGTCCAAAAATATTAAATGGAAAATTCCAGAAATAAATAATTCAACGTATCCATGCTGTATATGTTCCCCACCAATTAGTCAGTGACCGAGTTATCAGATCAGTTATCAGAGAGAGAGATCACAATCATGTAACTTTTTATGGTATATTGTTACAATTATTTATTTTATTATTAGTTATTGTTATTAATCTCTTACTGTGCTAAGTTTATAAATTAAACTTTATCATAGGTATATTTGTACAGGAAAAAAACCCCAGTATATATAGGGTTTGGTACTATCTGCAGTTCCAGGCATCCCCCAGGGATCTTGCAACCTATGCCGTGCAGATGGTGGGGGGTGGGGAAGGGAGGACTACTGTACATTAAAAGAAACCACCCGTATTTCTTAAAAGACACTAAGTCATTTGAGCCATAAGTGATGATGAGATTATGGCACTGTGGTATATGTGTTAGCACAACTGTAAATTAATAAAAATATTGGTTTTCTGCAACTAGAAATATATTTAAAAAATTAGTAACTATCATCTGACACAAAAAAACCCCAATCCTCCCCTAAATGCCCAAAATGTTGTTTTTATTTACAAACATGAAATGTTTCTTACATGTAATTGAAACGCATTTATCATACCTTTTACAAATACATGTCTACTTACCACCATTAGCAGAATATGATCTATTAACTGGAAAATGTGGAACATCTCCTTCATTGATTAGTCTCAGATCTTGTTCTCTCTGGAGCTCCCTGATTATTCCATCAAGAATGCTCTCATCTTGGTCATTAGTTTGTTGCCCAATTACCTGTTCTACCACCTCACCATCACCTTAATGAGACCAAAGATATAAGGCTATTAAGTTACTTACATTTTAGTATACCCTAAAGAGAATAAACTTAATAAATATCTAGATAATTAAAAACTGGATTAAAATGAAAATACAGCATGTATCAAACAAAATACTTTTAAAAGAACTTTAAAAGATGTTGGTACATCAGCTTAACCAATATCCCCAATTAGATATTATCATTAAGGCTTCCACATGTTAAAGAATAATTAGTAAATTATTAATTTAAAAATGAATTCTCTCCACAGAGTATTCTAAGCTAAAAGTTGGGAATAGAGATTTGAGTAAAGTTGAAACAAGTTCAAACACAGATACCTAAAATAGTTTGCATCTTTCTTCAGTGAGAATTTCCTTTTTGAAAGAAATCAAATTATGGTCTTTCAAGTGTTATCTCTTTTGGAATACCTCAGCGCATTGACAGTGGAGAAATTATTCTTATGATACACTGAAATTTAATGACTACTTCTGAATAAAAACTTCATTTCTATGATCTTTTTCTTTTTTAACTATATCTTATGCCTGTTCTTTTCATTTTAGCCTCTAGTCGAATGGTATCCAATAGAGTAGGCAAGTGATTGGTCTTACATGACATCAAGTGTGATGAATTACAGATTTTTAAAATTCAGATGTTTTCAGTTTTTTCTCCTACTTAATATTCGTGCTCCCCTCTCCTTGTTTAACAAATAGCATTTTCATCAAAGTAATCATTAACACATGGTAAAACCATTTCATTGTTTTATAAATCTTTATAAGATCATAAAAGGATGTGCAACATATCACTCTTATAAAGGTCAATGCAAGCCTAAATTCCCTAGTAAGGAATCATTTGCAAGTCATAAACTCACTAGCTCATACCTGGAAGAAAACCTACATGTAATGAACATATGAAGGCACTGTGCTGTGGAGGGTGGGGTGAAAGAGGCAGTATACATAAGGAAAATATGCTAACCAGAAGAGTTGCTTTGATAGAGAAAAGTCTATTTCAATGTCTTATTCTACTATCCTCCCATTATACATCGCCACTGTTCCAATATCCTCCAAGACTGAGTGTTATTGAAGCACTTACAATCCCCCTCCTCAACACTCGATAATTGTTTGCCTTTCACACATGACAATAGGTAGTCACTTCCCAGCTCATGGTTTTGAAATTTACTCTTCTTAGGTCCATTACCTATGGACTCTCAAATTAAAATACCAATACTCTGAGAAGCAGAATTTCATCTATTGTAAAAGCTTTTTTAAAAAAATTTTTATTGTTATTCAATTACAGTTGTATGCCTTTTCTCCCTATTGTAAAAGCTCGATACATTAAAGTTAGCACATGTACCCATTACTAGAAGTTAATACGATAAACAACATGATCATTCGTATGTTCAGGGCACTAAGAAAGCAGGGCATTCTCTCCTTCAGCATATTCTTGTTAGTCCTAATCCATTTAACTGTGTCCAGGTGAGATAAGCAATGTAAAAGTACTCTGGTAAGGTAAAATGTACTACATAACAGAAATTCATAGAGGTAAAATATATTATAATCTGCCACAGAGTTTCACAGGGGGCATATATCAGAGAGAACAGCAGCAAGTATAACATTTTGCAAAATGTTTTAAATTTAATTTTGGAGATAACATACCATTAGCCACATATCCCAGCTGTGGTATAAGTTGTTCATCTTTACAATTTTCCCGTCCTGGTACTAGCCTTTGGAATTTTGTAGGATGAGGATTTCCATCAACATCCACCAAGAATGGGGGAGGCATGAGGTGAGGAGCTTGTTGAGTTTGTTCATCTAATACATAGTTGTTGGCATCACGGATAAGTGGTCGATAATCCGTGTGGAAGAACATCTGATCTGGAATCTATGACAGATGTTTAACATTTGTGTGCACAGGGAATTTATAGATAAGCACATATCTTTATTCCTCAGCACCTGCATTTTTCAAATCAGGTAATTTATGCCTTCTCTAATATTCCTATTGCTCTATGTTTCCTCTAGGTAGAAGGGAATCACCTAGATTATAATGACATCTTTTCTCCACAAAACCCTACAACCTGTATTACTTTCTGCCCCTGTATCATATTTCTCCAATTAGGATAAGAAGTAAAGCAACAGAATAGATAAAATTAGGTATTTTTATTTAAGTTGCAAAAATCATATAAATGTTTATAACTACTTTTCTTACCATTTTAATCAAATAAGGATAGATGGAGTATAATATCAATGGTGAGGCAGGTAAATACCAACTGCCTAAAGACACTCAAAGGTGATACAAGTATTGAGCTGAACTCAGTGATTCTGAATTCTTTCGACTCCAAGTTTCTAAAAGCTATTGCAAATTCACAGGTAATAAAATATAAGGAACTGATGAAATCAGTTTCCAAAGTATTTTAACAATATCGACAATAGGTAAAGTAGCCAAACAAGAAAATAAATATTCAATCACCAGCTGTTTATTCCCAATTTATGATAAACAGAGGATGAAATCTGGTTAAGTTGTCCTATTATAGCTGAAACGTAGTACAGAGAATATGTCCTAAGTAGAACAATTTTCTAATAAATTTTTATATCTACATCACCCTATATATGTGTGTGTGTACACACACACACACATAAATCACTATTAAGTCTTATGTTCTGGTAGTAATGAAAATTTTTACCAAGAAAGGTGACTTTGTTAGTTTACATCTGTTAACACACAACAAGACTTATTAACTGAAGACTTCAAAAAAATTTATAAGAGATACAATCCAAAATTGAATTGTACAACAAAAATTAAACACACTAACCTTTTCATAGTATTTACTGCATCCAAACCCAAAAAGCAGCAAATGCCCGTGAGAATCTGTACAGGCAAAATGGTTTCCATCTGGTGAAAATTTACAATCAAACACTGCACCATGGCCTTGGCCTTCAATCTGAAATTCAGAGGAGTCATTTTAAGTCATCTTAAGAGGTAATTGTCAAATAGTAAGTGAGCAATAGCTTCTGTTTGCTAATATCTTAAATTCTTGATGCATTAACATTCTGTGAGCCAGAACCTTAATGAAACAGTAAGCTCTAAAAGAAAGTAGGGAGAATAAGAATGCAATGATTGGTATCAAAAATTACTAGCAATGTCGTATTTCAAAAAGTACTGAGTGACTAAGGAGACTAAAAAAGATCTAAACCCAAACAAACTGACAAAGCTGCTATCTCAGCAAAGTCAAAATATTATCTTCACATCTTAAATTGTAATGTAATTAAGCCTTAAAATAACCATCCTAAAATTAAAGTACACAAATCAATTTTATTAACAAAAACCAGAGGGTATTATCAATGCTCTGGATCTGTACACAAAGCCTACAGAAAGGAGCTCCACAGCCAACAATTTAGAAATGTGTAGTCACAACTGTTCTCCAGAGAGGGGCGCTGAATACGGACAACATAAGTAGTCCCGTCACCACAGGAAGGTGTTGCACTGGGAGAAGAGAGCTCACCAGATTTTCACGTGATTTGTATGAAATATACATGAAGATTATTCATATTCCACTCCCATGTTTGCCAAACAACTCCCTGATTACCAACTAAGCCACATGGGTTTCACTAGAGGCAGGTAAAATACAGTCAACTGGTCTGATTCATAAATTAGGATTATACTTTAAACATTAACACTTTTGTGAGTTTGGCTAGGGTTAGTTCCAAAACCTTATAAAATCTGAGTTTCTAGTTTAGGGCTGGAGACCAGAATTTGGAAAATGCTAACACCATGATAACAGTCACCCTGAAAGGTGTAATTCTCTACTGGCCTTACCCTCAGGTCGAGACATTTTTGATACTGTGTGGATTTAAACACAAATCACAAGAGGTTCCTCGGCACTGAGTATACTTTCATTACCAAGCTGTCATGAAAGAGAAGCCTGTTTTAATATGAACAAAGCACAATTTTTCTTACCATGTTAAAATAATTCCGAATCTTGGTCCCTCGGTCAAGGTCCCAAATAAAAATGTTCCCATCGTGGCCCGCTGAAAGTATGATCCTTTGATCAAATGGATGTGCTTCCAAAACAAATACTTCATCATCATGTCCCTGTGATAAAAATCAGTATTAAATGTGAAAAGCAAACCTAAGTATCTACTTTATTTGGTCAAAAGATCTCGGGAGTGTGCTATCAATTCTATTCAGATTAATTCAGGCACGCCAATTGAACAGCATTTACTACTGAGGCGGCCAAAAGGTCTGTTTAGGTTTTTTTTCTGTAAAATAAAAGACACATTTTTTCATTTTCACCAATAACTTTACTGATTTGGATATTTTGAGTATGTTGGCTACATGGTAGAATGTTGATTATTCTCAATTCATGCCTTGATTTAATTGCTATCAACTTCAACTGGTCTACCTAACCGTGGAGCATTGTCCAGTGAGAAACATCCTATGCCTTAGGATTGGGCATAGTCGCTAGATCACGGGATATAAAACCTAGTCAAATTCAGTAATGTGTTAAGATTTATTTATTAAGTATACCTCTACTTCTACCACCACCACACAAATCCAAATTATATCACGGCCCACCCTACCCTTGACTCCTACAGTATACTCAAAGTCATTCTTATCTCCATTCCGATCTACTCTCTCTACTCTGTCACTAGAATTATATGATATTTTAAATTAAATTTATTGGGGTGACATTGGTTAATAGGATCACATAGGTTTCAAGTGTGCATTTCTAATTCACATGTCATTCCTTTGCTTTTAAACTCTTTAATGATTCCCTCCCTATTAGTCTTAGGGTAGATCTCACAAGGCCTGGAAATGTCCAGACCCCGTCCACTTCTCCAGTCCTGTCTGGTGACACTCCGTTTCCGCTTTCCATGCTCTAGCCCAAAACTGGCTTTCAACTCCCCTCTACCTCAGGACATTTGTGCATGCTTTCCCCTATTTCTGAAAGGACTTTCCAATCTCTTCACATATGTATTGTAACTAATCAAACATTTATTAATCACCTACCATGTTGAGAAAGAGTATAAATAAGAAAATATCAGGTAGTGATAAACACTGTGATGAAAACAAAGCAAGATGAAGCTACTCTAGATTGCTTGATCAAGGAAGGCCTTGTCAAAAAGGTGACATTTAGGCTGAGACATGAGTAATTTCTTCCTACCTTTCAAATCTTTTATTTCTAGAGAGAGAGGTAGGGATAAAAAGAGGGAGAGAAACACTGATGTGTGAAAGGAACATCGATCAGTTGCCTCTCACACGCTCCAAACTGGGGACCTGGCCCGCAACCCAGGCGTGTGCCCTGACTGGGAATCAAATCAGTGACCTTTCAGTTTGCAGGCCAGCACTCAATCCACTGAGCCATATCAGCAACGACAAATCTTAACTCAAACTTCATTTCCTGAAGAAACTTTCTCTGACCTTCCCAGACAAGGTTTTGTCACCCTATTAGAAACTTCCATATTATTTTCCACTTTTATTTCTCAGCATTTATTTGATTACATTTTTTTTCTCCTAATAGTCTTTAAACCCATTTATTCCTAACATCTAACTCAGTGGCTGGCACACAAGAGATGCTCAAGAAGTATTTGCTGAATGGAAGAACTTTACACCCCACTAAGACCCTGATACAGAAATTGTTAACACAGAAAATATAAGTTCTTTACCAAAACTAAGTAAATTTGACTGTTATAATAACTGAAAGTAGTGTGTTCTAAAATTTCTTCAATAAAATTCACTGAAAACAGATGACCTATAAGTCAGTGCATAGGAAGAATGCAACTAAACAGAACTCTAAATTAAAGTACTTATTAAGACAGAATTTTACATGGATTCATAAAACCAATGAATACAACATGGCCTTTGATGTTATGGTTTTTAGAGATATAGTCTTGTACTGTCTAATAATATAGCTGCTAGCCACATATAGTTAGTAAGCATTTGAAATGTGGCTAGTCTGAATTGAGATATTCTTTAAGTGTAAAGCACACACTAGGATTTCAAAGGTTTAGTGTGAAAAAAGAATGCAAATATTTCATTAATAATTTTACATTAATTACATGTTGAAATGCTATTATTTTGGATACATTGGGTTGAATAAAATATATTACTAAAATGAGCCCTGGTTGGTGTGGCTCAGTGGATTGAGTACCAGTTTCCAAACCAAAGGGTCACCAGTTTGATTCCCAGTCCGGGCACATGCCTGGGTTGTAGGCCAGGTCCCCAGTAGGGGGCATGCAAGAGGAAACACACATTGATGTTTCTCTCCTTCTTTCTCCCTCCCTTCTCCTCTCTCTAAAAATCAATAAGTAAAATGTTTAAAAAATAAAAATAATTTCAATTGTTGCACTTTTCAAATTGTGGCTACTAGAAAAATTAATATTACATATATGGCTCATTTTATACAAGCATTACTATTAGAGTGTGCTGACATAGACAAACATTTCCTAATAAAGAATCGAACAAAAAATAAAGGATTTTCCACACATATTAATAGGAACTTACTTTAGGGAATAGGGAAAGCCAGAGTGAGGTCAGCATTGGTTTCCACATAAAAGGAAGAATCTAAAATTCCACTGAACACAGTGTTAGGTTTTTATTTAGGAAAAGAGGATTTGGGAGTTATATGAAAGATAAACTGGAAACGCACCCAAAATTAAACAAATCTGTAGACTTCAGAGATCTTAGATAAGATTATCTCACAAAGGAGTCAAATAAGGATCTGAACCAGAGAACACTGCAAAGAGTACTGAGTCTTGAGAATTGGTTTCTAGTCCCCATCACTTACTACTGTATTAACCAGCGATTCTCAACCCCTTTCATCTCGTGGCACACATAAACCAATGACTAAAATTCTGCAGTACACCAAAAGTATATTTTTTGCCAATCTGACAAAAAATAGGCATAATTTTGATTCATTCGTATCAGATGGCTTATTGTTGTGTTGGCTGTTGTCATTTTTTACTTGACAATCTAAGGGAAAAGAGGTCAGTGCCCCTGACTAAATAGTCAGGACTTGCGTGTTTTACACATTCTTGCGCCACCACAGTGAGCCGCAGCACAATGGTTGAAAACTGCCGTTATACACCACAGGGCGATCGCTTGCCCTTCTGCTTGCAGTATTGCACTTGTGCATCAATTATTGAATTTAACTTGAAGTCAGCCTGTACCATGATAAACTGACAAGCATAACCCAAACCCATGGAATTGCAGTTATTAATCCTATCAACTTTTCACACCACAAATATTGTAGCCCTTTACTATGGCAAATACATCCTTTTAGAAAGAGGAAAGGACACTTTTTCTCCTACTTCTTACTCATACCTCTATTTCTTGCATAAACTAACCCATGAAGGTAGAACATACAAGATATCCTTGTCAAAATAAAGTTAGTTCTACCCCTAAAAGAATAACAACAAAAAGTCCTGACTCATGCTAACAATAAAATAATTTATGTACCCTTGACTGCATATAATAATATAACAGATAACTAAATACTAGACCTGGAAAATATCTTGAAAATTTTCCTAACTGCTTTTAGCTGCTATCCCATGTGTCATCTTTGCAACTATGTCAGCAGAGGTACCTCAAATAATTACTTACCCAATGGATAGTAAGTCATAGAAAGTAAACTGGAACTTAAATTTCCTGTCTTCTAGAATGTCCTTTTAGACCATTTTAATTATTCTAAAAATATAGTACTTACGGATAAAGTGTGAAGAAGTTGCCCTGTGACTGAGTTCCACACTTTCAAAAGGAAGTTGTTCACTGCAGTAATAATTGTGGTGTCATAGCGATCCCAGGCTACCATAGTCACCTTCAGTTTAGTGACCTTATCTTCTCCAGATGGCAGGTTATTCCTAAACAAAATATTTGCAATATTCGTGCACTGTAAATTTTTAACAGAAGTGCAACTGAAATAGTAAATTATGTCAATAATCCCTCCAGGAGCATGAAAATTTCTGGAAATGAAAATCCTAAACTATACTTTAAGTACTAAAGAAATAAAATAATAAAAATACCTACACAGAGCAATACCAATAGCTTATTTTAGGCAGGAAAACAGGACATAATATGGCAAAATTAAAAGTTACACAAGAACAACAAAAATGCAAAACCATAAAGAAATCTACGAAGACCTTGAAAAATAAAATGCAAGATTATTTGGCTACCAGAAATATGAAGAAAACATATACTGGATACTTTATTCCTATACACACTAACTTTTGTAAAATTAAATAGGTCTTATAAAAGGGCAGTAAGAGATTCAGCAACTTTTAATTTAATCAAACATAACCCAGTTTCTGGCTGTAACTACAAACTCAGTTCTATATTGTTATTAATGGAAAGATAATTAATTTCAGGGTCATACAACAAAGAGATAATTATTTATGTTCAATCAACAGTGCAGATGAGGAAACCAATGGCAAGTGTACTTATAATGTTGAGTAGGAATGCTAACGATGAGAAACATTATAAAGGTACCCTTGGTAAGTTAGAGGGATAAACATATGATGACATATAATAGGGAAACCTCAAAATACAAAGTAGTGTGAGTGTGTGTGTATAAATATATACACATATATTTATATACAGGTAATTATATATATTATATACACACATATGATATATTATAATTATATATAATATGTACATGTAAATATATGTGTATATATTTATACACACACACACACGACATACAGAAAAACTAAGGCAGCGAATGACTCTGTGGACACTTGCAGAGCACAGCGACCACAGGGTCCAGAACTTTAAGTGAGTCAGCAACGTTCACATCACCCAGTATGTCAATCAACAGCAAAAGGTAATTTACTCAGAAATGGAGCACAGATGCAAATTTCACACATACCAATTAACTCTGAACTATTTACTTATCTAAAAAGATATTTTATTTTCATTATTAAGTATAACTCAATAATGTAAAATACTATACCTTCTGAGAGCCACCACTGAAACATCTAACGCCCACTCTTACCCAGTCATTTTTGTAGCCATATCTAGCACTATGCTCTTCCACTCCTGTTGCTGATACTGCCAGATTCTCGCTGTTCCATCTCTGCTTCCACTAACAAATCTTAAACTGAAAAGAAACAATAAAAATATCCTTATTACTTTCCTCCAAAGAGGAAATCACTATTTTTGCTAATCATAAAAGTAATACTTTCATCCACATATGCTACTGGGAAGAACAGAAATGGTGTATTTTAGAAAACAGTTTGGCAATTCTTCAAAAAGATAAACAGAGTTACCTCCTGACTTAGCAATTCTACTCCCAGGTATGTATCCAAAGGAAATTAAAACCTAAGTCCACACAAAAAACTGATACACAAATATTCATGGCATTATTCGTAACAGGCCCAAAAGTGGTAACAACCCAAATGTCCACACCAAATGATAAATAGATAAATTGTGGCATATCCACACAATCAAATATTATTCATCAATAAAAATGAATGAAATAATAATACATGTCACTACATTAATGAATATTGAAAATAATGATGCTAAGTGAAAGGAAGTCACAAAAGATCTCACTTATATGAAATATCCAGAAGGGAAAAATCTACAGAGACAAAAATTGAATAATGGTTGCCTGGATTTGAGGATAAGGATATAAAAAGATTGGAAATTGAGAGCTAAAAGGTATGTCATTTCTTTTGGAGATGTTGTAAATGTTCTAAAATTGATTGTGGTGAATGCTGCATGACTCTATAAATATACTAAAAACACCGAATTTTATGTTATATGGATTTTATCTCAATAAAACTGTTATAAAAATACATTCATTCACCAATAATTCTATCATTTTTCATACTTCTCTAGTCTTTGAGAACTTAATTAAAGACATACATATATATTTATGTATGCCCCCACAGGAGATAGAACTATACTATACGTAATGTTTTATGTTTTTCCCTGACTTAACTGTATTTTAGATATATTTCTATGGGGACAAATAAAAGTACCATCATTTTTAATAAGTGTTCAACTATATGGATATATCAAAGTATATTTAAACCACACCTTAATGATGAATATTTATACTATTTTCAGTCTTCACCATCATAAATAATGTGATGAACTTCAATATACATCTTTGTACAACTTTATATATATCTTTGCTGAGTCAAAGGGGTAGACATATTTTTAAAGTTTTTAAAACATACTGCCAAATTAGTTCCCTGAAAATTTTTAAACAATTTATAATCTCATCAAAAATTGTAGGAGAATATCCATTTTTCCTAAACCCATGGCAATATTGGATGTCATCATTCTTCCTTACCTTGTCATTCTGAAAGCAAAAAATTGTTACTGCTATTCTAAATTGCATTTCTCTATTAATTAGTAAAATTGTACATCTTTTGATATGCTTATAGACCACATAACCAATTAAGATGATTTCTCCTTTAAGAAAAAAAGGCAAGAATTAAAAATATTCAGATTCTTCTAACATGAAAAAGTAGTAGTTAGACAAATCTTCAAGTGTATAACTAAATATATTGCAATAAACCAACCTTAAAAATCATTTGAATATTTTTTCATTGCTAGTATAGATGCCATTCTTTGTAAACCATCATTATTTACTCTTGCACTTAAAAAAGGTGAACAAGTATCATAGTAGTCACCTACTGTCCAAAAATATTTAAATGTAAAACATGGTCACCTACACAAAGTCCTTAAAGAAGTATATGGATACAAATTATGCTAAGTGGTTACATTTTTAAGTCTATTCTAGGCCAATTTTTAGTCCAAGGAAGATTATCAGAGGATGCAAATTCCTGTATATAATTTCTGAGTTTTACAGACATAGAAAATATGTATCATATGAATAGCAGATAAAATTAATGATACAGCTGTTTAGCAGGTGGCAAGGAAGCTAAAATCTGGAGCAGTCAGGAAAGGTATCTAATAGAGCATGAAAACCTTAAAAGAAAGAGAAGACTTAGAGAAGAGACAGGAGGAAGAGAGAAAATAGAGGTAAGGAGGGTGGAATGGAGAGGGCAGATGTAAGAGGGAAAAGGAGTGAAGGGGAGGTATATGATGATATTTCTGGGTAAGAATAGTGAGGTGAAGTATAAGCAAAAGAATGGATGAGAAAATATATAACAAGAACAATGGTTAAATCAATGAGGGTAGATCCAGAGGATTTATATGGGAATAGTAGATGAATTAAGAATGTAGGTCTAAGTCAAGCTGTAGAGAGTTCTGAAGGTCAGGCTAAAACATTTGAATTCCACTGTATAAACCAAGAAGTAACATTAAAAATCTCTAAACAGACTAATGCTGATCTGGCAGAAATGGATAGGATGTGTTTAGAAGGGAGAAGAAAACTGACAGTAATGAGTCAAATAATGGAATCCTGACTATGGCAAGTGATAACAGAAATGGGGAAAGCAAAATAAACAAAAAAGAAATCATTCCGAAAGAAAGAACTAATAGCCTATCATCACTACTACTTGAATAGGAATTTAGAAGAGATGGGGTAAGGATGTTATCAAAGATAGACAAGAGCATTCAGCCTAAGTGACTGGACCGAAATAAGGTAGCTAGAGAAGAGGTAGCTGCTTCTGAGGGAACAGAGATAAAATATGTCAAACATCTGTTTACACCGATATGTACTATATAGTTACCTGTCGCCATTGTTACAGAACTGAACGGCAACAACTTTGTCCTAAGACATAAAACAGATTTTTATTAGAATTCATTTGTAAAATGAATAAAGCACTCTTCCCCTCAATTTCACATGCAAAAGCATCATGGTGTAGATTTTTTAATGCTTCAATCTTCTGAAAGAACTCAAATTGTCTTCAAAAAATTAATAAAGGCTGAAACAATATATTAACTAAGGAGGAAGGCTTAATCAGCAGTACTTTGAGACAAACCAGACATAAGCAAACCTGTTTCTAAACCATAATCTCAAGAGACAGATAGTTCTGATGAGGTATTAGTTTATTATGCTTCTCATAATAAGACATTACACTAATCTAATACCACCTTAAAAATAACTGATTTAGTAGTAGTTGAATGAAATTTCCCACTGAACTGTTTTTTAAATTTCAGAAAACAAATCAGTCATTACCTATTTCTTACATGTTTCATTTAATTATTTTACAATGGAGTTGCCTGACAGTCTTTAGATATTTTACTTTAGATTCTGTTAGTTGAATCGTCTTTTTAATATAATGTGTATTGTACTGATGAGAAAATTAAAATATAAGCCAAAATATGCATTTTCTTTCTCTTTATTCTTTGATAATAAAGCTAAAATGTACCCTCAAATGCTGTACATTTTCAAAAACCATTATTCTAATGTAATTTTTAGAAAGAAACTGAGATAGTAAATATTTTTGTATTTAATTATTTTTCATTTTTAAAAATTATTAAAATGTCTTTCTTTTTTTTTTTTTGTAAGGATAAAATGTCTTTCTATGTTCAGAGGTGTCTGTGACTCACACTGTTCCATGGCTTCACTGTAGTATTTATCTGACAGATTCTGGATTCTCACTACCAGTTGCAATAATTGGTTTTAGATGTTCTGAAAGGACATCTTATTTCCAGTGACTAACCGCCACCGATTTCAACAGGGAATGTTTTAAGTTTTCTGACTTCTTATGTTAGCTGGGCCCCCTGCAGAAACATTTCCTCTTATTTCCCCTCTTGAATCTTTCCCACTCATTTACTATCTCCTTCTAGCATTCTGAAAACAATCATATTAAGATCAACAAGTTAAATCAACTGAAAAGAATTTTTCCTAAGACATATTTAATGTATTTTAGTAAGTACATAGACATTAAAGTAACAAACAGTTTATATGATTAATGAAATACAGCAGGTGCAGAGGATTTTCATAAATTATCACTGTAATACATGTATTTTTCTTTTTCCATGCAGTCAAATAGAAATTATCTTAAATATTATAGCCATACTAAATCCAAAATTCCACTTATCTTCATTACTAAAGAGACATCCTACCATACAGGTTTCAGTTCCAATGTATATTAATTAGGGTACAGACCAGAAAAGGAAGAAAACCAACATTGCATGGCTGTTAAAAAAAGAAAGCAGATAGTTAAGTTTTTCATTTTTTTCTTACCGTGTGTGACTCTAATTCAGCAATTTTCTCAGGAGTCTCAGAACCCAAATAATATATTCTAATCACATGGTCAGTGCTCCCTGTTGTAATGAACATACCACCTGGAGAATTAAAAAGCAAACACTGTACCATTGAACTTAAAAATCCCTGATTGCTTTCTCAGCTATATGCTAACTTCCATTAACAAGAAGCCTTCAAGAAACACATGGTTGTCTTCTAATGGTTACAGATGAAGTTACACTTTAGAGAAAATTAAGTAAAATTCAAGAAAAACAAGAGAAATATTTAAAATACAGCTATATTTTTAACCCAGTAAAAATCTACCAACTATACACTAAATGCAGGACTTTGGAACATAAACATTAAAGGTCACGGCTTCGAAGAATTCTTTACATTAATTGTAAAACCATAACGTTCCAAATTATTTGTAAAATGACCTATATTTACAATTCTCTTGATAGTGCAGTGGCTACAGTGGTGTTGAGTGCAGACTCAAACACTTGGGATGATGAAAACATTCTGGATATAGATGGTGGCGGTCATGTGTACAAAATAATGTGAATATACTTAATACCACAGAAATGTACACTTTAAAATGGTTGTTGAAATAGTAAATTTCTGCCCTGGCTGGTGTGGGTCAGTGGATTGAGCGAACCCAAGAGTCGCAGGTTTGATTCCCAGTCTAGGGCACATGCCTGGGTTGCAGACCAAGTCCCCAGTAGGGGGCACGCGAGAGGCAACCACACATTGATGTTTCTCTCCCTCTCTCCCTCCCTCCCTTCCCCTAAGAATAAATAAATAAAATCTTTTTTAAAAGCAATTACAAAAAATAGTAAATTTCATATTATAATTTACCACAATGAAAAAAGGGTTAACTAGCGTGCAATTCGTAGAAGTAGGAAAGCACTGTTTACAATGTAAAAACGTCCCCTATATGCAGCTACAGTACATATTTTCTGAACACTCAGGGCAGGATTTCAGTATTGAATTGGGGGGGAAAGGTTTTGTTTTTACCAACTAAATTCTGCATCATATAAAAACATATTACTTATAAATAAGAAAAAACCTCTAAAGCTATCATATGTTAAGAGTCCATAAAGGTCTGTGTATTGTAAAATATGGTTCACATTTTTGGTGTGATTCCATTAACACTCAAACATATGCACTGTTCCACAAAATTGAAAAATATATCTTTTATAACTGGGTCATTTAGCATTTGGGGTACTCCAAACATTCAATTTTCACACATACCAGAACTGAAAGATGAACATGATATCTGAACTCCAGGTCTGGATCTCTCAGTAAATTTAACTGGGCGATCTCTAAGAGAAAACAAAGATGTTTTTACTTTTTATCATGTTTCTTTAATATGCAAGAATCTTAGCACACCGGATAGACAGACTTAGAATCTTAGCACACCGGATAGACAGACTTAGAACCAATATTATTGAAACCATAAAACTGAGTCAGTAAGTACTAATCTCATAATTCAAGTTAAAAATGCATTTAGCCTTATAATTTATATCAGTATTATTATTATTATAGCTTTACAAACAAATTACCATGTTACTTACTACTACCATTACAAGTTCAAAGTCTTCTTACCAGAAAAAGAAATCAAACAAATATGACTCATTACCATAATTTTGTATATAAATTAGTCTCTTCAATATTGGATTTATAAAAATTTTATTCTAAAATCTCTAATATCCACTTGAAGTAGGTATGAATAAGTATGCATACTTAAATACAGAGACTACTAATTATCTTGCAAAGCAATAAAGAAAATGAATGTACGTGACTTTTCACAAAATTTCTCACCCAATTGTAAACTTACCTGAACTTCATTGTTTTTACGTGCCATTGCCAGAAACAGATTGTTCCATCAGCACCAGTAGAAGTGAGGTATCTGGTTGTGCCTTTAGTTGATGGACAAAACTAAAAAATAAAAAATTCAATTAGAGTTTTTATGTTCAAAGTTAATTTAAACACAGCATGTTCTAAATTTATAATCACTTTAACAAACATACTTTTAAGCAAATTGACTTAATGATTTCAGTTTCAAGAAATTATTTAAATATCCTAAATTAATGAACACCATATAAAAAATATCCCCCAAAAATGGGAGAAAAAAAGTCAGTCACTGAATTTAGGATAAAATATTTTAGTGATAAAAGTAATTATTTTAAATTATTCAACATCACTCTTTAAGCTTATTACTTCAATACTTTTAATGGGAGAAAAAACTCACAAAGTCATTACTAGTCAAACCATTACAAATCTGCTAAATATATGCTTATATAGCAATAAATATGGAATTTTTCCTTCCATATGAATAGAGCATCAGAAATAAATCTATAATCAATTATTAGGTAGCTAACATCTAAGTATTTGAGTTTTAATTATTTTGCTTTAAACTGTAACTTCCATGAAGGACAATATCAATTTTGTCCTTTTTAAATTAAAATAATTTGTTTGTTTTTTTAATTTCTTAAATATGCCTATCAATTTTCAGAGAGAGGAAGGGGAGAGAGAGAGACATCAATGTTAGACAGAAACATAGACTGGTTGCCTCCCATATGCGCCCTGACTGGGAATTAAAACCCCCACCTTTTGGTATATGGGACAACGCTCCAACCAACTGAGCCACACCAGCCACAGCCATTTCCATTTGTTTTAATGGAAAATGTAAACTAGGTCAAATCTCTGTTCTTATCATATATCATATATTTAAGTTGCCAATTTAAAGGATGACTTGTACCCTAGACAGACCCATGAATGAAGGACCTTTATCATGTAGGATTCTCAAACTCTAAGTCTCAGTATTTTACCTGTCCTCAGGGGGAAAAAATCACCAAGGGAAGAGCTACTGGGCTCATAATGTGGATAATACACCACAATGTTAATATAGAGTTAAGTGGCAAAGAATAAATAAAGCATGTAGAATGCATGCTAAATGGTGATCACCAATATGGACAAAAGTGAATCTAAGGGAAGATTCAGAGTGCTGGTTGGGGGACAATTTACAATTTTATAGTCATAAGGTGGTCAAAGAGAAGGTCTCTCTAAGAAAGTGACATTTGCACAAATTGCTTAGAATTTGAGGGAACAAGCCATGTGAAGATCCAAGGAAGACTATCCCAGAGCCATTAAAGAGTACAACAAAGGCAGGAGTATAGCTAGAGTGGTCTAAAAAAGCAGAGACTGTAGCAGCTAAAGTGGAATGAAAAGAGGAAACAAGTGTAAGGAGGTGAATAGGTCAGGCAGCAAGGGGCTGAGAATATAAGTAAGGTCTGTGGATCACTATAAACACTTTCGCTTTGCACTTTCAGTCCAGATGTCAGCATGGGTAAACGCAATACTCACATTTTCCCACAACCACATCAAAATTACAATTAAACTACAGAAAAACCACCATTCAGAGCCACCTGAAATCTACCCAAACAGAAACCCTACAACTAAGGATATAAAGAAGAAGCCACATGAGACTGATAGGAGGAGGGGCGGAAACAGAGAATGGGCTGGTCCTACCCCCACGTGTGGCAGATAAAAATCGGGAGGGATATCTCAACCTTGGAGGTCCCCCTGAGGAGTGAGGGATCCCAGCCCCACCCAGCCCAGGATTCCAGTGCCAGGAAGAGAAGTCCCCATAAGTTCTGGCTGTAGAAATGAACTCATGGATGGAGACAACAGTATGGTGATTATCAGAGAGACAGAAGGGTGGGGGAGGTGGAGAAGGGGAAAGAGGGGATAAATGGTGACAGAAAGAAGACTTGACATGGGGTGGTGAACACACAATACAATATAGAGATGATATATTATAGAATTGTACACTTGAAACCTATATAAACTTTATTAACCAATGTCACCCCAATAAATTCAATAAATATTAAAAAGTTAAAACAAACAAACACCAGCGGGGATTGTGGCTGAGTGAGATGGAGGCTTCTGGAATCCAAGGCACTTCCTCTTAAAGAGCCCACACATGCACTTACTCAGTCTCACTCCCTCTGAGCTCCAGCACCAGGGCAGTAGGTCAAAAGGCATCAGAGACACATGGGGAAGAAATGAAGTGTCTGGCATCAAGGCGAGAGCCCAGGACAGATTTCTCCCAGAGAGAAGTGCTGTCAGAGGCCACTGTTTCTTCAAAGAGCCCTCCTTTCCTCACAGAGCTGGCAGGCAGGGCCATATCTGAGTCTCAATCAACGAGGATCATACTGTTCACCCTACCATGGTGATTCCCTGAGACACTGACCCACCCAACTTGCCACCCCACCCAAGCTGTTTCCAGTAGCTTTTCCATACAAATGGCCTCTCTTGGTCCAGCAGCATCTGGCCTTGTTATTCCCAGTACCTCTCACTAAGTGGCCCCAGACCCCAAACTAGCAGCAGCTGGCCTTGGTCCACAGCTTGGGCTCTCCTACATACCTCCAAGCCCAGAACAAATACCATCCATCTACAGATCACTCTGTAGTTCATACCAAGAGGCCTGGGGAAGAACACAGGCAGTGGCTGACCTTGGCCTGCACCTCTGAAAAGGCCAAAGAGCCACCACACCCAGTGGACAACTTCAGACCACATCAAAGCACCACTGAACCACCTCCATAGCAACACACTTAAGGGGTAGGCTCGGGGGGCACCAGAGCCCTGCTCTGTGGGGTGGAATCCTGCACAGCTGATCCTCCACAGTGATAACAGCCACTCCTTGCAGCCAATAGGACTGAGGGCAAATCCCACTCATTGATGTGTCCACAGCAATTGAGGCTCAACAACAACAGGGTGGTGTACACAGCCCACATGGTGAGGTTTGGGGGTGTACCTGGAGTGCCCAGCTTGGGTGAATGAGGAGGCTGTGCCACTGGACCCTATCCGACAGCTATTACATAAAGCCACTCTACCAAGTCCAGGAGAGAAAGCAGCTCTACCTAATACATAGAAACAAACCATAGGGAGGCTGCCAATATGAGGAGACAAAGAAATATGGCCCAAATGAAAGAACAGAACAAAATTTTACAAAAAGAGCTAAGTGAAATGGAGAGAAGCAATCTATCAGATGCAGACTTCAAAACACTGGTTTTAAGGATGCTCAAGGAACTTAGTAAGGACCTCAGCAGCATAAAAAGATCCAGTCAGCAACAAAGGATACACTAATTGAAATAAAGAACAATTTACAGGGCCCTGGCTGGTGTAGCTCAGTGGACTGAGTGTGGGCTGCAAACAAAAGAAAGGGTCGCTGGTTCAATTCCTAGTCAGGGCACATGCCTGGGTTGTGGGCCAGGTCCCCAGTAGGGGGTGTGTGAGAAGCAACCACACATTGATATTTCTCTCCCTCTCTTTTGCCTCTCTCTAAAAATAAATAAATAAAATCTTTAGAAAAAAAAAACAATTTACAGGGAATCAACAGTAGAGAAGATAAAGTCAAGAATCAAATCAACAATCTGAAGCAAAAAAAAACAACCAATCAGAACAAGAAGAAAAAAGAATACAAAAAAAAAAAAAACCACACAACAAAAAACCAAGGACAGTGTAAGGAGCCTCTGGGACAACTTCAAGCATACCAACATTTACATCATGGGGATGCCAGAAGGAGAAGAGAGTGAGCAGCAGATCAAAAACCTATTAAAAAATAATGATGGAAAACTTCCCGAACTTCGTGAAGGAAATAGACATGTAAGTCCAGGAGGTGCAGAGTCTCAAACAAGGTAAACCCAAAGAAACCCATACCAAGACACATCATAATTAAAATGCAAAAGTTTAAAGACAAGGAAAGAATCTTAAAAACATCAAGAGAAGGGACTGGCAAGAAATATTCAAAGTGATGAAAAGCAAGGAAATACAACCAAGATTACTCTACCCAGGAAAGCTATCATTTAGAATTGAATGACAGATAAAGAACTTCCAGACAAGAAAAAGCTAAAGGAGTTCAACACCACCTAAACCAGTATGAGATGAAAGGTTAAAAGGACTTCATTAACAAGAGCAGAAAATAGAAAGATAAAAAATATGAACAATAAAATGGCAATGAGTATGTATCTATCAACAACTGAAATCTAAAAAAGAACAAACAAGCAGAACAGAAACAGATTCATAGATACAGAGAACAGACTGATGGTTACCAGATAGGAAGGGGGGTTGAGGGGACTGGGTGAAACAGGCGAAGGGACTGAGAAGTACAGATTGGCAGTTCCAGAGCAGTCACGGGGATGTAAAGCACAGCGTAGGGAATGTCGTCCGTAATGTTCTAATAACTATGTTTGGTGTCAGATGGATACGAGATTTTTCAGGATGACCAGTTAGTAAGTTATATAATGTCTAATCACTAGGTCATATAACTGAAAGTAATATAATATTGTATGTCAAGTGTAATTGAAAAATAAAAAAATGGGAGGTGGGAGGGGATAATGGGGGGGAAGGGGGAAGGGTTTTCAGGAACAACTATAAAGGACACATGGACAAAACCAAGGGGGGTGGGATCAGGGGAGGGAGGTGGGGATGGCTAGGGTGGGGGGAAATGCAGACAACTGTACTTGAATAATAATAATAAAAAGTTAATAAAATGGAACAGGAAAAAGCAAAATAAATGATTTTTAAAAAGACTTGGGCTTTAACTTTGAGTTTAGAAGCTATTGAGGGTTGTGAGGGCCAATGACATGATTTAACTACCACTTTAAAATCACTCAGTCTGTTATCCAGAGGCTAGACTGGGGTGGGAAAAATGGAAGGGGAGAATGAAGAACAGTTAGAAGTCTATTTCGACAATCTAGTCATAGATAATTGAAATAGAATTGTGTGATATAGGTCATGAGAATTTGTCAGATTCTAGACATATTCCGAGGGCAGATCCAACATGATTTGCTAAGAAGTTAGATATAGAATATAAGAGGATGAAAACTGTCTGGGATGAGTATTTTGAACAATTGGAAGGATTAAAATGCCATTCGTCTGGATGTGGAAAGCTTTGGGAGGAGCAGATCTGAGGAAGGAAGACTTTGAGGTAGATATTCATGGGATGATGCCAGGTGGGTAGTTAAATATACAAGTATGGAGCTAAAAGGTAGGTCCCAAGATAGAAATATAAGTATGAGCTACATAGGTCAACAGAAGAAATTCAAAGCCATGAGACTTGATGCAATGACTAAGGAAAAAGATGTGATAGAGAAGAGGTACTGTGAATCTCTAGGGCACTCACACATGTAAATAAAATGAGAAAGAAACTAGCAAATGAAACAGTGAAGGAATGAAACAGTATCTTAGATATTTTTCAGTATAAACATGTAGTCATTTTTTATCTTGTAGAAGAGTACCTTCAAATTCCATAAATAACACTGTCAGATACAATGGTGGGAACAAAAATATCTGATAATCTTTTAAAACAAAATCCATGAAATCATTTCAACTGATCAAAAATTTGACATGAAAGTTTTTTCAAATTCCACATGCTACATTAAACCCAATCCTTGCTAGCTCTTCATAAACAGGTAATATATTATTGAAATCACACACACGCAAAATGAGTGGCATACTTATTTACAACTAAAGAACAAAGTAAATGGGAGTAGTTATCTCATCCACAAAAGTGGTCTCCTTGACCAAACTATAAAAGACCTTCTTTTCAGAAGGATTCCTCTGTTTTCCTTTCAACCCAAATACGAGGACAGAAGTTCAGCCTAGTTTGGCTAAATAAAAGTTCTTTGGTGGGGAGAAGGTACCCAGGACTTTCACTATCAGCATCTGGTAAAAAATATTATATGATCAAGCATTTAAAAGAAGTCGGTACACTTATGTCAAATACCAAGCAGAAAGAGAAAAATCAGTGAAACTAAAAATAAAAGTTTTCCTAACATTAAACATCTCCCTCTCCCTCTCCCTGTCTCTCTAAATCTGCCTGAAAAGCATCTTGGATTAAATGTTAACACAAAGTATGCTAATGTTCAAGTTAGAACCTGTTTATATCCTGACTAACAGGTATTACTATTGCTCCTCCAAGCATTTACAAGCTTCTCCCTTCTTCACAAATATGAGTGAGACAAATAAGATGTCTCACCCTGTATTTGAAAATCCTTTTTCAGTGACCTTTTTACTTATCTATAAAGGGAACAGATTTATGTGAAACAGGAACTTAAAAAACACCTGTGTACAGGGTAGGAACAAAGCCCATAAGAGATCAACAGTTTTCTGTTGGCTACTCTCTATAATATCATCTACACAATGTAACAAAAGCAAGAGTTCTCATCCTTATTTCATATGTGAGAGGTTATCTTTTCATTTTCCTCACCTGTATGGAAGTAATAGAAGCTGAATGTCCTTGAAGGACTGCAACTGGTGCACAAGTTCGAAGACACCACACTCTTACAACCTTGTCACAGCTGCCTGCGGCAATAAGAGTGTTCTCATAGTTAACAGCCATGTCAGAAATTTCAGCAGAGTGCCCTCGAAGTGTAGCGAGGAGGCGTCCATCATCTGTTGCCCAAATTTTCACCAAACAGTCATCTGAACCCTATTGTAACATGAAAAGACAGAATATTTACAATGAAACAGAAATTTCCCCTTCCCCAGAAAGCCAGAGACGAAGGGGAGATTTCGCTATTTCTACGCATTTACTTTTCAGTCTCTTCTCTCTATACAATGTGGCTCCAGTAGCAAATATAAATGATGTTCAAATGATAGCACTGACAAAGCACTGTCCAAACTCACAATGGTATTTGTGAAGAGCTCCTCAAAACTACTACCAATGCTGACAACTAAAAAAAAAAATCGGTCACCTTGAAGTAATTTAACATTAAGAATATCTGCCTTTCTGTCTTTCCTTAAGCCTGACAGCCTTTTTTCTTAATTACTTGAATTTTTTTCTACAAATACTTAAAAATTTAACCTAAAGACTATATGCATTTCTCTCAATAAACACGAGACTTTTTCTTGATAATCTCTGATGACAGTATCTTAATCTTCCTATTGAGAATTTCCAAAGAGCTTTAAAAATAGTAAAGAGCAATTTTACTCCAATTTGGAAAATAAGTTATTTAAAAATTATTTTTATAGCATGATAGCAATTATCATCCTCACTGTGATCATCGATAAACAAATACTTAGCTGATGCATTCCGAGTCTTGAAAATGTCAATGGAAGATTCTGCAATAAACTCCAAGGAGCTAATAATAACTTAAAATACAAACCACTTGGTTCATTGTAGCATAGAAATTGAAGAAGAAAATTATGCCATTACCTCCATTTCTATGTTAACTTAGTACTGAAATAATGAGACTAAGCCCCCCCCCTTTTTTTTTTTGGAAATAGTGTGCTACAATTCTGTACTGGAAATCACACAGTATGATCTGTTTAATGAAAACCCAATGTTAAAAATAGTACTAAAGTCAAAGAAAGATATATACAATAACTGTAATCTTCATTCCTAACTGTGTAATATAGTTCAGCTGTTTGACCCTAAGGATGACGTAATCATTAATTAAGCAGAACTGGGACTAATTACACTAAGTGACAAATGGAAAATGCATATTAATAAATGTTTGCTAAAATGAAAGTTAAATTGAGTGGATAAAACTTCTTTCACATAAATTAACCACCTCTAGAATACAGGTCTTCTGAAGGTTTAATTTATTAAACTAGATTTCCCTAAAGACAGAGGACAATGTAGTTCACACTCATTTACTTATACAGAATGAGAAAAGATGTTCAATTTCCATTCATCTTTCCTTACATTCACATGTCTAAAAAGGATAAACTGCTTATAAAGCATAATTCAATGCCATGAAGCATAGGTTCAATTGTTGTCAATCTCTAACGCTGTAAGCTATTACAAATTTTAAACTCACTGTAAAAATTCTTCTCCCGCTTCGGTCAAATGCTACACAGTAGACAGATGACAAGTGCCCCAGAATTCTCTTATGCATCTTAATGTGCTGGTAAGCAGATGAAGGGAAAATATGGCTGAAGCGACTGCATCCTGTTAATTGTCTGGCAGAGGTGATATTCACTGGAAAACATAAAATAAGAGATTCACTTCTTAAAACCTGAAAGTGAAATGTACTTCATTAAGTTAAATAGTGCATATTAAGATGAGATAAACAGGATACACATACCACAACAATTGTAACCTGTGAGAAGTCTAAATTCCATTATACACTTCATGATTTTATAACCTCAAGTTCACTACCATAAAGCATTAAGAACACTCTTCTTTTAAATCCCAGAAGTCTGACTTTATTTGCCTAACTATGGTTTCTCAAACATATTTCCATTTTGCCTTTCATGGCACACAATAGCCAAAGAGACTGTCACTTTAAATATATAGCTAAGTCTCACTATAACAAGAATGTTAGAATAAAAACTACATTTGGTTAAGTATAATACATCTTAAAAATTATATAGGGAATTTTTCCTGCCCTTACACCCATCCATCCCAAATACAGCTGTGCGAAAAATTCAACAGCAATATAAAGGGGTTTATACAGTAAAAAAAGAAGGAAGCTATGAAATCACATAGGTTCTCAGTAACAAATAATTCTTTCTAGGCCTGTCTATTAGGTTCTTGGCTTTTTGGTTTCTGAAACTAGTGTCTCCATCCACTTACCACTGAACTTTGAGATTTCATCTACTATGAGGTCATCTTAGATCCTGTCTCCATTTTGTTTGTTTTTTGTCTTGTAGTTAATTTTCTTAAAAAGGAGCTGGCATAAAATATAACTCTGCATAATTCTGTTTCAAATACTGCCTAGATGCTTTTCACTTCTCTCAAATGTCTCAATCCCCACATAAGGATTTACAAGCACACACTTGCTTTGTGAAATTTTTACAGTTTTCCCTTATATTTAACATTCCACACAATATATTTTAATCAAAACAGAAGGGGTCCTTATAAGTTCAAAATCATGTTGAAGCATTTTCCTTGTGCATAAATAATATAGAATAAATAATGAGTTTTGTGTGGAAGGAGGGCAAAATTAAGGCAAGAACTGAGTAGCTGGATTAGTACAATCAGAACCGTGCCACAGCAAAAAATTTTTAAAAATTTCAATGTCTCAATCTTTTCTTAAGAGCAATGAAGTCTTTTTTCAGGCAAAGGTAGATCTACTGGCCATTTTAAACTGACAAAATGACAAAAAGTGAATGATGAATAGCAAAACCCAGAAAAATTTGAATGCAAACCATGAGAATTAGAGATCTGACTATTTAATTAACACTAAGAGATGCTGAGTAAATAATGGTAGAAAATCCACAAGCACCAGTACCAGGTAAACGAATTTCTTTTTGGAAGCTATTTCCCATCCCAACCTCTAAAAATTTCCACAATTATAAGTTAGGAAGAGCATGCACCATAACTTTGGGACTTCAGTGGTCTTTGTTCTTCAAACATTTCTTACTGCTTTGAGTTCCTTGAAACAATAATCCATTAATTACTTCTGCTTTGCTTTCTTCTACACATATTTTGCAAGTACATAGAGGAAAAGTTGTGTTATTCAAGGCAGGGTTGTCAACACTGTCTTTCTCATGTATTCTCCACTTGGCCACTATTTTTCAGTACTGCTGCTTCTTGCTTTTCTTACAAATCTAGAGAGCACTTTATCACAAGCATCTTCCTCATCTGACTATAAAGACACACTTAAAGTGAGTTCACTTTTTACCAATTTTTGAGTATTTTACTAGAAAGAAGTGGATCTCATTCTTCCAGAATAAGTATTATACAGGTCCTTTGGGGGAAGGAAATGCTCAAACATTATTCCTATGAATATCTCTATCAAATGTACTATTTGAGCAAATTGTTTCTTCTATTATAAGCATAACGCAAGTTTAGAGATAAGCAATTAACTTTCACCCTAACAATGTAGAATGAAGTATTAATGAGAAACAACAAATAAAAACATCCCACAATCCTATGCTAATATGTCTACTATAATGTCATTATTGCATTGCCACTAGTAAGTCTTCTGAAATCTACAGTGCTTAAAAGGTATGTATTAAGTTTTAAAATTATAATTAATTACCAAATTTCAAAAGCACTATAATGGGTAGTGTTATCTCAGCCTCATTCACTGCTAAGGAATTTAGTGCCACAAATCACAAAAAGTGAAATGGCAAACACCAGTTAAAATAACTTAACAAAAATTTAGTCACCACAAAATGCCTGCTTTTCTACGCACTGTGGTTAAGGATTTAGCAACATTTGAAAAACTGTTATGACACCTTTCTATCTGGGGAGCTGAGATGGTTATGGTCTGGTTCCAATAATGAACTATAGAGAATTTTCTCTTGAGTAGTGATGTGAACATGCCAACATTGACATGAAATATTTTAAGAACTTCCCTTCTGAGACAAACATCTTTGATATCATAATACATTACTTTTAGTAATGTTAACAAATTCAAGTAGTTGACGAATTAGTGAAATGTATATATATACATACTAAATATTGTATTCAGAATCCATGTCTCCTAAATTGTTTTTATTAAAATTTTACAGGATAAGCTTCTACACTATTCTCTAACAAAAAGTAAGATACATGAACAAACTCAGTGATAGCACAAAATGCTTAGATTCAACAGCAGGATACAACTTACTGTGTTTCTTTACAAATTTATGAAGTCATAGATATCAATTAACAGGTATCAATGGAATAATTGTTTTTTTTTCTTTAAAACATGTTTGTTGACCACCTACTATGACCTAAGCACTGTGACAAACACTGAAAATAGAGCTTATGAACAAGTTAAACAAGATCTCTATCCTCAGGGAACATACATTACAAAGGGTAAAGCTTTCATCATTTACCTGATTTTAGGAATGAATAAGATAGTTTAATGGGGAAAATGATCTACAGAAATATATACAGCTTTTAAAATGTGTTTTTCTAATAAACTCTGCAGATGATCCTGATACTGTGCCAAGTTTGAAAACTACTAATTCTACTCCAACCTTCCTTTCCCCAAAATTATCCTTACTGTAACTTATGGGCCAGACGGCCATTCAGACTCTGCTTAAACACTGCTTCTAAAGAGATGATGATTATTTCTTAAAAAAGGCAGTTTATATGTTGAGCTGCTCTAATTTGGGGTAGACTCTACCCTTAACTGAGCTAAATCTCTCCCTGTAACTTCCAGAGAACCATACTGGTTCTGCCTTTGGTAGCTAAACTAAAAAAATAAAATAAAATCCTTTGTCATGTGGTAACCAATGAAATATTTAAAGATAGCTATCATTGTCTTAAGTCTTCTCTCAACATGTGAGGTCCCCTCTGTATTACTCACAAACACACATCTTTCCTATCATCCCGTATAGAAAAACATCCTTTCACCATAAACAGTATTGTGGTTGTTGTTTTTTTCTTGGTAACGTTGTTATTTCACCGATGTCTGAGCCTCTTAACAAGAACTGACAGTATTCCAGTGGTCTGAGCAGCAGAGTACAGTGGATTATTTCCAACTACCCTTTTATCAATGAAATTTAAGATTACAAAGAATACATTCGTTTTCCAAAACAGCTACCTTATAATAGCCATTATATTACCTATTCAAGAGGAAATAAAGTTAGCTGGCATTAGTATTTTTTGTAAGCATATCTAAGTTCCCAGTGATCACCTCTCTCTCTTCTGAGAGTACAAAAAACATGTGTTTGATAAACCTGTCTAAATTTCTGCCTGGGGTTAAAGCTAAATTCATCCATCTATTATACTTTCTAGGATCTATTCTTTGTTCACTTTTGTATACTTGCCCATGAGATAAAATGCCATTTCTCATGTCCACTCTGATTTTATAAAAAATTACCTTCAGGAGAGAACTAGTTCAGTGTACCAGGATTTATTTGGGCCTCTGATAGCAGCAAGGTACTCATGTATGTTAGGTTTTCTTTTCTTTGACCATACTTACTCCACCCTTTACAGTTTAGAAATCATTCGTTTTTTTAACTTTATTTTTATTGTTGACACTATTACAGATGTCCCCATTTCCCCCTCTCTCTCCTCCCCAAGCCCGACCCCCACCCCTTCCCTCTGGCCATCACCACACTGTTGTCTGTGTCTCTGGGTTATTCATACATGTTCTTCAGCTAATACTTTCACCTTCTTTTACCCAATTCCCCCCTCCCACCTTCCCCAACATTTGTCAGTCTGTTCCATGTATCTCATTCTCTGTGATAGAGAAGACTTAAGCAAAACATGGCTATCTATAGCTCTCACAATGTAGCTATGAATCTATACCATCTATTCCTATTCAGTAAACCTATAGATTCCTTCCCTACATGCTAATGAGAACCTAAAAGGTGTTTTGGGGTATTTATGTATGGGTAGAACCACATGAAATTTTTGATGTTCACCAATTTTCCACATACAAAACTAGTAATCTTAAATGTCTCAACATTAATAGCTATAATTGGAGTGGGAGAGTGGAGTGGGGGATATTGAACTTTAGTTTGATGTAGATATCCTGTTATTTACCTCTCACTGGGAAAGCATCATCCATACTGTCTACTCTGTAGTATAATCCCACGTACATTTCTCCCTCCTTTTATTTTTACCCACTGTTTTTCATATTATAACCACATCTTTGTCTGTGAATTTCTTAATACATTTAACATTAATATTCACCACTACTCCCCTCACTTTCCTATTAGTTCTGTTTATTTAGGACCAAGTATAGCCACTCTTCACATTTTAAGCACTAAAATTTCTAGTTCACTTTGTTGCATTAGATCTAATATTTATAAATATTTTTTGCCTAACCTAAATGTTCTACTATACTTCATCATATCATTTTTTTAAGCTGGGTAATTTTACCACAGATGCGTAACTCCTGTGAAAAACACCTCAAAGCACATCCCCTTCAAGTTTCTTCATACGTGAAAGAAAGAACATTAGTTGACCAAAAAAAGATCAGCAAGCCCATGCTGAAACATACTAAAACAATTACATAACAGGTAGAGAGAACCAAAATTGTAAAGTAGTAAAGAATTTTTAAAAGATGTTATTTATTTTTAGAGAGGGGAAGGGAGGGAGAAAGAAAGGGAGACAAACATCAATGTGTGAGAGATATATCGATCAGTTGCCCCTCACACGCCCCCAGCCAGGGACCTGGCCCGCAACTAGGCCCCGATGACCGTTCAGTTCGCACGCTGGCGCTCAATCCACTGAGCCACACCAGCCAGGGGTCAAGTAGTAAAGAATTGAAAAATTGAAGAAAGTAGAAAACCGGTAAAGGGCATTAAATATTTGTTATTTTATACTAAATTAAAGGTTTTATATTTTATATACTTAATAAAGAAGGAGACAACTATATTTGAGCAACAATTAAAAATGTAAAAAAATTAAATTAGATTTCTGAAGTATTTTAAGAGTTGTAGTTTATTAGTTAATCTATTCAAACATGCTTCCATTTTAGAATTAAAATGAGCATTTCTTATAGAATCTCACACGCCACAATATTTCTTGCTAGGACACAAGCATCAATAGCAGAATCCAAATTTAAAGTGCACTAGGGGAGTGATGTCAACACCATGGCTGATGAGTCCTTTTTCTCTTGCGTTTAATTAACAACGAAATGAACGTTAACAGCCAAACAAAAGTGTGTCTGCACATTACACCACGACATCTGGGGGGTTTATCCTCAATTGCGCATCTAAAAGTGGACAGACAGGACTTCAGTGGGGGCTACAGATCCAAGGGGGTGGGTGAATCCGCCCCACCCCATAACCTACAATGGTGGGGGTGGGGGAACAGGACCCTGGAGAGTACAAAATTAAGGGGATACCCACAGTTCATAGAGAATTTATGGAGGCCCAGCCTGCCTGAGAGGAGAATCCAGCAGGCCATCAGAATGGGAAAGAGACAAATTTGGATGCACAAGAGAGGAAATTGTCAGGGCCGCACTCACTCCTCCCCAGGGCAAAACTGTAAGGGCCTGGGGTTTTGGCAGCTGCATCAGTGCCCTCACAGGCAGAGGAAGTGGAGAGCAGCAGCTTCCAACTGTGGAATAGGTATAAATCAAAAGTATTCAGGGACTCCCTGGCTGCCCCAATTGTGCAGGTTGTGGCTGGTGCAGACTGTTTCTCAGGCAGCACCCACATTTTTTAATTCTTATTTTAATCTTTATTGTATTTTTTCCATTACCATTTAGTCCCCTTTTATTCCCCTCACCCTAGCACCCAGATTTTTGAGGATAGACCTCCTCCATTGGGGGAAGGAAGAGGAAAGGAAGGAGGCAGATAAAAATATCGAAGAGCACTGAATGAACACGATTCCTGCTATCTGCTTTGGAAATTCAGCAGGAGGTCCACCCATGGATCTCTGGGAGTTCCCCACTAGAGGACCTCCCTACTAGCCAGTGGGTACCCCCAAAGCCCCAAGTGGTAAGCCCATCCCCCCACTCTGCTGCCAGTTCCTTGTGCATGTTCCCAGTACACCTGGGAGAACCAGCTCCAGAAGAAGAAACCACACATGAGAAACCACACACTTGAGCTACTGTGCCACCTTTTGGAACAGAAAAGAAAGGTTTCTGACAGGCAGCCTGTTGAATCATAAGAACCAAAGATGACACAAAGCCTTAATAAAGGAGGTATCTGATACTTCAGATGCAGAAGCAGAAATTTATACCTTCCAATGCTATGAAAAACTAAGGAAACATGGTACCACAAAAATAAGTTCCCCAGTAAGTGAACTCAAAGGCATAGAATACTGCAATCTACCTGATAAAAACTCAAAATAGCTGTTCTGAAGAAACACAACGTGCTACAAAAAAAACTCAGGAAGGCATTTCTTTCAACTCAGGCATAAAAGTAATCAACAGAAGAGATATAAACTATAGTAAAGAAACAACTTCTGGAGATGAAAAATTCAATGAATGACTTTAAAAAGTGCAGTAAAGAGCACTGTTAACAGGACACAGTAGATGAAGACAGAATAAGTGACTTGGAGGATAGGAATAGAGAAATAATTCAATTAGAAAAGAAAAGAGAAATGAGAATTTAAAAGTGAAAAGACCCAGCCCTGGCCGGGGTGGTGCAGTTGGTTGAGCATTGTCCTGAAAAGCGCAAGGTCGCCAGTTCAATCCCCAGTCAGGGCACATGCCTGAGCTGCGGGTTCTGTCCCACGTCAGGGTGTGCACGAGAGGCAACTGATCAATGTTTTTCTCTCACATCGATGTTTATCTCCCCGCCTTCTCCCTCTCTCCCCTTTCTCTAAAAATAAACAAATAAAATCTTAAAAAATGTAAAACCCTATTAGAGTTATTAGATTTGATTAGAAAGGCAAATATAAGAATAATTGGTGTACCAGAAGCAGAAGAGCAGAAAAGTGGGTAGAGAATTTATTTAAAGTCATAAAGCTGAGAACTTCCCAATTCCTGGACATACTAGTCCACAAAGCTAATAGAACATCCTGTTATATCAGTGCAAAAAGACCTTCTCTTCAAGACACAGTATAATGAAAATGACAAAAATTGATGATAAAGAAAGACTATTAAAGGCAGCGAGGGAAAAAAAATTAAATAGCCTACAAAGAAACCTCATTAGGCTATCAACAGATTTCTCAGCAGAAACCCTTTATGCCAAGAGAGTGTAGAATGACATAAAAAAGTGTTGAAAGATAAAAATATTGCCAGCCAGGAATACTTTATTCAGCAAAGTTATCCTCTAAATAAGAAGGAAAAATAAGGCTTTCCCAGGCAAACAAAAGCTGAGGGAGTTCACCACCACTAAACCTGCCTTGCAAGAAATACTGGAAGCTCTTCAAGCTGAACTGAAAAGATGGTAATAAGCTACATGAAAACATATGAAAGTACACAACACTGTGGCAAAGGCAAAAACAGGCAGAATGAGAAAACTGTATATCAGAATGTTGTTTTAACCTATAATGTATAGATTCAAAGCAATCCCTATTAAAATCCTGATGGCATAACTCACAGAAATAGAAAAAACAATCCTAAAATTTGTATGGAACCAAAAATGACACCAAATAGCCAAAATAATCCTTAGAAAGAACAAAGGCTGAGGGTATCACACTTCCTGATTTTAAACTATAAAACTGTAATAATAAAAAGAAGATGGTATTGTATAAAAAGAAATACATATACCAAATAAAAGATATTGATGAGTGTAAGCAGTGAACTTCCCCCCTTATTTTTATGGGTACCAAGTTGTTATTGGATACAAAAGGGTAAACCATGGGAACAGATGTTTTGGTCACAGGAGTGGGGACAAAAAACGTAATAGATGGTAATCCCGTGGGAAAGCCAGACTCAGGCAAGTAGCTCAAAAGGTGGTAGAAGAGCTGGCTCTGGCTTTACCAATTCCCGCTATTTTGGCAAAATGACAGTAAAACAGCCACATAGTATTGAGGGGAAAAAATAGCCAACCTTCTTTCTTATCTATAAAATTTATAAAATTGGCATAATACCACCTATCTTGAGAATTATATGAGATGAATTTTGTAGAACATATGGCACAGAGGGTTTATTTCCTGTGAAACTTGGCTCCTATTCCTTTTCCCATTCCTGTCCTCTCTGGGATCTCAGTGCTCTCACATACCGAAATGAGTAGGGTGGGGGGAAGGGGAAAAAGACTCATGATAAATTGGACTCTGATGGATAGAGATCTCTATGTTAAAGATGATTAAATATGAACAAAAATCTTACACACTTTGCTGTCCAGAGTCGACAAAAAAAAAAAATCCCTTGTTATATAAGACCCCAAGCTAGTAAGTGGCAGAGCCAGTATTCAAGCTCAGGCATCTCTTAATTAATATTCTGTAATAGCATTTCTGAAAATAGCATTTCTAATCTAGCATTTCTTTTTCTGAGAAAAAGAAAACAAAACTACAATTTGCCTCAAAAGGTAAACTGCGCTCTAATGCCTACAGCAGGTTTCACCCCAATCCTTAACTGCTAGCCCAAGCCAACCCAGAACATAATTAAATCTGCCAAATCCACCAATCTTAGAACTGTAATATTAAAAGAACGTGATGGAATATGTTTAAAAAGACATTAAAAACTCCTAGATAGAACCCTGACTGATGTGGGATAGATGATGTGTTGTGGAATTGTGCACCTGAAACCTGTATAATTTTGTTACCAGTGTCACCCCAATAAATTCAATAAAAGGTATAAGTAAATAAGTAAATAATCACAGGGCAGCTGCTTGGTCAACAAGAGGTTCCATTATGGCAACTAGGAAATACTAGGTCTGTCCAGAAAAAGTCCAGCCATAGTTAATATAATGAGAATGGTTTGCACGACACTGATGTAACCTGGCAACCAAGGAGAGTGGACTGGAATGTGTATGCATGCACAATGATGACTTCACTGTACTAGTTCAGTGGGGATAGTAGGTGCCCCTCAGTGCTGTATGGCCATCACATTCAAAACAACTAAGCGAGTAGAGCAATGGATCTACATCCAATTTTGCATTAACCTTGAACGTTCACCCATGGAAACTGTTGGGATGATTCAGAAGGCCACAGCTATGGTCAACTGGTGATCAGCAGCTTCATCACAACTTGCCCACTCATGCGTCACATCTCGTGCAGTTTTTTGGCAAAACATCAAATTACCCAGGTGACTAAGCCCCCCTACTGCCCAGACTTGGTACCCTGACACTTCTGGCTTTTCCCAAAACTAAAATCACCTTTGAAAGGGAAGAGACTGACGATGAGTTTCAGGAAAATACAATGGGGCAGCTGATGGCGACTGGGAGAACTGTGTGAGGTCCACTTTGAAGGGGACTGAGATGTCATTGTCCTATGTAAAATGTTTCTTGTATCTGTATCTTCTGCAATAAATGTCTCTATTTTTTCATATTACATGGCTGGATACCTTCTGGACAGACCTCATACATATTATTTATTTTGCTGAGAATTTTGTGGGAGGAGCACTAAATATGAAGTGAAAGGAAAGATCTGAGACTTAAGTTTATACATGCAACCAGCACGGTTGCATGTGAGTTATATAATCTTTTCATGAAGATAACTCAAATACTAGATCTTTAATCTATGAGTCATTATCATCAATATCTCTGACCCAATATCATAATTACAAATTACATTTGTGTAACATTTTTAAGTTTATAAAGTAATTACACAGAGTTCTCATTTGATTTCACAGCAATCCTGTGAGATCGGAAGGCAAGCATTTTCTTCCATTTGTAAATGAGAAAACAAAGTTCCCCACTAAACTAAGAGTCTTGCAGACATTACAGAGCCAATAAATGGCAGGGCCTACACTGAATCCAGGTCTCCTGACAATAATACAATAGTCTTCCCACTTTTCAATGCTGTCTATTCAATGATATTATAGAAAATATAATCTGACAGCAAAAATTCTACATATATTCTTCGGTCTTTCCTCCACTTGCAAAAGACACTGAACAAAGCAGGGACCCTGGCATTTGCTGGATTGGTTTTTACTGCAAAGTTCACAAACATTTAAGAAGTATTCTAAAATGGCCACATCAGAAGTGTATGGAACTTTGAACTGCTGTCAGAAAATGTTTCTAGGATAAAACAAAACAGACGAAGGCCATCCAGAAAAGCCCCTAAATACTATTAATAACAAATTGCTGTATGTTAACCATGTGCTTTTAAAAGACTTGGTAAGACCTCATGTTGAAAGAATCAAAAAAATCTATCCGGGACCGAAAGAGTGGATATCAGCCAGGGCTGAAAAAGAAAAAGCAGCCCTGCAATTAATCAGACCGGGAGGACAGACAAGATAAAGCTGGCTCTAAAGTTAACAGGAAATATTGTTTTTCCCAAGGTCATGCAGTAGTTGTAAAATATCATAACTGCACTCTCTTTGAGTGATTACTGCTTTCTTACCAATAATGCCCCCAGACTTGCTTTGCGATTTTCATTTATTACTGGAGGAAGACACCCAATTCCTACACCACCCTACTTCATGCCAGCACCCAATCCCTAGCTAATCCCCACTTCTTTCAATCTGCCTCAGAAGCAGCCACCAATCCAGAAATAATCTTGGCTTCCTTCAAACCCTCCTTAGAAATCTTCAGTGGTAAACCAAAACCTACATTGCTTTATCAAGAGGATAGCAATTAAAGAAATCATGTTCCCTACCACTGCTGCATGAATATAATGCTCTACAATTAGCTGAAAGTATAACTCAGAAATATGAATTAATGGAGCTTAATCATAATCATGTGACATATATGCTAACGATTATTTATTTCTCAACTGGATGGCTTTCAAAAACTAGGAATTTATCATTTAATAGAACAGGCACTTCCCTCCTCCCTCTTATCCAGAAGACTCCCAAGGTTCCTCAAGAGTGTACTCCCTCACTGCGAGTCAATAAATCTAACTTTGTCAGATTATAGGCTTGATCCTGGTGGTCTGTAGCTGATGAGGCTTTAACAAGGTAACATATTTTGAATTATCCTACAGATCTAACAGTTTAATGCTGACAAAAGCCCCTCTTCCCCCCAAAAGAAACACTTCTGAGACTAAACCTTAAAATCACTAAACATGAGACCTTCACTGCTAAGAAAGATGAATAACTCACAGAATTCTATTGATTATATCACAGGAGATATCTGATCAATGATGCTAAAAGATACAGTATTTAACCAAAGCCAGGTAAGTACCATATTTGCTGGGAGAAAAAGTATATCATCAACCTGGCATCAAGCTCCACATAAAACCAGAAGTGTATGAATTGGTTATAGTATCTGCTTTTTAATGCAAATGAGTCAGATTACTCTTGAGCAATTTTATCTGTCACCTATAATCTAATTATATGTTGTACCTAGTGTTCACAAAATCCTTGTGTAAGTTTCTAACTTTTAATTTTTAAGCTTTAATATAGATTATATAAAAATAGAACAGTTCCAATTCTTCTGTAAATGGCACTGAAAGATGTAATTAATTGTTTTAACCATAGGTCAAGCTAACTTCATATTCATAAATGCTATTAAACAACCCAGAGAGTTTAAAGGTGCCCCACTGCCAATAAGATGCTTTGGAAAATAGCAGGTCTAGCTATTTTAAAGAATAACCTCAACCCAACTTTGCTAGACCAGCCTTATAATAGGGATGAAGGGCAAAGGACATTATTACTAAAATCACGTTCTATTATGATGCCTATGGATGAATAAAAAATGTTTTAAAATCTGCTAAACAACTTCAAAACAACAAAGCAAATTTTTCAACTTCTGAGAACCAGTAGCTAGCTAGACACCTACCTCAAAGATAAACCTCAGGAATGTGGGGGTAGGGTAGGGAATAATGTGGAACGGAGCAGTGCTTTCAGCAGAAGCTTAAGATTGAATCAGAAACGGTACCAGGCTCAGCCGATAACTGCTATCCAGGTAACAGTCTTAAGGCTTTATACACACAAGGCAGAAAAGACTACTGCTCACAGACCAGGTTTCTTACACACACCCAGCATCATCAATCTCATTTTCAAATACAAAGTTTTTCAGAAAACAAGCTGTATTTAAAGAGGGATAAAATAATCTTGAATTAGTCTTTTCTCTTTTTACAAAAAGGTCACTTGGCCAACATTTACAGTTTTTAATTTAATCAGAAAAATAGAATATTTGCAACCTTCTGATTGGTTAAAATGGAGTTGCCCTATAAGTAAAGAACTACTGTCACTGGAAAGTGACTCATGAAATTCGGTGTCAGTTATAGGTTTATAATGATCGGTACTATTTTCTATGTCAAGCTTGGTTCAGGGTTTCCTCAAAAAAGTTCTAACAACTAAACAAATTCATATAAAGTCTTGAAAGAAGCCAGAAAGAGCAGAAATAAATTTTAATAAAACCTGAAAACTGTAGGAAAAGCACAAGACAAAAGAAGTATTTATTTTATGAATTTGATGCTACTACTAATCAGATTATGCCTGTGAAACCTTAACTACACAAAGTAATGCTCTATAGTCTACAAGGCTGATACCATTCCCATGCGGTAACACCCATCCACAGTACAATTTAAGTAACAATATTAAGTCCTACAGGCTATTGACATTAGTGATCATTGAATGTCTTATTGCTGTAATATTAAATGAGATGTGGAAAAACACACACCAATATTTCTAATTCCATTCAGCCTTCTGGCAAAGTTCACTTAATATAATTTGAGAATAAATATTCTAAATCTTTATTTTCCTATCTTCTTCTAACCCATTTAACCTGATTTGATTATTATACACAAACATTTTAGAGTGCTGGACTTGTCCTACAGCTTCCCTTTGTAAACTGTAAGTATAAACTTCTATTTCTATAAGGTATAGAGTAAAATGTATGAAATACTAAACTATTCTTTTAGAATACTTTGGTATACATTGAAGTCAAAAGCTAAAGAAATGACAAAGAATAATGAGGAAAGAGAAAATAAAGTTTCTAATAGGATTAAAGAGAAATTCTTCATTATGTTTTACACGATGATACTAAGACTCATAATAAAATCTGTTTTCTTTCAAATTGATACACCAAAATTATTAATCCTGATATTAATACAATATTGATTTCAGAAATGAATACAAAGAGCTAGAAGCTGATGAGCTGTATAAAAACATGCAAATGCCTTTAAATGGGATGCTTCAGTTTCCATGTGGCAGCAATTATAGAGCTTCCATTCATTTAATATTTAGTGAGCACTCACAATGTAGCACATACAAAAGACTCTCAGTTTATATTCCAGTTCTAATTAGTTGCAGGTGTGACAAGAATCCCTTGCTCCTCTCCAAATACATAAAAGTTATGACTGTAGATGCAACTTGTTTCATGCACAATTATGTGAGTACAAAAAGGCGGAAGGGGGTAATGGAGGGAAACAGGCAGCACAAAGCAAGCCCTGGAAAAACTGTGGTCCATGGGCAAGAGATAAGAACTACATAAAATGAGAGAGGGAGGATGACAAATATTCCTGGCAAAAACCTGGTCACCTAAACCAAATAAAAAGTTTAAATTATATTACTTTCTTTCCATTTTCATTTGCATAATAACAAGAGGCAGGTTTCTAACCTCCAACTGAATTCTGGATTAAAGTGTGACATGTGACCCGCACTGTGGCCAATAAGTCAAGAGCCAAGCAATACTAAATGGAAGTTTATGGCAATATATAAATATTCATTTGGCTACAGAGGTTAATGCAAGCCTCAGGAGCTGTACACAGTGTAAATTATAGGCCTCCAATGTAAATTGCAGGATGGTTGTTATATGTCAAATGTACTAAAGATAAAGGGAAAAAAGCTTTAAAAACAAAGTCTTATAACATCATACCCTTGACTCTGTCGAGAAAAAACAAGCACGTGCATTTGTTCCTTAGGTTTAACGTCCGTCCCAAACGAGAATGAATAAGCCCTCCTGCTGCCATTCCTTTGGATAATTTTATGAAAATTATTTAAGACTTCTATCATGATGGATAATAACTATGATACTAGTTCTTGCAAATATTCACTTCAAACAGACATGAAACAGTTTTAAAATTACTTCTGTACTAACAAATTAGCTCAAGAGCAGAGTTGTGTCTGTGTGAAATTTTATTTTCAAATTTTAGTGTAGTTACCACAAAGTTTCCAAAACAAATACTAATATTTAAAGGGATGAAGAAATAGCAATACTTAGTTGACTACAGTACAAGATGTCAAACAATACTACAAATATTAATCACATATGCTCTGGGATTTCTTTGTGTGGCATTAGGTATTAACACTGTTTTGAATTTAGTTCATTCTCTTCCTCTGATTTAATCTTGGCACAATGCAAAACCAATTTCATTAGTCAAGCATACAGCTAACGAAATGGCATGACTGGAGCTTAGACCTGTCATAATGTTAATAGACATCTTTGCTCTTGCTGTATAGGAATTTGGAAAGTCAAACTTGATAAACTTAAGTACACATATATTTAAAGTATTACGGTAGTTAGTCTGGAGAATGGAATCTGGGAATTAACTCCCAAATTCCATCCCCATGCTCCCTCACCTCCATTTCATTAAATTACTAAGAAACATTGTTGATTAACTGCACAAAGTATGAGAACATCTGAATAAATATTCTAATATAGTGGAGAGTCCAGATAAGGTCAGAATTTTATCGTTTGTGACCAAAGACAATTATAAAACTTTCATGGGAAGGAAGTGGCACAATGTGATCTTAAAAGTGAGTTACAAAATCAAAATAGAAAAAGCCAAATGTAGCCTCTAAGTACTACATAAATTAGAAACATTCAAAGTTAAATTTGTAAAATAAATAGTCAATAGATTATTACCAAATTATACACCCATCCAGAGAGCTGCTTACTGGTTCCCGCACTGTTCTACATCAGCAATGTCCAATACAGTAGCCATTGGCTATATGTGGTTATTGCACACCAAATGACTAAAACTTCCAAAAATTAAAAATTTAGTTCCTCAGATACAATATCCACATATGGCTAGAGGATACTGTTTTGGATGTTATATCACAGGACAGAGCATCTCTAATTATTGCAAAGTTCTATTGAGTAGCCCTATTCTACATAAAATACAATTAAAATGAGGCCCAAGAAATAACTGGTATAATTCCAAATATACTTGATAAAATAAATGCAACATATCTATTTATGTTTTAAAAAGTCAATGCAAAGTTAGAATAGAAGCAGACACCCTCAAACTGATAAAAGACATCTGTGATCACAGTGAATGGTGAAAGACTGTTTTCCCCCTAAAATCAGAAAGAAGGATGTGCAGTCTCACCACTTAAACTCGCCTTTGTACTTGGGACACTAGCACTTCAACAGTACAAATACACTTGAAACCTGTATGATCTTATTATCCAGTGTCACCCCATTACACTTAATGAAAAGAAAAAATATTAAGGCAAAAACAGGCAAAAAAAGAAAAGAAGAAAAAGAACTATAAGGCAGACAAGATATTAAAGGAAAAACTTTACCTGTCTTTCTTTGTAGACAATATGATCATCTATGTAGAGAACCCGAAAGAAACACAAGAAAACAAAACAAAATAAAACAAAACCCACTATTACAGCTAGTTAATGAATTTAGCAAGGTCAATGTTGGGAAGGAAGGAAGGAAGGAAGGAAGGGAGGGAGGGAGGGAGGGAGGGAGGGAGGGAGGGAAGAAGGAAGGAGAAACAAACCTGTTTCTATTTACTATCAACAAACAACAGAAAATCGAAATTTGGGGGATTGACTACAGAAGTGGGCTGAGTGGAGGGGGGCAAAGGGGAAAAATGGGACATCTGTAATGGCATAAACAAAAAAATTGAAATTTTAAGGGACTGACTGTGGGAGTGGGGGGGACAGGGCTGGGGTGAGCAAGGGGGAAAAGGAGGGACAATTATAACTGAATGATAAATTTTTTAAAAAGAAATTGAAATTTTAAAATATATAATTTAAAATATCAAAAGACATGAAATCCTTAGAGAAGAATTTCACAATAGATGTGTAATACCTCTACACCAAAAAATATAAAATACTGCTGTGAGAAATTAAAGACCTAAATAATGTTGAATTATACTATGTTCCTAGACTGGAATGCTTGTTGTTCTTAAGATTTTAATTGTCCCCAAATTGATCTATAGATTCAATACAATCCCAAGCAAAATCTCAGTTGCTTTTTTTTGTAGAAATTGAGAAGCTTATTCTAAAATTATACATTCCAGGTGGGAATACAAAATGGGACAGCCATTTTTGAAATAATTTGGCAGGTTCTTAGAAAGTTAAACCTGCACTTACTGTATGATCCAACAATCACACTACCTAGATATTTACCCAAGAAAAATGAAAACAGACGTTCATGCCAAGGCCTGTACAAAAATGTTTATAGCAGTTTTACTTATTTATAATAGCCACTATGTGGAACCACCCAAATGTCTATCAGTTGATGAATGGACAAGCAGGCTGCAGGATATCCATACAATAGAATACTACTTGGTAATAAAAAGAAATATTCTAAAATTCCTTTAAAAAGTATGATATATGAAATAGCATGCATGAATTTAAAAAAAAACATTAGGTCTAAGTGCAATAAGACAGACACAAAGGACTACATACTGAATGATTTCATTTAGATGACGTTCTTAAGAAGACACAAGCACAGTGACAGAGATTAGTGATTTCTAGCTGTTGAGGGAGAGGTAGAGGATTGACTGCAATCAGACATGAAGGAAATTTAGGAGGTGATAGAAATGTTCTACATTTTTATTGTGCTGGTGGTTATTATGTGAATTATACCATAATATACTGGACTTGAATAATAGCAATGTGGCTAACCCTCAATCTTTGGAGCTCTACAAGTGTAAATCTGTTATACCAAGGAAGTATAGTGACGTGCAAGGCAAGCAGTATAACTTAGGCCAGTCACATACTTCTCTGGGTTTGGGGCTTTTCTGCTGTAAATAAGGGTTTACAACCCAGCTTCCCAAATCTGTGCCAGAAAAATTTCAGAGTGTTACAGGTATTCATACTCCCCATTAGGTAATTCACAATGCCATTTTAGCATATGAAAGGCTCTCAGCCTTTTCATTTTTCCCCATATTTTTAAATTCAGTATCTGCCACATATACTTGACAAAGGAACCCCTTTATCAAGAAGTAGTGGTGTTAAAGTTCTCTCTACCTCTAAGATTCTTTGATAAACTTTCAAGATTTACCTTCATGATTAAGTTTTATTTACATTGGAAGACTGTCTGAGTTGATTTTATTTTAATCCTCACCCAAGGACATGCTTATTGATTTTAGAGAGAGGAAAAGGGAGGGGGAGAGAGGGAAGGAAGGAGGGAGAGAGGGACAGAGTGGGAGGGAGGGAGAAAGATGGAGAGAGAGAAAGAGAGAGAGAGAGAGAGAGAGAAACATAGTTCAGCTGTCTCCCATGCACACCCCGACTGGGGGTCAAACTTACAACCTACGTATGTACCTTTAAAACATCACATATTAGACCCAACCCAGTAGGCTACTTTTCTAGGTGTGGAATTACCAAGAACTTCTACTTGCACTGTCATTTTTTAATATAATGTTTGGCTATTTTATAACAAGCAGGCATTATTTTCTGTAAGGACAAAAACAATAAAGGTTTAAAAATATAAAACAAAAAGTATTGTTAACAATATGCATCAAAGTATCCAACTTTCTTTAATAAACACCTATGACTCTATCAATGATTTGCCTAAATATCTTTTAAAATTATCTCTAACCAAATTTATTTAATCTCTTAGGGTAAATAAATTCTATAAGCTAGTATTCCCTTAAAAAAAGTATTCTGGGGTAGTGAACACATAATACAATATACAGATGATACATTAAAAAATGGTACACCTGAAACCTATGTAATTTTATTAACCAATGTCACCTCAATAAATTCAATGAAAAAGAAAAAAAGTATTCTTATATTTCAATTTGAATTTAAGGAATATTGTCTAGGCACTTTATAAAATAATAATTTTTTAAGAGTGAGAAAATAGGGAAGCAGACTGACAGTTACTCATCTAGTTCCTTGGTTCTGCACATCCTTTAAGAGTTAACAAGTGGTTCTGTAGCTACATCTCTTTGGGAACCACTACTAAATTTCTTCACCATAGCTGGCAGAGAAAGCTGAGAAATATTCTAAATGGGACATTGGAATTTCAATAATCTGAAAGTAGAAAGGGTAATTGCTTTTATTAATAAAGATATAAAAGTTATAACATTATTATAAGTTTGGCAAGAAGATATAGGCAGAAGGTACTCTTGTTTCCTTATGAAAGCTATATTTACACAGGTCCCTCTAAAACATTTGAGCTCAGCACACAGATATGTAAATAGACATCCATATGCTTAAAAACACGTATAGTATAATAAAAAATGCTTCTGCTAAGAAGAAAGGAAGGAAAGAAGGAAGGAAAGGAAAGAAAGGAAGGGAGAAAGAAAACAAGTAACCTTTAACAAAAAATGATTAAATTTGCTTTAGGTAAAAAGGCTTTTCAAAATCTGGACCCACCATGAGAAGCCTCAAGAATGTAAGCAGTTTGTTTATACTTCAAATTTACTTCTTGTACCTATTTTTGGCTTTAGAATGAGTTCAGGAAGGAACAAATCAAGAATATGTTTATAACTGACGGACATTACTCACCCACATTTGGAGGTTTCACATAATTTACAGGTAGTTCTGGAGGTCTGCCTCTATGCAGAGCTGCAAAAGCAGACCCGTTCCATAGTGTACTCTTACAGTCTATGCAAAAAGATTCAAAAGTTAGTCATGGAGTACAACAGTGTTTTGTTTGTTTCCTTTTTAACTGTACCTCTGAGGCAAATGCCTATTTTCAATTTCGCTTGTTAAAATACATTTTTATTACTAAAACCACAATAAAGATAATGTGCATATATTTAAATATGTTATAAACCATGTACATCATGACTGGTAAATACCAAAACAATGTAACAACAGGATATTCTATTTCTGTGCTGACCTAGAACTAATGTTTTCATTACATATACATTTGAATCATATGTAAATGTCATGGATTAATAAGGTTTTAAGTTTGCATCGGTCCTTCTTGAGCTTTAGGCTTATACGTATCTACTCACATAAAACTGTATAAGCAAGGATACAATTACATACATGTATGCCAGACAAAATTCAGAAACATGTATTCTCGGTGCATGCTCATGTTATACAGTGCCTTCCATTTGTGCTGTGACAGGTAACACTGCACGTGAGATGATAACTGATAGTAAATAGTTGTGGGTTTTGTCTGCCTTTTATGTTTATATCAAAAGATTCAAGCACGTGTGAAACAGTCTTAGCTCAATTAAGAAACAGACATATTGTACTATTCTCGTAAAACCTTCCAAACTAACCGAGATAAAGAATTTCCTCAAATTATAAAATAAGATGTTGCCTTGGCTGGCGTGGCTCAGTAGATTAAGTGCCTGCCTGAGAACTTAGAGGTCGCCAGTTCTAGTCTCAGTCAAGGCACATGTCTGGCTTCCGGGTTCGGTCCCCAGTTGGGGACATGTGAGAGGCAACCAATCGATGTTTCTCTCACACATCGATATTTCTCTCCCTCTCTTTCTCCCTCCCTTCCCCTCTCTCTAAAAATAAATAAAAATAAAATCTTTTAAAAAATAAATAAAATGTTTAATCACTGTTATCATGTTTACAACTATTTATATTTGTGTATTAGGATTTAAAAGAAATCTTAAACCCTCACCTGAGAATATGTTTATTGAATCTTTTTTTTAAAGAGAGGGAGAAAGAGAAACATCTATGTGAGAGAGAAACATCAATCGGTTGCCTCCCATACGTGCCCTGACCGAGGACGGAAGCCACAACCTAGGTATATGCCCTGACGGGGAATCAAACCCATAACCTTTTGGTATATGGGACAATACTCCAACGAACTGAGCTACCCAGCCAGGGCTATGAATTAGGATTTCAAAAAACATTATGCTAATAAAACAGAACAGAAATAAATTGGTTGTTAGTAAGTATTTATTACACTAACAGGTATCCTGAACACCTAATTTCACATTTCTATGTTTATTAAATTCTATTTCATATATTTTACATATTGGGGTTCCATGTAAAAATTTGGAAAAATCTGTAGAAAACTGAAAAAGAATGGAGGAGAGAAATTATTTTTGAACAGTCACTGATGGGTTGACATTTTTGTTTAAATATTTTCAATTACACTCTTACATATCACAATTCTCATTTATTTGTTACAAAATATTCTATGTGATTTGGATGATACCAAGACTCAAAGATTAAGAACATTAAAATGTAACTGAAACTATACTAATCAGACCAGCAATCTTTTGAGATCTCTATTCCACAGGATAACAGAGATTTCATATCCTTTGCCTCTGTGATATTCATTGTTTTACAAAAAAAGGGCTCCTTTTAAGCCTCTAAAAATTTACTTATACACTAAGCAAATAAAACAAGATTGGCAAAATAAGAAAAACTAGAAGAAAATTAGTATTTATAAAAGCATGGGAACATTTACTGAACCTAAATATATGCTGCTCTCCACTCCTTCCTCAAAAAACGGAAAATCTTACCTTTGGCATCCCGTAACAGAGACTGCCGACCAACACCTAGCAACGTCTGTACCCCAGGAACACTCTGCGGGATCTCCTTATCTAGTAAGGGACCAATCCGCTCACAGATTTTAAGGAGGTAGTCTGGAGGAATGTGTGCATTGGCTGCCACCTAAAAAGGATAAATAAAACACAGGAAAAATTTTGTTTTAAAAACATTAATCTACTCCATTACCAAACTGTTCCATCATGAAGCAAAGGACTATTTTAAAATGCAAAATCAGAAAATATTTTAAATATTTAATATGTAAACCTAATTTAAGAAACAGCTACAAAAAATTGAGTACATTTAAATAATATAGCATTGGAAGAACATGGCACTCTCTTTTACATGCCTTGATTAAATAATTTGCTTAGCTGTTAATTTTATGAAGTAAGTGCTACAAAACAGCAAAAGTGAGCATGCCTAAAATCAAAGAAGTACCAAGGTGGGTAAAGTCTATTAGTACTTGATTTATTCAGAAGTAATGAACTGATCAAGAATCAGCGGATCTAGTTTCTATTTAAATGATAAGAATGCAAACAAAAGGTATTACTTGCACCAAACTCTTACCTTAATCTCTTTAGAATTAATAGGACACACTCGCTTAATAAAGCAGAACTGTTTTCCCTAAAAAAGCTAACTAATTTCCAAAACAGCATCAACTTAATGATTTTATAAATACCATGCTCTAAGTTGTATATTCAAAATTCATTGCAACATCAACATTTTTTAAAATACACAAGTACCCAGTTGCCTAATCGATAAGGCATTGGCCTCCTAAAGTACACAAGTAAATTTCTGAAGATGGTTAACAAAGTAGATAAGGATGAAACAATAAAGAAAAATAGTCTTTCATTTTTTTAAAAAAAGATTTTATTTATTTACTTTTAGAGATAGGGGAAGAGAGGGAGAAAGAGGGAGAGAAACATCAATGTGTGGTTGCCTTACACACGCCCCCTACTGGGACCTGGCCTGCAACCCAGCCATGTGCCCTGACTGGGGATCAAACTGGCGACCCTTTGGTTCACAGGCTGGTACTCAATCCACTGAGCCACACCAGCTAGGGCAGTTTTTCATTTTTTATCTAAGCTAATGTTCAAGTCCCTGATGTGTTTCATAAATACCTAATTATTAAAATAGTAAACAGAGGAAACTAGAATATTTAAAATCCTAAGATAAAACAAACATCTACACTCTCTCATCTTGATATAAGGTCCTGAAATTTACTTCTGGCTACAACGTCAACTTTTAAGTGAGAGAGAGAGAGTGAGAGAAATATAAATAAAAAATACATGTCTACCATCAACATAGTAGATACATCAATATTATTACCACCAGGTCAAGAACCATATAACACAAAAGAATAATTTTGTAGCTCATCCCTAATGATCACCATGAGGCAAGAGATTATGCATGATCAATAAATATTTGCTCACTGAATCAATGAATGAATAAAAACCAAAGTAAAGTTTATCTATAAGCAATAGCATATGAATTCACAAAGGAAAATCCTTACATTCTCATATCAGGTTGCCTTCTTGCTTTCTTTTTTTAAATATTTTATTGTTTATGCTATTATAGTTGTCCCAATATTTCCCCCTCCACTCAGCCTGCCCTGTACTTCCACAATCAATCCCTACAGCATTGTCCACATCCACGGATCCTTCATGTATGTTCTTCGAGTAATAACCCACACCTTTCAGTCAGTCCCCACCTTCCCCTTCCCCTCTTACAGCTGTCAGTCTATTCCACGATTCCATGCATCTGGTTCTAGTTTGCTCATTAGTTTATTTTGTCGATTAGGTTCCACTTAGAGGTGAGATCATATGGTATTTGTCTTTTACTGACTGGCTTACTTCACTTAGCATAATAGTCTCCAGTTCCATCCATGCTGTCGCAAATAGTAGGCATTCTTAGGAAACAGGTTGAAGATCTACAATTCAACATGTATTCAGAATTCTTCAAATAATTGATTCTATTTTGATTTTTAAAAATTATTTCCTGCCAATTATCATTGTAAGTCCCTGCAAAAAACAATTTTAATCTACCAACATAACTGGGGCCTGGGCAACTGTCATGCTTGTATTTGTTTGGCTTCTGGACTGGGACAACGGATCAAGCAAATTCTTTTATTTATTCCTCACACCTCTAGTTTTGTTTTCCAAGCAAATAAGTACATAGAACTATCAGTGAAATATACAGATAGTATTAAAGTCAAAGCAGCTAATGATTCAATCTAAAAACCATGTCTTGGCCCCTCCTGCTGTGGCTCAGTGGACTGAGTGTGGGCCTGCTAACCAAAGGGTCACTGGTTGGTTCCCAGTCTAAGGCGTATGTCTGGGTTGCATTGCCCGCCAGGTCCCCAGTAGGTAGCGCGTAAGAGGCAATCACACATTGATGTTTCTCTCCCTTTTTCTCCCTCCCTTCCCGTCTCTCTAAAAATAAATAAAATCTTTTAAAAAATAAAATAAAAAAATAAAAACCATGTCTTGTTCTCTGTAGATATTGATATCCTAAAATCCTAGTTTGCGTAATATGTCCACATGCAAACACAGTTAGTACCCCTAAAATATATGTAGCTCAAAGAAAAAAGCTTTAAAATACTGAATATTCATGGGAGGTGGGGATGGGTGGGGCAGAGGAAAGTGGATGCGAGAAAATGGAGACAACTGTACTTGAACAACAATTAAAAAAAAACCATCAATAATAGCTTATTTCTTTCCCTCTACCCAACAGTGTCTTGGATAAACTGGCTTCTAATACCAGCGATTACTTTTTGATCAAGGAACTGCTATACAGGGTGGGGCCAAAATAGGTTTACAGTTGTGTACATGTAAAATTGTTTATCCATCTATTGTTATTTACTAACTATTGTATTATTTTCCATACCTAAAACTCTAAACCTACTTTTGTCCCACTCTGTATTAAGAGTTTACATTACATGGTAGTTGATATCTTTAATGGCATTTTTTAAATAAATTTTCTTTTCTTTATGCCATCACTATCTCAAGTTATTCATGTTACAAAAGTCTAACTAATTACTCTAGAAATAGCAATATATCTAGCAATATATAATCCAGAAAATGGGAGTTCTCAAATAGAAATGTTTAGAATTACCTCTTATTAAAAAATCTATCAGGATTTTATCCAACTGACATCTTAAGGCCTGGCTACTTCATTTTCCAGAAACAATGATGTTCAATTTACTGTTAATTATATAAAATTTTTACAATTCCTCAGTAATAATTTAAAAGCACATGATCATTAATTAAGCAACTAAAAACAAGGCTTTCTACTCCTAAATTCTCCCCCTTAAATTTTCTATTATAATTATAAGCTATCAAATAAATTTTACAACTCTGATTTTCACCCTATACAACAGAAAATTACTCAGTTTCTAAGTGGTCCCACTCAAAAGTGCATTCCTGTAAAAATGTGATTATAAAACAGGATGAGAGAAACATAGATTCTATAAACACAATGGCAATAACAACACTTTTGAGTTTGAACCTTCTAACTTCTCCATTAAACAACATTATCAAGTTTCCAAACTGTATCAGCACAGTTCTTGCAATAATAGTTTCTTGTAAAATGTACTTCCGGATTTATGTGATACTTAATGTTAACTTTAATCCATTTGTTTTAATTAAAGCTGGAAATTATTTAAGGTGATCTTTTTAACTATCCTCAGTAATTACTTTTAAAAATATTAAAATTTCCATATTTGAATTATGTAGGAATATAATATTAAAAGTATGCATTGCCCTGGCTGAGTAGCTCAGCTGGCTGGAGTGTCATGCTGATAAGCCAAGGTTGCAGGTTTGATCTCTGGTCAAGAAATATATAAGAAGCAACCAATAAATGCACAAGGGGAACAACAAATGAAAAAAATAGTCTACGAAATTTGTGGCTTAATATTATAAGTCACTCTTTTTGATTAAAGATCAAATATTCCAATGTCATTTATTTAACCACACTTCTCTCTCTGGACTATAATGGCCAACAAGTAACTTAACAAGCACTCTGAAACCTGCAGAAGTTCAGAGTTCTCTAAAAACAAAGTTCAAAAGTATAGTACAAACTTCTGTATTATTCTGTAAAACCATCCCCAGTTTTGGGAATATGCCTGGGTTGCTTGCAGGCCAGGTCCCCAGTAGGGGGCACAAGAGAGGCCATTGCACCATGATGTTTTGCTCCTTCTCTTGCTCCCTCCCTTCCCCCTGTCTAAAAATAAATAAATAAAACTTTTAAAAAATAAATCAAGTATAGGGATGCAATGGAAAGAAGATTAAACTGCTGTGCTAAGGGAACTCAGAGTCCCTGTAGTGGAAACAAACTAACAAACAGAAAAAAATCAAAACTACAAGTATCCAAAGGTTAGCACAGAGAGCTATGAAAGCAAAAAAGCACAGTGCCAATTTGTGCCTGGTAATAGGGGGTAGTTCGTGTCTAATTTCACACTTGAAGGCTAAGTAAAAGATCACAAGACAGGGAAGAGACAGCATTCCAGGCAGAAAAATGCATCCCCACCCAGTAAACTCACTGCATGGTGACTAGCACGTACTAGCTCCTCAATGTTTAAGATGTTCCTCCACAATGTTAAGTTAAACAAAAAAGGCAATAAAAACTCTACAGAGATGATCATCTGATTTTGAAGAAAAAAATACTTGTACAGCCATGGCTGGGTGGCTCAGTTGGTTGGATCATTATTCCATACAACAAAAAGGTTCGGGTTCGATTCTAGTCAGGGCATGTGCCTGATTTTCTGGTTTGATCCCAGCCTAGGCTTATACAGGAGGCAACCAACAGATGTCTCTCTTGCGTCTCTCTCTCTCCCCCCTCTTCCTCTCTCTAACCGTGTCATTTGGTTAGGATTAAAAAAAGTTAAAATTTTGTATTAAAAAAAACAAGACTGGAAGAAAACATCATTAAGATTTCCTATCACTTTCCTTCGAAAATGTTAATCATTTTTCAAAGCATTTCTTTTCATTAGTTTTAAGATATCTTCAGGAATGAGACCACCAGAGCAATCCTCCTAGGCTCAAGCGTTCTCTAGGTTACACTGCCTCAAAAAACGCACTACAGGTACTGCAACTTTGAGAGGAGATAATATCAAGACAAAAAAAATGAAACCAGCCAAGAGGCCAGTCCACATTCTAGAAATTTCTCAGTAAAGAAAGGTCTGACAAAAGAATTCAGTACCTGATAGATTTACAAAACCTACAATGAAATGCTTCTTAAAACAGTTAAGAAAACTGGGCAAATAATAATGGAGGGCCATAAAGCACCATGCTTGAAACTAAAGGGTGTTGAAAAAAACCTTCCACAATGTAATTTAAAATACAAGAAGTTAATTATCAACAGTGTATACAAAATAAATTCAGGACAAGAAGAGATCAAACAGAAGGGCAGACAATCCCTGCAATGAGACAATGGATCGATATACCTCCTACTTCTTAAAAATATATAGGGAATACTACACCCATATGATACTTAATTACTTTTCTGTAATTCATAAAAATATAACTAACACTAAATATATCTTGACCTAATTATAATATCTTATTTAACACAGATGTACCTCAAAACACTCATTTGGGGTACAATTCTGACACACACTTTTTAAATACTGCTTCTAATAGCATGTTTTTATGTCCCTCACCTTATAAAAATGTTAGGAAAATTAGATGGTAATAATTACCTAGCTAAAAAATATATAAATTCCAGAGTCATAGTTCTCCAGATTTCCATGCTAGCCATTCAGCCTCTCTGTCCTATTTTGAAAATGCAGTAACCAATTCATTTGCACAGTGCTTTCATTTAACAAAATGCATTGTTTCATATTTGACTCATTTGGTTCACACAAAAACCATGTAAAACAGGTATTGGTTTTTAATTTTATAAATAAGGAAACTGAATCCCTGAGAGGTTAAGTAACTTTCCTAGGGTCACTCAGCAAGTAAAGACTATATTCCAGGCTAAATCTTATGATTTTTTTTATACTACCCACAAAATGCTGTGTGAGAAATGTCAAACAAGGGCACAAACATTAAACTGCCTTAAAATTACTATTTTTCTCTCTACTAAAATTATTAATCAATCAGTAATCACCATCAATAAAACAAGAACAAAAACACACAAGCTAAACTAATTTCAAATTTGGCAAAAGTGCTTTCAGGACAAAATTTTATAAGGGAACAGTCACCCTCACAGCAACTCTCATCACTTTCTTAATCCTGTCTTATTTATACTGAGATACCAGTTTTCTTACAACTAATGATAAGTCTCTGAAAGGATTTTAAATCATCCACAGTATGTTGTTAAAACCCAAGTGTAAAAAAAAAAAGCTAAGGATGAATCCAGACAAGCAGCTAAAGCCAACATATTACAGAGGGCAAAACTGAACGCGTGGCTCAAGCAAATCAGTGGCGAGGAATACTAGTTTTCAGACATTCCCTGCTCTCTGCCATAATACCTATGAGCTAGCATTATATCCACCCTGGGGTTGAGCAGCACATGCTTTCTGGTTTCCCAAGATGCATTCTGTTCTTCCTAACTATGGCTGTGTGTCCACACGGCAGTTAATAAATCACACATGCTTAAATTGCTTCCACACTGAGGGATGCAATAACTCTGCTACCAGCACTCAAAGATACTGTTCTAACAGACAATTTGAGCTATTACCAGTAATTAGAGAACAAGAGCTGGGTAAGGTAAGAAAAAAATTCAGGTATGCCTGGAATTCAAATGCAGTCTTTTAAAGTAGTTGGTGAGAATCAAATTAGATGTGAAAACACTTTTAAACTTGAATATGTTATATGCAGATGCAAGTTCTTATAATGACATATCATCATACATACATGTTTTCTTTTTAAAGATAGCGAACATGTAATCTTGATAAAAGTTTTTCCAAGAGTATAAAATTGCTTCAAGACTTTTGTATATAAAATGAAGGTAGTACAATCTATGTCACTCATAATGTAAACATTAATTGGTGCTTTCAATTCTATGGATGAAAATTCTGATTAGATATAAAAATATATACCACACCTAAAGATAATTATGCCTTTGGTTCACTATTATGAGTCCCCTTAAAATGATTGAAAAATCTTAAAACTGACTTTGAAAAAGTTTCCAAGTCACCATTTCAACATATGAAATGTGTATATTTACAAAAACTGATCATTTAAGCACAACACGCCCCCCTCATTACTATGTTCATTGTTCCCAATAAAGCTCTATGGAGGAAGCAATAAAATAGCCAACAATTCAACAGGGTCACCACAAATGAAAAGACATCTGTAATTATTTAAATTAGTTACCTTAAGATGAATTGTAAGAAGCAAATCTAATTCTATTATGTTGCAAATAAGCCAGGCAGATAAAAGAAAAAGGGCCCAGATCGAACTTCAGACACCATCACCATCACCTCAAAATTCTCCCGGTATCATTACTTAGAATTGTAAAAATTAATTTAGAATGTTTTACTTTGAATGCCATATTCAAAAACCGTACAGTTCAATAGAAACTGACAAACATTTCATGTACAGACATTTTTAAGAGGCACTTCAGATCTGGATATGTCAATACTTGCCTGCCAGTACCTTTAACAAAAAAGCACCTTCCCTTATGTTCCAAGTTTTAATTAAAACATTCAATCAGAATTAAGAAATAAAAAGGGAGAATTTCTAGAATATGTAATAGGAATTGTAATAATCAACTTATTATCTTAATATTCTTCTGGATAAATCAAGTTAAGCAATAGAATAGAAGTGAAAATATACATGACAAAAAGGCAGGGTTTTTTCTAATATACAGTGTATACATGGATATGCAACCCCAATGTAGTATTTTGATATCTTTGTTTATAGCCCTTAATTCTTCATTATGCATTTGTATTCTTTACTTTTTATACCCCAGTACATCTTAAATTTGAAGTGTTGTTATATAATTTAACATATTAGATTACACTACTTATTAACACTTTGCCCTAAATTCTAATCCAAAACATGCAGCTAAATCAAAGATCATACTGTGTAAATCCATTGTTCTGATAGCACTTTAAAAAACATCTACCCCAAGAAAAAAGTCCATCTCTTCCACAATGAAGCCACTCAAACTCAGGTCAAATGTGTAATAATGTTAATCCATTAATAAACGGCTGAATCTAGAATCAATCTAACACAGACTGCCCAGTCAGTTCTCAGCCATTACACCTCTTTTCCTTCTGTTCAACTTCTCACTCAGCCATGTCCTCACTTCCCTTACAAAGAAATCTATAGGTAGAGAGCAGACAATTAACTTAAAAGAAGACCATACTATCAAAATGTAATGTCCCTAGAAAAACTGGATCCCAGTGTGTAAAAATAAAAACCTAACTGCATACAATATAAAAATTAAATTAAAAAGAAAAAAGATAGACTATCTAAGCTATAAGTAATGTTCAAACAATAGAAAAAATTTTGTGTAAATAAATGAAATATTAAAATGAATTAATAATATGTAAGTGAAAATCAAACAAAATATAGGAATACACAAGTAGATTAACAATTAAAAATAACTGGTTAAAGTTTAAGCTTCAATAACAATGCAAAAAAAGCTAACTAAATCAAGCAGGGACTAGTTTCACCAATGAAAGCTACCAAAACATGTAAAAAAATATTTAAAAATCCAATCTAAGTACCTAATGGTGACACTATAAATTAGTACAATCTTCTGGAAAGCAATCTTACAATATATAAGAAGAGCTATAAAAGTCTTTAGACCATTTGACCTGATAACTCTACATTAGGAATATAGCCCAGGAAAAGAACTCAGGAAAAAAAGGCAAAAAGCAGAAAGACCATTTCACTTTACAAAGATATTAGTGAAAAACTGGAAGTAACTAAAGTGCTCAAATGAAAGTTCTAACTGTAGCAGCTTAAACACAATTGAATCTTTTCTTACTATTAAAATAACAATGAGTACTCAAATGCAGATAAGCATATGTAAAAGTGTTAAAATAACATAAAGCATAAAATGGACACTGATTACAATTACTTAAAAATATGCCTTTACAGTATAAGAAAAGGAAGTGCAGTAGGCTGCGTTTCTTTGTGTGTGGGTGGTTAGCAGACTGTATTTTTAATTATTTGGGTGTTCATTGACTTTGTGTCACTGTCAAGTTAATGTTTAAACAGGTTTTTTCCTTTTAAGCCTTTTCTACTTACTTAAAATAGTCCACTTAAGAGATAAAAGTAAATGAAATCATTGTAAATACACCTCAGTATAAAACTTCAGTATCTTCAAAATCGCCTTAGTCATGAAGTGTTAAAATATATCCAGGTAGTCACTGTTGTTTTTGACGTTTATTGGCAGCTAATTAAGTTCAACAAAAAGTCTGACTACGAATTAAATAAATTGATAATATATGCAGTTTTTCAAAAATAATTTTTCTCCATCTGCGAATTCTTTACCATCAATAGTACTGATAGTGGAGTGTATCCTTATCACAATCATACCATTTTGTGTAATTTGAAAAAAATAAGAAAAATTAATTTTGGTAATAATTAATGTGGCTTAATTATTATAATTTAATAAAAAGAAATAGGAAATGAACAGCAAAGCAATTTACATACTGTCTTATTGCTAACAAATTTTAAATCATTTTATTTATATTTAGAGTCTACCATACCCCTGCAACTTTTTAAAACTTTGCATGATTTTTCTACATTTGGATTTTGTTTTAAAGATTACTCAATTTGGATTTCAGTAACATCACCCTTTCTTTTTTTAATTTCCTTGCAATTCACTGTGCCAGTGGCCAATACAATGTCACAGCCTCTCCAAAATTAAAGGGATTACTTTTTTGTGTGTATCAGTGCTACGTAGTAGATACATTTACACTATGAATTATATTCGTAACAGAAACAACGGTCAACCTAATGCTTTTGGTCCTTTACTAAAGTATATTCTATCATAGATTATGGCCATTGTTGTCTCCTTGTAAACCCAAAATCGTGTTTCATCAATTCTTGAAAAGGTCATAATCCATAGTTGTTATTTAGTAAAAATGTGCACAAATTTAATAATGATTTGATGAGCTATTCTCTAAAATCTGAGATATACAACGATTACGCTTTTATTCGGTACTCGAAATTTTGGAATTCGCTCGATGGTCCTTATTTTTGATTGTCGTTTTTGTCAATCCGGGTCCGACAACTCCCCTCCAGAGCCCCCCTCCCTCGTCCCCCACCCCCCAAAAAGAGTGAGCCTGGCCTTAGTTCCCGTATTTCAAGCCAGAACCAACCAGAAACCAGTTTTCTTCCACTAATCCGGAACTCCGGGCTGTTACCAACGCTCCCATTGGCTAGCGTCAGTCCCTGGTACGTGCCCCAAGATAACCCCCTGGTTTCTCTCCCTTTTCCCCCTACAATGGGTCTTTCCCGATGTTTGCAACATATTTACAATCCACAGTACGGCACATTTGATAAACAGCTCACATTCTTCAAAGTTTTGGGGTGGAAAGAAGCGAGGCAAAGGGGAGGGCAAGGTACCCTTTCTCCGACTCCGGAGGGGGAAGGGGCAGTCTCTCCGCGGCTCTACAAGGGAGCTCAAGAGCCTTGTAGGCTGAGGGGTCGAGCGGGGGCGCTTCGGGTTGGGGGAGCAAGGTGGGGAGGGAGTAGAGAAAGAGTTGGGGTAAGTTGAAATGAAAAGTTTACTCACCAGATCCTCAAAGCTTCTTCGATGCTCCTTCCCCTCCCAGTCTAAGCGGCGCGGAATCAGCTGGGGGCCGGAAAAAAGAAAGGAGGGGTTGGGGGGGCAAACGATAAAGGCCAAGCCTCGGCTCCCCGTCAACCCGAACCAGCGTGGGTCCCGCTCCTGGACCATTTGGCGTGTTTATTTCTGTTGGCCTTGTGGCTTCTTGCCCCAGAGCTAGACGAGTGGGGGGGGGGGGGGGCAGGCCGAAGGTAAGGAAATCCTGAAAATCCGCCTCCCACAGGCATAAAGAGGGGGCGAGTTGAGACCCCAGCAATATCCGCCCCTTTTGAGGGAAGAAGGAGGTTCACCCCTGTGACAAGAGCTATGAGTGCCCAGATCCAAGCCTCCCACCGGGCCCTACCCTCCGCCCGTGACCTGCTCTCCCTCCCTCCAGTCTCACCACAATCCTCCCAACCTCTTCCCGAAGGGGCTCCGTACCTGATGCTCCTCGAGCTCCTGTACTAGAACCTGAGCAAAAGGGAAACACGAATGTGAGGAGCAGCTTGGGCCATCAACCCATTCCTCCCTCCCCACTATGATCACAGCAGCTGACGGTAGGGCTAGTCAAGGCCGGCCATTCCCTCAGCGGAACCCCGCACCCCGCTGCCTCAACTTCCCCTTTGGGATCATTCCCCAGGACTCCAGGATCTCCTTCTGCCTCTCACCTGAGCGGATTTGTTGCAGGGTCCGGACTGCAAGAATCTAGCGATCAGGTAATACAGCTCTGAGAAAGACAGAAAAAAGAGGTTGAGAGAGAGGCAAAGAAGAGAAATAGAAGCTTTTTGAAAACAAACTGACATCCGTCGCGCTAAGCCCCCATCCACTTGGCCCCTGGACACAGCCACTCACCGGCTTCGATCTGGGTAGGTGCCGCCGCCATCCTTTTCCCAAGGGGATTTGGGGGCTACGATCCGGAGGACTAGCGACGGTGAGTGGGGGTGCTGATTCTATTGTGGTGAAGCCCCCATGCCCTGGAGTCCCGCCGCTTCCGCCGCACTCCTCGTCCCAGTTTCGGTCTCTCTCGGATTCATCGCATCACGTTTCGACCCATAGATATTCTAGCTCTAGAGCTGAGGAGGCGGAGGAGGAAGGAGAGGGAAAGAGAGAAGAAGAGGGAGGAGTCGGAGTGGCGGAGAAGTGGGCGGAGGCAAAGGGGGTGGAGAGAGGGGAAGGTAAAAACTGTGAGAGGTACTTGCATCACTGGTTGTTCGCCGCCAGAGGCACTACAGCAGCAACCCGGCCTCCCCTCTCCCAGACGACCGACGGTTGCCTAGCTACTGCTCCGGAAGGAGGGGGAGGCGCTAACTGGGACCGACGCTCTGGCAGCCCCTGTAGAACTCGATGGTGGCGTTCTCTTCCAGGATCTCTACGGTCCATTGCCCTTCCTGTGAGGCCAGTCGTACCCTTTCCGGTGGAGAAACCTTCCCTCTGGCGTGACCGTGAGAAACATGTGAAGTGCCGACTTTATTCATCTGCTTTTCTCGTTTTTCTCCCGGAATCGAGAAGGCTTTGGGTTTGTTTTTTTTTTTTTTTTGCTTTGTTTGTTTGTTTTGTTTTTGCTTTGTCTCTCCACCGAAGGGAGGCTAGCCACTAAAGGATCATGTCACTAAAGAAGGAAAAGGAACCCCTACTTCTTCGTCATTTGTTACTCTTTAAAACGATTTTTGTACGAGAAGAAAATGTTGTACTGATGAGTCCGGAGTGCAGCGCTGATATTGTACAGAAAAACGAGTTCTGAAACTGCCCCGATTCTAATGAATATCACGATAGCAGTTTGCTGTCAGACACGAAGCATTTTACTTTGTCCCATAATGAAAGTTTCACACATACCATATCTCTCTCATTCCTATGGGATAATTTTCAGTTCTGCCTTCAAATACTGCCAGAGCATTTTACATTAACCACGGATTTCTATGTATGCAATGTAGTTCTCTACAGGTTTCGGCAATGTTTGTTAATATACTCCCCTAAGTCTTAGCATAGTACCAACTTTCAGCATTTGATTTACTGAAATCTTAAATGATCGACGGATGTGTACGGTAATTGACACCCATAGTAAACAAAGTCTCCTTCCCTACTTTCCCTTAATATTCTGTTCCCATGTCAAGCCTTACCCAAAAGAAGTAATTGATAGAACCTGAACCTGATGAGACTAGAAATGCTGTTTAAGCTGCATGAACTATTTACATTGAAATATTCGAACGTGGGTGTTAATCTTTTTAAGCAGAAGGTTGGATTCCTCGAATTTAGTTTCCTCACTCAGAACTCAGGCATTGACCACAGTGAACCTAAAATGGCATTGTGCTAACAAACCTGACGGGTCATTGGACAGTGCTCACTATGGCCACTTTTTTACTCCTCAGGAAGAAAAAAAACCACACAATGTAATTGTGATATGATACGTGTATCTTTGGTCATGGTGCTATACTACCTGATAAAACAAATGCCATCAACTGAAAAAAGATAGATGTTGGAAACATACATAATCCCTAGACAACTCATGACAAGCAGTTCAGCAAAACATCAGACTGAATGTTTTTACAGTTCAATCATTATATATATAACATTTAACATCAAGTCATTACCATGTACTAAGTAAGCACTCTACCCAATTTACCTCATTCAATCTTTATATATAAAGACTCTAGGAGGTAGGTTCTATTCTTATCCCCATTTTACAGATGGAAAAAATGACTATATGACTTTGGACAACTCACTTAAATTCTGTGACCCTTATTCCTCATCTGTGAAGTGTAATACCACTTGCCATGCCCACTTCATAGGAATTGCTGTAAAAGTCATGTGAATATATTTGTGTTGTAATTGGATAACAATAAAAATTTAAATATATATATATATATATGTGTGTGTCATATTTCAAACCTTATAGGTCATTGTTATTCCAGTTATCACTTCAGTGTCAGTGTGGGTGCAATTAAGAAAGAAAAGGCACATAGTAATTTGAATAGAGAATGTTTAAGGAATAATGAATGATAACAGGAGATTGGAGAAATAAGGGATTACCTAGTAAGGAGTAAAGAAAACTCTAAAGAATGTAGGAATAGCAGGTATAATACATAATGTAACAGCAGATTTAATAGCCACTACTCCTACAGGTGAAATAAGAGTATTCTCAACCCCACCTCCCCAACCATGCATAAGATACAGATCTGGTTGAAGAAGACAGAGCCAGCCATGATTCATCCAATGGTACAAAAGACGCCACAATACCTTGAAGGCAGAACACTGGAATTCTTCCTTTAGAACTTTCCAGAAACCTACCCTATGAATTAGCCCTCTAGGGTGCTTAGGAAAATATGTTCACAATGAAGGTTTTAACCACAGGCAGTTTTCTAAAAAAAAAACATCAGAGGGAGAGCCATAGGTGAAGCTGCTGGGTGCTACCAAAACCCCAACAGGAGCCAGGCATTGGAGAAAGCTGCACAAGTTGTAGGAGCAGCGTACCCAGTAAGCACACCAGAAGCACGAAGTAAAACCCTTTCTCCCTGCACTGTCTTTCCAATGAACTCTACGGACAAAGCTTCAGTTCTGGCAGACAAAAGGAAAAATATTTAAATAGCCCAGATGCATTTTCATACAGTAGTCAATAAGGGAGAATTTGACATGATTAGCAGTATCAATAGACTGGCACAACTACCGTGCTGCTTTCTTGACTGTAATGGCTAGGTTGATAAAAGTTGTCAAAGTGTGTAACTTACCATAAAAAGTGTTTATTTGTTGTTCAGGATAAGCCTAATGCTTTCAATGAATTGTTTTGCTGCAACTGAAATCACCAGTTTTAAGCCTGTGCCAAAGGACTTCATTGGAAGAGGAAGAAAAATTTCATAAAATATAGCAAATATGGATTTACATTTTTAAAAAAACACTGGAATGTTTACTGGATGAGTATATTAGTTTCCCAGGGCTGCAATAACAAATTGCCACAGACAGAAATTTGTTCTGTCACAATTCTGAAGGCCAGAAATCCAAAATCAAAATGTTGCCATGGCCACACTCCCTCCAAAATCTCTAGTGGAGGATCCTTCTTTGCCTCTTCCAGTTTCTGGTGGTTCCTGGCATTCCTTGGCTCCTGGTAGCATAACTCCAATCTCTGCCTGTGTTTTCATATGGCCTCCTTCCAGGCATTTCCTTGTGTTAAATCTCCATCTCCTTTTTCTTATAAGGACACTAGTCATTGGATTTCAGGCCCACCCTAAATCCAGGATGATTTTATCTTGAGAATCTTGACTAGTTACATCTGCAAAGACCCTATATTCAAATAACCTCATATTCACAGGTATAGGGGGTAGACCATGAACATGTGTTTTAGAAGGGACACAAACCAACCCACACAATTATTTATTTTATTTTGTCTTCTTTAAAACTACATTTCTATAGAAGATAAAGGTTGAAAATTTAACAGTTCTCCTTAAGTTGGAAAAAAAAAATGTAAGGACTCCTGAAATGGAAGAACAGAAATGATACGTAACAAGGTTAGTATGACAAATTGTATAAATAAGTAGTTTCTCTCATTTCCTATATCAGTGTCTTTTAAAAATTATATAATGAATAAAGTATTTCTTGAGTTTAAACATGTTACGTAGACTATATGTTAATATATTTTAACATATTGCATAAGTGTAATATACATAACAAAAATAGGGAAAACAGAGAAAGAGGGAATAGAACTATACAGGAGTAACATCTATATATCTCAAAAGAACTAAGTTCGCATTAAAGTGAACTATATAGGACTCCTAACCCAGAGGACACAGGGTTGACTGAGGCAGGATTCAGGGGCATTCTTCCCTAACCTTTTAGGTAAAGAAGAAATAAAATGGCCTGTGCTGAATATGCCTTTTATGCACCAAGTCTAGAGGAACTTGTTGGAGTTCTGCAAAAGGGGCTAAAGGATAACTTCGCTGACGTCCAGGTCTCTGTAGTTGATTGCCCCGATTTGGCTAAGGAGCCATTTACCTTTCCTGTAATAGGCATCTGTGGGAAAACTAGAATTGCGGGAGTAGGAGGTATGCCTTACTTATTGTCTCTCGTAAATAAAAAAAAAAAGTTTATGATCTAAATAAGATTGCAAAAGAACTCAAGCTTCCTGGAGCTTTTATTCTTGGAGCAGGGGCAGGCCCATTTCAGACTCTTGGGTTCAGTTCTGAGTTTATGCCAGTTGTTCAAAGAGAAAGTGAACACAAGCCTCCTGTGAATGGAAGTTACTTTGCCTGCATTATCCTAAAGGTGGAGGGTGCCTGTTAGAGAAATACAGTGAGAAATATCATGATTTCAGGTGTGCATTACTGGCTGACCTTTTTGCCAGTGAGGGCCAACCTGGAAAGGTCATTAAGGTAAAAGCCAAAAGAAGAACTGGGAAACTTAACTTTGTAACTTGCATGAGGCATACTCTTGAAAAACATGGAGATAAGCCTGTAGGGATGGGAGGTACTTTCGTCATTCAGAAGGGAAAAGTGAAGACCCGTGTTATGCCTCCAGAATTTTCTTCCTGCCCATTGAACTCTGAAGACGAGGTGAATAAATGGTTGCATTTTTATGAGATGAAGGCACCTTTTTTAAAAAAAGTGAACTATATACTGTTAAGAGGTATATGGTAAGTGCTAGAGGAACCATTAGAGGAATAAATAAAAATATGTAGTAAATTTTTATTTAAAAAATTTAACAGCTTCACAAGAAAATATTTGCTTAGTGCAAAAGAAATCAGGAAAAGAGGAATAGGAAAAAAAGGTCATGAGACATAGAAAACAAAATTTAAATGGAAGATAGAAATCCACCTACATTAATAATAACATTACATGTGAATGAACAGGTTCCACTTTTGGTGTAACAGCAGGGAAAGTTTTACCAGCTCTTCAGGAAAACTAGTGAAAATTATAAAATATAAAATTTAAAGACGTCAGAAATGGTCCTAATGGCATAAAACAAATAAGAAATGTATTCAAGAAAATCTATTAAAACTTTAAGAAGAGTAAAAGTCTACAGTATTTGAACCAAGACCCACTCCCTCTCCCCCCACCAAGCTTATCAATATGGAAACTATTGGGCATCCTGTCCCCTTAGTTCTTAGTTGAAGGGCTATCTTTTTGCGTGGGACAGGGTATACGTATCTCATACTTCCCCCAACTACCTGTTGCTGAGGCTAAGTTCTGATTCAGTGCAGCTAAGAGATGGGGACTTCCTTTTTCACCCAGTTCCCACTTCTAGAACAAGGCTACATCTTGACATTGTGGCACTGAGAATACTGGAGCCTTGATCACCCTTATACCAGACTGAGGCAAAAGAAAAACTTGCTGAGAGAGATAAGGCAAAGAGACCTAGCCTGCCGCTCCACTCCATTCCAAGCACTCATCTTCCACATCAAAAATGTCCCAGAGAAGTGTGCCATTGTCCTGTTCCCCAGTACCAGAGCTGTAGCTCAGAGATTTTGCCCTAGTGGAGAAACAGGGCTTAGAAGAGGAATCTTTCCCCCAAAGGAATTGACTTCATCTGCAACAGAGTATGGAGAAATCCAAGCCTAAGAGCACTCTGAAAACCAGTGAAGATTGTGGGGAAAAGCAATTGGGAAGAAATTGGTACATTCATTGAAATAATAGGCTAAACTTTAGGCTGCTTAGTTTTCTTGAAAGAAAAGGAAAAAGAGAACTAAAAAGAGCCTTCCTGAGTTTCAAGCAAATCTCAAACACTGACCTAAGGAAATAGCTCCTCAAAGTGAGACAGGCCAGTAAGCCATGACAGGGATAGGGTGTTGGGACAGAGAGCTGAACAAACTGGCCCAGCAATTGACAGTCAGATACAGAAGGTCACCTCCCAGGAGATAACATCCAGGCGCCAGCTATATTTCAGCCCAAGGCCCTGAAAAGCAGCAAAACCAGGTGGATGATGCCAGGACCAGCTACAATGACTAATGGACCCCGGCCCTGTCACTGGCCAATCAGTGGAAACCATGACACTGAAAGGTTACACCTAGAAAAGTTGATGAGTATTCTGAGAACTTCCTGAAACCTCCCCTAAACGCTTAGCCTTTAAACCACCCCCCCAAAATGAAGGGGCCTTCCACGAGCACATCTCCCACACCTTTCCCTTTACCATTCCCCTTTTCTCCCCTCCACAGGCACACATCTCCTAAATTCGAAGGGACCTCATGAAACTTGCAAACAGGGGAGCAATGGGCAACAGCAGCTCATCCCAGGCTAACCCCCTGAACCTGTCTCCAAGGCCCCCTTTCCTCTGACTTTCTAGAGATCCAAAGCAGCCCTGCCTAGGCTCTCTGGTTGCTCCCTCTATCCTAAGCTCTTTCTTGTGGCACTGTCCCCAGATTTAAAAAATGTATTCTGAAAACAACCTGGATTCATGTTGCAAAACCTTTCTCACGTGAAGAACCCACATGCTACCATATGGCCCTAGGCAGATCTGCTCAAGGCCACGTCCTTTTCTGATAACAAAGACGCCAACATTGGACTAGCTAAGGCTGTGAAGGAATTTATGTCTATGTGCATTGTTGAAAACAACAGAGCAAACTGCAGGCACTTAGTAAAACTTAAGTGTTGAGAGTGGCCAACAAACGGGACAAATAGAGCCTGCCAAAATTAATGTCATACGAGGGTGACTGTGTACATACTCAAGGCCTCACCATCTGAGGGGCAACATCGGAGGCTTCACACAGTGAAGTAAACAAGCACACAACGAGAATTGGAAGGGGCAGGGACCAGTACCCAAGGTTGCTAAAATATGTTATCTAAAATGTCTAGTTTCCAACAAAAGTTGAAACATGCAAGAAGTAGGTATGAACCATACATTGAAAAAGGGGACAACAGCCCTGGCCCTGTATGGCACAGTCAGTTGGAGCATTGTCTCACAGACTGAAAGATTTCAGGTTCCATTCTAGGTCAGGGCATGTGGGAGAAGGCAGCCAATGATGTTTCTTTCTCAGATGGATGTGTGTGTGTCTCTCTCTGTCTGTCTCTCTTTGTCTCTGTCTCTCCCTAAAACCAACGCAAAAATGTGAGGACAAAACAAGGGTGTGGGCAAGAGAAACTGCCTGCGAAAAATGACCACGTGTTAGATTTAATAGAAAAAACTTCAAAGTTGCAATTCTAAATATGTTCAAAGAACTAAAGGAAGGTATGGCATCAATATTTCATCAAATAGAGAATATAAATAGAAATTCTTTTTAAATTATATTTTATTATTTATGCTATTAGTTGTCCCAATTTTTCCCCTTTGCCCCCTTCCACTCAGCCCCCCAACCCACTCCCTCAGGCAATTCCCAAACTGTTGTCAATGTCCATGGTTCCTGAATATATGTTCTTTGGCTAGTCTCTTCACCTTCTTTCATACAGTTACCCCCCACCTCCGTGACAGCTGTCAGTCTGTGCCATGTTTTTATGCCTCTGATTCTATTTTGCTCATTAGTTTATTTTGTTTATTAGATTCCACATATGAGTGAGATCATATGGTATTTGTCTTTCTCTGACCCACTTACTTCACTTACCCTAATAATCTCCAGGTCCATCCATGCTGTCACAAAGGGTAAGAGTTCCTTCTTTTTAATGACTAATTAGTATTCCATTTCGTAAATGTACCACAGCTTTTGTATCCACTCATCTACTGATGGGCACTTAAGCTGTTTCCACATCTTGGTTTTTGTAAATAATTCTAGAATGGACATAGGGGTGCATATATTCTTTTGAATTGGTGTTTCAGGGCTCTTAGGGTATAATCCCAGCAGTGGAATGGCTGGGTCAAAAGGGAGTTCCATTTTTAGTTTTCTGAGGAAATTCCATACTGTTTTCCACACTGGGTGCACCAGTCTGCATTCCCACCGACAGTGCACTAGAGTTCCCTTTTCTCCACATCCTCGCCAGCAGTTGTTTGTTGATTTATTAATGATAGACATTCTGACTGGTGTGAGGTGGTATCTCGTTGTGGTTTTAATTTGCATCAGAGATAAGTTATTTTTTAAAAAGAACCAAGTGAATATTTTTGAGTTCAAAGAAACAGTAACTGAAGTTAAAAAAAGAAACAACTTCCATAGAGGGAACAAGAGTAGACTTGAACTGGAAGAATAAAGAATTAACAAACTAAAGTAAAAATAAACAAGTGGGACTACATTAAAACTAAAAAAGCTTCTACAGAACCAAGATGGCAGCGTAGGTAGACACACTGCGCCTCCTCGCACAACCAGAACTGACAGAATATTGAATGGCAAGGGGGTCCGATACCAAGGAAATACAAAATAAACATTCATCCAGACCGGTAGGAGGGGCGGAGACGGGCACCCGGGCAGAGAGGACTCTCGTGGCTGTGGCGGGACTAGGACTGGCGGAGTGTGGGACCAACGGTGCAGGCAGTCTGACAGCTAGCAGACCCTGCGGCCCCACATTGGCGCACAGATAAACCCAGAGGGCTGGACTTAGAGTGGCGGAGAACGGGGCAGGCTGAGCAGTGGGTAGCACCCCGCAGCCCCACATTCGCGCACAGATAAACCGGGCGAACGGCTGGGAGCGAAGCAGACCTCGCAACCCAGGGCTCGAGCTCGGGGAAATAAAGCCTCAAACCTCTGATTGAAAAAGCCCATGGGGGTTGGGGCAGCAGCAGGAGAGACTCCCAGCCTCACGGGAGAGGTCGTTGGAGAGACCAACAGGGGCCTAGAGTGTGCACAGGCCCACCCACTCGGGAACCAGCACCAGAGGGGCCCAGTTTGATTGTGGGTAGCGGAGTGAAAGATTGAAATCCGGAGGAGAGTGAGGCAGGCGCAATTGCTCCCTCTTGGCCCCTCCCCCACGTACAGCGTCACAGCGCAGCCACCAGCGTTACCCCGCCCCGGTGAACACCTAAGGCTCCGTCCCTTAAAGTAACAGACGCGCAAGGAAAAAAAAAAAAAATGGCCCAAATGACAGAACACTTTAAAGCTCCAGAAAAAATACAACTAAGCGAGGAAGAGATAGCCAACCTATCGGATGCACAGTTCAAAACACTGGTTATCAAGATGCTCACAGAATTGGTTGAATCTATTCGAAAACCAGATGAAAAAATGGAGCCTATGCTAAGAGAAACAAAGGAAAACGTACAGGGAACCAATAGTGATGCGAAGGAAACTGGGACTCAAATCAACGGTGTGGACCAGAAGGAAGAAAGAAACATCCAACCAGAAAAGAATGAAGAAACAAGAACTCAGAAAAATGAGGAGAGGCTTAGGAACCTCCAGGACATCTCGAAACGTTCCAACATCCGAATTATAGGGGTGCCAGAAGGAGAAGAGGAAGAACAAAAAACTGAAAACTTATTTGAGGAAATAATGAAGGAGAACTTCCCTAATCTGGCAAAGGAAATAGACTTCCAGGAAGTCCAGGAAGCTCAGAGAGTCCCAAAGAAGCTGGACCCAAGGAGGAACACACCAAGGCACATCATCATTACATTACCCAAGATTAAACGCAAGGACCTACATCCAAGATTACTGTATCCAGCAAAGCTATCATTTAGAATGAAAGGGAAGATAAAGTGCTTCTCAGATAAGGTCAAGTTAAAGAAGTTCATCATCACCAAGCCCTTATTATATGAAATGTTAAAGGGAGTTACCTAAGAAAAAGAAGATAAAAAATAGGAACAGTAAAAATGACAGCAAACTCACAGTTATTAACGACCACACCTAAAACAAAAACAAGAGCAAACTAGGCAAACAACTAGAACAGGAACAGAACCATAGAGATGGAGATCACATGGAGGGTTGTCAATAGGGGAGAGGGAGGAGGAGAGGGGGGGAAAGGTACAGAGAATAAGTAGCATAGATGATAGGTGGAAAATAGACAGGGGGAGGGTAAGAATAGTGTAGGAAATGTAGAAGCCAAAGAACTTATAAGTATGACCCATGGACATGAACTATAGGGGGGAATGTGGGAGGGAGGGGGTGGGTAGGATGGAGTGGAGTGGGGGGGAATGGGACAACTGTAATAGCATAATCAATAAATATATTAAAAATAAAAAAATAAACATTAAAAAAAGCTTCTACGCAGCAGGAAACCATCAAAAAATGAAAACACAACCTATTAAATGGGAGCAGATATTTGGGAATCATATATCTGATAAGGGATTAATATCCAAAATATATAAAGACCATACAAGTCAATAGCAAAATAAACAAACAAATAAATAAACCAGAAAATAAATAAATAATCCAATTTTTAAATGGGCAGTGTATCAGAATAGACATTTTCCAAAAAACACATAAAGAAGTTTGACAGGTACATGAAATGAAGGTCGACATCACTCATCATCAGTAAAATACAATCCAAAACTTCATTGGGTTATCACTTTGTACCTGTCAGAATGGTTATTATCAAAAGGTCAAAAAATAATCCTGGCTGGTGTGGCTCAGTGGATTGAGCTCCGACCTGTGAACCAAAGGGTCACCAGTTCGATTCCCAGTCAGGGTACATGCCTGGCTTGCAGGACAGGTCCCTCCAGTTGGGCGTGAACAAGAGGCAGCTAATCGATGTTTCTCTCACACACTGATGTTTCTCTCCCTCTCTTTCTCCCTCCCTTCTCTCTCTAAAAATAAATAAATACAATATTTTTAAAAGGTAAAAAGTAAGTGTTGGCAAAAATATAAAGCAAAGGGAACCCTTGTTCACTGTAGCTGAGATTGTAAATGGTGCAGTCACAATGGAAAACTGTGTGGAGCTTCCTAAAAAAAATTAAAAATAGAACTTCTATATGACCTAGCAATTCCACTTACTGATATTTATCCAAAGAAAACAAAAATTTAATTGAAAAAGATCTCTGCACTTTCATGTTCATTGCAGCATTATTTACAATAACTAAGACATGGAAACAACCTAAGTGTCCAATGATAAAAGTATATTGTACACACTTATGATGGTATATTATTCACCCATAAAAACAAACACTGCCATTTGTGAGAAGATAGATGGAGCTTGAGGACATTATACTAAGGGAAATAAGTCAGATGGAGAAAGACCAATACCATATCATCTCATTTACATGTGGAATCTAAGAAATAATAATAATAGCCCTGGCTGGTTTGGCTCAGTGGATTGGGTACCAGCCTGTGAACAGAAAGGTTGCTGATTTGATTCTCAGTCAAGGCACATGGCTCGGTTGTGGACTCGGTCCCCAGTTAGAGGCATGCAAGAGGTAACTGATGGATGTTTCTCCGGCACATCAATGCTTCTCTCCCTCTCTTCATTCCTTCCTTCTTGTCTCTCTAAAAATAAATAAATAAATAATATTAAAAATAAAATTAAATTTAAAAAACTAAAAAAATAATAATAAACAACAAAAAATAAGCGCATCAATGCAAAAAACAGATTGGTGGAGTTGCCAGAAGCATGGGCTGCAGAATGGGTAAAATGGGTCATGTGGTCAAAGGATACAAATTTCTAGTTAAAAAATAAGTGTCGTGAAGACATTATGTACAGCATGGTTACTATAGTTATAATACTGTTTTGCATACCTGAAAATTGTTAAGAGGATAAATCTTAAAAGTTCTCATCCTGAGGGGAAATAAATTTGTATCCATGTATGGTGACAGATGTTCACTACGTAGTTTTTTCTTTATTTTTTCCTCTGTATTTTACATTGTACAATTTCCTTTCCTATGACTTTGAGGTCACTAGTCTTTTATTTTTCGATCTGTAGTCAATTCCGTATAGTGTATTTCTCTTGTTTTTGTCTGTTTCTTTGTTTGTTTTTGTGCTTCATTGTATCTTCTGCTTCTTGGCTGAGACATTCTATATCTCCATTCATTTCAAGGCAATTGGAACAGGTAAACTGAGACAGATAGTTAAAGGGCCAAGCAGTTTACAAGCACCTAGTAAATCACTGTTCACTACATTTATTGTGGTGACCATCTCACAATATACACAAATTCCAAGTCATTACATTGTACACATGAAACTAATATAATTTTATATGTCAATTTTACCTGAATTTTAAAAATTAGCCAACTTGAAATTTGATAGAAATTATAAACTCTGAAGAACAGAGAGAAAAAAGAATAATGAAAAATAAACAAAACCACAGAGAAATGTGGGACAATATGAGTACCAATGTATATGTAATGGGATTATTAGAAGGAAGGGAGAGTAAGGAAAGCAGGAGAAAAATATTGAAGAAATGATGGCTGAAAACTTCTCAAACTTATTGAAAAATATTAAATATGCAGGAAGCAGTGTACTGCAAATAGGAAAAATGCGAAGGGATCCACAAGTAATCCTAGTAAAACTTCTGAAAGCCAATGATAAAGAGAAAATCTTGAAAAGAGCAAAATAAAAAGGATTTCTACCTTACAAAGGGGGACTAAGAGCTGATTTCTTAGCAGAAACAATGGAGGCCAGAAGGCAGCAGGATAACATATTCCCTGTGCTCAAAGAAAGTGAAAATATCAAATGAGAATTCAATATCCAAGAAAGCTATTTTCTAATGATGGTGAAATAAAGACATTGTTAGATAAGCAAAAATAAGACAATTTGTTGCTAACAGACTCACATTTACAAGAAATTTGAGAGGAAGTTATTTAGGCTGAAAGCAACTGAATCCAGAGGATAATTCAACTTCACACAACAAACAAAGAGCAATGGTAAAGGTAATTATGTAATTAACTCTCAAAAAAAGAGAGTAAAAATATGTATTTCTCCTCCTTTCTTAATTTTATAATTGTATGAAGCAATGTGTATGTAATGTATTATTTGGCCTATGACATCGATAAAAGCAAAAAGAAGGTGAGTGGGAACAAAGCTGTACTGGGCTAAGGATGTGATACCATATGGTAACAAATCTATAGGAACAAATGCAGAGGGCAAGAAATGACCAATAATCAGGTTAACATAACAAAATATTTTGATATAAATATATACTAGCTCTTATTTCTTCTCTTACTGTCTTAAAAACATTAAACAATATAATATAATGATTATAATATATTGTTTGGATTAAAACATTTATAGATCATTTATAGAGGTAATATGTTTAATACACCACAAAAGGGTGACAATATAGAAGTAGCATTTCCATATCACAGCAGGATTAAGTTAGTATAAATCTGAAGCTGATTCTGATGGGTTACAGTGTACATAGTAAGCTCCAGACAACCACTAAACAAAAATATAGTGAACAAATCACTTAAAAATTCAAATGCTGCATTAAATAAGATTCTCTTAATGCAAAAGAAAGCAGTAAAGGACAAATAAAAGAAAAAGAAGGGCAACACGCAAAAGGAAAATAAAAAGCAAAATGACAGAACTGTTGGTGGGAACGTAAATTTTCCCTATTGAAAACAGTATGGAGGTTCCTTTAAAAATTAAAAATAGACTACCTATGACCCAGGAATCTCACAGCCAGATATATGTGTGAAGGAGAAGAAATCACCGTCTCATACATAAATCTGCAACTTGATGTTCATAGCAGCATTATTAACAGTTGCCAACGCATGGAACAACGTACGTGTCCATTGGCCAATGAACGGATAAAGAAAATATGCACACACAAACACAACAGGATATCATTTAGCCAAAATAAGAAAATTCTGCCAATTGCAACAACATGGATAAAACTTGAGGACATTTTGCTAAGAGGAGACAGTAAGGCATACAGAGAAAGATGAATACTGTGTGATCTCACTTACCTGTGGAGTCTAAAAAAGCCAAACTCACAAAACCATAGGGTAAAAGAGTGGCTGCTAAGGGCTGAGGAGTGGGGGACATGGGGAGGGTGTTGGTCAAAGGGCTACAAATTTCTACTTTTAAGAGAAATTAGTTCTGGGAGCCTAATAGTTGTTAATTTGTTGAATTATTATATATAAAGTAGAGCCCCGGGATGTTGGATGGTGAGCCTTGGTTCAACTGATATCCGTGAGGGGGGGATTAAATAGAGACCTTTCTTACTCATAAGTCCTAGAAGAGGTGCACAGCATTCCTCAGGGGGACAGTGTGGGAAGGTCAAGGCAGTGCACTGGCAGAGAGAGACCAGCAGGTGCTGGAACAAATGCCTTTATTAGAGTCTAAGTGTGGGGTGCTTTGGGGTTCCTGGGTTAAAGCTGGATTAGTCAGTTCAGACTAAAAAGAGCAGGTGTTTGTTCAGCTTTGCAGGGGTTTTGTCTAAGGACTACACAAGGGGAAAGCCTTGGGAGGCAGTGGAGATTGTTTATCACAGAAGCCTTTGGTAGAGTCATATTAGGAGTTACAATTACTTGTGACTGTACAGGCTGTTATGTAGGGCATGCACTGCTGGGAGGAGCTAGTTTCAGTTCAAGGGCACTGCAGGCCACTTTGCCATCCAAACTGGATGGCAAGGCAGCAGCATTGTGGAGTAGTTTAGCTAAACTCTGAACACTAGTGTACAACATGGTGATTATAGTTAACAATAATGCATTGTACACTTGCAAGTTGCTAAGGTTCTTACCATCAGAACAAAATAGTGATTATGTGAGGTGAAGGATGTGTTAACTAACCTTGTATGATAATCATTTGTATCAAATCATCACATTATACATGTTAAACTTACACAATGTTATGTGTCAATTACATGGCAAAAACTTGGGGGAAAAGTAGAATGACAAATATCAATTCAAATATATCAACAATACCATTACATATGAATGAGTTAATCTGGTGAAAAGCAAATTACATGCAGTCTGTAGGGGAGACAGTTTTGGTTCGAAGATGTAAATACATTAAAATTAAATTGACGAAAAAACATATATCATGCAAACAACAACCACAAGAAGGCAGGAGTTTCTCTACTAACAGTAGAACAAATAAAATTAAAAACAAAAATATTATTAGAGATAAACATGGACATTTTATGATAAGAGTTTCAACACATCAGGAAGAGGTATAACAATTATAAGCATACAGGTACTGAACTGCAGAGTACCAAAATGCAGGAAGCAAAAACTGACAGAAACAAAGGTAGAAACAGACAACTCAATGATAATAGCTGGGAAATTCAATATTCTATTTTCAGTAATGGATGAAACAACTGTGCAGCTACAGACACTCCACCCAACAACAACAAAGCACCAACAATATTCTCAAGTACACATGGAACATTCTCCATGATAGACCATAATCTAAGAGAAAACAAACCTTGATAATTTTAAAAGGATATAAATGATACAAATTATGTTTTCTGACCACAATGGAATGAAATTAGAAGTCAATACCAAAGAAAATTGGGAAACTAACAAATACATGGAAATTAAACAGCATACTCCTAAATAACCAAAGAAGAAGAAATCAAAGGAAAATTGTAAAAGACTATTAGATGAATTACAATGAAGAAAGACCATAAAACTAATGAGATGCATCTAAACAGTGCTTAGAGGGAAATTTGAAGGTATAAATGTCTATATTAAAAAGAAAAATCCAAAATCAATAACCTAACCTTTCACCATAATACACTATCCAAATAAGAGCAAATGAGGCTTCTCTGCCTGTGGAGTAGCCACTCTCAGTCTCAGTGTTTCGCCAATAAACTCTCTTTCGCTTTAAACTCTAAAAAATATTTCAAAAAACAACAACTTAATGAACTAGAACAATTTAATGAACTAGAGAATAGAAAATGATTTTTAAAATCAATGAAAGCAAAAGATAATGTAAAACAATCAACAAAACTAGACAGGCAGACCAAGATAAAAAATAAGGGACACTCAAGTTACTAAAACCAGGAATGAAAGACATTATTACTGCTGTGCTCACAGAAACAAAAAGTAATCAAAAAACTTATTTAAAAAACAAACAAAAAAGCAGATTTTTTAAAAAGTAATCAAAAAACTTCCAAAAAAAAATTCAGGTCCAGTTGGCTTTACTGGTAAATTCTAGCAAACTTTTAAAAATTTAACGGCAATTCTCCACAAACTCCTCCAAAAAAGAAATTCATTCTATGGGGCATTACTGTGGGAGAACAGGGGCCACACATTAGCCTGACAAGCTCAGGGAAGGCGTGTGAGGCAGCCTTACAAACCCAGAGATGGAAAGTAACCACAAAGGATGGTCTAAAATTAAACCTTACTAACTAAAAATAGTTATGTCAGGTAGTCATGCCTTAGGTTCAAATCTTCCCTGACAAAAGTCAATCTTTATATTAATTGAGCCTGACTATTGTCTTTTTGCATCTATGACAATATACCTCTGGAATGTAAGCCCACCCAGAATCACCCTGCAGACCTGAACCCAGTGCTAGGATCCAGCACAGGGCCCATTGAGTCTGGCCAGCTCCCTGCCAAAATGGGTGGACTTGATTGGGCGAGTGGGTGAGTTGTCTCTTGGATTCAGGACCTTCCCTTGCTTGTGTCAGAGGGTCTGACTTCATTTGAGCTGTCTTTACAAAATCCTCAAGGAGACACTAGGTCAAGTGTTGACATAAATCAGGCAAAGGTATACTAGAGGAAAAAAAGGGTGGTTTATTTTACTTTTGGTTTTTCATTTGGAATACTTTAACTGCAAGTCTAAACAAGGTGTTCTGTTGAAATGAGTGGTTGAACTCATTTGGCTACAAAGATAAGGGACACTTCGACTCTCCAGCCTGAATCTTGGGTGTTCTTAGGTGACTATCTTTGTGGAGGTGTCAGGAGGCATCCCCTATGATGTGTAGGGCCCCCATCAGGAATTCTCACTCTTCTCACTCAACTATAATTGACTTGTCCAGGGATGCATACAAAGGTTGGTCACCTACCACTCCAAGTCCTCATGGCTGTATGAAACAGCTGCGGAGAGAAACGGAGGCATGTAAGAGGGGTTCTGCGTCTTGAGGGATGAGAGCCTTGCGGAGCTCAACCCCTAAGCAGTACACTTTGACCTACTACACAAATACCTGGAAAATTTTGTTCAGATTGCAGATATCCAAAGAAAGACTAAAATTAAACTGGGAATTTGTTCCTTCAAGGCTGGAAACTCCCAGACCCCAGCCCTTATTAATACCCCTGGTAGGAAGCTTATACTTGCAAGTGATTTATAGAAACAGAAAGATTTATCTAGACATGATATCAACTTAAAATGGCCAAAATGCAGTCTTCTTTTGGCACCTAAATTAAGTTTTTGCATGTAAAATTAGAAAAAATGCTGGCTCTAAAATTAAACTAAATGAATGGGAAGCGTATCTTGATTTGGAAATTAGAAGCTTTTGGAAGAAGCACAGATGAATTCTTTTGAAAAAAGAAGTTAATAATAACTTTGAGAGACTGTCTCTGAACTAGAGAAGGCTTCTAAAGCTAAAGTTTGTCTTTGAAATGCAAATACACTATGTCCAAGAACTCTTATCTGGACAGTATATATTTTTCTTTTTACTTTTTTTTTACTTTTCTTTTTTACTTTTTAAAATTTATTTATTTATTTTTTTACTTAATGTTTCCTGCATGGTTTGTCTCCTCAGTCATTGTCCAAAGGACTCTGAGAAGCTGTAGGAATATGCAGGCACAGACTCAAGGCCTGGCTTTCTCTCCAATGTTGTGGAAAGGGACTGTACATTACAGGGCAGAGCTGGACCATATATTTTTTAATTTATTTATTTTCAGAGAGAGAGGAAGGTATGGAAAAAGAGAGGGAGAGAAACATCAATAACATTGCCTCTCACATGCCCCGATCTGGGAACTTGGCCCACAACCCAGGCATGTGCCCTGACCAGGAATTGAACCTGCAACATTTCAGTTTGCAGGCTGGCACTCAGCCCACTGAGCCACACTGGCCAGTGCCTGGACCATATTTTATTTTATTTTTTAAAAATTTTTATTTATTTTTTGATAGGGGGAGGGAGAAAGAAAGGGAGAGAAACTTCAATGTGTAGCTGCCTCCCGTGCAGCCCCTACTGGGGACCTGGCCTACAACCCAGGCATGTGCCCTCACTGGGAATCGAACCAGCAACCCTTTGCTTTGCAATCCAGTGCTCAATCCACTGAGCCACACCAGCCAGGGCTGGACCATATTTTAAAATGCAATTTTTTTGGAAGGTAAATTTTACCAAAAGGGCTGAAAAACCTTAGCCATATATGAGTAAATCAATCTAACTTATTTCAACAACTGGTAAATTTGATTAAAGTTATTGAATATCTACAAATTTTGAAATAAAAACCTGAAACATTGATTGCTAAACAAGCCTGGGGTTCACCTGCTTTTGGCTTTTGTTGCAGAGAGGCTGCAGAGTGGATTTGGAGCTGTTAATGAATGTCTTGTGCTTTATTAGAGGTGTGTTACTTCAAAGGTGTATTTGCCAATAGAGGAACCTATGTTTCTAAAGGTTATGAAATGTGTTTATAAAAATCAATTTTAGGAGTGCTTTTTCCTTATTTTTTGGTTATCATTGGAAATTGAGGTTTTTTTAAGAGTTAGAAATTCTAATTAAGTGGGAAAGTATTTATGTGATTTTGGTAATAGAAGGCATAAAGTATAAAGGACAAGGATGGAAAATGAGTTATTCTAAGGCTGGTTATTTCTGAATGGGTAAAAAGGTCTGTGAAAATATGAAAATTGTAAAACAGTTTGTAAAAGGTTGTGAAGGTCATAGAAATGTGAAAATTTTAAGTTGGTAAAGAAAAAAACCCAGCTGTGTTCTCTCCTGTGGCTTAATTTCTTAGATTGATTTCCTTTATTCCCACCTCTCATTTACAGCCCTGGAAGCTTTCAATGAAAGGCTCAACAGGTCTTCCTGCTTGGTATTTAGGACCTTCTGGCCCTTTTTCAGTCTTCTCAAAGCTTATAAAAAGCAAATGAGAAAAAAATTTTTCATCTTTTCTATAAAAATGAGTAATTGGAGTTATGTGTATAGTCCTTATGTTATAAGTGTTCAGCTATGTATTATATAGCATTTTCTGCCTCCAGATGATGTTACTAGGGTGTAATATTTTATTGGCCTGAAGAGATTAAATACTTATGTAGATTAAGCAGGATCCTGTGGTCTGCACAAAGTATTGGGTTGCCTAAAAAGTCCATATGGGTTTTTTCCCATAAAATAAAAGACACACTTTTCATTTTCACCAATAACTTTATTGATTGGGATATTTTGAGAATGTCAGCAATCTTCCCTGTGATATGAAATTGATTGTTCTCAGTGAATGTCTCAATTTGATTGCTATCAACTTCAACTGGTCTCCCTGACCATGGAGCATCATCCAGTGAGAAATCTTCAGTGCGAAAATTTGCAAACCACTTTTGACACATTTGATCAATCACAGCCCCTTCTCCATATGCTGCACAAATCCTTTTTGTGTTTCAGTTGTGTTTTTACCTTTCTTGAAATAACAATGCATAATATGCTGAAAATATTGCTTATTTTCTTTGATCTTCAGTATTAAAATGGCTATTCATAAGTTCACCAATTTTGTTAATAAGTTTTTTTAATACACGCTGATATGACAGCTGTCACAGTACAATCTAACAAAATTGTTTCGAATGAAGTTAAAGGCAACCAAGTACTTGTGGAGCCATTTTACAGAAAAAGCCAAACAAACATTTTGGTCAACCCAGTATTTAATATTAAAACCAGTTTAGGTTTGATTAATGTCTTTTGGAGTTATAACCATAAAATATGTGTTTGTTTTACCCAAATTTACAAAAATTTGTTGTGATCTTTTGGTTAATTTTCCCAAAGTTTAAATGTTAAGAGCCTCTTTTTTTTTTTTTTAACTGAGAAATGACTGAGTTGTTCCAATGAGCCCTGGAATACCTCAAAGTTTCATTCTCTGTCCTTTTAAAAAATATTTTTAAACTAATTAGGCCTACTTGAAGTGTGGTTTTATTTGGTGGTAAAGACAATTTATTTTGCTAATTTGTATTTGAAAAGGATTAAATAGCCAAATATAAACAATATATAAGAGAAGAAAACACAGGTTAATATTTTTCTGTTTTTTAAATGTATAAGCAGTGAAAAAATATAAAAGGAAAATGGACAAATTTAATCTTTCAGACAAGATGGAAGAGGGGTGGCTTCAGGTTTTCTGTTAAAAGCCATGACGGCGTCCTGTGTCACTTAAAGCTATTCCCCAACCTGAGTAGTTTAGGAGTATTTGAAGTGTTTGAAATTACATGGGAAGCTTTGGGAAAATAATAAATAATAATAACTATATTTTATTTGTACACCTATTTGCTTTTACCTGGAAAGATGACAAGTTTACTTGAACAGTAATGCCCCAGGGATTTACAGAGAGTCCCACCTATGGTCTTAGCTACTAAAAGCTGATTTATTAAATGATGTTAAATTTCTTAGAGAGTCCACTCTAAGTCCACTCTAATGGACTTAGAGAGTCCATCCAATCTGTGGATAAGTTAGTGTAGGCTCTAGGATAATAGTAGACTCTGAAAAGGACCCGATAGAATGTCAAAAGACAAGTTCTGATTCTGTTTACCCCAGGTAAAACACTTTGGTTATCTGATATGTAAAGATGAGCTACTAATTAACCCTGAAAGGTTTGGAGGAATTTTGTCTTTGTGTCTTCCAAAAACAGGAAAGTAGCTTAGAAGATTCCTGGGTTTGACTGGATATCGTTGTGATTGGATTCCAATTTTTTATTTATGGCCCAGCCTCTATATGTCTTATTAAAATAAAATTGACCTGACCACCTTCTTGTTCCTAGGAATGGTTTATAAGAAAGTCCTCAATAATGCTGACGTAATTTGGTTTACAGATAGATCTATGAAAGATAAACAGGAATATTACCGAGCTGGATATGTAATAGCTTCTTCCATGGTGGACATAATTGAAAGTTCTTATTTACCTGACTAAAATCTGCCCAACAAGCCTAATTAATGTTTCTAACTCAGACTTGTCAATTGACCAAAGATCAAACAGGCAATATTTGCACTGATATCAGCTGTGCCTTTGGTGTGGCTCACAACTTTGGAATATTGTTGAAGCAGCGAGCCTTCTTCATTTTCTCAGGGCGGTCCATAAAGGATGGGAAGTAGATTGCAAAATTATTAGATGTCATGCACAAATTGAAACAACTGGCAATTATCAAAATGCCAGGACTTTTCTATAGCTGCCACCATGGAAACAAATGGAAATTATTTAGCTGATGCTTCACTTAGACAGACATCGTTAAACTGCCAAATTATCCAAACCTGAGAGTGCTCCTTGCTTCCTGTTAAATCAATAAAAAAAAAAAACCCTCTCATTTATAGTTCTAATGGACAACTGCAGAGGTAAAGAGAACATGACAACAAAAGGGGAAACTGTTCTGGGCAAACAGATATGATTTGGACCCAATCAGAGACCAATTTTCCCTATAGGAGCTTAATTACCTATCCTGTATTTTAACATGTACATGAGCTAACATTAGAGTTCTAAAAGATGATTTCATGGAGTGAAACTTCTCCTACTGTAGCTCATAAAGCACATAGCAAATGTTCTATCTGTCCAATATATAACCCAGGGAAATCATTCCGTGGGTCAGAAGGACATTTCTTACTTCTTTTAGATCTGTTTGAGGTCTGAAAATTGGATTTTATCCAAATGCCACCATCTCAAGAATACAAAAAAATGTGCTAGTTATGATTTTGTATGGGTTGACGCATTCCCTTGCAGGAGAACAACAGCTTTAATGGTAGGTAAATTATTTTAAAAAATAATTTCCAGTTGGGGAATTCCTTCTGAGTTAGTGACTCATTTTACTACACAAACAATGCGATCCATTTGTAACATTTGGCCTATTCCATCGTAGTTTCATTGTGCCTACCACCCCCAGTTCTCTGGATTGGTAGAACATACGAATATTACAATTTAAACTCAACTAGGCACATTTTCAGAAGCTTTTAATCTCCCTTGGCTGAAAGCTCTCCTTATAGTACTCCTCAACCTCAAATCTATGGTAAACATAGCCTTTCTCCTTATAACATAGTCACCAGCCACCCTATAAATCTATATGAAGGGACATGAATCAACTTTACTGAAAGGAGACATTCTGCATTATTATTATTAAGGGCTCATTAACCAGCTTATAGGGACTAATAAATTAGTAACATTTCACTGTGTACTCCCAGGAGACGAAGACTTCAAAGACCATGACTTACAACCAGGAGATTTTTGCCCTTTGGAAAATACATTAATTAAAGACTTTCCCTCCAACATTGTTGGAAGGGATCTTATCAGGGGCCTAACCACAAATGGATGTAGGGCCCTGTCTCTGACACTTGGCCTACAGTGGAGATCAAAGACTTCTAGAGGATGAGAAACCATGACCCCAGAGATACACTGCTATCCCAAAATATCAACAAAGCCTGTACACCTACAAGTTAATATTTAACTTTATTTGTTTGATTGTATTTACCTTTCTCCTAATATTAATAATAATAATTATTATTATACTTGTTTCTTAGGCTTTTCTCAACCCTTGTATATACAGCCCAAGTGTTAATCGCTGAAGGTGTATAAAATAACTTTTGTATTATCAATAATACTCTTTTTTATGGTTTATGTTTTTCAAATTTATAAGAAATGCTATTGCAAAAGGAAGGAAGGAGTTATATATATTTTTAGGAGAAGTACAAAGGAGATAGTTTGTCCTGAATATGCTAACCCCCAAACCCAATAAAGACTACTAACGGCATTACTTCAGATAGAAGCTGAAGCGGCTATAAAAATACGGCCCTCTAAAACTGCTGCTGAGGCACAGGAAACTTACTTATGAAACTGTTACTGTCCTTCAGGCCTGTGGAATTTTTAAATGGTAATTGTAATTTACAGCATTATGTTCTTACAGCCTTGGCCCTGATTAAACCTTAAGGTTACAGCTTTCAATTGCACAAGTAGCAGCAATCAGATTAATAACAGCACTCGAGTGCTTCCCATGGGAAGTGAATGGGCCATAGTGAATAGAAACCTATGTCATGGTCAGATTATGAAAACTGAAAAGGTGTAGGGAGTGCCCTCAAACTGTAAGTGAATGTTATACAAGATGCAAAATGTACAAAAGTAAGGTAGGCAACAAAACATGGATCGTGATAGCTCATAGGTTAGAAATGATCCAGAGTGTTTGCCCATGAGGCCTGACTGCCTCCCATTTGCCTGCCTTTCACTCTTTTTGTTTTGCCTTCTTTGTTTGTGCTAATTTGAGTTAATATATATTTTTAAATTTAACACATTCTGCTTTATTCTATGCTGCCTTTCACTTTGGAGCAAACAGTTGACCTAGACTTCCATCCAAGCTTATGGTCAAAAAATTTTGTTCTGATTCTGGCTCTTTCCTTAATTGTGTGGTCTTAGCAACTCATATATCTTATTTAGGCCTTAAAAATAAACCTATATAATAAATGTACTTCTAGCTCTAAAATGTTGTGACTGTAATCTACTTACATCCCATTACTTTCTCTGCTTTAGTTTTTAATATCCATTCACCCATTCAGTTGAAGATGCAAGTCTCTCGTTTCTGTTACATCCTTAAAATACATATATTTATCCAACACATTCCTAACCTACTCCATTTTCCTCTCAATTCTCCTACATTTTCTCTTTTTCTCCCTTCTAGGATACTTTGTAGAGTCCCTGATCCTTGTAGGCAAATTCCTCTTTATTTTAAAGCCTATTTATCAGCTCTCCAAATTCTGGTCCTCACATGAGGACATCAGCTTCTCTCTCATCTTCCTCACTGTATATTGTGCTTATGGAATCATGCAGTGCACATGGCTTCCCAAGTGTTCAGCTTCTGTATCAGGGAGAGCTTCTCCAGAGCTTGGTCCTGTAGCAGAGGCGGCCTCCTGAGTACCTAATTCCTACAGCTCAGATGTCTTCTCCATTGCTCAGCTCCCACAGACTCCCTTGACTTCTCCCTTGGACATTTTTCTAGCTGATCCCTCCACATGATTAGCTTTTCCAGATAGTCTGGAGGGTATTTTTCTGGTGATCCTTGGTGAGTAAATTTCCAGCAAGCTCTACCAACATGAAACCACAGTGACTTCTCTTTCATGATACTGCCCACTCAGATAAGGTCTTTATCTCTGCTCTGGGCAGAGTGTGGGGTGGGAATTCTCTTCCTTAGGTGCTCTATCTCAGACCTAGGAGTAGTTTCTATTCCTTATTTATGCTATTCTGATATTATTTTAAAGTATTCTGATTTCTTACTAGTTAATCCCTTATTATTCATATTCACTATTAGAGCTAATAACCCTTTATTTCAAAATTTCCTATTGAAATTACTGGGTGGTTTCTTTCTCCTAATTGGGCCCAGAGGGATACAGATGATTCTATTTCTTTTTTTTTTCCCAGCTATTGTTTTTTATTTATTTTTTAAAATTTTTATTGTTATTCAAATACAGTTGTATGCCTTTTCTCCCCACCCCAGCCAAACCCACCTCCCTCCCCCACCTCCACCCTCCCCCTTGATTTTGTCCATGTGGCCTTTATAGTAGTTCCTGTAATCCCCTCTCCTCACTGTCCCCTCCCCACTCCCCCCTGCCCATTGTTAGATTGTTCTTAACTTCAATGTCTCTGGTTATATTTTGTTTGCTTTTTTCTTCTGTTTATTATGTTCCAGTTAAAGGTGAGATCATATGGTATTCGTCCCTCACCGCCTGGCTTATTTCACTTAGCATAATGCTCTCTAGTTCCATCCATGCTGTTGCAAAGGGTATAAGCTCCTTCTTTCTCTCTGCTGTGTAGAATTCCATTGTGTAAATATACCATATTTTTTGATCCACTCATTTGCTGATGGACACTTAGGTTGCTTCCAGTACTTGGCTATTGTAAATTGTGCTGCTATGAACATTGGGGTGCACAGGCTCTTTTGGATTGGTGTTTCAGGGTTCTTAGGGTATAATCCCAGCAGCAGAATTGCTGGGTCAAAGGGCAGTTCCATTTTTAGTTTTCTGAGGAAATTCCATACCATTTTTCACAGTGGCCTCACCAGTCTGCATTCCCACCAACAATGTACTAGGGTTCCCTTTTCTCCACATCCTCTCCAACACTTGTCTGTTGATTCTATTTCTTTATAGCTTAATTCACTCTTTCGTTCTTTGCAATCAGGCTTCCATTACTACTGATACTGAAAAATTGTAAAACCCAACCACCTTTCTCCATCCTGTCTTTTTGTTCCTTGAGGTGGAAACTTCTTGAAACTCCTACCTAGGCTTCCATAATATTATGCAATTCCAGCCCTGGCTGGTGTAGCTCAGTGGAATGAGCGCGGGCCTGCAAACTAAAGGGTTGCTGGTTCGATTCCCAATCAGAGTACATGCCTGTATTGCAGGCCAGGCCCCCATTAGCAGGTACACAAGAGGCAACCACACATTGATGTTTCTCTCCCTCTCTCCTTCCCTTCCCCTCTCTCTAAAAATAAATAAATAAATCTTTTAAAAAATATTATACTATTCCAGTTGTCTTCACAAACCTCAAATTGCTCCTTATGCATTTCTTTTAAATCTAATTTCTCTTCATACTTCTTTTTAAAAATATTCTATCTTATTTATTTATTTTAAAATTTTTTATTGTTGTTCAAGTACAGTTGTCTCCATTATTTATTTTTAAAGATTTTATTTATTTATTTTAGAGAGAGGGGATGGGAGAAAGAAAGGAAGAGAAACATCAATGTGCAAGAGATACAGCAATCAGTTGCCTCTTTCATGCCCCCAACCGGGGACCCAGCCAGCAACCCATGCATATCCCCTGACTGAGAATTGAACCAGTGACCTTTTGTTCACAGGCCAACACTCAATCCACTGAACCGCACCTGCCTGGGCTCTCTTCGTACTTCTTAACTGTCACTACCAAAGTCTGAGTATTTAGCCTTCCACTACTTTCTGAATTTATCTTCTTGAGTGGTTGCTTTTCCTAGGCATCGTGACTGGGGACCAAATCCACAATTAAGGCATGAGTCCTGACCAGGAATCAAACTCATTACCTTTTGGTTTGTGTGACAATGCCCGATCAACTGAGCCACACTGGTCAGGTGTATATTTCTCTCCTTTAGATAACTCATATTCTCATGGCTTCAGTTGCCACCTCTGATCTAATTACTTCCAATCTATATCTGTAGTCCTCTAATTTCTACTAACTTTAATTCTATATCATTTGTTCTTTTATTCAACATCTATTTACTGAGTTCCTACTAAGTGTCAGGTAGCAGTAGATACTGGAAGTGCAAAAATGAACAAGGCACTTTTCCTGCACACAACAGGTTTATCGACTGGTAGTGACCACTAACAAGTCAACAGAATATTACTATACAGTGTGGTAAGTGCTGCTATGGCAGCATAAAAGGACACCTAACGAAATCTTGGAGGTCGGGGAGGATTTCCAGGATGTGATATGTAATCAGAGACCTGAAGGATAAGTAGGCATTAACCAAGAAGTTAGAAAGACAGTTCTAGGCAAAGGAAACAGAAATATTACAAGTTCAGTTCCAGACCATTGCTATAAAGCAAATATTGCAATAAATGAAGTCACACAAATTTGTTTGGTTTCTGACTGAATATAAAAGTTTTGTTTATAGTATACTGCAGTCATTTAAGTGTGCAATGGACTAAAGATAATGTCATACCTTAATTTAAAAATATTTATGGCTAAAAATGCTAATCATCACCTGAGCCTTCAGCAAGTGGTAATCTTTTTGCTGGTGGAGGGACTTGCCCCAATGTCAATGACTGCTGAGTGATCAAGGTTGTGTTTGCTGAAGGTTGGGGTGGCCATAGTAATTTCTTACACCAAGACAGTAATAAAGTTTGTTACATTAATTGACTCTTCCTTTCACAAATGATTCCTCAGTACCATGTGAATCGCTTTGTCAGCATTTTACTCACAGTAGAACTTTCTTCAAAATTAGAGTCAACTGCCTTATCAACTAAGTTTATGTACTATTTTAAATCCTTTGTTGTCATTTCAACAATCTTCACAGTGTCCCTATTAAGAGCACTTTTTCTTTTTAAAGAAGAATCTCCTTTTTTTAGATTTTTTAATTTTATTTATTTCTAGAGAGAGGGGAAGGGAGGGAGAAAGAGAGGGAGAGAAACATCAATGTGTGGTTGTCTCTCATGTGGCACCCACTGGGAACCTGGCCCACAATCCAAGCATGTGCCCTGACTGGGAATTGAACCAACAACCCTTTGGTTCGCAGCCCATGAGGAACACATTTTTTAAAAGAAACCAATTTCTTTGCTCATTCATAAAAAGCAACTCCTCATTTGTTAGTTTTATCGTGAGATTGCAGTAATTCAGTCACAACTTCAGCTTCCACTTCTAATGAATTCTCTTGCTATTTCCACCACCGTTTCCATCTACAGTTACTTCCTCCACTGAAGGCTTGGACCCCTCAAAGTCATCCATGAGGGTTGGAATCAACTTCTTTTAAACTCCTGTTAATGTTCATATTTTGACCTCTTACCCTAAATCACAAATGTTCTGAATGCCATGTAGAATGGTGACTCTTTCCCAGGTACATCAGAGGAATTGTTATCTATGTCAGCTATAGCCTTATGAAAGGGATTTCTTAGATAATAAGACTTCAAAGTCAAAATTACTCCTTGATCCATGGGATGCAGAATGAATGGTATGTTAGGAAGCACAAAAACAACACTAATCTCACTGTATATCTCTGTTGGAGCTCTTGGACGATCAGGTGTATTATCAATGAGCAGTGCTGTTTTGAAAGGAATTTTTTCTGAGAAGTAGTTCTCAACAGTGGCCTTAAAATATTCAGTGAACCATGTTGTAAACAGGTGTGCTGTCGTTCAGGCATTGTTTTTATTTATTTTTTACTTATACAGCACAGATAGAGTATACTTAGCATGATTCTTAATGGCCCTAAGATTTTCAGGATGGTAAATGAGCATAGGCCTCAACTTAAAAGTCATTAGCTGGAATAACCAAGATGGCGGCGTAGGTAGACACACTGCGCCTCCTCGCACAACCAGAACTGACAGAGAATCGAACAGCAAGGGGGACCAACACCAAGGAAACAGAAAATAACCATTCATCCAGACTGGTAGGAGGGGCGGAGACGGGCACCGGGGTGGAGAGGACTCGCGTGGCTGTGGCAGGACTGAGACTGGCGGAGTGTGGGACAAATGGCGCAGGCAGTCCGAGCACTAGCAGACCCTGCGGTCCCACATTTGCACAGATAAACCCAGAGGGCCGGACTCAGAGTGGCGGAGAGTGGGGCAGGCAGAGTGGCGGGTAGCACCTTGTGGCACCACATTCGCCCACAGATAAACCGGACAAACGGCGGGCAGAGAAGCAGACCGCTGCGCAACCCAGGGCTCCAGCTCAGGGAAATAAAGCCTCAAACCTCTGATTGAAAGCGCCCCTGGGGGTTGGGGCGGCAGCAGGAGAGACTCCCAGCCTCACAGGAGAGGTCGTTGGAGAGTCCCACAGGGGACTGGAGTGTGCACAGGCCCACTTACTTGGGAACCAGCACCAGAGGGGCCCAGTTTGATTGTGGGTAGCGGAGTGAAAGACTGAAATACGGTGGAGAGTGAAGCGGGCGCCATTGCTCCCTCTCGGCCCCTCCCCCACGTACAGCATCACAGCGCAGCGACCAGCATTACCCCGCCCCGGTGAACACCTAAGGCTCCGCCCCTTAAAGTAACAGACGCGCCAAGACAAAAAAAAAAAAAAAATGGCCCAAATGACAGAACACTTCAAAGCTCCAGAAAAAATACAACTAAGCGACGAAGAGATAGCCAACCTATCGGATGCACAGTTCAAAGCACTGGTTATCAATATGCTCACAGACTTGGTTGAATCTATTCGAAAAACAGATGAAAAAATGAAGCCTATGCTAAGAGAAACAAAGGAAAATATACAGGGAACCAATAGTGATGAGAAGGAAACTGGGACTCAAATCAATGGTGTGGACCAGAAGGAAGAAACAAACATCCAACCAGAAAAGAATGAAGAAACAAGAACTTGGAAAAATGAGGAGAGGCTTAGGAACCTCCAGGACACCTTGAAACGTTCCAACATCCGAATTATAGGGGTGCCAGAAGGAGAAGAGGAAGAACAAAAAATTGAAAACTTATTTGAACAAATAATGGAGAACTTCCCTAATATGGCAAAGGAAATAGACTTCCAGGAAGTCCAGGAAGCTCAGAGAGTCCCAAAGAAGCTGGACCCAAGGAGGAACACTACAAGGCACATCATAATTACATTACCCAAGATTAAACGCAAGGACCTACGTCCAAGATTACTGTATCCAGCAAAGCTATCATTTAGAATGGAAGGGAGGATAAAGTGCTTCTCAGATAAGGTCAAGTTGAAGAGGTTCATCATCACCAAGCCCTTATTATATGAAATGTTAAAGGGAGTTACCTAAGAAAAAGAAGATCAAAAATAGGAACAGTAAAAATGACAGCAAACTCACAGTTATTAACGACCACACCTAAAACAAAAACAAGAGCAAACTAGGCAAACAACTAGAACATGAGGGTTGTCAATAAGGGAGTGGGAGGGGGAGAGGGGGTAAAGGTACAGAGAATAAGTAGCATAGATGATAGGTGGAAAATAGACAGGGGGAGGGTAAAAATAGTGTAGGAAATGTAGAAGCCAAGGAACTTATAAGTATGACCCATGGACATGAACTATGGGGGGGAGTGTGGGAGGGAGGGGGGTGGGCAGGATGGAGTGGAGTGGGGGGAGAAGTGGGACAACTGTAATAGCATAATCAATAAATATATTAAAAAAAAAAAAAAAGTCATTAGCTACAGTAGCCCCTAACAAGAGAGTCAGCCTGTGCTTTAAAGCTTTGAAGCCAGGCATTGACTTCTCCTGTCTAGGTATAAATTTTTTAGATGACATTTTCACCCAAGGTTTTTTTATCTACATTGAAATTATGTTGTTTAATAAATCCACCTTCATTAATTATCTTAGGTAGATCTTCTGGAGCTTTTTTTTTTTTGCACTTGGAGCTTCACCTTGCACTTTTATATTATGGAGACGGCATCTTTTCATAAACCTCATGAGCAAACTCTGCTAGCTTCAAACTTTTCTTCTGTATCTTCCTCACCTCTCTCAGCTTTCGTAGAACTGAAGAGAGTTAGGATTTTGCTCTGGATTAGGCTTTAGTTTAAGGAAACATTCTAGCTAGTTTGATCTTCTTATCCAGACCACTAAAACTTTCTCCATAACTGCAAAAAAAAGCTACTTTACTTTCTTATTATTCGTGTGTTCACTGGAATAGTACTTTTAATTCCCTCAAGAACTTTTCATTTGCATTCTTAACTTGGCTAACTGTGTGTTCAAGAGGCCTAGCTTTCAGCCTATCTCAGCTTTCAGCCTGCCATTCTCACTAATATTAATCATTTCTAGCTTTTGACTTAAAGTGAAAGACATGAGACTCTTCCTTTCACTTAAACACTTAGAGGCCATTATAGGGCTGTTAATTGGCCTAATTTCCATATTGTTGTGTCTCAGCAAATAAGTAGGGTCATGGAGATGGAAAGAGATGGGAAAACGGTTGATTGGTGGACCAGTCGGAACACACATGAAATTTATCGATTAAATTCACCATTTATATGGATGTGGTTCATGGTGCCTCAAAACAATTATAAGAATAACATCAAAGATCACCAATCACAGATCATTGTAGCAAATACAATAATAACGGAAAATTTAAACATTGCAATAATTACCAGAATGGGACACAGAGACATGAGATGAGCAAATGCTGTTGGAAAAATGGCACCAGTACACTTGCTCTACACAGGATTGCCACAAACCTTTAATTTCTAAAGCTGCAATATCTGTGAAGCACAATGAAGTGAAACACAATAAAAAGAGGCATGTCTATGTTTGCAAAAGCCTAGGTGTCATAGAGAGCATGGTGCTTTGGGAGAATTTCAATTATTTCAGATCACAAAATTGCAGATCCATTAGCAGACCATATAGTTCAAGAGGAGAGTGACAAAAGTTAAGAAGCATCCAGATATTCAAATATCTACTTCTTAGATGTTTCTACTGTGATGTTCTGCCAGCCTCAAACTCACTGTATACAAGTGAGGAAAAAGACATTTTAACATTTTTCTCTTCCTTACGTCTTCTCAACTTCTAACCTTTTATTTTTCTGTTCTTGTACAGAAACCATATCCTTTTATGTCAACTTTCCACTATCATGATCATTACTACTCCTTTGCCTTTGACCATATTGCCTCAACTATGAAACATCTACTCATTCTCTCTAGCAAATCAATATTATATTTTATTTAATGCCTATCTCTTTTTTAAAAGATTTTATTTATATACTTTAACAGAGGGGTAGGGAGAAAGAGATGGAGAGAAACATCAATGTGTGTTTTCCTTGCGCCCCCTACTGGGGACCTGGTCCACAACTCAGGCTTGTGCCCTGACTGGAAGTTGAAAGAGTGACCCTTTGGTTCACAGGTGGGCATTCAATCCACTAAGCCACACCAGCCAGGGCTAATGCTTATCTCTTGAAGGAAAACTTTGGTGACCTATTTTCAGTACTATATTTATACTGATTTTTTCCTTTTTGCAATCTGATATCATCAGTCATTTATTTTACTTGACCACATACTGTTGTACCTAGTTCACTGATTGTTTTATTTACATAATAAAAAATGCTTATTAAGAACTCTATTGCCATGTGCTGTGCTGAGCACAAGACACCCAAGGAGAACAAGATAGACAAGACTTTTGCCCTGTCAGTAGAGTTTTTGTAATACCTTACCTTTTCAGCTATACTGTAAACTTCTTGAAATAGGGGCTATGATCTAAAGTTGTCCAATACACCTTTTTCAGCACAGAATAACAAAAATGAAAAAAATTCAAGATGATCATCAGGACAAAAGCATCTTTAAAAATATGCCTATGCAGTATGGACACATTTTCTAGAAAATGGGACATTTTTCTAGTACACAATGTATTATGATTTTTAATACTTCACAGATGAACACTTTTATTTTTAAGTACTTATTCCAACAAATGTTTTAAATATTTATCAATTAAACATATATTCATTTAGGCCTGGCTGGTGTGGCACAGTGGATTGAGCACTGGCCTGCGAACCAAAGGGTCACCAGTGAGATTCCCAGTCAGGGCACATGCCTGGGCTGCGGGCCAGGTTCCCAGTAGGGGGATATGTGAGAGGCAACCACACATTGATGTTTCTCTCCCTCTCTTTCTCCATCCCTTCCCCTTTCTCTGAAAATAAATAAATAAAATCTTTAAAAAATAAACATATATTCATTTATTAATTTCTGATAAGCTGTAACTTAATCACATTAATCCAAGTTTTTTCAACCTCAGCACTATTGACATTTTGGGCCAGATAATTCTTTGTGTGTGTGTTTGCTGAGCAGGGGGGCTGTCCTCTGCATTGTAGAATGTTTAACAACATCTTTGGCCTCTTTCCACTAAAAGTTTGTAGACCCTCCTACCCCAATTGTGACAACCAAAAAATTTTCCAGATATTATGTACCCCAGAGAGCAAAATCATACTGGTTGAGAGAGACTGCAACCAAATCTGACATTCATGGTACATAGTTGTATGTTAAAGATAACCTCTGATGACCTCTACAGCAATGATGAAAATAAGATCCTTACATTTGCATTTTAGCAGAGATCTGAGGATTTCACCCACAGAAGTCACAGTCTCTTTTTTTTACAGGGTGTATTATACTTAAGAAATCTGTATATTTTTAAAAATAAATGTGAAAGTTACTCATTCTTTGATATTACTTATCTTTCAATTAAAAACTGATATTTATTAGGTATGCATTGTGATGTGTATTATCTCACTTTAATGCCTATAACAGGTTCTTATTATGTCTACAGATAAGGAATCTGAGGTTCAGGACACTAAATAATTTGTTTAAATTTATGCAGTTTGTGGTATAAATTGGTTTAAAATCCAGAACTCCAAAAACAAAACCAATGTACTTTCTACTAATCACACTAATTGACTTTTCTTTCTTCTCAGTAATTCATCAGTACAAGTGAGTTATAGAGTAAGTTTTATTACTATCAAAGGATTGTGGATTCAAAAGTTCTCATTCTTATTTTGGGAGAATAGTTACCAACTTCCTCCATTTTGTGCCCCACCATCTCAGTTTCATGTTGTGGACCTCAGTCAATCTGTGGTAAACGCTTCAGTTGTATTACAGAGGTTTCAGTGGTCTTGATCGTTTATCCAGTCAAAAGTAATGTATGTTGACTTATAACATAGTTAAAAGAATAGTGTGCTAGAACAAAAAGGTACTATTCTGGGAGTCAGGAAATTTCAAAGATTTAAATCCTGGTTCCATCACTAGTGCAATTAAGACCTTGAGCAAGCTCTTTACCTACTTTGGACCCCAGGTGACTCACTTGTAAAACGAAGGGGAGTAGTCAACATGCTTTCTAAGTTTCTTTTTCAGCTCAAACATTCTAATAAGTTGTTTTATAGCAAATTTCTCTGAAAGAAATAGAAATCATAAGTGACTCTACTAAAATTTCATTGTTTGATAAAAATATCTGGTATATGGATGGTAGTAGAACTTTGTATTTATTTATAATCCTAAAAGTTTTTTTATTTGGTTATTTTAAATTTGATCTTTTTTATTTCACTCAATACTTGCTTAAGAACTTTTTAAAATTAAGTGTATTGGGGTGACATTGGTTAATTATATAAGTTTTAAGTGGACATTTACATAATACATGACTTGTATATTGCACTGTGTACACACCAACCAAAGTCAGATCTTCTTCCATCAGCATATATTTGGCTCCCTTTACCCTTTACTACCCTACCCATCCCTTCCCTCTGGTAACCACCATACTGCTGTCTGTGTCTGAGTTTCAGTTTTATATTCCACATACGAGTGAAATTATATGGTTCTTAGCTTTTTTTGTCTGACTTATTTTGCTTAACATACTATTTTCAAGGTCTATCCCTGTTGTCATAAAAGGCAGTATTTCATCTTATGGCTGAGTAGTATTTATATGTATATATATACACACACATATATGTATATATATATGTATAAATACTACTCATAGTTTTATATATATATATATATATATCCAGAACTCTGAAGAGTATATAAAGAATATATATAACATAGTCTTTATCCACTCCTCTAGTCTTTTCCACTTCAGTTGTTTCCATGTCTTCTCCACCATGAATAATGCTGCAATGAACATATGGGTGCATATGTCTTTGCAAATAAATGTTTTCAAGTTTTTTGTGTAGTTACCTAAAGAATGATTGCTTAGTCACTTGATAACTTTACTCTTAATTTTTTGAGGAATACTCATATTGCTTTCCATAGTGGCTGTACCAGTTTACATCCACACCATTTGGATATTAATCCCTTGTCAGAGCTACTGTTTGCAAATATCATCTCCCATTCGGTTGGTTGCCTTTTTGTTTTATTGTTGTTTTCTTTTGCTGTACAGAAGCTTTTTAGCTTGACATAGTCCCATTCATTTATTTTTGCCTTTACTTCTGTTACCTTTGGGGTCAAATACATAAATTGTTTTCTAAGACCAAGGTCTGTAAGGCTAGTACCTATGTTTTCTTCTATGTAATATATTGCTTCCGATCTTATATTTAGATCTTTGATTTATTTTGAATTAATTTATATATATGGGGACAAACTAGTCTAGTTTCATTCTTTTGCTTGTGGCTTTCCAATTTTTCCAACACCATTTATTGCAGAGGCTTTCTTCATTGTGTGTTTTGTCTTTGTTGTCAAAATTTTTTGCCCATATACATGTTGATTTATTTCTGGGCTCTCACTTCTATTCCATTGGTTTGTGTTTTGGTCTTTCTATCAATACTATGCTGTTATGATTATTGTTGCTCTGTAGTATACTTTGAAGTCATGTAGTGTGATACCTCTGGCTTTGTCTCCCACCCCACCCCCCACCTCAGGATAGCTTTGGTTATTCGGGGTGTTTTGTGGTTCCATACAAACTGATGATTTTTTTTGTTTTATTTCTTTAAAAAATAACATTGGGATTTTGATGTGGATTGCATTAAATCTTTATATTCTTGGGGTAACATGGACATATTAACTATGCTGATTCTTCTAATCCATGAACACAGAATATCTTTCTATTTCATTGTTTCTTTTTCAATCTTTTAATAATGCTTTGTCGTTTAAGTATACAGGTCCTTCACATCCTTTGTTAAGTTTATTCCTAGGTATTTTATTTTTTGTTTCATTTGCAAAATAATTTTTTTCATTTTTTTCTGAAGTTTCATTGTTAATATTTAGGAGTCCAATGGATTTTTGTACATTGATTTTGTACCCTGAAACTTTGTCTATTATCTCTAATAGTTTTTTTGTGGAGTCTCTAGGGTTATATATATATATATATAGAATCATGGCATCTGCAAAAGGGACACTTCTAATTCTTTAATGCAAATTTTGATTTTGTTTTCTTTCTCTTGTCTGATTGCTCTGGCTAGGACTCCCAGCACTATGCTGAATTAAGAGTGGTGAGAATGGACATCCCTGTCTCATTCCTGATCTTAGAGGAAAAGCTTTCAGTTTTCGCCATTGAGTATGATATTGGCTGAGGGTTTGTCATCTATGGCCTTTATTATGTTGAGGTACTTTCCTTCTATACCCATTTTATTGACTGTTTTAATCATAAATGGATGTTCCATCTTATCAAATGTCTTTTCTGAATCTGTTGATAAAAGACTTTTTCCTCACATTTCCTCTAGATGGAGCTCCATAGCCAAAAATCTCTTTTTAGTCAAGAAGTTATTAAAAAGTATTCCTAGTCAAGAAGACACACCCCTTTGACTCCATATTCTTTATTATATTTTATCTATGCCAAAATTCACAGTACATTTGTAGTATAAAGTATAAATACATTTTACTAAGTTTTTTTATATATATTTATTGATTATGCTATTACAGTTGTCCCATTTCCGCCCCTTCACTCAACTCCATCCTGCCCACCCCCTCCCTTCCACATTCCCCTCTTATAGTTCATGTCCATAGGTCATACTTATAAGTTCTTTGGCTTCTACATTCCCTACACTATTCTTACCCTCCCCCTATTTTCCACCTATCATTTATGCTATTTATTCTCTGTACCATTCCCCCTCTCTCCCCCTCCCAATCCCCTATTAATAACCCTCCATGTGATCTCCATTTCTGTGGTTCTGTTTCTGTGCTAGTTGTTTGCTTAGTTTTCTTTTGTTTTGGTTTTAGGTGTGGTTGTTAATAACTGTGAGTTTGCTGTCATTTTTACTGTTCATATTTTTGATCTTCTTTTTCTTACATAAGTCCCTTTAACATTTCATATAATAATGGCTTGGTGATGATGAACTCCTTTAACTTGACCTTATCTGAGAAGTACTTTATCTGCCCTTTCATTCTAAATGATAGCTTTGCTGGATACAGTAATCTTGGATGTAGGCCCTTGCCTTTCATGACTTGGAATACTTCTTGCCAGTCCCTTCTTGCCTGCAAGGTCTCTTTGGAGAAATCAGCTGACAGTCTTATGGGAACCCCTTTGTAGGTAACTGTGTCCTTTTCTCTTGCTGCTTCTAAGATTCTCTCCTTCTGTTTCATCTTGGGGAATGTAATTATGATGTGCCTTGATGTGTTCCTCCTTGGGTCCAGCTTCTTTGGGACTCTCTGAACTTCCTGGACTTCCTGGAAGTCCATTTCCTTTGCCAGAGTAGGGAAGTTCTCCTTCATTATTTGTTCCAATAAGTTTTCAATTTTTTGTTCTTCCTCTTCTCCTTCTGGCACCCCTATAATTCGGATGTTGGAACGTTTCAAGATGTCCTGGCCTCTCCTCATTTTTCCAAGTTCTTGTTTCTTCATTCTTTTCTGGTTGGATGTTTCTTTCTTCCTTCTGGTCCACACCATTGATTTGAGTCCCAGTTTCCTTCGCATCACTATTGGTTCCCTGTACGTTTTCCTTTGTTTATCTTAGCACACGCTTCATTTTTTCATCTGGTTTTCGAACAAATTCAACCAATTCTGTGAGCGTCTTGTTAACCAGTGTTTTGAACTGTGCATCCGATAGGTTGGCTATCTCTTCCTCGCTTAGTTGTATTTTTTCTGGAGCTTTGAAGTGTTCTGTCATTTGGGCCATTTTTTTTTTTTTTTGTCTTGGCGTGTCTGTTACTTAAAGGGGTGGAACCTTAGGTGTTCCCCGGGGTGGGGTAATGCTGGTCACTGCGCTGGACACTGTACGTGGGGGAGGGGTCGAGAGGGAGCAATGCTGCCCGCTCCACTCTCCGCCGGATTTCAGCCACTCCCTCGGCTACCCACAATCAAATTGGGCCCCTCTCGTGCTGGTTCCTGAGTGGGTGGGCTTGTGCACACTCTAGGCCCCTGTGGGTCTCTCCAACGACCTCTCCTGTGAGGCTGGGAGTGTCTCCTGATGCTGCCCCAACCCCCACGGGCATTTTCAATCAGAGGTTTGAGGCTTTATTTCCCTGCGCTGGAGCCCTGGGTTGCAGGGTCTGCTTCGCTCCCCACTGTTCTTCCGGTTTATCTGTGCGCAAATGTGGGGCCGTGGGGTGCTACCCGCTGCTCTGCCTGCCCCATTCTCCGCCACTCTGAGTCCGGCCCTCTCTTTATCTGTGTGCGAATGTAGGGCTGCAGGGTCTGCTAGTGGTCCGACTGCCTGCCCCATTTGTCCCACACTCCCCCAGTCTCAGTCCCGCCACGGCCACGAGAGTCCTCTCTGCCCCGGTGCCCGTCTCCACCCCCCCTACCGGTCTGGATGTATGTTTCTTTTTTATCTACTTGGTGTCGTACTTCCTTGCCGTTTGATTTTCTGTCAGTTCTGGTTGTGCGAGGAGGCACAGTGTGTCTACCTACGCCGCCATCTTGGTTCTCCCCATTTTACTAAGTTTTTAAAGTGTATTTAATATAGCAGAAAGCAGCATCTGTATGGTATAATGCCATCTGTTATGCTGTATACAAATCACATTTCTCATATCTCTGTTATGGCAGCCAGTCATTAATTGGTGTTAGACGTTCAGTTTCCTGTTGATGTGCTAGACTGTAGGTACATCATTTATAAAATTAAGCTTTTGAAAACACAGGGTATCTCGCCTTTTGTGGGTGGTGGTGAACGCGGAGAGAACGCTATGAAGGCTTCGGGCATGCTGCAAGAGTACAAGGTGGTGGAGCGCTGCCTGCTCAATCCTAAGTGCCGCTCACCGCCCCTCTACCGCAAGTGCATCTTTGCACCTAACCATGTCATTGCCAAGTCCCACTTGTGGCACTTTGTGTCTCAGCTGCAGAACATGAAGAAATCTTCAGGGGAAATTGTCTACTGTGTGCAGGTGTTCGAAATACCCCTCTTGGGGTTCAGAACTTGGTATCTGGCTGTGCTGTGACTCCCGCAGTGGGACCCACAACATGTACTGGGAGTACCGGGACCTGCCGACCCCAGGCTCTGTGACCCAGTGCTTCCGAGACTTGGGGTCTGACACTGTGCCCATGCCCACTCAATCCAGATCATGAAGGTGGAGGAGATCAAGGCCACCAAGTGCCGCCAACCAGCAGTCAAGCAGTTCCATGACTCCAAGATCCAGGTCCAGCTGCCTCACTGGATCTTTTGTCGCCAGCACAAGCAACACTTCACCAAGAGGCCCAACACCTTCTTTTAGATGCAGACCCTCCCTGTCCCCTGGTCTGCCCAAATAAACTGCTCCGAAATAAAAACCAAACAAACATAGGGCATCTCAAGTTAAATTTTCTTCATATATTCTGCAGAGGTACACTATAATAAATATTTTAAAGGCTATAGTTTACTTATATGTAACATATTTACAGTGTTTATTATTTCAAAGAAGTATTAAAACTTCAAATAATACATAGGAAACATTCTAGACCAAATTTTTTCACTTGTATTTTTTAAAAATCATAAATGTCTTTCAATTTAAAAAAATGACTATTGCATTTAATCTCTTTATTCTTACATATTCTACCATTATTTAATTTTCTAGTCTCTTTGAGAAACTAATTATCTCTGCAACTCAATCCCCTACTATTTCTCTGCTTCTGACTTTAACTCTGAAGGTCAATAATGCCAATTCCATGATATCTTGATATGTTGAGAGATATATTACCAACTTGAAAGATAACTCGTTCTGTCTTTGACAATTTTGTGAATGGGTTTTATCAAATAAACTTTATATTTAGCTGTCATTTTAAAATAGTTGCTCACTAAGCTCCTGGCTGGTGTGGCTCAGTGGATTGAGTGCCCACCAGTGAACCAAAGGGTCAGCGGTTCAATTCCCAGTGAGGGCACATGCCTGAGTTGCGGGCCAGGTCCCCAGAAGGGGGAGCATGAGAGGCTACCACACAGAGATGTTTCTCTCCCCCCTTCTCCTCTCTAAGAATAAATAAGTAAAGTCTTTTTAGAAAGAGTTGCTAACTAAGCAAATGTTTAAATGTAACCAATATTTAATATTTTATTTTTTGTGGGTCAATTGTTAGTACAACTTAAAATATAATGTAATTAATTTCTTTTTTAGGGATTTTCTTTTATTTTTAAAATTATATTTTATTGATTATCCTATTACAGTTGTCCCAATTTTCCCCCTTTGCCCCGCTTTACCCAACATCCCCACTCCCTCAGGCAATGCCCCCACCATTGTTCATGTCCATGGGTCATTTATATAAATTCTTTGGCTACTCCATTTCCCATGCTGTACTTTACATCCCCATGGCTATTCTGTAACTACCTATTTGTACTTCTTTTTTTTTTTAAGATTTTGTTTATTTTTAGAGAGAGGGGAAGGGAAGGAGAAAGAGAGGGAGAGAAATATCAGTGTGTGGTTGCCTCTCACTCACCCCCTACTGGGGACCCAGCCCACAGCCCAGGCATGTGCCCTGACTGGGAATTGAACTGGCGACCCTTTGGTTTGCAGGCTTGCACTCAGTCCACTGAGCCAAAGCAGCCAGGACTAAATGAATATATGTTTAATTGATAAATATTTAAAACATTTGTTGGAATAAGTACTTAAAAATAAAAGTGTTCATCTGTGAAGTATTAAAAATCAGAATGATAGTAACCAGAAGGGCAGGGGGAGGCAGATAACAAGGGAAATAAGGGGAAGGGTTATCAAGGAACGAGTATACAGGACCCATGGACAAAGACAACTGGGGGGTGGGGAGTGGGACAGGGGAGAGTAATGGAGAGCACTGTAATTGAACATCAATAAAAATATTGAAGAGTGTTTTTATATTAGCAATTTGTTTGATTGACTAATTATCCCTTCCTGGAAGACAATACTATTTTTGAAACAGAAAGAGCCTCACAATAATTAAAGGTCACTAGACTAGGAATCTAGAGGCAAATTCTGGGCTTGGTTCAGGTCTACATGTTAGGCCACAGCTGCGTATCCACGGGCAATTGATCTAATCCCTTTACTTCATTTTTCTTGCTTGAACAATTGCAAAGCATAAAACACTAAACAAATGCAAGGTATCGTTATTGTAGAAAAATATCCCCTCATAAATGCAAAGCATGCACAAGTAGACCTACCATCACCACCACTAGCAGAAAAACTTTTTATGTCTACAAACTCCTGCTTAAAGTGTGCTTTTGTGCAATCTGAATAGATAACCTCTCAGCAGGGTTTGGCACCTTTTCAGGTTGCTCTGGCAGTTGCCACATTAAGCACTGAAGGGTGACAGCTGCATACTTGGAAAACTACCTGAATACAGATGCTTCTAGTCTTCCACCTGCAAAAAGGAGTAGTGTAGCTTCAGTTTCATTTATGTTGTGCATATACATTGTGTTACTTGCATATAAGCAGAGCACAGGAGAAGGAGGAAGAGGAAAACATGATGACTCTATTTTTCATAGACTCATAGAATTTCACCTTGGAAGGAACCTTAAATATCATCTTGTATAATCACTCATTCTTTTTCTTAATTTTATTTCAGCATCTGCGGACCTAAGGAGATTTTCACTATATTTTATAAATCACATAGAGACCAAAAAGAAAAAGTATGTGTGACTTCACAGTTATAAATGAAAAAAAGATACTATGCATGAACTTTCTAAGTTGTGTAACTTTGTCATAAATTAATGCTGGAAACTTAAATATAAACACAATTAAAATGAAATTATAGCTCATAAAAACAAATGGGTAAAATATGGAAATAAATGAAAAAAAATTAAATAAAATCTGGACACCAGAAAATCACTGCAGTTGGTGTATTATTAGTTTTAGTAACTGTCTTACTTATCTATTGCTTTGTAACAAATCTTAAAACTTAGAGCCTTAGACAAAAAATATTTCTTTCTCAGGTTCTGTGGGTATGGATTCTGTGCACAGTTTAGTCATGTGGCTCTGGATCAGGGATTTTCACAAGACTGCATTGAAAATGTTTGCTGGGGCTGTGGTCATCTCAAGACTCGACTGGGGGAGAATTTGCTTTCAGTCTCATTCACGTGATTTTTGGCAGACTTCCGGTTCTCAGTAGTTGTTGGTTAGAGAATTCAGTTTACTGCCAGATGAGCATTTCCACAGGGCTGCTACCAACATGGTAGTTGGCTTCTGTCAGAACAAGTGAGCTAGACTGAAGAGAGGGTACATGAGATGGAAGCCACAATTTCTTTGTGACCTAATTTTGGGAATGACATCCCATCTCTTTTTCTGTATCTTGTTAGAAGCAAGTTCTTAATTTCAACTTACACTCAAGGCCATAATATTATACACAAGGAGGCTGATACGAGATAATGGGGATGATTGAGGGCTTTCTTAGTAGCTGCCTACCACAGTAGCTTTTTGAATTATTTAAACAAGAAGGGCAAACACTTAAAAAATGTTTTGCAATAACTAATTCAACATAGTAAATTCCAGTATATCCACAATATTGGAAGTAAGCATATTCCAAGTGATTAACTGAATATTTATATTTTTGGTATTCTCACATAATCCATATATATTATTGAACTTAAAATATTGAGACTTCCAGTTCCAGCCAAGATGGAATAGCTCCCCTTTCACTAGACCTCTCTCTTACAATGAAAAAACTCATTCATAACACAACAAACACTTATAAAAGGTAAAAGAAGTCAGACTGGTTAGGGAACTTTGCACTTGAGAGATGACAGGTGGTGAGTTAATGAGGTGGTACACGGCAGTGTTAATGGACACCCTGCTCTCCCTTCCTCTCATGCCACCAGGACCCAGTGTGCAGTTGAATTTCCAGCTTCCATCTAGCAGCAACAAGGTGATACAAATCAGTGCTCTGCTTTTGCCAGGGAGGTGTCAGCAAACATGAACAGAAAACTGAACTCTCACTACCAGCTGGACCTGCACACTACATTCAACGAAGAAGAAATAAAACCCAGAGTCTCATAACATAATCCCCAAAATGAAGAATCAGGACAATTACAACTTGAATAAGAAAAGACAATCAACAAACACCAACATCAAATGACACAGAGAAATATCTGACAAGGATTTTAAAACTGTTGAAAAATGCTTCAATGGGCAATTACAATTGATCCTTGAACAACTTGGTTTTAACTATGTGGCTCCATTTATATGTGGATTTTTTCAATAAATATACTATCGGCCCTCCAGATTCCTGCATTTTTGTATGCATGGATTCAACCAACAGCAGATATAGAGGGCCGACTATATACATTGTCCTATGCCATTTTATATAAGGTACTTGAGCATCCACAAATTTTGTTATGCACAGTGGTCCTACAACAAATCTTCTGTAGATACTGAAGGATAGCTTAAGTTCTTAGGGAGTCAAAAGCTGTAAGTGGATTTTTGACTGCATAGGGGTTGGTGTCACTAACCCCCACATTGTTCAAGGGTACAAATACATTTGAAACAAAAATTGAAAGTCACATGAAAGAACTATGATATAAAGAACCAAACTGACATTTTAGAATGAGATTAAAAAACAGCATAGCCTCAATAACAGAATGAATATGACAGAGGAAGAAATTGGTCAACTTGAGGACAGAACAATAGAATCTACCCAATTTGGCCCTGGGTGGTGTGGCTCAGTTGGTTGGAGTGTCATCCCATACATTGAAAAGTTGTGGGTTTGATTCCTGGTCAGGGCAGGTACGAGAAGGCAGCCAATTGATGTTTCTCTCTTGCACCCATGTTTCTTTCTGTCTCTCTCTTTTTCTTCCCCTCTCTCTAAAAGCAATGAAAAAAAATGTTCTCAGGTGGGGATTAAAAAGAGAATTTATCCAATTTCAACAATATAAAGAAAACAGACTTAAAAAGTAGTGAAAGCAGCCTCAGGGACATATGGGAAAACATGAAAGATACAACATTTGTATCACTGGAGTCTCAGAAAAAGAAGAGAACAGTATAGAATAGAAAATTACCAGAGAAACTATGGAAATGAAGACTAGGTTAGTGGTTGTCAGGAATTAGGGATCCAAAGAGGAACAAAATGGGATTGGTGTGACTATAAAACAATAGCATGAAGTACCTTTGTAGTGAGAGAATAATTTTCTATCTCAGTCACAGCGATGGCTATAACATCTATTACATGATAAAATTGCATGCACACAGACATAAATGCATGTAAAACTGGTGCATCTAAATAAGATTTATGGAATGCACTGATATCAATCTTCTTTTGATCATACTGCAGTTACTTTGGGAGAAACGGATTGAAGGGTACATTGGATGTCTCTGTTAATTTTGCAATTTCCTATGAATTTATAATTACTTAAAATTTTAACATTAACAACAATCTTAAATGCCCATCAGTAAATGAATGTATCAAAAAACTGTGGTACATTTACACAATGAAATACTACACAGTAGAAAGAAAGAAGGAGCTCCTACCCTTTGCGACAGCATGGATGGAACTGGAGAGCATTATGCTAAGTGAAATAAGCCAGGCAGTGAGGGACAAATACCATATGATCTCACCTATGAGTGGAACCTAATCAACAAAACAAACAATAAAGCAAAATAGAACCAGAGACATTGAAATAAAGAACAAACTGACAGTAACCAGAGGGGAGGGTGGTGGGGAATGGTGGGGAAAAGAAGGGGAAGGGTCATCAAAGAAGATGTATAAAGGAACCATGCACAAGGACAACAGAGGTGAGGGTAGGATCAAGGGGGGGAAATGGGGGCAGGTGGGGCGGAGGAGAGTGCTGGGGGGGGAATGGGGACAACTGTTCTCGAACAACGATAAAAAAAAACCAATTCACTTAGTGTACTACAACTAACTTTCAATTGGAATTTTTTAAATTTTTATTTATTTTTATTATTTTTTAAAATATATTTATTGATTATGCTATTACAGCTGTCCCATTTCCCCCCTTCCCTCAACTCCATCCTGCCCAACCCCTCCCTCCCACATTCCCCCCCCCCCATAGTTCATGTCCATGGATCATACTTATAAGTTCTTTGGCTTCTACATTTCCTACACTATTCTTACCCTCCCCCTGTCTATTTACCACCTATCATTTATGCTATTTATTCTCTGTACCTTTCCCCCCTCTCTCCCCCTCCCAATCCCCTATTGATAACCTTCCATGTGATCTCCATTTCTGTGGTTCTGTCCCTGTTCTAGTTGTTTGTTTAGTTTGTTTTTGTTTTTAGGTTTGATTGTTAATAGCTGTGAGTTTGTTGTCATTTTAGTGTTCATATTTTTGATCTTCTTTTTCTTACATAAGTCCCTTTAACATTTCATATAATAATGGCTTGGTGATGATGAATTCCTTTAACTTGACCTTATCTGAGAAGCACTTTATCTTCCCTTCCATTCTAAAGGATAGCTTTGCTGGATAGAACAATCTTGGATGTAGGCCCTTGCCTTTCATGACTTGGAATACTTCTTGCCAGCCTCTTCTTGCCTGCAAGGTCTCTTTGGAGAAATCAGCTGACAGTCTTATGGGAACCCCTTTGTAGGTAACTGTGTCCTTTTCTCTTGCTGCTTCTAAGATTCTCTCCTTCTGTTTCATCTTGGGGAATGGAATTATGATGTGCCTTGGTGTGTTCCTCCTTGGGTCCAGCTTCTTTGGGACTCTCTGAGCTTCCTGGACTTCCTGGAAGTCTATTTCCTTTGCCAGATGAGGGAAGTTCTCCTTCATTATTTGTTCAAATAGGTTTTCATTTTTTTGTTCTTCCTCTTCTCCTTCTAGCACCCCTATAATTCGGACGTTGGAACATTTCAAGATCTCCTGGAGGTTCCTAAGCCTCTCCTCATTTTTCTGAATTCTTGTTTCTTCATTCTTTTCTGGTTGGATGTTTCTTTCTTCCTTCTGGTCTGCACCATTGATTTGAGTCCCAGTTTCCTTCGCATCACTATTGGTTCACTGTACATTTTCCTTTGTTTCTCTTAGCATAGGCTTCATTTTTTCATCTAGTTTTTGACCAAATTCAACCAATTCTGTGAGCATCCTAATTACCAGTGTTTTGAACTGTGCATCTGATAGGTTGGCTTTCTGTTCGCTGCTTAGTTGAATTATTTCTGGAGCTTTGAAGTGTTCTGTCATTTGGGCCATTTTTTTTTTCTTGGCTCTTCTGTTACTTAAAGGGGCGGAGCCTTAGTTGTTCCCGTGGGCGGGGTAACGCTGGTGGCTGAGCTGTGACACTGTATGTGGGGGAGGGGCCGAGAGGGAGCAATGCTGCCCGCTCCACTCTCCGCCGGATTTCAGCCACTCCCTCGGCTACCCACAATCAAATTGGGCCCCTCTGGTGCTGATTCCCGAGTGGGTGGGCTTGTGCACACTCTAGGCCCCTGTGGGTCTCTCCAACGACCTCTCCTGTGAGGCTGGCAGTTTCTCCTGCTGCCGCCCCAACCCCCCAACCCCCAGGGGTGTTTTCAATCAGAGGTTTGAGGCTTTATTCCCCCCCACCCCCCCCCCCCCCGCCCCCCGCCCCGCGCTGGAGCCCTGGGTTGAGCGGTCTGCTTTCGCTCCCCCGCTTTTCGTCCTGGTTTATCTGTGCGCGAGTGTGGGACTGCAGGGTCTGCTAGTGGTCAGACTGCCTACCCTGTTGGTCCCACACTCCGCCAGTCTCAGTCCCGCCACGGCCACGCAAGTCCTCTCCGCCCTGGCTGCCCATCTCTTTTTTATCTACTTGGTGTTGGACTTCCTTGCCATTCGATTTTCTGTCACTTCTGGTTGTGCGAGGAGGTGCAGTGTGTCTACCTACGCCACCATCTTTGTTCTCTCAATTGGAATTTTTAAAAAACCCTTAAAATTAAAGACAAAGTTTTTTGGGAAGGAAACTCACACAAGGCTATGTATCAAAAGAAAATGTATGAGTCTTCCTGAACAACTAATAATTTATTACATTATTAGGAACCTGATTCTTCAATTCCTATTTTGATTTTTCTTTATTTTTATTCTTTGTATAACTATATAATAGTGGATATTTTTGCCACACACTAAGTATGTGACATGGGGCATACTGCTGAAACTCTAAACATCTCAGCATCTTAACATTGTAAATAATAAAATGTCAATGACAAAATAGTACCTATTTCACAGTTATTATGATTATTAAATAAGATAATTCTTTTTCTAGGGATTTCTTTTGTTCTTTCATCTAGGGTATCTTCTTTTTGTCCCCATTTTGTCTATCATATGTGTATGTGTGAGTATTAGGTAGATCTGCTATGACTCCCAAACTTGCTATAGTGGTTTTATGTTGTAGGTTTTCTATGGTGCTTATTGATGCAACCTTCCAGATCACCTGAGGTAGGTGCACAAGGGACATCTCTTGTGTGGGTTATGTGCACCCTTCTGCTGTAGTTGAGTCTTAATGCTTTTGGCCCATTCATGGGTGGAGTTAATCTTCAGGCTGACTGACTATAATGATATACCTTGATCATAGTGTTTGAGCCATTGTGGAGTGGCTCCCCCCCACCCCCCGCCACCATACCAGGCAAAGTTGTTTCCAGCAGGTTCTGGTAGCTGCGGAATCTCCCGTTGGGTATGCCAGTTGTGTGGTTAGTTAGTTGGATGGAGCTCTGGTGTGGTATGAAGCCCACCATTCATTTTGTTTTATCCTGAGTCCAGTTGGATGAGGTTCCAGTGCAGGTCAATGTCAGATGCTAACTGTGTCTGGCTTTGGGCTACCATGCAATTTACTGTTTGTGCCTGCCTCTACTGTGGCTGGGTGTGCATGGTAGGGGCCAAGCTGTGTATGAGGGTCGGCTTCCTCTAGCTTAGAGCTCAGAATAAATCTATAAAGGTCTGAGGGTCCCTGAGGTCTGCCTCCACCTCTCAGCTACTCTGCCATCCCCTGAGGTTGCTTGGTCTTACTCCAGAGCCTTCTAAAGGAAGACTGTAGAGTGGGCTAATACTGGCCACTACCAAGAGACCCATTGGTCACAAGCTTGGTACAGTGTAGCAATTGGGGTTGGGAGACAGGGCTAGTGGGTCTCCTACTTGAGTGCTGGGCATTCAATGAGGGGAAAGTGGCCTCTGCTCCAGAGCCATTCCATTCATTCTCTGCCAGAGTCTCCAAGTCTAGCTCCCCCAGAAGGAACGCACCGCAGGTTCAGGGTAGGTGCAGACAGCTGTCCCCTCTGAAAGAGCAAGCTCAACTGGGAAGAGCCATCAGGGCTTGGGAAGACAGATCAAATGAGTCTCCCACTGGGGGAGGTGCCAGGTGAATGTGCGGGAGGGGACCAAGCACTTTGTTCCTGTCCTAGGCAATAGCCTCCAAGGGAGACACACTACAAATGTCCCAACTCCGAGCACAGCTCCCTTCCCCTGGCAGAGCTGAGCTCAGCAGGTCAGGGCCATTGTTACTTAGGAGGGCAGATCTAGTCTTCTGCTGGCAAGTCTTGTAGGAGGGGGGCAGGCACTTCTTCCCTTTCCTGGGCAAAAGCTTCCGACATGCCCAGAATGTTCCACCTTACAGCAGTTTCCAGATATGCCTTTGGGATGAGCTCAGCAGGGCAGAGCCCCAGGCTGCTCCAAAGACAGATCAAATAAGTCTTCCATTGGAGGAATCACACGGACTGACCTTGCAAGGAAGATAAAAGTGGCCTCCCTATGATGTAGCCACAGAGCCCAGCCTTGACCGCTTAAATTCCCAGACAAAAGCCACCTGAGATACATTCTGTGAATGTCCCAGCTCTACACAGCACTCTGCTGCCCCCTTGGGGCTGAACTCAACATGGCAGGGCCACAGGGAGAGGATCAGCACTCAGAGTGATTGGCAGGTAGGGGGCAGGGCTCCGTGCGCTCCTGGTGGAAAAGAATGGTCTCTTGTCTGAAGCGACACAGTTCAATCATTGTCTGAGTCTTTGCCAAGAGCTTCTGAAAAAGACCTCCCCCAAGGTCCCTGTTGGGAGCAGCCATCAGACCTCTCTACAGGACTCAAACTTGGCAGGGTGGTGTCACCTGTAGTTAGAAGATGGGGCAGTACACTCCCCAGGCTGGTGCTATAAGAGTGCACGACCCTGGGAAGGTGGCGTCTGGGTCGCTAGCACACTCCCTTCTCTACCAGGTGGACTGAATTCCACTGATTTTTACTACCACATGCTGTGTGGGTTCCTCTTCCCACCTGAGTTGCTGTGGGTTGGGGATTCCTGCAAGGGATTGAAGTTCCATGCTCCTGGGAGGAGAGAGTTTTGCAGGTGAAATGTCCCTCATGGTTCTCAGCCACCACACGTGGGTGCAGGGGCCAGCCCTTTCCACGTCTTCACCCTTCTTCCCAGTCTCTATGAGACTTCTGTAAATCCTTGATTATAGCATTTCAACTCAGCTAGCCTTCAGCTGGTTTTTCAAGTTTATTGCTTTATAATTTAGCTGTAAATCCATTTGACATTCTAAATAGGGGAGTATAGCTTCCACCTGTTCTGCAGCCACCTTGGAGTCATATTTGTTCTTTACATATTTTGGTTTTTAATCCCTTACCAAATATATGGCTCATAAATATTTTTCTTCTTTCATAGGTTATCTTTTCTCTTTTTCAGTTGTTTCTTTTGCTGTGCAAAAGCATTTTAGTTTAATGTAGTACGATTTGTTTAATTTCTTTGTTGCTTGAGGCTTAGGTGTCATATCCAAAAATCATTGCCAAGACCCATGTCAAGGAGATTTTTTCTGGTTTTTTTCTAGGAGTTTTATGGTTTCAGTTCTTGTATTTAAGTCTTTAATCCTTCTGAATGGTGTAAGATATGGATCTAGCTTTATTCTTTTAAATGTAAATTTTTAATTTTCCCAGTGTCATTTATTGAAGAGACCATCTTTTCTACATTGCATATTTTTGGATACATTGTCAAATTGTATTTGACCGTATACTCTTGGGCATGTGTCTGGGCTTTCAATTTTTTTCCATTGATCTATTTGTATGTTTTAATGCCATTACCCTACTGATTTAATTGTTATAGCTAAATAATATAGCTTGAAATCAGGAAGTGTGATGTCTCTCAATTTGTGGATTTTTTCTCATGATTTCTTTGGCAATTTGGGGTCTATTGTGGTTCCATATAAATTTTAGGATTCTTTTATTTACTTCCTTAAAAAATGTCATTGGAGCCCTGGCTGAGGTTGCTCACTTGGTTGGAGCAGTGTCCCATAACCGAAAAGTTGTGGGTTCGATTCCCAGTCACGGCACATACCTAGGTTGCAGGTTCAATCCCCGGTCTGGGAAGGTATGGGAGGCAAGCAATGATGCTTCTCTATTGCATCAATGTTTCTCTCTCTCCCTTCCTCTCTCTCTAAAAGCAGTGAAAAAATGTCCTCCAGTGACAATAAAAAATGCTATTGGAATCGTTATAGAAATTGCATTGAAGAAATAAAGAACATTCCAGACAAGAAAAAGCTGTTACCACCAAATGAGTATTACAAGAAATGTTGAAGGGCCAGCTTTAAGAGAAAGAAAGAAAAAAAGCCAGAGGAACATCATCAAAAAAGATACAATGGCAATAAAGAGATGATAAATATGTATCTATCAATAATTACTTTAAATATAAGTAGCTTAAATTCTACAGTCAACAGATAAGGTAGCTGATAGATAAGAAAATAAGACCAATATATATGCTGTCTACAAGAAACCCACTTCAGAATGAAAGATACACACAGATTCAAATTAAAAAGATGGAAAAAATATTTTATGCAAATGTAAGGGGAAAAATATTGGGTAGCAATACTTATACTTAACAAAATAGACTTTAAAACAAAGACTGTAGTAAGAGACAATAAAGGACACCACATAATGATAAAAGCAGCAGTCCTACAAGTAAATGGGTTCATGAGACCGCTAACCCAATATCCAGAGCAACAAGAACTGAATGAACTGGTGAAAGATGATTGTAAATTATTAGAAAAGCACTGTGGAATGAGAAAGAGTGCTGAATAGAAAATATAAAAAGATTGTTTCATTTTAGGGGTCACAAGAAACACTTTTTATAGACTGATTTACATGATTGTTTGACTTTGTCTAACTGCTCTCTGGGTTGTACCTAAGAAAGAAAATAGTTGAATTGGTCCTAGATTAGCTTTTGATCACAGTAGCCTTAGAAGAAAGATAAAGAGGAAATTAAGTTAAAGTAGCTCGTAAAAGAGTAGCTGACTTCATGTTTTATTTATCCCCCACCTTCATACCCACCTCTGATTATTTTAAAGCAACTCTCAGAATAATTTATTACCCATTAATAAATATTTTATTATTTCTCTCTAAAGGATAAGAACTATATTTAACATACCAAACTACCATTGTTACACTTAATAATATAATTTCTTAAATTATGAAATATCCAGTGTCAAATTTCTAATTATCTTACAGATATTATAATATACTTTTAAAAGCTCTTTGATCTAAACAAGGTCCACACACTGGGATTGCTTGATATATGTCTTGTCTCTTCTATTTAAAAAAATTTTTTTACACTGTAAAATTTTTTATTTAGAATTAGCCAGCTGGACTTACTTTAGATGGTCCCAGTTTTGCTGGAGCATCCAAAGCATCCTAGTCGGCAGCAGGTGGAATATTGGACTTCTTCCCTCTTTCAGGACTGGTCAGGGTGTGGACTTGGCCACTTCAGTATCACAGAGCTTCTTCGCAGCCTGTTTGATCTGGTGCTCGTTGGCCTTGACCTCCACCACAAACACAGGTGGGTTGTTGCCTTCTGTCCTCTTCGTGGCTGACTCCGTAGTCAGGAAGAACTTCATGATGGCGTAGTGGTCAAGTTTGTTTCTCCTGGGGGCGCTGTTCTGAGAATACTTAGGCTGCTTTCGGAGCCACGGTGTCTTTCAGCGTCAGCAGGTGGGTGTGCGGGTCTTCTTTCTTGTGGCTATGGATGCCTTTCGGCACTGCTTCTTTTGCCTTCAAAGCCTTTGCTTTGCCTTCAGCTTTGGGAGGGGCAAGGATTTCCTTCGTTTTTGGTGCAATTTTCATGAAAAAGACTATTCCTTGTCTCTTTAAATGGTAGATTTCTGCTATATTTTATTTTCTCTTGCAATTTATTTATATAAAGAAACTATATCATTTGTTTCATAGAATTTCCTAAGGTCTGGATTTGGATGACTGCATCCCAGAGGTGTCATTCATTATGTTCCTCAGCCTTCTGTATTTCTAGTAAGTAGATAGTTGGACCTAAAGGCTTGATCAGATTCAAGTTTAATTTGGTGGGAGGTGGGGCAGGAATACTTCATAGGTTGTGTGGCAACCTATAAACATCTGGCTATCTTTTTGAGATGTTAGCAGCTGTTAAAATATTAAATCTCTAGATCTATTAGAGTTGCAAAATTATAACATTTCTTCTTTATTTATTATCTGGAATACTTCTATAGAAGGAAAATTCACCCCATGTATTTGGTTACCCTGAAATGCATTTTATTTAGGAGACGCAGAAAAATATTGATTCTTTTTATTTACCAACTTTCAAAATAATTTTTTTACAAGCAGCTTCCTGTAGTGACGATTTTTTAAAACCTTTCAGTATTATCCAATTGATTAATGTGTTTCAATCCATGACAATTATCATCCTTACGGGTGATCAAATTATCCCTCTATGACCTGTGGGAGTCTGTTCAAGTAGACTCCTGAGTTTTTTTTTTAACACAGCCCCCAGAAATCTAAAAATAGCTTCCTTATTTCTGGTTTGACAAGATGTTCCAGGATCATCTTGTACATTTCCTGCCCCAAACCTTGAATTTCTGCAAGTAACACTGCTTCATTTTACAATGTTTTTTTCAAGACCACAATCTGAGTACTAGGAGTGCTCTTTGTTCCTGAGTTGGTCGTTATTTCTAGGTATTTTTAGTGGACAGAGCTAGGAATTTATCTTAAAGATTAAATATTTCATGAGTTCATACTGATACTTAAAATTAAAATCCCAGACCACAGGTTTAAATTAACCTCTTTGATCTTACATCTGTATCTGTTTTCTTCAATGTGGAAAAATCGTAATTCTCAGTTACCAGGAATGATAAAATTAAAAGCTGTTTACATGTCTTTTTGTGTGAACTGACAATTCATTTCTCTAGTCTATATTCAAGTGTGGTTGGTCTTTTCTTCTCTACCTTTAAAAGCACTTTTATATATATAAATGTTAACTCTTCGGTGATATAAGTTATAAACACTTTTTTTCAAATTTTGTCATTTGCCTTTTTTCTTTGTTTATGGAGTTTTTTAATTGTGCTAAATATATAATAAAATTTATCTATCATTGTCCTTATTGCCTCTGGATCTTAAGTAATAGTTAAGAAAGATTCTCCATTCTCAGATTGTAATATAATTTACCTATATTTTCTTCTAGTACATGAATGGATTAATTTTTTACACTTAAGTCTCTGATTCTTATACAATCTGCCCTATTCTATAGTTTGAGGAATAGATGCAATGTTTTCTTTACTCAATATGACTTTCCAGTTACCGTTATGCCACTCATTATAAAGTCCATCTTTTCCTACTGACGAGCTTTATCTGAAGCAGAAGCTGTTGGTGCTCTGTCTATATCCTCTTGCTGTTACCACTTCAGTGCATGCCAGCAGGAGTTCCAATTATCATCAATTGCTTTACTTTACCTGCAGGTTTTCTCTGGCCATTAGTACCTATTCGGCCCACACACTGCAGGCTGGAAGTACCTGAGAATTAACATTCCTCAGAAAACGGTCTACAATCAACGACTAACAAAAGTTGCTGACAAAATAAGCTTCAGGAAGGATAACACTGAAGAACATGTTCTTCCCAGAATACCCAGCAGAAATTAGCTATAGTTACCCACAGAGGTAATTTGCTTGATAACACAACCTTTACTGGCTGCCTTTCCTTTCCATTTTTTATTTCCCCATGCCCTTCTTGGTAATTCTTGGGATCACTTCAAAAATGAACAATTCTTGTCTCAGTATCTCTTGGAAGAACCAAGCTAAAGCAATTTTTAAAAATCATATACTAAATTTGCATATTTATTGTATTTGCTACTCTATTTTGTTAATCTGTTTATTCATGTTTTGATACTACATTGTTTTAATCATAGGAACTTTAAAGTTAGTGTTAAAATCTGGTATAGACAAATTTTCTTGCTTTTTGTCTCAGGGTTTTTCTAGCTATGTTTGATTGTTTAGTCTTTTACATGAACTTTGTAATTACCATGTCTACCTTCAGGGAAGAAAACTGTGGCATTTTTATTGAGATTACATTAAATTAATGATTTAAAGATAATTGAAATTATGCTTAGTTTTTTCTATCCAATAACCTATATCTTTCCATTTATTTTCATCTGTTTTTGTGCTTTTAAGAGTGTTTTATATTTTTCTTCATACACGTGTTGGACTTTTCTTGTTAAGTTTATGTTTATGTATTTAATTTAATTTTCTGTTGTTGTAAATAGGATCTTCGTTTTCATTATATATTCCATCTGATTTTGTGTATGTGTTGTGTGTGCATATATATATATGAAAGCTATTGATTTTGTATACTAGTTTAATAACTTGCTAATTAACCTCTCATCTTTTGTAGCACACAAAAGCCTCCCGAACTCCCGTCCTCCCAATGAACTCTTTGCCCATCCAGGCACCATCTTCTATTCATCTCTTCACAACCCAGCCTGGTGGAAAGCGCATCTGCCCTCTTCCTCCTGGTGCCTTAACTCAAACCATCCCAAATGTATTACTGTCTCCTCTTGACTCCCCACTGAGACTCTTCTGTTCCAAGTCAGTAGATCTCTGTGCTGCTAAAACCAGTATTTCTGATTTCACTTGAATTCTGTGCAACGTTAGATAGAGTTCCCTCCTTGAAGTACTCACACCTGACTTTTGTGATCCATCTCTGGCACCCAGTTTCCTGGTTCCCCTGCTATATTTCTGAACATCTATCTTCAGTTTCATCTGGGGATCCCCCACCTCTCATATTTCAGAATTGTAGAGTTACTCAGAGCTCAGGTCTTGAATCCCTTCTTTATATTGTTAACTTAGGTAGCTCACTCGATCCTATGGCTTCCTTTTACTTTTAAAAATAATGTGTTAAAACTTACTATATTTAACATTATTTAATAAAAGTTATTAACTCTGAATATTTCACTTAGAAAATGTTAAATTCCTAGAGATAACAATCTCTCCAGACAATAATGCTATTTAACAGAAATGAAAGGTGAGAGGTTCTTCTCTCTTGAGGTATAGATAAGTATGTGTCATACATACTTTCTGAATACACTCTGTAACTGAAGCAATCATTTTGGATACCTGTATTAAACAGCACCAGAAATAAAGACCTTGGTAACCTCCAGAATTTCAATATTGGTCATCTTAAAAATATTTTAAGAACTATTTTAAGAACTGCCCATGCAGACATTTTTGTTCTGTTGAATAAATGATGCCATTTAAGAAAACTTGAAAATATTTACTGTGAAGTAAGTGTTAATAGTTTTCTTGGACAAAGAAGATAATGGATCTATTCTAAAGGAAATGCAAATCATTATTAATGACTTAACTAGTGGGAAATAAGACAGTAGAGAATTAGTTTCAATTTAGTTGGACTTATTTATTTGCTCATTTTCTCGATCCAATTATTCTCACTGATTGACCAAAATTATGTCCCCAGCTCAACAATAAATCAGTATAACTTGCTTCAGTTTTAGGAATTTCAATTTTGGCTTTTGGCACTCACTGATCTTCAGTTTTGTAGAGCAAAATACCTTTTCTTATTGCTGCCATCAGCGCAGTCCTTACTTTAGCAATTACTGGTAGAGGTGGTGGAGACTGCTTGAAGGTAGCATTCACTGGAGCTGGTGCAGCTGGGGTCACTGATGGACCTGATGAGCTTAAAAGGCAAGAAGGTGATTGTTCGAAAGAAAACAAAGACTGTAGGGTGGAAGGTTTTGCTGACTTCAAACTTGAAGAGTTTTGTTGGGGTGGAATCAAATGCCTGGTCGATTGTTCCATTGAAGACCTTTGTGACTGAGCAGCTGAAGGTCTTAATGACTGTGCCTCTGAACACCTTGACCACATGCTGTCTGAACTTCTTGTGGACAGGGAAAGTGAATCTCTTAGTGATGGAATCCAAGATCTTGATGATTGTGGACATGAACAGATGGATGAGAGTGGACTTGAATTTCGTGGAGTGGATGATCTTGGCAATACTGTAACAGGATATCTTGGTGGTGGAATACAATAGCTTGGTGATGGTGAAAGTGAAGATCTTGGCGATGATGAAATTGAAGATATTGATAATTTTGTAACTGAAGGTGTTGGTGATCGTACAGCAGACGTAGGGCCAACGAGATGTGTAACTGTGGCCCTGGTTTGAACACTTGGTGAGGTGACTGCCGAAGAAGAGAGAAGTGGAGGCATGCCCTGACCTTCAGCTTGTGCGAGTAGACTATCTATTGTCAGTACATAATACGGAAGAGGGTCCACTGCTGGAGTGGAGAAGCCCCCTTTAGGTGCAGTAATTGGAACAGCTCTGTCAGGAACACCTGGGAGGCAAGCAGCAGCAGATGTTGCTGCTGGGGTTCTCAAAACAGGTGATGGCAGTTGAGCTGGCAGATGTATGCTTGAGGAAGGAGTTTCCATCTTCGAAGCTTTCGATGCAGCTAACCAATCAGTTGGCAGTGACGGTGCTGAGGCTGGGGCCGTAGGGCTCACAAACACCTTTGTTTGAAGATGATTTCGAGGTTGGGGTTTCAATTCTTCTCCCCTTCCAGTTCCATATCTAACGTATGTAAGTGAATTTTTCACCTCTCCGGCTCCATGCGTTGGCAGATAGGGAGAGCTGGATATCACTTCTCCTACAGCTCTCGTTACAAGCTTATTGATTTCACACAGTGGCAAACTGGAAAATGAGGAACTTTCATCTGGTTGATCCACATATGAAGGAGAGGCCTCTCTGCAAGCAGCTGGGACATGGTACACTGAAACATGGTCTTCCATCAGTTGAGTCTGAGGCACGCTTGCTGGTTTACTGGGATGATCTTTGTGCTGCTTTTGCTTGCGCTTCGCCCCCTTTTCTTCTTCACTCCCAGGGACAGTCTTTTCTTTATAAACTTGAAAGCGGTGTGAAGCATCAGGGGACACTTCTAAACCTCCTGTATCATCTGGGCAAAAACGAGACCTATACATAGGTAATGTCAGTTCATGAGTATCGTGCATTTCACACATTTGAACAGGTGCTTGCTTGGAGGAGTATACCTGCTGTGTCTGAATAGTTGTACTTTGGGAAGTCTGTGATTCCGTAATTCTCGAGGACAATCCTCCCTTCTGATCTTTGTAGATAATATCATTCATCAACTGGATTACATGTTCTTCTAAAATCACAACTCTGAAAGAGAGCCTGTCAACCTCCTTGCGTATTTCATCAATTATATCCTCAGCACATTTATTCAGATTATTTACTTGTATACCTATAGTTATTAAAGAAATCTGGATTACATGAATTAACTCATCTTGAATTTTTGTGGGTATTGCCAAAGTATTTGGATGCCCCTCATCTCCCTCATCTTCCTCTTTATTTACCGACATTTTAAATGTTTTAGTTCAGTACAAATGTTGAGGCACTTCCACGTGACCCCATTTTATTCATCCATACCTTTTTCTTAGGCCCCCTCTGAGCTCTGTCTGTTTCTCAGCCTCACAGGCACCATCTGATTCTGGCAGGGGCTGCTGTGATCTGAGAGAATTCTCTGCCTCCAGCAGTAACCTGGCAACCAAGCTCTGTGTCATAATCCCATGGCTGCACCAGCAGTGATTGGACAGTGCCTCCACGTCATCACCATGCCCCCCTGCCCTGCTCTCTGCTGGAACAGGTTTCTCAAAGGCAGAGAGAGACTAGCAGGAGAGGAAGTCACAAAGTGATTAGTGAATTCTGATTTATTGTTTCTCAAGGGTGACCCTGGATTTGAGACCAAATTTGCTATGTGACCTCTAGCTTACTTTTCTGAACTCAAATAATACCTGTCCTTATCTGATTCCAAATTATCTTCCAGTTCAGATGTCTCTTGTAAGCTCCACTTGGATATCACACGGCTTTCTCAAACTGGTACTTAAAAATTTTTAAATTATTTTATTTTTGTTCAGTTGCAGTTGTCTGCATTTTCTCCCCATCCCTCCACCCCACCCCAGCCGAATCCACCTCCCTCCCCTGCCTGCACCCTCCCCCTTGATTTTGCCCATTTGTCCTTTATAGTAGTTCCTGTAAACCCTCTCCCTACTGTCCCTTTCCCCCTCCCCTCTGGCTATTGTTAGATTGTTCTTAACTTCAATGTCTCTGATTATATTTTGTTTGCTTTTTTCTTCTGTTGATTATGTTCCAAAACAAATCAACAAACAAATGTTGGAGAGGATGTGGAGAAAAGGGACCCCTAGTACATTGTTGGTGGGAATGCAGACTGGTGCAGCCACTGTGGAAAACAGTATGGAATTTCCTCAGAAGACTAAAAATGGAACTGCCTTTTGACCCAGCAATTCCACTGCTGGGATTATACCCTAAGAACCCTGAAACACCAATCCAAAAGAACCTATGCACCCCAATGTTCATAGCAGCACAATTTACAATAGCCAAATACTCAAAGCAACCTAAGTGCCCATTAGTAAATGAGTGGATCAAAAAACTATGGTACTTAATTTTTTTTGACATACAAAAAGCTATACATAATTAATGTGTACAACTTTATAAATCTGGAGATAAATATACACTCATAAAACCATCACCTCAATCTATGCCTAAACCTATCCATCACCTTCAAAATTTCTTCTTGCACTATTATTATCATCATAATTTTGTGATAAAAACAATTAGCATAATATCTAAACTTCTTAGTAAATTTTTTCCTTTATTTTTATTATTTATGGAATTAAAATTGTCTCCACTTTTCCCATCTTTGCCCACTTCCACCCCGTTCCTGTCTCTACCCTCCCTCAGGCCATCAATCACTACACCACTGTCCTGGTCCACGGGTCATACATATATGTTCTTTGACTAATCTCCTCACCTTCTTGCTTCCAGACTCCCCTTCTGCCTCCCTCCTGACAGCTGTCAGTCTGTTCCATGTATCTATGCCTCTGTTTTTATTTTGTTCCTTTGTTTATTCTGTTCATTAGATTCCACATATAAGTGAGATCATATGGTATTTCTCTTTCACTAACTAGCTTATCTCACTTAACATAATGCTCTCCAGGTCCATCAATGCTGTTGGAAAAAGTAAGAGTTCCTTCTTTTTAAAGAACACACAGCATTTCATTGTGAAAATGTGCCACAGTGTTTTTATTCACTTATCTAGTGATGGGCACTTGGGCTGTTTCTAGATATTGGCGATTGTAAATAATGCTGCTATGATCATAGGGGTGCATATATTCTTTGGAATTGGTGTTCTAGGATCCTTAGGATATGTTCCCAGAAGTGGAATTGCTGGGTCAAAAGGAAGTACCATTTTTACTTTTTTGAGGATACTCCACAGTGACTGCACCAGTCTGTATTTCAATGAAAAGGACATTAGGGTGCCCTTTTCTCCACATCATCACCAGAACTTATGGTTTGTTCATTGACAGTATCCATTCTGGCAGGTGTGAGGTGACATCTCATTGTGGTTTTTATTTACATCTCTCTGATGATTACTGATATTGAGCATCTTTTCATATGCCCATTGGCCATCTGTATGTCCTTTTGAAGAAATGTCTATTAAGGTCCTTTGCTCATTTTTTAATTGGATTGTTTGTCATCCTGCTGTTGAGTTGTATAAAATTTTTATGTATTTTGGAAATCTTTCTCATTGGCAAACATGTTGTCTGATACAGTGGATTCCTTTTTCATTTTGTTGGTGGTTTATTTTGCTGTACAGAAGCTTTTTAATTTGATGTAGTCCAATTTGTTTATTTTTCTTTTATTTCCCTTGCCCTAAGAGACATAGTGGCAAAAATATTGCTATGAGAGGTGTCGGAGATTTTACTATGTTTCCTTCAAAGACTTTTATGGTTTCATGACTTACACTTAAGTCTTTTATCCATTTTGAGTTTATTCATATGTATGGTATAAGTTGGTGGTCTAGTTTCATTTTTTGCATATACCAGTCCAATTTTCCTAACACCATTTATTGAAGAGACTGTCTTTAGTCCATTGTATGCTCTTGCCTCCTTTGTCAAATATTAATTGACCATAAACGTGTGGGTTGATTTCTAGGCTCTCTGTTCTTCTCCATTGATTTACATGCCTGTTCTTATTTCAGTAACAGGCTGTTTTGATTACAATGGCCTTGTATTATAGTTTGATATCAGGTACTGTGATCCCTCCAACTTTGTTTTCTTTCTCCAAATTTCTGAGGCTGTTTGGGTCTTTTTGGTTCCATATAAATTTTTGGAATATTTGTTCTAGATCTGTGAGATATGCCATTCGTATTTTAATAGAAATAGCATTGAATTTATAGATTGCTTTTGGTAGTATGTGCATTTTAATGATGTTAATTCTTCTAATCCACAAACACAGTGTATGTTCCACTTATTTGTATCTTCCTCAAGTTCTCTTTCCAGCATCTTATAGTATTTGAAGGTGTTTTACTTCTTTGGTTAAATTATTTCTAGGTACCTATTTATTTATTTTTAAAGAGATGGCAAGGAAGGGAGAAAGAGAGGGAGAGAATCATCTATGTGTGAGAGAAACATAGATTGGTTGCTTCTCACACACTCCCAACCAGGGATCTGGCCCACAACCCAGGCATGTGCCCTGACTGGGAATTGAACCAGCAACCTTTCAGTTTGCAGGCCAGCACTCAATCCACTGAGCAACACCAGCCAAGGCTAGGTAACTAATTTTTTAGCTGCAATAATAAATGGGACTGTTTTGCTAGTTTCTCTTTTTAATAGTTCATTATTGGTATAGAAATACCACCAATTTCTAAATATTAATTTTGTATCCTGTTATTTTGCTGAAATATTTTATCAGTACTAGTAGATTTTTGGTAGAATCTTTAGGGATTTCTGTGTATAATATCATGTCATCTGCAAGTAATGACAGTTTTCATTTTTTCTTTACAGTTTGGATGCCTTTTATTTCTTATTGATTGATTGTTTTGGCTAAGACTATGTTGAATAAGAATGGTGAAAACAGACATGCTTGTCTTGCTTCTGTTAAGGGAAACAATTTTAGCTTCTGCCCATTGATGTTGGCTGTGGGTTTGTCATATATGGCCTTTATTACTTTGCTGAGAGTTTTTATCATAAATGGGTGCTAGGTTTTTATCAAATGCTTTTTCTGCATTTGTTGCTATGATCATGTGGTTTTATCTTTCATTTTATTTATGTGTGTATCACATTTATTAATTTGTGAAAACAGTACTAACCTTGCATCCCTGAAATAAATCCCACTGGATCTTGGTGTATAATCTTTTTAATGTATTACTGGATCTGGTTTGCTAACATGTTGAGGATTTAGCATCTAAGCTCATCACGGATATTGGCCTATGATTTTCTTTCTTCATAGTGTTTTTATCTGGATTTTGAATTAGGATAATGCTGGCCTTGTAAAGTGAGCCTGGGAATTTTCCCTTCACTTGAAAATTTTGGAATAGTTTAAGGAGGTTAAATGTTAGTTCTTTTTTTAAATGTTTGGTAAAATTCACCTGTTAAGCCATCCAGTCAAGGACTTTTATTTGTTGGGAGTTGTTGATTACTGCTTCAGTGTCACTAGTTGCAATCTGTCTATCCAGATTCTCTGATTTTTCCTGATTCAATCTTAGTAGAGAGAGGGTCAAAATAAATAATATCAGAAATAAAACAGAAGAAGTAACAACTGATACAACAGTAATACAAAGGATTATAAGAAGATATTACAATCAACAATGGGCTAATAAATTGGGCAATCTGGAAGAAATTAATTAATTTCTAGAAGCATACAATCTCCCAAAACAGAATCAAGAAGAAACAGATAATCTGAACAAACAGATTACCACTTATGCAATTGAAAGAGTTATTTAAGAACTTCCAGCAAACAAAAGTCCTGGACTAGATTGCTTCAGAGGTGAACTTTACCAAAGATTCAAAGAAAAACTAACACCCATCCTCCTCAAAATATTTCAAAAAAGTCAAGAGAACAAAGATTCCCAAGGTCATTTTATGAGTCCAGCATTATCCTAATTCCAAAACCAGATAAAGACACTACAAAGAAATAAAATTATTAGCCAATATCCCAGATGAACATAGATGCAAAAATACTCAACAAAACATTAGCAAACCAGATCCAGAAATACATTAAAAGGATCATACACCATGATCAAATGAGATTTATTCCTGAGATGTCAGGTTGGTACAATATTAGCAAATCAATTAATATAATACATATCACATAAACAAAATGAAGAATAAAAATCATATCAAATCAATAGATGCAGAAAAACCATTGACAAAATTCAGCAGCAAAGTGGAAAGAGAGGAAACGTATCTCAACATAATAAAGCCCATATATATATATATACACACTCATAGCTAAATCATACTTAATGGGGAAATACTAAAAATATTTCCGTTAAGATTGGGAATAAGAAAGGGATATCCGATTTCACCACTCCTATTCAACATAGTACTGGAATAGCCACACTGAGCAAAAAAGAAGTAATAAAAGGCATCCAAATTGGAAAGAAAGGAATAAAACTGTCATTATTTGCAGATAATATGATACTATTTATAGAGAACCCTAAAGATTCCAATAAAACTGATAAGTAAATTAATTAAACAGCAGGATACAAAATAAATATTCAGAAATCACTTGCATCTTTATACACCAACAATAAACTATTGAAAAGAGAAACTAAGGAAATTATCCCATTTACAATTGTATGAAGAAAAACTACCCAGGAATAAATTTAAGCAAAAAAGTAAAAGACCTGTACTCAGAAAATTATAAGACACTGAAAAAAGAAATTGAAGAAGGTATAAATAAATGGAAGTGTATACCATGCTCATGGACAGGGAGAATTAACATTATTATAATGCCCATAGTACCCAAAGTAATCTATAGCTTCAGTGCAATTCCTATAAAATACCAATGGCATATTTCATAAAAGTAGAAAAACAATTTAAAAAATTTATATGGAACCACAAGAAACCCAGAATAGCCTCAGCAATGTCAAGAAAGTAGAACAATGTTTGAGGAATCATGCTCCCTGATATCAAACTATATTATAAGGCCATAGTAACCAGAACAGCATGGTACTAGTGTAAAAACAGACATATTGATCAATAAAACACCATAGGCAATTCAATAATAAATCCACTTCTGTATGGTCAATCAATATTTGACAAAGGAGGGAAAAACATACAATGAGGTAAAGATATCTATTCAATGAATAATGACAGGAAAATTAGAAAGAGACATGCAAAAAATAAACCTAGACCACCTTGTTGTATCATATACAAGAATAAACAACCCAAAATGAATTCATGATTTCAATGTAAAACTCAAGACTATAAAACTTCTAGAAGAAAACACAGGCAGTAAAATCTCAGACATTTCTCTTAGAAATATTTTTTTCTGATATATATCTTTGGGCAAAGAAAACAATAGAAAAAATAAACAAATGTGACTACATCAAACTAAAAAATTTTGTCACAGCAAAAGAAACCACCAGCAAAATGAAAAGACAACCAACTGAATGGGAGAACATATTCAATGATATATCTGGTAGGGGTTAAAATCCAAAATTTATAAAGAACTTATAAAAGTCAATACCAAGAAAACACACAATCCATTTAAAAAATAGGCAAAGGACCTGAGGAGACACTTCTCCAAAAAAGGACATACAGATGGCCAATAGACATATGAAAAGATTCTCTATGTCACTAATCATGATAGAAATGCAAATTAAAACCAAAATGAGATGTCATCTCACACCAGTCAGAATGGCCATCATCAATAAATCAACAACAAATGTTCAGGATGTGGGGAAGGAACGCAGACTGATGCAGCAACTATGGAAAACAGTAAGGAGGTTCCTCAAAAAATTAAAAATGGAACTGCCTTATGACCCAGTGATTCTACTTCTGGAAATATATTCGAAGAAACACAAAACACCACTTCAAAAAGATACATGCATCCATATGTTCCCTGCAGTGTTATTTACAATAGTCAAGCTATGGAGGCAACCCCGTTGCCCATAAATAGATGATTGTATAAAAAGCTGTTGTACATTTATACAATGTATTGTTACTCAGCCATAAAAAAGAATGAAATCTTACCATTTTAACATCATGGATGGACCTAGAGGTTATTTAGCTAAGTGAAATCAGCCAGTCAGAATGAGACAAAGACCATATGATTTTATTTATATATGAAATCTAAAGAACAATAGAAACAAACAAAACAGAAGCGGATTTATGGATATAAATAGAAAACAAACTGTTGGTTTACAGAGGGGAGGTGGTTGGAGGTCTGAGTAAAAGGTTGAAGGGATTGAGAACTACAGATTGGTACAGCATAGGGTACATAGTCTATAATATTGTAATAACTATAGATGGTACCAGATGTATACTGGAAATATCAGGGGAAACACTTTGTAAAGTGTATGATTGTCTAACCACTACACTGTACACCTGAAACTAATACAAAATAATATTAAATGTAAACCATAATTGAAAAAAATATTAAGAAAAAGAATTTTTTAGAACTTACTGTGGAACTTGATTGTAACAAAGTACAGCTGAACATCTTGACAATCAAGCAGCTCAGATTCTTCTGGATAATGACCATTATGCTATGGGAAATTGAAAGAAAGCAGTGTTGGAGTATTTGTCTTCAGACAGCTATAAAACAATCTGAAGCATTAACTTGCTGCTTTGCTGGTCCAACTGGAGTTGAAAAACAAGTGTGGGAATATCAAAGGCCAAGACTCAATAAGTCAAGAATTCCCCAGAATTGCACTCAGAGGAGTGCATGATCAGTCTGATATTTGAAGACACAGGCGCACCTATGTTGAAAGCCTGGTAGTGTAATCAGTGACTTGAAGACTGTTGAGGTTAAGAATACAGTGCTCCTGTTTGATGAGGTTGACAAACTCAGAAAAAAAGCCTACAGGTTGATCTTGTAGCAGCTCTGCTTGAGGTATTAGATCCTGCTCAAAACATAACTTCACACATTATTCCATAAATGTGGTTTTTGACCTTTCACAATCTCTTCATATAGCTACTGCCAATTCCATTGCTATTATTCCACATGTCTTGGTGGACAAAATGGGATCACTCAGGTGCCAGGGTATGCATAAGAGAAGATAGATTGTTGACAGGCATTTGATTCCAGAACACTTCAACCAGCATCGGTTGATTCCTCAGCAGATTCAGATCTTTCAGTTTATTACTCTTGACATCATCACCAGGTATACTGGAGAGGAAGGGTTTCCTTCTCTGGGAAGTAAGTTTGGGGCCATTTGCCAAGCTGTTGCTTACTTGGCCCTCCACCTGAAATGCAATTTTATTTAATTTTCATGCACTGAAATATATACTTGGTCCCAGATTAATGAAATGAGCATTTGAGTCAACCAGGAGTGGCAATAGCATAAGTTTGGACCCCTTTAAGTAGAGAAATCATGATTTTGGAGGCAAGTGGAATGGATATTGAAGGTCATTTAACTTTGGTCAGCTAGGAGAGGTTAAGAAGTCGTCTTTCCATCTTACTATTAACTGACCCCACAGCAATGCAAAGAAATACTATCTGACTAAATCTTCTGGAAGTTTAGATCTTGTTAATGACATAGACATCAATCTGCTCTTCCAAGCTACACCTGTCACAAAAGATGGACCATGTGCTGGACTTATCATAGTCATGTGTCTTGCCTCACTTTTAGTGGGCAGTTGGTACATTCTGATGTAGCATTGACTGGATAAATCACATGGTGAGGTCTTGTTCTTCCAGTGGGTAGAAGTAAATAAAAAGTGTTGGGAGCATACAGAGCAGAAGTGAAGTGAATAATTTTTCCTCAAAACAATTGTAAAAACAAAGAAATCCCTGGCAACATACGACACAAAGTTTTGTCACAGCAAGCTGCCTGGATGAAGAGCAGCAACTTTTGATGGTGATTTTACTGTCAAGACCAGATCTGCTCTCTTAAAATAGCATAGTATAGGAATAAATTTAACAAAGAGTCTGAAGGATCTATACAATGAAAATTACAAAGCATTATTAAAAATAACACAAAGAAATGGGAAGATATTTCATGTTTATGTATTGTAAGAACCAACATAGTTAAAAAGTCCATATTACCCAAAGCAATACAAAAGCTTAATGGAATCCCCATAAAAATCCTAATGGCATTTTTTAAAGAAATAAAACAAAAATTCATTAGATTTGTATGGAAACAGAAAAGACTCTGTATAGCAAAAGCAGTCTTGAGAAAAAAAGAACAAAGCTATAGGTATCACACCCTGCCTTCAAGTAACACTACAAAGCAACAATAATCCAAACAGCAAGGTATTGGCAGAAAATAGACACACAAACCAATGGAACAGAATTGAGAGGCCAGAGATAAAACCACAAGTGTATGGGGAAATAATTTTGACAAAGGAGCCAAAACATTCAATGGAGAACAAAAGCCTCTTTAATAAATGGTTCTGGGGAAATTGGAAAGTACACATGCAAATGGGTGAAACTAGACTATTGTTTGTCCCCGTATACAAAATTAACTCACAATGGATCAAATACATAAATATAAGACCTAAAACCATAAATTTCATTAAAAAGAACATAGGTACTCAACTTATGAACTTTGGTCTTAGAGAGAATTTTATGAATTTGACCCCAAAGGCGAGGGAATTAAAAGCAAAATTAAATGTATAGGAATATGTCATTTTTTTTCAAACTAAAAAGCTTTTGCAGAGAAAAAGAAAACATCAACAAAAAAAGTCAACCAACCAAGTGATATAAGATGTTTGCAAACATCAGCTCAGACATGGGGTTAATATCCACAATATACAAAGAACTCATGTAACCTAACACCAAAAATCCAGTTAAAAAATGGGCAGAGGACCTAAACCAACACTTCTCCCAAGAAGACATACAAATGGCCAATAGATATATGTAAAGTTGGTCAACTTCACTCTCTATTAGGGAAATACAAATCAAAGCTACAATGAGATACTACCTTAGAATGGCTGTTATCAACAAGACAGGTAATTACACATGTTGGAGAGGCTGTGGAAGAAAAGGAACCCTCGTTCACTGCTGGTGGGAATGAAAATTGGTATAGCCACTGTGGAAAACAGTCTGGCAGGTCCTCAAAAAATCAAGAGTAGAGGTAATATATGGCCCAGTAATCTCTTACCTGGATAGCTAACCAAAAATTTTAAAAATATTTATTCACAAAAATATATGCACCCCTATGTTTATATTTGTTGCAGCATTATTCACAGTGGCCAAGACATGGAAACAACCAGTGTTTTTCTTTTTCTTTTTAGATAAGGCATATATAGCCATTGGTTTCTTCCTTTACCCTCATTTGATTTTCTATTTATCTCATAAAACATGTTTCTTCATCTCTGTTTGCCATTTTTCATTCAACCACAAATTACCTTAAAAACTACATTCCTAGCTTTCACATATATGTAAGTTGGGGGAAAGATAGGCAAATATTACTATGATAAAGAACTTGGGAAAAAGAAAAGATGATTACATACACTACAAATGGTCAGCTAATGCAAAAAGATAAACATATAGTAGTTGAAATATAACTATTTATTTGAAAGGCTGGCATGATTTCTTATATAATTTTCAGCATTTTAACCATGAGGTAGGTTGCACAGTACAAACTGGTATGATTAAGTGGCAATTATATGGTCAATTAGGGCTTTTAGATAATTCAGCAAAAGAAAAACATTCTCCTTAGGGTTTTTTCACATTTTTTTTTTATTGTTGTTCAAGTACAGTTGTTTCCATTTTCCCTCCACCACTCCCCGCTCCCCAACCATCCCAAAGTGTTTTTCAATAGATGTTTGGATAAAGAAGATATGATACATATATACAAGGGAATTCTCAGACATAAGAAAAGATGAAATACTGCCATTTGTTACAGCATGGATGGACCCTTATAATATTATGCTAAGCAAAATAAGTTTGTCAGAAAAAGCTAAAAACCATATGATTTCACTTATATGTGAGATGTAAAACTGAAAGCAACAAATAAACAAACAAGGAAAACAAACAAACAAAAAGTCATAAAGACAGAGAGTAGTATGGTGGTTACCAGAGGAAAGGAGGATGGGGTATAATAATGGATAAAGAGGGCCAAATATATAGTGACTATAATTTACTTTTTAAGAATGGTTGTATTTAACAACCATAATACTGCTCACATTTTTTCTTCTTATGTTTTAGAAACACTTTTTATTTTGAAAGAATTTTTGATTTACAAAAATGTTTCAAAGATAGTATAGAGATGTCTCATCTATTTTTACCTTTATTAACATCTTACAATAATATAAAATGGAGTATTTTTCAAAACTAAGAAACCAGTATTGGTCCATTACTATTAACATTACTCCAGGTTTCATTTGGACTTCAATAATTTTTCTGTGTCCTTTTTCTATTCTAGCATTCAGTCCAGGATATCACATTGCACTTAATAATCATACCTCTTTAGTCTCCTTTGCTCTGTGATAGTTTCTCGATTTTTCATTGTTTTTTCTTATCTTAAGAGTTTTGAAGATTACGGGTCAGTTATTTGATAGCATGTAGCTTAATTTGTATTTTTCTAATATTTTCCTCTGGCTTAAATAGGAGTTATGGGTTTGGAAGGAGAGTACCAGAGAGGTGAATTGGCCCTCTCATTATATTGTATCAGAGGTTATATAGTATAAACATGGCATCATTGGTGATGTTGCGCTTGATTGCATGCTTAAGATGGTGTCTGACAGGTCTCTTCTCATAAAGTTTTTGTCAGCTCAGCCTGGTATAACAAAATACAATCAACTGAGAGGCTTAAACAACAGACATTTATTTCTCAGAGTTCTGAAGTTTGGGTATTCAAAGATCAAAGTTCCAGAAGATTTTGCTCTTGATAAGAGCCCTCTTCCTGGCTTCTAGTGGCCACCTACTTGCTGTGTATTCTTATGAGCTCATTGTGTATGCACTGAGAGTGGTATTTCTGTTTTCCTCTTTTTATAGGGGCACTGATACTATTATACAGGTCCAACCCTCACGACCTCATTTAAATCTAAAACTTGCCAAAGGACCCACCTCTAAATACTGTCACGTTAGAAGTTAGGACTTCAATATAAAATTTTGGGAGAAAACAAACATCCAGGCCATAACAGTTTATTATATTTCCTTTTATTTAATCTTATTTTGGAAGGGAGTCACTAAATTCAGCCTATAGCCAAGGAGTGAGAATAAACTCTACCTTTTTGAGAAAGGAAGTATCTATGCATATCATTTAGAATTCTGTAGGGAAAAGTGTCTCTGTTTCCCCACCTATTTATTTTTTCATTGCTTTTATCTTGATTCTTCCCTTACTAGACTTTGGTAGATTTCACATATTGTACCTTATTACTTAGGGAGGAAAACTTGGATTTCACTGTCATGGTATGAAAAATAATGCCTATTAGTTTTCCAAGTTTTATTATAAGGCAAGATGTAAATATAAAAAAACATTTCATCAAATACAAAATAACACAAATACAGTAAGGGGTGTCATTTTTTTTTACTGGATTGAAAGCCTCTAGTTGATTGAGTACAGTTCATAAAGGAACTATTAAATAAATTATGAACCTATGAGACCTAGAGATTATTTCATCTTTATAATATGTCATTTAACAGGAACTTTATTTGTTAAAATTCATCTCTAGATATTGTCCAACTGTATACATATGATATTGTACATTTTCATGATTTCATAATAATAACCCAATATTTGCTTTTTTACATCATATATTCATTATTCATTTATTTTTTCAATTATTTATTTATATAAGTATTAACTCATGGATATTTATTTTATACTTTGGGTTGTAATCCAGTACTATAAGAATATTTATTTGGTTATTCAAATTGTTCCAGATTTGATCATTCACAGCTCTTTCAGGTTGGCTCTTATATCCCTTTGATGTTACTCATCTCTTTAGTACTTCCTTACTTTCTGGCACTACAAGATATTCTAGCCTCATTGTGATGGTAAATTCATGTATTGGGTTGGCCAAAAACTCTGTATGTTCTTTTTCTGTAAAATAAAAGCCACGTTTTTCATTTTCACCAATAATTTTATTGATTTGGATATTTTGAGTGTGTCAGCTATCTCCTGCTTGGTGTATCATTGATTGTTCTCAGTTAATGTCATGATTTGATTGCTATCAACTTCAACTGGTCTACCTGACCATCGAGCATCATCCAGAGAGAAATCTCCAGCACGAAACTTCGCAAACCACTTTTGACACATTTGATCAGTCACAGCACCTTCTCCATGCACTGCACAAATCTTTTGTGTGTATGTTTCAGTTGTGTTTTACCTTTCCTGAAATAATAAAGCATAATATGCCAAAATGTTATGTATTTTCTTCTGTCTTCAGTATTAAAATAGCTGCACAAAAATTCACCAATTTTGATTGTGTTTTAAAATGCACACTGATATAACAGCTGTCACAACACAATTTAACAAAGTTGTTTTGAATGACCTTAAGGACAACTAAATGCTACTACAGTCATCTTACAGTAAAAACCAAATGTACTTTTTGTTCAATGCAATATCAACTTAAATGGGCCACTGGGTACCAGATTTTTGGTCCCATGTTATTCTGGGTTTGTCTGTGAGGGTGTTTTTGGATGAGGTTAACATTTGAATCAGTAGACTGAGTAAAGCAAATCACCTTGAGTTGGGACAACAATCTATTTCTGCCTTCAGACTTGAACTGAAACATCAGGTTTTCCTGGGTTTCAAGCCTGCTGGCTTTCAGGCTGGAACTTACACCATTTACTCTCCTGGGTCACAGACCTTCTGGGATTAAAACTGCATCATCTGCTCTTCTGGGTCTTCAGCTTGATGACTGCAGATCTGGGGACATTTCAGCCTCAATGATTGCAAGAGTCAATTCTTTATAACAAATCTCTCTCTCATCTTTCTGTCTTTATACACACACATGCACACACTCTAATTTTAATGTTTCTCTGAAGGAACATTACTAATACACTTATCCTGTGTTTTTCTTGCCATATTCCTTGGATCCTCCATCTCTTTAAATAGTCCTGGTTCCTGTAATTAGAGAATTGCATCTAGAAGTCAAGATGTGGGCAGTGGTTATTGTTCTTCCACTATTTTATTTGCACAAAATGTATAGTATGGCTAAGATTTCTAAAATTTTGGAGCTATAAATTGTGCTACTTTTTTCAGTTTTTCAGAGCTAAAAACTATTTTTCTATAAATCAGTTAATAAACCTGTATGCTGTCAGATGTGTTCTAAGTTTATCAGGGTGACCACTTAGTAAGGTCTATAACCACTGAGTTATACACATGAAACTAATATAATATTGTAAGTTAACTGTAATTGAAAAATTAAAAAGTTATATTAAAAAGAAATTGGTTGCATTTTTATACACCAATAATGAACTATCAGAAAGGGAAACTAAGAAAACAATTCTATTTATAATTGAATTTAAAAAATAAAATACCTAGGAGTAAATTTTACCAAGGAGATAGAACACCTGTACTTATAACATTATAAAACAGTGAAGAAAAATACTGAAGAAGATACAAATAAATGGAAGCATATATTGTGCTCATGGATAGAAAGAAATAACATCATTAAACATCATTTTGGGTTTGTCTATAATACCCAAAGCAATCTATACATTCAATTTAATTCTTATCAAGATACCAATATGTTTTTTATAGAACTAGAACAAGTAATTCCAAAATTTATATGGAACCACAATAAAAACCTTGAATATCCACAAAAATCTTGAGAAAGAGGGCAGTATCATGCTATCTGTTATTAAACTATATTACAAGGTTACAGCAGTTAGAACAGCATGGAACTGGAATAAAAACAGACCATATTAATAGATCACTGGAACAGAATAGAGAGCCCAGAAATAAACCCACACCTATACAGTCAATTAATATATGACAACAGATGCAAGAACATACAATGGGGTAAGATAGCCTATTCAGTAAATGCTTTGGGGAAAACTGGACAGATACATGCAGACAAATAAAACTTGTTCAACTTCTTACACCATATATCAATACAAGAATAAAATAAAAATGGATTAAAGACTTAAATGTAAGACTCAAAATCATAAAGTTCTTAGAAGAAAGCATAGGGAATAGAATCTCTGACATTTCCCTCAGCAATATTTTTTCCTGATATATCTCCTCTGGCAAGGGAAACAAAAGAACAAATTAACAAATGGTACTACATCAAAATGAAACATTTTTTACACAACCAAGGAAACCATCAACAAAACAAAATGACAACCTACTGAATGAGGGAAGATATTTGCAAATGATACATTCTATAAGGGGTTAATATCCAAAATTTATTCAAAATAGTCACAGAGATGTAAGTTACAGCATGGGATTATATAAATAGTTTTTTATATATAATATATATTGATTATATATAATATATAGTATATAAAATATAATATATATTTATATATAATTATATATATAATCAACATATATATATAATCAATAATATCATGATAAATTAGTGAGGCCAGGTGGGTAATTGAAGCAGTGGGGGGATGACTTTATAAAGTACATGCTTTTCTAACCACTGCTGCACATCTGAAACTAATACAGAATAATATTAAATATGAGCTGTAATTGAAAAATAAAAGAGTATTAAAAATAATAAAAGACTTGTACAAATCGGCTTGGTACAAGATTGATATACAAAAATCAATTGTATTTCTATACACTAACTATGAACAGTTGAAAATGAAATAAAGACCTAAAAAATGAAAAACGTCCCATGTTCGTGCACTGTTAGAGCTAATATTGATAAAGACAGCAATTCAACACTCCCCCAAACTGATCTAAAGATGTAACACAACACAATCCATATCAGAATCCAAGCAAACGTCATGTAGAAATTGATAAACTGCACTTAAAATTCATATGGAATTGTGAAGGACCCACGATAACCAAAACAATCTTGATTTTTAAAAAGTTGGAGGATTTAAACTTCAAAACTTACTAGAAAACAATGGTGATCAAACCATTGTGGTACTTAGTAAGAATAAACATATAGCTTATTGGAGTGAAATTGAAAGATCATATATACACTTCTTTTTTTCTTCAATAAACTTTGTATTGGCCTTATGTCTTGCCGTGGGGTGCCCCACCTCTGCTGCCTTTAATGCCTCAAACCTTTGGTGTTGTTGACCTCAGACACCACTTTGCCACCCACAATCCTGCAGGTCATGGTCTTTTGGATGGTTTGTAAGGAGGGGCTCTTGTTCAGAGCATCAAGATTGAAGTCCTCCCTTTCTTCCAGTAGGCAGCAGTAGGTGGCTATCTCAGCCTCCAGCTTGACCTTGATGTTCGGCATACTTCTGGGCCTGGTGCTGCCCCTATGCCCAGGTCTGGTCCAGCTCTGACTCCAGGTGCAGCAGATCCCGCTGAGCTGTTCCATCTGCATGGCATAGCGCGTCTCCACCTCCTTCAGGCTGTTCTCCAAACTGACATTCAGATTCCTCATTGAGTCCAGGTCGATCTCCAAGGACTGGACTGTACATCTCAGCTCCGTGAGTGTCGTCTCAGCAGCGCCTATCTCAGTGGTCTGCAAGGTGAACACTGTGGTGCTCTCTTCAATCTGATAGGACCAGTACTTGTCCAGCTCCTCTGGGTTCTCCAGAGCCACCTCGTCATACTGGGCCTGGATGTGTGCCATGATTTTGCCAAGGTCTTGAGATTTGGGGGCATCCAACTCCACAGTCAACCCAGAATTGGCAATCTAGTTTTGTAGACCATTTACTTCCTCCTTGTGGTTGTTCTTCATGAAGAACAGCTCCTCCTTGAGAGCCTCGATCTCTGTCTCCAGCTGCAGCCGAGTGATATTGGTGTCATCGATGACCTTTTGGAGCCCATTGATGTCATTCTCCACAGACTGGCGCATGGCCAGCTCCATCTCATTCTTGACTCTGAAGTCATCAGCAGCAAGACGAGCATTGTCAATCTGCAGAATGATGCGGGCATTGTCCACAGAATTTGCAAAGATCTGAGTCCTCAGGTCCTTGATGGTCTTGAAATAATGGCCCCCATCTCTGACCTGGGGTCCCTTCCTCTCCAAGAATTTCTGGATTTTGATCTCCAGTCTCTGATTATCAGCCTCCAGGTTTCTCACCCTCTCCAGGTAGGAGGCCAGGCAGTCCTTCAGGCATTGCATAGTGTTCTTTTCACTCTGGATGCCCCCTATGCCCACCAGGCCCCCAGATCCTCAGCTGCCCCACACACTGGTGGAGCGGGACACCAAGATCCAGGAACCCAAACTCCCAGTGCCTACATACACTCTGGCCACACTGCTGGCTGGCCAGACCTGGTAGCTGGGCAACTGCAGGGAGCCCAGGGTCTGGTAGCTTGTGGAGAACCTGGAGTGTGTGCTGAAGCTCATGTTGTTCAGGGACGAAGGTGAGAAGCTGAGACTCAGGTTGAAACTGCCCATATATACACTTTTATATTTGCAGTTCATTGCTTTTTAAAAATATTGTTGTTTATTGAGGTAAAATTCATTGAACATAAAATTAATTATTTTAAAATGTGAAATTCAGTTACATTTAGTACATTCACAATGAGGAAGTGTACTTTTATGTAGGTCTAAAATATTGTTATCTCCTGAAAAAGAAACCCGGTGCCAAGCAAGCAGCCACTTCCTATTCTCTACCCCACCCCCAACCCCTGGCTACTAACAATGTATTTTATGTGTCTATGGATTTACCTATTATGGATATTTTATATAAATAAAAACATAAATATGACCTTTTATGTTTGGCTTCTTTCACATAGTATGTTTTTGATGTTTATCCATGTAGTAGTATATACAAATACCTCATTCCTTTTGATGTCTGAGTAATACTCCATTGTATATAAATATAAAATTGTGTTTGTTCATTTATCCTTTCATGCACATAATGGTTGTTCCCGTCTTTTGGATATTGTGAGTAGTACTGCTATGACATTTGTGTACAAATATTAGCTTGAAAACTTGACTTCAGTTCTTTTGCGTGGATATCTAGAAGCAGAATTTCTGTGTCATATGGTCAATTCATGTTTAATTTTTTAACTGCTGAACTGTTTTACATACAAGCTGCATGATTTTATATTCCCTCCAATAATGGGGGAGGGTTCCAATTTCTTCACATAAATGACACTTTTTGGGTTTTGTTTTTTAAAAATTATATTTATCCTAGTGAGTGTGATGTGGTATTTGATTGTGATTTTGGTTTGCATTTCCATAATGACTAATGATGTTGAGTATCTTGTCATGTGTTTGTTGGACATTTGTATATGTTTCTTGGATAAATGTCAATTCAAGTTTGTATAGCCATTTTTAAAATTTAATCTGTATTGTATTTTTCCATTACCCTTTAATCCGCTTATACCCCCTTCCCCCAGCAATCACCACTGTTGTCCACGTCCATGAGTCCTTTTTCCTTTTAGCTCAACCCCTCCACCACTCACCTTCCTCCCTCTCTAGCTGACATTCTGCTCTCCATCTATGAGTCTGTCCCCATTTTCCTTGTTAGTTCAGTTTGTTCATTAGATTCCACAGATGAGTGAAATCATATGGTATTTGTCTTTCTCTAACAGGCTCGTTTCACTTAGCATAATGTTCTCCAGGTCCACCCATAATGTCATAAAAGGTAAAACTTTCTTCTTTTCAATAGCCAAGTAGTATTCCATTGTGTAAATGTACCACAGCTTTTTTATCCACTCACCTACTGATAGGCACTTATGTTGCTTCCATAGCTTGGCTGTTGTATATAACACTGCAGTGAATATAAGGGTGCCTATATGCCTTCAAATCAGTGTTTTGGGTTTCTTTGGATATATACCCAGAAGTGGAATTGTTGGATCTTAAGACAGTTCTATTTTTTTGTTTTGAGGAACCTTCATCGGGGTAAGTGGCTACACCTATCTGCATTCTCACCAACAGTGCACAAATGTTTCCTTTTCTCTACATCCTCGCCAACATTTGTCATTTGTTGATTTATTGATGACAGCCATTCTGACAGATGTGAAGTGATAACTCATGGTGGTTTCAATTTACATTTCCTTGGTGATTATTGATGTTGAATAAACTTTTATATTGTCTATTGGCCATCTGTATATCTCCTTACAAGGAGTGTATATTCAGGTCCTATTTTCATCTTTTAATTGAATTTTTGTGGGGGTGGGGTTTTGGTGTGGAATAGTCCACTGGTCTTGTTTCAATGCTTCATCTATAGAGCTCTGTTACAGATGATCCTGTTTCTCCCCCCCAACTTGTTCCCTTTTTCTTAATTTCTCCTGCTTTATCTTGTTTTCTTTTTTTCTGTTGTTTTCTTTATCTTTCTCCTTTTCTATGTGCTACAGCTTTACTTTCATCTATTAGTGTTTCTTCTGCTGTTTCTTTATGCCTATTATTTACAGTGAGTAAACCTATTCACTATCTCTTGTTGTGAAGTTAAAAGATTCACTTTCTGCCTTGGCTGGTGTGGCTCAGTGGATTGAGCTCCAGCCTGTGAACCAAAGGGTTACCGGTTCGATTTCCAGCCTAGGGCACATGCCTGGGTTGTGGTCCAGGTCCCCGGTACGGGACATGTGAGAAGCAACCACACATTGATGTTTCTCTCCCTCTTTCTCCCTCTCTTCCCCTCTCTAAAAATAAATAAAATCTAAAAAAACATTGACTTTCTAACAAAGCCACAATAAATAATTGTTGCAGAAAAGAAATTTATCATATTTAGCATTTTCTGATTCCAGGATAGTAGATCTTGCTTGATTTCAAAATCATTAGTCCTTCTATTGCCAAAGCTGGGACCACTTGTTCCCACTTGGAGGCTTAGCCTGGAACCACTGACCTTAGAATGTAAGACAATAACCATCTCTCTCCTATCACTCTATTACTCACCATCAAGTTACTCATGTAGCTTGTTTGGCCCTGACATTATAATCCTCGGTATAAATGATCCTTTTATTTGTTCCTGACACTCAGTCCCCATCTTACTTGTCAATCCTGGTAATCACATTTTCCATATTGTTTTATGAGCCTGAGTCCCTACCTTGATACCCTGCCTTTTACCCTAGGCCTGCTAGGGCCAGATTTTTGTTTTGATTATGTCCTTTACTCCTGTTTCCCTGTAGTTCTCCTTTCTGAATCCAGGATTGTAGCTATATCCATGCTGGTAGTCAATTTAGACTTCTGAGTATTAGCCTCCTTGACCCATTTTATCTCTGTTCAGATGGTCTGTTGGGAGTTACCATTGTCTTATAGCAGACAACCTCATGTCCATCATTCTCAAAGTTTAGTGTGCATAGAGGTTACTTATGATACTTATGAGAATTACATATTCTTAGATTCTATGGTCTAATATTTTGTTTCATTTTGTTTGGGATAAATCACAGGGTTTCATGTTTAACAGTGAATCTGATATAAGTGCTCACCACACCAGATTTTGAGAAATATTGTAACTTACGATTACGACTTGCCAAAGAACTGTTTGCTGTGGTCTATTGTCTTATTATTGGATGCTACTTCCAAATTGAAATTGTCAGAGCTTAATTCACAAAGCTGGACCTGCCTGTATTCTGCAGCCTGTCATACTTGGGTGGTTTAACCTGTGAGGTGTGCTGAGACCTCAACAGCTGATTTTTGCAAAAGGGAATAAGCTAACAATGGCCGGGACCAGTGTGTTATGCCAGAAGTAGGCCCTATGTGTGTGGCTTAGATTTGAAACTACACTTTCTAAGGGTACACAGCAAATGAACTTGATTTGAATATGATCTGATAAGTGGTATTTAGTAGCAATAGTTTTAGGACAAAAATAATACCTGTGTTTGAGCATGAGGTAGCATACTTTGGATCTTCTGTCATTTGTGAAGGTTGAAGGAGATTTCCAGGCAACAACTCAGGGTATAAAGAGTAAGGTCTAGCTTTTGAAAAAAGAAAACAAACAATTCACGAACCAGGTGTTCAAGGTGTTCAAGGCCAAGGGCACTGCTCAAATGACAATGGGTAAGCTGAAAACAGTCAGCATCATGGACATTTGTTGGTTTGGCCTTCCCAGTATTAATTTCCATTTCCTAGTTAGTACCTTAATTTCATTATGAGGAATTACCTCTTCTCCACTGCATAAAGTCTGGTGAGTCTGTAACCACACCCCACTTCTTCCCCTAAGCAGGGGATGAACAAGTGATTGCCAACTAAACACTAACTCCCTGGAATTTGAAAACTGAAAGCAATCACAAAAATCTGAAACAAGTTTGGGTCTATTCTGCATCTGTATTCTTCTCCATTAGAGAATATAGCACATAACTTGCTTGCTACAAGAGCATTCCTATTTCTGTTGTTGCAATTCCTTAGCCCTCCAAGAGCTTCGCTGATCTTGACAAATTCTAAACCTGATTCTCCAGGCTTCCAGTAATTTCTGTTAAAATAATATATTTCTAATTAGTTTTACTTTACCTAAATTAGCCATATTTAGTTTCTGTTGCTTATAACCAAAGAACTCCACCTGATATATTCAAGAAGGCCGAAACTGAATCAGAAGGACTGGGAAATTATAATACAAGCTTGGGAGAAGAGGGCACTCTGAATGCAGAGTAGCATTTTGGACAATTTTTGTGGACCCAGGATTTAGCCTATGAACACCAGTTACAGAGCTCGGAATAAAAGAACCAGGCCTAGATTCTACCTCTCAGAGAAAATGGATTGCTAATGTATTGGACAGAGTTGAGGTTGCAATTTGAAGTTATTTTGTTTCTGTAGAAAGAAGTAAATGAAAAAGACAGAAACTGAAAGGGCTTTTCATACCCTGATGATCAGTTTTAGCTCTAAATCTAGACCCTCCTTATCATCTTCATCCAACCTGGAAACCAAGCTATTCCTGAGTGTGTACATACACACTCACACACATTTGACTCTAAGAACAAACAGCAGGATTGTGAATATCAAGATAAATATTGGTTCAGATCTTTTAATTTATCCCCTTTCATATATATAATTTAATATTTTATATTGGTGGGGATGGAAGTAAGGGTAAAGAATGAATGTTGAAAATTATGTTTATATTTATATGTTGAAAATAAAATTCACTGACATTGCTTATCATGCCATCTCATTATGGTAGGAAGAAAAGGCAGAGATAGAAATTGATGAGTCTTAAAGTATAATTTGATTGTACTTGAAGTAGAGAATTCTCACCTGGACAGATAATAACTGTTCAAGACAAAATGTTAACTGATTCGGCATTAGGAGGTATACAAACATTTTATATTTGAATCTAAAATTCATATACTACTTTTCTTTCTACTAAAACTATATGTATATAATGCATTATTTTATTTTGAGCTATTTTATTTTATAGGTATTTTACAGTAAATCTGTATATGGGTTACAAGTGTTAATGTGAGTTTTTTTCCCTCATTGAATTATAAGAATGAAAAAAGATTGTCCAGAAAATGTTTTACCTCTGGATTCATGAAGTATTAAGGCCTAGGCATTACTTATATTCTAAGTACAACTTCTAAGGATATCCCATCCACGTGTACAAAGTCACAGAGACTAAAACACAGGAAACAGGATGTAATTTTAGGGCACATCAGAACCTCAGAGATTTGATGCATAAAATGGCTTGAACTGTGCTTGTTGATCTTGGAAGAAAAGTTATAATTTGCCTTACCTTCATTTTAATTTCACTACTTTTTAAAGATTTTATTTATTTATTTTTAGAGAGAGGGGAAGGGAGGGAGAAAGAGAAGGAGAGAAACATCAATGTGTGGTTGCCTCTCACACGCCCCCTACTGGGGACCTGGTCCACAACCCAGGCATGTGCCCTGACTGGGAATCAAACCAACAACCCTTTGGTTCGCAGGACAGCGCTCAATCCACTGAGCCATACCAGCCAGGGCTAATTTCACTACTTCTGATCCAGGTAATACTCTAGTTAAACCTGGAATCAGAAAGTTTAAAAAATGTAATAATGTTCATAGCCTCATCTGTGTCTTTGTGCCATCTGTAATTTTATGGCTTTGATTCTTCAGGCTTTCAGAGATTCATGATTCATTGGATACTAGTAGCAGTTGGTTCTCTCTCTCTCTCTCTCTCTCTCTCCCCCCAAATTATGACCTAATCTCCTTTGGAAAAATGTTTCTCACTAGAAAGAGAGTAGTTTTCTGTGATTTAAAAATAAACTTTCCTGAACCAAAATAAAAGGGAAAAGGGATGGAATCTGGCATAATTTAGCATATGCATACACAATCAATCACACACTATAGGCAGCTGTACAGAATTTTTGTTCCAAATGTGTGATGTGATGAGTTTTGTCAGTCAATATTATAAAGAGTGAAAATCTACAACTTAAAATCATCTAGGCTTTGGAAGAAATTCATGAGATATTGGGTTTTGTAATTATAAAATTGAGCCAGGTTTGAAGTTATATAGTATAAGACATGACTTATTGAGGAAGAGATCAGCATACCTTAGTTAGAAATTACTATAACATCCGAATGTCTTTCTGTAAAGTCATATTCACTCAATATAGACAAAATAATATTTAGTCCTCTAAATCTGACTCTGCAGTCTCCTCTAACCTTCTACTATTTTTATTTAGTTTGTTCTGGCAGAAAATATTTTCTAAATGTTTTGGAAGAAAGTATGGAGTTCCATTAGCTTTGGTATTGTCACACAAAAATAATGCAGGGTAACTCAATGCCTTATAATTATAGGACATTTTGTGTTTTTTTAAATTATTTTATTGTTGTTCAATTATAGTTGTCTGCATTTCTCCCTCCCCCTCCCCCCCCACCCCATCCAAACCCACCTCCCTCCCTTGCTTCCACCCTCCCCCTTGGTTTTGTCCATGTGTCCTTTATAGTAAGTAGTTCCTGAAAACCCTTCTCCCTACTGTCCCCTCCCCACTCCCCTCTGGCTATTGTTACATTATTCTTAATTTCAATGTCTCTGGTTGTATTTGGTTTGCTTTTTTCTCTTGTTGATTATGTTCCAGTTAAAGGTGAGATCATATGGTATTTGTCCCTCACCACCTGGCTATTTCATTTAGCATAATGCTCTCCAGTTCCATCCATGCTGTCACAAAGGGTATAAGCTCCTTCTTTCTCTCTGCTGCATAAAATTCCATTTTGTAAATGTACCACAGTTTTTTGATCCACTCATTTGCTGATGGGCACTTAGGTTGCTTCCAACACTTGGATATTGTAAATGGTACTGATATGAACATTGGCGTGCATAGGTTCTTTTGGATTGGTGTTTCAGGGTTCTTAGGGTATAATCCCAGCAGCGGAATTGCTGGGTCAAAGGGCAGTTCCATTTTTAGTTTTCTGAGGAAATTCCATACTGTTTTCCATAGTGGCTGCCCAAGTCCACATTCCCACCAACAGTGCACTAGGGTTCCCTTTTCTCCACATCCTTTCCAAAACTTGTTTGTTGATTTGTTTATGTTGGCCATTCTGACCAGTGTGAGATGGTACCTCATTGTGGTTTTAATTTGCATCTCTCTGATGGCTAGTGATGCTGAGCATCTTTTCATATGTCTCTGGGCCCTCTCTATGTCTAATTATAGGACATTTTGATTCAGATGATATAAATTAAGTAATTTCTTCCAGGAGTTATGTTACTGTTTAAGGAAATGCAGACAGGTTGATGGCGATCTTGGTATAGTAACTGTTATATATTTATATTTTGGAAATTTGGCTATTGTTTTAGAAAAGTGCATGTGTATCATTATTTTTGTTCATAAAATAAGTGTAATTTTCTTGTCTGTATTTTCCCCATAAGAAATATGGTATTAAGAGAAAACAATCAATTTTTTAAACATTTTATTTGAGTCATTAAATATTTTACCTACAATTTTTATAACCACCTAAAATTGTTTGTTATTAACATATAATAAAAATAGAGTCTGTGCCTCCTGGGCTCAAAGGTTGACAGTAACTCTCCTGAATCAATGCCAAGCTTTTCCACTTTACACTTCCTTTTCTTTTTCTGAAATGAATAAAAACAAGTTCAGGAAGATGTAGCAGGACTTTGGGCCAATGTATGGCTTTGTCATGTAAGTGTGTGCTGTAGGCTCATATCCCACATGGATGTGTAAAATCAGTCATCAAGAAAATAGTTCATATTAGCTTCTTTTGCATGTACAGCAATTAGGAAAAAGATGGCTAAAAACCACTTCCCAAGATTAAGAAAAGAAAATTTAATACATGAATGTACCTTGGCCTTAACTAGGGTATCGAAGAAAGAAACTGACTTAATTAATAATACACTACAGGTTTAGGAAATCCAAGATGGCAGTGGAGTAAGTGGAAGTTACACTAACCTCCCCCAGGACCAAACTGGAATTACAACTAAATTATAGAAAGAGCATCCTGAATAACCAACTGAACACTAGCTGGAGAAAAGCCTTAGAACCCAGGACTGACAGAAGAAGCCACACCAACACATTGAGACTGCCACTCACACTGGGCTTTGGTGGAGGGAGGGCGGAGGGTACTAGAGCCACTTGAGGAAAGCCTGAGGTTAGTGGCTCTGGGGAGAGAGCTGAAAGGTCAGCCATCAGGATCCCTATGCTGAGTCATTCCCCATACTTCAGGAGCCATCTATCTCAGACACTACATTCTCCTACATGCAGCGTCAGCCTGAGGGAAAGCAATGTCCCAAACTTCAGGAATCCCACTTGCCCCACTGCCTGGAATCCCTCTTTCCCCACCCTGCGGAGGTTAAGCTTGGCTGCTGAGGAGTGCATTTGGAGGCACTTCCAGTGATTAAGCATAACAGCCTGCAGGCAGAGGTGTATCTCTGGGAGCTTTGAGACTTTAGCAGCTCCTCCCCCCAGGCTGTTGCTGGTAAAAGCTAGCCTTGGTGTTCAGCTTGGTTCTTTTTGCACACATCCAGACCCAGCAGAGGGAGCCAGAAGCTGTGTGTTGCTGATAACTACAAACACGTTGCCTAGGGCCAGTCACAGGAAGCATCTGACCACAGTCTTTGCAGACCTACCTAATGCATAGAAACAAACACAAAGAAGCAGCCAAAATGGGGAGACAAAGAAACAGGTCCCAAATGAAAGAACAAGAGAATCCCCCAGGAGAAGAGCTAAATAAACTGGAAGCAAGCAATTTATCAGATAAAGTTCAAAGTAATGATTATAAGGATGCTCAGCAGCATGAAAAAAAGACATAGAAACTATAAAAAAGCAGTCAGAAATAAAGAATGCAATATCAATATCTCAAATGAATAATACACTGAAAGTAATAAACAGTAGGTTAGATGAAGCAAAGGATCAAATCAGTGATTTGGAAGTTAAGTTAGAAAAAACACCCAAGCAGAGAAGCAAAAATAAAGAAAAAAGTATTAAAAAAATAAAGATAGTTTAAGGGACCTTTGGGACAACATGAAGCATAAAAACATTTGCCTCATGGGGATACCAGAAGGAGAAGAGAGATGGCCAAGGGACAGAACATTTTTGAGGGAATAATGACTTAAAACTTCCCTAACGGGGTGATGGAAAAAGACTCACAAGTCCAGGAAGCTCAGAGAGTCCCAAACAAGATGGACCCAAAGAGGCCCACACCAAGACACATCATAATTAAAATGTCAACATTTAAAGGCAAGGACAAAATCTAAAAGCCAAAAGAGAAAAGCAGTTAGTTACCTACAAGGGGGCTCTCATAAGATTGTCATCTGATTTCTCCAACAGAAACATTTCAGGCCAGAAGGGATTGGCATGAAATATTCAAGGTGATGAGAAGCAGGGACCAAGGCTACTTTACTCAGCAAGGCCATCATTTAAAATTGAATGAGAAATAAAGAGCTTCCCAGATAAGAAAAAGTTAAAGGAGCTTGTTAACACTCCTGTGTCCCACTAGGCTAATTTTGTGTCTTTTAATCTGAAACCAATCTCTTGTAGACAGCATACACATGGACCCTGTTTTTCTATTTATTCAGCCACCCTATGACTTGTAATTTGATCATTTAGTCCATTTACATTTTTTTTTAATTTTTGATTTTAGATAGGGAAAGGGAGAGAGAAAGAGAGGGAAAGAAACATCAATGTGATATATAGGGGCCAACCAAGATGGAGGCATAGGTAGAAATGCTTCAGTTCCTCACACAACCAAAAGAAGGATAACAACCAATTTAAAAATAGTAAACAACCAGAACTGCCAGAATATCAAACTGCATGGAGGTCCAACAATCAAGGAGTTAAAGAAACATTCATTCAGACCAGTAGGAGGGACAGAGATGGGCACGCAGGTGGGAAGAGAAGACCTGCAGCAAGGTGGTGGACCAAAGGACTGCAGGCAAGGAGGGGCTGGAGGAATGGGAAATTAAAGACTCAAAAACTCTAACTGTAAATACTGTGGGGGTTGCAAAGAAAGGAGAAACTACCAGTCTCACAGGAGAGTTCGTTGGAAAGTGGGGCTTGAGTGGAGTGACCGAGCAGCATTGTCCCCTCCCCCCAGACAGCACCACAACCCCCATATATAAGTTTCATAATTTAAAACTTATATATGGTTTATTAAATTGTTTACTTCTGGAATTTTTCATTAAATATTTTCACACAATTGTCCACTGGTAACTGAAACTGCATATAAGGGGGAACTGCTGTATTCCTGAATTTGTGAAACTCTAAACATCTTTGGGTTTTGTTGCCCTTGTAAAATGAGCTTGGGATTCAGTCATCCTTTCCCTTGAAATTTTTGGACTAGTTTCAGAAAAATAGTTGTTAGATCTTATTTGAATGGTTGGTAAAAGTCACCTATGGAGCCATTTGGTCCAGAACTTTAGTTTGTTGGGAGTTTTTTGATTACTGCTTCAATTTCTCTAAGTGTTATCTGTCTATTCAGATTTTCTGATTTTTCCTGATTTGGTATTGAAGGAATGTTTGTTTCTAGGAATTTATCCATTTCATCCTGGTTGTCCAATTTGATGGCATATAGATGTTCATAATATTTTCTTATAATCTTTTGTATTTCTTTGGTCTCAGATGTTACTTCTCTTTCATTTCTTATTTTATTTATTTGGGTACTCTCACCTTGTTTTTGATGAGTCTGTTTAAAGGTTTGTTAATCTTGTTTATCTTTTCAAAGAACCAACTCTTGGTTTCATTGATCATTTGTACTGTTTCTTTAGACTCTATTTCATTTATTTCGGCTCTGATATTTATTATTTCCTTCCCTCTACTCATTTTTTGGCTTTGTTTGTTTGTTGTTCTTTTTCATGTTTCTTTAAGTGTAAAGTTAGATTGTTTATTTAAGATTTTTCTTGTTCTTTAAGATAGGCCAATAATGCTCTGAATTCCACTCTCAGGACTCTTTTCAATATGCCACATAAACTTTGCATTGTTTTGTTCTCATTTTTATTTAGTCAAGGTATGTGTTGATTTTCTCCCTCAATCTTATTATTAACCAATTTGTTGTTTAGTAACATGTTATTTAATCTCCATGTCTTTGTGTGTTTTTCACTTTTTTCTTGTAATTGATTTCTAGTTTCATAACATTTTGTTCAACTAAATAGAATAGAGTCCAGAAATAAATCCATGCCTTTATAGTCAATTAATATTTGACAAAGGAGACAAGAGCATACAATACAGTAAAGACAGTCTCTTCAATTAATGTTGTTGGGAGAACTGGACTGGTACATGCAAAAAATGAAACTAGACCACCAACTTACATCATACACCAAAATAAACTCAAAATAGATAAGTGACTTAAATATGATTCATCATACCATAAAAATCCTAGGGGAAAAATAGGAAATAAAGTTTCAGATATCTCACATATCAATAGTTTTTGCTGATATATCTCCTAGGGCAAGAGAAACAAAGGAAAAAAGGAAACAAATGGGACTACATCAAATTAAAAACTTCTACACAGCAAAAGAAACCATCAACAAAGTGAAAGGGGACCACACTGTAGGATAAAACTTATTTTCCAATGATACATCTGATAAGGGGTTAATTTCCAAAATACATAAAGAACTTATAGAACTCAACATCAGGAAGACAAACAATCCAATTTAAAAAATGGGGAAAAGATCTGAATAGACACTTTACCAAGGAGGACATACAGATGTCTCATAGACATATGAAAAGATGCTCAATGTCAATAATCATCAGAGAGATGCAAATTAAAACCACAATGAGATACCACCTGACCTCTGTCAGAATGGCCATCATTAATAAATCAGCAAACAAGTGCTGGGAACCTCTTCAACAAATGGTGTTTGGAGATGTGGACAGCTACATGCAAAAAAAATGAAACTTGATCACCAACTTACACCATACACAAAAATAAATTCAAGGTGGATGAAAGACTTAAATATAAGTTGTGACACCATAAAAGTCCTAGAGGAAAACATCGGCAGGAAAATCTCAGACATTCCATGCAGCAACATCTTCATTGATATGTCCCCTAAAGCAAGGGACATAAAGGAAAGAATAAAGCAATGGGACTTCATCAAAATAAAAAGCTTCTGCATGGCTAAAGAAAACAGCATCAAAATGAAGAGAGAAGCAACAGTATGGGAAAACATATTTGCCAATGATACCTCAGACAAGGGTATCTCCAAAATATATAAAGAACTCACACAACTCCACTCCAGGAAGACAAACGACCAAATTAAAAAATGGGCAAAAGACTTGAATAGACAATTCTCTAAGAAGGACATACAGAGGGCCCAGAGACATATGAAAAAATGCTCAGCATCACTAGCCATCAGAGAGATGCAAATTAAAACCACAATGAGGTACCATCTCACACCAGTCAGAGTGGCCAACATAAACAAATCAACAAACAAATGTTGGAGAGGATACAGAGAAAAGGGAACCCTAGTACATTGTTGGTGGGAATGCAGACTGGTGAGGCCACTGTGGAAAACAGTATGGGATTTCCTCAGAAAACTAAAAATGGAACTGCCCTTTGACCCAGCAATTCCACTGCTGGGATTATACCCTCAGAGCCCTGAAACACCAATCCAAAAGAACCTGTGCACCCCAATGTTCATAGCAGCACAATTTATAATAGCCAAGTACTGGAAGCAACCTAAGTGCTCATCAGCAAATGAGTGGATCAAAAAACTGTTGTACATTTACAAAATGGAATTTTATGCAGCAGAGAGAAAGAAGGAGCTTATACCCTTTGCGACAGCATGGATGGAACTGGAGAGCATTATGCTAAGTGAAATAGCCAGGTGGTGAGGGACAAATACCATATGATCTCACCTTTAACTGGAACATAATCAACAAAAGAAAAAAGCAAACAAAATACCACCAGAGACATTGAGGGGGGGAACTGTCTAGCAGTGGCCAGGGGGGAGTGGGGTGGGGACAGTGGGAAGAGGGGATTGCAGGAACTATTATAAAGGACATATGGACAAAATCGGGGGGGATGGTGGGGGTGGGGGAGGGAGGTGGGTTCAGCTGGGGTGGGGGGAGGGAAGGGGAGAAAAGGCATACAACTGTAATTGAATAACAATAAAAAATAAATTAAAAAAAAAAAGAACATTGTAACAATAGCCAGAGGGGAGTGGGGAGGGGATAGTGGGGAGAGGGGTCTATAGGAGCTACTATAAAGGACACATGGACAAAATCAAGGGGGAGGGTAGAAGTGGGGGAGGGAGGTGGGACTGGCTGGGGTGGGGTGGAGGGAAGGGGAGAAAATGCAGACTATTGTAATTGAATAAAAATAAATTAATTAATTAAAAAAAACTGTGGTACATTTACAGAATGGAATATTACTCAGCAGAGAGAATGAAGGAGCTTATATCCTTTGCAATGGCATGGATGGAACTGGAGAGCATTTTGCTAAGTGAAATAAGCCAGGCAGTGAGGGACAAATACCATATGATCTCACCTTTAACTGGAACATAATCAACAAGAGAAAAAAGCAAACAAAATATAACCAGAGACATTGAAGTTAAGAACAATCTAACAATAGCCAGAGGGGAGGGCCAAGGGACAGTGGGGAGAGGGGTTTACAGGAACTACTGTAAAGGACACATGGACAAAATCAAGGGGGAGGGTGGAGGTGGGGGAGGGAGGTGGGACTGGCTGGGGTGGGGTGGAGGGATGGGGAGAAAATGCAGACAAGTGTAATTGAAAACAATAAGAAAAGAGGAGTCTAATAAACAAGTAAAGTAATGAACAAAATGGAACCAGAGGCATGAAATCATGGAATAGACTGACAGCTGTAAGACGGAAGGGAGAAGGTGAGAACTGAGTGAAAGAAGGAGAAGGGATTAACCAAAGAATATACATGAGGGTCTCATGGATATGGACAACAGTGTGGGGATTGACTATGGAAGTGGGGAACAGGCTGGGTGGAGGGGGTCAAAGGGGTAAAATAGGACAATTGTAATATCATAAACAATAAAACGTTAAAAAATTAATTCAGTCAGATTTTAGTCTTACATTATTACATTGTTCCATAGCAAAGCATCATAAAAATTCTGTTGTTTAGATGTGGGGAACTTCCCTTCTACCTGCACTCTCTCAAGTTTGATTGTTCAACTTTTTTAAAAAAGATTTTTGTTACTTTTAGAGAGAGGGGAAGGAAGGTATAGAAAGAGAGGGAGAGAACCATCAATGTGTGAGAGATACATTGTTTGGTTGCCTCTTACACAACCCCAACTGAGAACCTGGCCTGCATCCCAGGCATGTGCCCTGACTAGGAAATGAATTGGTGACCTTTTGGTTCTCAAACCACCATTCAATCCACTGAGCCACACCAGCCAGGGCTGATTGTTCAGCTTTTTATTTGATTCTGTGAAATACCTGTTATCCTTTCAATAAATTCTTTGCTCAAGTTAGCATGAGTTAATGTCTATCATTTGTAACCAAAGAACACAAGATGATATATAAAATAGTACTAAAGAGTGGATTGTAGACAACAGAATATGAAGATAATGACTTATTTGAAATTGGTTACCTAGTTAGGTTGGAAGACATTTGTTTATATTTCAGATCAGAGTATGCAGTGATAAAGCAATTAATTTCTTGTTTGTGGTGGCCTGAGACCAAGGACCCACTGAGGGCAAACATCTGGAGGAACTTGTCATAAAATGCTGAAAAGAACACAAGAAACAATGAGATCCCTATATAATGTGGTTACTTCTGATGGCGTGGATAATTTAACACAAGAGAATTAAGAACTGAAGTCCTGAATTTCTCAGGTCAAGGAACAGAATGAAATTCAGTGTTTTTGTGACTGGCTGAACTATAGGAATGAGATAGCTAACAATCAAATTCCAATATGGGTTGTATTAGTTGAATCAAAATGGTAGTTGAATTCATTGCCCTGCATTATTTCTTATATAGAAATTAGAGAACAACTTGGAAAAGATTGGCACACTGACAAAAAAATGGCAATATATACTTGACTTTAGAGGACTTGGAGAACTGCAGACTTTCTACACTCTGATATCTTCCTCACTATGCATACCCTGTCTGAAAAAGTGGTACCTCACTTCAACTAGCATTGGGCTGCTGAAAAGCCATGCTATTAACCTGATTGCTATTTTTTTTTCCTGCAGTGGTAAATTTTAGATTAGCATTTGTATGAAACTGGAGTATGTTATAGTTTGGGGTCCATTTGGCAAAAAGTTCATCCTGTCTTTTCATCAGCGATTATAATCAATTGTGTTCCTTTTAAATCCCTGACTTTCTGACCACACCATTAGTCACTGCTTATGAATCAGTGTATACTCTGACCTTAGGCTATCTATCCTAGGCAAAGTAGACAGGAAGATATCCTGTTTAATAATATTGAATGTAAACTATTTTTTTTTAATGTGCCCAATGTGTGTCTTTCTCTGCTTTGTTGATCTTCCCATTTCTCCTGTATGGAGCTAAGATGCCACATCTGTCCACTTTGGGCAGCTATTATTGTTAAGAGCAATTTATCTGAGAACAATCTCACTTTACAATTTATTGGTACATAGGTGCAAACCAACAGATGCATGACAGTGGGACAGAAGGTATTCCACAGAGTCCAAGACAGCTGTCAGTGCTACTTATCTGGGCCTTCTAGATGAGTGTAGGATGAGGATCCACTTGATGATGGAGTACTTTATGACTACATGGATATGATTGCACATACCAGTAATTCGTGATGGGCATATGGTTCAGGTCATATGGTTAGCTGAAGATCAACACTTAACATACATTCTTCACTAGAGTATAGTGCTAAATTAGGATCTGTTTCACATTTGTTCATTCAATATATTGAGCATTCATATTCCAGGCACTATTCTAGGTTCTGGGATGCAGCAAAAAGCAGACAGACAAGATTCCTGCTGTCCTGAGCTTATATTCCAGTAGTGAGAGGAAGACAGTATACAAGCAACCAAGTATAGAAATAAAAATTTCAGATACTGATAAGTAACATAATTTAGTGTGAGTTCTTCAGTTCAGTTGAATGTGAGTTCTGTTACCATTTTGACATCAGGATATACCAACCTAATGTACCCATACATGCTTAAACAATACTAAACACTTTCACTTTATGTAATCACTGGGCACTAACATGATCATAAAAGTAATCTGAGCACTAAAATTTTGTGGCAGATATCCAGATAATTTAGATAATTGTTAGAATATCTTTGAAATAAAAACCAAACAATGCTTAAAGCAAAATGTTTTTAAAAATTTAAGTACTCAGGGGGAGGGGATAATGGGGGAAAAGGGTGAAGGGTTTTCAGGAACAATTATAAAGGACACATGGACAATAACAAGGGGGGGGTGGAAGCAGGGGGAGGGAGGTGGGGAGGGCTAGGGTGGTGGGGAGGGGTGGGGGGAAAAGGCAGAAAACTGTGCTTGAACAACAATAAAAAAACATTTAAGTACTCAAGCATACGAGGGAATATATATATCCTGGAACACAAAGGGATCCTTGGACACATTTGCAAACCTTTGACCTAGTACAATTACATATATGTATATATATACACATATATAATTTAAATATTTTATTTGTTTTATATCTGATATTCATTTATGTGATATAATGTTTAAAATTTTTTTGTGCCTCTGATTTCTGATCTAAAAAACTGGAGTTTGGGTCGACCTCATTGATTTGTTTTCAGGAGCAAAGAGATAATTCATGTAAAAATTTAGAATAGTGTGTTAGACATTGGTGTTGTTGACTTCTTTTATCTATTATTAAAAGCATTTTGAACATCCTTGTACAAACACCTTTGTTTATATCTCTATAAGTATTACATTCTTAGAAGTGGAATCACTGACTCAAACAGTATAAAATTATAACTATTTTGATGCATATTATTATACTCTCCTCAGTAAACTTCTACTGTTTTACCCTCCCATCAAAGGTACATAAATATAATTTCTTCCCTATGTACTGTCACTAATGCAGAGTACTATCATTTATTTTTTATTGTTTATGTTATTACAGTTGTCCCCACTTTTTTCCCCTTTGTCTACTATTACCCAGCCCCAACCCCTCCCCTCCCTCGGTTGATTCCCAAAATGCTGTCTGTGTCTATGGGTCATGCACATATGTTCTTTGCCTAATTCCCTCACCTTCTTTCATTCAGCCCCCCACCCTTCTCTGGAAGCTGTCAGTCTGCTTCATGTATCTATGCTTCTGTTACTATTTTGTTCATCAGTTTATTCTGTTCATTAGATTCCACATATAAGTGAAGTCATGTGGTATTTGTCTTTCTCTGACTGGCTTATTTCACTTAGCATTACACTCTCCATGTTCATCTATGCTCTGAATTGTTTGGTAGATTGTGTTATGTTATAGCAAATGCAGAGGTAGGGAGAGTTTGTTCTCACTCTGAGAACAGAACGCCTTGTCCAAGTGGATTGGAACAAGACAGCTTTGAGGCAAAGCAAAATGTTGCCTAGGGCACCTTATACATACTTTTAATCCAGAATTTCAGGTACTTTAGTAGTAAAAATGCATTATTTCTTTGATAATTTATATTCCATTTACTTATTATTTTGTAACAAATTTCCCAAAACTTAAAATAAAAATGTATTATTATATCTCCAAATTCTGTGAATTTACAGGGATCAGCTGAGTTGTTTTCATTTGGGTTTCCTCATGTGGTTATTACAGAGGGAGTTGACTGTCCAAGAATCAGGAAGTAGAAGCCACTATCTTTTTAAATTAGTGGTTCTCAAATGGTGGTTATTTTGCCCCAACCCCAGGGGATATTAAGCTATGTCTGAAGACATTTTTAGTTGTCACAAGTGGAAGGAGGGTGCAACTGGCATCTAGTTAGTAGAGGTCAGCCTCATACAGCAAGAAATTATTCAAAATCAAATGTCCGTAATGCTGCATTTGAGAACCTTGTTTTAAAGTTTAGGCCCAAAACTGACACACTGTCAATTCTGCAACATTCTATTGGTCAAAGCAGCTGTAAAATAGAATTTTAGTCACTAGAGACTTTGAAACAAAAGGACTCTGGACAGAGTGATACCAGGTACAACTAAGGACTGAGGTAAAGTGGTTTTTGAAAACATCATGGTGAATTGATTGAAACTGTGCAAACCAATCAGTGAGATTGTAATGGTTTTACGTGTCAATTTAGAGAGTATTTTTAGATGAGCTTAACATTTAAACCCATGAACTTTAAGTAAGCAGATTGTCCCTGATACTGTAGATGAGCCTAATCCAATCAGCTGAAGGCCGGAATAGAACAAAAAGACCAGCATCCCTAAGAAAGAGGTAATTTTCTAGCTGATTGCCTTCATCTGAGCCATTGGCTTCCCTGATTCTTTAGGTTACAGGCCCTTCAGACTGTAACTGAACATCACCTCTCCTAGATATTTAGCCTGCTGATCCACACTACAGATTTAGAACTGCCTCTTTCCAGTTATGTGACTCGATTCTTTATAATGAATGCATCTGGCTGTCTATCATTTATTTATCCATTCTCTCTCTTTCTCTTTCTCTCTCTCCTTCCCTCTCTTCCTCTCCTTCTGCCTCTCCCTCTCTCATTAGTTCTGTTTCTCTGGAGAACATTGATGAATCCAGAGATCCAAGTGACTCTTTTTTCTTAGGATTTCAGATTATCTGTATTCAAGTTTATACATCCACATAGGAGTTTGCATGATTCCTCTCCAGGGAAACTCACTAGCTGAAAAGAAAAAGCTCATAGAGAATGACATTGGTACAGCCTGGTCATAAAATGGCCAGATTCCTACAAATCCTTCATCATGGTGGCATTAGATGACAAGCTCCACCCAGTCATCTTTGTTAGTGTCTAATTCTTAAATATAAGTGTTAAATGTCTTAAATCACCAGGCACGTGAAGCAAGATGCTAACATTTAAGAGAGATAGGAAAAGAAGCCAAAATGGGTATGGGTTGAGGAGGGCAGAAACTTGGAGGAAATATGGCAATCTAGGGAATAGAAAAAACTTAAAACAAACAAAACAAAAAAATCAACAAATTGTAACTAATATAAAATAATATTGAATTAAACTGTAATTGAATTTTTAATGTAAAATTGATAACTGAGGACAGAGGACAGAAAGTCTTACATCAAGAAATAACAGAATGATGTAAAGAATAAAAAGCTTAGAACAAGAAAGAGCTCATGGAAATTAAAAGTAACATAATTCAATAGACATTTTGATGAAAATATATGGATATATCCCAGAAAGAAGAAAAAGAGACAAGCAAAATAAGAAAAAAAATTTTTTTTAAATAGGGAATCACTCCTGAAGGTCTAACATTCATGTAGTAAGAATTCTGGAAACACAGAAAAAAGAAAATGGAGCATTATGGTAGTTAATCTTCAAAGATGGCTCCCCAATGAACCATGTCTTCCTGTATTCACGTCTTGTCAATTTTCCTTCCGTTGTATTTAGGCTGATCTTTCTTTTGACCAAAAAATGTGGCAGAAGTAATACATTGTTTCTTAGACTGGGTCATTAGAAGCCTTGTAAATAGTGCCTGGGTCTCTGGGAACACACATTCTGGAGGAAGCCAGCCATCACCTACCAGCCACCTTCTAAGAAGGTGGAGTACCCTGAGACCACCTTTTTTATTCTGTTAAAATAAAAAGCTTGCTAATCATGTGGAAAACCAACCAAGCTGAACAAACTGAAATGCTAGATAGTTGATTGAAGAACCCATGTTAAATATATGCTCATTTGAGCTTGCAGGTGACTTCACCCCCAGCCACTATGTGCTTATAATTGCATGGAAAACCTCAAGTGAGAACCTCCCACTTGAGTTTAATCAACCCATATATGTGACTAAATGGATTAGACACAACATTACATGAAAATTGGCACTCCTAACCACCTACAAGTGTTAGATTCTCTTAAGTCTCTGTCATACTGTCTTTCAACTACCTTGCAGCATTAACAAAAGTTGCAATCATACAGTTATGCAATTAAAAATATATGGTTTCACCCTGGCTAGTGTGGCTTAGTGGATTGAGCACCTGCCTGAGAACCAAAGGATCGCCGGTTCAATTCTCATTCAGGTCACATGCCTGGGTTGCGGGCTGGGTCCCCAGTAGGGGGAGCAGGACAGGCAACCACACATTGATGTTTCTTTCCCTCTCTTTCTCCCTCCCTTCCACTCTCAAAAAGTAAATAAATAAAATCTTTTAAAACAATAAAAGGCAATTCTTTCCATATAGATTAGGAGTTCTTACCAAGAGTTAAATAACTTTAAATATTTAATATGTGTAAACGTGTTTACTATGTATGTGTCAGGCACTTTCTTAAGCGTGTGTGTGTGTGTGTGTATATATATATATTTATATATACACATATACACACAGGGTCTGGCAGAAGTAACACCACTGAATGTGGTTGTCTAACACAAGATGGACAGCAATTTGAACATTTCATCTAAAATGTCATATGGTGTGCTTGAGTGTGATATTCTTATATAATAGAATTACATGTGAATGATTTTGTAATAAAAGATTTGGTGTAGATTACCAGCTCATAAAAAGGGCATTATTTGTGCCAGAGCCTGTATATTTCACATGTGTAAAATTTTTTTACATATAATAATCCTATGAAGCAGGTTCCTATTTTCTTATTCCCATTTATAGATGAGAAAACTAAAACACAAAGGCCAATCAGTTTAATCTACTTGTGGTAAATCCATAGTTTCCTGGATTTCGACTAGGTTATGCTATCTCTGAAATAGGCTTAATTCACAAGCCACTTCTGCCTAATAGGATTTTGTTTTGTAAAAATTATGTTACAAATTCAATAAGAAATGATGTCACTCACCAGTGTTATAATTTAGATTCTTTAATCAATAAATATTTATTGACTACCTACTATGTATCAGTTAGGTACTGGGGTAACATCTGTCAAGAAAACAGGGATCTTCCTTGCCCTCATAGATCTTATAGTGCAGCAGAGGAAACCAATATATTTTTATTTTTATTTTTTAAAAGATTTTACTTATTTATTTTAGAGAGAGGGGAATGGAGGAAGAAAGAGAAGGAGAGAGACATCAATGTGTGGTTGCCTCTCCCACACCCCTTACTAGGGTCCTTGCCCACAACCCAGGCATGTTCCCTGACTGTGAATCGAACTGGCGACAGTTTGGTTCAAAGGCCACCACTCAATGAACTGAGCCACACCAGCCAGGGGGGAAAATATCGCCCTTTTACACCACTACTGTTTTCAAAATAATCCATCTCACTTTGTGATTTATCCTTTCTCTCATCTCTAGAAAATACACACACACACACACACACACACACACACACCTTTCCTCATTATGTAATCTGAAACAAAATTTCTGCAAATATTGGGATTCACTTGAATTATTTAGTAAATTCTACCAAGTCTGGACTGCATAATACAGTTGTTATGGGGTTAAAGGCATATTGTCAAAAAACATATACTAAATAATAGTTTTGGCTCATGAGGAACATTTAATTTTTTCTAAATTTAATGCCTAACTATTTAAGAAAGAGAACCTATTTTGATCTACATTATTATGTGATACTTGTTATAAATATATAAAGATAATGTTCATGGGAAAAATAAAATTAAAATAAGTTCTTAGAAATCAATAATAAGCAGATTGAAAACTCTAGTTATAGAGACACTATGTGAGACTAAATGAGTATTACTCTATATAAAACTAGACTTTTGCCTATTTACTATTTTCCAAGTCAAGAAAGTCAACTATACTGTATTCAGGAGAAACAAATCAATCATTATTAATGATAAAGTTTAAATCCGTGTATTTTAAGATAAAAAAATAATTGTATCTATTGTATAAATATCACATTAAAACACTTTTCTGTATCCTAGAAAAGTCACTTCACACAAATTGTTTCCCTCCTGTCATTGCTATAGATTTAACTTAATTTAAATTTAGCACAGGAGGCTGTAAACTGCAGCTGATTTGGTGGGTTTTTTTCCTCTGTTCCTTATACATGGGCAGGCAAAAGTAGGTTTACAGTTGTGAGTATGCAAAATACAGTTTATTTTTGTATTATTATTCATGTATGTATTATATATTTTTCCATGCAAACAACTGTAAACCTACTTTTGCTCATTCCTTGTATGTTAACCAACTTGTTCCACAGCTGTTTTTTAAATTTGGAAAATTATTGCAATAGTATCTTGAAGAAAAATAATTATTTTAGAACCAAAACATTACTGTTAGGAGACTTTCAAAACCTGATTTTAAGGATGATGTCAAGGTGTATTTGTGTGATCTTAGTAAGTCATTGATAATACCTATTATATTACAGTTTAAGAGATTAGACTCCAGCTCCAACATGCACATGCTCTATCTCCATTTGCTCATACCATCCCAAACATGAGTTTTTGATTAAGGACTTACTTTTGATATTAATGTTCAGCATGAAAAGAATAAAACGTTAAATATTATTAGGGGGAAACATTAAGGGCAGGCTATGCTTTATGTAGCAGATGTGCCCCTGAATAATTGTGTATACTCTTTTTCTCAAGGTACAGGAACAGACTAAATCATACTTTTTGATCTAATTACAATATGATTTCAAAGATTATTCACATTAATTTTGTTATCCTGAGGCATGCCCTCCCCAGCCAAACTCATGGTTATGAGGAAAACCCTTTAAAGCCATAACAGAAAATTTTAGATTAAAGCTTCAGCACTCTATATTCAAAAAATCAATTATTGTCATGTGTCAGTATTATATATTACCAAAAATGTGCGTTGCCAATGAGAGTTAACAAAAGATGTTGCATATTACTAAAGAGACTCCAAGTTTATTTCTTGACCCTTTCTGTGGGGTTCCACAAAGATTTATTTATACCTTTGTCTTTCCACAACTTTAGTAAGGATCGCTCTGCTACAGATTTATAATTCATATCCACTTTCACTTACAGTAATGGTATGCTGCCTCTATAAATTAACATCCCCTTACTTGACTCCTCCCTTCACACCTTACTACTGCTGAGCCTTTCAGAAGAAAAATTCTCTGAAGCAAGGTTTGAGTGTAAAGGGAAAGAAAGAGCCAATTAAAACATCAAAAAATAAAGTAATCTGAGACCTGAGTAAGGAAATTTACTTTAGTATCATTGTGGGAAGGAATGATCCTTCTGTAGTATACCATGGCATAGTCATATGAACGCTTTATTATAGTGTCAAAATAATGTTGTAAGGTGACAGTAGCTTTTTTTTTATGTAAAGGGTAGAATTTCACATGAAAAGTTAAGATTACTCATTACCATGATTCTGCCCATCATGTGGAATGTGTTTTTAAAGAGGAAACCAAGATTGTTACTTTATTTTAGCCTTGACACCAAAAGAGCAGTTTCTGTGTTGGAAGTTATGACAGCACATTTTCTGTGGTTGCAGAATATGACTAGGAAGCGGGGGATCCAGGCAAGGTACTTAGAAGTTTAAGAAGTCCTTACTTGTTGGTTTTGATTGGTTCAGCATTGTATCAAGTTTTAAGAGAAAGTATGAAATGATGCAGGGCCTACCAGCCCTAGGAAAGACATAGAGTTAGAGATCTATGCTTTGAAAGCTGGATTTCTGAATTTGTGCATTCACTTCTTTAAAAATATTTTTGTAATTTATTGATTTGAGAGAAAAACATCAATTTGTTGTTCCATTTATTTATTATTTCATTGGTTGCTTCTTTTTAAATTTTTTCTTATCCTCACCCAAGGACATTTTTTCATTGCTTTTAGAGAGGAAGGGAGGAACAGTTTTTGTCTGCATCTGACACAGGAATATACCAGAGTCTTTCTGAAGAGGCTCAGAAGCAAAACACCCAGTGGCCAACTTCAGACATCAGAACAGGATCCGATAAGCTTCACAAGCAGTTTACCCAAAGGGATATCTCAGCAGACATGAAAACCTGCTAAGGCAAATTCAGCTTCATATAGCCAGCACCTGCACAACAGCTTATATGCCAAGGCCAAGGTTGAGCCTCATAGTCAGCCACCCTGAGGGTTCATCCCATACATGATAAGCCAGTAACAATCACAACTCAATTACAACAGGAGGGCCCACATAACCCATACAAGAGATATTCCTACAGCACCCAACTAAGGTGGTCATGGAGACTGCACCACTGGGTCCCACAAGTCACCTATTAAATAAGACTACCCCACAAACACTGGGAGTCACAACAGATATATCTAACACATAGACACATTTTTATACACCAATAATGAACTATCAGAAAGGAAAACTAAGAAAGTAAACCAATTCACAATTGCTTTAAAATATAAAATATCTGAGAATAAATGTAATCAAGCATGTAAAAGACCTGTACTCAAAAAATTATGGGATGCTGAAGAAAGGAACTGAAGAAGATACAAATAAGTAGAAGCATATACCATGTTCATATATAAAAGGAATTAACATCATTAAAATGTCTATACTACCCAAAGCAATTTGTAGAATCAATGCAGTTCTTATCAAGATACCAATGGTGTATTTTACAGAAATAGAACAAATGTTCCAAAAATTTATATGGAACTACAAAAGATCCCAAGTAGGCACAGTAATGTTGACAAAGAACAAGGTTGGAAGAATCACACTATATGATTATCAAACTATACTACAAGGCCACAGTGATTAAAATAGCATGGTGCTGGCATAAAAACAAGCATATAAATTAAATATAAAAGGGGGGATAATAGGTGATGGAAGGAGACTCGAGGTAGGGTGGTGAACACACAATGCAACATACAGATGATGTATATAGAATTGTACATATGAAACCTATATCATTTTATTAACCAATGTCACCCCAATTAATCCAATACAAATAAATACATAAATTTTTTAAAATCAGTTGTATTTCTATACACTAGCAATGAGAACCTCAAATTGAAATCAGGAAAACAATTCCACTTACAGCATCAGAAAGAATAAAGTACTTAGAAAGAAATTCAATCAACTTCTGGCCAAGATGGAGGCATAGGTAGATATGCTGTGTCTCCTCACACAACCAAAAGAAGGACAATAACAAATTTAAAAACAAAAAACAACCAGAACTGCCAGAAAATCAAACTGTATGGAAGCATGGCAACCAAGGAGTTAAAGAGGAAACATTCATTAAGACTGATAGGAGGGACAGAGATGGGCAGCTAGGCAGAGAGGACTCACGACAAGGTGGCAGTTGGAGGACCGGGAGAGGCAGCAGCTGGTGGAGCGGGCGGTCCCACATATGTGTGCAGATAAACCAGTAGGAATGACTGGGGAGGGAGACAGACCGTGCAACCCAGGGTTTCAATGCGGGGAAATAAAGCCTCAAAACCTCTGACTGAAAAAACCTGTGGGGATTGTGGTGGTGGGAGGAACTCCCAGCCTTACAGGAGAGTTCATTGGAGAGACCCACAGGCTCCTAGAACATACACAAACCCACCCACCCGGGAATCAGCACCAGAAGGGCCCAATTTGCTTGTGGGTAGCAGCAGAAGTGACTGAAAGCTGGCAGAGGGCTGAACAAGTGGCATTGTTCCCTCTCTGACCCCTCCCCCATGTATAGTACCACAACTCAGTGATGTGGTTGCCCCACCCTCACAAACACCTAAGGCTCCGCCCCTTACTACATAACAGGCACATGGAGACAAAAAAATATGGCCCAAACGAAAGAACAGATCAAAGCTCCAGAAAAAATACAACTAAGCGACAAAGAGATAGCCAACCTATCAGATGCACAGTTGAAATCACTGGTAATCAGGATGCTCACAGAATTGGTTGAGTATGGTCGCAAAGTGTAGGAAAAAGTGAAGGCTATGAAAAGTGAAAAAAAGGAAAATGTACAGAGAGCCAACAAGTGATGGGAAGGAAATGGACTCAAATCAATGGTTTGGACCAGAACGAAGAAATAAACATTCAATCAGAAAAGAATGAAGAAACAAGAATTGAAAAAAATGAGGAGAGGCTTAGGAACCTCCAGGACAACCTCAAATGTTCTAACATCTGAAACATAGGGGTGCCAGGAGGAGAAGAGGAAGAACAAGACATGGAAAACTTACTTGAAAAAATGATGAAGGAGAACTTCCTCTATCTGGCACAGGAAATAGACTTCCAGGAAGTCCAGGAAGCTCAGAGAGTCCCAAAGAAGTTGAACCCAAGGAAGCACACACCAAGGCTACATCATAATTACATTACCGAAGATTAAAGATAAGGAGAGAATCTTAAAAGTAGCAAGAGAAAAGGAGACAGGTACCTACAAAGGAGTTCCCATAAGACTATCAGCTGATTTCTCAAAAGAAACCTTACAGGCAAGAAGGGGCTGGAAAGAAGTATTCCAAGTCATGAAAGGCAAGGACCTACATCCAAGATCACTCTATCCAGCACAGCTATCATTTAGAATGGAAGGGCAGATGAAATGCTTCTCACATAAGGTCAAGTTAAAGAAGTTCATCATCACCAAGCCCTTATATGAAATGTTAAAGGAACTTATCTAAGAAAAAGGAGAACATAATAATATGACCTGTAAAATGACAACAAACTCACAACTATCAACAACCGATCCTAAAAAAATGAACTAAGCAAACAACTAGAACAGGAACAGAATCACATAAATGGAGATGATGTGGAGGGTTATCAGCAGGGAAGGGAAACGGGGGAATGGGGGAAAGGGTACAGGGAATAAGAAGCATAAATGGTAGGTAGAAAATAGACAGGGGGAGGTTAAGAATAGTATAGGAAATGTAGAAGCCAAAGAACTTACATGTACAACCCATGGACATGAACTATGGTGGGGGAATGTGGGTGGGAGGGAGTATGCAGGGCAGAGGGGGATAAAAGGGGAAAATGGTACAAGTGTAATAGCATAAACAATAAAATATATTTTAAAAAAGAAAGAAATTCAATCAGGAAAGTATAAAAAGCTTCTGCACAGCTAAAGAAAACATCAGTAAAATGAAAAGGGACCCAACCATATGGGAAAACATATTTGCAAATAATACTTCAGACAAGGGTTTGATCTCCAAAATACATAAATAACACACAACTCTACTCCAAGAACACAAACAACCCAATTAAGAAATGGGCAAAGGACCTGAACAGACACTTCTCCAAGGAGGACAGACAGAGGACCCAGAGATATATGAAAGGATGCTTAGCATCACTAGCCATCAGAGAGATGCAAATTAAAACCACAATGAGGTACGACTTCACATTGGTCAGAATGGCCACCATAACCAAATCAACAAACAACAAGTGCTGGTGAGGTTGTGGAGAAAAGGGAACCCTAGTACACTGTTGGTGGGAATGCAGACTGGTGCAGCCACTGTGGAAAACAGTATGGAATTTCCTCAGAAAACTAGAAACGGAACTGTGTTTTGATCCAGCAATTCCACTGCTGGGATTATACCCTAAGAATCCTGAAATACTAATTCAAGTGAACCTATGCACCCCAATATTCATAGCAGCACAATTTACAATAGCCAAGTGTTGGAAGCAGCCTAAATGCCCGTCTGTAAATGAGTGGATCAAAAAACTGTGGTACATTTACACAATGGAATACTACGCAGCAGAAAGAAAGAAGGAGCTCCTACCCTTAGCAACAGCATGGATAGGTCTGAGAAACATTATGCTAAGTGAAATAAGCCAGGCAGTGAAAGACAAATACCATATGATCTCACCTATAAGCTGAACCTGATCAACAAAACAAACAAGCAAGCAAAATAGAACCAGAGTCATTGAAATAAAGAACAGATAGTAACCAGAGGGGAGGGGGGAGGGAGATAATGGGGTAAGGAAGGGAAATGGTTGTCAAGGAACTTGTATAAAGGACCCATGGACAAGCCAAAGGGGGATAGGTTTGAGGGTGGGAGGTGGGGGTGGGTGGGGTGGGGAGTGAGGATGGGGTAAAATGGAGACAACTGTACTTGAAAAACAATAAACAAAAAAGAAAGTATAAGACTTGCATACTAAGAACTATAAGATACTCCTAAAAGAAAGTAAAGAAAACCTAAATAAATGGAAATCTATCCCATGATTATGCATTGGAAGAAAATTTTGCTAATATGGCAATGTGCCCCAAATTTATCTGCATATTTCTTGTGGCCCCTATCAAAATTCCAACTGCAATTCTTTATTTGTAGAAATAAACAAGCTGATTCTAAGGCTCATATAAAAATGTAATGGACCCTGAGCAATCAATGACAAAGTTGGAGAACATATACTTTAATGTTAAGACTAACTACAATGTGCCCTCACTGTTGTGGCTCAGTGGATTGAGTGCTGGCCTGTGAAACAAAGGGTCCCCGATTTGATTCCCAGTCGGGGCACACGTCTGGGTTGCGGGCCAGGTCCCCAGTAGGGGGCACATGAGAGGCAGACACATTGATATTTCTCCCCCTCTCCCTCCCTTCCCCTGTCTAAAATAAATAAATAAAATCTTTTTAAAAAGACTAACTACAATGCTACAGGAATCTAAAGTGTGGTACTGACATAGAAATATGTATATAGATCAACAGTATAGAATTAACTGTCTAGAAATTAATCCATACATCTGTGGTCCATTGATTTTTGGAGTGCCAAGACTATCCAATGAGGAAATAATCTTTTCAAGACATGGTACTTGGAGAAATGGATAGCCATATGCAAATGAATGAAGTTGTTCCCTTACTTAACATCATATACAGTATTTATCAAAAGACATATAAAAGACCTAAAAGATAAAACTATAAGTGACACTCTTTTTTATGGGTGAACATCTTTTTACCCTGGGGATTGGTACCAGATTTTTTGACATGCCACCAAAAACACAAGCAACATACAAAAGAGTAGATAAATTGGACTTAAAATTAAAACTTCTGTGCATCAAAGAACACAATCAAGAATGTGAAGAGCCCAAGCTGGTGTGGCTCAGTGGATTGAGCACTGGCCTGTGAACTGAAGGGTCACCAGTTCAATTCCCAGTCAGGGCCCATGCCTGGGTTTTAGGCCACGTCCCCAGTAGTGGGCGCATGAGAGGCAACCACACATTGATGTTTCTTTCCTCTTTCTCCCTCCCTCCCTCCCCCTCTCTAAAAATAAATAAAGTATACTTTTAAAAGGGTGAAAAGACAACCTATAAATTGGGGGAAAATTTGTAAATCATTATATTTGGTAAGAGACATATCCAAAATGCATGTCTTACAACTTAATACTAAAGCCCAAGTAAAAAATGGGCAAAGGCTTTGTTAGAATGTTCTCCAAAAAAGATATACAAATGAACAATAAGCACAAGAGAAGATGCTTAATTTCATCAGGAAAATGCTAATCGAAATCACGATGATTTTGATCACCCCTAATTCCCCCACTAGGATGGTTATAATGCAGAGAGAGACAATAACAAGTGTTGACAAATTGTGGGAAAATTAGAACCCTCATACATTGCTGGTGAGAATATAAAATGCTGAAGCCACTTTGGATAATAGTCTGGGATTCCTCAAAAAGTTAAACACAGGATTACTATATGAGCCAGTGGTCCACTCCTGCATACATACACAGGAGAAATGAAAACACATATGCCCACAAAAACTTGCACATGAATACTCATAGAAGTATTATTCATAATTGACAAAACATAGAAACAACCAAAATGTCCATCAACTAACAGTGTAGTATTTTGGTGCAATATAATATTAGCCATAAAAAGAAATGAAGTAATAATATGTGCTACAATGGGAATGAAAACATTATGCCCAGTGAAAGACGTCAGGCAAAAATGGCACATGTTTCAAGATTCCATTTATAGGTAGTATCCAAAATAGGCAAATCCATAGAGACAGAAATAAATTAGTGGTTGCCAAGGACCAGTGGATGTGGAGTTGTCTGGAATTAGTGGTGATGGTTGTACAATACTGTGAATATACTTAAAACCACTGATTTGTACACTTTGAAATAATGAAAATAATGAATTTTGTTGTTAATTTTATCTAAGTGCAAACAAAACTTTAGATGATTTCATGAACATCACAATAGAAAGATATCAAGCATCATAATATCTTATTAACTATATTTTGGACATATAACAAACTACAATCATCTTTGCACAGAATTTTTATTAAGATAAGCAGTAAAATTTTGTGGATACATATATAATGAGAACTGCCCTTCTGTAATGAACAAGTCACAGTTGAAAAAGATAATTCTAACTCCTTGGCATTACATGAAAATATTTCACCTTTATAAAAGCAACCTAGAGAACCACACACAATTTTTCCTTTTCAGATCTCTGCACATAATGAAATTATCACATACAGGAGTAAAATTAAGGTTCAAAGATTGAACACATAACTTACACAAAAGGAAATTTACTGACAAAGCTGAAAGTGTGTTTTTTTCTAAATATTCCACTATTATAATCACAAAACTTACAAAGGCTTCATGTTAGGAAATGGCTAATGATCAGTGTGAAGGTATAATGAAATTTAGTTAATGCTAAAGAAAAACTGCTTATAAAACATTTGATAAAAATATTTACCTCTATTAACATTACAACATGTAGGCACATATTACCAAATTATGAAACTACGTAGGGCAGCTTTAAATAATACTCTGAGGGTCTTCTTTCTCTCCATCTTCTTTTTTGACCTCTTCTTTTCCAACTTCAGCCTTATTTTCATTTTCCTTTCCATGCCTTCCATCTTTTCCATCTCCTTTTCCACCTTCCTCCTCTTTTCCTTCTTCCTCTTTTCCATCTTTGTCATCTTTTCCAACTTCTCCTTTCTCTTTTCCATCTATCTCATTTCCATCTTCATCATCTTTTTTGTCTTCATCCTTTGTATTGTCATCCTCTCCATCTTCATCCTCTTTTCCATCTTCATCATCTTTTTCATCTTCATCATCTTTTCCATCACCTTCCTCTTTTCTGTCTTCTCCTTGTTTTTCATCTTCTCCTTTATCTTTTTCATCCCCAGATTCTTTGCCATCTTTTCCTTTCCCCTTTTCATCTTCACCTTCTTTTTCATCTCCTTTCCCTTCTCCATCTTCACCCTCTTTTTGGTCTTCTTCCTCTTTTCCATCTCCTTCTTTCTTCTTTCCATCTTCATCCTCTTTTTCACCTTTTCCCTCATTTCCATCTTTGTCTTCTTTTCCATCTTCTCCTTTCTGTTCTTCTCCATCTCCTTTCTGATCTTCTTTTTCATTTTTCTTTTCTTCCGATGCCACTGCTTGTCCCTTTTCTCCTCCTTCTTCTTCAACATCAATTTTTTCTTCTTTCATTTCCTCAAATTCTGTTTTAAGAGCAGGAGCCTATATGTAGAGGGGAAAAATCACAATTGTATTTTTAAATTCAGAACCCCCCTAAATATTTAGAGAAGATTATATATATTTTATGAAAATAATAACATATCATTTACAAAAAAGTAACTTTTTGTGGAAAAGGCCTCCTAAATACCACATCACAAGGAAAACATTCTAAGAAATAGGATTAATTAAAATACCTCCACACAAACAGACATTTGCACAATAACTTCAGGGAAACTTAATTCATGTAAGTAATCTTTATAAAAATATGAAAAAAGAGTAAGTACAGAAAAAAATGACATATTCTATATCAGCAATTCTCAATGAGTAGCATACATATAAAAAAACTGCCTTCCTTGAAGAAATATTATGTTTTGTTTTTATAATGGTAAGATTTAAGTTTTTTGTAAAAAGTTACTTGAAATGTTTTTACCATATATCATAGGATCACTTAGAAAAAGATTTTCCCTACATGCACAGGTTTAGTTTGTAGATTTGACACTTTATCCCATTTTCAGTGTTTTACTATAAAACCTAAAAGTGTGGTATGCATTACATATGCAAAGCAAGACCTATTGGAAACATTTACATAATGTTTTGTTCTGCAATCTGCAGGGGAGGCAAATAATCATGATCTGGGAAAAGGATTTACAAATAACTCATGTCCTGACAAAAGGAATAGATAATTAGTCTATATTTAATAAGAAAGTCATTATATTACTAAATCATTATCACTGGCATTGTTCTATTAATAGCAATACTAAGCCACTGCTCCCAATACCCACACATGTAAATCTCCTATTTAAATTAATTTTCATTTTTAAATTTTCCCTTTAGATACCATTATATTATATGTCATAGATTGAATGTTTGTGTCCTCCCCAATTAATATGATGAAACCTAATCCCCCATGTGGTAGTGTTTGGAGGTAGGTCTTTTGGGAGGTGTTTAGGTTATGAGTTAGCTGTCATGAATGGAATTAGTGTCTACAAAGGACAGAGCTCTCTGGCCCTTCTATCATGTCAGGATGCAGAGGACTGCCATCTATAAATCAGGAAGCAGGTCCTCACCAGACACCAAACATACTGTAGCCTTCATCTTGAACTTCCAAGCCTCTAGACTGAGAAATAAATTTCTGTTGTTTGTAAACCACCCAATGTGTGGTATTTTGTTATAGCAGCCTGAAAATATTAAGACATTATAGAACCACTACTAAATTAATGTGTCTCAACTTTTAAACTACAAGGAAAGTAAGATTTCATCCAGTTGCACCAATTGTTAACTTTCAAATGGACAAATCTGTTAATATTGTAAATACCTCCATAATTTTGGCTCCTCCATTTTCAGCGTTTTCGTTGCTGTGTTGTTTAACAACTTCTTCTTGCTTGGTTTCAGCTATGTTTTGGGGACTTGTAGTTGCAGTTTCCATCATATCATCTTTTTTCACTTTCTGTCCAGCAACACAAAATAATAAAAATAAACAGACAATTTAACTGGTGTATTTATTAAATTCCCCAAGATATTTTACCAGATGTTGTAATAATCTATGAAAAAGCTTTAAACTACCTGTAAAAACTTTATATCAACAGAATTATCACTAGAGACCTTCACTTTCATTGTAAACTGATATAGTATTAAAAGAGAGGGGTTTGAGGGTGCTGGGTGAAAAAGGTGAAGGGATTAAGAAGTACAAAATGACAGTTACAAAACATTAATGGAATATAAAGTACAGCATAGAGAATATAGTCAATAATATTGTAATAACTATGTATGCTGCAGTGGGGGGTACTAGACTTAAGTTCATAAATTATATAAATGTCTTTAACTACTATGCTGTATACCTGAAACTAATATAATATTGTATTTCAACTATAATTGAAAAACTAAGATTAAATTAAAAATAAATAAATCTCTCCATATATATTAAAAATGAATAATATCCTGATACAAATCAAACAAATTTTCTTTTAGATGAGCAACAAGTTAGAATGCTGAGCAGTGGCCACTCAGCCAACTGCCAGCATTAGGTTAGACTGATAAATTAACTGCCTTTGACTAGAGGGGCTAGTTTATTATCTCTGTCATGTCTAATAATTAGCAACAGGGTTTTGCTGATTACAAATCCTTCATTTGTAATAATTAAGAGAAATACTAGAGAGATTATCAATTTACATATATTTCAAAAGAGATCACTTGGGGGCATAGTTGATTAAATCTATGTGTCTACAAGTTTTAGAATGACTTGAATCATGATTGTTTTTATCAAGAAAGCTTTTTGCCTAAGTACATATGTAGTAGAAAGAGCACTGGGTTAAGGGGCCAGAAAATCTGTGAAATTTGCATCTGCTACTTACTTATGTGATCTTGAGCAAAAGCATAAATCCCTTTGAGCTTATTCATTCATATATAAAATAAAGTAATGCCATCTATGTCATAGGGATGTTATAAGGATCAAATGATAAAATATATGTGAAACTGCTTTAGAAACTGTTAAATGCAATATAGACAGGTAGTATTTTATTATTTTTTAAAAGATTTTATTTATTTATTTTTAGACAGAGGAGAAAGGAGGAAAGAAGGAGAGAAACATCACTGTGTCATTGCCTTTCATGTGCCCTCCACTGGGGACCTGGCCAGCAAGCATGTGCCCTGATTGGGAATCAAACTGTCTACCCTTTGGTTCCCAGTCCAGTGCTCAATCCACTGAGACGCATCAGCCAGGGCTAGATATGTATGTAGTATTTTGAACTCAATGATTATATACTGTCCATTTTATTCTAGCAATATCTTCTATTTTTAAAGGAAACAAAGTGTTTACTATTTTTATAATCTATAAATTGAGTACCTAATTTTATACATTAGTGACCTTGAAATGTGAAATAGAGAAAAAAATAAACTTTCTCTTCTATTTTTACTTACTCTTATTATTAAGACTTCACTTACCCTAGTTTTACCAGTATCTTTTAATCAAGAATTTCAAAGCATTTTACAAATAAGACTGTAATGCACTTTCTTCAACCACAGAACAATGGGATTACATGACTCTAATATTCTCATAGCTTTAAACTTTTATGATTTTAATAATTCAATCAATCCTGAAAACATAAATCATACCTCAATCAAGCACTTAAAATGAAATTGAATTATATTCACACATTTGCAGATAGATAAATAAAAAGTATAAAAATGAACTTAATATCAAGGTTCTTTCTATTTCCAATGTCTTTAGCCACATCAGAACATAGAAGCTGATATGAAATCAATTGAGTCCATTTAAAAATAATATATGTGAAAGCACTTTGCAAATTGTAAAGTATCAAATATGTTAGTTATTACAATTATTAAAAGTATTTCTTTGGTTACTACAGTTTACACCTTTTGTTTTTTTAGGAATATGGGTATTGTGAATATATGATGTCAAAGGCATGTACATCTTACAGATCTATCCAATTAAAACTTTGTTTTGTCTCTTCCTAATGAAAAGGCCAAAATACAGTGGACAATCACAGAACATGAATAAATATTCCCTTACTCAAAGAGATTACATGTACCAAATGGTATAATGTAATATATTACTAAGTGAACAGAAAATTTAAAAAATGATCAACTGTATGCTTTTCCAAAAAAATATTTTTGAATAAAAGCGATTTTTTCTCAACATTGCATGTTGAATATTTACTCTTGGAGTTGATCTTTTGGGCTTCAACTCTGGTATAATGGGCACAGGCATCTGCATTAAAAAACAAAACAAAAAATGAATAAACAAACAAACAGAAAAACATGAATCAAGTTGGGGGGGGAAGGAAGAAGTCAGAATTAAAGATCACTAACAACAATCAACCTCTTAATTAAAATAGATGGGTAGGTATAGTTCAAGCTGAACACCAGGAAAACATTTCTTTCATGTGAGAGTTTTTCCTTACAAACAAATCTTGTAAATATAGTATTGTCCAGGATTACCTGAATTTTAAAATCATATTGTACAATACCTAGGCAGATTTTTGAAAAGACTACTTACAGCAGACAGTCTGGCTGATCTTCTCCTTGGCTAAGTGTGGAAAAAAAATATATCAGTTCAGAGATTTATGGATACACGATATTAGAATTGTTTATATTTCAGTGAAATACTTAGTGTAACACTACATAAATATTTTCACTACAGAAGCAATTACAAACTTGATTATAAAGTTTGTACATACTAGAAAAGTATGTTATGAACATACTTGATCATACTAGAAAAGTTTTTATTTCTCCCTCCTCTAGACTCTTCATATAACTAAGAAAAAAATCCAAAATTAAACTTCAATTGCTAGACTAAATGAACAAAATCACTAGTAACAAGGAACATATTTAGAAATGACAATATAGCCCCTTCTTGTAAACTGACAAAGCAATTCTTTTGCTTAAAAGGAAGAAGCTCCCTCCAGATCTTAACAAGAACAATAAGGTCCTAAATTCCAAGAAGTTTGGAGTTTTCAATACATACTATATTTTTGAGAGAGCTCACTGACATATACATTGGTACTCAAGTGATGAAATATACTAACCAGCATCTATATTTTAGCTGCTTTTATGAGCTTCAAGTTTTAAAAAGGAGTGTATTTTTGGACAGATTCTAAAACTAAAGAAACTCACCTCCTGCTTCATATCACCTTGACCTGCAGCCTATAAAGAGGAGAAAACCATACAGAAATAAGGTCATCGATATAAACATATAGATGACAAAATAATGCCTATGGATTACAGTTGCAACATAACCGTGTAGGACTTTTTCCCAGATTCCCGTTCAAGTAGCTGCGCGTTATTTCCTAGCAGCATGCTACATACCACTACTACTGTGCAAATGTGCACCAAGATGCAAATGTATTCACAAGACATTAAGTTTACACAAATGATAATCGATTTCATCCTTTTGTGTACATTGCATCTCCTAAAAAAAACAAACCTTTTAAATTTTAAAATCCACCTGTTGTTGCTAGTGCTAAAGCCCCAAAGAAAACTGTGGGGGCGGGCAGAATGAAGGCGGGGCTTCATGCCATTTCCCTGTCTTGCCTTATGTTTGAGATGCAATTGTATTTATCTGAACCTCTCTAATTACTCTGGACTATTCTACCCTCCAAGTTCTTAACACAGGAACTACAACCCCCACAATGCTCTGAAGGGGGGGATCTCTTTGTTACAACGTCAATGCGTTATTCTGAGGAGCCAGCCGCATTTTTAAAACTTCCCGCCACTACCTGCTACAAGGTTGCTGTCAGCTCTGCAAAATAGCAAGACACATTGCACAAGCCTAGAAAAGTGCAACGGCGGGAATCTCAGAAAGGGGGATGGTGATTAGAAACCATTGCTTCCCGTGTCTGAGCAGCGCTCTAGCCTGGGAATTATGAAACCATTGCAGGATTCATAGCACAGCCCCAGAGCCCCGGGGAATTTCAATCTTATTCCTATGCTATAGAAATAGGGAAGGTGGACAGATAAATGAGAATCATATCAAAACAATCATAATGCCTTACATTAGCAGTGTTTTACAATTTTATCAAGCATGAAACTGCGTTCGACTTCACTTCTAAGGGACCCTTCCTCCCAAAACAAACACCGAGCGTGAATTTATTTCCTGTCCAAGAGGGGAGCCACGAATTTAGAAGTGAGGGTTTTCAGGAGACCTGTAGCCCTTGAGGAGCTCAGATCAATTCTGCATGTCGCTATGCCAAAACGAACAATACTTTTTGTAGTTTAGTTCTTGTTTCTTTCCACCTTTAGGCAGAGAGCTTGGAGAGCCCCAGCGCTCTCAGCCCTAAAGTTGTTAATTACAGCGGTGAATCTCTCCCTTCTCTAGGACAGTTTGAAGTCTGCGCCGCCTAATGGCACAGGATTACCATTGCATAGCCATCTGGCATGACAAGAAGTGGAGGAGGGAAGGGGAAAAAAGGAAAAAGAAAACGGGAAGAACAAAGGCAAATATGGGAGAAAGCCACGGCTTTCGTACTCCCAAACGGGACGGTTCCCGGAGAAAAGCCGGAGGCTGAGGAGGAAACTGGTGCCTGGAAGTGCGGTTGGGAGAAGTGTTCTCCAATAGGGTAAGCGGAGGAAGGGGGGTGGGGTAGGAAGCGACAGCACAGCGCTATGGCTGTTTGTAATTCAGCATGGAGACACCTCATAAGCGATTCTTTGCCTTAAACAAAACAAGTCAAAAGTGAACTACTAGTTGCATGCGAGACCATCCTAAACCTTACACTGACCGTTCTTTGCCCTTCCCTCCCCTTCCATTCCGCACATCACAAAATCGAACTAGAAGTCAAAATGCTTTTAAAAAAATCTCTGCCGGTTAGGAAATATATATTTCAGTAGTCAATCCCCCTTATATCTTTCCATTTCACTTACCTTTCTTTTGGGCATTGTTGCAGCTCTCCACAGAAGATTTTACCAGTGAGCAGAAGAAAAGCTGAGAGCAGTCTGCTCCTCCGCTCCGAGAGCAACTGAGTTTTCAATGAACTAATTGCAGCACGACCTGTACTCGCCTCCCCCCTCCCCAAAAAAAATCTCTCGTTATTGGCAACATTAAACACACCAAGACGCAACCGAACTACGTGAGTGGTTAGCTGGAGTGGGAGCCAGATTGGAGTGACAGGCTATCAAGCCAATAAGGGGAGGTGACCAGCCTAGGGGGCGTGGTGCACGGACTTGCCTGAAGCCCTCTTCGCTCCCAGCTCCGACCGCTGTTGGGGTATAGGAGCACGCGGACTTAGAAAACGCAAAGTGTTCAAGCATTAAACCGGCCAGAAAGCCCGACTTGTCTTGATCATTTTCCCCCACTTATGTTGTAATGACAGACGAAAACCACCGCAGTTGCTTTCTCCACAGCCTCCGAAACGTCCACTTTTACTTCTTCCCGGGGCAGGGCAGGCAGGGGAGTGCCTTTGAGACCTGATTGCGTGTAGGCTCGTCTTTCCATTCTAACTCTGTCAGGAAGATGGAGACGAACTAAGTGCAGAGCGCTCATTCAGAAAGTAGAAAAGAATGAAGATGTTTTCTGATTTTGGGTACTTTCCGCCAAAGCAGAACTGTGGCCCTGGCACAAGGAAGTTGCCAAAATTGCCTGTCCCCTGCAAGTAGAGAGTAGCATCAAAACTGGGAGCTGGAAGAGCTGGAGGTGCCCGAAGGTAGGGACACCCGATAAATAACCCTTATCCCACTTGGTGGGAGTCCACCAAGAATTCAGTGGGACCCCGCATGAGGTTTGTACTAACAGAGGCTGTCCAGAGGGAAAGTGCTGGTACAATGGATTTTAAATCTAAAGGGAGGTCCACATACGAAAGTGTTTAGAACTGAAGTCTGGACTAGGATAAAGTGGTTAAGGGACTCACCTCTGGAGCAAAATTTAAGGATGTGCCCAAAACTCAAGAGATTACAGTTAAGCAATTGAGGTGAGCTATGTTAAGTGTAAGGTAGAATCCTGTCATTTAAAAATTTGATATTTTGTTAGCCATGGACTTTTACATTAATTTACATCTTTACAATAGTGTATTAAATAGGTATCTTCATTACTGAGTTTTGGGGCACCCCTTACATTTTGTGCCTAAGGAGAGTGCTTCCCTAGCCTCGCCCAAGTCCTAGCCATTTTAAGTGGTTTTCTACACTAAAAGAGAGGCTTCGATTTGCTTTCCAAAGTTATTACCTGAGACCTGTGGATTGTTGGAGTGGGGATGGGCATTGGCAAATAAGGTATTGAGTATAATTACGGGTAAACATAGGGTCCAAATCCCTGAAGCCCTTTCTTACAGTACCTCGTTTTGGCTGTTGTAACAGCTAATTGGACTTAAAGGTGCTCCAACAACAGCCCAAATCCCTGTTTTGGAAAACATATCCAAAAAGAAAAGAAAAGAAAATTCACCAAATTAACCTTTTGAACAGTTGCGTAATGAGAGAATTCCATTTGTATTCATGTGGATTTAAAAAATTGGAATGGTGAGTTAAAAAAATAAATATTCAAACCATCCCTTCAAATTAAAATACAGCCCAACAGAAAAACCCATCATTTTTATTTTTATCCATTCTTCCCCAGCATCTATAGTGGGGAATTAAACAGATTACATAGTATAAGACTGACTGCAGCTCAATTCCCTTCCTCCATTCCCTTCCTCCAACCTCATATTGCATTCTAAGTCAAGTAGGTAAATCAGAAAGATTTAAATTGCATCTTTTGCCCATCATTATTATGAACATCCCCAGATGCCCTAGACGCCTCTTTTTACCCTTAATGTGAAAGCATTATTGGGTGACACTAGATATGTTTCAATCATTTTATTTTCGAGGAGTTAGAAGCTAAGCATAAAAATTGGGTTCAATATAAGTATTGCCTCATAAGGATAAAGAGAAACATGAAGGGAATAAAAAATCTATCATCACCAGAACACATTCATTCAACAAATATATGTATTTAGCATTATTTTGTGAGTTGGATTTTGTTTTTGTAGACTAGCCAAAGAAAATGCAAAACCCTGTGGCATGAAAAATTGCATTGCGTGGTTTCTGGCTTTAAGGATTTTTTTCATAAGTTTGCAGGATAGAGCAAACAGATGCATACATATTTATAAATCAAGGTTGCTGGTTGCTTGTATCATGTAAGTTGTGCAATCTACATTCAATTTGCTCTGAATTGTTCAGTAGATTGTTATATTTTAGCAAATGCAGAGGTAAGGAGAGTTTGTTCTTACTCTGAGAACAGAACGCCTTGTCCAAGTGGATTGAAACAAATGATTATGAGGAGCCCTGGGAGGAGAGACCGTTGGGAGGCATAGCAAATGTTGCAGGTCAGTGAGCTCTAAAATTCCTAGTAAGTTTGCAAGCAATTTTCTTTCTTGATCAGTTTCTCTTCCGTGCAGTCTAACCTGTTGCAATTATGAGTTGTGTCTTATCAGAATGCAAAAATAGACATAAATGCAAAAGAAAAGTTTGGGTGTGGAATATTTCTTTAATTCCTGTGCTGCACCCTCCATGTTTTTCTTTTCAACCATTAACCAGAGGGGTCTTCTGTACAAACCAATCTGCCCTAGGCTCTTTGCCTTTGTTATGTTGTTACTACTGACTGCAGTCTCCTTCTCTTCCATCCTCACCTATCAAATGTCTACCAAACTGTTCAGGCCCCAGTTAAATATCACCTCTTTGAAAAAAGCCTTCTCCAATCATTTCAGCCTAAAAGATACTACCTTCTTGTCATACTATAGAATTTAGATCCACTCATATAACACAAGAAAGCTGGATATTTTCCACTACACCCCAACAACTCAGTCCTACAATTTCACATTTAATTAAAATTGTATGTATTTAGTTCCTCTTGCCTAAATATTTTCTTAACACATCACAGTATATAACTTCTATAGAATTTAACATTAAATACTATTTTTGTAAAATTGATAAATTATTCCTTAGTAAAGTTTTTATTTTTGTACAACTTGTTGAAGTTAGACTTTTTATTAGTTCATTTTTTCTAAAATTACATTGGCTTATTTCTCTTTTTAGGTTATTTTTCAATGACTATGAAGGTTTATTGCCAGGCAGTTCTCCACAGGGCACTCTCATTTCCACTGGGTGTTAAGTATGCCTACTACCACTCTGAAAACTTACAGGAGCTTCAGCATGTCCGTTTAGTAACCATGGGGAAATGACATGGGATAATATGAAAAAGTATACAGGAAGACACCAACATTAACCTGTTTGAGAAAGAGAATCCAAAAGAAAATATTATGTGTTTATGAGAAAAGGGAAGGTAGGCAGTTAAGATAAAAGGGGTCTCAAATATTTTGCATAATCATAGTTTTAAAAGATATATATACAAAACAGTCATTGGGATATAAAGTACAGCATGGGGAATATAGTCAATAATATTGTAATAACTATGTGTGGTGTCAGGTGGGTACTGGAAATACTGGGGGACCACTTTGTAAAGTATGTGATTGTCTAACCACTATGCTGGACACCTGAAACTAATACAAAATAATATTGAATGTGAACTGTAATTGAAAAAAAAATTTAATTGTGATATACACACACAATGGAACACTACGCAGCAACAAAAAGAAAAATCACTGTTAGTACCCATAGCAATGTATGAGAACATCACAGACACTATGTTGACTGAAAAAGCCAGACACAAAACAACACATGCTGCTGTATTAAATTTACATGAAGTCTTAGAAAAGGCAGAACTATGGTGACAGAAGCAGAAATGGGAGAGATTGAATATTTGGGTGTGATAGGAATTTTTGATAATTGATTATGCTGATGTTTACATTGCTGTAACACGTTTGAAAAAACTCATCACACTGTGTACTTTAAATGGGTGCATTTTATTGTATGCAAAGTATGTATCAATAAAATGCATCTTTAAAAAGTGTGAAAAATAAAAAGATATATATAAATGATACATTATGAAATGTATTTATAAATACGCTACTTTGCATGCAATGGGATCTCAAAAATACTGATTCATTAATAGATATTTTCTTTTCCTTATTAACTTATCATTAATTTTGGCCTCATTCATTACCATTATTATCCTTATTATATTAGCAAAATAAAAATTAACAAATCCAGTTAATATTGTTAGCAAATAATAATGTAAAACTTCTAGCACATAATCAAAATAATATGTTTTAAATAAATTGTTTGTTGGTGTTTTTAGAGGACAAAATAAATGGTAAATCTAGTGAACCAAGTACATCAATGCACTTATTTTTTAGCTTTGTTTAAGACCAATGACAACATTTAGCTGAAACTCTGGAAAAAAAACGATAATCCTGGGACCCAAAGTTTCCCATATTCTATATTTATTCACAGCAGGTCTGAGATTAATAAAATACTGAATTAATGAGTGACCCCTGATATGAAGGATCTGGAAAATATGTTTCCAGTAATAAAAAGTAAATGGGGCTGCTTTCTAGACGAAAAAGCAATATAATACAATTTTATGTTTTTAATTGCAAAATGTCCATTTTTTTTTTCTTTCTTTTACGTATTTTATTGTTGTTCAATTACACTTGTCTGCATTTTCTCCCCACCCCTCCCCCCCACCCCATCCAAACCCACCTCATTCAAATGAAATGTCAAATTCATTTATTAGGTCAAGTAGTTTTTGGTAGAGTCTATAGGAGTTTCTATATACACTATCACGTCATCTGCAAACAATGACAGTTTTGTTTCCTCCTTTCCAATTTGGATGCCTTTTATTTGTTTTTATTGTTTGATTGCTGTGGCTAGGAATTCCAGTACTATGTTGAATAGGAGTGGTGAGAGAAGGCATCCTTGTCTTGATGAAAGCTCTGAGTTTTTGTCCATTGAGTATGATGTTGACTGTAGGTCTCTCCTATATGGCCCTTATTTATTATGTTGAGGAATGCTCCCTCTAGTCCCACTTTGCTGAGTGTTTTTATCATAAATGGGTGCTGTACCTTATCAAATGCTTTTTCCACATCTATTGATATGATAATGTGATTTTTGTCTTTCCCTTTGTTTATATGGTGTATTATGTTTATTGATTTGTGAATATTGTACCATCCTTGCATTCCTGGGATGAATCCCACTTGATCATGGTATATGATCTTTTTAACATATTGCTGGATGTGGTTTACCAATATTTTGTTGAGGATTTTAGCATCTATGTTCATCAGCAATATTGGCCTGAAGTTTTCTTTCTTTGTTATATCTTTATCTGTTTTGGGGATTAGGATGATGTTGGCTTCATAAAAAAAGTTTGGCAGTCTTCCACCTTCTTGCATTTTTTGAAATAATCTGTGGAGGATGGGGGTTAGTGCTCCTTTAAATTCTTTGTAGAATTCTCCTGTGAAACCACCTGGTCCAGGGCTTTTGTGTGTTGGGAGTTTTTTGATGACTGCTTCAATTTCCTCTGCTGTTATTGGTCTGTTCAGGTTTTCTGCTTCTTCTTCATTGAGTTTTGGAAGGTTATATTTTTCTAGAAATTTGTCCATTTCATCTAGGTTTTCACATTTCTTGCCATACAGTTCTTCATAGTAATTTCTTACAATCCTTTGTATTTCTGTGGTATCAGTTGTAATCTCTCCTCTTTCATTTCTAATTATGTTTATTTGAATCCTCTCTCTTTTTTTCTTGATGAGCCTGCTTAAAGGCTTGTCGATTTTGTTTATGGTTTCAAAGAACCAGCTCCTGGATTCATTGATCCTTAGAATTCTGCTTTTAGTCTCTATGTCATTTAATTCTGCTCTGATCTTCGTTATTTCCTTCCTTGTACTTGCTGTGGGCTTTCTTTCTTGTTGTTCCTCAAGTTCTTTTAGTCATAGAGTTAGGTTGTTTACTTGAAATGTTTCTATCTTTTTTAGGTAGGCCTGTATTGCTATGAACTTCCCTCTCAGGACTGCCTTTGCTGTGTCCCATAAGTTTTGGATTGTTGTGAGTTCATTTTCATTTGTTTCCAGAAACTTTTTGATTTCTTCCCTAATCTCATTCTTCACCCATTCATTGTTTAATAGCATGCTATTCAATCTCCATGATTTTGAGAGTTTGGGGGTTTTTTTCCTTGAGATTGGCTTCTAGTTTCAGTCCCTTGTGGTTGGAGAAAATGCATGATATGATTTCCATTTTCTTGAATTTGTTGAGGCTTGTTTTGTGTCCTATCATGTGGTCTATCTTTGAAAATGTTCCATGTGCATGTGAAACAAATGTGTATTTTACTTCTTTGGGATGAAAGGCTCTCTATATATCATTTAAGTCCATTTCATCTAGGGTATTGTTCAGTGACACGAAATCTTTGCTGATATTTTGTTTGTTTGGAAGATCTGTCCATTTTTGACAGTGGGGTGTTAAAGTCCCCTACTATAATTGTGTTGCTGTCAATATCTTTCTTGAAGTCCTGCAAGATTTTCTTTATGTATTGGGTGCTCCCATGTTGGGTGCATATATATTCACAATGTTTATGTCTTCTTGGTGGATTCTTCCTTTGAGTATTATGAAGTGACCTTCTGGGTCTCTTTTTATGGCTCTTCTTTTGAAGTCTATTTTGCCTGATACGAGTATTGCTACCCCGGCTTTTTTTTTTCCTGTCCGTTTGCTTGGAATATTTGTTTCCAGCCCTTCACTTTCAGTCTGTGTAGGTCTTTTGTCCTGAGGTGCGTCTCTTGTAGGCAGCATATGTGTGGGTCATGTTTTCTTATCCATTCCGCTATTCTGTGTCTTTTGATTGGGGCATTTAATCCATTTACATTTAAGGTTATTATTGATAGGTATTTATTCATTGCCTTTTTTTTGTACCTGTCTTCCTCTCTCTTTCACTGTTTTTCTTCCTGTTCTTAAAGCAAGCCCTTTAGCATCTCCTGAAGAGCTGGTTTGGAGGAGGTATATTCTTGGAGGCTTCTTTTGTCTGGGAAGCTCCTTATTTGGCCTTCCATTTTAATTGAGAGTCTTGCTGGATAAAGTAGTCTTGGTGGCAGGCCTTTGGTTTTCATTACTTGGAATATTTCTTGTCATTCCCTTCTGGCTTGGAATGTTTCCATTGAGAGGTCAGCTGCTAGTCTTATGGGGGCTCCTTTGTATGTTACCTCCTGTTTTTCTCTTGCTGCCTTTAAGATTCTCTCTTTATCTTGGAATTTTGCTATTTTAATTATGATGTGTCTTGAAATGGGACTCTCTGTGTTTTCTGGATTTCTGTGACTTTTGATCTCATCAAATTAGGGAAGTTTTCCATCATTACTTTTTCATGTCTGCCTATTTTTAAAATAGTAATTTGAGCTCTGGTTGGTGTGGCTCAGTGGATCGAGCACCCGTCTGTGAACTGAAGGTTCTCTGGTTCGATTCCCAGTCAGGGCACGTGCCTGGGTTGTGGGCCAGGTCCCCTGTGGGGGGCGCTCAAGAGGAAACCACACATTGATATTTTTCTCCCTCTCTCTCTCCCTCCTTTCCCTCTATCTAAACATAAATTAAAAAGTCTTTAAAAAATAATAATTTGAAAGAATTCTATTTTTAGGCTTTTAGACCTTAAAGTTTAGATGATACCATTAGGGCTTGCTGAGTACTTGCCCGTGTTTCTTCTTTCTTTTGCCAGAAGAGTAATTTCCAACTCCTAGTACATGTCCTCATTTACTAGAAGAGTTTGAAAGTTTCTCACTTTAGCTATAGAATTCTGGTCCACTGAACATTACTAAATTCTGTCTATTGAACTTAATTTGCTTTTTTTTTTGGTTATTATGCATGTTTTGCATGAAATGTAAGACTTTTAAAATCTTAAAATTGTTGTAATTTTTTACCATCAGCCTCATCATATAGAAGCATAGATATTAGTCCATACTATATCAACTAAGATTTAGATTGGGACAGTTCTACAAGCTGTGTGAATATTATGATACAGTAACACAATGGCATCTTTAGTGTAAAACAGTTATATTTTGGCTTTTTATATTTTAATTTACCTTAATGCCCCAGGCTTCTTCTCTCTCCTAGAAAGCTCATTAACGTTGGTTACCCTTTTAAAATAATTAAAAAGTTGATTAATGTTTCATGCTTCCCATATGAGATTAGAGCTTAGTTTCCAAAAAAGATGGGTCAGATTTTTGGTGTAGTCCAACTGTCTTTCAATGAGGCTTTGTTAGAAACAATCACCTTTCACTGAGAAAATAGTGGTGACCTGTCAAATAGGATATGTGTCTTCATTAATAAAAAATATTCAACTTATTAAATGGATGTCATTTTAACCACCAGCGAAAGATAAATATTTGGCCTTCATCTACTGCTCACTTAGAGCCTTACATATCAGAATGTTTTATGATAATGACCCTCTAAATTGCTTTATTTTATCATAAATTACTTGAAATACATTGGCCATCTACTGAAGCTTGTTTAAATTTAAACATATCTAAAGTGTGATATCAAAGTTAAAACTACTTTTGTTCAATCATCAAACTATGGTTATGAATGCCGTGATAAAGTTGTAGAACTCAAGAGGATTTTGTTTTGGGAAATTGGCAACCTGTGCTATTGTTATTACTAACTGTGTATTCCTTCAAGATGATAAATGAATAAACAGCTGTAAAACAAAGGTGTTCCGTTTGAAAATGCTTCAGAGTGTATAGCAAAGGAAGAGTTCTGGAAGGAAGAGAGAAAAGAAGATCACTGAAGAATAATCATTAAGAAATTATCTCTTAAGAGTCATCAACATACAGAAGAGAGCAAGAGAATAAGACTAGAAAAGAACTACAAAACATTCAGAAACAATAAAATGGCAGTACCTACCAATAAGCACTTTAAATGTCAAAGGTTAAATGCTACAATCAAGACATTTTTGGATAAAGAGGTAGTACATATACATAATGGATTATTATTCGACCATAACTAAGAATGATATCTTATCATTTGCAGCAACATGGATGTACCTAAAGGGTATTATGCTAAATCAAATAAGTCAGACCTAGAAAGACAAATACCATATGATTCCACTTATTGTGGGATCTAAACAACAAAATAAACAGACTAAATAGAAACAAAGTTATAGATACAGAAAACAGACTGATGGTTGCCAGAGGGGAGGTGTTGGGGGATGGGCAAAAAAGGTAAAGGGATTAAGAAGTACTAATTGGTAGTTACAAACTAGTCACGGGGATGGTAAGTACAGTTTACGGAATATAGTCAATAATATTACAATAACTATGTATGGTGCCAGGTTGGTACTGGACTTATGAGGGGGATCACTTTGTAAAGTATATAAATGTCAAACCACTATGCTGTACACAGGAAAATAATATAATATTGAATGTCAACTGTAACTGAAAAATAAAATTTATAGTAGTCATTTGGGGGGGTAATTTATAAACATATATGTTCTTAAATTCTAAGCACATGGCAAACATTTATAGCAGGGGTTTCCTCATTACCTCTTTTTCAAGGAATCATTCTTTTTGTTTGTTCCTATCCTCTTTTATTTTCAGTCTATGTTCAACTCATTTGTTAAACAATGGCTGACTTGCTTCATTCATTTTCCACTTACTTAATACCTGGGAAATTATATTTTATATTGAAATCACTAACAAGTCATGCACATGGGCATACTCAATTTTTATATACTTTGATGACAATGGTATAAATCTACATTTACATATTCTTATTAATTCCAATAAACTAAACATACCTTTGGAACTTCTTTTGGTTTCAAGGTTATATTGTTGAAATGCAAATAACACAATTTTTTAAAAACATGAACATTAAGTAGTTTGTTTTTAGATTGTATATTTTCTTGTCCATTTCATGTATGGAGTCATTGCTGATTCAAAGGAAGAGAAAACAGAATTACTCCTTCAATTTCCTTTTGTTTTAATGTTGTACTTCATTTCTAAATTTATTGTGAGATTAATTGCCATTCATCACTTAATTTCTTCTGAGTGTAGCCAACAATGGAGATTTTTATTTTTTTATTTTTAATTTTAATTTAATTTTGTAATTGTTCAAGTACAGTTGTCTCCATTTTCACCTCACCGTGCCCCCCACCCGCTCCACCCATCCCCGCCTCCCACCTTTGATCCTACCCCCTTTGGCTTTGTCCATGTGTCCTTTATACATGTTCCTTGATGATCTTTCCCCTATTTCCCCCACTATCCCTCTCCTAGATTTTTAAGAGAGTAATAAAATGCATGGTATTTGGGTACATGAAGTATGCTTTGTTGTGTGAAAAATATTATTTGTGTAGTTCTTGAAAATAGAAATATTATTTTGTTTATGCTAATTTTGAAAATTAAAAGTAGTATTCTATTATAGTCATCTTGATTTCATATTTAAAATAACTGTGGCAGAATAATTTCTTTAAATATTATTTGTTTACATTTAAAGAACTTACCCAAATCTTTGTTTTTCTTATCTTTAGCCAGTTGATGATGTCTGTGCTTTAAGATTCTTGGAATTTGTAAAACTTGAGAGAAAGGGGTCCCAAAGAGTAGAAGAGAGGGGAAAAGCCATTGTAAAGGAAACTTTGAACTTCCCTCAAGGCCAAGGAGATGACAGGTCATGGGACTGAGACCACTGTACTTATTTGGCATTTAGTGTCCAAGATTAAAATATGTCTGTGGAATGCCAAATTAGATACTGAAATTACTGTATAAGGGTGGCTCAGAAAATTATTCGGACAGAAGTGCTTCAGAGATGGGTAGCAAGAACCATTATTGGAAATACCCTCTCCCATTTGGTTGGTTGCCTTTTTGTTTTGTTCGCAGTTTCTTTTGCTGTGCAGAAGCTTTTTAGTTTAATATAGTCCCATTCATTTATTTGCGCCTTTGCTTCCCTTGCCTTTGGGGTAAAATTCATAAAATCTTCTCTAAGATCATAATTTTATTACCTATGTTTTCTTCTATGTAATTTATTGTTTCAGGCCTTATATTTAGGTCTTTGATTCATTTTGACTTTACTTTTGTACATGGGGACAAGCAGTAGTCTAGTATCATCCTATTGCTTGTGGCTTTCCAATTTTCCATCACCACTTATTGAGGAGGCTTTCCTTTCTCCATTGTATGTTTTTGCTATTTGATTAATAATTATTTGTATACATGTAGTTTTACTTATGGGCTCTCAATTCTGTTCCATTGGTCTGTATATCTATTTTTCAGCCAATATATCAGATTTCTGCTGACAGTAATCTGTTATGATTACTCTCACTTTGTAGTATAATTTGAAGTCAGGGACTGTGATAACTCCAGCTTTGTTCTATTTTGTCAGGATTGCTTTGGCTATTGGGGGTCTTTTGGGTTCCATGCAAATCTGATGAATTTTTGGTTTAATTTCTGTTAAAAAATCATTGGGATTTTCAGTAACAGCTCTGACAAGGGGTTAATACCCAAAACATAGAAAGAACTCATACAAATCAACACCAAACTATTCAATTAAAAAACTAAAAAATGGGCAGAGGACCTGAACAGACAGTTCTCCCAAGAAGACATGTAAATGGCCAACAGATATATGAAAAGATACTCAACTTCACTCATTGTTAAGGAAGTGCAAATCAAAACTACAATGAGATACAACCTCACACTTGTTAGAATAGCTATTATCAACAAGGCAAGTAGTAACAAGTGTTGGAGAGGTTGTGGAGAAAAAGGAACCCTCACTCACTGCTGGTGGGAATAAACTGGTACAGCCACTATGGAAAACAGTATGGAGGTTCCTCCAAAAATTAAGAATAGAGTTACCACATGACCCAGCAACACTGCTCCTGGGTATCTATCTGAAAATTTTTTTAATGTTCATTTGCAAAGATATACGCACCTGTATGTTCATAGCAACATTATTCACAGTGGCCAAAACATGGAAACAACCCAAGTGTACTTCCATAGAAAAGTGGATAAATAAGATGTGGTACATGTATACAGTGGAATACTACTCAGTCATAGGAAAAGATAAAATACTACCATTTGCAACAAAGTGAATGGACCCTGAAATATGAGGATCCACCCCCTAAGTGAAATAATTCAGTCATAAAAAGCTAAGAACCATATTATTTCACTTGTATGTAGGATATAAAACTGAACACAACAATGAACAAACAAGAAAAACAAATAAAAATCATAGACACAGACAACAGTATGGTGGTTACCAGAGGGAAGAGGGGTGGGGTTACTAAAGGTTAAATGGAGTCAAGTGTATGGTGGTGGAAGGAGATTTGACTTTGTGTGGTGGGCACGCAATGCAATATACAGATGATGTATTATAGAAATGGGCACTTGAAACTTGTGTAATATTATTAACTAATGTCACCCAATAAATTTAATTAAACATTTAAAAAAATAGATTAAAAACCCAACACTGAAGAGCAGCACCACTTTACACTCCCACCAACATAGAAGTATGCCACTTGCTTACCTTGGACAGCATTTAGTATATTAAAAGGTATTAATTTTTACTTATTGGATAGGTTAAAATATCTCCTTTTGATTTGCATGTTTTTAATTATGAGTGAACATCTTTTTATGTTTGAATGCCACTTATAATTTTTTTCTGTGAATTATTTCACCATATCCTTTCTTTTCCTACTTGATTTTCTCTTTCATCTTTTGAAGTTTTTTTTTGATACTGGTATGTTTTTTAGAGAGAAGACTTAAATTTTAAGTAATTTCATCAGTGTTTAAGTCATTGTTCTTTATGACTTTTTTTATTCTGTTTTTTGTAGAAGAATTTCTCCATTTCAAAATTGTAAAAATATCCATCCATACTTCTCTATAAATTATATAGTTTTGCTTTTTATAAATACTTTTTTCAGTCCTCTGGACTTTATTTTTTTAAGGAGTGAGTGAGGGAGGATGTGGCTTTATATTTTTTTCTAAATATGAGTCAATCACATCTGCATAAAACCAATCATATATAAGTGAGGAAGTTGAGGCCTGGAGCAATGAAGCAACTCACCTAAAATTTCTAAGTTATTAACAAGGTTGAGAGTAGAAATCAGATCTCCTACTTTAACTTTTGGCCTGTAATTTTTCCAGCAAAGTACACTGACTCATTGTCACCGCCTCTGTTTAATTAAGTACTTTCCTGGCTTGACAGTATTGTGATTTAGTCTAACCCACTAGAAATTGAATGAAAAAGGCTTTTTATTATAAACAATTATCTGCTTGCTACCAGGAAAGTGTGAATTTGAAAATGATTTATTTCCTTGTATAGGAAGATCTATACCAGGAACTTCAGAGAGAGAGACCAGCTGTGCTTTAGACTGGTGCTTGGTGTAAGTTGGGAAAGTAATGAATACAGTGTTACCACGAAAGGATTGAGGTGAGAATGGGAGCAAGATAAGAGGAGGGACTGGACTTCTTTAAATTTTTCTCTTGGGTCATATTTTCAGAGAGTCAGTCCTTGGAGATTATTAGTAAAACATTCCCTACTTTTCTCCAGATTAAATTAATAATAACAATTACTATCTATTGGAAGCTTACTATGTGTCAGGGACTATTTAGGCTCTGTATGAATTATCTGTGGTCCTCAGTTTACGGATGACACATGTAGTAATTGTTGAGCCAGAATTCAAATTCAGATGAGCTTGATTCCAGAGTCTTTGAGCTTTTAATTACATTTCAGTTCTTTCAAGATGTAATGAGCATAAAAATACCTGTTTCTTTTACCCAGTAATTCTCCTTTGGAATTATAGTTTAGAATCTATTATTGTAAAAACACTCAAAATAAAAATTTGCTAATGTAATTAATTAGATAAAGAATTAATTATGTTTGGTTTCCTGTCTTGCAGTTTTAAATTTTCAGTTCTCCCCAGGATAGACACGGTGCCATCTTGCCTCCAACTGTGAAATAGCCACTAGATATATACTTGTAAATGTAATTTTTGTGACCACAGTTGTAATTCACGTTTATTCACTCTATAAATATCAACTATGAATTTCCCAGGGCCTAGCATTAGGCAATGAGAATACAAAGATTTGACTGTTGTTCTTGAGGAATTCGTAGTCTAATACAGAAGTAGATGTGGCTACAAAAATTACAGTGCCATCTTAAATGTGATATAATCAAGGTATGTGCAAAACAGTATGGGAATCAGAGTAAGAAGCAAGTAGCACTGTCTGAACATAAGATCAGGAAAGACTATTGGGGAAGAAAAATTAAAATAAGAGAAATGGGCACTCCAAGTAAAGAATTACTAATGATTTTATATATTCTTACTCATTCTAAAGAAGTAATATTTGGTAAAATACTGATATGCTAATTATTTTTTGTAATGCACATTAAAACAATTACACATGTGTTAGAACACTTGCCAATGTATTTCTCCAAATTATCTGTGGGGCACCTATGAATCTGTTCACACTATGAGAAGTACTCTTCCATTAGAGGCACTGGCACTGTTCCCAGAGCTCAGTGCAGCTGGCTGATTTTATTTTTTTCTGTAACTGGACAATTAAATGAGCATTTTCTATTATGTATTTTTTAGATAGTGCTGAATAAGTAACATTTCTTTTTTCTTGCTTGAATAAACAGAAGTAGAACTGTACCTTGAGTACAGCCAGGTATACCTATGCAAAAGAACTGTGCTGGAGCTGACAAGGGTTATGTTAGTGCACAAGCCAAAGTAGCAAATTTGATCTTGACTAGCTACCATTTTAGGGAAGCAGGGGCTGGTGCGAGTCAGCCAGCTGATTTGTGGAATAAGTATCCTTACATAAGATGTGAAGATAAGACTGGCAAACATATGACATACATACCACATAATTTCACTAACATATGAAAAATTAAAACTATTATCTTTTTAACTTAGTATATCTTTTTTGTTTTGTTGCCAATTCACTTCAATATTTAAATTAAAATTTAAATATAAAAAGGTTGTGATCTAGGTAAGTTGGATTGCCGTCGAAATTGTTTTATTATATAGTCATATAATGAAAATGAAAATACCTCTTTGCTTTCAATGAGTACCAAGAAATGAACGAATGTATTGATGATGAATCTATGAATAGATTTTCATTTGGCAAATAAGAGTGACACTAAAAAAACACAATGTTTATGCATATTACAAAACTTGTCTAATATAAACAGAGCAGCTGACTAAATATTGAACTTTAACCTGTTAGAAATCATGCTATGTGCTGTACTGTTGTACTGCCATTTCTCAATTGTGTTGTGTTCTTTGGTTACAAGGATTTATTACAACCAGTTTAGGACCTCACATTGAATTTGAATGTTGCAATCAGTTTTGGATTTAATATTTGTCTTCATTAATGTTTTTAATTTCTTATGACCAAGTTTCAAATTGTATCATTATATTTATTTCTTCTTTAATTAAGCAAGTTTATTGAGGCATAATTCACATACCATAAAATTTACCATTTCAAGTGTACAGTTCAATGAATTTTACATATTTAGAGTTGTGGACCCATCACCACAATCAGTTTAGAATATTTAAATCACTCCAAAAAGAATATTTTTATCTATTAGCAGTCACTCCCAATTCTCTCCTAACCACCACACCAACTGATCTGCACATTTAACACAATCCCTAAATTCATATGAAAATTACAGGGACCTACAAAAACCAAAGTAATCTTAGAAGAAGAGAATAAAGTTGGAGGATTCACAGCTCCCAATCTCAAAATTTATTACAAAACAATATTAAGACAGCGACATAAGCATGGACATATAAATTATTACATGTGTGAATAACTGGTTTTCGACAAGGGTGCAAAGAAGATGCAACGAGAAAAAAGCCTTTTCAACAAATGACAGTGAAAAGAGTCTACATACAAACAAGTAAAGTTTAACTCATTCTTTATACCATGTAGAAATGCACTCAAAATGTATCATACACATGAATATAAGTGATAATATGGTAATAGTCTCAGAATAAAACATAGGACTAAATATTTGTGACCTTGGGTTAGACAATGTTTTCTTAGATATGACACCAAAAGAACAAGCAACAAAAGAAAAACAGATAAATTGAAGTTTATCAAACTATAATATATTGTGATTCAAATAATATCATAAAGACAGTGAAGAGACAACATGCACAATGAGAAAATTTCAAACCATTCATCTAATAAAGTACTTTTATTCAGAATATGTGAATAACACTTACAGATAAATAATAAAAAGATAAATAACCCAATTTAAAAGTGGACACCAGATCTGCTATGACTCACCACTCCCACTTCTAGATATCTTCCAAAGAGAAATAAAAACATACATGCACACAAAAACCTGTACATGAATGTTCATAGCAGCATTATTCATTATAGCCAACAAGTAGAAGAAACGCAAATGCCCATCAACTGATAAATGTGTAATATATGGCATGTAAAATATAATGGAATATTGCTTAGCAATAGAGAAATAGTGATACATTCTACAAACATGGATGAACCTTGAAAACATTATATTAATTGAAAGAAGCCAGTAATAAAGATTATATATGATATAATTTTATTTATGTAAAATGTCCAGAAAGGCAAATCTATCAACACAGAAAATCAATATACTGGTACTTGCCTGGGATTGGCAGGGATGGGGGAATTCTGGGGAATGGAAAGTGAGTGCTAATAGGTACAGCGTTTATTTCTACAGGGACAAAAATATTTTCATATTGATTGTGATGATGGTTGCACAACCATTTTATACTAAAAATATTGAATTGTACAATTTGAGTGAATTATGTGGTACCTAAATAACTTATTAATAAAGCTGTGAAAAGGAACTCTAAGTACATACAATAGATCATGCTTTTACTCATGAGTTTTATAAACCATATTTTAAAATTAGAACAAAAATATAATGCTATCAAATATAAATAAAATGACATTTAAAAGTGAAGAAAGTAAAGGGACCTCCATGGAAGTATGGTATCCACACTACAAAGTGGTAATATGTTGAAACCAGTAGACCGTGATATATTGCAACACCCAGAGCAACCTCTACTAAAACTACACAAAGATATACACTCAAAGGCAATATAAATAATTCCAGGTACAGTCTTAAAATGTTTTCAAATAATAAACAGAATGGAAAGAAAAGAGAAACAAAAGAATGACAACCACAGGTAACAAACAGAAAACAATAGTAAATGGCAGGCTTAAGCTCTAATATATCTATAACAACATTAAATGCAGATTGCCTCAGTACATCAATCAAAAAACAGCAATTGCCAAAGTGGAAAAAGAATGTCTCAATTACATGGTGTTAACTACAAACTCACATCAAATTCAATAACATGATTGGTTGAAAATAAAAGTATGAGGACAGCCATACCATGCAAATATTTATTTTCAAAAGCAAGAGTCTCTATATTAACATCCAAAATGTAGACCTCAGAATAGAGAAAACTACCAGAGACAGCAGGACATTAAATAATAATAAAAGGATCAATCCACCAGGAAGATAAATGATCCTCAATGTCTATAAACTAAACAATAGAGCCTCAAAACACATACATGAAGCAAAAACTGATAGAGTGTAAGGGAGAAAAAAAACAAATCCACAAGTACAGTTCAGGTTTTCAACATGCCCTTCTTAGCAACTTACACAACTGCTGAGCAGAAAATCAAGTATATTGAAAGAAAAATACAATAAATGAACAGATATATGTACACATACATATATACACGAATGTCTGTCCAGGAGGTATCTAGCATGCAGTATGAAAAATATATTTATTGAACAAGATACAAGGTACAAGAAACACTGTACATAGGACAATGATGTCTCAGTCCCCTTCAAAGTAGGCACCTTGGGACCTCACACAGTTCTCCCAATTGCCATCAGCTGCCCCGTCATATTTTCCTGAATCTCATTGATGGGCTGAAGTCTCTTCCCTTTCAAAGGGAGAGTGGTGGGGGAGAAATGGAGACAATTGTACTTGAATAATAATTTTTTTTTAAAGGTGATTTTAGTTTGGGGAAAAGCCAGAAGTCACAGCACGCCAAATCTGGGCTATAGTGAGGCCGAGTCACCTGTGTGATTTGACGTTTTGCCAAAACTCTGCACGAGACATGATGCATGAGTGGACATGTTGTTGTGAAGAAGCTGCCAATCTCCAGTTGCCCATAGCTGCAGCCTTCTGAATCATCTGAATAGTCTCCACGGAAGAATATTCAAGCTTAACACAAAATTTGATGCAGATTCGTTGCTCTACTCAGTCATTTTGAATGTGATGGCCACACAGGACATGTGGTCACTCAATGGCATCTACTGCCCCCAGTAACTAGTACAGTGAAATTGTCATTGTTCATGCATGCACATTCCAGTCTACTCTCCTTGGCTGCCAGGTTACATCAATGTCCAGCAAACCATTCTTATTATATTAACAATGGCTAGATTTTTTCCAGACAGATCTAATATAGACACACATACATAAACCAGTCCACCCAACAAGAGTAGAAAACACATTTTTTCCAAATACCCATTGAAAACTCATCAAGATAGAGTATCCAGGGTCATAAGACAAACCTCAACAAATATAAAAATTTGAAATTATGTACATATCCTTATAAATTGCTAGTGGTAATATAAAATGGTACAGTTTCTCTGGAAAACAATTTGGCAGTTTCTTATGAACGTAAATATGCAATGTTAATCTACAACTCAGCAATTGCTCTCCAGGGCATTTTTTTCCTGGAAAATTACAACTTATGTTAACACATAATCCTGTGCAGGATTTTAATAGCAGTTCTATTGATAACAGTCAAAAACTATAAAAATTCAGATGTTCTTCAATGTGTTAATAGTTAAGCTGTAGAACAACTATACCATGGAATAGTATGCAGTCATGCAATGGAATGAACTATTGAGGCATGCAAGGACCTGAATGAATCTCCAGGGAGTTAATATGAGTGGAAAAAGCCAACCCCCCAAGGTTACAATCTTTATGAATCACTTCATATAAAATTATTGAAATGACACAATTTTAGAAATGAAGACATAATTAGTGATTGCCAGATGTTAGGGACAGAGTAAGGGGTGGAGAGGAGGTTGGGTGTGTTTATAAACACACATTACAAGGGATCCTTGTGATGATGAAATTTTCTGTATCTACAGTTGGCTTGGGATATACGAACTTGCATGTGTAATAAAACTGCATAGAACTTAATAACATAAACAAATGAATGCATAAAATATGGGGAAATATGGATAAGATTAGTGGATTATACCATATCAATATACTGGTTGTGCTATTGTTTTATATGTGTATACACACACATATATACATAGTTTTGAAAGTGTTAATGGGGAAACTGAGTAAAGGGCATAGGGGATTTCTCTGTATTTTTTTCTTACAACTCACTGGGAATCTCAACAAAAATTTCAATTTAAAAAACAGTAGATCAGATTTGATCTATAAATTGTTATTTGTTGACCCTTCCTCTAAACAATATGTAATGCCATTTTTTTTCGGGAATTAAATGGTCATTCATGGTAGTTGTTGAGTGGCTGATGTTTTCCTGCAATGTGTGCCTCCAATGTAGTATTGGAAGCAGATATTTGCACTATATGAATGTGTTCTATATCAGGGTAGGCCAGAGAATGGTTAGAAGAAAAGCAGGATGAATACATCTGAACAACAGATAAGATCATACTGATTCAATTGTTATTTAATCACAATGACTGAGTCCTCAATCCAAAGTTTAAAGCAGAGTTAAAATTTCAATTCTGAGTTCCTCTCTCTAGAGCTCTTCCTCCCAGATAGCTCAGTGTTGTGCTTCTTCAGCTTCTTCCAGTATTTGATTAAATATCACTTTCTTGGGGAACCTTCCCTGATGATTATATTTAAAACTAATATCCTTATCCCCTTTCCTTGCTTTATTTACCTCCATAACACTTACTAGTTTTTAACTTACTATTTGACTTACTTACTTGTTTTGTTTATTTTGTCTTCCACTCTAGAATGAAAGCCTCATAGAGCAAACAATTTTGTCTGCTTTGCTTACCACGGTATCTCAAGTGTCTGTGTCATAATAAGTCATTAATAATTACTTATTCAATAAGTGAATAGCCATGTATCTCCTCACCATTTTGTTCTGCGAACAGCTTCTTGATAGACTGATTTCTTCTTGGGCACTCAGGCTGTATGATTGTTAAAGCAGGCATACCTTAAAAACCTGTAATCATTGATGTTATCAGTAAGCAAAGATGAAGCTTACAGAATGTTCCAGATGATAGTTCAGTTATGAGCTTAGACCAATTGAACTCAAGAACCAACATCAGAATGAGTAGCCCCATGTATTACCTACTCTAACAAGTTCTACTAGATGATGGTTTTCCCCTAGCAGCAGATGCCCATTACATGTGCCCACTAAGTCTGGTAAAAGCTTGAAGTGTGTCTGGACCTGCTGGACCATTAATGAGTTTTATTCCCCAATTCCCTGAAATCTGTCATTATGTGGGTCTATAGGCAGGTTATATAGGTAACCAGGATTCCCCTGACATAAGATAAAAGTACAGGGAGAGAACCTAGCTGATTTTTATCATTATTGAATAGCTGCAGCATATGTTGCAGATGGGCCCACCACATATATACATAAAGTGACTGACTTTTCTGCAGTAAAATATTTCATGCTGCTGCATTCACTCCTGACTTGTGCTAGACTGAACCAGGATGGCTAGGAGGTGGGTCCAAGTGTTCAGGTTTATACACACAGGTCCAGGTTGCTAGCCTTGGCTATCTAAATCAGTTGCTCACATAAAAATATGTAAATCCCTTCTTGGGTGTCATATTTAGACCAGCATCATTCTATAGCATGTCCATTCAAAAACTGGAACACATTCATGGTGTCTGCTTTCTGCTGTGGAAGTATTGGCACCTCTTCACGAGCAGAAAGTCACAGAATGTCAAAAGTGATAATAGTAATCCAACATAGATCTGCAGGATTGCTCTCAGCTTATCTGTGTCCTTATGTGTAGTGTTTCTGGAGCTATGTGTTTAATAATATGATGGCATTGAGTTGGCCAAAAAGTTCATTTAGTTTTTTCTGTAAGATTGCTCTAGTAGCACTTAGCTGCCTTTAACTTCATTTGAGACATTTTTGTTAGATTTTTTAGTGACAGCTGTCATAAGAGTATGCATTAAAAAAACATCAAAATTAGTGAGCTTGTGTAGCCATTTTAACTGGAATAGAAGTGTGTACGTGTAAGTGGAATACTGCAATAACAAAATTTAAAAGTGTGCATCAGCTGGGATGAAAAGGAATAGAAATAGTACAAAATGGAGTCCTGTGGACTGCCAGACTACCACAGGGGGAAACAAGCTTAGAAAACTATTTAGCTGCAAACATGAAAATATGGCTTAGATTTGGAACCAAGTGACCAGAAAGTAGAATGAGGAGTAATAGAGAGCAACTTCCAAGCAGTAGGACACAAGAAGGAAATGGCAACATAACCATACTTAGATTTCAGAATTGCTATGGACCAGTGATTTCTACCTTCTTTCTATTCCCCCTCCTCTCATTTGCATTAGTGTTTATACTGGCTATGTTAGACCCACCCCCTGCAATTGTAAGTTGGCTATGTCTATAAGATAAATTGTAATATGAGTTTTCCTATATTCAAGTGAAGATATACTCAAGGAACTGTATCCAAAGAACCAAATCTGAGGATCTTCATTTATACATGGACTTGATCTAGAGAATGAGATCTGATAGGTAAAAAAGTCTGTCATATGGGCTTAGACTTGGAGGATGAGATCAGTATATTTTGTGTGTGGGAAGGATATTAATTGTTATAGTCAGTGGGCAAATTGTGACAGATTGTATTTTCCAAAGTTAACTATAACAGTATCTCCAATAGCACATGTTCTTCTTAAAATGTGACTTTTAACTACTTATTTCATGAAGAGTTGGAGTTTATGTTCCCTCCCATTCAATCTGAGTGGGCTTGTAACTATGAAACAACTGATGCTGTTTGAATTCCGAAGGCTAGAACATAAAAGGTGATAGAATTTCTATTTTGTGATTATTGGGACACTTGCTCTTGGAACCCAGCTACCATGCTGTGATGAAGTCTGAGCAGCTATGTGAAGAGATCACATGTTCCAGCTGAGAGTCTCAGCTTACATCAGAGCTGACAGTATCAATTGCTGAACATAGGAATGAGTAAGGCTTCAGATGATGTTAGCTGTCTTTTATTCTTCCCTTCTGAGGCCCCAGTCACTATTAGGCAGAGACAATTCATCTCTGATGTTTCCCAATTCCTAACCTATAAAATATGTGTGCATAATCAACCAGTTGCTACATGCCATTAAGTTTGAATGGTTTGTTATATTGAAATAGTAACTGGAACAGGACCTAATAGCCAATAGACTTCATTCCTAAATTAGGCACTAGCCAGATAGGTAGAGTATACTATAATTGTTCTTGCTGAAGAATTCCATCTCTTGACTTTTGAAGCTGTATTTTTAAAAAATTTAGCCTGGATAGTACATAAAACTCATTGCTGCTTGGATTTGGAGTTTGTCAGAGACCTATATCTGTGAAATATATGAAATTTATGAAATAGGTCAGTGTTCTTCAAGCTTCCTAGCCTCCTAACACACATGAGGAATGAATACCTTTCTCAATACAGTTCTGGCATTTAGGTATAAGCACAGGAAGTATGTACCGTAATCTCTAGGGAGTAAGAAAAGGGAATGTGTAGTTTGAAAGAGCCCTAATCCCTGGAAATTCTTATGTGTTTTCTATTTGAGATTAAATGATTGATACACTAACATGCCTCTGAGACCTGAGACAAGATAATTGGTAGGCTTCAATTTCTTAGCAGCCAGGGCCATTGAAAAAGACAAAGGAAACCATTAGAAATGGAATTTATTTTATAAGTGTCCTTGAGTTGCTACATAAGGCTCTGGAGTTTCTTATTGGTTTAAAAGTGGCCCTTTGGTTGATATATAATTTCAGGGGTGCACAAAAATAGATAGAAGCCCCACAGCACTAATAATGTTATTTCAAGGTGAAGTACAAGAGCTGTCATTAAGTAATGCTGGGCTCTTTCTATCAGTGATTCCCCTCCCCTGCAATAACAAGACTATGTCAAAAGTGCTGCAAAAGTGTAAAGTACTAAGATGAAATTTTAGTTCAATGCACTTATTGTGTAGTTGACTCACATCTATTTGTTTCCAGATGGGAGTAAAACTCAGTCTGAGACAGACAAGAGCTAGAATACAGAATCAGAAAGGTGATTGTTTGAATTTATCTCTATTCCCTCTAAATTTTTCTTTCCTAATGCATTCTGGCATTCTCAAACCAGGCCCACCCCTTTACCCTAACTCCCTCCAATACTGTGTAGCTAATGTACCATCTTTGTTATATTTTGTCAATCTCAGAATAAAGATTTCTTTGTCCACTTATCTTGAGTTTATAATGTAATTTATTTTATTATGAATGCCTTATTCATTTTTATGCAGCATTGTTTCTCTTTGCTTTTGACCAAGGTCAACGTCTCTCTAATTTCTGGATTGCTCTGTTATCTATTTCACCTATTCAAAGCAACCAGCAAATTTGTAGGAAACCTATAAAGTAACATACAACACTGAAAAAAGCTGCTGGAGTGGGGGAAAGGGGAAAATAGTATTGCATCTAAGATTTCTTACTAATATTGCAGGTGAGGAATTGAGTTTCTCACAGAACCAGTGGGTTTATAACAGGGAAGACCTCTGGAATCCCTGTCTTATTATAAAGAAACTCGCTACACAATAAGCTTACCTCAGGTCTGGTGTTTTTGTCAGCTTTGTTTCCTGATTTATCCAAGTGTTTACAATAATTCCTGGCATATAATAGGTGCTTAATATAAAATTTTATTGAATGACTAAATGCAATTCCCCTTCTGTCTGGGAAGCAGCTTGATATAGTGGAGAGACATTGGATGTGGATTAATCCTTTATCTGACATCAAATGTTGGAGTTACCTAAGAGTTTAGTTATGGACTACTTTCTCTTCTTTTTTTCCTTTTTATTTGAAAATTTATTTTTAATACGATATAGTAGTTTCAGGCAGGTGTACAGCATAGTGATTCAACATTTATATATCTTATGAAGTGATCACAACAATGTCTATATAACAATCTGTCACCAACAGCAGTTATTACAATATTATTGACTCCATTCCCTATGCTGCACATTATATTCCCATGGCTTATGTTATAACTGGAAGTTTGCATTTATTTTTAAGTATATTTTATTGATTATGCTATTATAGTTGTCCCAATTTTTCCCTGTTGCCCCCCTCTGCCCAGTACCCCTATTCCCTCTACCATTCCCCCCTTAGTTCATGTCCATGGGTCGTACATATAAGTTCTTTGGCTTCTCCATTTCTTATGCTATTCTTAACCTCCTCCTGTCTATTTTGTACCTACCATTTATGCTTCTTATTCCCTGTGTCTTTCCCCCATTCTCCCCCTTCTCCCTCCCCACTGATAACCCTCCATGTGATCTCCATTTCTGTGATTCTGTTCCAGTTCTAGTTGTTTGCTTAGTTTGCTTTTGTTTGTTTGTTTAGATTCAGATGTTGATAGTTGTGAATTTGTTGCTTTTTTAATGTTCATGATTTTGATCTCCTTTTTCTTCAGTAAGTCCCTTTAACATTTTATATAATAATGGTTTGCTGATGATGAACTCCTCTTCTAAATCTATATTATATCTTCAACTGTTACCATCCACTCCCATGGCTTCAATTACCATCAGTAAGCTGATGATGCCCACATTTTTATTTCTACCTCCATTTCTATATATTCAATTACCTGCTTGACATCTCTGCTTGAATGACTCACAGGCACTTCAGTCTCATATTTAAAATTGAACTCATTATCTGTTTCCCATATCAGCCACTGAGATGAGTTGAACCAATCCTGGTGTGGTGTACAGGACATGGATTGAGCCTAATTTCAGCCTTTTTAAGTCCTAGAATATTATTTCCATCAGCAGACTGATGATATATCCATAAGAGAACACCCTTTACTTACCTTATATACACTTGTTCACCAGAATTAGAGACAAACAGAAAAAAAAAAAAAAACTACTTCCAATCTCTATTTCTTCCTCTTGGCTATCACCCTAGAAAATTCCATGTTTAAGATCTGAGCTAACTTAATTTTGACTTTCAGAACTATCAAGTTTTGAGAAGTACAATTAGGGTTTGAGAAGGAATATCAGAGTTAGGGCCATGGTATATTTTCTATGAAAATGAAAGGGTATATAAAGGGAATAGCTCACCTTAGCTTTGAATGGCTCAAGGAAATACTAGGGATAAATGTCAGGGTCAGGTCAAGATTTTTCAACATCAGCATCAGCACTATTGACATTTTGGGCCAAATAATTCTGTGTGTGTGGCGGGGGGGCAGGGTACTGCCCTGTGCATTGTATGATGTTTAGCAGTATCCTAGCCTTCTACCCACTAGATCTCAGTAGCACACTCCCACAATGTTTTAACAACCAAAAATGTCCTCAGGTGTTGCTAAATATTCCAAGTGGCAAAAATTCCCCCAGTTGATATCCATCAACTTAAGAAGATTGGTTTACCAGAGTTTCGTGAAACAAAATCTGAAAATTTTTGAATGGGCGTGGATTATCATACTCACAGTTGCTATGACCAGATACAAGATGTATAGTATACCTTGTTAGGAATTTAATAAAGTACTCAATTATATTTGTACAACATGAGTAATAAAATCCCAGTCATTGATGCAAGGAAAACATATCTTTATTAGTTTAAGAGGCTTCTTCAGAGAAAAACAATAGCTTTGCCACCTCGCAATAACAAATGGAAAGACAATGGATTAGGTGAACTACCTAGAAGTATTGGTAGTTCTAAATGACAGCACTGCCTTTATCAAGGCACTGAAAGAACATGGAATTTGGCTATTTAAAGTCCCAAGCCACCTGAGTGTAGCCAATTTGAAAAGATCTTTAGAAAATATTAGTTCCGTTGAGATGCTATTAGAGAGAGACTCACACAAAGAAGAACCTCATACATTCTTGGCCTCAGCCAATTAGTTGCATGAACAACAAGATCCTAAATAGACATTTCTGTATCATTGCTGGCACTGACCCCTAGGATGCCATATCCAGCATTAGTCTTCATTGTCTGTGACATCTTGCTTGTCTTAGGGAAGGGATTCAATAATACTTTCAGACTTGATGTTACTGGGCATATGTGAGTGGTGGTTTTTCCAGGTTAAAATTTAAAGGCTTGAATCTATGCTACAGGACCAGGGTTAGCAGCAGAGATATGCCATCTCAGGTACTCAATCTATAGGAAATGGAAACTATTCCCAAGGAGGAAATTAGGACTATTTGGAATTCCTGGAATACCTGGGACCCTGTTTTAGCAAACATGTCTGAAAACTTGTGTCTTCCTCCAGACAATATTTGTAGTAGCTGTCAGCTATGTTGCCGTACATAAATCCTTGTTGCCTCAATTTATGGGATAAAAGATAGATGCCTTATGAGCTAAGAGAAAAGGGCCTTCTAGACCAAGAGGACTTGTGATTTTACTATGAAAATAAATTTCAATTCTTTATGACTACTATCCACAATATGAAATAAATTTTATGTCTCTATCCACAAACATATATGCATACATAAACCCAAAAATATTTAACAGAAACATGTTTCACAAAATAATATTTTTTCTAAATGCCAGGCATTCTTATATGTATTTATTTTTTTTAAAGATATTTTATTTATTTATTTTTAGGGAGAAGGGAGAGAGAAAGAGAGGGAGAGAAACATCGATGTGATTGGATACATCGATCTGCTGCCTCTTGCATGGTCCCAACTGGGGACCTTGCCAACAACCCAGGCATGAGCCGTGACTGGGAATTGAACTGGTGAACTTTTGGTTCACAGGCTGACTTTCATTCCATTGAGCCACACCAGCCAGGGCACATTCTTATGTTTCTTACACTGTCCTATTATACTTCACTTTATAAAAATGCTGTTTGCAACCAACTGACTTGATTTTACTACTTAGGAGGCTATGATCTGTAGTTTGAAAAGCATTCTTCTAGGGTGATTAAGATTTAACTTTAAGAATGACATTATTTGGAAGTAGTCAATCAGGTATTATGCCAACTTTTGCACTGCTTTGTGCAAGGGAAATAGAAACATTAGGGGTTTTTTTTTACACATTTGGTTTTCCTCAAATGATATTGGCATGTATTTATGACAGCATTAGCAATGACTGTGCCTATTAAAATAGAAAGGACCCTAGACCTACTTGGACCTAGATTTTCATTTGTTTTGCTTGCCAAGGGTGACAGAAGACAGTAAGTCCACTATAAAACTTCTGCACACTGCAAAAGATGTCCAAATTTGGCAGCCTATCTGGAAACAATCCATAATGACCAACTCATACTGTTAATGAACAGAGATGTCTTGTTTTTAAAGTGGATAACAAAACCGTGGGAGCAGCAAACTCTTGTAAACCAATTATTTTACTCATCATTCCCCAAATTAAAGGGATCTAATCACAGTTGCTTAGATTTTGTAGAGGAAATGTTTCTCTCTATATAGGCTCTTATGCAAAATAGTCCAAATGATGGACACACAAAAATCTAGAACCTACCTAAATGATTCTCAGGAGATTCGCTACCTAAAATGTTTGATTGGACTTTGCTGAACTTGCCAGGAAATGGGAGTGTGGACAGACCCAAAGGGTTAGCACATGATATTCTTAGCACTTAGCTATAAAGACTCTAAAAAATGCCATTTTCTTTGCCCTTCATTTTTTGGTATTTATAGAGAATCCTGACTGTCTCCAGACCCCTAATCTATTGTGGGTGCTCAGAATGGTAATTCAGTAAGCCAGACCTATCATGTGGCTAGATAAAATGAGAAACAAGCGTACATTCCCAGATGAAAAATCACTGTGGGCCACAGCACTGATGTCAATGCTCATGTGCGGTGGCAGGTACTCCAAAATGGGTGATGAGTACTGTTATAGACTCGGGCCACCCTGTCCAGTGTACAATGAATGGGAGTTGAACATTACACCCCTTATAGTTGGATTAATTTTGAGGTCACTACTTACACAAAAAGAGCTGATATAAAGTGAAGTATATATAATAAAGGGGGATCTACAAACATGATCTATTGCCTGAAGGCCAATTAGGGAAAAATACTTTTCCTACCTATGTATGTCTGGCACTTGGGAACCAAAGCAAGAGTATGAATCATCTGTCCTTTGCTTAATCAAACACAGTTTACTGATTAAGATGAGAAAGATAGTGAGTCAGAACATGTGGCTGGAGTGGTTGTCATCATAAACTATGGAGTCTGCCTACACATACCCATAGACTTTCTAATGGACAGTGTTTTTTTTTTAATGTGTGGCTCACCCAGAGAGGACTCAGCAAGTTCCAGGAAAAACAAAACACCTGGAGGCTTACTTTTTTAGGAAAAAAGGGATCAGAGACAGAAAAGAAAATGCTCATCCTGAAAATTAGTGAAAACACTAATTTACAGCAGAGGTCATTTGAAATCTGCATCAAAGGCCAGCTTTATTCTATCACCCTGCTCGTGCTGGGGAGGATGTCACAAACAAAGTTCAGGGTTGTTTGGCATGTGAGAATCTGGGCCTGCGAATCAAGGTTAGAGTGATTAGATAAAGGAATGCTTATGTTTCCCATTCTGCAAGAATGTAATAATTAGTTCCTGCATAAAGATTTACACTGTAGCTTGTATACTGCAAAGTTTTTACTGGGAAAAGAAAGTTGCAGGGAGTCCCAGTATGCACCTACGTTTTATTCCATTTAGGTTTGGGGGGAACTGGTGGAAAAGCAGTCCTAGGAGGCTAGTTACCTGAGGGGCCAAAGAACTTCTTGGAAAATAACTTATCCTCAGAAAACAAAAAGTCCCAGAACTCACGATGAGTTCAATGGGTCAGCCCCATTAGAAAGAGTGATTTCAATTACAGCACAGGTATGTATCACTCAGCTGCATTCGTCACTGACCTAACAAATTCACAGGCAATTACATTTAAGTCCTAGAGGGATACCCAAACAATAAAAGAGTGAAAAATGTAATGAATTGTTTCGTGTATTAGACAGCATTACACAACTGCTCTACCACAGCTATGCCACTCTTCGTGACACATTAAGTATTTAATCCTTACATTTAAGTATCAGGAACATTAATGTCATCAACCTTAGATGGAAGATGGCATTCTTTGTCCACATAGTCCTGTCAGGCTAAGGCAGTAGGTATCAGTAACCTTAGTGTAAAAATTTCCAAGAGTGCCATTAGCAAGAAACTTCAGAAGCCATCAGTAATGAGTGGTGCTTTAAGAGCCAATGGATTCTATAACTTTTTTTTAGCATGGAGAATGACAAGGCATAATTACAGCAAAGAACGTAAAAAAATGAGGGGCACCAAGTAGTAGCCAAAGGGCTCACTGATTCACACAGCATCTGAAAGATGTACCCTTAAGGACTCTCAAACCAATTCATGTTGCACTAGGGCCATAAGTATGGTGAGGTAGAGAAGGCATTACAGTTTTTGAAGCAAGTGAATCCAGAGTTATAGAAATACTATTTGTTAGAATAAAGCTATTTTACATCCATGATAATGTGGCCTGGGAAACAAAAGTCACTTATGATTATATTACTTTTCTAGGAAAAAAATGAATATATAACAAAATATTGAATACAGAGGGGGGAAAGTAGGTTTATAGTCATGAGTATGCAAAACAGAATATATTTTTGTATTATTTTCCATATGCTCCACCTTGTATATTAAAAGAAAATAAAGCAAAATTAAATAAAACCAGTTTGTGTAGTAATGTTAATGGTCTAATTTATAAGACTATAAGTATATGCACTAGGGGCATAAAGAGTAAAATCAATGATCCTTCAAACACTAATAAGCAATTATCAATGACATGTATCAATGATGAAATGTACCTTGTATCATTATTCAATTACAGTTGTATGCCTCTTCTCCCCATCCCTCCACCCCACCCCAGCCAAACCCACCTCCCTCCCCCACCTCTACCCTCCCCCTTGATTTTGCCCATGTGTCCTTTATAGTAGTTCCTGAAAACCCCTCTCTTCACTGTCCCCTCCCCACTCCCCCCTGGCTATTGTAAGATTGTTCTTAACTTCAATGTTTCTGGTTATATTTTGTTTGCTTTTCTCTTCTGTTGATTATGTTCCAGTTAAAGGTGAGATCATATGGTATTTGTCCCTCACCACCTGGCTTATTTCACTTAGCATAATGCTCTCCAGGTCCATCCATGCTGTTGCAAAGGATATAAGCTCCTTCTTTCTCTCTGCTGAGTAATATTCCATTGTGTAAATGTACCATAGTTTTTGGATCCACTCATTTGCTGATGGGCACTTAGGTTGATTCCAGTACTTGGCTATTGTAAATTGTGCTGCTATGAACATTGGGGTGCACAGGTTCTTTTGGATTGGTGTTTCAGGGTTCTTAGGGTATAATCCCAGCAGTGGAATTGCTGGGTCAAAGAGCAGTTCCATTTTTAGTTTTCTGAGGAAATTCCATATTGTTTTCCACAGTGGCCTCACCAGTCTGCATTCCCACCAACAGTGCACTAGGGTTCCCTTTTCTCCACATCCTCTCCAACATTTGTTTGTTGATTTGTTTATGTTGGCCACTCTGACTGGTGTGAGATGGTACCTCATTGTGGTTTTAATTTGTATTTCTCTGATGGCTAGTGATGCTGAGCATCTTTTCATCTGTCTCTGGGCCCTCTGATTGTCTTCCTTGGAGAAGTGTCTGTTCAAGTCCTTTGCCCATTTTTTAATTGGGTTGTTTGTCTTCCTGGAGTGCAGTCATGTGAATGAATTGTACCTTGTATCTTGTATCGTCTTCAATAAATGTCTCTATTTTTCATAGTGCATGGCTAGATATCTTGTGGACAGACTATATGTGTGTGTGTGTGTGTGTGTGCATGTGTGTGTGTGTCTCAAATATATCTCAAATCACCCTAATCTATTTACATAATAGGAATACTAGTAACCAACAAGCAGACTCTTCACAGCCACTCTGCATGTTAGTTACTGTTATTCCTATTATGCAGATAAAGAAGCTGAGAAAGAGAGATGGTGACTTGACTCTGATATACTACAAATATGTGATAAAAATTGGGATTGCAGTCTTATTCTGATTGACTTCAATATTCTGCTATAGTATTCTGCCTTCCAAGAAGGTTGACTTCAAGCAAGGAAAAATGTACAGCACTGCCGCATTGTTACTGCGACTCAAAGGGAATCTGTCTTAATGTCCAATCTGTGTGTTACAATAAATGTAGGTACAATTTGGTGAATATTAAGTGATTTATAAAAGCATTTTGGAGATCTTCTTATGAGAAAATGAGATTTTATATATGGACCAACCAGTGGCCATGAAATTGCAGCTTTCATTAGAGACAAAAGACATGCATTTTAGGTAAGTGAGAAGGAAAGTAAATGGCACTGAAGGAACATCTGAAAAAGTAATGATTGTACAAATTTTCTTTTTTTCACAAATATAATTTATTTTCTTTACAAATATAAATGTTTGAACCCTGAATTCTTGTATGTCGAGTGGTATATTGGTTCTAGTTCTGCATAAAATTCAGGAGTTGGAGGAAATGTGAGTAGAAGCACAATGGCATGTTTCCAGGCTTGAGAAAATAATTTAATAAGTTTTCACTCATGTGTTGGTGGATGAGACACAAACAGCTTGCATTTCCTTGTGTATTTTTATGTGAAATAATTAATAAACATAGAAATATTCCGAGTTTTCCTGAGTTGAAGGTGTATGGCTAAAAAATTAAAACTTTTCATTGGCTTCCCATTGTTCTCAGGGTAAAAACCAAAATCTTATGGCCATAGAAAGTCATGCATAGTTTGGCAGCAGCCTCTCTCTCTGCACATCATCTGAAGTCACTCAAACCCTTGTTCAGTACACTGTGGTCATATTCTTCAAGGTCATTGTACATACTGTGCCCAAATTATGATATATTACAGCAATTATTTTGTCCTCTCATTAGAAAATATTTCAAACATAAGTATATAAAACGAGAACTGATAAGTATGCTCACAAGGAACTATTTGAAGAATTCTAGATTAATGTAATAAACTTTAGGTTTATCAAAAACAAATTACTTTTTATGAATCACATGTCTTGATAAAACTAAATGTTCTGGGCAAAGCTGAATGTTATTTGCTTAAATCTTATTTCTTTTGTTCTTATTTCTTTCTAAGGATTTCATTTATTTTTTAGAGAGAAGGAAAGGTAAGGAGAAAGGGAGGAAGAGAAACATCAATATGTGGTTGCTTCTCACACACCCCCTACTAGGAACCTGGCCTGCAACCCAGGCATGTGCCCTGACTGGGAATCGAACTGGTGATCCTGGTACGCAGACCCCACTCATCCCACTAAGCTACACCAGCCAGGCCTAGATCTAGTTTTAAAGGGTGATGCTACACTCTTTTGTTTCTCCTCTGTCTTCTTAAATGTATATACATAATACAGGGGGAAATGAGGGATATAGAATAAAACAAAGGAGACATAACCAAATTTAATGTGTGGATCTCATTTGGATGGTGTTGAGGAAAAAAAATGGTTATACAATAGCCAGAGGGGAGTGGGGAGGGGACAGTGGGGAGAGGGGTTGTCAGGAACTACTATAAAAGACACATGGACAAAACGAAGGGGGAGGGTGGAGGCGGGGGAGGGAGGTGGATTTGGCTGGGGTTGGAGAAAATGCAGACAACTGTAATTGAACAACAATAAAAAAAGTGCAAGAGAAAAAAATGGTTGTAAAAAGACATCTTTAACATAATCAGGAAAATAATTAGTATAGCCTGGGTATTAGTTGGTATTAAGGAATTAATGTTAATTTTGTTAGGTATGATAATGGCATGGTAGTTAAATGAAAAAAATAAGTCCCATAAATTACTTATTATACTTAGGAGGGAGCAGACATGATATCTGAAAATCGCTATAAAATATGCCATCAAAAAGTAAAGGAAGAAATGCATGCAAAAAGATTGTAATAATATACACTGAATACCCGAGGTAAACTCCCAATGCTAAACGAAACAGTAAAGCTAAAGAAGAACTTGAATAAAACACAGGTGAAATATTTTTTAATAATTGAAGAATAGAAAAGGCTTTTTTATACTACGGTTCAAGATTCAGAAGCCAAAAAAGGAAAGATCAATAACATGAAATACTTTCTCATTTTATTTTTTATTGTTTCCCAAGTACAGTTGTCTCTATTTTTCCCCACCACTCTCCCCTGCCCTACGCTTCTTAAAAAAGATACTTCTGCATGACAAAAAAAAGCATATATTTTTGAAACAATAAAAAGCTGGAAAAATATTTGTTACTTACATCACAGATGAGAGCAAATATTCCTAGTTTACTAAGAGGCCCTAGAAACTGATATGAAAAAGACAAGCAATCTAACGGAAAAAATGAGGAAAAGACATAAATGGACAGTTCAGAGAAAAATGAGTACAATTACCCATACATATAAAAAAATGTTTCATCTCACTCATAGTAACAGAATTATGCATTACATGACAGCAAAAGATAATTTTTGCCAATAAGCTTTGGGAAGTAAGCATTCTCAATATCTATATAAAATATAACCAAAGAAATTGAAATAAAGAATAAACCAACAGCAACCACAGGGGAAGGTGGTGGGGGATAGTGGGGGAAAGGAGGGGAATTGTTGTCAAGGAACATGTATAAAGGATCCATGGACAAAGCCAAAAGGTGGTAGGATCAATGGTGGGAGGTGGGGGGAAATGGAGACAAATGTACTTGAACAACAATAAAAAAATTAAAAAATAGAAAAAGTATTTGGAGTATAATTTGGTAATATCTATCAAAAATATAAAGGAATTTATCTTTCCACTCAGTAATCCCAATGAGAATGTATGTCTACAAATATATTTTCATATGTAAACAAAGCTATTTATTGGTGCACTGTTTGTAACAAAATGTTGGTAATAATCCAAATGTCTATCACTATTGAACTTGTTAAATAAATTGTGGTAAACCATACAATGCAGCACCACACACCTGTTTTAAAAAACCATGAGGAACCTCTCTGTATATACTGATGTGGGAAGATCTCCAGGATATACCGTTAAGTGAAAAAGAGTAAGAAAATGAAAAATGTCTATAGTATAATACCTTTTGAATAAAGGATGGAAGTGATAATGGTACATATCTTCATTCTCTTGTATTTACATAGAAAAACACTGGCAGTATCCACAAGAATCAATAAAAGCACTTAGTTGCATGGTGCAGGGGAAAGAGGTGCAGATGGGGAAGAGACAGGAATGGAACTTCCCAATATAAACCTTGATTGTTTACTTCATTTTTTGAATCATTTAAGTATAATCTGCATCCAAAACAATACAAATAACATTTTAAAAGAAGAAAGTTAGCTACTCAACAAGCCTTGCACATTTCATCCAAGCGGACTTAGTCTTTTGCTTTACTGTACTCCCACACTATTTTAAAAGCAATTTTCTGCAACACTCTTTAGTCACTTCCATAGTTTTTGTTTCTTGTCAGTCATTCCTACAAAGCTATGAAGTTCTTAAATGTAGAAGTCCTGTGTTAATGCATTTCTGTCTCTTTCATTATGTACACGGTGCCTAGCATGTGGTAGTTGTCCATTAAATATAACCTTTTGAGGTCCAGCTTGTTGTTGTTTTTCATTTTCTAACACCTGAGTTTGATTGTAACTTTTATTTCTGAAATTCTAAAGGGCTATTTCCTCAAAGTGCGTTATAACTACTTGCATCAGACCTTAAAAAGTATGTATGTAAGTGGTTATTTAGAAGTCCCATTTTTACCCACATTCACACATACACAGACCCTGTAGTTAAAGTGCCTTGTGTAAGCCCCAGTAGTCAAGTTGGCATCCCAGGGGCTCTGTGCCAAGGATCATTTCAGTCATCTACATTCTGTATATATTTAACTCACATAATAATCTCATAGGGTAGATACTCCCCTCTCCACTTTATAGAGTTATAGAAACTGAGGCTCAGGAAGCTTAAACAACTTTCAGAAGGTCACATAGTCAGTAAGTGAGAGTTATGGGCAGAATTGTGTTCCTTCAAAATTTAAATGTTGAAGTCTTTTGTTTTCACATTTTGTTACTGTTGTTCAAGTACAGTTGTCTCCATTTCCCCTACCAGTCCTCACCATCCCAGCAATCCCCCACTTCCCCCACTTACCATTACCCCCTTTTGGCTTTGTCCTCGTGTCCTTTATACATGTTCCTGGAAACTCTTCCCCTTTACCCCCCACACTGTGTTCTCCTGCCTCCCCTCTGATTACTGTCAGTTTGGTCTTTATTTCAATGTGTCTGGTTCTATTTTGGTTGCTTGCTTGTTTTGTTGATTAGGTTCCACTTATAGGTGAGATCATATGGTATTTGTCTTTCACCACCTGGCTCATTTCAATCTTTTCCCGTAGCATCTTATTTTTGCTCCCTTGATTGCATTTATCACTATCTTGTATTAGAATTATTTACTTGGTTTTGTTTGTTTTTATCAAATGGTGAACCCCTAGTGATTTATTAGGTATTCAATTAAGATAATGAACTGAGAGACCTTGAAAAATTAAAAATAATTTTTCTATAATTTCTAAGTTAAATGATGCCAATACTATCATAATACTTAGTGATATTTAAGATGATCACTCCCTAGTAAAATAATAGAACCTCATTAGTGGAAAATGAGAATCACATCTTTAAAAAAATCTTTGTTCATTATACTGATGCACTTATCCATGAAGACCTCCCACATCCTACACTTCTTTGTTAAGGGTATGCAGAAATCTGTTAAGCTGTTTTTAAAATCTACCTTTGGTTTAGTTTCCATAATTTGAAGAATTGATTTTGAAAGACATTAATAATATTTAAACAGACTACTATAGACCAGTAAGATAGAACATTAATAAATAAGAATTGAAGTTCTGAGACTGATAGAAATATTTTCCTAAAAAGCACATAAATTTTTTCAATGCATGAAAGTCCCTAGCTGAAATGTATTTATTAACATTCATTCATTCAGCAAATATTTTTGAGCAACTGCTATGCTACACATTATGAAGTATTAAAATATGAATGAGGGGGGATTGAATGTAGAAGATGGGGGAGGGGAGGGCAAGGAGAGTAGTGGGGGAGAAATGAGGACAACTGTAACTGAACAACAATTAATAAAAAAAATTTTGAAAGGTATAAATGAAATATAGTCTTTGTCCTCAAGGAGGCAGTATTGCATAGTGATTAATAACATGGAATTAAACATAATTTTGAAATATCCCTTGTCTACACGACCTTGTGGAAGTTATTAAACACTACGCCTTATTTTTATCTTCTGTCAAATAGGACAATGATAGCTATTTCACAGGACTGTTAGGAAGATTTAGATTAAATAATGTGCATACAGACTCTACGCACTGCTTGGCACATAATAACCAGTCCAAAAGTGTTTCAATTCAGTCTTATTGTCTAAAAATAGAAGTATTCTTTTATGGAGTCTATCTTTTCATAAGAGTAACATTCATATGCTTTACTGTAGAGTGTAATCCCATTCCAAATACTTACATGGTATTCACACATAGCACCCTTATCCTAATTCTCAGGCTCTATGAGGCATGGGAGAACAACTTTTTAGAGTGGTGAGGATATTAGTAAATGAAATTGATGAGCAATTATTAGTGCTCTTAATAAGAATAATAAACGTGGTTCTCCAAAACTGATGATGGGAGAATACATGTTATTTATTTGAATGATAGAGTGGAATTTTAACAAAGATTATAAATGTATTAAAAATATTTTGAAAAAGAAATGGTGACTGCTAAAAGTCAGTATGGGTTCACTAACAATATATTATGCTAGACTAGTAGGCCACTGTTACTTAAAGTGGTGTCCCTCAGAACACTGAATGCTGCCAAAATTGTATTTATTTTCTATGAACAGATAAGTCTAGGAAACATGAGATTAAGCAAAGTTAAACATGTCTTCACATGTATTCACTGCAGAACTTTTCAGAGTTTTAATACAGTAAAACGTACTACACGTTTCCTATAGGGTAATATAGTATTCAGTCTTTCACAAATGTGAGCATAATGACAAGGTGGGGCAAAAGTAGGTTTACAGTTGTTCAAATGGAAAATAATGCAAAAATTAATAAATCATACAAGAATAAACTCTGTGTGTTGTGTAAACCTGTATTGTGGAGGCCAGGTGTGTGTGCTCACTAGTACGAGCACATTACTTATCAACATTACCCCAGACTAATGTTCTATAAAATATAGTTTTGAAAATATGGTTCTAGTTTAAGTTTGTTTTATTTGTTTGAGGAATTTTTATTACGTTTTTATGTACAGAAAACTCAACAGTGTACACTTAGCCAGGCTTGGGGGCCAGTTCTTTAGCCTTGGCCTTTTCCAGTTTGGCCATGTGGGCCACCGACTTTGGACCCAAGACGTTGCCTCGCCAGTGGCAGTGGATCCCATAATATCTGTCGTAATTGGTCCAGATAGCTTCCACCAGCTTAGGGAGAGCTCCTTTGCCTTCCAAGTTAACCTATTTAAAGGCGACAATGGTGCAGGCCTTCCTGTGGAGTAGAGATCTGGCCTTCCCCTTGATGATGCAGTGAGAAGCCCCCATCTTTGGCAGGAAGATAACCAGCTCAATTGGATCCACATCCTGTGCATTCACTACCAGCTGGGACTTCTTGCTCTCCACCAAGCTAGTGGCAGTGTTAACCCCTGCTGGAGGGACAGGTGGCCCCTTGGTGGAGATATCCCCTTTGCTGTCAGCTTTTTTATCAGCCTAGGGCCAATCTCTGCTTCTTCTCTGGCTTTGTCTCTGGTCAGTACTTGTGCACAGCTTGAGCAGCTGCGGAGCTGTTTGGCGGTCCAAGCCCTGGGTGAACTGGTTAATGGCAGGAGGTACTTTTAGACGCTCATAGAGAATAGCCCTTTGCCTCTGCAGCCGAATGTAGCAGGGCCATTTGATAAAGCAGGTGAGGTCCAATGCAAAAATATGGGGGCCTTTTCTCAAACAGGAGATTTACCATCTTCTTAGCCTCCTGCTTCTTCAATTCCTTCTTTCCTTTTAGCCTTTTGGGTGGCAGGAGGAAAGTTAGTTTAAGTTTCCTTATAGAGTTCATAGAGTAGTAGAAAGGAGATTGAGCAGGCATTATATTTCAATTTTTAGAAGAAATTTGAAAAAAAATTCCTATTATTAATCTTTGGTGGAAAAATGTCCTTTGAATCAGTCATCTTTAAACATTTTCTTCATATACCCCTTAAAAGAATTTTGAAAACATATATACAATCTCCATACTTTTTCTTCTTTTAAAAAAAATTTTTTATTGTTGTTCAATTACAATTGTCCCTGTATTTTTAAGTTGATACCAAACATCTATCATCATGATTTTTAAATTATTTTTTTAAATTTTGTATCTCAGAAGTACAGAGTTGGCTTCATCATAAACATTTCCTATGATCTACTCTTTTCATTGGTCTTATACATGGACTACTTTGAGTGATTTATTTAGTAAATCGTTTTGTATGATGTAATAAGCATGCACAAACCCAACACCTCAAAAGAAATTTAGGCCTTGAGAATAACTTGACATTTGTCCATATATTTTGCTCCCATTATTCCATTCCCTTGGATCACCTATCCTGAATCTGGTGTTCATTGTTCTCTGGCTTTCTGTTTTATTTACCTTTATTGTGTTTAAACACATTCATAGACATATAAAAATATGCTGAATGTCATTAATTGTTGTTGAAATGCAAAATAAAACCACAATGAGATATCACCTCACATCTGTCAGAATGGCTCACCAATAAACCAACAAGTGTTGGTGAAGATACAAAGAAAAGGGAACCCTCGTGCACTGTTGGTAGGAATGCAGACTGGCACAGTCACTGTGGAAAATAGTATGCAGTTTTCTTTAAAAATTAAATATGGAACTGCCTTATGATCCAGCGATTCCACTTCTGGGAATATATCTGAAGAAATCTGAAATATTAATTCAAAAGAATATGTGCACCCCTCTGTTCATTATAGTATTATTACAATAGCCAAGATATGGAAGCAGCACAAATACCCATCAATAAATGAGTGGATAAAAAACCTATGGTACATTTACACAGTGGAATTCTACACAGCACTAAAAAAGAAGGAAGCCTTGTCATTTGTGACAGCATGGATGGACCTGGAGAGTATTGTGCTAAGTGAAATAAGCCAGTCAGAGAAAGACAAATACCACATGATCTCACTTATATGTGCAATCTAGTGAACAAAATAAAATGAGGAACAAAATAGAAACAGATTCATAGATATAGCAAACAGACTGATAGCTGTTAGAGGGGAAAGGGGTTAGAGGGCTCAGTGAAAAAAGAGAAAGGGTTAAGCAAAAAAAAGAAAAACTCATGGCCACAGACAACAGTATGGTGATTACCAGAGGAAAGGGGGTGAGGGCAGGTAGAAGGTAAACAGGACATAAATACTGATGGATGAAGTCTTGACTTTGATGGTGAACACACAATATACAACATACAGAGGATGTACTATACAATTGTACATTTAAAGCCTTTATAATTTTATTAGCTAATGTCACCTGAATAATTTCAAGAAAAATTAAAATAAATAATTTTTTTAAAAGATCTGAGGAAAAAATAGATTTATTTTACATATTTGATACTTTACACTATTTTATATATTTTAAAACATACAGTTCCTAGGTCTATTGCTAATATGTTGGAATACCATTCTATTTATAACGAACTATAGAACTGATCCCTGAAAGTATAGTCTTCTATTCTATTTACATATTGATCTTGCAACCAGCTTTCTTGTCAAATAAATTCATTTATTATTTAAAATAATCTGTAGATTTTTGGATTTTTATATACATAATATTATTTATAAATACTGATATTTTAAATTTCCCCTTCAAATCATAATATCTTTATTTTATTTTTCTTGTCTTTCTGGATGGGTGAGAATATCTAACACCAGGTTAAGCAGAAAAGGTAATAGTGAGCCTCTATTTTTCATTCCTTCTCTGAAAGGAAAAAAATCTGAATATTTCACCTGTAAATATGGTATTTCCTGTAGGATTTTGTACCCATTTTTAAATCAAAGTCAAAAAGCTCCCTTTTATGCCCATTTTGCTATTTTTAATCACGAAGGGATGTTAAATTTATCAAATTACTCTCTCCATCTGTTTAGATGATCTTAATGTTTTTCTCCTTTATTCAAATAATAAGGCTGGGTGCAGGGAGTGAGGGGGGGGAATTGGGACAACTGTAATAGCATAAATGATAAAATATTTTGTTAAAGTTTTCTTAAAATAAACCTGGCTCTGTGAAATTCATTAGAAAAGCACATCTTAGAAGAGAACATCATCCCACAATTATTTTAATTTCTGTATTATTGTAACATTCCCTTATATGGGCACTAGATAGACGGGTTTAGTCTATATCCTACTCTATGAAATATAGAATCTATATAAAATCAGCCCTGGCTGGTGTGGCTCAGTGGATTGAGCACCTGCCTGCGAACCAAAGAGCTGCTGGTTCGATTCCCAGTCAGGGCACATGCCTGGGTTGCAGGCCAGATCCCCAGTTGGGAGCACACAAGAGGCAACCACACACTGTTGTTTCTCTCCCTCTCTTTGAAAAAAGAAAGAAAGAAAGAAAGGAAGGAAGGAAAAAAATCTATATAAAATCTGTACACTTTAAAACAAAAGAAAATCTAGTTTCTTTGCTAAAGCAGCAATTATCTGTTTCAAAATAAATATAGTAAATTCCCTATTTAACTTTAAGAAGTATTTTAGTTAAGTTATATTATCCTTTATTAAAAATAGTGGGTATTTTCCTTACTCCCTTTTTTCACTCAAAACACAAAGACTCAAAAAATTACATTGATTGCTTTTCAAATATTGAGTCAATACTGAATTTGTAGACTAACCCAAATTGGTCATAAATATTATCCTTTTTATGTAATACTGAATTTGGTTTACTATTGTTTTGTTCAGCAACTTTGCTTCTATTTTTTAACAGTGGGATTGGAGTACTGGTTTCTTTTCTTGTACTATTAGGTTTTGAAATGAATATGAAACTGTCCTTGAAGTGATCAGGAAATAGCCCTTTTTTGTCTATTGTCTGAAGAAATTTGGATAAAATTGATATTCTTTATTCGTTAAATTTTGGTAGAATTTACCAATGAAACCATTTGGGCCTGCAGTTTACTTTGTGGTAAGGTTTTAATTATATATAAGTTGTTCTTAGTGGTTATAGAATTACTGTATTTAGTCCATTCTGTGTACACTCTAGTAAGTTATATTATTCTAGGAATTTTACCATTTCATCTCATTTACTGGCATAAAATTATTAATAATATCTTCAAAAATATTGTATATGTTGTAGTGTTTGCTTTTCATTCCTGAGATAGGATAATGCAGTTTCTCTGTCTCTCTCTCTCAATCTCTCTAAGGGTTTATGAACTTCAGGGGTTTTTAATTTTTTAATTTAATTTATTTTATTAAGATTTTATTTATTTAATTTTAGGGTAGGGGAAGGGAGGAGAGGGAGAGAAACACCAGTGTGTGGTTGACTCTCATGCGCCCCCTACTGGAGACTTGGCCCACAACCCAGGCATGTGCCCTGAGTGGGAATCGAACTCATTCAGGTGACCCTTTGGTTCCCAGGCCTGTGCTTATTTATTACTTTCAGTCTTATATCCCACATATGAATGAAATCATATGATTCTAAAGTTTTTCTGTCTGACTTATTTTGCTGAGCATAAAATTCTCAAGATCCATCCATACTGTCACAAATGGCAATATTTCAACCTTTCTATGGCTGAGTAGTACTCTACTGTATACATGTACCACATCTTCATTATCCAATCATCTACTAAGGGACACTTTGGTTGTTTCAATATCTTGACCACCATGAATAACGCTGCAATGAACATATGTGAATGCTGCAGTGCACATATGTTTGCAAGTAAATGTTTTTCAATTTTGGGGGGTAGATACCTCAAAGATAGGTTGATGGGTCATATGGTAACTCTGTTCTTAATTTTTTGAGGAACCTCCATACTGTTTTCCATAGTGGCTGTACCAGTTTTCATGTCCACTGTTAGTGAATGAGGGTTCCTTTTACTCCACAACCTCTCCAACACTTGTTATTATTTGTCTTATAGAGAATAGCCATTCTAACAGGTGTGAGGTGGTAACTCATTATAATTTTTATTTGCATTTTCCTAATAGCTAATGAAGTTGAGCATCCTTTCATATATCTGTTGGCCATTTGGAGGTCTTTGTGGAAGAAGTGTCTGTTCAGGTCCTCTGCCCATTTTTTAATTGGACTGTTTGTTTGTTTGGGGTTGAGTTGTGTGAGTTCTTTATGTATTTTGGATATTAACCCCTTCTCAGAGCTGTTGTTTGCAAATATCTTCTTTCATTGGATTGGTTGCCTTTTCATTTTGCTGGCAGTTTCTGTTGTTGTGCAGAAGCTTTTTTGTTTGATACAGTCCCATTCATTTATTTTTGCCTCTACTTCTTTTGCCTTTGGGGTCAAATTAATAAAATCTTCTCTATGACCCAGGTCCATAAGTTTAATACCTATGTTTTCTTCTATGTAATTTATTGTTTCAGGTCTTATATTTAGGTTTTTGATACATTTTGAGTTTATTTTTGTATATGGGGATAAACAATAGTCTACTTTCATTCTTTTCTGTGTGACTTTCCAATTTTCCCAGAACCATTTATTGAAGAAACATTCTTTTCTCCATTGTATATTTTTGGCTTCTTTATCAAAAATTATTTGCCCATATACACGTGTGTTTATTTCTGGGCTCTCACTTCTGTTCCATTGGTCTGTGTGTGTTTTTCTGCCAACAACATGTTGTTTTGATTATTGACTAAATAGTATTATTTTCAAGTGCTAGAGATTGTTGATGAAAAAATTTAGTAACAGTGAGAGTCTGGATGATATTTCGTTTCAAGACTAATTACTATTATTGCTTTTGGAGCAATATCAGATTACCTCAATGTAATCAATGTCTCTTTGAGATGTGGTCCAGTTTTCTTTCCTGTGTTTGTGGAGTATAGCTTTTTGGAAAAGCAATGCTATGTGGCTTCCAAGGTAAGGTCATAAAAGGTAATAAAAGCTTCTACTTTGTTCTCTGGAGCTCTGATATACATTTTAAGATCAACTATCTGAAGCTGCCCTGCCACAAGGAAGACTGTCACACGTTGAGGTCACATGCAAGCACTCTAGTCACCATTTGCAGTTGAGCTTATTAGTGCTTGAATCATCTCCATAGACATACCAACTACATGAAGAAAGAAGTCTTCAGATGATTTTTGCCTCCAGCCATTAAGGTACTCTCACCCTTAAAGACTTTAGATGAGGCCACAGATACTATAGATAAAAAACAAATATTCCTGATGTATAGAATCTTTCAGCATGACCAAGTGGAGTTTTTTTTCATAGCACTAAGTTTTGGAGTTTTTTATTACATAGCAACAGTAAACAGCATGAGTGTTTTAGAAGTGTCAGTTCAATAAGAAAATGAAAATAATATACACCACTTTATGCTCTGCCCCCTTTGTCAATTGGGGGGAATGGTGGGGGGGAAATGAACACAACTGTACTTGAACAACAATAAAAATGTTAAAAAAATAAAATAATATACAAATGGAAAGAAAAAATAAAACTATCATTTTCTTGAATGATATTACTGTATAAATATAAAATCTAAAATATATACAGGTACATTAATGATATTAACATTTGTATTTAGCAAAGTTTCTGGATACAAGGTCACTATCCAAAAAACAATTGTATTTTCATATTGTACTTACAAACATTCTAACTTTTAAAAGGAATGATAAAGGACTATAAACAGTGAAGACACTAAACAAAGAAAACCAAAGTAGAAAAACTTGTTGTACCAGATTTGAATGTATTAAAATTGATAGTAATTAAGATAGTGTGGTATTGGCACAAAGGTAGATGGACAATGAATGTAACAAAGATACGAAAGCACAAGCAGTCCCAGTAGAGGCAGCCACACAGAACAAATTGCATGGTAGCTCCAGGCTGATAGCCCAAGGCTGGTTACAGGCAGCGTCTGACATTAACCTGCACTGGAACCCTACCCTAGTGGATCCAGAATAAACACAACCAAACCACACCAGACCATGACCATGACCGAACTAACCACACAAGTGGCACACCCAAAGGAAGATCCTGGCAAAAACCAGAACTTGCAAGAAAACACTCTACTCTGGCTGCAGCCTCTGCACAGTGGTTGAGGTCTATCCTTACAGTCAGCCAGCCTGAGCATTACCCTAAAGCACAAATAGGCCAACAGCATTTAAGACTCTACTACACAGGAAGGCACATATCATCCACACAGGAGACATTCTTGGAGCACCTAGCTCAGGTAATCTGGAAGATTGCACCCATAAGCACCACAAGACACCTACAACATAAAACCACCATAACAAATTTGGGAGTCATAGCAGATGTACCTAATACACAGTGATAAGGACAAGAATGCAGATGAAATGGAAACACAAATAAACATTCCCCAAGTGAAAGAATAAGATATATCCCCAGAATAAGAATTAAATGCAATGGAAAAAACCCAAAATGCCAGATGCAGAGTTCAGAACAATGATAATAAGAATGGTCAAGGACCTTAAGGGAAGAATGCATGATCTAGGTGAGAACTTAAACAAAGACATAGTAAGCACTGAAAAGGATATAGAAACCATGAAAAGACCCAGTCAGAAATAAACACAGTATCTGAGATAAAGGATACACTAGAGCCCTGGCTGGTGTAGGTTAGTGGATTGAGTGCTGGCCTGCGAACTAAATGGTCACCAGTTCGATTCCCAGTCAGGGCCCATGCCTGGGCTGTGGGCCAGGTTCCCAGTAGGGGGTGCATGAGAGTCAACCACACATTAATATTTCTCTCTTTCTCCCTCCCTTCCCCTCTCTATAAATAAATGAAATCTTTAAGAAAAAGAATACACTAGAAGGATTCAACAGCAGGTTAAGTGAAGAAGAGACTCAAATCAGTGAATTATAGGATAATATAACAGACTAACAGATGTCAAAGGGGAGGGAGGTTGGGGGGCTGTATAAAAAAAGGTGAAGGGGTTAAGCAAAAAGAAACACACATGGGCACAGAGAACAGTATGGTCATTACCAGAGGGAAAGTGGGGTGGGGGTGGTAGGAAAGGGTAAAGGGGGATAAATGGGGATAGAAAGACACTTTACTTGGGGCAATGGGTGCACAATGCAGTGTGCAGATGGTGTCTTATAGAACTGAAAATCTCTTACACAAATTGGTGTACGCTTGAAAGCTCTATGGTTTTATTAACCAATCCCCCCCAATAAATTCAATTAAAAAGCCAAAAAAGTATGGATGGGCATGTATAGATGAATAAAAAGATCCCCCCCATGCATGTTTGATCACTCAGTCTTTGACAAAAGTGGCATTGCAAACCAGTGGAAAAAGAATGTCTTTTCTTCTTCAAATTTCTGAACAGATAGTCCACAAAATAAAATATCCAAAAGGCAATACGATGTCAAAAGGTAAATGACTGACTAGTAATCAAGGAAATACAAATTAAAACCACAATGAGATAACCACTCCCCACCAAATAGAAGGAATAAAAGAGAAACTCGAGGTCTAGAATGAGGACCCCACAGTACTCTATATGATGCTAATCAAACCACACTTGGAACATGAAATTCAGTTCTGGAGACCACCCTTTCAAGAAGAGAGAAGCGAAGAAACTGGAACACATTGAGAGGAGAGATCTGTAGACATCACAACATCTAAAAACTGGTTAGAGCAATGGGAAATATTAACTTAGAGGACAGAAGGCGTCCATTTCAAAAGCTTTCACAAGAATAGAGATAAGTTTATAACTGAATTATTAGTATGAAAGAAACATAAAGGGAAACAGTTTTAAGCTCAACCTCAGAAAATACTTCTCAAGTTTGGAGCTGACCAAAAATGGAATAGGGATGTCTCAGGAATTGTGAGCTAACTGTAACTGGAGGAATTCACAAGCAATGCCTGAATGACAATTTGATGATGTCATTATTGTTAGGGTCTGGAGGGAGCTAGAGGGGTTAGACTGACCTCTGAAGTTCTTTTCAGATTTATAAATCCCTAAGTCATGCAGCATGTTTGTGTGTGAAAGGGTTCTTAAACCAGGCCTCCCTTCGGAAGAAATAACACCTGTACCCTAGCCCCCATTATATATTTTATTATTTTTTAAAAGATTTTATTTATTTATTTTTAGAGAGAGGAGAGGGGAGGGAGAAAGAGAGGGAGAGAAACATCAATGTGCGGTTGCCTCTCACATGGCCCCCACTGGGGACCTGGCCTACAACCCAGGCATGTGTCCTGACTGGGAATCAAATCGGTGACCCTTTGGTTAGCATGCTGGTGCTCAATCTAGTGAGCCACACCAGCCAGGGATCCCCCGTTATATTTCAAATTTATAAATTCATAAATCATGGGGTGTGTTTGTGTGTGAAAGAGTTCTTAAAGCAGGCCTCCCTTTAGAAAAAATAACACCTGCATCCTAGCCCCCATTACATCTCCTTCTAGTGACAACTGGGTTGACTTACTACTCTTCTGGAGTCAGTGATTCCTGATGAAAGAATAATTGACCAGTTGTCCTTACTGCAAGTACAAGAACATTTTAGAAATAATTATTGCTGTTGCTGGAGTCCTATTGTTCCCTGAGAACTTTTCTTGTTACTGCTCAGGGACAATGGATAAAATGACATTCTACGCATGTCCCTGTTGGGATTCTATACAGAGTTGATAAAATTTTATCTTTAAATTTTGCTTTCCCAAGCAAGGAACATTTACTTTCCATGGGTATATGTCACCCTCTAGTGGCTACAACTATGAACCTAATATCTTGGGTGAGATCAGAACTCTGGACCCAATACTTCAAAAACAACTTTTGGCACCAAGTCATGAAGTTGCTTCCTGATCATGCGCATCACCAGGTAGCATATAAATGAGACAGACTTCAAACTCTTATGCACAACACTCTGCTGACACCCAGGGAAACAAACAGTAAGTCCTCCAAAATGCAGTATTTTTCTGTATTTAAATATTTTGTGTTAATATGTTGTTTGTTAATAGAAGAAAAATGTGATATTTCTAGTCTTCCACTTGCCAGAACAGCCATAAATGTGGGGAGTGTGTCATCACTGAGTAACATTGCTGTTAATTCAATCTAACAATCAAATGTCTTTGAATACAATCAAGAACCAGGTACTCTTATTTTAGAAACACCCCTCCACAATGTATCAAAGAATAAAAAGTGAAATGTACTTACCTTCTTATTTATTTATTTATTTAAATTTTTAGTTATTGATTTTGAGAGAGACAGGATGGGGAGGGAGAGAGACAGAGAGAGAGAGAGTGGTGGGGAGAGAGAGACATTGATTTGTTGTTCCACTTATTTATGCATTCATTGGTTGATACTTCGATGTGCCCTGACCTTGGATTGAAACCACAACCTTGGCATATCAGGCTGATGTTCTAACCAACTGAGCTACCTGGCCAGGGCCCCTACCTTCTTATTCAAGTAGACATGAAAAATTCTCAATGTCACTAATCATCAGAGAAATGCAATTTCAAACCACAATGAGATACCACTTCACACCGGTCAGAATGGCCATCATAACCAAATCAACAAACAACAAGTGCTGACGAGGATGTGGAGAAAAGGGCACCCTAGTGCAGTGTTGGTGGGAATGCACGCTGGTGCAGCCACTGTGGAAAACAGCATGGAGTTACTTCAAAACTTAAAAATGAACTGCCTTGGGAGAACCAAGATGGCGGCGTAGGTAGACACACTGCGCCTCCTCGCACAACCAGAACTGACAGAGAATCGAACAGCAAGGGGGACCAACACCAAGAAAATAGAAAATAACCATTCATCCAGACTGGTAGGAGGGGCGGAGACAGGCACCGGGGTGGAGAGGACTCGCGTGGCTGTGGCGGGACTGAGACTGGCGGAGTGTGGGACAAACGGCGCAGGCAGTCTGAGCACTAGCAGACCCTGCGGCCCCACATTTGCGCAGATAAACCGAGAGGGCCGGACTCAGAGTGGCGGAGAGTGGGGCAGGCAGAGCAGCAGGTAGCACCCCGCGGCACCACATTCGCCCACAGATAAACCGGACAAACGGCAGGGAGCGAAGCAGACCACGTAACCCAGGGCTCCAGCTCAGGGAAATAAAGCCTCAAACCTCTGATTGAAAACGCCCGTGGGGGTTGGGGCGGCAGCGGGAGAGACTCCCAGCCTCACAGGAGAGGTCGTTGAAGAGACCCACAGGGGCCTAGAGTGTGCACAGGCCCACTTGCTCGGGAACCAGCACCAGAGGGGCCCAGTTCGATTGTGGGTAGCAGAGTGAAAGATTGAAATCCGGAGGAGAGTGAGGCGGGCACCATTGCTCCCCCTCGGCCCCTCCCCCTCGTACAGCGTCACAGCGCTGCGACCAGCATTACCCCGCCCCGGTGAACACCTAAGGCTCCGCCCCTTAAAGTAACAGACACGCCAAGACAAACAAACAAAAAAAATGGCCCAAATGACAGAACACTTCAAAGCTCCAGAAAAAATACAACTAAGCGACGAAGAGATAGCCAACCTATCGGATGCACAGTTCAAAGCACTGGTTATCAATATGCTCACAGACTTGGTTGAATCTATTCGAAAAACAGATGAAAAAATGAAGCCTATGCTAAGAGAAACAAAGGAAAATGTACAGGGAACCAATAGTGATGAGAAGGAAACTGGGACTCAAATCAATGGTGTGGACCAGAAGGAAGAAACGAACATCCAACCAGAAAAGAATGAAGAAACAAGAACTTGGAAAAATGAGGAGAGGCTTAGGAACCTCCCGGACGCCTTGAAACGTTCCAACATCCGAATTATAGGGGTGCCAGAAGGAGAAGAGGAAGAACAAAAAATTGAAAACTTATTGGAACAAATAATGAAGGAGAACTTCCCTCATCTGGCAAAGGAAACAGACTCTCGGGAAGTCCAGGAAGCTCAGAGAGTCCCAAAGAAGCTGGACCCAAGGAGGAACACAACAAGGCACATCATAATTACATTACCCAAGATTAAACGCAAGAACCTACATCCAAGATTACTGTATCCAGCAAAGCTATCACTTAGAATGGAAGGGAAGATAAAGTGCTTCTCAGACAAGGTCAAGTTAAAGAAGCTCATCATCACCAAGCCCTTATTATATGAAATGTTAAAGGGAGTTACCTAAGAAAAAGAAGATAAAAAATAGGAACAGTAAAAATGACAGCAAACTCAGTTATTAACGGCCACACATAAAACAAAAATGAGAGCAAACTAGGCAAACAACTAGAACATGAGGGTTGTCATTAAGGGAGTGGGAGGGGGAGAGAGGGGGAAAGGTACAGAGAATAAGTAGCATAGATGATAGGTGGAAAATAGACAGGGGGAGGGTAAAAATAGTGTAGGAAATATAGAAGCCAAAGAACTTATAGGTATGACCTATGGACATGAACTATAGGGGGGGAATGTGGGAGGGAGGGGGGTGGGCAGGATGGAGTGGAGTGGGGGGGGGAAATGGGACAACTGTAATAGCATAATCAATAAATATATTTAAAAAAAAAAAATGAACTGCCTTTTGACCCAGTGATTCCACTTCTGGGACTTGAGCTGAAGAAACCCGAAACACTAATTTCAAAGAATATATGCACCCATTTGTTCATTTCAGTGTCACTTACAATAGCCAAGATCTGGAAACAGTCCAAGTGCCCATCAGTAGGTGAGTGGATAAAAGAGCAGTGGTACATTTACACAGTGGAATACTACTTGGCCATTAACAAAATGAAATTGTAGCTTTTGTGACAGCATGGATGGACCTAGAGATTATTATGCTAAGTGAAATAAACCGGGCAGAGAAAGACTAGCTCCATATGATCTCAGTTATATGTGGAATCAAATTGAGGAACAAAATAGAAATAGAAGCATGGACACGTGGAACACACTGATAGCTGTCAGAGGGGAGGGGGTTCTGGGTGAAAGAAGATGAAGACATTAAGCAAAATCATATAATATGACACACAGACACAGATAACAGTCTGGTGATGAGCAAAGGGAAAGAGGGGTAGGAGTGTGTGGAGGTGGACAGACGGGGGGATAAATGAGGACAGAAAGAGACTTTGCTTTGGGTGATGGGTGCATGTTGCAGGGTGTACATACTTTGCTGAGTTGTACACTTCAGCCCGTTTTATTAGGGCAAACCAATGTCACCCCAATAAAATTAATAAAAATGAAAAATAAGTAAATAAACATAAATATTAAATAAAAAGTATTAAAATGTTATAATTTTGTTTTTAAATTTAAAATTATGTAGCACCAAGCAATTTATTAAATTATGCTTGACAGTGATTTCTTGGCAACCACTATATATACTTCTGAATTCTGCAGATGCAGGAGAAAAAATCTAAACTCCCAATTGTTTTCAAATGAAATGCACATTTTATGAATACTGAATGTAATATTTAAACAAGTTGATGTGGTGATGTTTTATAGACATTTCATTAAACATTTCATAATTGTGTATTTCTAGGCTTGTTTTTATAATGTGGGGTAAATAGTATTTTTACTTTCTCAAAAGTTTAAAAATAGAAAAAAAATTTCTTCTGGCCATGGTGGACTACATGATCTGGAAAAACCCTTTCCTAAAGGAAACTTAAAATGTTAGAAAACAGTTGACAAAATTTTCTTAAAAACATCAAAGGCCTAGACAAGAAAGTGAGGAATTACCAGGTTCAGAAAAGGGGATAGACTTCAACCCCAGAGAGCTCAGTGATGACCTGAAGGTGCTTTTGCCCTAGTCAGACCTTCTGTTTTGGCATGGGGGATACAGATAACTTGCCTGCAGACTCCTAACTTTGAGTGCGGTGTGAGAGCGTAAGCAGTCTCCACTTGAAGGGGAAGTGCTGCCCTAAAGAAAAAAAACGTGAGTTAAGGCAAGGGGGAGAAATAACATTCAGAGAAAAGACTGAAGATATAGGAGTATTTTCTCATCACAAAGTCGAACATCCAGTGAATTCAGAGAACAGGTTTGGAGAAGAGGAAAGCGTGGACACTGAAGACTGAGGTAGAATTTTTTAATGGAAGATGCCTTCTTGTACTTGTCCTGTGCCATAGGCGTGATCCATGTTATTAAAGTTCTGATGGAACCCTTCCAGTGTGAACAGATATCCTCAGTTCTGTCTCTTTCTTACTTTTTTGTTCACCTATGAACATGCTTCACGCCCCAATTCTACCACTGTATGTACAGCTCACTATAACTGTACTATACCCTCCTCTAGCTCAATAGTTGGCCCAAAAATGTAGGGCAGGAAACTAAAATGTATATTTTGGGTAGTGCTGTACTCAGTCTGCACCATTAGCACCGTGAGTTCCTGATCCATCAAAAGGAATATGAGGCAGAGAAGTATTTGTAATAATTTATCTGCCACCTTAGAAAAGTGCCACATGTTAGGGACTTATATCAAGACAATCAATGAGGAAGGAGGGGGGATAAAATTCTTGTTACTGGGGTAACATTGGCTTCTTCTTCAATAAAATTAATAGTCATTTGTACTCTAGACCATGGCACCAAGAGGCCCAAATTATAACATTGTAATACTAAGCCTGAATGCCTATCCAGTTTGCCAGCAATTCCACATCTAGGAATTTATTCTGAAGAAATTATTAGGCAAGTGGGCAAAAATCTATTGGTAAATATATACTGCAGCATTAACTATAATATAGAATAACTGAAAACTAGCAATATGTTTAATAATACAGAATTGCTTAAAAAACTTGGTATGTTTTCTGATATGGGATAAATCATTTATTTATTTTTAAATATTCTTTTTTTTTAAAGATTTTATTTATTTATTTTTAAAGAGAGGGGAAGGGAGGGAGAAAGAGAGGGAAACATCAATGTGTGGTTGCCTCTTGAGCACCCCCTACTGGGGACCTGACCTGCAACCCAGGCATGTGCCCTGGGTGGGAATCAAATCGGTGACCCTTTGGTTCCCAGGCCCATGTTTAATCCACTGAGCCACACCAGCCAGGGCATAATTTCTAAAATATATTTTCTAAGTAAAAATGAGCCATTTATAAAATACTATCTATCTTATCATAAATAGATTTTTAAAATATATTTACTCCTCATCCTTTCCTGCCACTTCTCTCAAAGCCTCACACCCACCCTCATCTATCTATCTCTGACTAGGCCTGTAAGGGCTTATATCCACATATCAAAAAGTGATTGTCCCCAAATATTAGGGGTATGGATGATTTTTATTTGTAGTATTTGTTAAGTTTTCTGTACACAGCATGCATTTATTTTATAATTTTTGAAATATGTTACCATTTAGTTAATAAATAGATTTCTTATCACTATTGTCACGAGTACTATTCAAAAACTCTTTGATCCATCTTAATTTAATCAGGCTTTAATGTTTTCAATCAAATTATATGAACAAATTGTTTGGAGACAGTTCTATGAAGGAGTAAAATGAAGCAAAAATGACCATTCTAGAATGTACATTCCAGGGATGGTTGAATATAGTAGGGAGCAGGTCTAATATAATCTATTATGTTAATTTCTAGGAAAAAATACTGGTAAAGACCTTCCCCCAAATGCATCCTAACTGTTCTTGTTAATAAGGATCAACAGATTTTGTTTATATATCAATTTAGTTGGGATATTTTCACTTAGATTAATACACATATTTAAAAAAAAGTTTACAGCTCCAAACTCTTTTATTTTATTTTTTAATTTTTATTGTTATTCAATTACAGTTGTATGCCTTTTCTCCCCATCCCTCCACCTCACCCCAGCCAAACCCACCTCCCTCCCCCATCTCCACCCTCCCTCTTGATTTTGTCCATGTGTCCTTTATAGTAGTTCCTGTAATCCACATTTAAAAGAAATGAAGTATCAGGGAACATCTGCCCATCATCAAAGTTTCAGATAAGGCCCACTGGACTCATTGCCAATCCTGGAATTCAGTTCTCTGGAGATATTAATTTTGTCATATGGATATGTAGAATAAATAGAAGAGTTCTTCTTTTTTGTCTTTATTGTTTTCATCAATTCAGTAAAGACTATTGGTCCAAATAGAATACATGTTGACCACTAAGGGGTGGGACTCATATATGGCAAATTATGTCAATTTTCCCAAATCAAAACCTGAAGGAAGATTTCCCTGTCCTGTGGCCTGGGAAGCACAATAACAGTCACCCTGATGCTGCCAGGGCATTTGTGTAACAATTTTAAATTAGGTCTAAAAAAGGTAAGAGCTGGGAAGATGGAGAGGGCAGAAAAGATTATGAGCATGTGGGAAAAAATGAATAAAAGGATAGGAAGAGCAAAGGTATGAAAATGAATAAGTACTGGGATTGCAGTGGGGAGTAAACAATGATTATGCAGGGAAGTTAGTTTAGGGAAACAGTGAAGACTATGTAAATAGTGTAGGGCCAGATTATGGTAGGAGCTCCTTAGAAACATAATTTAGGTTTGATTTGATAGTCAATGGAGTAGTATTTTAAGTATTTCAGGCTGTATTGTCTTTAGTGCCAGATAAAAGTGATGTTTTAGGGAAAATAGTTAAGAATTATTGAGAACTTTCCCTGTTCCAGGCATTGTGTTACAATTATGGTCAAGAGGATGACCTTTGGGGCTGGTTGGACTTGAGGTCTAGTCCTGGCTCTGGAATTTACTTGCTATATGACTTTGGGAAAAATTACTTATTCCCTAAGTCTCAGTTTCTTCTGTAAAACTGATATAATAATATTGACCTCTCAAGGTTGTTCTATGGAGAAGGGAGAACCTGTTAACAGGAAATAGTTAGGAAGGTACAACTGTTACAGAGCAGGCCGGGGGATGGTTCACGATAAATTATTACAGAAAGGATTCCCCCCTTTCTGTCTCTGGAGGTTCCTTCCCCCACGCCCACCTGCTAGGTTCGAAATGCCCACCACCAGAGGAAAGACGTCTCTCAATGCCAGAGACTGGTGAAAAGGAAAGGAATTATTTATTTAAAAGTTACACAAACTTAAGAGTAATGACTTAATGTCTTCAATAAGATACTAAAGTCCTCTAGAATACCCACTGATGCACAGTCCTTCCCTCTCCCTGTGCCCAGTCCGGGGTACTGTGTCTCAGGAAAGGAAGTAGAAGTCCGTGATTCAGGCTCCCGGCACCATCAGCTGTGTGGCTGCTACAATCTCCAGTTAATCCAAAGCCATGTGGCACCTTCCCATGGCCCTCCAGCAAGAGTCCTTTCTCCCCTTTTCTTCTTGGCAAAGTCTCTCCTGCTCCCTAAGCCGAGTGGCAAAAAGAAGCACTCCAAAACCACATGGTCTTCTCTACTCTCCTTCAGATCCTCGTGGCCCTCTCCCTTTCCCCTCAGAACCGCGTGGTCTTCTTCCTTTTACTTCAGAACCTCGTGGCCCTCACTTTATTTACTTGCTTCAGAACCTCGTGGTTCTCTCTTTTCCCTCAGAACCGCATGGCCCTCTCTATTTACTTCACCAAAGCTGCATGATCCTCTCCTTTCTCCCCCAAAACCTTGTGGTCCTCTCCCTTCCCCTTCAGATCCGCGTGGTCTTCTATCTATCTACTTGCTTCAGAACTGTGTGGTCTCCTCCTTCTCTATCACGGCCGTGCCTAGGTTTTAATCCCAGTGCCCATCTTCCTTTGCAGCCCCATTTCCGACTCCTCCTACAGTCAGTTACACCTGCCAGCATCCCCGTATTTTTTCAGCTTTACTGGGCTGCCATAGTAAGTCTGGGCAGGTGTGGCCCCATGGCATGGAGCCAATCATCTCCAAGCTCTCACGCAGGCCTTGTAACCAGGGGGAGTTGCTTCCCAGTCCCATCTTGGGTGGAATTTGTTCCCATCCTCCTGGCCCAAAGCAGGGCCACAGCTATTTAACATATCTATGAAACCAGTTAAAGGTTATAGATATGTTAAATGAGTGTGCCAGGGGTTAGCTGCAAAGCTCTTGCTACCCAAAACAGCTCTGAATGGCCCTGTTCCATGAGTCCCATCCCCCCTGGCTCAGGCTTGTGGGGGTGAGGACATCCTATATATATATTTCTAATATTTCCTGGACACCTTGAGTTCTGGTCCCCATTACAAATCCCTTCTTGGGGCCCTCCTCTTGGCTGCACCCTGCTTCACAATTATTGAACATAGAAAAAGGTGATAAAACCATTGGAATATAGAGGGAAACCAAGTGCAAAGGAAAAGTAAAGAAGTAGGACAGGTGACTGACTCCCTCTATCCACTCGATCTGTGAGTTCCTTAATTCTGTTCATTTGACATAATTTGGAAATTTGAAATCACAGTCTGACATATATGGTCCTTCTGTGGACAAATGACCATTGCTCTCTGTTTACCATTTCAAGATGCCCTGAAACATAGGATTCAAACTGCGTTTCCTCGGTCAGTTAATAAGGAAACAATGCAATACAAAATGAAAAATTATTTACTTTCTCACACTGCATTTTCTTTTCTTTTTTCTTTTTTTTTGGGGGGGGGGGTTTCAATTGCTTCCTCCATTCTTGAGTTTGCGAGTCAGTCTTCCTGCGTATTCACACAGAAGCAGGATTCCTAATCTTAACAAAAAGCAAAGCTCCAAAGAAATCAAATCCTGCCATTTCTGGCTTACAGAAACCTGAAACTTTTTATAACCTTCTGTGGCATCGCTCAGCCCTTCGGTGCCCAATCCTAATAAACAGGATTCTTAAAATGCACAAGGTTTGAAGAGCAAGGGCTTTCTTATTAGTGTGTGAATTCAAGGAAAATCGGTCTTCTCATTTGCATACATTTCTGAGCCGGAAGTTATACGCAGAAGTTTTAGTCTCTGTGGGAAAAGCTCTTTCATTCTAATCTAATTGAATTAAACTCTCCCTTTTCTGTTTCTTTCATCTATCCCTGCTCTCTTGGAGGGAATAGTAAAAAAAAAGTCAACAGATCTCGCGGTGCTATTCGAGATTCCTTTAGAAAAAAATTAGAAATGATGCAAACAAGCCTTTGCCTTCCGGGATTTGGGGCTGGGACTGCAGAGCTCCCAGCCCAGTGAAAGCAGCCAAGGGAGGAGGCGGGGCTCTAGCGAGTTCCCCTTCCACGTTCCCCCACCCTTCTCTTCCAACCTCTGTTCGGCTGTTAGCTCAATTACAGCCTTTGCTGCCCCTGCTCTCCAGCCATTTGCAGGACCCAAACTACCGCAGCCGTTGTTCTCAGGATGGTGATCCGTGTGTATATTGCATCTTCCTCTGGCTCTACGGCGGTAAGGAGGGTGGGGAGCCCATCTTTGTTGCTTTCCAACACACCAGGCTTTTGCTGCCCCAGAACCGTTAAATTGCAGAAGTTCGTCTGGCAGCTTCTCTTTCGGAAGACACTCCGACCCCACCCCCTTCTTCTCTTTCTTCCCTTTGTTGTATTGATTTCATTTCTCCATGGAGTTTAGATTTCCTTGCCTTCTGACGTTGGGGCCAAGTTTCTTCTTTGAAGGAAAAAGAAAGCTATGGAGTTTTGGTAGATGAGACATGATGGTATAGAGTCTTTAAAGTTAGGCGAAGAAGTGAGGTAAAATCACACACTGGTGATGTTTAAGAGTGGGACATTTGACATATGTGCTCTAGTTACTGAGGTGAGGGGCAGAAGTGCACATCTGTAAACGATGTAAAATATGCTCTAACTGGTAACAACTGAATGGAGGCCTACTGCGGTATTGTGACTACTTTCAGAAAGTAATACCCCTGTAATAAAATAGTTATTTTACTTGTATATAGGAGAGGGTGTTTAACTTCGGCCTAAAAAGTTTGTCAGAGCTAGACACAATAGTGGGGGGGGGGAGTTGGGAACAATAGTACAAAGCTGTTGGTTTAAAAAAAAAATAACGATAAAGGATCTTTCCCCCATCCCCTCCTATATTGTACCTTATTTTGACCTTTGCTTTTCTTTCAAAAGTTTTTACTTCTAACAGTTCCTAACTATTTCAAATACATTGAGAAAAATGAATGAAAAGGGAACTAAGGAGTCACTTCCTGGGTAGTAGCAGACTGACGTTGCTACTTCTTCAAATTATAGGACATACCCCCAAATTCACATGCTCTTAATTTATAAAATGTTTTTAACTTCATTTATCATTGTTCAAGTACAATTGTCTCCATTTCCCCCCCCACTGCCCCCCACCCCAGCCATCCCCACCTCCCACCCTCAATCCTACCCCCCTTTAATTTTGTCCATGTGTCCTTTATACATGTTCCTTGATGGCCTTTCCCTCTTTCCCCCCTCCATTATGTCCTCCCCCTTACCCTGTGGTTACTGTGAGTTCGACGTTATTTCCGTGTCTGTGGTTGTATTTTGCTTGCTGGTTTGTTTTGTTGATTAGGTTCCAGTTAAAGGTGAGATCATATGATATTTGTCTTTCACCGCCTGGCTTATTTCACTTAGCATAATGCTCTCCAGTTCCATCCATGCTGTTGCAAAGGGTAGGAGCTCCTTCTTTCTTTCTGCTGCATAGTATTCCATCATGTAAATGTACCACAGCTTTGTGATCCACTCATTTTACTGATGGGCACTTAGGTTGCTTCCAGCACTTAGCTATTGTAAATTGTGCTGCTATGAACACTGGGGTGCATAGGTTCTTTTTTCAGCACCTATGAGTAACAAAAGGGTAAACTTGGGTGCAAGCTGAGTGTAATCCATGATGAAAGTGTCTCTGTTTTCCACAACTCAGGAGAAAAGCCAGAAGTGGCAAGAGCACATGTGTGGGATCAGATGTAGGATGTAGGAACCCCTTCCCTCTTCTGGGCTTCAGAGCAGCACCTTTTCCGTGTTTTTGTTTTGTCTTGTTTTGTTACCTGCTAAGAGGATTTGGAGTAGAATTGAATGTTGTGTGAAAACCCAAGAACCTTGATTAAACCTTGAACTTCGGCTTCTCTAGCCACCATATGTGAGTTGTTCACACAACTTTGAAATAGAATACTTACCTTTATACTTTTTGAGCAAGTTTAGGTTGAAAAAAAAAAGAAAACTTTTAAAATTACCTTTGAACATCAGTTTTTGAGCTTCTTGCCTTATTATTTTCCATATATATTAATTCCAATATTTCAGAGTAATATTTCGGTTGTTCAGAGTCTCAAGTCCAACACAATGATTGTAATATTTTAAACACCAGCTTAGTACCCTTAATTGAACCCTTGTTTAGATTGAACAGATCAGGAAATTAGTTTCATTTCCGGTGATAGGCAGTTTCAATATTGCTGTTTATTCTTTGCTTTCTCACTCTCGTACTACTCCCCCAAAAGCATATTCAAGAAGAAACTCATTTCAAATTTCTGTTCATGTAAGAACAACCGCACCTCTCAGTTTATTGACTTAAGTTTCTAAGAGCCTTACAAATGACTGCCCTCTCCTATCATGTTCATTTTTTAGACTCCATTTTTGAAGACTGTGCAAATAAGAACATTTTATGTTACCAGTATTTTGTTTCAAGTTTATTTTCTTACAGGTGATTAGAAATTTGTGTGTTGCAGTTATTGCAGTAATACTTCTGATGAACCTGTTAGCAAAGTTCTACTGCATATTGCTGGCATAAATCCTTGTTTTATTGTAATCAGCACTTTTATAAACAGCCCTTTTACAAAATACTAAAACAGTATAAAATGAGCGTACTTCAGGAAGAGATCCTTTATACCGTAAGTGGGGACACTTCCGTTTGCAATACTAAGGGTTTTCCTTCAATACTGATGACATGTTTTTAAAACAGGATTTAGAAATTTGGCAGCAAACGTAATGGGAACTTAACAATTGCACAAACTGAGATACTCCTATTAAGTGAGTAAGTATAGTTCTCTGAAGAACATTTTTAAAAGACAGTTTTTGGTTTCATATTGGCAAGCTCTGACTGTTTTCTGCCTCTTCCTAGTACTTGTCATAAGAATAACCAATATTAGAGGTTTTATCAGGCAGGGTAGGATCTGTTAGAATTACAAGACAATATTAACTTATGCTTTCCTTTCCTCAAGATGCCCTTTCCATGATAGCCTGATTTTTTTTAAAAAAAGCTTTCAAGCTTGTACTCAACTCTGCCTCCATATGGAGGAATAACAGTTGCTTCTGAAAAGTTTAGAAATGAAAGCACTATGTTCATTTTTGCAACAGATTTTTTGACAGTAGCCATAATAATAATAATAGACACACTTAAGTTTGCCAGATACTATCTCATTTTTCTTGACAATTTGTAGTCCTATGAATTAGGCACTATGATTCTCTCCATTTTTAAGATTAGGAAATAAAGGTTCAGAGATGTAAACAGCTTTCTCAAGGTCACACAAGTAGTAAGCCACAGACCTGGAATCTAATACAAGCTGAATCCAAATAACATGTGTTTAAACACCAAGAAATATATCCTCCCAGTAATGCTTGACAGCTAGGAGGAATGAGGAGATAAACATCAACATGAGGTGAGAGGTATGGAAAGGAATAAGTCCTGTGAGTGGAATAGTTGCCTGGATATTGTTTTAAAAAAGGAGCTAGTGTGAAGGAAGGATAGTATGTCTAAAGGTGAATGTTAGTATGTGGGGTGAATGGCTATTCATTCAAGGCCACTGAGATTGCAAAGAGATGCACATTTGGAACTAATGTTTCATAGGTCAAACTATGAAAAGTTAGGTCTTCGTACTGTTTCTTTTTATGGAAAACATTTAGCAGGAATGCATCTCTGAAATTGTCTGTCTGTAGGAAATGATTTCTGCCTGTTCAGAACTGTTCATGCATGTCTTGATCCACTATTAACAGTAATATACAGCAAGCATTTCTTGAGATTGTAATACCCTGTAAATTTACATTTAATGGAAAAAGAATAAAGAGTACAGAGGTTATATAGCATAATAAATTTCAATAACTTTTAACAAAAATCAACATTGGCCTTTGGTCAGAATTACTACAGTGATATAGCTTGGTTTTAAATTGGAAGTTTTCTTTCCATACTCTTTTGCCATAGGTCCACAGTGATCTCCCTTTTGTGGCCTTTATGCATTCTAGGTGTGCTTGGTGTAGACATGTTCAGGTTGTGGTGGATGATAGATGGTTTCTGAGGGTTTCATTTATGGAATAACTTTTTAAAAATGATCCTTTTTATGACTGCTAAAGCATATACTACTTGGATTGTCCATATAGCAAATGAAATACACATACTTTTCCTCTATGGCAATATTCAGTGCACATGCTATAAAAACAAGTGAGTAAAATGAACACTTGTGATAGCCAATGCATGAGTCAGTAGTCACAGTATTTTCTTCATTCAGATAATATGGATATAGAACAACAAGCCACAGTTCTTCATATACATAATTCTCAATTAATTGCATCTTATGTGACAAAGTATTTTTGCTACTCTGTCTCTGTATTTATAAATTGAACATTGATTTGATTTATGCAATGGTCTTTGTCATAGCTTCCAAGGTTTGATCAAATACTGTTTAAAGCTATTCATAAACTACTTAGAAGAATGAAATCAGAAGCTGTTCATCAGATGACTGTTTGGATATGCCTTTCGGATGTCCTGAGCAGTGAAACATGGGCTTCTTTTACATGGCAAACACAGGAGCTCAAGACCAGTGCCTTCAGCTTGGTTCCCTCTATTCAATGACTGATTTCCTAAGTTTCACAGGAATGGTGAAGCCTTTGGAATAATTTGGCCCAACTTAAAGAGACTTGGGAAACAGTTATCAACGATTAAGATTCTTGGTTATTTACAAGACCAGTGCTCTAACCCCTGAGCTATGGAGCCAACTGATTCTTGGTTATTTAAAAAGGTACTTAAAAGTCACATGGTTGTAGGGAAGAACATATTGTGGAATTTAGTAAGATTCACAGTCTGGTAGGAGGGATGGATTCATCTCAAGACCAAATACTAGTTACTTTATTAAGGAAGCATTTTTTAAAAATTATGTTATTGTTAGCCAGGGGGGAGTGCAGAGGGGACAGTGGGGAAAGGGGATTACAGGAACTACTATAAAGGACACATGGACGAAATCAAAGGGGAGGGTGGAGGTGGGGGAGGGAGAGGGTTCGGCTGGGGTGGGGTGGAGGAATGGGGAGAAAAGGCAGACAACTGTAATTGAACAACAATTTTTTTAAAAAATTATTTTATTGTTGTTCAATTACAGTTGTCTGCCTTTTCTCCCCACCCCTCTACCCCACCCCAGCCAAACCCACCTCCCTCCCTTGCTTCCACCCTCCCCCTTGGTTTTGTCTATGTGTCCTTTATAGTAGTTCCTGAAAACCCTTCTCCCCACTGTCCCTTCCCCCCTCCCCTCTGGCTATCATTAAGTTGTTCTTAATTTCAATGTCTCTGGTTGTATTTTGTTTGCTTTTTTCTTCTGTTGATTATTAAGGAAGCATTTTGATCAATAAACCTTAAGGTCAGTCCTCATCCTGGATTGGCTTGGAAAACAATAAACTGAAGCCCTACCCACAATCAGGTCAAATATACTAATTCTCTAGTTAATATCTAAATTCTTTTCTAAAAGATATATTGTATAATCAAGCATATATCTTTGACAGGACTACTTTCTGATTTAATTGAATTATCAAGGGTGAATGATATATTTCATTTCTTACTGATAAAATTAAACAGATTGAGAATCTGTCGGTTGCTATCTGACCATCTGCTTTGTTTCAGTTCTATTTAGCAGTCCAGCAGGAGGCCTTTTAAACCTGCTACTTAAATACTTCCTCCAATCCATACCAAGATTTAAAAACTGTACATTCAGAGAGAAAGGGCAACTCTTTTATGGTGGTGGTTTTTAGTAATATGAGAGGCAAAGCTTACTTTTTTCATTTGTCCAGTAGGGAATAATTCTAAGCAAAGGAGTTATTTTCTAGCCCAGTCTCTCACATTCTGGCTTTATTAGTTGGTTTGAAGTGTTGTAGATTGCCAGACATCAGGCAAAAATTAAACATAAGTTTAAGTTTAAAAATACCATAATGTTTTAAAGGTTGTATATTTAAAATTATTTAGTGTCAGTGCTGCTACCTTTCTTTTTGTTTTAGTACCCTTTCATTAACATGATAATCAAGATTTTACTCTAGTAATAGTAAAAACTAATATTTATTTATGCATCATATATGTCAAGTGGTGTGCCCTGTCCTTTACATATATTATCTCAATTATTTGTATACTTATACTACCCCTATGAGGTAAGTGCTATTATTAGATGCATGTCATGTAAAGGGAGGGGGAATCTCTCAGACCCAGAAACATTAGGTATGTTGCTCAAGATCAAAGAGTTACAAATGGCAGAACTGGGACTAGAACCCAGGTTGTTCTCATTCCAGAACCCACTCCTAAACACTGTTATTTACACATCCTCCCAGTGCATAAGCATTGAAGAGAGATTAGGTCACTAACACATTGAAATCTTGTCATGTGACTAGGAATCTATAATTGCCATTTAAGATGGCATGACTTCTGAAAAGAAAGAAAACGACTGGGTGATGCCTAACCAAGCAAATGTGTCTGTATCCGTTATCTGCATGAGAGTTAGGTGCAAGTGGGGGAGGTAGGAAGATGAGTAGCACCATTTTCATGTACAGTTTAGTTTTTGTATAAAATTGGCCTCACCAAGGGCACATTTTTAAATGACATTTGTGCCACATATTGAATTTTTATGTCTTTGATTCTCTCCCTGAAAAGTATCTTTCTGTGGATAGACCAACATAATTAAAAGGTAGCTTTTTATTGTTCTGTAAACCTTCTAAATTTTTCAGGAATGCAGTACTATAGTCTTTGAGTTCTGTCCCTTTGGCTTAGTTATTTCTTAAAATGAGACCCTATCGAAGAGTTGGAATGGGGGCAAACATTTTGCTTAGGCTATTTACTTAAAATTATAAGTATCTCTTGAGTGAGTCAAGATAAATAGAATTTCACTTTTTAAACACCAGAGAACATTCGTCTTTGTTGGTTTCATCAGTACCATTCAGCCAATTGTTTAATCAAAGTGCGGCATACTTTTCAATGTTAAAATGAAAACAGTGAATATATATTTGATAGTAGCAATATACCAGAAACCACTATATCCAGTGTGATATTTCAAAGTTAATTTAGAAGGAAGATGAGCATAGGTAATTACTTAATAAGCAAAAAATAGTATACATCATCTTTCTTTAATTTCTCATGCAATTAACTTGTCAGTTTTAGTTGTTAATAATAAGAGCTATCATTTATTGAGCAGTTAAAAGTGCCAGGGATAGTGGTAAGAAATTTATATGTATTGTATTATTTAATTCTCATGGCAACTCAGTGACTTCAGTAATCTTATTATGCCCATGTTTAAGAAGAGGAAGCAGGCTCAAAGAGCTAACAATATCAGAAAGCTAGCAAAGGACCCCTGGTTTATCTGATTCTGGGGTGCATGATTCTAAACCCTATGCTATTTCTGAGAACTGATGGATATTTATTAATTACTCACTTGAATGTGGCCCTGAAACTAATTTAAAAGTCATTGAAAAATTGGTTTTCTGATGAACTTGGAAAATCAGAAAATAATATTTGTTAATTAATTGGTCTCTAGCAGTACTAAAAATAATTCTAGTGCCCTGTTACATCATGTAGAGAACTTAGAGTTCTTCAGAACAGAAAATCAGTCATATAGCTTAGTATATACTATTAGAATGCATAACATGTACCTTTATTCAAATATAAGAAATTTTGTGTAAGGCAGTCTAACTAAAAGTAGATAGACAAATTATTTTTGGAAGGGATTTTAAGCTTTTAGCTAGAGAATGTAGCTTTAGAGTGATGTATGCATTATCAGCTCTTGCCTCTGTGATTTGAGTAGGTCACTAAACCTTTCTTTGCTGTTCGTCACTCTCACAAGTGGAATATAAAAGACATAAAATGAAGAGTAGCACAGAAGACAGCTTCTACAAATGTTGTTATTGGATATTCATAACTGAAAATTATGGAATCTGAGGAGAAGTACATATTTGTCACTTAGTATTGAGTCTGATCTACTAAAAGGTTGACTTTGAGAAGTGGAACTACACGTAGCAGGGGATCCTTACACTGCCCAACTGTCAGGGACTGCTTGGGACCAGCCACAGTGCATTATGTGTACCTTCAGAAGTCAGTAACTACGTTTACAGTTCATGAAAAGTACTGTACCATGTGATGTTTTAAAACCCAACACATCTAACACAATCTTATCTAAATAAGTTATGTCTAAGATGCCCAAATGGATTTACTGTAAATCAATATCTAATTACTTTTTGAAAATCACTCATTTACAGAGATAGATATTATTTTTTTCACTGCGCAGTGTGGATGGCGGAGACATATTCGAATTGTACTTTTAGGTTAATGTATAAACTACAGGAACAGTACATAAAAGCATTTAAAACAAAAGGTGACAATAGTACACAATTAGATACGGTATTTTGCGACAGCTCATGTTAAGAGATTCTGGGGGAAGAAAAAAGCAAACTTTGTACCCTTGAGTTGTCGATACAAGCATTGCTCCAACAATTATAAACAAAGGTAGTTAGATTATCTCCTAGTGAGTGAGATAATTGTGGCCTCATTCTATACCCCCCTCCTTGCAAAAAGGACCACCATTTGATGTCCTTTTACAATTACTTGCGGTTGGAATGGTGTGCATAAATTTATGTGTCTATTTTGTTTTAGTAAAAATGTATAGCAACTTTTATTTCATATGATTAGTGATTAATAAGTATTCTATGTAAAAGAATATGATAAAAAGACAAAGACATGTTGTTCTATATAATAACATTACAATTTTTCTTCTAAACATTTTTTCAAGCTATAGAGATTGTCTCTATCATAGAAATTGTTTGAATTCATGTACATAAAAACCGGATTTTGAGGCCAAGGCAATGTTTTTACATTGAATATCCTAGCTTTTCTCCCCTTATATTGATGGGTCTGTCAAAATTCAAAGTATTTTGTAGAGATCTACTGTGGAATAGCACTATTTCAAAATTCAATAGAGATATCAACAATTTCTCTACCTTCAGCACAAGACCATGAGCTTCTTACTGCCCAGAATATGTTTATACATGGTAGGCTTCTAAATAAACGTTTGTGATGCATAAATGCATGACGTGTTTAAGTTCAAGTTGAAACAAGTCATCCAAATAGAGATGTGCAGTTGCTAGTGGGAAATGTGTGACTAGATCTTGGGAAAGATGGTGGCTGGAGAGTAAATTTGTGAGTCATTCACAAAGAGGTGGCTGAAACCATATGAAAGAATGAGCTCACTTAGAGGGAAGAATTATAGAGTGAGATGAAAAGACGGCTGAGAATAAGGACAGGACCCTGGTGAATGTTCACATTTAGGAAAGTAGGTGGGTAAGAAGCAAGAGGATTCACTGAGACATCAGAGTAGCATTATTTAATGGAAATGGGTAGGGAAGTGTTTTCAAGGAGGGTGAACATTGTTGCTGGTGCTGTACAGAAATCATAAAAGCTGACTTGAAAAAGTTATTGAATTCAAAATAAGGAAATTATTAGTGAATTTGGAAATAGGAGTTTCAGTGAAATAATGAGGATGGCAGCATGACTGGAAAGTGTTAAGAAATTCAGTGTGTAATGAGAGAGAAGTGAGTATATTGACTAATATTTGAGTAGCTTGGTGAAGGGAAAGAAGTAAGATAGTTGCAAAGGAAATGAAATTATTCTACAGTTACTAGAAAAGAACAACCCTAAGTGAACTAGAATTTTCCCTCAAAAAATGCCATCCGTCAGTTTTCCCAGCTTACATTAGAACATTGTTCATTTTTTTTTTATTTTATTGTAGAATCAGCTTTAAACTAACTCAATGACTAGTGGCTGAAGTGTTAAAAACTAATATTTTGTAAATTATGACAGAGAAGATGAATATTTGTGATTACAAAACAATGAAACCAAATGTCCATCTTTATTATTTATATCTGAAAATGGCCAATGGATATTTTATCAAGACAAATAAACATTACTTTAGACAACATTGTCTTTAAAATATAAGAGCCTTTGCTTATTTCAGTTAGAAATAAAACCATATGAAGTCTGAGTTGACCACGTGGAAACAGGTCTTTATTTTTAAATTTAAATTAACCTGGTAAGAGAATAAGGAGAAAAGTTGAAGTTCTTATAGAAATTATGAATAACAGCTGGACAACTTCCATTAACCTACTTGCCAAACTTCCATAAAGGCCACTTTGACTTTTTACAAAATATTGTCCTAACTTCTTGCCGCGAGATGGGTTATTTTCCTCATCAGAAAGTACAACCACTCTGTTTTTTTAACATTTATTCTTTTACATTTAGTCCCCTCCCCCAATCCTAAACTAGTTTCCAAAAGGCTAGAAGGAGTTACAGGATTGCCAGGTCAATAGGCAGATAACCACTTAAGATTTCTGGAATGACTTGGCGTCTGGTGAATGCAATTTAAGAAAGAAAAACAATGAACGATAAATGGAAAGAAATTAGGGATTCCATGTAAATTAAATCGCTAAATTCTAGATCACAGTGCACAATATTTCTAATTGAACAATAATAATAATGAATATATACCCACATACCATATAAACACTTGGCAGAGATGCTCAAGAGCACAGCCTTTTACAGGGGGTGGACAATTTGAATAAATTATCTAGACAGGCCCCATAAATTCTGCATCCATAAGCTGTGCTGGGGATTCTCTTCCTTTTACCCCAAATTTGTTCATTCAGAAAATATTTTTTGCCGTACACTGAGCTGGACTCTGGACTGAGGTGCTTGACAGCAGAAAAGGGCCAGAATTAAAGAGTTCTCAGCCTTTTCCCTGATCCAGAATATGTAAGGAAGTATGGTGATGTCAGTTTAGGGGACTAAGCTATAATGTCCGGAAAAAAGAGGCATATAGGATGGGCTGAAAGGCAGAAGTACTTTAGGACTACTTGCATGCAAGTTGGTACACTGTCTCATAGGAATCCATCTCCTGCCTCCCAACAAATTTTCCAAAGTATTTTGTCTTCCTCTTCCAGTCATCCTGAAAATGAACTCCTCCTTGAATAGCTATTGTGGAAACAGCAATAGTTTATGAGTTCAATTCAACTTTTACTCAGCTTTCCTGCCATTTTACTAGCAAAAGATGTGGGAAGTAGATTGTAAACACAGTTTGCCCTTTCCTCTTGTATTTGGATGCTTGGCATGGTCATTATTATTACATAGTTCTGATTAAAGTGAAATGTATCAGTGATGACGCCAAGTTAAATATCTGTGGTTTCATTACCTATTTCTTCCTGTTACCTTAGGATTCTGGAACAAAGCATGCTAACACCCTTTTCATTGTCTGAAAAATGCCTTTTAGACTTTATAATTCCTTCACCTTGGGATCACCCTGGCCTTGATTTTTTGTGTAAACAATTATGCCTTACAAAAATCTTAGGTGTATTTACTAACTCCTTTATTTCTAATATTCCAGCCATCTTATGTTTGTCTCTCCCTTCCTGCTTTCCTTAGCTCTTTCTATGTTTCGCAAGGATTTTTGGGTTCCAAACTATATGTTTTAATGTTTGGTTCAGGGTTCTTCTTATCGGTGTGCTTTATTTACTTTGGGTTTAGTTCATGCCGCTGCTACAGTGAGATTTGATAGATCTCTGTGCTAGACCTTCCCTTGTGGGAGCTGTTCGGTGTTTGCCTTTGGTCAAGTATATGGCAAAGAGGCTAAGTGCTGAAAATATCAATATTTCTCCCTATGTTTCCATCACATTAATAGATAAGTAAAGATAATTTTAGCTCCTCTTTCCCCCTTCCAACATATTTCTAACTCTCCCCAACTCAAACATTTGACCTCTGTCAACAATGGTTGCCTCATTATCATGAGTTAAAAAGTATGGAAATCTAGTTCAGTCCTGTTGTTCCCGTGTATAATTTGCCCCCTACTATCAGATTGTTCTTCTTGAAATAGCATTATGGCTTTCAAATTTTTATAATAGTGCTTTTGTACACTAAAACAACTATATCTAGATAGAGAGGGCATGGAAAAATATTTATCTATTGAGATTAATGCCACTTGTTATTAAGAAACTTAGAGTGTAATACTGAAAGTCCCTTCTCTGTTGGAGAAAAAAAGTGTCTTTTGGTCTTTTTTCATTTTTATCAGCATCAAACATACCGAAAATAAAATGTCAACAGCGTTTGGTTAGAAGGGATCGTAGGAGGTCATCCAGTCCATCTACATAAGGACTGCCTGTGAACTGTCCCAGAAAGATTGTAATCAATTTTCTTTTAGTAAACTCTCCAAAGAAGGAAATATACAACCTCCCTTGGTAGTATTCTGCAGTACCACTTTCTATTACTTGTTGTCCTAGACTCTGGGACTAAGATTGTGGAAATCTGGGTGACCAATGAAAGATATTTTTTACCTCTTTTTGAGTAGTGAAGAGGAACATCAGATTTTTGAAACCATGAAAGCAAAGGAAGGAAAGCACTATACAATATGTAGAGACCTACGAGTTATCAATTTAACATATAGTTCCTAAAATATCTGCTGATAAAATGTTCAACTCAGGACAAGGTCTTTCTCCTGAAAGAGTTTACAACCTACCTGGGTTTGGAAAGCTTAAAATAAGTCTTCTGATTTTTTCCTGTTCTCTTATGCCCCTTTTCTTTTTAAGGAAGCATGGTGGGTTCATGCTTGTAGGTCAGTCAGTACACTCTAAGATCATGCCACAAGGGAGTATTCTTACATATTGGTTATTTTGCAAGATTCGTGATTTATTGAATTTAAACTAGTCTCAAAGTCAGCATTTTTAACATTTTTATTTTTATTTGTTTATACTTATTTTATTTTTATTTTTTACTTACTTATTTATTTTTATTAATTTTTTGTTATTCATTACAATTGTCTGCATTTTCTCCCCATCCCTCCACCCCACCCCAGCCAATCCCACCTCCCTCCCCTGCCTCTACCCCATTTTTAACATTTTTAAATCAATAATTCCCCAAAGCCCAAGTATTGGGCATTGTTCATTTATGATACAAAATGGTGTTATTAATGCAGAAAATAATATGATATGGCTAATGTAAGACCTAATGTAATGCCTTTAAAATTCAATTTCCAGAAAAATATTTTGTTGTAAAATTATGAATTGTACTGCTTACTATTACAAAAAAACACAGTTGTTTTAAAATGCTGAGTTGAAGGCTGTGACTTTTTAATGTTTAATAGTAATTTGCTTGGGCTCTTTCCTGTTATTAGTGTACTAATCAACCAGGGATGCCTGGATTGCGGAGCATAGGCCTTAGGATAATAGGTTAATCTCTATGCTTTTTTTCCCCTCTGTAAAATAGAAGAAATGACCTTACCCCTATTTCCAAAGAATGTTATTAGACTTTTTAAAATGTGATTAATAACAAGTACTTTGAGTTCCTTTGAAAGAAAAATTTTTTCATCAGCAGCCCAAAATAACTTGTTAAAACTGTTAAGGCACTTTTTTTTCTTTGACTGGCTTATTTCACTTAGCATAATTATCTCCAGGTTCATCCATGCTGTCACAAAGGGTAAAATTTCCTTCTTTTTCATGGCCAAGTAGTATTCCATTTGTAAATATAGCACAGCTTTACCATATGATTTGCCATATGATTTCAGTCATATGCAGAATCTAATGAACAAACTGAACTAATAAGCAAAACAGAGAAAGACTCATACATCGAGAGCAGGCTGAGAGTTGTGGGGATGGAGGGTTAGGAGGCTGGGTGAGGTGGGGAGGGATTAAGCAAAAAAAGAAAGAAAAACTTTGCTGGGGGTTGGGAGAGAGGAGTGTGGGAGGGTATATGAGGGTGTATGATAAATAATGGACGAAGACTAGACTAAGGGTGGTGAGCACACAATAGTGTACAGATGATGTATAATAGAACTGTGCACCTGACACCTGTATAACTTTATTAATCAGTGTCACCCTGGTAAGTTCAATAAAAAGGGAAAAAACTGTTAAGGCAAATGGCCTTTCCATTTTTCATTTATAAATTGGGATTTCATGTTTATTTTTAGAAGTCCAAGATTAGGTTTCAAGAGAACTTCAGCTTGTTTTGTTTTGAAATGCTAGTGTTGCCTCAGAATAGTGTACTATCTATTATTATTTCTTTTCCTTTGAAAATGAATTTTTCTCTTAAGGAAAAGTATTGTGGGCTGTTACGTTTGTGCCCTCTGTCTCTGTCTGTCTGTCTCTCCCTCTCCCACTCCCTCTCTCTCCCTCTGTCCCAGCTTCCTCCCTCCCTGTCTCTCCCCCTTTCTTTCTCTCTGGTTCTTTTAGATGCCCTTTAAAAAAAATGCCATTTTTACAATGATTTGCCATTAGTTAAGTGTGATGTTTAATAACAAAGGTGAGTCCCAAAGGAGATATATTTTAAGGAAGAAAAAAGGTATAAAAATGTTATACAGGATCTCCAAAGGCTACTTGTGACATTCACATTTCCAAATTAAGAGTTGTCCCACGTAAAGAATTTTAGATATTTATTTCTGTTTTCTGGAAAGAGAATCCTATGCTATTGAAAATGGTAACATTCTTTTCACTGATAGTCTTTCTCTTAGATGATTTCCTCCCCACCTTCATTTCTTTTGTAAAATATTAAAAAATCTTTTCTCTTTGGTTATATTTCAACTCTTACAGGGAAATTTGCAGTAACTTCCAGTCTCAAGACCATCCTAAATTATAAACAAATTTTATGAAACCTTAGTATATATACCACGAATATGACTACTTTTAAGTACAATTTATGAATCAGGAAGACAAGCCAAGGCACAGTTTATAGTTAGCCCAAAACCACATAGTTGGAAGCAAGACTGAGAATGAATCAAGAATAGCTATTAGAAGGCATTCTTTCAGGTCACAATTAATGTGTGAGATTAAGATGGTTTGTATTTACTAACTTTATTTTATGCACAAAGCTTATTTTGAGTGCCCATTATAATTCCACTGCACTTTCGTTAAACTCCATTTTTTGATAGTGTAATAAAAGGAACACTAATCATTCTTTGCTTTAGTCAATTTTGTCAACAGTCTTTTTCCCTTTTTTTCCTCAATTGTGGGTTGGGAACATGGATTTAAAAAAAAAGAAACAATGAGAGAGCTGTTATTATAATTTCTGCTTGGAGATTGGTGATTGAAAGCTAACTCAACTTGTCTTTTCTAAAGAAGATAATGGATCAGATAATGACCTGATGAACGATATACAGAGCTAAGTAAATCTGGTTTCTTCATAAAAACCCTGTACAAGTAGAGACTATATTTCACTCAACACCCAGAACTTTCTTCAAGACTTTTAAGCCTGACGTAAATTCTGCTACCCCCACTGTGATCCTAGCTGGACTGTTTAACCAAAACTATGGCTCACTACCAGTTATATGTGAATGAAGTCAAAGCCTCAGAAAAAGGAATGCTATACCTTAACCCAAGTGTGGGCAGTAAATCATGTTTTTTTTTTCTGAAAAAAAGAAGTTTCTTTTTAAAATGAGGCATTTTTCAGAATTTTAGATACCTATTTTCAGCTCAAGGCTCTTTTGGATATTCTTTGGTGATACCTATGGATTTGTAAACATTAGTTGAACTTTTGCTCTTATGAAAGTTTTTTAAAAATAATGAATGGGTTATGTCGACAATGTTAAACTTGATAAATAGGAGGGATGATTTAGCAATCTCAGAATCCAGTTGATTATGTATATGTTTCTGAGAACTGCAGGCTAAATCCCAGCTGAATTAAATTGATACTTTATCTTTGGGAGAAAAATCAACCCTTCTCTTAAATGTTTCTGAATTGTCTTTTTCTGCAATCTATTCCATCCAGAATCCCTATATTAACTTTCCTAAATATACTTTAATCTTCTCCATGAAACACCTTCAACCTAAGTGTCTTTTTTAAAAAAGGTTTTATTCATTTTATTTTTAGAGAGATGGTAAGGGAGGGAGAATGACAGGGAGAGAAACATCAATGTGTGCTTGCCTCTTATACGCTCCCCACTGGGAACCTGGCCTGCAACCCAGGCATGTGCCCTGACTGGGAATGGAAGCAGCGACCCTTTGGTTTGCAGGCTGGCTGGCATTCAATACACTGAGCTACACCAGCCAAAGTCTTAAGTGTCTTTATAATTCAATAAAACCTTGTGCATATTTTATTGTATATTGTATCGTAATTTTATGTTTGTATCTGTCTTTCCTACTAGACTGTGAGCTCCTTGGACTTTGTTTTTTTCACCTCCATTGTGTTCTCAGACTGCAGTAGGAAATTCGATTCCCAGTCAGGGCACATGCCTGGATTGCAGGCCAGGTCCCCAGTAGGGGGCACGAGAGGAAACCACACTGATGTTTCTCTCCCTATCTTTCTCCTTCCCTTCCCCTCTTTCTAAAAATAAGATAAATACAATCTTTAATTTTTTTTAAAAAGTGACTGCATTTCATATTGATCTGAAGGAGTTAGCAAGAGCCATTGCTAAAGTGATGAATTAGTCTCTCATTTAAGACTTCCATTTTATGTTTTTCCTTAAAATTAACAAAAATATTCCCGTTTGTACGTTTCCCACCAGTGCATATCCTAACTCTTCTGGGTCTATTTCGGAACAGAGATCCTGTCTCATTGCTTGTGAAAACCGTTGGGAACTGAGTGTGTGTGAGGAATACACAGAAATTCTTGAAGAATCTATTACACAAGACTGTTGACAGCTTCCTAGCCTAAAGGAAGCCAGTTATCTTACGTTTTTAAATTTTGCTTTAGAAATGACTTATTTTTGTTTGCTGTCTTGATAAGTATCTAAAGGACACAATGATTTCATTTGCTTTTTAAGCTTTAAGTAATAATATTTACTTGCAAATAGTCTTTTAATCATGAAATTAATTTTTTAGTTTGTATGAGTTGAACTTGCTTTAACTATCCTAAGCTCAGAATGGGCTGAGTCAAATGAATGGTGAGCTAATGCCTGGAGTATTAATCCACACGATAACCTACTTCACTCATGTCTTGGATTTCTGCACTCTCTAGCAATTTACGGAAGCTATTAGAAAATAAACTGTGAGCATGTAGCTTCATGTTCTCTCATATATTTCGCCAAGCAGGCAATTTTAGATACCAGTACTCTAGAAGTACAGTGATTTCACATGAATATGCAGAGTCATTTTCTAGTGATAGTCAATATTAATGTGTTTATAAGAAAAAAAGTAGTCTATTTTAACCTATAGTAATATATGTTAATCCATTTTTCTGTGCTCATATGTTTTGGGTATATATTCTAATTTTTTAACAGAATAACATTGAGTATAATGCATGAGCTACAGCTTGTGAGTTACATATAGGATTTAGAGGTTTTCAGATTAGCTTTCACTGAAGTTGGGGATTCCTGAGTGGCCTGTATGGAATACTGGTTCTCTTTAGAAAAGAGATAACTGGTTGACTTTTTTAAGGAAGTCTGTGATGCATATTGGTCTCTGGTGCCTAGAATTCATTTCCAGAGGCTATGGAGGAGGTGCAAAGGATTAAATAACATGGGGTTACTAGTAATTAGGGAATTTCTAGAGATGTAGTGGAATGGGACCTGGATTTGGAGTAAGAAATTCAGAGTTTGAATTTTATTTTTATTTTCTTAAATATATAATCTTCATTACATTTTTTAAAAAAATATTTACTTATTTTTAGGGAGAGGGGAGGGGAGGGAAAGAGAGAGGGAGAGAAACATCAATGTGTGGTTGCCTCTCAAGCACCCCCTACTGGGGACCTGGCCCACAACCCAGGCATGTGCCCTGACTGCGAATTGAACTGGCAACCTTTTGGTTACTAGGCCAGCACTCAATCTACTGAGCCACACGCCCCAGGGCTATTTTTTCCATTACCATTTAGTCCCCTTATAAACCCCTCTCCCAGCAATCACCACACTGTTGTCCCTGTCCATGAGCACAGTTTGAATTTTAGTTCCTCCGTTCATAGAGCTTTGTTATAGATCCCCTAGTTTCTATTAACCACAGTGACCTCAACTAGAAAATGAGTATATATATTCCATTAAGTTGTTGTAATGGATGAGTAATATACAATGATTCATTTATTCATTCACCAAGTATATTTGAAGCATTTTCTATGTGCTTGGCTCTGTGCTGGGCCCTAGAGATTCAGTAGTGAACAGAATTGACATAGCCCCTACTTTCATTAAGCTTACATTCTGATGGAAAATGCAGATATTAAAAAGTAATCGTATATAAGTTTGTAATTACAATTTGAGATAAGTTCCATGAAGGATGAGTACAGGGTTTACTCTGAGAGCATGAGACTTATTTTAGACTAGTGTGGTCATGGAAGGTCCCACTGTGCAGGTGATAATTAAGCTTGGTCATGAAGGAAAGAAGAACAGGGTAGATGACATACAAGAAAAAGAACATTACCGGCAGAAGAAGAAGAGCAATGGTAAAAAAGCTAGAAGAACAAATGAGCTTGGCATATTTGAAGAGTATGGGAGATCCTTGGGGTGGCCAGAGCAAATTGAATCATTTGAAAGAAAATTGGAGTGGAAATCAGAATATAGATCAAATAGAAGAGCCTTGGGAGCACAATGGCACACTATGTAAACTCTAAAATCTTCTACAAGTTTAAAGTGGTGATAGAATTGTTGTCACTACTATTACCAACATAATATGCCTGAGTTCTTTCATCCCTATAATGTGTGATTCTAACTGGCTCTTAGCATGAAGATAAGCATATGTATTTTCTGTATTGGTACTTTGACTCTGAGCCAAATGTGATGAAAGCTGGGTTTCCCTCACTTGCCTTAATATTAAAAGCATGCTTCTGTAGTTACTTGTCTCCAAATGAGATTATCGGTCTCTTGGAGTTCCTAAGTAGGTCACAGTAGGTTGAAGAGCTTTAGCTGTTTGTCTTTGTAACGTTACCAATTTCATCTGTGTATGGAAAGTAAAGAACTCTTCAATGGAGAGAGGGAGGGAAAAGAGAGAGAGAGAGAGAGCAAGTGTGAGCTTGAAGAAGGGAGGGGAGAGATAGTGCAAGTGTGGGAGGGAGGAAGAGGGATTACAAAAGGCATACTCTTTTTTTTCTGGCATTTATTCTGCTTTAATGTACCCAATTTTCCACCAAGGTTTTTTTCTTTTTCTTTTCCTTTTTGTCTTTTGATGAATTTATTTTTTTTATTGTTTATTCTATTACAGTTTTCCCAATTTTTTCCCTTTTGCCCCCCTCCACCCAGCCCACCCCTGTCGCCTACAGTCCATCCCCTCTCCATTGTCCATGTCCATGAGTCATTCATACATGTTCTTCGACTAGTCCCTTCCCTTTCCTCCCACCATTCCCCCCACCCCTCCTACAGCTATCAGTCTGTTCCATGTTTCCATGTCTCTGGTTCTATTTTTCTCATTAGTTTATTTTTTTGATTAGGTTGCATGTATAGGTGAGATCATATGGTATTTATCTTTCACCGCCTGGTTTATTTCACTTAGCATAATGCTCTCCAGTTCCATCCATTCTGTTGTGAAGGGTAGGAACTCCTTTCTTTCTGCGGCATAGTATTCCATTGTGTAAATCAAGGGTGTAAAACTCATTTTCACCAGGGGCCACATCAGCCTTGCAGTTGCTTTCAAAGGGCCAAATGTAATTTTAGGACTGTATACATGTAACTACTCCTTAACTAGGCACAAGGAGCTCAGCATTGCTGCTGGGTAGAAACAAGGCGTTGGGCTGGATAAAACAAGGTGGAGGACCAGATTCAGTCCACCAGCCTTGTGTTTGCCACTGGTGCTATAAATGTACCACAGTTTTTTGATCCACTCACCTACTGATGGGCAGTTAGGCTGTTTCCAACACTTAGCTATTGTAAATACCACTGCTATCAACATAGGGGTGCTTAAGTTCTTTTGAATTGGTATTTCAGGATTCTTAGGGTATATTCCTAGAAGTAGAATTGCCAGGTCAAAAAGCAGTTCCATTTTTAGTTTTCTGAGGAAATTCCACACTGTTTTCCACAGTGGCTGCCCCAGTCTGCATTCCCACCGACAGTGCACTAGGGTTCCCTTCTATCCACAACTGTGCCATTGTTTGTTGATTTGGTTATGATGGCCGTTCTGACTGGTGTGAAGTGGTATCTCATTGTGCCTTTAGTTTGCATCTCTCTGATGATTAGCGGTGCTGAGCATATTTTCATATGTCTGTGGGCCCTCTGTGTGTCCTCCTTGGAGAACTGTCTGTTCAAACCCTTGATCTGTGGTTCTTCAAGAAGAGAAGCCAGAAAAACCATGTTGGATTGCTCTTGGAAAATTTTTACATGGAAATAGATTTAATATTATTTTAGTGGAAACTTGTGAACTCAACTGTGGTTCACTTTTAATCTTTCAGGAAAAAATAGTTTTCTGCCAAAAAGAGTGACAAATGTTACCAGATGTATATCGAAATGATCAACTTGCAGATGAAGTTCTCTTTATAGGTTGGAAACCAAGGGAATACTCATCACTGCCTAACTCCTTTTGTTATTAAAACTAATGTGAAGCACAGTGTTAATGGGCTTTTATTTAAATGAGGGGAATTTAATTTCATGTCTAGCCTCTTAAGGCATTGTTATTTGTTGGTGGTCATTTTTAGAATAGAGAAATTAGGTTATAGTTTTGGATAGTTTTTAAAATCATTTCTATCTGAGCCTACGGCTCTGAACAAAGCAGTAAACTTTATTATGAGATTTTGTCCTCTCCAGAAAGCAGTCAACTTGTTGGTTATAGCCGTTTAGAAGGGGAATTCCTAACTCCTACCAACTGCCAGCAGTTATTAACTGAATTGCTATCTGTTAAATAATGATGGTGTCCTTAATTTTGTGATTAGTCAAATTTTTGCTGAAAAGTTAAGTTCAAAACAGAATACCCCATCAACAAAACAAACAAACAAGCAAAATATAACCACAGGCATTGAAATTAAGAACAAACTAACAGGAACCACAGGGGAGGTGGGAGAGGATAATGGGGGGGAAGGGGGGAAGGGTTTTGAGGAACTATAAAGGACACATGGACAAAACCAAGGGTGGGATAGGATTGAGGGTGGGAGGTGGGGATGGCTGGGGTGGGGGGGGAGTGGTGGTGGGTAAATGCAGACAACTGTACTTGAACAATAAAAAAATGTGAAAAAAACAGAGTATCTAATTTGTGCAAAATTAATGTGAACAATTTTCAAAATGACTTAATTTTAAGTTTTAGAATACCATTGTGACACTTTATAGATATATATTTGATTTTTTTCTCTGGTTCCTGACACAGAATTTTACTAAAACTCAGTACCTTTCATTATTCATAACAAGCCCCTTTCAAGTCAGCCTGAGTTTATGCTAATGAGGTGGCTCTTGTCAGGTTGGGGCTTCTAGGTAGCTTCAGGATAGGGGCTGGTCTTCAGAGGAACCAATCACAGGATTGGAGTGAGGAGGCAAAGAGTTAGCTTGGTGTTTAGGGATTGGCTGAGTGGAGATATTGTATTTCTAGTCAAGTGAAGCGTTTTCAGGGACGCGGAAGTTAGCCAAATTTTGGTTTGATGACATGGCACCGTGGGCAGGAGCTGTGCCATCTTGGGCCTAGACAATTATTTCAAATGTAGGTATGTCTACATACACACACACACACACTCAAACCTCTCTACCTCTCTAAGCCTCAGTAGAAACAAGGATGATGATACCTACCTATGTTATCAGCTATTATAAAGTTTAAATGAGACAATATGTTTAGCACAGTGCTTAAAAACAGGAACTGTTCAGTGTTATTTGTTATTGTTTTTGTTATTACAGGTATACTTGCATAAATTAATATTGTTCCAAAAAAATTTAATTAGGTACAGCACTGTATACAAGCCATTTAATTCCCTCTGACACTCAGTTAATAAAATGAGGGTAATAAAACTACATATACATCACAGAATCATAGTGATGACTAAACAAGATGAAGCTCTTAGTGTTGTGCTTGGCACACAGTAAGTATTCAATAAATAGTAGTGATGATGATAATAATGGCAAAGAACATGATGTCACCTGCCCTCTGGAAAATTAAATGTAGGCCAGCCATCAGCTTTTCTAAACTGCAAGACCTTTACTGCTTAATTCATACACTCCCAGAACTGTTTTTTCTGTTCCTAAATTCAGACTTTCAACATGCATACCCATCTCCCTCCCTCCCTCCCTCCCTCCCTCTCTCTCACTCTCTCTCTCTCTGTAGCTCGCTCTATCTATCTATCTATCTATCATATATCTATCTATCTAGTCTGTCTGTCTGTCTGTCTGTCTGTCTGTCTTTGTCTCTGTCTCTCTTGCCTTCCCTGTTCCCAGTGCTTCCTCTGCTTTTTGCATGCTAGAGGCAGATGTTTCTGTGTGAAGGCACTCATGCATAGATTGGCTTACTCTTTCAGAAGTCCAGATGAACATTGTAATGAGCACTTTTCACATTATGAAAGAGTGGCAGTTTTTTCCTTCTTTAGACATGAAGAGTCACATCACAATATGTTTATGAACCAAGGTCTGACCCTGCACTTAAGTGACTCATGTCACTTACCTCACCCTGTGATCTTGGCCCTGTCAGACCATGGTTTTGCTTAAGATTTGGTATTTTTGCTCATTATATATTTTTGCATTAATTTTTACTTTAAATTTTTCTTTAAAATATTTTATCTTGATTACTAAGTGTTTGGTGCCCTTTACATTTTCACTTGAGTTGAGTGCCTCACTTCCTTCACCCTAGTGTAGTTGAAATAATGGGAGAACACCATACAACTATTAGAACCACTTGTAATAGTGGGATCTAGCTTTTTAGAGTATAAATATGGAAATCTACAAGAATAGTAGTTGAATTTTGATTCTCCATTGATTAAGAAAATAAATAATAACAAAAAGCTACCGTTAATTTGCTAAGACTTTGAAATGAATTTGTATTTTAATTTATACAACAGTATCTATGCATTCTAGGAAACCTAGCTGTATGTTTTAGTGCAAGGCTTGTTCTTCCAGTCTCTAGAAAATGCTTTGTGTACTTAGAGTTTTGTAGGCTCTTTACATGAACTTTTCTTCCCACCTTACTCCCCTTCTCCATAGTGATTTCTGGACCACAGACCAGAAACGATTTCTATAAAAATTGAGATATAAGGAAAATCACTGTGCCTAAAATATATTCCAGAAAAGGTAGGACTTTTGCCTGAGTTTGAAGAATGGATAGGTATAAAGGAAGAAATGGGCTTGTAAAGACTTTGTGTTTATGGAATGCCTTGGAGTGCCAGGCTCAAATCCAGGCACTTCACATTCCTTTTCTCATTTAGTTTTTACTTCTGTGAAGTAGGCTTTTACATTTACATCTTATGCCCATTTTACATAAAACAAATTTGAGTCTTCAAATATTTGAATAACTTGGCCACAGTCTTTTTAAAAAATCATTTTTCAATTACATTTAACATACAATATTATATTAGCATCAGGTGGACAACATAGTGATTAGACATTAATATACTTTACAAAATGATCACCCCAGTAAGTCTTGGACCCAATCTGTTAGCTGAGGTCTTATAGCCAGTAAATTTGCAGTTAGGATTCATACCCAAGACTTTTACATTATCATTATTCAAATAAGAAGGGCAGAAATCAACTACTGTTAATGATGATAAACAAAGTGTGCATTAGAACTGGCAACTGTGGAGTCCACAAAAATTATAGCAATTGTTTGCTTTCGTACCTCCTCACATGGCAAAGCCTATATCAATTACCTCAATGTTTTTGAATATCTTGTTGAAAAAGCTTGTTTCTAGACCATCCTTCAACAGATTATTCCATCATTCACTGAGTTTACTAATGTTTAACTCTACTGCCTAGCCTCTTTCCATGCTCCAGAATAATCTATTTTTCACAGGCTATCTGAAGCAGGTAACAAAAACACAGTTAGTGCCTTGATCAGCCCTTTCTAAATTTCTCAACTTGCACATGAATAAATAGGTTCCTGTTACCAATGGTTTGTGTCAAAGTAGAAATACCTTAACTTGTTTATTTCCTAAAAATAATAAAGCAGACATTACAAAATCAATTCTGTATTATGCATGAGGAAATGGTTTTCATTACTTTGTCTGTAGTTGTCTTTGATGAATTTTACAAAGTGTATTTATGAGCAGTTAGTGGAACTTTTCCTTTTAAAGATTTTAATGATTCTTTTCTTCCCATGCTGTTCTGGTTATTTTATATCCAAGTACAGCCAGTACATGTGATTTTTCATTACATTATTTTACAATTTATGTCACAGCAAAATGTTTTCTATTAAGTTTCTTCTAGTAAAATGGAAATACTTTCTTCTTTTGTGACACGATACATGATATTTAACATGCCAATAGAAGTTATGGAAATTTCAAAGTTCTTAGATAAGATTTAACTGGAATTATTCATCATTTTTCCAATTAACTCTCCCTTTAAAAATCATTAAATGTCTCTAGATCTACCACACACACACATACTAGATTATGACTGTATAAACTTGGTAATAAAGGTTTACCAGGCATGTTTTGATATCAGGAAAGATTATAATTTTGGACTTTGGACTAAGTCATTTTCCCATGCCTTTAATATTTTTGTGGCAGTGTTTCTGATCCATACCAGCCGTTATTGGAGATATTTATGAGTTGCCAGATAATCATGAAACATCTGGGTTTCCACAGGCTGTAGTGTTGCACAATTAAGAACACAGACTTTGGATTCAGGCTTCATGGGTTCAAAATTGCATTTACTGGTGGTTTTCTTGAGTAGATTTCTTAACTTTTTCCCCTCTCACAGACTCTATTTATTTATCTGTCAATGAAGGATAATTATGTCAACCTTACAGATTTCTTTTAAAGATTAAGAGAAAATGTGATATGCTTCACACTATGCCTCGCATATACAGAGCACTCAATAAAATGTCAGCTGAGGACGATGATGGTGATGATGTAACTTTAGCGAAGAAAACAATGTGTGTTTATGATCTTAAGGGTTTGGGATCTGGTATGCTCCAACTGAGACCACTAACTACCAGTCTGTCTCAGAAAAGTACTTGCCCTTGTCTTTTGTGAAATTAAAGGGGTCTCTAATTGTAAGAACCCAGAGTCTATCTTTCTCATGTATTACTGCCAACTCTCCTCTTAGCTCCCTCCTTCCTTCTTTTCTCCTTGTTATTATATAACCAACTGCACAAACTCACTTAGGTAGGTGTGTAAACAGCTATGTTTCTCCCTGAAACCATTGAGGTATTATCACTTGACTACTTCTTACTGAACTTATACAATTTTCTAACTGAAAACTATTTTTTATTTGTTTAGTTCTCATTCTCAATCATTGGTTTTGACATGACTGCCTGTCCTCCTTTCCAGTTTCTATGGGCTTTGAGTTACTACCCTGAGCAATCAGATGGCAAGTGTTGTTTACTTTTCTATTAGTTTACCCAGTTTACAGGTCTTATAGCCAACTTAACTCAAGGGCACAGACTTGGATGTACAACTTCAGTTTGTAAAGCCTAGAGCCTGTATGATCACTCGATACTTCTTTATACCCACGTGCTGATAACATCCCGTATCTGTTCAGTAGAAAAGAGCGCAAGTGCTAGGTTTGGGCGAAATGGACGGGGAGGCTGCCTTTTAGATGGATGTCAAAAATTAGCAATATTTTCACTATCAGAGATAAAAGGAAAAAGCATTCCTGAGAGAGGCAACAGTAAGAGGAAAGATATGACTAGGGGACTGGGGAATGACTCAATGTTAGGTGTTCTCTAAATATTTCACTTTTTCCATAGTATGCTATGGGGACCACGTGCTTCAGAAATTTCATAGGAATACTGTGCAAAATTTTATTTATGGATGCTGTAAAGCTATTGCATTAGGATCCATGGGAATTTAATCAAGACATTGCATTTTGAACAAGTACAGCATCCAAAAGCATCAAGTAGCTATATATAATTAAGGTTATGAAGCTGAGGACCTGGGAAGATAAACCCAGGTCTTTCTTAAAGGGCTGAAAACTGCATACTTTTGACCCTTTGGCTTGCAGGCCAGTGCTCAATCCACTGAGCCACACCAGCCAGGGCAAAAAAACTGCATACTTTTGAGAATGAATACTTACATTCTAAAAGTGGCAGTTGCTTGTAATTACTGAAAGTATGGGGAAACAATTGAGATAAATACTTAAGACTCTAGGAGATCAGGAAAGAAAATTATCTGAAATCAGCATGTTTTTTAGTGAGAGAACGGGGAGGGGAGGCGAGGAGAGGGGAAAAAGGGAAGAGAGAGGACAGAGGAGAGGGGAGAAAGGAAAAAATGATAATAGTGCATAGAAGCCCTGATACGGCTTTGAAGTACCAGGGAACACCCACTAAGGAAGCACACACAGCCTGGAGTTTTGAGACCATGGGGATTAGACTCAAGTGAGGCGTATGGTAGTGAGAGAAAAGTCAAATGATTTTATTGAATTAAATCCTTATTTGATATTAACCTCTTATCAGATATATTGACCAATACATTCTCCCATTCAGTGGGTTGCCTTCATTTTCTGATTCTTTGCTGTGCAAAAACTTTTTAGTTTGATGTAGTCCCATTTGTTTATTTTTCTTTCCCTTGCCCAAGGAGAGAGATACATCAGAAAAAATATTGCTACAAGAAATGTCCAAGACTTTACTGCCTGTGTTTTCTTCTAGGATTTTTAGGGATTTGAGCCTAACATTTAAGTGTCTAATACATTTTGAGTTTATTCTTGTGTATGGTGTCTAGTTTCATTTTTTTGCATGTATATATCCAATTTTTGCAACATCGTTTATTGAGTAGACTACTTTTGCCCCATTGTATGTTCTTGCCTTCTTTGTCAAATATTAATTAACCATAAATGTGTGGGTTTATTTCTGGGCTCTCTAGTCTGTTCCATAGGTCTACATGTCCGTTCCTGTGCCAGTACCAGGCTGTAACACTGTAATACAGTCTGATATCAGGTACTGCGATCCCTTCAACTTTGTTTTTCTTTCTCAAGATTACTGTGGCTATTTGGGGTATTTTTTGGTTCCATATAAATTTGTGGAATATCTGCCCTGGCTGGTGTAGGTCAGTCGATTGAGCACAGGCAGGGAACCAAAGGGTCACCAGTTCAATTCCCAGTCACGGCACATGCCTGAGTTGTGGGCCAGGTCCCCAGTGGGGGCCATGTGAGAGGCACACATTGATGTTTCTCTCTCCCTTCCCCTCTCTCAAAAAACAAATAAATAAAATCTTTAAAAATTTTTGTGGAATATTTGTTCTAGTTCTGTGAAAAATGCCATTGGTATGTTGATAGGAATTGAATTCAATCTATAGATGGCTTTGGATAGTATGGACATTTTAATGATGTTAATTATTTCTATCCATGGACATGGTATGTGTTTCCATTTATTTGTATCTTCTTCAGTTTCCTTCTTCAGTGTCTTATAATTTTCCTAGTACGGGTCTCTTACACCTCTAGTTAAATTTACTCCAAATGTTTTTTTTAATATATGTAATTGTAAATGGGAGTGTTTTCTTAGTTTGCCTTTTTGATAGCAAAATTTATAAAGAACTTATAAAATTCAACACCTCCCCCCAAAAAAACCCCCCAAATAACCCAATTAAAACATGGGAAACGAACCTGAAAAGACACTTCTCCAAAGAGGACATACAGATGGCCAATAGATAAATGAAATGATGCTCAGCTTCACTAATCATCAGAGAGATGGAAATTAAAACCACAGTGAGATATCACCTCACACTTGTCAGATTGGCTACCATCAATGAATCCACAGACGACAAATGGTGGCGAGGATGTGGAGAAAAGGGAACACTAGTGCACTGGTGGTGGGAATGCAGACTGGTGCAACCTCTGTGGAAAACAGTATGCAATTACCTCAAAAAGCTAAAAATGGAACTACCTTATGACCCAGCAGTTCCACTCCTGGGAATTTATTTGAAGAAACCCAAAACATTAATTCAAAAGAATATACGTACCCCTATGTTCATTGCAGCATTATTTACAATAGCCAAGATATGGAAGCAGCCCAAGTGCCCATCAGTAGGTGAGTGGATAAAAAGCTGTGGTACATTTACAGAATGTATTATATTACTATGCAGCTGTAAAAAAGAAGAAAATCTCTCCTTTGTGTGACACCACGGATAGGCCTGGATAGTACTATGCTAAGTGAAATAAGCCAGGTGGTGAGGGACAAATACCATATGATCTCACCTTAACTGGGACATAATCAACAAAAGAAAAAAGCAAACAAAATAGAACCAGAGACATTGAAGTTAAGAACAATCTAACAATAGCCAGAGGGGAGTGGGGAGGGGACAGTGGGGAGAGGGGATAACAGGAACTACTATAAAGGACACAAGGGCAAAACCAAGGGGGAGGGTGGAGGTAGGGGAGGGGGGGTTAGCTGGGGTGGGGTGGAGCGATGGGGAGAAAATGGGGACAACTGTAATTGAATAACAATAAAAATTTTTTTTAAAAAAGAAAATCTTTCCTTTTTGTGACACCACAGATAGGCCTGGAGAGTATTATGCTAAGTGAAATAAGTCAGTCAGAGAAAGACAAATACCATATGATTTCACTTATATGTGGAATCTAATGAACAAAATAAACTAACAAAATAGAAACAGACTTAGGGCTAGGGGGAGCTGAGTGAAAAATGAAAGGATTAAGCAAAAAAAAAAAAAAAAAAAAAAAAAACCAAAACCCTCATAGGCAGCTAACAGTATGGTGATTACCAGAGGGAAAGGGGGTGGGGGAGGTAGGACAGGGTAAAGAGGAGATAAATGATGATGGAAAGAGACGTGACTTTGGGTGGTGAACACACAATACAGTGTACAGATGATGTATCATAGAACTGTATGCCTTAAACCTGTATAATTTTATTAAGTAATGTCCACCCAACAAATTCAATAAAAAACCCTTATTGATCATATTTACAAAGTTCTTTTACATATATTCTTATATGTCCACATTGATGTTCATAATAACCTATAAGCACAATTACTCATATCCCTCATTTGGAAATTAAGAAACTGAGACCCAGAATGTTTACGACTTGCTATGATCACATATCTGGTGGGTAGAACAGACCATTTTTAAATTAAATTCACTGAGGTAATGGTTAATCACACTACATAAACCTCAGTTGTACAACATTACAATTCTATATCTGTATACTGTATTGCATGCTCCCCACCCAAAGTCTATTTTCCTTTTGTTACCACATATTTGCTCCCTTTTACCCAATTTTCCCTCTCTCCACCACCCTTACCCCCTGGTGACAAACAACCAATTCTGTTGTTTGTATCTATGAGTTTGTTTAGTTAGTTTCTTTTTGGTTTTATGTTCAACATATGAGTGAAATGATAAGGTTTTTTGCCCTTTTCCATCTGATTTATTTCACTTAGCATAATCCCATCAAGACCAATTCATGTTGCAGATGGCAATATTTTCCATGTCTTGGCCATTGTTAATAATGGTGAAGTTAACATAGGAGTACATATATCTTTTTGAATTAGTGCTTTCATATTTTTGGCATAATAAATACCCAGAAGAGGAATCGCTGGATCACACAGAATGTGTATTCTTAATCTTTTTGAGAAACCTCCTTTCCAGACCAGATCATTCCATGCAAATAAGTTCTCAACCTGGAAAGAGGGTTTGGTGAAGCCTCTACTCCGTGCAAGGGGAGATGGGAGAATTACTTCAATATACCAGACATCTCGATAGGGAAGGGCAAAGGACCAGTAATTGCAGCTGCCCTTTCAATGGAAAATTTTAACACTGCAAATAAATTCCATCTGTATCTGCACATATAGTAGTTACAAGAACTATTCCATTACTCTCGTCAAACTGATTACACAGTGGTGCCATAAGAAACACTGGAATTTCCAGACCTTTACTAATCACATCTTCCCCACAGATAATATTGACCAGACGTTAGGATGAGAATTGTTCCCTGAACTTTTCAGCAGTTGTGTGTTTATTTAGGAAATGAATATATTCAGTACAGCCTGAAGGAAAATATATTTGATAACATACTATCAGGTAGAGAGTAGAAAAATACAGTTTTAACTTATGAATCCTAATTTGAATTTCTGATGTTTCAAAAAAAAGCCTGCTGGATTTAAGTGAATAATACATAATTAAAGAAATTCTCTGAGACTTTCCTGAAGCAAGGAACACCTAGCTCTCAACTAATTATCATAAATTAAGTTGGACAGTGTAATAAATGATATCGTTATTGTTTGTTTTTTAATGGATATTATGCAATATCACTTTAAATCCATTTTTAATTTCAGTTCTAGACTTGCAAAGAAGTGAATGCTGGGAAAATGTATTAGAAGTAACTGCTTAAAGTATTTTTTAAGTATTAAAAGAAGTTTTGTAATTTAATTCTGTAGTTTTCCTTCTATTTCTTTAAAGCCATCTTTTTATTGACTTGACTGGTTTGCTTCCCTCTTTCAATGCTTAGAATGAAAAATATGCTATTATTTTTTTTAATTTCTGGAATTATTTTTTACAGCTTATTTAATGACATAACTTCCATTCATATAATGCAGTGACAAAGATCATGTATTTAAGCTGTTTACCTAGAATTTCTATTCCACTATTTTCTAACTCTGTGTTCTTGGGCAAAGTTAACTGTTCTAAAAACTGGTTTCTCATCTGTTAATATGAGATAATGCATGTAAAGTGTTCAGTGTAATATTTAGCACATGACATAAATATTTAAAAATATACAACTGTCACAAGCATTTTACTGTAGTGTGGCAAATTGACTTTAGTGTCCTACTAAATTTATTTTTTTTTCCTAAGACAGAAATAGTGTCTTCTCTTTTTATGCTTCCTGAAGAGCTAGGCTGTGGAACAAGAACTAATCCACAGGATGTGTGGGAGGGGACTTTGAATTTTTTTGCCAGGATATTTCATATAAACCTAAACTGAAGAAAATAGAAAAAATGGTTTTTTTAAAAAATTCTCTTTTACTTAGGTCCAATATAGCACCAAGCCTGTTTAAACTATTTTTTGACATTTTTATTTGTTTTTACACCAAGAAAAATGGAATTCCACACATTCTGGAAAGCTGGGAATATTTACTGAGTTTTTTCCCCCATTCCTCTACAAAACTAGTCACTGAGTGATTTTGTGTCTCAAACCTAATGTTAAGAAGTTGCAGGATTCTATGATGAAGAATTATTTACAAATATTTATCATGTAGATCTTTTAAAAGAACCATAAAGTTTAAGAAAACTGCCTATTGAGCAAACAACAAGCAGACATGAGATGTTACTGCTTAGTAGATTGCACAGTTAATCAGTAACATTCACATGCTGTAGTTTGAATGAGTTTGGTGCTCAGGGCAATTAGATATATTTCAAGAAATTATCTACTGCCAGATCACTAGGTGATGCCTTAGAATAATTTATTTCCTTTGTGCATATAAATCTTAGTGAAGAGAATAGATCTTATTGACTCACCTTGGAAACTGGCCTATAATTGAGCGTCACTTTTCAGTATATGGATTCTCATTGGATTCTACGCAGGTTTTGGCCACCTTTGTAGTAACCGGTGAACACTTTTAAAAAATCGTAAGGTAGTCCTGGCTGGTGTGGCTCAGTGGATTGAGCACCAGCTTGCGAACCAAAGGGTCACCAGTTTGATTCCCAGTCAGGGCACATGCCTGGGTTGAGGGCCAGGTCCCCAGTTGGAGGCGTACAAGAGGTAACCACACCCTGATGTTTCCTTCTCTCTCTCCCTCCCTTCTCCTATCTAAAAATAAATAAATAAAACCTTTAAAAAATTTAAAAATCATAAGGTAAAATGAGTATTTTAATGTCTGCCATTTTCCTGATAACTTATGCTTGCTTCTAATAATAATAAAACAAATTTGATACATAACATTTTAGTACTGACACCAGACATTAGAGTCCTTCTTTCCTCTATTTTCAGTAAGGATTCTATACTGATAACTGCCATTTTTTTTCTTTTAAAAACTCCATTAGTATTAGATTTATTTTGATAAATTATTTCCTGAACCAGGATCAAAATCCTTGAGGCAAAAGCATGTTTACAGAGAGAATAAGTGCTTTGCAGCTTGTCTAGACTTCAAAATGAGGTCATGATCTGAACTGGTGTTTCAGGATTCTTCGAGTATAATTGGAGACAACTGTACTTGAACAACAATAAAAAATAAAATAAAGTGAGGTCATGATTCACTTTTTGCCTTTTGGCATATATATATATATATAGATATTTGGTTTTAGAGTGAGAGAAGTTAAAGATGTAACATTGATCACAGGAATTGATTTTACAAATAACAATCCACCTTATGAGGGATTGCTGAATGAATGTGTTATCCCTGGAGGTAGAAGAGATCAGTCTGGCCCGATGGATTTTTGAAGAATCCATGATTTCTGTTTTGAATTGAATTGCTACACAACTTAATTCCCATAATTTTCTATTCAACCAGGCGATGAAATTATAAGCTTTCATTCCACAAAACTACATTTGATGTTCATATTAGCTTCCCCTGCAGAAACCTCTAAGAGCCGAGAATCTTATGACCAAAGTTTGTTTTAATAATTTTTTCATTTTCAATTACAGTTGATATACAATATTATATTAGTTTTAATACTGAATGTCAAGTATAATTGAAAAATTAAAAAAATACTATATTAGCTTCAGGTGTACAACATAATGATTAGACATATATAAAGGTACGAAGTGATCACCGTGATCAGTTTAGTACCCATCTGATGCCATACATAGTTATGTATGTAACATACATAGTTACAATATTACTGACTATATCCATAATGGTAGATGTTGGTAGACAATTCTCCATTGGTCTTTTGCATTGGTGTACCTCTTGTGAGCAGAGGCACTGACTACCTTTGTCCTAATTACCTTTACAAGGATGCAAACAACCTTGAAAGATGAGGTAGTGTCTGCCTCTCAAGAAAAGGGAACCCAGTTAAAAAAAAGACTTGGGTTCCCTAACATGGCCTCTGGCGTCACCCTATAGGAACTGAGTATCAAGGAACAAGAACAAGACAATGCTGATACTCTGGCTACTACTGTTGCTGTGACCCAGAAGCCTCACATTTTCTGCCATTATCTTTAAAACTGTGGTAGATTTACTTGTTAGTTTGCAAGTAAGGTAAAAACATCAGCTGTTTTCACCATTCTTCGCAGTAGTTCTTATTGCTGGACAGGCTGTTGTTCTCGATGGTCATAATCCAAATAACAACAGTGGCAATTAAATTCCACATAAAGTCACTGATTGTACAGAGAGTCCACAGAACGGCATGACCCAAGCCTCTTTTGTTTAAGCAACCTTGATTTAGTAGTTGGTTAATTTTCTGAACCATTTGATCTTGGTCTTATTTAATTAATTAGGTAATGCATGATGGTTCTTCTCAGTTGGACAGTTTAGAACATGCTTTATTGGCTTGTGCTGGGAGTACATTCACAGTGTTCTTTGGCATGTTCATCTGGAACACACTCCTCAGCTACGGCTTCAGAAGAGTTATTTTTTTTTATGGCAAATGAATTTGTTTTGGCGAGGATACAGAATTTGCTGAGTTGCCATGCTTCCTTTAAAGGAAAGTATTTAATTTCCTTTGCAACAAAATGTTATCATCTCACCAACTATAGAGGAATAAAAGCAGTACTACAGCTAGGTAGTCTGAAAAGGTAGTATTTTTTGGTTGGTTGTTTTCTGAAGACATGGGCAGCCCTTTAATGTAAAAGTTGCACTTATAGACCTGCCATCATCTGGTTTGTTGCAGTTATTTTCCCAGAGGGGTCTAGAGAAGGGAACCAAAGACATGCTTTTTTTTTTTTTTTTTTTTAGTGTGAAGGTAACTTGGACCAAGAATTATCTGCTAATGGAGCCTGTGCAATGTTGAAAAAACATTCATATAAACAACTTTTAGACTGTTAAACACCATTTAGCAATGTACATTTTTTGTAGATTCCTGCAAATTCCTTAAAAAGCAAAAAAAAAAATGCAATCATCCTATATTTGTGGAAGGCCACTTAAAATCCTTTACTTTGAATAATTATAATTGAGAGTTAGCCGAAAGTTGGGTGGCTGCGTTTGTTTCAGTGTGTGAAAAGGGAATCAAGCCATGCCTGCTTGCCTTGGCATATGACATTAAGGAAGCATGCTATTTAGTTACACAGAGTTTTCATTGTTTGGAAAGGTGGCCGTGTGATCTAAAAATCTGACAGGATCATTTGTAAAAATTAGCCAGTTAGATAATGCGTAGAAAGACTTGATACCTCCTGTTATGCATTTGATAGAATAGTAGTTTTAAGGGTAAATAAATTGAATTTAAGTTGAATGGGGGCAGTTCGTGACATTCCCATGAATTTGATCAACATGCAAAAGGATTCTGGTTCTTCCCTGCATTTGATGTTTTGCTTCCTGGTAGCTGTTAGGTTGAGATTCTGTCCCTACTTGAGTGATCATTAGCAGTAGTTAAACCTCACTCAGTCATTCTTCATGTTTTATTTCTCCTTTTCTGTTGCCACTATAATACCAGTCTTGAATTAGAAAAAGCCATTGCTTTAGAATATTTTTCTTGTACTGAGAAAGAATTAAGTTTTAGCCAAGACATGTTTATTGCATTGAAAAATGCAATAGAAAGTGTGTAAAACAGCCCTGGCTGGTGTGGCTCAGTGGATTGAGTGCCAGCCTGCAACCTGAAAGGTTGCAGGTTCGATTCCCAGTCAGGGCACATGCCTGGGTTGCGGGCCAGGTTCCCAGTAGGGGGCACACGAGAGGCAACCACACATTGATGTTTCTCACACTCTCTCCCTCCCTTCCCCCTCTCTAAAAATGCATAGATTAAATCTTTTTTTTTAAGTGTGCAAAACAGCTTCCTTTCCCTTTAAAAAGTAAAGAGAACTGGAAAAATCTTTTTGTTTCAACCTAGAGTCATTAGAATTTGCATTTCTGAGAATGTGCATGTGTCTTCATATATGTGAGTATTGATTGGTCTTTTTCATAAAATGATTTTGGGGACTTTCAGAAATGAAGTCAATGACTTCGTTACTCATTGTTTCATAATATTTTTGGTCTTCCCCTTTTCACAGAAACAAATGTTGGCAGATGTTTACAGTGAACACTAGAAGAGTGTTGTGAGTCTAAGGGTTTATGGTTCAAATTGCTTTGACTTTGGAATTTTTTCTTACTGCTGCAAATTTATCTGACAGTTGGGAGTGGTAATTCTTTTGCATTTGGAGCAGTTTAATAGATGCCACATAAAGTAGCCTATCTAGGAAAAGGAGTAATTTTATAGTATGGTAGGGTGTTTTTTATGGAAATTGACTATAGGGCTCAAGAAATGTATTTAGCTACTATTCATTTGCTGAGTATTTATAGAACACTTGCTATGGGTCACATATGATAATGGGCACTGGATAAAATGATGAGCAGGATAAATAAGGTTGTAGCCATGAGAGAGCTTATAATTTACAATCTAGCCTACTTTGTGGCAGGCAGTGTGAGAGGTGCATTGCTTCTGTTATCTATACTTTTCTGTGTAACTCTTCTGGAAGGTGAGTATTAATCTCGACTGAGTGAGGAATTTGACACGCAAAGAGATTAACTAACTCAACCACACAGATAATAAGTAGAGGACCTGAGATTGAAACCCAAGTCAGTTGCACTGTGTATGAATGTTCTCTGTTGTGTAAAAAATTATTATATATTTAGAGGCTGAAAGCAATACTTACTTATTATATCACAGTATCTGTGGATCAGGAGTCCTGGCATAACTCTCCAAGATTGCAATCAGTGTGTCAACCAGGACTGGCTTCTCTTCTGCAGGTTCCACTATAGAGGAGTCCACTTTCAAGCTCACGTGGTTGGTGGCAGAATTCATTTCCTTGAGAGTATAGTACTTATGGTATCTTGCTTCTTCATAGCCAACAAAGGAGGGAAAGATTTTAACGTGAATCCGCTAGAAAGATAAAGCCTTGGATGACATAGCATCATCACTAGGATGGCATCTCATTACCTTTGCCATATTCTGTTGATTGGAAACAAGCAACAGGTTTTGTCCACATCCAAGGGAGGGGATTATACAATGGAGTCAACACCAGGAGGTGAGGATCTTGCAGGCAACATGAGAGTGTGCCTACCATGGGTTCCATAGTCTGTGTTCTTTCCATGATACTGTGCTGCCTCTACTAAGAGCTCAACATACATGAATTGATTTTTGAAATATTTTAAGAACTCCTATAAAACAATATAACACCACTAGAAAAATTTCATGGAGGGAGTCCCATAACTTCATGATCCCACCACAACTCAATTCGTCTCCTGAGCAAAGTGCTAAGAACTCACTCCTACTATGTGTAAGCAGTCATAAATGTGTTTCAGTTCCTGTCTAGTCTTTTAAAAACATACAGTTCTTTTTCACAGAATCACATTAAATACATGACTGTGTAAACTTATTGTCCACTCATTTCATGATAATATTTTTCTTTGTTGCTATATAATCATATAGTGGTCAATTCCAATGTGTTCATTGCAGTCTCTCAAATGACTATCCCGCTATTCACTTGACCACGTCCAAATGGTTGGATATGCAGGCAATTTTCAGTGCTCCACCACTAAAACACAAATCATAACAACAACAACAAATACGCCAAAACACTGCGTAATCTCTTCAGGCACATAATTTTTACCGCTTTGCATTATTTACTTAAACTACGAATCCAGAAGTAAAATCACTTGATTTTTTTATGTGAATGTTTTCATGGTCTGATTTTATTTGACTTTAACTGAATAAACAACCTTCAGAATTGCCAAGGGATGTGATAATGCTTATTGAAATCGTATTATCTTTGAAAAGAAGGACAGTACCTTACCTATTCTTAGTCATAGAGATTTGGTAGTACGAAGTAGAAGAAATTATCTTCTCTTTATGGTTACGGACCAGATGTCAGGGTGTTGTTCTATCCTGGAGTTCAAATGAGGACAAGGATCCCCTCAGGAATTTTCCTTAGTACAAAATGATGTCACTTATATGGATATTTTTCTTGTTCGTATGTGTAGGACAGTACCTTCCCTACAATGAGGCAGAGGCTATTAACCTGAGACGTTTGTGAATTTTACATTTCCTTCTGTAGAGGGGCATATTGGACTAACACATTTATTGAGATGCAATACCCTGTTGTTCAATATGTCTACTTTAGTAGCACATTTCACAGTAGTCTTTCTTGCGGTGGAAAAGGAAAAGAAAAAATAAGCAGGGCCAGTGTTATACACAGCAGACTAGCTTATATTTGTCACCCAGTTAACTTGAATAAGAACAGATGAATTGCGTATTATTTTCTTGTGATTCAAGGACTGATAGTTTGGAGTTGGTGGTTACAGCCTTTAAAAAAAAGTATCTGTTGTGAGCTGGAGAATTTAGCTACCATATTTGGTTCTCATATGCCTGCCCTGTGACCTTACATCAGCCTCTTGGAAGATTTGTGTGTTTTTGCTTATCCTTACATGGGAAAGCTGCCTGGAAAATATGTGTGACCAGAATTAGAAGCCCTGTAGTGTTTTCAGGAAGTGCGGCTTTAAGGGAAAGCTGTAGTTTCTGAAATTAAGTTTGCTTATTGCCAGAATCTTTTTCATAGAGAGGTAGTGATTTGGAGGACACCTTGGCTGACTATAAAATTACCAGCATTTTATATCTTTTCATATATCAAGCAAATTCCCTTCTATTATGTCAGAATTCTAAAGAGATTTAAAATCTGTATAGAAACTCTTTGTATTGAGTTGATAATAATAGTGATCAGTGCAGGGAGGTGGAGGCTGGAATGAACTTGTTTCTTTAATTTTAAATTCTTAGTGCAACCTTAGTATGATTTTTTTTGGAACAGAAGGTCCATATGTGTTAGAGTAGCACCTGTCACAAATGTTTCGTTTTGATAATGGATTGTAAAAGTTAGTGTGATTTGTTTCAAGGAAAACTTTTCCTTTAACGGATCTCCCAAAACTACCAGAACAAACTAAAGTAACTGTTACCTATTTCTGCCTTAGCTCTCATTTCCTGTTGCCACCTATGGTGAGAAGTCACTGACTCTTCTGTGGAAGCAAAAATGTCCTCACCTTCACAGTTCATTTGTCCAAATATATTACAGTTTTAAATGGGAATGCAACTTTTTTATTCTGGTAAAGGCAATGGAATGCTTATGAATCATTGCTTCTTCACTGTAACTTCTTCTTACCCAAACTTAAAGTTCCAGGAAGCTTTTACTGCTGGTTGGCATGTTTCTCTGTTTCACTAACACAGAACCTCAGAGTGGAAAAGAATGGAAGGGATCATCCAGGAAAATCTACCCTGTGTATAAAACCTTTGAAATAATCAACAGGTTTCCTTGCTCTTACTTTAGGGTAAATTTTGAAATTAATAATGATACAAAAGAATTCTCAGCCATGTATGCACTAGAGGAGCCATCATTAAGTTGACAGTCTAATCAGCATGAGATAACAAACATGGAGTACAGTACTCTGTAGTGATGAAGAGATGCTTTTCACTCTGACAGATCTTGGGCAAGTGTATGCTTTTGAGAAAGATCCTAATCCCACTTGAGCATTTGTTTCTTTATGTGTGAATCTGGAATGAAAATAGTAACAGCTGCCTCGTAAGATTATTGTGACAGTTAAATAAAATAAGCATGTAAAGGGCTTAATATAGTATCCGGCCCATAGAAAGCACTTAATAAATAATTATTAATATATTATGCTGTAGAGTGAGATTATAGTTGGTGCAATGCAGGGAGGTATGTGGTACATATGAAATTCTGCAGTCCATTGTTAGCAGACCCTAAGGTAGGGTCTGTGTATCCCTTTGTTTCCCCTTATTAGTGCAGCCCTAGTCCACCCACTTCCCTGCAGCAGAAAGACACCACACTTTAATTAAGAAGTGGCTGGCTGGATTCCATCCCTTAAATTATCTGCTAGTATGGAATTTATAATCCTATAATTATGATTTATAAATTCTTTGAGACCGAAAATAATACCTCTGTTTTATTTTATTTTTATTTGTATCAGGGTCAGAACAATGGCCTTGAGGCCCAGTATGTGCTGAGCAACTGCATCCTTGATTGACTGGTAGCCCCTAACATTGCCTACACAAGGGTTCAAGATGAATCCTTTGCTAGCAGCAGAGAATTCTAGAGTTAGAATTGGGTATTCCAGTCACTTTTTGTTCTTAATGACGTGGAGATTGCTTCAAATGTGTACATACATACTCATTTGAACGATAATGGAAGCAAAAGCATAGTCTGGTGACTAGAATTTAGAATTATATAGTAAGAACACATTAAAAAGTATTAGTCTTTATAAGAGGTTGTCAACCTTATATAAAATTTGTTACAGAAAATCCACATAAAATATCATGAAGCTGGACAGGGAAAAGTAGTGGAACAAACTTAAGCTTTTGAGTTATGGACATTGAGGTTTGAATGCTGGCCCTGCCACCCACTAGCTTTGAGACTTTGTGTAAATTACTTAACCTCTTTGAGCCTCAGTATTCTAATCTGTCAAATAGTGGTAATAACATCTATTTTAAAAAAATAACATCTATTTTACAGGGTTGTTATATTAAATGATATTGACCATAAAGGTGTGGATTTATTTCTGGGCTCTCTAGTCTGTTCCATAAGTCTGCATGTCTGTTCCTGTGCCAGTACCAGGCTCCTTCTCTGTAAATGGTAGCTATAATTGGTATGACTAATTAGAACATCTGCCTCCTAGTCTTTTCTGAACACAGCCACAACTTGAAATTTCTGTGAATTTGGGAATAATTACTGAGTACCTTCTGATACCCCAAAGTGTCTCTCTATACTGGATGAACCCAAAACTTCTGTGAAGCCAGAAACTCTAATGCTAGTGAAACTTTTGAACTTTAGTCCTACAGGGGTGTCCAACCTTTTGGTATCTCTAGGCCACACTAGAAGAAGAGTTGTCTTGGGCCACACATTAAACACACTGTGACATGTAATCACCACAAATCTCATCACGTTTTAAGTAAATTCATGATTCTGTGTTGGGCCGCATTCACAGTCACCCTGGGCTGCATGCGGATTGGACACCACTGTATGGTTCTGCAGCTGCTGTGCTGCCATGGGTGTGCTAGCAGCGAGATGTTCTGTTGGGCTTTAGAGATTTCTGAAGGTTCTATCTTCAAATCAACTTTGTTCTAGGATTTCCAAGTGATATTTTATAGAATAAAGACTTACCTTGCTAGCTGGGAATGGAAAAGTGTCTGTGTGCAAATAGTAATTCTAAACAGTTATCTCCCTGCACTCAAATCTTGGGTAAATGAAAGTATATAAGCATATTGAAAATAACACAGTTATCAGTACTTTAAGAGTGGCAAAAATATCTGATGTTGAAAAAGGTGGCTAAGGCATAACTAAAATCCACCAATGGATGGAGTTTTCTCCTATCTATTGTGCAGAACCCATCAATCTAATTTGGTGTGTAACATGTCTAATACAGGGAATTTCCTTTGAAGATAGATTTCTGGTTAATAGTTAATCTTTGAACAATCCAGCCCGGTCACCTTAAAAGACTGATGTACATTACTTTTGAATAAGCTCTTATAGGTTGCTGATTATAGCCACCTGACTTTTCTCAAACTCTCCTAGAAAGTATTGTCAGATTTCCAGTGCACTGCAAGAGTTTTCAAAAGAGCACTGTGCTTCCTTTATATGGCTGGACTTACTTTCTTGCAGCTTTATTGACGTATAGTTCACTTATTTACTTCCTTCTAAAACATAGAGTGTGGAAAGCGGAAAAAAATAGTCACTTTTTCAGTGGAGAAACCTGGAAGAGACCATCTTAATGAAGTAGTGAAGGCTAACCCCACAATTAATAAGTCATGTTGATATCATGTGCCCCTGTTATCTTATGTGAAAGACACTTCTTTGCAATATTCCCAGAATTCTTTAGCTCCAATCTAATCATTGGAAGAACATCATACAAACATGAATTGAGGAACATTCTACAAAATAACCTGGCCAGTACTCCTCCAAACTGTCAAAATCATGGGAAAGAAGAAAAGTCTGAGAAACTCACAGACCAGAAGAGACTAAGGAGACATGACTGAATATAATGTAGTATCTTTTTTTAAATTAATTAATTTATTTTTATTCAGTTACAATTGTCTGCATTTTCTCCCCTTCCCTCCACCCCACCCCAGCCAGTCCCACCTCCCTCCCCCACCTCTACCCTCCCCCTTGATTTGGTCCTTGTGTCCTTGAAAAGGATATCTGGAAGGGAGCTTGAAACCAAAGAAGGACATTAATGGGAAAACTAGTGCAACTCAAATAGTGTGGCGTTTAATTACCAGTGGTGTACCGATTATAACAACAGGGGAGACAGAAAGACAACTCTGGAAATTTTCTGTACTATAGCTGCAAATTTTCTGCAGATCTAAAACTCTTCCAAAATTGAAGTTTATTAAAATAAAAAACTAAAGCCATTTTTGGTGGGGCTCAATTTAAAACAACATTTTGATCAATCAGTATTATCTACTTTGTGTCCAGCTGGAAGGTGAGAGCACTGTGGAGAGACATAGGCAAAAGGCATGGCCTATGCGTGCAGGTGCTTATCAACTAATTAATTGAAGAGATGAGAATTTGACATGTGAAGAGATGTCAAGCATTGGTATTACATGTATTTGATTACGCTCTAAACTTGGTAATACAGACTGTTGGAAGTCAAAGGGTGAGGGCTGAAGTGGCCAACAAAGAGGCCTCTTCAAAGGGGCTTCCAGGAGGGGTTGAACTTGGATGAGTGGTTAGAATTGCATCAGTGAAGAGAGGGGAAACTTACAGTTGAAGGGAACAGAGAAAAAGTTCTGAAGTCTTGAGTAGGATAGGCTCAGGGAAAAGCAAAGGCAACCTCATCTGATCTGGGAGAGGGAGGGGAATGCATATTCATACAAATGTAGCTGGAGCGGGGCCTTTATGCAGAACCTTGAAATTAAGCCTTTGGGTGGGATTGAAATTGGCCACAGGAATCCAGTGTAACAGCAGTAGGATTGCAGTTTATGTGTCAATTTTGTGGCTTTTAGCCCTTGGTCAAATCTATGTCTATCATTTATTAACCTGCTAACACTACTCTCAACATGTACATTTGATAACATTATATAGGGATGAAGGTCACCTGCAAAAAGTAAAAGTAAAGTCATGCTCGTATTCTGGATTAAAAGGGCTTTTCTCGACTAAATGGTATGTCAGTTTTGAATAACTTCATCTATAAGCCCTTTCTTATCTGCAACTTTTCTGTCCATACTCTTTTTCAGAGTCAGAAGGAACTTTAGCCCTTTTGTCTGTTACTGACTCAATTAAAGCTTGTTTTTACTACCAGGTGAGCAGTGCATTATATTTTGATCATTTTGTTCCTTAGAAAGATTGTTGGGCTTTTTTTGTGATAGGTACACTGCTGATTTAAAAAAAAAATAAAGAATGGGAAGTGTCTGCTGCTTTTGTACTTTCTTGCCTGTTTCTTTGTAAATTTAAAGTAAAGAAATCAATACCCTCCACAGCCACCTTGCCCACTGAGAACTATTAGGTGGCTGACTTCTTCACAAAGGGAAAGCATCGGCTGCATTGTTCTCCGTGCAATTAATGAGAAACAAGAAGCTTCATCCATTCTTTTCTTCTGCGTACACACTGCCTATGTGCAAGCAAGTTCACAAATTGCTGGATTTAGGGATTCATTGGGGTCAACTAGGAATTCAAATTAAATAAATAGGGCTATTTGGAAGACAACATAAGATATATCTCAATTTTGTTGTCTTTTTAGTCAATATCAAATAGTTCAGAAGGAAATCTTTCAGATATGTCAGTAGTGTCTCCCCAACTAGAAATGGGGAATTCTAGTATGTATTGCATGTAGTGAAAAAGACTAGGGCTTTGCAGTCAGATTTAGATTTGTGATTTGCTGCAGGCAAGTAAAAGTGATGTCTTCGTAGGCAGGTTCCTGAACCTACGTGAGCCTCAATTTCCTTTGCTGTAAAATGGGGATAATCATACTATAACCTTTCAGAATTGTGTAAATAGCCTCACAAAGAGTTGGATACTCAGGAAGCACTCAACAAGTGTCAGTCTTCCTTTCTCTTTATCTTATGCAAAACTTAACCCAGTACGAACATACAATAAAGTTTGGAAATTTCCTCTTGGGATTATCCAGGGAGGCCATTCCTGCTGCTTTTTCATGTGATGTTGTTAAGGTTTAGATAGGAACAACGATGGGCACCATTCTAAGGCCGACAACCTTTACTGTCTTCCTTCCCTGTGTCTCTCTAGGCAGTCGCTCCCTCACCTTCAAACGTGCACACTGCCTGACATTTCTATGAAGGCCAAGGCAGTGAATCACTAATGGTTTAAGGCATCAGAGGATAGAATTTTGAGGTAGGATGGTACTCCCAGAGCTCCATATTTCACCACCCCCTGTGTATACAGAAAGCCATCTCTGAAGAAATGGGAGGAACACTAAAGTTCCTTCTGACTCTAAAAAAAAAAAGGTACAGGCAGATAAAAGTGCCAGATAACAAAAGGCTGTATAGATGAGTTTATTCAGGACTATTTCATTTGTTTAAGAAAAACCTTTTTAATCCAAAAAATGGGAATGACTGTATTTTCTTTACTGTGACCACATTAAGACATAGCTATTTTTGAGAAACTACCATTAATATCTAATTTCTCCTCTTTGCATATCAGGCTCTACTTTTGAAATTCCTTGGGCCTTAACATCTTCTTTTGACGTGGTTAGAATTGCAAGTAAAGCTCTGGCTGGTGTAGCTCAGTGGACTGAGTTGCGGCCTGCACACCAAAGGGTCGCTGTTAGATTCTGAGTCAGGGCGCGTACCTGGGTTGCGGGCCACATCAGGTCCCCAGTAGGGGGTGTGTGACAGGCAACCACACAGTGATGTTTCTCTCCCTTTCTCTTTCCCCCCCCTCTCTAAAAATAAATAACTAAAATCTTAAAAAAAAAAAAAAAAAGAATTGCAACCGAACAGGAAATAATTTTTTTCTTTTGGCAGCAAGAAAATAGCAAAACTTAGAACGTGCTCTTTTGCTGCCACATCTTGAGACATCTGTCAGGAGAAAACTCTAAAGAAGTGTAAGTAGGTAGAGGTGGGAGAACAAGAAAAAAAAATTTTATTGTTCACACTATTATAGATGTCCCCCTTCCTACCCCCCACCTCTGCCCTCTCCACCCTACCCATGCACCCCACCCTGCCCCTTGCACCCCACCCTGACCTTCAAAGAACATTCTTAATAGTCATCTTAACCCAGATTTCTTGCAGACTTGCTGGTAAAGAGCTGCGAATTGTACGTTTTACATGGCTGATTGTGATCAAAGCATTTTTCAAACTATTGCAAAACAGACAAGTTGAAAACAAGTGCCTCTTGCTGTGGTTATTCCATTGGATTAAGCAATAGGAAGCCAGTGGCTTCCAGACTCCTGACAGTATCCATTTAAAAACACACAGAGATGGCTTTGGTCACAAAAGGACTTCGCAGGGGCCACACTGCAGTGGGCCAATGCCAAGCAGACTAACTGCGGATGCAGATTTGATTTACCTTTTAGATAGATTTGTAAGTAGATTAGAACAAGAATAAAAAGGCAGATTTAAATGCTATTTATTCACTCTCCTTTACCCCACTGTTAAATCCTTAGGCACAGGCTAGGCAAAAACAGGCTTATTATTTTCCTATAAAGTAGAGTGGCGCTTCTTAGGGGTTAGCATTTGAAATAAACAGAACCAATGGGAGGTAATCTATGTATCTGAACTTGTCTTTGCAGAAATTGACTAGGTAACACATTATAACCTGTGGAAAATGACAAAATGCACACCCACATAATTGTTTATTCATTAAAAGGCCTTAAATATGTGTAAGAATTTAGTCATAGAAATTGTGAGCATCCATTTAGAATGTTTCCAAGTTTGTTTTGTACTAGTAACACCTTCATTGCTCTAGTGCGATATGTTATCGCATTTGTTCAGTTTTCACAGGTGGCCAGTTATGTTAACCTTTCCATCATCCTTTCACTAAAACAAAACACTGGATTCATGGATATAGTGTGTAGCATTTGTGCTGTCATTATTAAGCTTTGTCTAAGTGGCATAAATAATAGCCATGAGTGCTTGCTCTCCCTTCTGTGTTTTGTCCTCACTGGCTTTGACATTCAGTAGGCCCTTCTCACCTAACTACTCTGTATGGATAACTGTCTTGGCTTCATATTTGCACACCATGTTGTAATTGAATTTTTTAAAGATTTTATTTTATTTTTAGAGAGATGGGAATAGAAGGAAAAAGAGAGGAATAGAAATAATCAATGTGTGGTGGCCTCTCATGCCCCCCACCCCTCACTGGGGACCTGGGCCGCAACCCAGGCATGTGCCCTGACGGGGAATCTAACTGGAGACCCTTTCGGTTCACGGGCTGGCATTCAGTCCACTGAGCCACACCAGCCAGGGCAAACTTTTTAATTTATGTCTAATCCTTACCACTAGATTGTAATCCTGTGTGTAGATTGTAATTTCTGCTATTTTTCTTCAGACATTTTAGAGAACCTCAAATAAATATTTTACACATGTAACAGGCACCCAAGAAACAGTGTTGAAATGACTACTAAATATAATTTTGGGTAATCCTTTTAGATTTCAGTGCACTATAGTTGGAACCACTTGTCAGTGTTCATTAGAGCATCAGGTGAGACAATGTGCCAGAGGTTAATTATAAAACAGGACAAAACCCCCACCTTCATTAAATGTTTCATGGTAGGCTCACACTTTCATGAAAAAGACTCTTGTTTTCCCATTTGAAGCATAGTAACAAGTTTCATTCTTGTTTGGAAATTTGAACATTTATACTGGCCTCTTCTAAAGCACATACCTTGTCAGTTTCTTTCAAAGAAACACACAAGGAATTTACTGAGGCTGGAGAGGAGCTGTTTTCCTGCAGACAACAGTTTCTCTGTAGCTCTGCTCTGTGTCATTGGAGGGAAACATACCTTGAACTTCCAACCCTGACATGTGGGCAGAAATAACTTATCAATAACCTTTTAACGCCAAAACATTTTTCCTGTAGGAAATATAAATTATATTCCTTTGTGAACTCTTATAACACCCATCCCTAATTATTCTTGTAAAGTATGGTTTTCAGTCACATCTATGTTATATTTAGGACTGAAATTTTGATTTTGTAAGAATAAGGAAATAAAAATTATCTTGTTGCAAATTGTGCTGGTAACTGATCTTTAAAGGAGGGCATTCTATCCTCTGATCTAAATAGCCTATACAAATTTCAGTTCTTATTGGGAGAAATTGAGAACTTTTTCTTTGGGGTTACACAATGAGAGAAAATTACTTGCACACAATCACAAGCAAGTTAGAAGGACAAAAATACAACCTATGTGTATTGTGTTGCATGTGTGTGTTGGGGGGTGTAAGCCCAGAGAGGACTTGACTATGTGGAAGTTTTTTATTTGCGTTTTTATCTCCATTGGGAGGACTGCTGCTTTTGATTTTACGTTTCTGATGATGCTACTCTATGTGTCTTTTTAGTGTAACTCCATGAGGAAACGTTTGATTATGCTCTGCACCTCAGACATGTTAAGAGTTTCAAATTTGGATAAATTATCGTAGACGTGTGAATTAAGGTTCTCAAACAAATGTGTATTAGAGAAGCATTACTTAAAGTATTAATTTTACTATTTTAAAACTCTCTTCTAGGTATGATTCGGAGACATAAAAATGTATTATCTCTACCCGGTAACCTAGCTAAAGAAGTGGCACAGATACACATGAAAGATACTTAGCAACACATATTAAGGACTAAAAAGTGGTACAAGTATATTCCAAACATAGCGTATTTTGCCGTGTGTAATGCACACTCTTTTGCCCAGGTGTTTGAGGGAAAACTAAGGATGCACATTATAGATGGGCCGTACTAATTCTGTATCTATATACATGTTTTTAATTCTTTTATTTATGCTTATGTTTTAAAAATGTTACTCTAGAAAGCAATAACAATATCCATATGTTCAAAAATGAGTGCTAAAATTTCTTTATAATACCAAAACAAGTTATCTAAATATAAATAAATAACAAATGGAATTAAAAAATTAAAACAAAAGATTTTTTTCCCGAACGTTTGGGCCAAAAACATGGGTGCACATTATACATGGCAAAATAGAGGGAAGATTCGTTTCTGTTCACGACGTGATGCTTGTTAAGACAGGTAGTAGGACTTTGATTGTTTGTGAAGACTTTCAACAGGAGCTGAAACTAAGAAAAGTCTGTGGGTAATCAGAAAACAAATCTTCCCACTATTCATACTTTTGAGTTAACTGCATTTTAGATTATTGATATGCATCAGCTAGCCTTACATTTTCATCATTAGATGTGGGAATTTTCAATGAAAAAAAAAAAGCAAAAGGTTGACAAAAGCATCTGTGGTCTGAGAGCTCTTCAATCCACTTGAGACATTGTTAACAGCGAAATAATAGAAGGGAAGTCATGTATCTTCTGTGAAACTCCAAATCTTCACCCCGGTCTAAATTTATTTAGGCTAGTTCACAAACACTGACTTCTTTTGAATTTGAAAATAACAGAAGCTGTTTTGTTCAATACTACACTTTCCTGTCCTTTGGGTCCTAGATTAAGAAGAAACAGCAAGATGTGCTTGGTTTTTTAGAAGCTAACAAAATAGGATTTGAAGAAAAAGATATTGCTGCCAATGAAGAAAATCGGAAGTGGATGAGAGAAAATGTACCCGAGAACAGTCGACCAGCCACAGGACACCCCCTGCCTCCTCAGATTTTCAATGAAAGCCAGTACCGTGGGGTAAGGAATCCATTTAAATTCTTGGAATTTTTTTGTTTCTTTGGTTTTGAAAGGGATTGCCTGAAATCCATCCTATCCATGTCAGCCCCTTGTCCAGACCTGCACACAGTCATTTCTCCTGTTCGTTCTCTTCATCTGCCCTCGGCAGCTGAGATAGTTTGCCCACACAGGAAGGCAAATGAATGAGTCATCCACCAAAAATTATCTGCAAATGCATAAATACAGACCTTGGGTATATAGCTTTACATTTCTTCATCTGCATTCCAACTACAGCAATGATATCATTGTTCCTGGTATGTCCATGAAGGAGTCTCTGAAAAGAGCTCAGCCATTTGACTTACTTAGATTCACATTAGTTAGAAAAAAAAAGAGGAATGTCATTTTCTGCTTGAAGCTAGTAATACTTTTATTCTGGTAGCATTAATGAATGTTGTTAAAAATTTAATTTAGCTCACTGGACTTATGTAAGGCACGGGGCGGGGGAATTATTTTTGCCTTGTGACTGGTGCTCTCAGGTATGCCATCTAGTTTAGTCTTCATTTAAACTATTCTTTTCCTTCATTCTTTATTCGTTGTATATTTAAGTACCATTTGTAGCGTACGGCTACCCTATGCACAATGGCAAGCACAAATATAAATAAAACACAGCTGCTTCTCTTAAGGAGCTGGCTAGGAGTGGGGCGGGAGAAGAATCACACATACTTGAAACAATCAGAGAGTGGTTATGAAGTCATCGTACAGAAAGCATAGGTAAGAGCTATCAGAGTTTCCAGTAAAGAATTCTTTGCATTGCTGTATTCTCAGAATTAACATGACTGAGGAACGAATGTTTTCAGAGCCAGCTCATAGGTTTATATGGGAGTGAGACAGGCACTTTTTGGTGATGACCTTTTCATGTTCCAATCCAAAGCGTCTAAGGGACAGGTATAGCAAGTTTGAGAAGTTTATTGGCACAAAAGTCTGTCTGTGAATTGAATTTGTCAGTTCTGAGGAGGGGAGCCTGAAAATTTCATCCGTTGCTACAGACACGGCCAACTTGTAAAAGACGTTCTTTGCAGATAAGGAAAAGGCAATTATGCTGTCCATTTAGATAGTGAAACCTCCTTTCCTCTGTAGAAGTTTCTGAAAATTGGTGAATTGCAGGGGTTGGAAGAGGCCTCAGAGTTCATACAGTCCAACCTAAGCCAGCATACATTGCCTTAACCTCTCTTTTAAAGCAGACATGTGAATTTGTTTGACTTTAGAAAACAAACACATTTTGGATTATAAGAGTAACTTTGGGAAACCTATTTATTTGATTTATTTCTCCTTTGGAAACCACACTGCAAGGGAATGCAGTATGCTATAGAAATAAGGCAAGTATCACTGAGAAATGGGAAAATGGAAAGGAAGAGGCAGGAGGTGAGACGCAACCAAACAAATAAATATTGAGTGTTTGCTTTGCCAGGTACTGAGTTAGAAGTTCAACAACAATAAGAATGAAGATTTGTCCCTAATCAGGCACCTAGAAGAATATATAGTAACCATTCATACAAAACATACATGTCAGCTATTGTGCTACACGTTTTATGAGCATTGTCAGTCAGCTTTCATGCTAATCTCATGAGGTAGGTATAGTTATTCTTACTTTAAATAGATGAGGAAATTGAGACCTAGAAGAGTTTAACTGACTTCCTAATCACACAATTAATAAGTGATGCAGCTAGCATTTAAACCTAGATCTCTCTTACTCTGAAGCTATTACTCTTGCTATTAAATCACTGCATTATTCATTTCCCCATTTACTCAAAGTTCCCATTTTTCATTCTTTTCTGGCTCCATTATGTATTGTGGGGGGTCTGGCCTCAGCAAATTACGTCTCCTAATCTGCATTGCCAGGTGGCTGCCTATTAGGTTTGGCTGATGATAGGATGTACTGGTTGGAAGAGTGGAGGCCAGCAGGAGAGGAAAGGCAAAGTATGCCCCTCCTTTCTATCTGGAGGGTCCATGCCAGTGGTTGAATCTCCTTTATGATAGTGGCTCCACCAGGTACTCCAGTTCCTGGGTCCTGTAATACCATCTTCTCCACTTTTTCCTTCTACCCTAGATCTGGTAGAAGCTTCCTGCCATTACTAATCTCTGGGTTGCCTCACCATCACTTGCTTGACTTTCAGCTTTTTAATCTTTTGTAAGTGGCTCGTAATATGAAATTCCCCATTTAAACTCTCTCAAGGCTCCTCCACCTTGGCACTACTGACACGTTCAGTTGGATAATTCTTTGTTGTGGACGGCTGCCCTGTACATGATAGGATGTTTCGCAGCACCCCTGCATTCTATCTTGGAATGCCAGTAGCACTCTCACAGTTGTGAAGAACCAAACATATTTCCAGACTTTGCCAGATACCCCTGTGGGAAAAATTACCTCCTGTTGAGAAACACTCAACTATGGTGGCTGAGGTTCTTATTTCCACAGTGGAATGTGACCGAAACAACTACCCTCCCTACACATGTGAGGCTCTGATACAGAAGATGCAAAATTTATAAAGTAATGTTTGTTCCAAAAGACCTTATGCTATGTATATGAAGAAGTAAAACACATTTCCATGAAATGACAAATAATATGATACCACCATATAGTAGAATACATTCAGGATTAATGTTATCGGAATCTCAGAGGTGTAAAATAAATTATCTTTTTTTCCCAAGAGAATTCCTATATAAGAAGTACACTATGTCACAGTCTGTTTTGTTCACTCTTGTATTCTTATCACCAAGAACAGTGATTGGAATGTAGTAGGTGCTCAGTACATATTTGTGCATTTAATTATTCAATCTGGCTTAACTGAGAAACTAATCTTCTTTTCTCTCAGAGTTACAAACCTGTTTGTGTTTGCTGAGTCCAAGGCCAATAAATGATCATATATTTTGATTCTAAAACACTTGAAACACAGACAAGAGTCCCTTACATAGAGTTTTTTAAATTACATTTCAATAAAGCTGAGGGCCTTTTTTCTTTCACATGGATTTAAAGACATGTATTGTTTTTGTTGTTTTAATGTTAGTAAGAAATGTCTCTTGTGTGACTGTTGGATTTTCGAAGCTAGCATTTTGAGGTTACTTCCAAGTGGTTGAGTATAGACATGACCTATATTATTTGTTTACCTTGAGGAGCTTATAGGCCATGCGTCTCAGCATGGAACTGGTATCAGGATCCAGTTAGTTTTACTTTTGAACAGTGAGCTGAAAGAGTATATGCTTCTCATATATAGGAGTCTACTCGTATATGCTTCCTTGTTGTTTAGGGGTTACTCCTTTGTCAGCAAAAAGATACTTTGAGTCAATACTTGTGGAGATTTCAGTGACCCTAAACAGTTCTGACTCTGTTAAAAAGAATCTGTAAATATAAGAGAGAAATTCTGATGTTTCTCGGGGTGGTGTCACCAGTAGTAGCTTGCGAGGTTCTAAAATTCATACCTCCACATCCTCCGGGTGTGAGCAAATTATGAGTGTTTTCTACCTCTAATTAAATCTGATTTTACTAGAGCCAATGTTACAGTCATCTACTCAAATTCACTGAGAGCATTTGAGTTTCAAAACTGGTTGCTAAATTGCTGGCTAAATTTTATCTGATTAAAATTTATCTAAATTTTTATCTAAATCTGTCTGTTTTAAATCAAACAAACTAAGGCCAGGTATAGACCATGGTTGTGTTTTCAAAGCAGGTGGGCTACTGGTTATGTCATAATCAAATTTAGGCAATTCTGCTTGTTACTTTTGGAGTCTAGTTGATGGCTTAGAGCAGGGGTGTCAAACTCATTTTCACTGGGGGCCACATCAGCCTCCCAGTTGCCATCAAAGGGCTGAATGTAATTTTGGGACGGTATAAATGTAACTACTCCTTAACGAGGTGCAAGGAGCTCAGTGCTGCTGCTGGGTAGCGTAGGGTAGAAACAAGGTGCCGGGCCAGATAAAACAAGGTAGAGGGCTGGATTTGGCCTGTGGGCCCTGTGTTTGTCACCTCTGCCATAGAGGATAACAGTGGAAAGTAGCCCAACCAACTGTAGTCACGTGAGGCTTTTTTGGATTCCCTGGATAGACGCCTTTTAGTAACTAGCTTGCTCTTCTGGTCATAGTTCATGAAAATCACATTGTCTTCCTCCAAACACAGCACAGATTTACTATTCTTATGGCCTTGGCTATATCTACCTAATATCTGGGCTACCACAGGTTCTGAGGACACCTTTACTTTAATAATAATGGAGGAGAAATAATGGGAAACTGGAACAACAAACCCCTGCCAGAACATGCAACCTCTTACTGGTAAATAGTTGGCTGCTTTGGGCTGTGGAGAAAGCTGCTTGTCCAGAGACATATTTTAATTCTGTGTGATATGGAATAAGCCATTTCGCAGTTTCTGCACCACAGAACAGCATATCTCCTAACGTACGTTAAATGAGATCCAATAAGCCTTGCCTCTTCACTGTCCTTCCCGAAATTCTAGCATCATGGAACTTAGTGAGACTGCCGCTACCAAGGAGATTGGCTAGTTAAGCTATTTTGAATAAATGTCCTTGTTTTCTTTCCTTTAATTGATTGCATATTGCTAAATTTTTTTTTTGCCTTTTTCCCCCACGAAGGACTATGATGCCTTCTTTGAAGCCAGAGAAAATAATGCAGTGTATGCCTTTTTAGGCCTGACAGCCCCACCTGGTTCAAAGGTATGATTTTCCTGCTTTATAGGCCACTTTATTTCTGCTAAGTTTTTAAATCAGTAAGATTTCCACCTTTATTAAGTAGTCATGTTAAGCCAGAGGTCTTGTAACAAGGAAAATTTCCCTGGTCTGCATGCACTTCACCCCTAGTAGGACAGTCAGATCCACATAATGAAATACATAAGTACGTGAGTAAGAGGTAAATACAGTGACTTCTCCACCAAGCTGTTAAAAGGCAGCACGTTTCTGATTGACCCATTCGCAAATAGGTGGTAAGTATTTTAAAGACTCTGTTATTCTAGCTGTCTTTTAAGGTTGTACATTGACATAAAGCATCTTAGTTCATAGTAATCTTCTCGGGCAGCCATTTATCGTCTTTGTGTGAGGCAAATGTTACAGTCATCTATTCAAATTCACTGAGAGCATTTGAGTTTCAAAACTGGTTGCTAAATTGCTGGCTAAATTTGGGGCTTTTTCTCTGCCAACAACAAATTAATTTTTCAAGTGGCAGTGTTCCCATGGAGACCACATAAAGAAAAGAATCAAAAATTAAATTGCCTGTATAATGAAATGTCTCAGAGCCATGGACTTTAAATGCTTCTTTGGCGTTTACCACAGGTCTTCTCCTCATTGGCCGGCGTGATCAGAGTATGTCCCCTGTTCTATCGGTTTACGTTTTGCTATTAGGAACTGATTTTATGTTAAACAGTTTTGAATTCCATCCCCTTCTCCAGTTTTGAGAGTCTATGTTATTGTTCATGTTTTCACTACAAACCATTTACTAGCATGGTTAGCTGACTCACTGTGAAATTCTGTTTCCTCATCAAACTTTCTTAAAATTACTTATTTTAGGCTTCTGTGTAATTTAAGTCATAAGAAATGTTAGGTAAAGCATTTTTATTTAAACAAGTTAGTAAAACTCAAGTTAAATTATTGATGTCAGTACATATTTAAGGAAGTATGAAAGGAACAATAGTGTGTTTCCTGTGACAATGACAGCCTCTCCTTCAAGTAATAGTAGGAGGCCTTAAACAAAAACTAAGCAAACAGCTAGAACAGGAACAGAATCACAGAAATGGACATCACATGGAGGGATTTCAGTGGGGAGGCAGAGAGGGAAGAATGGGGGGGAAGGTACAAGGACTCAGAAGCATAATTGGTAGGTACAAAACAGACAGGGGGAAGTTAAGAATACTTTGGGGGCCCTGGCTGGTGTGACTCAGTGGATTGAGTGCCGGCCTGTGAACCAAAAGGTCACCAGTTCGATTCCCACTCAAGGCACATGTCTGGGTTGCAGGCCAGGTCCCCAGTAGAGGGTGCGCAAGAGGCAACCACACATTGATATTTCTCTCCCTCTCTTTCTCCCTCCCTTCCCCTCTAAATATAAATAAAGAAAATCTTTTAAAAAATAGTATGTGAAATGGAGAAGCCAAAGAACTTACATGTACAACCCATGGACATGAACTAAGTGTAGGGGGAATACAGGTGGGAGGGGGTGTGCAGGGCGAAGGGGAATAAAGGGGAGGAAATGGGACAACTATAATAGCATAATCAATAAAATACACTTTAAAAAAGTAGGAGGCCTTCATTCCTTTTGAACACAAGCACGAAAACAGTAAGGCAATTCATCTGATAACTGGGACAGCCACTAAGTGACTACGGAGTGGCATAGTATATAGTTTAGATACGTTGCACAAAGGATAACTCACATCCCAGGTAGGACAGTCATTTCTGAGGGCCACTTTCTGATTTTCACTATTCTTAGTACTTTAAGCTAATATAGTCCAACCAAAATACATATGGGTGTCTGCTTTGTGATATTTAAATCTAATTGTGTTGTTTGTTTTTTCATTTCAGGAAGCAGAAGCTCAGGCAAAGCAGCAAGCATGAACCTTAAACATTCTGCCTTAAGCATCCGGGAAAAGGAGTCTCCATTGTTTTTTATAAAATAGCAGAATTATCTTGGCTTCAAAAGAAATAGGCTAGTGTTGAAATAATAGATTAGTTGGTGTTTTCGCATGCAAACAATCAAAATGAATACATAATTAAATGTGAATGTTATGATGAGGAGAATGCCAGATGAACGTAAAATTTTAAGTAGCTGTCATGGAATAGTTTTGTTATCTGCCAAGGCATTTTATATACTGCAGTGATTTTAAAAAGCAAACACTTGTGTACTTTGTTGGTATTATTATTGCAGCTTAAGTATATCTGTAGCTCTACATTGAAGAATTTAAAAAGCAGAGAGAAAGAATCTGTCTTTTGTTTCCAAATTGCCTCATTAATTTTAGGGAACAAAAACATGTACCTTTTTGATGTGACGTTATTGTGACTAAACTGTAGTTGCAGGTAATGTTTATGATATGGCAGACATTGTAATTTCCTATAGTAATTATAACATTCCCATTCTTTTGTAGTTGAAACTTCAGTGTACTGAACCACAGGTTTTCTAGGCTTCTAAATGTAGCCTTTCATTGCATATTTCAGTGATCAGAACAGATGACCCCCCACACACACACACACAAAAGATGCATCCAGTTGACAAGTTTCTTGCTTAACTCACAGCTAAGATGCAATCATGTTTAGAAGTTGCTTGGTCCAGGGTGCTTATGTATGTTATGGAAGTAGGATAGTAAGTACATTTAAAGCGGCACCCTTTTGTAAAGAAAGAGCTCGGACTTTTAATTAACTGTTATAGGTTTGCATCCACTGTCCAAGACTTATTTTGGGGAGGTCTTTGCTAAAAATATCTTAGTGGTTTCCCCCTTTTAAAGCAAATTGTGATCACAAGTGCCACTGTCTCTCAGATATTTGATCTTTTCATTTCAGCGTGGTCATATACTGTACGGATACATTAATCTTAAGTATAGAGAATATTTTCGATGCCGCCATTCTAGCTAATAGCACAAGTGCCAGATAAAAATGTCATTTTTAAAAAATGTTAATTCTAAAACCTAAGAAGACAAGAAATATCATGGCCTTAATCAGTCACCCGGACAATATGCATATTTTACTTTAATTCCATACTACTTTATTAATAAAACACCTGTTTAAATTATCATATTTGATACATTCAAGTCTGCTCTTTGGTAAACTTGGTACCTAATGAAGACATGGCTTTGATTACTGAGATTAAAACTCGATGCTTTAAAATAAACTCTGTACTTTTAGGGAATATAAGTTATATGTTCCTGGATATTCTAAACAATTTACTAGTAAATTTAGGTGAGTAATGCATATTATTTTCAGAGAGTGGGGAAGGATAAAAGAGATAATAACTAAGAAAACAATTTAAATGGAATTTCTAAATTTTCTGTTTAGGGTCCTCAATTTTGCAATATACACTGAAGTCAAATATTCCATTGTTTTGTGTACAAAAATGTGCTCTGGAGAACTCTAGAGAAAACAGGGTGCTTTGTAATAGATTCTGGAAAAATGTGTAAAAAATTGGTGGATATTTTTTCCTGAGCTTTATTAAATGCTGATGATGCTACTTGCAATAATCTATGTGGACATTTTTACTTCTTTTTTACTATCCAATAAGTTAACAGTGTCAAAAACAGTCTTCAAAAACAGATGACCTTTTTGAGATGTCTATGTCTACTGGACTATACCTTACAGTTAATATAGATGTATATTTAAAGTAAAAGGTTGAATTGAGTCTTCCTAAATTGACACATTTCATTTTGTCAGTTGAGTACTATGTTTGGTAGATATAATAAAATTAAGTGAAAATCTGAATATTAAGGTGAGTTTTATAAAGAGTTTTCACAGAATTTGCCTGCAAAATATAACTGTTGCTACTTGTATTACTTTTGACATCTTTGTTTGTAGCTCAGACCTGCTAATACTTTTTTTAAAAAGATTTTATTTATTTATTTTTAGAGAGAGAGGGATGGAGAAAGAGGGAGAGAAACATCAATGGGTGGTTGCCTCTCACACACCCCCCACCAGGGGACCTGGCCCACAACCCAGGCATGTACCCTGACTGGGAATTAAACCAGCAACCCTTTGGTTCGCAGGCTGGCACTCAATCCACTGAGTCACACCAGCCAGGGCTGAGACCTGCTAATACTTTATTTTCCTTTTTGTGAGTTTAATTGCCCTTAAAGAACATGACCTTTAGGAAGATTTCCATTTTCACCAAACAATGCAAATTGGTTGTTGATTGTATTGTTAAGTGCCAATACTCCTCTGGGAATCTGAGTGTACAGGGGAAACCGAATTTTGAAACAGAGATTGTTACTTACTTGGAAATTCTAAATGCAGTGAATTTTGTGGAGACAGTTTTCATTACATATATTCCATTAATTCAGCAAAAAACAAGAAAGGTTCACATGGATTTTATTACTCAGCTATGGATGTGGAAAATATAGAAAGATTGGCATTGATGTTTTTTTCTGAGTAAAATAAATGGGTATTTTTTAAAATTCCAGTATAACTGATTAAGAGACATTCACATTTGATTAATTTGAACCTTCTAATTTTTCACCCGAACTTCTCTACTTCATCTTTGAATATTATCAGTCATCTCCTTTTAGTAGGCAAACAAAAATTTGAATTGCTACCAAAATAGTAACCATACTGTTTATACAACGTTTATTTTAGTGTAATTTCCTTTTTAACATCTTCTTTGGACTATAATTCACATGCCTTAAAATTTACCCATTTAACGTGTACAATTGAAGACTTCTAGTATATTGTGAGTTGTGCAACTATCACAATTTAAGTTTAGAATATTTCATCACCCAAAAAATAAACTTTGTATTAATTAAAAGTCATTCTCCATCCCCTCCTCCCTAAGCCCTATGCAATCACTAGCCAGGGCAAGAACTCTTAATAATGAAGAAACAAAACAACTAAATAAAAAATTGGAGACAGACCTGAGCAGGTATTTCCCACACACAAAAAAATGTGAGTGCCCCCAAAAAGATGTTCTACATCATTAGTCATTAGAAAAATGCACACCTATTCAAATCTTTACAATCAAAAGGCTGATTATGCCAAATCATACATGGAGGATCTGGAACTGTCCTACACTGACTGCTGTTAGGAATATAAAATGGTACAACCACTTTGGGGAACTGTTTGGCAGGTTCTTAAAAAGTTAAACAGCCCTGGCTTGTGTGGCTCAGTGGATTGAGTGCTGCCCTGTGAACCAAAAGGTCGCCGGTTCAATTCCTAGTCAGGGCACGTGCCTGGGTTGTAGGCCAGGTCCCCAGTAGGGGGCACATGAGAGGTAACCACACACCGATGTTTCTCTCCCTCTGTTTCTCCTTCCCTTCCCCTGTCTCTAAAAATAAATAAATAAAATATTTCAAAAAAATTAAAAGTAAACAAATGGAATTACATCAAACTAAAAACTTCATGCACAGCAAAAGAAACCATCAACAAAGTGAAAAGACAGCCCATTGAATGAGAATATATTTCCCAATCGATCTGATAAGGGTTTAATACCAAAATTTATAAAGAACTCATGAAACAACACCATAAAAACAAACAATCCAATTAAAAAATGGCCAAAGGGCCCTGGCTGGTGTGGCTCAGTGGAATGAGCGCTGGCCTGCAAACCAGAAGGTCTGAGGTTCAATTCCCAGATCAGGACACATGGCTGGGTTACGGGCCAGGTCCCTGGTAGAGGGCTGCACAAGAGGCAACCACACATTGATGTTTCCCTCTCTCTTTCTCCCTCCCTTCCCCTCTGTCTAAAAATAAGTAAAATCTTTTAAAAAAAATGGGCAAAGGACCTGAATAGATACTCCTCCAAAGAGGACATACAAATGGCCTATAGACATAAGAAAAGATACTCAACATCAATAATTATCAGAGAGATGCAAATTAAAACCATAAGGAGTCAGAATGGTTATCAATCAATCAACAAACAACAAGTGCTGGCGAGGATGTGGAGAAAAGGGAACCCTAGTGCACTGTTGGTGGGAATGCAGACTGGGGCAGATGCTGTGGAAGACACAGTGGAGTCTCCTCAAAAAAATTAAAAGTGGAACTGCTTGTTGACCCAGCGATCCCACTTCTGGGAATATATCCTAAACATTCTGAAACACTAATTCAAAAGGACATATGCACCCCTATGTTCATAGCAGTGTTATTTACAATAGCCAAGATCTGGGAAAAGACCAAGTGCCCATTAGTAGAGAGTGGATAAAAAAGCTGTAGTACATTTACACAATGGAATACTATGTGGCCATAAAAAAGAAGGAAATCTTACTTTTTGTGACAGCATAGATGAACCTACAGATTATTATGCTACGTGAAATAAGCCAGTTAGAGAAAGACAGATATCATATGTGGAACCTAATGAGCAAGATATACTAATGAACAAAATAGAAATAGAAGGAGTATGAAGTTTAGATTTTAACACTTCTCAGAAATCAGTGTGTCATCTAGAGCTGTCCATTTGAACTTTAAATATCTTTGCCCCAACTTTAGAGTTCTGGGGCAGGGCTCAGGAATATGCATATTTTTTATGTTCTCCAGATGATTCTGAGAGATGTGTTTTTCTTACACCACACTGTGAGAAACTTTATGCTGCTGGCTACATACACTTAAACTTAATGTTTTAGAAAGATCCCTTTAATGCTATTGTTCCTGAGTATAGTTGTATATAGAATCATTAAAGATGGGATCCAGACATGTATTTTTACAGTTCCTCAGATGATTCCACGGTTCAGTCAAGAATGAAAAACTGATTTAGCAGCAATGAAGAGGGCAGATATTAAAATAGTAAAACTGGAAAGTACAGGCAAAAATGGTGAGGACATGAGCAGAGGCAATAGCTGGAAAGCTGCAGAGTGTAGCGTAACTCGGATATTAAAACTAGGGTTTGGTGATTGATTGCATATGGGTGTGAGGGAGTGGGCAATGTTAAGGATGATGCCCAGGTTTCTGAGTCAGAGTTTGATTGAATGGAGTTGCCATTTGATAAGATAGGAACCACAGGAGTAAAAACAGGCTTGGAAGAAGACTACCATTTTATAGCAGAGCTGGAGGTCCAGGGAGACGTGACCTAAAATTGCTATTCTTTACTACTGGTTTCCAGACTGAAATGTACAAAGAGAGATCACCAGGGGAGTTTGTTAAAAACACCGATTTCTATTCTCCCTCATTTCCATTTAGGAGGGCTTGGAATGGGGTCCAGTTATTTGCTTCTTTCTTTTTTAAAAGCCCCAGTGCAGATTGTAAGCCTTTGTCAAACATGGTAAGAAACATTTTAAAAAATAAAGCTGAAAGTAAATGGAAAATTGCACTAAAAGTCCATTTCTTGCCTATAAACTGACAACTACTAGTGACTTAAGGATAGATAATAAACAATATTTTTCTTTTCACACAGCTTTATAAAATGGTCACAGTGTAATAAATGATTTTAATGCATGATTGAAATGCCAAAGCCCATCTACGGCCATACCACCCTGAACGCGCCGAATCTCATCTGAAATGGTAAAGCCCTACCTCTTAACGAATACAACTTAGTCTAGGTAGCAGTTAATTTTAATGAAAGCTTTTTATTGTTATGATGAAAAGTACCAGATGTACATAGAAATATATACAGATCCATGTCAGTAAACATCTTTTGTGTCAATACTGCCCATTCATTCCATCTTCAGGAACTTGAGAATCTCTTTGTTTTCCTTTGCCTTGTGAAACATTTCAAAATCCTAAAAGGAATCAAAATTAATTTGTAGTATCAATGCTAAAAATTCTCATTTATGAACCCATTAAACTCAAGTGTCTAGGTAAGTTTCCTCATTATCTTGCCTGGCCTTTGCAAGCTTCTGGCAGCTAAGTTACATTTCAAAAATTTTCCCAGAGTATCAGAAGTTCATACTATAACATATGATGAAAAATACTGCATAAGTATTCCAAAGCAAGCAGCACGACATAGCTTCTTTTATGAGTCTTTTTGTACTAAAATACAAATTACTTTGTCTTCAGGCTTATATTCTGAATGGAGAAACCTGACCATCACACTTCATACATGTATTATTTCCCCATGTACAATATGTGACCTTAAGATATAAAATAAAAATAAAATAAAAATTAACATTTACACTTACTCCACAATATTCTTGGCCATTGAATATCTGAGGTGGTAGAGCCTTAGGGCTGGAAACCTTCCTCCTCATTTGTTGAAGTTTTTTCAAACTGATAGAAATATCTATTAATTCGTAATTTATTTTGTAAGCATCTAAAATTCTGATAACGTCTTCCTGTCTCTGCTTCACCTAGGTAAAGATGTAAAGTGATAGAAAGATGTTAGTCAACTGATCCCAAGGTGTTATGTTTAATTTTTATTTTCCCTGTCCATTATGCTATGGAAGAAGAAAAGCTTTTAATGATGTGAGACTTCTTTGAGGAACAAAAGTTATGTAATTTTGTGTGTGTATATATATCACATAGAGTATATGTAACATAAATATGTTTAATGTGTGTACAAATGATTTTAGCAAGGTGTCAGTGGAGACTGAAAATCTCTAGTGCGTTATAAATGTTTGCCAGAAACCTCTGCCTATATTTCAGAGCTCAGAAATTTCTGAAATTCCAAAATGAAACATTTCCACTTTCTGAGTCACATTAGTTTTTAAAATTGCAAAACCATGGTGCCTATGACTTAGGTCAAACTTTGGTAGTGGTTTTTCAAAACCTTTTCAGAAGAGCCCATTAAGAAGAGTTGCTTAGACCAGTGCTAGTTTGACTGTGGTTCCAAAGACCGGTAGCATCAGCCTTGCCCCACTCCAAAACCACAGAATTGGATTCTCTAGGAGTGACTTCTAGGAAAGTTTTAACAAGTCCTGCAGATGATTTTTACATTACAGTTTCAGGGACAGACCAACAGGCGGGTAAGTCTTCTGCTACATGCATTGTGGTCCTTACTGGTTCAAATTAATTCCCTGTTACAGACTTGTAGTACCATGTTCAACAACATAAATCACAACGTTCCAAAAAACACGAGTCAAATTGTCTATAGTTTTCCTTTTCAAACTGCTGCTTGCTGTTTCGTAGTGCTCAGGCAAACCCCGCATCTTTCTGACAAGGCTTTATGCAAAAGCAATGCATTCTTTCTAGGCTTAGATCAATTCTGATTCCTCCATGTACTTATCATAGTATGTGCCACAGCAGGAATGTGATATTTGTCAATCATTTATAATCAACTCCAAATCCTTCAGTTTTCATGCTTCTCCAAAAACTTTGCCTAATGAGGTCCTTAACCATATAACGGTCCTTCTATAACTGAGTTGTCCAATGTGTTAACTACTAATGACAAGTAACTACTGATCACTTCAAGTACAGCTAGTCCAAAATACATTATGCTGTAAGTGCAAAATAAATACTGGAATGAGGACTTGATGCAAAAAGAAAATATATAACATCTACATTTTTATAATGCTTATATGCTGCAGTGATAACATTTTGTTTGTTTTGTGTTAAAATAAGTTAATTTCATCTCTTAAGTGGCTACTAGAAAATTTAAAATGGCATATGTGGCTGGCAATATATTGACTTTGGAAAGCACTGTTCTACAATATTAGTATATCCTGGGCACAATAATTCATCTAAGCTCAGTTAAGAAATGGAATACTACTCAGACACAAGAAAAGATTAAATACTACCATTTGTGACATGGACCAATCTTGAGAAAATCACGCTAAGAGAATAAGTCAGTCAGAAATAGCTAAGAATCATATGATTTCATTCATATTGGGAATATAAAACTAAAACGGGCCACAGACGACAGTGTGGTGGTTATGGGGAAAAGGGGTGGGGGTAGTAAAAGGTAAAGAGAGCCAAGTATATGGTGATGGAAGATGATTTGACTGTGGGTGGTGGGCACACAGGGCAATATACAGACCATGGGTCATAGAAATGTACACTTGAAACTTATATGACCTTATTAAGCAATGTCACCTCAATAAATTTAACAAATCTTTTTTAATTAAAAAATAAATATGTGCTCTATGCAAATACAACTTCTTAAAAATCAACAATCAGTTTACCTTTTGGGGATTACCCAGTCTTCTGAAGTTTTTGGTCATTTTTCCTCTCCCATACTAAGCAGGGATCTTTATCTTTCTCATCTCCCATCCTAAATAGGGTCCTTTATCACTTCCATTGGAAACATCCACAAAATTGGAAGCCATTAATCTGCTTGAGTTGGGGACACAGAAACCCCCCAAATCTACCAGGCCGCAGAGCCCAACCCGTGTGAGGGAATTAACCATATTGTCTGGGGGCCTGCCCGCCTCCCCCCCCCCCCACGTCCCACCCCAGAAAACCTAGAGAGGAAGAAGCTGAAGAATGAAAGGCAGGAAGAGAATGTAATATGTTAGCACAATCCTTAAATCCCCAGTTAGATTATCTTCACTCTAGGTTTCCCACCCCCGCACCCCCACCCCCCCACCCCCCGCTGAGACTCTTTTCTTTCCACTCACCTCCCTAGACCCTGATACGCTGGAATAATAGACTTTAATGGAGCTCATTGTTTCCACTCTGAGGCTACTTTGTAGAAGTAAACCGCAGTAAGCCACTTCAATGTTTCACACTGCTCGGAACGTTCTGCGAAGTCTTGAGCCTGCCCTTCCCCAGGGCCGTTGCTAAGGGCCGGCGGCCACTGAGCTCAGGATTGGCTGGGAATCTAGGGCCTTTCTGGCGCAGGTGAGAGCCCATTCCGGAAATACCGGGGCCTCTTGGCAAGTAATCAGTAACCTCCACCGGCCTGGGGGTGGGGGGAAGGGTCTGAATTCCCCCGGGTCATAAACACCAGTTAACCCCTCTTTTCTCTCATCTGCAAGTCTCAGGGCAGGGGGGCCCGGAAGAGCAAATGGTCTCTACTTTACTACTGCCCATTTTCACATCTCCCTGCAACCACAGCTGTAAATGAAGGGCTGAGACTCCTGAGGGAGAAAATGGCCAAAATACAATGTTACTATTGAAGAAAAAGAGATAAATTAAAACTTGCATTGCCTAGGGTTCTAGGAACAGAACTAATGGTGCCAATGTTGACCTGGATGGAACTGGACCACCACAGCAATCTTTGTTACTTTTCCTCTTAGCTCGGAGAGGTGCCTCCTTCCCTTCTCTAATACTCCTGCCTTTTTGAGGACTGCGGTTTGCAGAGCACCCTGTCCTTCTGGGAGTTGACCTTTTGGTTTTCGCAATTGTGAGTGCAATAGTTCCTGACTCTCATAGCACTTCCTCTGTTCCCTGTGTAAGAAGATGACTTTGCACTGTAATGTCAGCTTCCTCTTGAATACATTCATAGCTCATTATTCCACCTTTTATTTCTAACTCTTAACCTTTTCCAGCAGTTGAATATAGCGGTAATATTTATAGGATTTTAGGGATTTGCCAAAAATTGGCAATAGGAATTAAGAGGGAAGGTCAAAGAACCATAGCACCAGATTTTATGAGGCAAATTTGGATTCCATGGCTCTCCAACTTGCTAGTTATGGATTGTGGGCAAATTATCTTTCTAAAAGTCAGTTTCTCTATTGATGCCTATCGGATAGCATCACCATAAGTAAGATTAAATAAATTCAATATGTAAAACTGTTAGGCACATGGTCTGACATGTACAAGTAGTTTAGAAAGTGATAATTATAATTCATAATAGTGTCAGACTCTGTATTCTGCTTGGAAACGAACGCATCAATATGAGTAAGAAAAAGCATTTTACCTTCAAGGAACTCACAGAGTGATAACCAATAAGATAAGGTAAATGAAATGTTAGAGAAATCTTAACCAGACTAGGTGCTTAAGAACTGACAGCAAACTAGAAACCTGAAGAAAGTATAGTCTGCCAAGAAATAAGAATAAAGGACTTTTAGGTAGAAGGAACACTCATGAAGCAACATGGTAATTGGAGCTTTGGGAGCAAGTGTAGGAATAAAAGCTGAAAAAGTAAACAGGGAAAAGAACATAGACGTTCAGCATTCCTCTTAGATTTTGATTTTTTTTTTTTTTGTCTTTTGGAGGCTGTTTCCTGTTTTGCAAAAATGTGCAAAATCATAACTCACAGATTTACTGTTAGGACTACATAAGCACAGATGTTACCTAGGACCACCTCTGACTTATATGACGCTCAAAAAATTATTATTATTGTTAATCAATGGATAATTATAAGTTATTGAAAGATTTAGCAGGTTTGGGTGAAAGGTGGATCTACCAAATCTAGTGGATTTGAAAAGGGGCAATATTGGAAGCGGCTGCAGCAATCCAAGAACAAAATGCCTCGAGAAACTGAGAGATCATCAGGATGGGGGACTACTAGGATTTGGATAATATCCTTTTCCACAAACATCATTACATATTTTAAGTCAGTTATAGCAGAGAAATTAAGCACCCAGCCTTTGAAGCCAAGCTGCCTGGATTCAAACACAGACTCTATACCACTTACAACTGTGTGATATTGGGCATCTTATCTAACTTCTCTGCACCCCAGTTTCTTCACTGGTAAAGTGACAAGTAGAATATCTGTTTCATAGAGATGTGATGAAGATTAAATGAGTTAGTCCATGAGAAATATGGACTAACTTTAGAAACGTGCCTGGTTCATAGTCCGTGCTCAGTACATGAAGCAGTCCTACTCTATATGTCGTTGAGCGGTTCACATTTCATCAGTACACATGGAGGCAATGCGGTATAGTGATGAAGGCCATGGGTTCTGAATCAAATTGCCTGGTGCACATCCTGGTTCCACCATTTACCACCTTTGTCATTGTTTCTGTTTGTTAAACAGAGATAATAGCTTCTGTTTTAAATGAAATAGTATGTGTAGAACTTTTAGAATGACTGTATTGGAATAACTACTTAATAGATGCTTATTATGATTCCATTATTAAAATTCTTAGTTTAGCATTTAATGTAATAGATGTATCATAATTCATCTAACCATTACCTTGGGGATGGCTGTCCAAGTTATTTTTAATTATTAATTGTTACAAAATATGCTGGTTTCCATACTGCATTTTTTACTTAAAAACTTTAAAATAACCTTGCCTCTTGTCTTTGCTTGGATGAAGAAAACTACTGCTGTTAATATTTCCCACTCTCACTGTCATTTGCATATTGAATAAATACTTTCAAGATCCTCTTTTGTTATGTGAACATCATGACCGCATCATTTTCCAGTTAGTTTGCTTCAGTCCTAGTGAACAAGAACCATTTTGTTTTGTGTGGTTGAAGTTATCTTTCTGAGGTATAACCAAAAGCTGAGAAGCAAAGAAGCCAAAAGGTACACTTTTCCTGTGTTTGAAGTGTTGGAACCTCAGAAGACTGAATGTTTAGGTGTCTTGATATTCGGAAAAGGTAAATCTAAATTCTGACTTATTTTTGTGTTGTATTGTTTGATTTTCTTCCAAAAACCCTTTATATGTGAATAAGTAGGTTTCTTGGAAACATTTACAGTAAACACTATAGACCTATAAAAGGAAAATGGTGTATTGAATCAAGCCTGCTTTTTCCCTTTGCGCCCTTATCAAGTTTATAGGGAAAATTGAGAGTCTTAAAATTTCATGCAAACCATGCAAAAGGCTGAATAAGTGCTTTGGGAGGTAAGATGCAAGTCCAAAAGAAAAGAATGGAAGGGAAAAAGAAAGGACAGGAGAGTAGGAGGGAGGGGTAGAGGAGGGGGAAGGGATGGAGGGAGGGAAAGAAAGGGAGAGAGAGAGAGAGGGTGACAGAGAGAAAGGAGGGTAAGAAGGAAGGAAGGTAGGAAGGGGAAAGATAAAAGAAAAAAAGCATGGTAGCGAATTTGAGAAAACGATTTGCATTTATTTATTTATTTTATTTAAACTGTTTTTAGGTGTACAATTCAGCAGCATTAAGTACATTCATGTTACTGTATAACCATGGCCAGTATGGTTTCAGAACTTTTTCATCTTGCAAAAGTGAAACTCTATGTCCATTAAACATTAATAATCTCCTATTCCCCAGACCCTGGCAATCTTTTTCTATGTTTTATCTCTATTAATGTCTACTTTAGTTTAGATTATTGAAAAAGAAGTGGCTACATTTGCTTATAGTTTAAATCTGAAAGTGTTCATGAGTCCAAACTATGAATAAATATGCATTCCTTGTGTACATTCTAAGGCATAGTAGTTTTTTCAATGTGTGACTAAAATGACATTAATTAATGCACAGTTAAATTAAGACCAAGTCCTTGAAACCAGGCTTGATTTTAAGTAGACTGTTTGAAGATAGGGAAAGCGTTAGGTATTTTAACTAATAACTTTATTATTTTTATGCTATATTTTTATTTTTTTAACTTTTTATTGTTATTCAATTACACTTGTCTGCATTTTCTCCCCATCCCTCCACCCCACCCCAGGCAAACCCACCTCCCTCCCCTGCCTCCACCCTCCCCCTTGATTTTGTCCTTGTGTCCTTTATAGTAGCTCCTGTAAGCCCCTCTCCCCAATATCCCCCTCCCCACTCCCCTCTGGCTATTGTTAGATTGTTCTTAACTCACAGACACATCCCCTAAAGCAAGGGACATAAAGGAAAGAATAAACAAATGGCACCTCATCAAAATAAAAAGCTTCTGCATGGCTAAAGAAAACAGCATTAAAATAAAAAGAAAACCAACAGTATGGGAAAACATATTAACTAATAACTTTAAAATAAATAATTTATTACAGCTGAATATATGTGTGTGTATATATATATACATATACATAATTATACACTTGTATAAGTTTGTACTTTTTAAAGCATTTGCATGTGCATCATATAATATCCTGACAATCATCCTGTGAAGAAAGCAGAGGAGTGTTATCACCATTTAACTAATAGGAAAATTGAGATCTGATAACAGTAATTTACTTGATATTAAAAAGATAATGGCAGAATTGGAACCCAAGTCTCCTTACTCCTGGTCCTGTTTTCTATCCTTTGAGCAATCACTTGTGTTTCATGTAGAAGATAAATCTTAACTTGACATTTTAATATATGTTGCCTTAATGAGTTCTTTTATAATTTCAGAAATATACTGCAGTCTTCTGTTTAGAAATCTTGCCTAATAAAATGCTTGGAGAAGCCTTCCTAATTGAACTCCTATACAAAGAACAGAAATATACAAAATTATGTAAACCACTCACATGTAAGAAGACCTCAAATGCTGAAAAGGAAACTTGGAAAAAACAGCTTTTAGGTATAGAAGACAATTCATTTTCCCCTGATAAAATAGAAAATCAAGATAAGATTGAGAAAGAAAGGTTAGCAGAGCAAATTAATGATACAAATAAAAGAAAATCTATGGATGAGATAACTGTAGTGAAATATAAAAGCGCATCCTTTACAGGAAATGTGTCTGTTGCATTGCCCATTCCCAAGAGAGAAAACTCTGATGAAAGACAACTGGATTTATACCGATCTTGGTCATGTACAAGAATTTGCCAGAATTACCCTGACCTACTGATTGGAGGAGACCATGTGGGGAACATGTATGATTCAGGCTGCTTTGTGGAACATATACGTGATGATGCTTTTAATGGACCCCTTTTACTTTCAGTAGATATCCCATTGGGCCATTCTCCTACCACTGAGCCTGTAGAGAAACCACCTGCCTCAAAACTTTTGAGTGGGGATGAAATGCGAGAAAAAAGTATGTTGTTTTATAAGCAGCCCCTCTCTAATTCTATGCTTAACAGTTATATGGAAAAAAAAGTGGATGAAGTCTACAAACAATTTTTGGAAGAAAATCTCACGAAGTGCCTTTCCATAACCAACCTTATGACTTCCAATTTGCTAATGAATAATGTGAATCAAATTAGCCTTCAAATCTCTCAAGAACAGAACATAGAGGCATCGAAAGGCCTGGAAGCTCACCTACATTCTTGCTCAAGAAACAGTTCTGAATTCAGCACTCCTAACCTACAAATATCGAACCAGAGAAGTAGGGAATTTGTATCACATCTACAGTAGGAACCAATTATAAGTTTATTGGACTGACTTAAAGGACTGGACTAACAATAGTTTTCTGTGGTTCCTGTCACATCAGGGCTCCTTTGGGGTGTGGTTATTAAATTATTTGAGAAATTATTTGATCACTGGTACATCTGCATTCTTTTAGGAGACAATTTTAATAAGTTGTATGACTATATTTTCTAATTATTTTGACATGTTTAATAGTTGCCACATTCATGTTTGTAAATTTCATATGTACTTATTTATTTAATTGCCACTGGCATCCCAAATCAATTACCTCACTCTCACTGATCAGCTTTATTTACTACGAAAGTGGTACAAAACTGAGTTGAAGAGAGAATTATTGCTTTTGGCTACTGAAAAGAGCACTAGAAATGATATCATACAGAAGCATTTATTTCACCACAAAATATTTAAAGACTTATAAGTAATGCTTAAATGTTCTTTCTTTTATTTTCAACATTCCTACTGTTTTTTTACACTGACAGAATAGCCTAAGGAAAATTCTTTTCTTTTTTCCACAGTTTAAACTTATATTGACACACAGCTACACTCATTCATTTACAGACTGTCTATGGCTGTTTTTGTTTTGGGTTGGTTTTTTGTGTTTTTGTTTTTTTGCAGTTGCAGAAATATTTTAATTTTTTTATTATTATATTTTTTTAGAATTTTTTTATTGTTCAAGTACAGTTGTCCCCTATTTCCCCCCAACACTCACCCCCACCCTCGATCCTACCCCACTTTGGCTTTGTCCATGTGTCCTTTATACATGTTCCTTGAATAAGGAAAATTCTTGAAACTAAAGTTGTATTTAAATATGTGAAAAAATATGGAAGAATGGGTTAAGGAAAATAGAGAATTTGACATTGAAATTTGCAATTGAAATCTGATGCTTTTAAACTTTCCTGGGGCAAGCAGCAACTTTTTAATTTATGTTATACATGGTGGTTTTAAGGGATGAGACAGGAAGGAAATCATGCAGGTAAAGAGGACAAAGTACATAGAGAACCATCAGGTAGTAGTGAAGAAAGAGGCTCTCTTGGCAACTTTTGACACTTCTTAGATTAACCTCAGTCAAGATCCTGATTAAGAATAACAGTCAGCAGGATATTATGCTGATTTTGGAATCTAAATTAAATAAACTTTTAAAACATACCTAAAACAATGGTATGGTTTATTGCAGACTTGGAAACAAAACTCCACACTTAACAGCTTACACTTCTCTTGGATATAGTGAAATGATCAGCATGTGCCTGGGCTTGCAAAATAAAATTGTATATATCTGTTATGGAATTATTATGATTGTATTATACATTAATAAGATTTGTGCATTACTGATTAGATAGTCCCCTCCAATTTTCTTTTTGGCCTTTGATTAAATTTTATAGACTGAATTACCCCAGTGCCCTCACAACTTGTTCCTTTGGATCACAAAATCAGTTTGTTTTCATCCTCTTTACATTTCTATGATCTTGTAATAGGTACCCCTGATTGATCTTGTTTTTATTTTAATCACTTCTTTCTCCAACATTCCCTCCCATAAACCTGTCAATTAATATTCATCATTCATGCATTTGATTCTGAAGAGACATTGGCCAAGGGTTTTGGAAAAACTGATTTAGCATCTTGTAGATACTAAAAACTGTTTTGTGTACATTGTCTTATACATTGCTGAATTTGTACAGTTTAATGAGTTACAAAAAAGATAAAATATTGATGTTATTCTTTGTCTTTTCTAAACTGAATTAAATCTTGTTGAGCAACAGTATTGGTGTGAGGTTCTTTTATATACAGTGATATGTATTAATATATTATAAAGCAGATATATTTATAAATATTAAAACTACATAGTATTATACAAAAGTCTACAGTATTTAACTAGTATCAAATTCAGAAATGCATTTAACTATACCCTTAGATTTCAATGTTTTCCCTCTTATGTCATCAAAATGCTTATTATTAAAGATACTTGTTTAAAAAAAAAGATACTTGTTAACATTTCCTAAGAATTCATTGCAATATTTAAATAAATAAAGATGATATATTTGGTATTTTAAAAAATATTTTATTTATTTATTTTTAGAGAGAGGGAAAGGGAGGGAGAGAGGGAGAGAAACATCAATGTGTGGTTGCCTCTCACGTGCCCCTTACTGGGGATCTGACTCACAACCCAGGCACATGCCCTGACTGGGACTCAAACTGACAACCCTTGGGTTTACAGGCTGGCACTCACTCCACTGAGCCATACCAGCCAGGATTGGTATTATTTTTTATTTGACCTCAAACATGCTGCCTTTAATGTTTGAATGAAATATGCATATGAGATTGTGGCTTTGCATATTTTGGCCTTAAGTAATTACTTTTGATTCTGTCTTTCATCGTAGGTTTCACTTATATGACGATCCCGTTCCCTTTGAAAATGTTATATGAAATGTGTGGAATGATGTGTTTCTTTCTGTCTCACTTTTTCAGAATTTTACAGTATTAGTTTTGTGGTTGTATAAAAGTGGAGAGTGTTAATGATTGAGTAGTTGCAAAGGATAATCCTATTTTTTTTACCTCTATTTTTATTGTTGACAGATGTCTCCATTTCCTACCCCCCTCCTCCCCGACCCTAGCCATCAGCACACTGTTGTTTGTATCTCTGGGTCATGATATATGTTCTTCGGTTAATCCCTTCACCTTCTTTCTAAGCAGGGAGGAAGTTGAAGCTGTTAAGAATGATGCCCAATATAGTCTTGCTTCCTACCTGTATAGGTCACTTTAATTTATGTCTCATCTTTGGATTTTAGGGTACTATTGGAAGGCCCACAGTAGGTTTGACCCAATCTCAGGTAATTTTCCGTCAGGAGGTCCTTCAACCATTGAAACCAATTCAAGAGATACAGCCTATATTGCACTTTTGGAATTTTTAGGTTTTCTTTATCTTTCTTATGGATTAGTCTCCAAAAGTAGCCAGACTCCCTGAGGTTCTTAAGAACCAAGGTAATAACTAAGCTGCTCTACTCAAGGTTTTAAGCAAACTTTCTGGCTTTTACCTTTAACATTTGAGTCTTATTAAAAATGATTTTTGGAAGTGGAAAAACAAAATAAATAGCTCTCTGGGGATAATTTTCCACATGCTATTTACTTCCTGTAAGGCTGCTTTGAGTGTAGGAGTACAGTAGATGTTTATATATATACATATATATATATATTTATCTTCAAATGAAATTAATTAAACTTCAGGTAACCTGAATAAAATAGCACTACTACATAATATGTATTTGGATGAAGGGTGAAAGGGTGGCTTGGTGAGAATTAGTATGTGCAATAAACTGAAATAATTGTGCAGTTAAGTGGACGATTGCTTTTAGTCAATACAAGGAGAAAATAAATCAACAATAGATATTCATTAAATCAAGTGAAAACTAACTTAATATTTTTATGATCATGGAAATGATATTTCTAATCATTTCCATGAAAAAGTAGCCCAACAATTATATATGTATAAAAATCCATGGTAAATGAAATAATATCTGAAAGCAAACATAAAGAAATGATGGCAAAAATATTCTCATAATGTTAAAATAAAGATAACTATCTTTCGGAAAGTGCTTATTGGAAATTTGGGACTTTTGATCTCCAATCATGTTGGTGGTTCTTTCCCTCAAGGTCTAGTAGAAATGTATAAAAATGTTCTTATTTCCTGTTGGTTTCATATTTCTTAGAGAGTAAATGTACAGCATCATTTGTCACTATTTTATGAATTAGCCTTTAAATAATTATATTTAAAAACATATCTATAAAATGATGAAAATCAAATTACAGTATATTGACATCAATTACAAATACTGAATTATTGTTATAGGCAGCTAATTTGAATCGTTCTGCTATTTCTCTTTAAAGATGAGAAATTTATAGACTACAGAGTTGCAATGTAGTTCTGGTTTTTACTTCCCCAAATGAATACAGGCACTTTATCATAAGACCTAAATTGTCATAAGACCTTGAGTGACTGAAGTTCATAGGTAACCTATTTCCTGAAATTTATTTCTCTCCCTAAAAGAATTTGAGTAAAATTACAAAAGTTTATGCAGCTCAGGATTCTTACAACTTGTGCAGTTCTGCCGCTCTCCTTTAAGGGTTCAGCTCCACTGTAGGCGCATCATTTAACTCCTCCAAGGTCAATTCAAGATCAGAATGAATTCTCAGAGCTTTCTATCCCCTACATAGACATATCCTTAGGACACTCCAGGTACTAGAAGAAATTAACCGGATATTTATTCATTAAACAACTACTTATTGAGCCCCATGATAGGTGAACACTATTTACACAATTACTGTTTTTCACTGAGGTTACAGTCCAGCTGATTTAGAATTAAAGAGCCAAGTAAGTCACCACAGTCTAATTTTAGGGTCATGAAACTTATAAGCATGTAGCTCTTGATAAACTGTGTTGATAGTTCTGCTTGCTTGGCCTGTTCATAATCTAGTCTGAATCTTGCACCCAGGCCTGCTATTTGGTTGCCTCTACTGGTCATTATACATGCTGAAATATTTCCGTGCCAATTGGTATGAAGCTGCTACCCCCAACCCTCCAAGTCTTTCCACCATGGGTACCCTGGCCACTCTGACTCCTCCCCTTGGACCTTTGTATCTCATTATGGTCCAGCAACTGAATAGACAAGGGGCCTTTAGTGCCCAGCTCCAATACTACTTGTGGTACTTCTTATTCACATGAGCTGGTAAATATTATCACTTCTGCTTGTATCTCCTTCAGTATTGAGATTCCTATTCTAAAAGTCTACTCAATAACACTATTATTCCTAGACTTGGGCTCTGCTTCTGTTGTACCTCTTACGTAAATGAAGATGGATTCATGAACAACAAATTTTGAGCCTTTCTTAGTCACTTTCTTTGATTTTCTCTTGCCTTTCTTTGAGTCTTTATTTCTGTGTTCTTCTCTAAGACCATTTGCTTGGTAGATTACCCAGATGCAGGCTGACTTGTGGGATTATTGCCTGCTATCTGTTGACCAAATTGAGTGACCTGAGACACTGAAGAGAGGACCACATGTTGAGTGTTATACAATAATTACCCTGAATACTCTATATTTTTCCTGCTTTATATGTTGTCTCCGACCTAAAAGCTACTGATACTGCATTGTGCTTCATAACAAAACAGTTATTTCTGTTTCAGACACTGAGGACTTTTACTTTAAAGCTTAAGGATAGAAGAGGCGCATGCCCTGAGACAACTGGCTGTCTATGTGAAGTTCCCAACATTTCTACTATAGAGATTCATTTATGTAAGATTTTATTACCTGTTCAGGTAAAATGCTATTATTAGTCATTGTCATTGAGTAACATGAATAGCTATCATTTTGAGTATCTATTATATGATAAACACTCTACTAAGAACTTTACTTATTTTATGTTATTTAATTCTTTTAACAACATTATACAGGTAATATTGTTATCCCAACTTTACACAACAGAAAATTCAAGTTTACAGATGTTTGCAAAGTCAAATCATACAGCTACTCAGAGTAAGAGTCAGTATTCAAATGACGTCATTGTGATATCAGAACCTGTGCTGTTAATCTAGGGATTGCCAGATTTAGCAAATAAAAACAGGAAATGCCCAGTGAAATTTGAATTTCAGGACAATAACAAATGAGTTTTAGTACGTATATGTTCCCATGCAGTGTTTGAACACACTTACATTAAAGAAATACTAATTTCTCTGAAATTCAAATTTACCTAGGCATTCCGAATTTAATCTGGCAAGCCTAATTTAAAAAACATTACCCTTTGCTTTTTCTAGGGTGACTTAAAAAACAGGGTGAATGATGAAGGTGCAGAGAGAGCCATGAACATGAAAGCAGTGGGTGGAGAACTGAAGGCCCCCCCACCCCCGAGGTAGAAAAGACCAAAAATCCTGGGTGCTGTAAATCAAAGATACCATTTAGAGAGTCAATATCTTGAAGAAGATCTAAGAAGAAAGATCAGTCTCTGGGTACCTTAAAAAGGAGCAGAGTTTTTCACTTGTGTGGGTGTGTTGAGACATCCACATTGCAGTTTTGTTACACGAGAAAATCATTCAGTGAAGCAAATGGGAAGAGGCCAGACAGAACAAGGGATCTGCAACAAAAATATTTGCATTTTAGGAAAGTGCCAACTCAGCCACTCGCTCATTGCCTGACACTTTGCTTCTCTTGAGTCCTTATCTAGAAAATGAGGAAAACACCACTTGCCCCAACTAAATTACAGGACTGTTTGGAGAATTAAAGAGAGGTGAAAAGATCTGGTAGGTAGTAAAACATTCCGCTAATATACGGCCTCTATATAAAGAATCAGAACAATTCTAACAAATCAGTCATCACGTTCAATGTTAGGATGGAGGAAATTTTTTTTTTTGCGAACCTATTTAATGTTTGTAATAAATCCCTTCTGATCAGTTAACAGGACCACCTAAGAGTACAATAAGAGAGGAGAGTCCACACAGGCTGTTAGTGTTTACTGTTGGGAGGGGACGTTTTGTGTTCTATAGGGATATATATCTGGAAATTTAGTTTTATTGAATTTATTGGAGTGACACTGCTTAATAAAATTATATAGGTTTCAGTTGTACAATTCTGTAATACCATATCTGTATATTGTGTATTCAACACCCAAAGTCAATTCTCCTTCCATCACCATATATATTTGACCCCCACTACCCGCTTCTACCTTTCCCAACCTCTCTTTCATTCTGTTAATCACCATACTGTTGTCTGTGGTTATCAGCTGTTTTGTTGTTTTTTTTCTGCTTTCCCTTCACCTTTTTCACCCAGCCCCCTCCAACCCCCCTGCCCTCTGACAGCTGTCAGTGTGTTATCTATCTGAGTCTGTTTCTATTTTGTTAGCTTAGAATTTAAAAAATATATATTTCTCTAATGTTTCTGAAGTTCCTGACATTCTACATTACAATTTAAATTTTTATTTGATGAGAGAAATTTAAGGTAAATGTTTCTTAAAGATAAATCATATTGTAAACACTGAGTGGGAGAAACAGAAACTTTTAAAGATAATGTACAGACTCTCCTATTAAACTGAAATATACGAGGCTGGTGGGAACTTTTGCGGAAGAGTCATTGAAGGGGTGGTAAGTTTCAGCAGCAAATGCTGTAGCTACAATGTTTTTTCTTTATTTTAGAGAGAGGAGAAGGGAAGGAGAAAGAGAGGAAGAGAAACATTAGTGTGTAAGTTGCCTTCTGCACACCCCCCACTGGGGACCTGGCCTGCAACGCAGGCATGTGCCAACTGGAAATCCAACCTGCAATCATTTGCTGTGCAGGCCCTCAATCCACTGAGCTATACCAGCCAGGGCCAATGGTTTTTTTTTCTAAGTGAATGTAAAACTGGCAGAGAATAGGATACCACCCAAAAGAGAGAAGTGACTGTATGTTGTCAAGAAAGTGTGATTGACAGACACAAAATAGTATACCATAGGGAATATAGTTGATAATATTGTAGTAACTATGTACGGTGCCGGGTAGGTACTGAAAATATCAGGCGAACACTTTGTAAAGTATATGATTGTCTAAGCACTATGATGTACACCTGAAACTATTATAAAGTAATATTGAATGTAGACTGTAATTGAAAAATAAAATTTAAAAACAAATGAAGTTTATATAGAAAAAACAAGCGTGATGGCAGGACCAGGACTGTGCAGTTGGTTGGTAAAGTTTGTTTTCCTAGCCTCCTCATTATTTAAATAATAATAATGATGATGATGATAATAATGTTATAAATCATAAGGGCCTTATTGTCACAATAGGTAATTCACCTACCTTATACTACCGTGAGGAAGAAATGTGATGGTATAAGTTAAATGTCTAGTATGATGCTTGGTGCCTATTAAATGCTCAATAACTTGTCAGGGTCATTGTTGTTATATTTGTTATATTTATCATTATTTCCACTTCATACATGAATAAACAGATTTGTTCTGTTCCATGATTTCATACAGTTTTTTCCCTTTTAATTGAAAGCTTGATCTCAGATAAAAGTCATTTCTAACTGAGTGTGAATATGTCAGAGTTTCTTCTTCCATAGGGGCTGAATTATAAGCCTGAATTCCGTGTGGGACAACAGGTGGCATTCTTTGGGAAAGGCTTTAAACTTCATCCAGCTACCTGCTGGATGAGGATTTGAGCTTCTTATCCTAATTCCTGAAAATCCCACTACCTACGCAGTCCTGGCCTGCTTAAGTCTAAGGTCAGTCTTTTGCAGGCAACAGGGCCATTTTACAGGACAGGAGTTAGTCACCCTTCCTTAGGCAATGTCTTATGAGGCTCAGGAAGATGGGAGTGACGGGCTTGCAGAAGTATATAATAACAATAGCAAAAAATATCATAGAAGACAATTAAGAGAGGATTTATTATGAGTTCTGGAAGGGCTCTGGTTCTGGAAGGGCTCTGGTTTCTAAGCATAGGCATTATAAAATTCTAGGACACTATAGATGTAGAGTTTCAAAGAGATAATGTCAATTCTCACCCTTAAACAGCCACAGAACTAAATAACCCTTTCTCTCTCTCCTACACACACAGATTTATGCAGTAGGTCCATATACAAAACATATACTTGAAGAGTTGCTGTGATTAAAAGAAGGAGAAAAGATTTTGACCCTCTTCCTACATTAAGGCAGACCTTTAGGGTGTCCCTTATAATAGTTTGAAAATTATTGATCTAATCCAGCACTTATATTTTATTGATTAAAAATATTATGCTCAGAGAGAGGGAAAGAAATTGCCCAAGCAATTAGTGAATGACCAAACTGCCACTGGTACCCCCAGATGCACTAAGATTTAGGATTGATATACCACGTACTTTGCAGACTTATTCTATTATTCGTGATAATTTCTCTTTGGTTTAGTTGCTTACTGGACAGTGGTGAGGAAATAATCAAAGTGGTCAATAGTTTGTAAAGTATAATATCCATACACATGTTAATTAGTCATATGCAATATTGCCTAGTTTACAGTGATCCCTCCCCACTCCAAATTTCTAATCTTCTTACGGTTCCTGTGATGCATGCAAGAGACCCACTTGGAAATTTCATCGCCAAGCTTATTTTATTTTGGACAACCTCTTTTTTGCCCCAATTACTACTGCTGCCTCAGAAAGGTGCAATGTTCCTAGTACAATTGCCACTAATACTTTTTATTTTTTCATAAACGCTGGGGATAAGCCCTATCCCACTGAGTTTTGTATTAGATCAAATAAAGAAAAGCCCCGTGAGATGGTATTCTATAGAAGATGCTATTCAGGTCAAATAATGGCAATTCTCTTAGAATAAACAATTTTGGGGTTCAAACCCATTTTAACTCTTCTAGTAGAGGAAAGGCTTCTTATTTTTTTTTACAGATATCATAATTACAATGTTATTAGATTTCATGGTGACTATGCAGCTGGGAAAGGTGGTATGCAAATAGGGCAAGATAAAAATGCCACAAAGCTCATTGTTCTTACCAATATTCAGCTGAATTTCTTGACAGTAGTCAATTCTCAAATAATTTTCTTTGTGCAAACTGTTCTCCTTTGGTTTACCTTTTTTGACTCTTTTCATTCTGCCATTCCTCCTCTTCCTCCCTTTTGTTTTTCTTTTTTTCTGCCTTTGGATCATTTCCTTGGAGAATATTCACAGGAATGGATCAAAGCGTTAAAGGATGCATTTCCTTGAATCGTTTCCCCTTCTTATCTAATACCTTAAGGGCTTTCTTTACTTAAATACCTCGCTTGCCTGACAGACTTATCACAGTATGAGTCTACTATAATGGAGTCAGAAAGTAAATAGCCTCAGCTTCAACATTGCTAAGAGCTGAGTCCCGGTTACTTTATCAGCAACCAAATCACAGCTTTGTCCTTCAACAATGTTTCTTTAGTGCATAACATTGGGGTTTGTTTTGAACTCAACTATTTGGGTTCATCCCAATGCTGATGAACCCAAATAGTTGATCATCCTAGTTTCCTTTTCAGACATGAAACTTTAAGATCTCATCTTTTTGTGGTTCCCTGACATATTGTTTGGCCTGTGCTAATGTTTTCCTTGACTGAAGAAATCCTATTCCTCATCTTATATGTTATTACTTAGTGGGAAAGACTTCTCATAGGGACATTGGGAACCCTTCTATAGCCAGAATATATCCCTATCCCACTGTGCTATTGCCTGTAACTTGTCACATCTCATGGCTGGATCCTGTTTGCTAGATTCGAATCCATTCCGATACAACAATATTCATTTTGTTCTTGATGTTTCCAGCCTTTGGAACTAAATTAGCTCCACATTTTTTTCTATACATAATTTCCACTTTCTCTACTACATTTTTGGCCTCTATACTGTATATCCTGTCCCAGCTTCCACGAGTCTTTACTCTGTTCCAGGTACATTATTAATGAATATTTAATGGTTCCTAATATTTATTATATTGAATTAAATAAAAATTGTACATATTATAGTGCTAACAGTAATGTATCATTATCACAAATGCATAAAAGATACTTGGTGTTATTGATTTGAAAAATTAAATTAGTTTAATGAGTACTAAATAACAAGCCATATTTTATTCTACTTAAAAATTTTTTAAAGATTTTATTTATTTATTTCCAGAGAGAGGGGAAGGGAGGGACAAAGAGAGGGAGAGAAACATCAGTGTGTGGTTGCCTGTCATGGACCCCCTACTGGGGACCTGGCCCACAACACAGTCATGTGCCCTCACTGGGTATCGAACCAGCGACCCTTTGATTTGCAGTCTGGTGCTTAATCCACTGAGCGCTACTAGCCAGGGCAACAAGGCATATTTTGAAATGCAAGCAAAACACCTGAGAAGAGTGTCTTTTTGACATTTAGGGTTTAACTTTATATAGTAATTATTTTTCTTATTTTTATGTCATTGCTGTATATTATATTAATCCTATAATTTCTACTCCAAGCATAATAATATTTAAAGATGGCTCAAAGTGAAAGCATACGAACATTGAAAAAGCTTAAAAGAGCTATCACAAAGAATATAGAAAAAAGGAATGAGGAGAGTAAATGCTATTAAATTTTATTCTCACCATTCTGACATCCAAATGATAAAGAGAAACATATTGGATTATTAAATTTTTATTATCCAGTAATCTATTTTCAAACATTTTGAAATACATATTTAAGAAATTTTGAGGTTATAATTTTTATTGCTGTCTGCTCAACTGAAAATCCACAAATATACTACCCAAAATATTTTCATTCCTTTCCTTATCTATATTAACCATTTTTCTGTTTTTCTGCTTCAAATTTTAGAGGTTCACTAATTTTATCTTATGTTCTCTCTCTTCCTCCCTCCCCACTCCCCCTCTTTCTCGATATTTGACCCTGTATTAGAAAATCGGGGTGCATGCTGTGGTTTAGGAAATACTGCAAATAATAACAAAAAATCGCCATTCTAGTTTACCCACTAGTGCCATCTACTGTAAATATGAGGGAATTGTGTGCTTATGCTCAAAAATGCTTAGAAGCTAGTGAGAAATCTTTTTATCTTCTTTCCAAACTATCCAAACAGATACTTATTACCTGTTTAGTGGAGAGAAATAAATCAAAATGAGGAATTTTTGTAAAAATTAATATATGACCTGTTGTCACCAGTTTTGTTTCCATTAGGGTTTCAATCAACCATCATGTTAAAACTACGTATCATGTGATTTATTGTATTCTCTGCTTTACATAATCAAGTTTTCTCATTGTCTATATGAATACAGAAGGGTTATGCACTTTAAGTAATGTAATAATAGCTGCAATTTATTGAGTATTTATAATGCATTATCATTTAATGCTGTAAGGGAATACTATTATAATCTCTTTTGTATACATGAAAGTGAGTGTCTAGATCCTAAATGAATTTCTCAGGGTCTCCAAGGTAGGAAGTTATGGATCAAATACTAGAATCTAAACCTTTCTGGCACCAAAGCAAATACTCTTAACTACAGTCAAGGTTGTTGAACACAATCTGGTTACTGCTTTTCTCCTCTGATGCAATCTACCTTCATTTGTTATAACCAAGAATATTGAATAACATCCAATTTTTACTCTATTTAAACTGAGGAATAGAAATGCGGGCTTCCTCTACTCTTTTTTAAAAATTTTATTTATTTATTTTAGAGAGAGGGGAAGGGAGGGAGAAAGAAAGGGAGAGAAACATCAGTGTGTGGTTGCCTCTTGCACGTCCCCTATTGGGGACCTGGCCTGCAACCTAGGTACGTGCCCTGACTGGGAATTGAACCAGCAATCTTTGGATTCCCTAGCCAGTGCTCAGTCAACTGAGCCACACCAGGCAGGGTGTTTTTTTTTTTTTTAATTAGGAAACTTTTTTATTCCATTATACCTATTCCTTTTGTCATTCCAAAACATTCCTTCATTTCTACAGAATAGTACAATGAGAACACAACAGAATTTTTTGCTAAACTATTTAGGGAAAATAGAACTTTGAAGTGAAATTTAGTCATGTGCTGAGAAGTGTATTTCAAGAATGGACATAGGAAAGACTGTATTCCCCATTTTTACCATAAACAAAATTTGAAACTGGACTTCTTCATAATTGTAGGCATTAGTAAACTACTTATTGGTATAAGGTATTTCTGTCACTAGAGGTCTTATTGGATGATGACTACACCCATGATAAAAGAATGCCTGACCTCATGTTATAGTAATAATAATAATCTATCATTTAAGCTATTATTTATGGATGCTTACTATTTCTTTGATATAATGCTTTACATGCATTTTCTTCACAACAATCCCATTGGGTGGGTGGTTATTGCTATTGTGCTTATTTTGTAGTGGAATAACAGAGGCTTCTGGAGGTTAGCAAACTTCTCCAAAATCATACAACTAGTAAATGATAGAACTGATATTCTAATATAGATTTGTGTGCCTCCAAAGGTTGTCTTCTTAACCAGTATACACCAGTACACATGAAATGCTTAAGTTCTCAAGCTATGCAGCCTTAGATGGAAAGAAAATGCTGGGTATATTTACTCAGAGTCCCTCACCCTCTCATCCTCACTTTTTGTTTTTAAAGGTAAAACTCCTACCCAAGTACTCTCTAGTGCTGAGGGCAGAGAGGTGATTCTTAGCCTTGTTCAGTAACAATTAGAGATTTCCAGCTGTCCAAAATAGGGTTTCCATGAGTGAGAACAGAAATTACTTCAATATGAAAAAATCATTAAAATATTTACAAATCATTGACTCTATGCCAGAAATTATGGTAATTAAATTTTATGATTATAATAAAAGGCATGGAAACCATACTGCTTTGACATTTCTAAGAAGGAACCCATTACTTGTGCCCATTCAATTTAGGAAGAGTCCAGAGCGGGTGATATTTGGAATGGGTCTCAATTTTTGACAAGGAGAAAAGAGAAGACGTTTGTTAGAGGGACGAAGATGAATAAATGTATATAGGCATGAAAAGAGATGGTCACTTTGGAGAATGATGAGTACTCTGATGTGACTGGATCATAAGAGTCATTGTTACAGAAAGAGAGTTTCACAATATGAAGGTGAAGATATAGCTTTGGGCCAGATGATGTTTTGAATGCTCTGGTAAGGCATTTGGACATTATCCTCTGGGCACTAGGGATCCACTGGAAAATTTTTTAAAGCAGAGGAATGGATAAACCTGATTTGCACTTAAGAAATAAAAACTGCTTGACTTCAAGGTGGAAGATGAATTGGAGAGGGTATGAGTGCGTGCAAAATCAACTATTGCCAACACTCCAGTAAAGAGTTTATGAGACCCTGAAATAAAATAGTAATGGTGGTAGAAAACTCAGAAACATTTTGGAGATCCATTCAATAAGATTTGAAACTGTGAAGGTGGTAAAGGGGATAGAAGAATTAAAGATTATTTTAAGCAATATTCCTAATGACTGAGAAGTACAGGTTGATTAGAATAAAGTGAACCAAGAGTCCACTTTTATTATTCTGAGCTCTCTACCAAATATCAATTATATTGCAAGATAAAAGGGAATTACTCAAATTAGTTGAATTGATTACAGTTAGCCTATATTCACAGCGGATGTCACTGCAGTAATTGAGGAGGGCTTCTGGATCTCAACTTGGTCAAAGAAAATGTAGCTTTGGAAGAGATGAAGATTTTCTCAAGAGATATATTTTCTGTATACAATAAGGACTACAATACATAATTATTCTCTCCCCTTTTTAAAGACTGTATTTTTCAGAAAGGTTTTAGGTTCACAAAAACATTGAATGGAAGGCACAGATATTACCCATATACCCCACATACTGCTTATGTACAGCGTCCTCCACTGTCATCATCCCTTACCAAAGAGATATATTTGTTACAATTGACGAACCTACATTGACACAACATTATAACTGAAGTCCATAGCTCACATTAAAGTTCCTTCTTGATGATGTTCATTCTATATATTTTTACAAATATACAGTGATATATCCTCCATTACAGTATCATGTTGTAACTGAGAAGAGGACCTGGCCCTTAACGGGTCTACCTTGGGCTGTCCTGTCATGTGTGGGTTCTTGACTTTGGGCAAAAAAGATTTCACAATACTAGTCTATGTGACTTATGAGGGTATGTTCTTTATAGCTGGGGACAGTAAAACAAGGAAGGGCCTGGCATAGAAGAAGCAACAGGAGAGCCTAGGCAGGGCTGCCTTGGCTCTCTGGAAATGCTATAGGAAGAAATGAGCATGGGTAGGGCTGCTTTAGCTCACTTAGAAATCAGAGAAGAGAGGGCCTTGGGAACAGGTTCAGGGGTTTTTCTCCAGATGAACACTGCTGCTCATTGCTGCCCTGGTTGCAAGTCTCATGGGGTCCACTGGAGTTTAGTAAATGCATGTCTGTGGGGGAAGAAGAGGGTGGTAGGGGAGGAGAAAGGGACAGGTGTGCTCCCAAGAGGGAGAGGGAGAGTATATTCTGGGTCCTTCATCCTAAAAGTTCCTAAAGGTAGAGATCTTAGGGGAGATCCTAGGGGAGGAGCTCAATAGAGTATCATCAACTTTCCAGGTATGTCCTCTCAGGGTCGTCGTCTCTGATAATTGGTCAGCACCAGAGCAGAGGGGTTATTATTCAGTGCAACTGGTCCTGAGGTCAGGCATGGTGTCTGCTTGTCTAGTTTTGCTGCTTTTGTGGGCCTGGAGCTGAAATACAACTGAGACCTACATGTTACCTCCAGGGAGGTGAACTTTTGCACCCTGCTGTAAAGTGCTTGGCCAGTTTGTTCAGCTATCTGTTTCAGTTTCCCTATTCCACTTGCCAAGTTCTCCTAGCTTCTTACCATCCTGTCTCGTTTCTCCCTCGGAGACTTCCATTCCTAAAATCTTTTAGGGGTGATGAGGGAGGAAGGTTGCTGTCTCTTCAGTAACTGGTTCCCGCTAACAAAGGTTGTGGTCCCTGCCTATGGCCCTTGGAATGTAGGGTATGGAAGTCTCTTCCTGTCTAATCTAAGGGAGAAGAGGGAATGGAACCTGAGAATGGAACAGACAGGCTCTTAGCTAATTCTTCCAAAATAGGAATAGGCTGGAATCCCCAAAGCATTATCATCTTGATATGGAATTGTTGTATCAGACTAAACCATCTAGTCCTGACATCAAGCAACTCCAGTCAAACTGTTGAGTCTCATTTCAGGAAGTGACAATGCAGATGGGATTCTAAAGGGAGGCATATGCTGTGTTAATAAGCAATCAGGTAAAAGAGATCACTGTCAACACTTTATAAAAACAGAAAGAACACAAAGGTTAATAAACGTAGCAACTCACAAACCAGTTTCTGAGTGTTAAAGAATGTCTGTTGAAAAGACTTCCAAATGCAAGGCTTTTGCTGGAATGAAATTAAGCAGGGACAGTCTGATAGATCCTCCTTGTCTGCAGTTTAAATATCCCTGGCGATGTGATTGGCTGACCGGGTAAATTCTGTATGGCTGACACTGCATCAGTAGTTCTCAATAATTCCAAGTCAAAGGATGAGGAAAAAACAAAACATTAATTTGAAAGAAAACTAGAAAAATTAAGGATCTCATTCAGTTTGTAGATGAAAAAGAAAACTTTAACGAGAGCCCAATATCCGCAATTGTATATTATAGATTTTATCGAAACATAATTTTCCCCTCTAAAATCATCCTAATTTTTATCAAAGAGACTGCATTAAGTCCAGTTTCAATTTGGCCCAATTATTTACATAAACACAAGAATATTAACTGATCATATAGGCTCTTTTAAATCTGCTTTGCTGGAATTTCACAAAGAATCTTCAGATTGAGCTTTAGTCAGCCTCTCAGGGCAAAGAAGCCAAGCCACACAGCTGCCATATGGCTTTGCCTGCACTACCTATAAATTTGGGTGGATTCCTCAAGTTCTTTAGATCCCCAGAACATCTTGAGTGTCCTTTCTTGCCATCTTTCAGGAAAGCAACCTTCGTTACTTACCTGGAAAGACTGCCGTGAGCCACATGACAAAGCAAGGTACCAGGCCATTGCTTCAAGGGGCTCTTATCAGCCTCCAAACTCAATCTTAATTCTTTAAGGCTTTCTGGTGACATCCAGAGTCCAGGCATAACTCTTTCAACATTCTAGACAAAGACTTGGCTTAAAAAACCATAATTGAAAACTGGCCAATCTCTGTATTTTCAATCTCCCCCCTTTCTGTCTTCCTGCCTCCCTGTAGTTAGGTCTCACTTATGATTGGAAGCCTGCAGTGACAAGTGGTGGTAGAAAGAAGGATTTGTGTGGATGGCTTGTTTACTATTTCTTTACCTTATTCTCTATGCCTTCCTCCCCTGATTATTTGGCTGCCTCTAGCTTGTGAAAGATGGCTGGGTATTGTAGGAGAGGTGAGGGAAAGAAAATATACGTTATTAGACTTCTCCATTGTAATTTGGCACCTAATGATGTGTCATGTGCTTGAATTCAAACATTTTCTCCCAAGGATATTTTCCTTTGTGAATGAGTGGGACAATTCATTCCCATTAGGGATATTTCAGTGCCTGCCCATTCTCTTGTCTGAGATATAACCCTTTCGCTGACTACGTATCACTTTCTTCTCATTTTATGTTTCTAGCAGTGATGACTTATCTTATTTTCTTAGGAGAGAGTAGTTTTTCCTGGCAGGAATATTGTTAGGTATAACTAATCATCTCTGCAAAAGTAGAGGGAGGCATGGCTTTTCTGTTACTTACCTCTTTAATAAAGGGGATGGTATCAATAAGAAAGTTAGGTGCTGGCCTCACACTCTAAACTATGGAATAATGATTCTGAGTGTGCATGTCTGTGTGTGTGGGTGCATGCATCAAAGTTAAGGAGGTACTTCAAACTGCACATTCCCCCTGGAATACCTGATATGTCCACCTCTACCCCCTTGTTTTCAAATCACTGTTGTGATGAGCCCACATTTTGATAAGATGTGTCATAGTCTTGACTGATTGGGTACAGAGAGGAAGATTTTGATGTATGTGTGGATATACTCAGACCTCTCTTGTTCTGAGAAGTGAAGAGATTGAAAACTCTTACTTTTTCCTTGTGTGCCCTTTCTGTTTTGATTATCTTCTTTTTCATTCTCTCTTTTCTTCTTTCCTTCTCTCACATACACTTGGATAATAATACACTTTTACAACAGTGTACCAATATTGGATCTGTTTGCTGTCAGATTTACTCCTCAATATTTGCTTGATTTTCAGTGTTTGCAGAGGGGCTGACTCCTCTAGGATGTATTTTCAGGCTCCTGTGTCAGCTGACTTCATGGACACATCTTTTTTTTTTTTTTTTTTTTAGAGAGGGGAGGGAGGGAGAAAGAGGAGAGAAACATCAATGTGCAAGAGAAACATTGACTGATTGCCTCCTACAAATGCCAATCCCACACCCAAGGCATGTACCCAGCTGGAATCAAACTAGTGACCTTTCAGCTTATGGAATAACATCCAACCAACTGAGCCACACCAGCTAGGGCTGGACACATCTTATTGTAGGTAGTGATGGGATTTTTGAGAGAGAGAGAGAGAAGGGAGAAACCAGAATATTTCTCTGCCACTTATCTTCCCTGGTGGTATGTCTGGCAGCAGGTGTTCACGTCTGTTGCTCCCACTGAATGTGCCAGCTAATGTTCCAGTTTCCACCAGCTGACTGGCCACTGAGATAAATCTCCATTTCCTTTCTTTGTTCACTTCAGCCTAGGGGGTGGTAGCAGCTCCTTGTTGTTACTGATCTTTCTAATATCTCAACCTTATGTTTCCACTGGCATGTCTATTTCAGTTTGTCATCATCTCCCAAAGGGTCTCCTTGTCTGTACTGACACCACTCATTTAAGATGCAGTCACATTTAACTTCTTTAATTCCTGAAATTTTCTATGATCATTCTCTGGTCATTTATGTCTCTGCTTTGCTTTGCCATGAAACTCATTCCCAATGTTCAGACTATCTCTAACTTTTTCTTCCTCTGGGTTTCAGCTCAGAATTTTTTCTAGGAAGTTTTCTCTGACTTCTTTCTTCTCTTAGTCTGGGTTAAGTGCCTTGATTCTGTACTTCCTCAATCACTAATCACACTATTTTAGAATTGGATTTTTAAATTTGTATCTTCCATTAGTTTGTATCACAAAGGCTAAATCAATATTGGAAGAATTTAGCATTATTTGCCCAATGGCTAGCAGGAAAAACAATTCAATAGATAACTGTTGGTTATACACTTATTTTTAAAGATTTTATTTATTTATTTTTAGACATTGGGGAAGGGAAGGAGAAAGAGAAGGAGAGAAACATCAATGTGTGGTTACCTATCGTGCACCCCCTACAGGGGACATTGCCTGCAACTTAGGCACGTGCCCTGATTGGGAATCAAACTACTTGTTAAATTAACCTCACTTATTATATTCTAAAGATCGTACTTGTTTGTGTTCCTTTTTCTCCCACTAAAGTACAAGCTCCTTGATTGCAGGCAATTAGTGTTACTTCTCAAGTCTACAGCAACTAGTTCTCTCCCTACATAGCAAAACAAGTATATTTGCAGTGCATAGCAAACTCTCAAACGATTTTGAAGTTAACATCAAACCTTGTTTTTGATGAGGAGGAAATAGAAGTTAATAGAGGTCAAGTAAACTTCCCAATATCACAGAACTAGCATCTAACGGGGGGTATAAATTCCAGGTCTCCTGATTCATAGTATATTGCTCTTCTAAATTTACCAAGTCCCTTTGATTTCAGTCTTTTCTCTTATACTATGAATTTAGTTCATAATTACCCTCTTTGTAGATCTAAATTATATAAGTCTTAATGACAATGGATCTTAGAATTAAATACTTTGCCCTATATTTTTTAAAGGAGGTAAATACCTAGCAATAATTACACTTATAGATGATAACTAAAACAAATAAAAACATGCATCCACACAAACCTGATCAAGAATATGTATAGCATCCTCTATTTTCACAGTATCTCAAACTACTAACAACCCAAATGCTCATCAATATAACAATGGATAATTAAATTGTAGTATATTTATAAAATGGGACACCACTTAGCAATAAAAAGGAGTGAACTGCTGATATATATAACATGGATATTTCCTATAGATACTATGCTGATTGAAAGAAGTCAAATAGAAAAGAGTACCATACTTTGCTGTGTATAATATATACTTTTTGCCCAAATTTTTGACAGAAAAATAAGTATGTGCATTGTACATGGGTAGTACTAATTCCATACCTATATAAATGTTTTTAATTATTTTATTTATGCTTATACATTGAAAGTGTAACTAGTCCTGGCTGGTGTAGCTCAGTGGATTGAGTGCTGGCTGTGAACCAAAGGGTCGCCAGTTCAATTCCCAGTCAGGGCACATGTCTGGGTTGCGGGCCAGGTCCCCAATGGGGGATGTGTGAGAGGCAACCACACGTTGATATCTCTCTTCCTCTCTTTCTCCCACCCTTCCTCTCTCTCCAAAAATAAATACATAAAATCTTAAAAAATATATAACTAGAAAGTAACAACATCCTATGTTCAAAAATAAATGTTAAATTTGTTTATAATACAAAAAACAAATATCTAAATATAAATAAATAATTGAATTTTAAAAATAAAAAGATTTTTTCCTGAAAGTTTGGTCCAAAAACATGGGTGTGCTTTATACACAGAGTGCATTACACATGGCAAAAATACAGTATATACTGTATGATTCAATTTATATGATGCTCAAAAACAGACAGAAACTAACTTTTATTGAAATAAAATCAATATGGTGGTTGTCTGTGTGTTAGGGTGTGCATAGACTAAAAAATAAACACAACACAAAGGTTCTATAACTTCCTTTGGATGGTAGTTACAAAGGTGTATATGAATTGCCAAAATTCATCAAGTTGAATGCTTAAGAACTGTGCATTTTATCATCTATAAATCATATACCAATAAAAGGAAAAAATTGGAAGGTATTTTTCCATGGGCAACCTTCCATAAATCCTAAAATCACATTATATGCCTTTTACATAACAGGTTAGACCTAGATAATGAGGTACAGCAATGTTGAATATTCCACGCCTAATACGATTACTTCAGAATTTAATCTAATGGAAACCTGGAAAATAATTACTGAGAATAGTGGTTAGTGTCCAATTAGCAGTCTGATCTAAAAGTAAAGTGAAGAGCTAAATGTTAAGTACAGGAAGATGGTAAATAAAATTGCAAATGGAAAAGTTTACAGGGAAATTAAATTTTAAGTTGTCAGGTTTTTCAGTTATGCCTTAGTCTTTTAAAATTAGATTTATATTTAAAAATTCTTGTTGGTATATCAAAAGGATATGCATTGGTGATTGTGTGTCCAAATTATTCTTTGTTGAAAATGGGTCATTGATTTATCATTAGTTGTCAGGTTGGATGTTGTCTAGGCAGCTAGGAAAAAAATGGGTCATTGATTTACCTAACAGCCTAGGGCTCTCATATTTTAATTACCAATGTTCTCTGAAAATAGTCAAACATATTAACATTCATGCATCTTGTTAGTGAAATACTTATTTACTTATTTTGACATTCCTTCCTTCCTTTCTCCCCTCCACCTTCCCTCCTTGCCTCCCTCCTTCCTTATCTCCCTCCGTCCCTTACCTCTACCTCTGTGTATATATTGTTTATATATTCTTTCAGAAAGGTAATAATGATTATAATTAATAAGAAGAAATTCCAGTAAAGCATTTTCCCACTTTTGCTGTATAATTTCACTGTATTCTGAGTACACGAAAAACATAAAAGAATAATTTTCCTTGGAATCACAAATACTTGTGTTTCCCATAATGTTCAAAGTGTACATTGCTTTAAAGTACCCTCATCACCATCTCACACATATTATTTCATTGAGCGACTATTGCAAGCATTGTTATAGTTAAATGGTGATCTATTATGGTCTATAATTGGAAGCAGAAAATACAAAATATTTATAGGGAAGAGATAAGACTAATAGAATATTTTATAATAATAAAGAATACAAAATGTAGCTTTAAAATGCAAAAGTAGAAAATTCACCATCTTTTTCAACATGCCATGGTATGCCATATATATATAATATATACATATATATTATACACACACATATATTATATATAAATTTAAATATATATATATATATATAATCTGTTAATCTGTTAACTCTATGGACAGTATAATGTGGATGCTTATCATTGAAAATTCAGGCTAAGGAATCACATGGAAATTACATAAAGCCTTTTTTTCTTAGATGATTGGCTTCACTCTCTCCCTTTTTTAAAGATTTTACTTATTCATTTTTAGAGAGAGGAAGGAAGAGAGAAAGAGAAGGAGAGAAACATCCATGTGTGACTGCCTCTCGCACACACCCTACTGGGGACCTGGCCCACAACCGAGGCTTGTGTCTTAGACCAGGAATCGAACCTGCAACCCTTTGGTTTGCAGGCCAGCACTCAATCCACTGAGCCATACCAGCTGGGGCTCATTCTTGCTTTGAAGCCAATAATACAATACATCCCATTTTAATTGCATTTTCCCTGATTGCCATAGACAAAATAAACAGCTAAGTATTAAATGTTTGACGCTCTTCAGTTTGGTAATCTATGTACCAAATGTGCTCTAAAGATTTGATAAAAGAAAACAACAGAAAAGATGACACCAGGCTTTGAACTCATGCCTTACTTTAGGGTAACAAAAAGGAAAGAAGAGCAAGAAGATATGTAACTATTCTGAAGTTCAACTTCTCTGGTGAAATCATAGTGAGTTCATTAGCAACGAGTACATATTAATCATGATGAGACCTGAGTAATTTGATTAACAAGTAAAATAGGCATAATTTGCATGGGATGTAAGTGGGAGTAGAAGTTCCTTGCCCTTTTTAAGAAGCTCTATCCAAAGATATTTGGAAGATAGGAATTGTGGTAAAAATAGTACTAGTACCCTGCTCTTAACTACTAGGCCACTTCGAATAAAGAAAAGGATTTTCCCTGGAGTTTTCAGTACTAGGTGGTTTATGTTTGTCAACCATCGCCCTCTCCCTATGAAAAGCAGGAGCTCTATGTCTCGAGTTTCCCCTGAAAGGCAGCTTGAAATTGTCATCTTAGTTAGGATCCTTGTATGCAGAGACCTTGATAATCTGTGGAGGTTTAAGAATCCTTATTGAATAGTTTTCCACATGGTTCAGGAATTGGAGTGGTCTTGCAGTAAGAAAATAGATTGCTAAGTGGTCAGAATTCAGTTCCCAGTGGTTTTTCCTCTATTGACAGTTGAGACTGGGGATAAAATACTTTTCCATGTCAATCAACGAATTTGCCCCAAGTTCTTCCCTTTTGCTAGCTCTACTAGGCTGTACTGTCATTCTAGGTCATAACAGCCTATCATTTCTGTTCAAGGACTCCAGGGAGCTTTTGGAGTTCCCATTGATCCGTTAAGTACTGGCCAGCAGATCTGAGGGGCAGGGACAGTAAACTGCATTTGTGAGCTGCTGCAGCTGGGGAGGAGACCAAATACCTCAGCAAGCACTGTTGCAGAGCTGGTGATGGCCCCTGGGCTGAGGCTTCTGTGTCCTCTGCTACTTGCGCATCTCTGCTCCCACATTCTAGGAACCTGTGGGGATAGCTTATGGCACTACCAATGCCTGAGGGCAGACGGTGGCAGCTGGGGACTCAGAGGAACGCCGGATGTTGACTCAATGGTGTTTGCTCATGCACTCCTCTTCTCCCTGGACTACCAGCATGTGCAGGTCCCCTCCATGATCACACTGTGGACTTTGTTACCCTCTCTGGCAAAGCTAGGTAAGTGAGGAACTTCTCAAGGTCTCCCAGAGAGTGATGTAACAGTGGGGACTGTCAAGGGCTTTTTCAAGGTGTTAAAAAAAAAAAAGGTGCCTAAAAAAATAGACCAGAGAAAGGCAAGCTGGAATTCATTTGCCTCCTTCTGTCTGCTGAAAGGAGTACTTTCTTAATAGTGTAAGCCCCCTTGCAGTGATTATGTTCAAATGGTCGTGGTCTCAGCAGATGGAGGCAGGAGTAGATTTAGCACCAGACCTTAGACTACAAAGGGTCACCAGTGTTCAAAGGTTGAGAAGACAAGACTTTAAAACTTTAAAAGAGAGAACAGAGAAATCTTATGAGATTTATTGTAGACACATACTGATTTGTATCTTTAATTGTCAGGTACTGAGAAAGTGGGACAAGTTTATTTCTATTTTTGACAAGGTATGCCTTTTTGCCACCACTCAGAATTTAAGGGAAAAAACAAACTAAGAACTAATCCAGCAAAAAAGAAGACCTGTTATATTTTTACTATTTTGCCTTTAGAGACATGCTGAATTGTTAGTTTTATGGCTCTCTGAAGATTTATTCTGTTCTTCATTATTTGTTCTTGAATAATCTGTCTGGCTTTTGCCTTAGTAATATTAAAATCATGAGAGTCCTCGAACAGTTCAAAGTGTTTATCATTGAACGATCATTTTTTTGTAGATTCAAAACCAAAAACAAAGCTATGAAAACACGGAAGAACTTGTAGAATTTCATTTTAAAATTTAACTTTCTCTAAAATAAATCACCTTTAGCATTCCAAATTTAAAGTGACTTTATAGATAAACAAGTTTTGCCATTCCTGAATGTAATATTTAGGAATGACACACATGAAATCTATAGATTCATAGCATGATAAATTATCAGAGCTGGAAAAACCCTTAGAGACAATTCTTATCCAATCTGCTCACTTTATTGATAGGAAATCTAAGGCCTAGGGGGAGAAGATGCTTTGTGAAGTTTATAAACCAAAACTAGAATGTACTTCCACTTTGACTACAAGTACATTCTGTCTTGTGTGATTGTAATTAGCACTTGTAGACGGTTAAGTTTCTTTTAAATTATTTTTGCACTACTAGGGGGTGTTGATTGGAATAAATAGTCTAATTAAATGTTAATATCAGGATCATAGGGTAAAAAGGGACTTTCCAATAGGTCATCCATCCCCATTTGTTTACGTAGGGCTTTATTGAGCCATCACTGAAAGATAATTTTTTGCCATAACCTTAGTAAGAAAATGTAAATATAGGAACAAACAAACAAACAAAACTCCTTCCATATTAACATTCACTCTGCAAATATTTTTTAATACACTGTATGGGTGGGACATTATATTGGGCCCATGGGTTACAGAGATGAATAAGACCCCATCTTTTCTATGAGGAGTTTTTAAATTATTTCAATTAATAGAGGAAAGAAATGATTCTGTAGAAGATAAAGAAGAAGCATGGTGAAGTAGAAAGGGAAGATTATTTCAAACTATTTAATATTTGTGCAAATTTAGGAGCCAGTGCCTAAAGGCAATCAATAAGTATGTATTAGATGAGTAAACTACTTATTTATGCCTCACTTTTATCATTTCTAAAATGGGATAACAATATTTACATTGTTGTATTGGTGTGATAGAATATAATAGGAGAGTACATGTGCAGACACTTTTGAAGTTATTGAGAAATAAAGTCTAGCTTAGGAACCAATGGGATTTCTATTCTGAAAATGTATTTATTATTTATTTGATAAATATCTGTCAAGCTCTCCCTATGTTCCAGCGGTGTGTTAGAGAATAAATTTAAAAACTAGCCTTAAAGCTTTGAGAAATTTGTAGCCCAATTAACGAACACGTATATTAGAAGAGGATTTCAGCAGTGTGTTGGTGAGGACTCAGGTAGAGAGAAGGAAGGAGATAGATCAGATGACTTTCCGTCCTTTGTGTAGCAGAAACAGTTGACGATGCTTAGAGTCATTACTGTTAGGCTTCTTGTAAGCTAGAGCACGCTGGCTGACGTGGCCTATAATGTAGGGCAAAGGTGAAACGATGCAGGTTAAAGCACAGAACTGCTGCCATGTGTGCTGCTAGAGGTGGCTGCATTTCCCTGGTGGAATTAAGAACTCATACCATTCTATGAGGAAAAAAACAAGGTTTATAATTGGGATTGTAGTTTGATAATCCAATGGAATGAATTAATGTAAACCAAGATCTGTCAATCAGGTCAAGTGGCATTTTGGGGTAATTACAGGGACATTGGGCTGAGAGTCAGGAGACTTGGCTGGGTTGTCATCGCATTTCTGTCACATACTGACTGTATAACCATGAAAAGTCACCTTGCTTCTTTGGCCCAGATTTCCTTATAAATAATTAATTATGATTACTTATCAATGAAGAATTAGTTATGATTACTAAAGCCCCTTTTAGGTCTTGTTATTCAAAAGAGACATTTGAATTACAGTTCTCATTTCTATGCTTTTTAAAGCTTCTGATGTCTATCAGCATGATCTTGGGAAGAACAGAAGAATATTGCCAACTGATAAATGTACTAATGCATTGCTTGCATTTTAAAATATATGCCCACATTTGAAAATGATTCAGTAGGCACATGAATAATCTTGTTGTTAACTGCATTTTATTCTAGTATGCTTTTATTCTAGTAGTAAATATTTTCCATTATAAAGAATAATGTCTCCATTATGACACTGCATCTTTATTAAGTCATTATTAAAATGGAAAATGTGAAATGAATGAGAAGCTATTTTCCTGAAATCATGAGGCTTGACAAGAAGACTGACATATAGAGATGATTGATAATAAAGATATTATAATTCTCTATATTTTCTCTTTGCCAGGATTTTACCTCTATAATAAGATGTCCACAGTTGTACGTGAAAGCCGCCTCTTGATATTTGTAGGTCTCATCATGGGAAGACTAGTTTACAGTTTAAATGACAAATCCCCACCAGTCATAGACAGTGATATATTTTTTCTGTATTTGCTTTCACCAATAGTCCTTGATGCAGAATAATTTATGCCCAGTAAGCCATTTTTCAAAAACATGGGGGCCATTCTGTTGTATGCTGTGGTTGGAACTATTGTGGAATGCATTTGGAATAGGTCTGTCTCTCTATGGCAAATGTCAGGTGAAGTATTTCAAAATGTGTCATTGTTCCATAAACTTTGGTTTGGTAGTTTTATTGCTGCCATAGATCCTGTGCCTGTACTCTCTGTATTTGAAGAAATTCATGTGAATGAAAGCTTCACATTTTGGTATTTGGAGAATCCCTCCTTAAGGATGCTGTTACTGTTGTTAAGTATCCCAGGCATGAGCTTTGCAGGTATTGCTTCAAGTTTCCTTATTTCAAGTTACCCCTGAAATTTAAATAAGAATTGGGTTTTGGTTTAGGCCATAAGTGAGCATTTTAGTCCTAGGAGTAAGTTTATGAATTGAGAAAATATGATTTACTGAACATTAATAAGCTTTAGAAAATGTCAGTACTTCCTGGACACTTTATTAATCTTCTATTCAGTTTATTAAAGAAAGACTGGGATAAACCTACTGGAGGCCACCGTCTCCCAGTTATCTGAGATACAAATACCATAGCCATGAAGGATGTCTTCACAGCCTGTCAGTTTTCAAACAGAATCACGCATAGTTTGACATGTGTCTGTAGAAATATCTGCTGATATGAGGAAGCTTTCTGGTAACCCATGCTGGGAAGGAAATGAGAAGTTGGGCTTGAAAGCTGAGAAACTTCAAATTAGAAGAATACATAAGGGCATAATTTGAGGCTTTTCTAATTGATACATTGTAATCTTTTTTTTTTGTATGCAGGTGCTCTATAAGCTCTTTAAATCTTTCTGTGAAAGGCCATCTATCAAAGTGGATACTTTGGCTGGGATAGGATTTTTCTTTTTTGGAGCAGCAGGCATGGTTGCTGCCTTTACCACTTGCTTTACCAAGGCCACCTGGGTCGTCGAACATCTGTTTGTCTTCTAATACAGTCACCTCTCCTACCTGACGGCTGAAATGTTTCATCTCAGGGATTGTGGGGTAAGTATCTGGGCAGGTATTTGATTTAGAGAGTTTATTTCAGGAATTCAATTTGATTTTCCACTAGAAATCTAGGAAATTTCATCTGCCAGAAGTGGCAGGAGGAAACTCCCTTTATGCTCTTGTAGAATTTCCTGTTATTTTTTTAAATTTTTATTGTTATTCAATTGCAGTTGTCTGCCTTTTCTCCCCATCCCTCCACCCCACCCCAGCCGAACCCACCTCCCTCCCCCACCCCCCCCTCCCCTTGATTTTGTCCTTGTGTCCTTTATAGCAGTTCCTGTAATCCCCTCTCCCCACTATCCCCTCCCCACTGGTTATTGTTAGATTGTAAATAAAAAGCTTCTGCACGGCTAAAGAAAACAGCATTAAAATAAAAAGAGAACCAAGAGTATGGGAAAACATAGTTGCCAATGATACCTCAAACAAGGGCCCCAATCTCCAAAATATATAAAGAATTTCCTGTTACTTCTATTGCAGGCACTTAATCATAGCGCTGCAAGTGTTACTGTGGCCGAGTTTAGGCACCCCCTGTAGGCATTAGATGGCTACAGGGAAACTACCTTGCCTACGCAGGGTTTGGGGGCCAGTTTGGGCACCTAAATTGCATTAACAAAAATGCTGAGAATTAGGCTTGGGGCTACTTAGGGCAGTTGTCTATCTTGGATGTTCCTGTGGTAACTAATTACCTGACACACCATATAAATAAGCTTGCCATTAGCTCTCCATGTATAGATACATTTTCTGCCACAGCAATTAAATATTTTTATGATTTTTTAATAAACTACATGGAATATGCTATGTTTTTCTATTATCCATCACTGACATTTAATCAGTGATGACAATATCTCATGTTTAATAATAAACTCAGAAGTCAGCTAAATAGTACTAAATCTACATGCTTTTGTATTAGGGTTTGGACAGACCATCCCATGCTAGGTTTTTAAAAGAAATAATGAAATGCATTTTTTCCAGTGTTGCAGATTTTCTAGAAGCTTAAAAAAGATTGATTTGTTTTAAACTTTAAAAACTTAAAGTATAGTTGAAATACAATATTATATTATATTGTTTCCAGGTGTTCAACATAGTGATTTGACATTTATATTCCTTACAATATAATCATCACAATAACTCTAGTAGCCATCTGTCACCATGCAGTTATGATGATAACGTTGACTGTTTTTTCTATGCAATACAGTCAGTACATACTTATGGCTTAACTTTTTATAACTGGAGGTTTGTATCTCTTATTCCTGTTCACTTTTTTTTACCTAGATCCCCAGACCTCTCACCTCTGGCAACCATAAGTTTGTTCTCTGTATCTATGGGTCTGTTTCACTTTTGTTTTATTTCTTCATTGGTTTCTATTTTTTAGATTCCACACATAAGTGAAATCATTGGTTATTTGTCTTTCTCTCTCTAACTGGTGTTACGCTAACTGAAATATATCATCCATGTTGTCACAAATGGCAAAAAGTTATTTTATTCTATGTCTGAGTAATATTCCATTATATATGTATCAAATGTTATATCTATCTATATATATATATATATACACACACACATGATATCTTTTTTATCTATTCACCTATCAATGGACAACAAGGTTAGTTCCACATATCTTTTAGAAGCAGTATTTTTGTTTTCTTCAGATAAATGCCAGAAATGGAAATATTGCGTCATATGCTAGACCTATATTTAACTTTTTGAGAAACCTCTATACAGGTTTACAAAGTGGCTAAACCAATTTATAATCCCACCAACAGTACGTGATGATTCTCTTTTCTTCACATCCTTGGTAAAACTTGTTATGACTTTTTGATAATAACTATTCTCACATGTGTGAAGTAGTATCTCAAAGTGCTTTTGATTTGTATTTCCCCGAAAATTAGTGATATTAAGCACCTTTTTTTTCTTTTTTAATTCTTATCCATGAATATGTTTACTGATTTTAGAGAGAGAGGAAAGGAGAGAGAGAAACATCAATTGATTACCCTCCATACAAACCTCAACTGGGGACTGAACTTTAGGTACACGCCCTGACTGGGAATCAAACCCACAACCTTTTGGTGTACAGATGACACTCCAATCAGCTGAGCAACCGGCCAGAGTGGTACAAATATTTGTTTTCTTCAAAATGCAATGATGCTTTCTCCAGGGTTTTTATTGCTTCTTCTTCTTTTTTTTTTTTTTTTTTTTACTTAACATTGTGGAGTCCATCACCACAAAACCAGTGTTACAAGGAATGTTAAAGGGATTTCTCCAAGAATAAGAAAGAGCCCCGACAAGTGTGGCTCAGTTGGTTGAGCATCATCCTTTTTCCTTTTTAATTCTTTTTCCTTTTGGTTCTCTGATTGGGTGATTTTTTTCTACCTTGTCCTCTAATTCACTGATTTGGTCCTGTGCTTCATCCATCCTACTAATATCTTCCAGTATATTTTCATTTCAAATATGTTATTCTTCATCTGTGTGGTTATTTTTCATAGTTTCTATGTCCCTTCTCATGCTATTGAGCATCCTTATAACCATTACTTTCAACTGTGTATCTGATAAATTGCTTGCTTCCATTTCATTTAGCTCTTTGTCTGGAGAGTCCTTGTGTTCTTTCATTCAAATGAAATGAAATGCTTCTTTGTTTGCCCATTTTATCTGTCTCTTTGTGGCTGTTTCTATGTATTAAAAACTGATACGACTTCCAGGCTTGGAGGGGTGGCCTTATATATAGTAAGTGTCTTGTGGGACCCAGTGGTGCAGTCTCCTTGATCACCTGTGCTGGGCACTCTAGGGATGACCTTCATGTGGGTTATGTGGGCCATCCTGTTGTAATTTGTTCTTCATTGCTGTTGTTCCATCCATGAGAGGGCTCAACCCTCTGGCTGGCTTACTATGAGGCTCAACCCCAATCGCATTGTGCAAACTGTTGTATAGGTGCTTTGTTGTAGTCATTTCCAGTCTGAAGAATGTGTGGGGATGATTTTTCTCTATGCTGTCTTTTGAAGATGGCTGGTTTTCAATTTCTGTGTTTTTACCACCTTTATGTTAACTCCACTGCATCCTCGTCATCTAGATAGACAATTGACCATTGAACAACATGGGTTTGAACTGCAGAGGCCACTTATAGGTGCATTTTTTTTCAATACCACCAGCCTTGGTATTTGTGGGTTTCACATCCACAGATGCCTTGATTGTTGGGAGTTTTCTGATTACTGATTTAATTTTACTCAGAGTAATCAGTATGCTTAGATATTCTGTTTCTACCTGATTCTGTCTTAAAAGATTGTATGTTTTTGATAATGTATTCCTTTCTTGTAGGTTTTCCAGCTTGTTAGTGTATAGTTATTTAGCTGCTTGTAGTATTTACTTATGATCCTATGTGTTTTTAGTATGTTATCATGTATTAATTTGTGATTTTATTTATGTAGGCCCTTTCTATTTTTTTTTCCTTGATGAGCCAGGCTAAAGCTTTATCAAAATTGTTTATTTTTTCTGACACCTCCTTTTAGTTTTTATTGGTCTTTTCTATTGTTTCTATTTATTTCCACTCTGCAATTATTTCCTTCCTTCTACAAACTTTGCTTTGTTTTTCTGGGTTTTTTTCCCCTTTACGTCTGAGGGCAGATTGTTCATTTGAACACTTTTTTGTTTATTTAGGTAGTACTGTATCACTATGAATTTCCCTCTTGTAACTGTTTTTCCTGTGTCTTACAGATTTTGGATCGTTGTATTTCTGGTTTGTTTTCTCTTTTTGTCTCTAGATATGTTTTGATTCCTCCTTTGAATACACATTTAACCCATTGATTATTTAGTATTATATTTTTTTAGCCTCCAGGTGTTTGTATTTTTCCCAGTTTTTTGTAATTGATTTTTAATTTCATGCTGTTGTGGTCAGAACAGATGCTTATATGATTTCAATATTGTTAATTTATTGACATCTTTTTCTAAGATGTTGTCTTAGAAAATGTTCCATGTGTACTCAGCTGTTTTTAGTTGGAGTGCTCTGTATATATCCATTAAGTCCATCTGGTATAATGTTTCCTTTTTGTCTCATTTTTCCTTGTTGATTTTTTTCTTGCCTGGATAATGTATCCATTGTTGTAATGAGTTGTTAAAGCTCCACATTATTGTTGTAATACTGTCAGTCTATGCCTTTATATTTGTTAATATTTGCTATATGTAAGTGTGTTCTCCATTGGGTGCATAGATGTTTACAACTGTCATATCATTTGATTGATCTCTATATCATTATGTATTGTCCTTTTTTTGTCTCTTATTACAGGCTTTGTTTTAAAGTCTATTTTGTCTGATCTAAGAATTGCTACCCCAGCTTTCCTTTCATTTTCATTTGCATAAAATATATTTTTCATCTCTTCACTGTCATTCAGCTTGTATCTTTTATTCTGATGTGTATCCCTCATAGGCAGTGTATGAATGAGATTTTTTTTTCCTTTTTATCCATTCAACCATGCTATTTGTTTTGATTATAGTATTTAGCCCACTTATATTTAAAGTATTTACTGATAGGTATGTACTTATTACCATTTTATTAATTTTTGTTGTTCTAATTCATTCCTTCTTTTGCTCTTTTCTCTTGTGTACTAATCACTGTCTTTAGTGATATGAAGTCTGTCCAGAAAAAGTCCAGCCATTGCTAATATAAAAAGAATGTTTTATGCAATATCAATGTAACCTGGCAGCCAAAGAGAGTGGCCTGGAATGTGCATGCCTGAACAATGATGACTTCACTGTACTGGTTGGTGGGGGCAGTAGACACTGTTGAGTGAGCATGTGTACTGTGCGGACATTGCATTGAAAATGACTGAGTGAGTAGAGCAACGAATCCGAATCACATTTTGTGTTGAGCTTGAACATTCCTTTTCGGACACTATTCGGATGATTCAGAAGGCTGCAGCTGTGGGGAACTGGTGATTGGCAGCTTCATCCTGACAACATGCCCACTCATGCATCATGTCTCATGCAGAGTTTTTTGGTGAAACATCAAATTAACCAGGTGACTCAGTCCCCCCTACAACCCAGATTTGGTGCCCTAAGACTTCTGGCTTTTCCCAAAACTAAAATTACCTTTGAAAGGGAAGGGATTTCAGACTGTCGATGAGATTCAGGAAAATATGACAGGGCAGTTGATGGCGATTGGGAGAACTGTGTGAGGTTCCAAAGTGCCTACTTTGAAGGGGACTGAGGTGTCATCATCCTATGTAGAATGTTTCTGGTGTCTTGTGTCTTCTTCAATAATCTCTGTATTTTTCATAGTGTGTGGCTGGATACTTTCTGGACAGACCTTATATGTTTCTATTTTTGGTCTTCCCATAATAGGTTTTTGATTTGTGGTTACCATAACATTCAAATATAACAACCTATGTCTTTAACAGTCTATTTTAAGTTCTTGATTGCTTAAGTTCAAGTGTATTCTACAGTTTAAAATTACCTCTCATATTTATGTTTTGACATCACATTTTACATCATTTGTGTATATTTATTAACTTATTATTGTATATACACATGATTTTCACACTTTTGCCTTTTAACCTCTATACTACCTTCATAATTCATAGATCTACAACTTTTACTAAATATTTTTTTATCATTAAGATTTCCCCCCTGTATTTTCTTATTTTTGGCTTTTCCTTCTCTGCTTAAAGAAGTGCCTTTAACAATTCTTGTAGTGCTGGTTTAGTGGTGATGAATACCTTTAGCTTTTGCTTGTCTCAGAAAGTCTATCTCTCCTTCAATTCTCAATGATAACCTTGCTGGGTAGTGTATTCTTGGTTATAGGTTTTATCCTTCCATCAGTTTTAATACGTTGTGCCATTCTCCTCTGGCCTTAAAATTTTCTGCTGAAAAACCAGGTGATAGTCTTGTTAGTCTTGTGGGGATTCCTTTGTACAAGACTAGCTGGTTTTTCTCTCTCTTCTTCTAAGATTCTGTCTCTATCTTTATCTTTGGGCATTTTAATCATGGTGTGCCCTTGCATGAGCTTGTTTGGGTTCATCTTCTTTGGGCCTCTCTCTGTTTCCTGGAGTTGGATGTCTTCTTCTTTTACTAGGTTATGGAAGTTTTCATCCATTTTTTTTTTCAAAGAGGTTTTTGGAAATGTTGGTATGCTTAATTTTTTCCCCAGAGGCTTCTTTAAACTATCCTTATTTTTAAAATTCTTTTTTTAATGCTTTTCTGATTGTGTGCTTTCCATATCTGTCTTCCATGTCACTGATCTGTTCATCATCATCAAATCTGCTACTGGTTCCCACAAGTGTATTTTTCTTTTCATTACTTGAATCCTTAGTTCCGATTTTTAAAAATATTTCCTGTGTCTTTGTTGAAGTTTTGTGTTCATATTTTCTTCATCTGAGCTTTTTTAGCATCTTTATAATCATTGCTTTGAATCTTTATTTGTACATTGCTTGTCTATGCTTTGTTTACTTTTTCTGTTTTTTCCTATTTTGTTTGAAACAAATTTCTCTCTCATTTCAGCTGTATATTTGTGTTTGTTTCCATGTGTTAGGTAAATCTGCTACACCTCCCAGGCTTGAAAGAGTGGCCTTTTGTAGAAGGGTACTTGTGGTCTCAATAGCACAATCTGCTTTAGTCACCAGAGTGAGGTAATTCAGTGGTTTGCATGTATCCTTCTGTTGCAATTGGGTCACAGTTGCTGCAAGTGTACCAGTATGTAGGGATGATCCTTAGGCTGACTGGCTGCAAGAACCATCCACAATTGTTGCAGAGAATATTATATGTAGGGGATGACCCTAAAGAGCAGAAGCTGCTTTGGAAGGGTTCTGGTACTATATGAGGACAGCTGCCAGGTGTGTCATATCTGGAGTCTCTTGGCAGGGGCAAGGTGTGGGCTGCCACTTGCCCCAGGCTTAAGGACACGTGTTACTATCTACTATGGAAACCATGGCAAGCTGTTGCCTGTGCTGGGCTTGGGGCCTCTTGTTAGGCACTATCATGACCAGCTGTGTGTCATGACCAGCTACCATTTATGACAGGATTGGGGCCTCTTGGTAGGAGCTATGATATGAGCCAAGGCTGGCTACCATGTGTGTCAGATCTAAAGCTGTTTGGGAAACTCTCTGGCTGGCACAAGTGGGTTTGGTGGTGTGGGATTTCAGGGAAATACAGAACAAGGCAAACAGTGTTAGCCATGTTAATGGAGAGTACACATTTCATGTGTCCACCTGCAGTGGGGCAGCCACATAGGAGAACACAACAAAAGAACAAAGAAATAATTGTGCTTGCCAGTGCTTCTGCCCCCAGAGAGACTTTCCACAAATCCATGCTACTCTGGCAAATGCTCTAAAGTTAGTCAACATAATTCCTCCACATATGATTCAGGCACTTTTCACATTGGAGCATAAAGTGAGTTTGTGCACAAGCCCTTTAAAGCAGAACCTCAGTCTCCCACAGCCCTTCATGTCTCTTCAGTATAATCCATGTGGGTTTTCAAAGCCAAATGTTTAGGAGACTCCTCTTCTTGGTATTGGTACCCTGAGCTGGGGAATCCTGTGTGGAGCTCAGACCCCTCACTCTTCAGGGAATACCATCATGCCTAAGATATTCCTCCCATTTGTGAATCACCACACTGGGTATGGGATCTGATGATGGGAATGAATCTATGACTGCCTTCCCATCTCAACCTAGGGTCTTTGTATCCTTAGTTATAGGAATTCTGTTCAGCTATTCTTAGGTGTTTCTCAATGATGTTTCCTCTATAAGATGTGATAATTTGGGTGTGCTCATGGGAAGAGGTGAACTCAGGATCCACCTACTCCACCATCTTTATCCCACCCTTAAAATTTGATTTTTAAGTTAAGTTCCACAAAACTAATGCCATTTGACTTTAGGTAACTCTAAATTTTAAAAGAATATACTGTGAATGATAAGTGTGACACTACAGTGCTCAAAAATAATCTGTTTCAAATTAAATGTTGTAAGTTGAAAGCAAAAATTTTATCTAGGGTCTGGGTGATTATATCTTAATTGCTTCAGAGATATTAAATCTTTAAATTTTTTAAATTTATTTTCTTTTTAGAGAAAGGGGAGGGAGGTAGAATGAGAGGGAGAGAAACATCGATGCATGAGATATGTTGCCTCACACACACTCCCAAATGACAACCTGGCCTGCAACCCAGGCATGTGCCCTCACTAGGACTTGAACCAACAACCTTTTGGTTCATAGGCCAGTGCTCAATCCACTGAGCCACACCAGCCAGGGCAGTTTGTGGTTTTAATTGTCTTTCATCTTTATTGTTTGTGTTACCTGTTATTAAAGACATGTTTTTAAAAAGCCAACATATAATTTTTCTAATACAGGACATTTTCCAAAGCTTTTAATATAGTATCCCTAAAAGAATACTGGGGTATTCTTTAATCCTTCTTTTGAGCACTCTGGACTTCTAAATAACTTTCAATGTGGAGATTGTCACCATTTCTGGATTGAGCCCCGAAAAAACAAACCATAAAGAAATAATCTTCTCAAAACTACTTTCATACTGTAAAACAATCTCTGGAAGCTTACCTTTCTTGTAAATCTAAGATCTTTTACTTGGGGTTAGAATTACACGTATTTTTCTTAGAACTGTATTTGATAATGTTTCTTTTGACTGCCAAAGGTAAAAAAACATTAAGTTATTTAATTTTTATCAACACTGTATTAGGCTAGGGTTTTAGGTGCATTTTTAGTTAAACATTATTTGTGTAAATATCCTTTAAAAACATATGTACCTGAATAAAACTTGTGTTTTGGTGTAGAACTCTGTCTTACCTAAAGTGCATTTATTTTGAATATAGTGCAAAAAGAAAGGTACAAGTATTATTTCAAACTTTTGAGAGAATCCTTTTTAAAGACATTTTACAAATTGGGAAATTAATTCAGCTGAAAAGACTGAATTTAGAAATGAACACTGATATTTGGGTCACCTAAATGACCAAATTAGATAATAAAGATATTTGAACATGTAATTAAAAGGGATAAAACAACAATTCAACTAATAGTCAATGCATACATTTTAAACATTAAAAACATTTGAATAATTAAAATTTTATCTTTTTGTGATGGAAATAGAAACCTCCTCCAAAACCTTCTGAGGTTTAGTTTATCTGTTAAGTGTACATAATAATACCTACTTCAAATAATGATTTTGAGTTATAAGGTAAAATAACCTATTAAGCCAATGCCATTTGAATACAAAAAGTAAATTTTAAAATCATTCTGTAGTTATTCAGTGAATCATTGTATTTAAGCATGAAGCAAAAGTATAATCATAGCCACAATTTACGCTGGGAAAATTTACTCTTCCTTTCATTTTGTTCTATTGTTCGATAGTTTGAAAAATGTAGCACAAAACATGTGCACTTAGTCAAGTGCTGATCAATCTTTCAGAAATGTATGAATCAGGTTCTACCAGGAGGATTACTAGTTCTTAGAATTATCAATACCATTATTGATTTTTATGGAGGACAAAATAGGGAAGCAACTTTCATGTATTAAAAGTCATTAAAACTCTACTAGGAGAATTGTGAGACTGACCACTATTTTTCACCTAAAAGCATAAGCGATCCAGTCTTAATGATGGGTGTTTTAAACAGTAGTATATTGCATCCATTACAGAACACATTTTTGTTCCTTTTCAGTAATTCATTATTTCTGAAGTAACTAAGTATGCATTTTTTGATATTTTAAAGATAGTTTTTATATCATATTGTCTCCTACTTTAGACAGTTGTTTAAAAAATCCACCCATCAGTAGCACCAACTGCTATAATACAAAATATTAAATTGGTTTTATTATAATGAAAAATAAATTATATGCATATATATTTATATTATAATTAAAAAGTCATTAGTAATTCTTTGAGATAAATATCCAAGGCTAGATTTCTATTTAGAAACTTAGCAATTGCACTTCTGGGAATTTATGTGAAAAAACCTGAAATGCCAATTTGAAAAAAACATAGGCACCCCTATGTTTATTGCAGTGTTATTTACAAAAGATATGGAATCAGCCCAAGTATCCATCAGTAGATGAGTGAATTAAAATGTGGTACATTTAGTTGGCTAGCATTGATAAGACCTGGAGAACATTACACTAAGTGAAATAAGTCAGTCAGAAAAAGACGAATACCATATGATCTCACTCATTTGTGGAATCTAATGAACAAACTGAACAGGGAAAATGGGGACAGACTCATAGAGAGCAGGTTGACAGCTATGGTGGGGTATAGGGTGTGGAAGGATGGAGCAAAAACCAAAAAGGAAAAGGAGTCATGGACAGTGTGGTGATTGTGTGGGGAGGGAAATTTAAGGGGGATAAATGGTAATGAAAAAATACAATAAAAAGAAAATTAAAAAAAACTTAAATATGCTTTTTAATCATCATTATTTTGTTACCTTTTTAAAAAAATTGGCATATGAATTTGCCTCTCTAGTTTCTAATTAATCTGTATTTTATTCAGAAAACTCTTTGCTATTGTTGCCTGCCATAATACATAGGAGAAAAATGTCTGTTAATAACTCTGGTTGAGTCAGACAGCTATGACCATATAATATTGCTTTTGAGATTTTCAGAAAATAGTAGGCATTGTTATTAAATTTTAAATTGCCAACACATCTTGGCATAATAAACAGATGAACATCTATTATTGCCTGGTACTATTTATACTTAAAATTAATGTAGTCCACCATTTGCTGGCTGAAAATGTATAATTATGTCAATGTTACTGTGCAGAAAACAGCAAATCAATTTATTTCTCATCTCCCACCCACATATTATACACATTTTTAGACACAGGGTTGTATTTTCTACAGAAAATTATTTATGCAACTAGCATGTTAGTGATTCATATTCAAAAGCTTGAAGAAAATAATTTTACATTCCAATTAAAAATGAATTTCTAATTATAGTTAAACTACTCAAAGGGTACTATTTTTACAAACCATTTCTATCCACCATAAATAATTAAATTTTGTGTAAACAATGAGGCATTTATAGAGCATGAGGTTCTAGAAAGATGTTTTGTATAATGACAGATATTTTTGTAATGTAATGTATTATAAAATTATTGTGATTTTAAAGTGACTGACAAAGCTAAGGCATTAGAATTTAAGAACACTCTAGCATAAGCCTCCAGTTTTATGAGTTTCAACTTTACCTGTTGATAAATTTCATAATTAATCTATCTTAGTATGTAATAATGCTTTTTTCAAGAAGGTGACATCAGCACAAAAATGTCCTATAGAATGATTATACACACAGACACACACACACACACACACACACACTGATTTATAAATTTCCTTAGCTTTCAAATGTGCTGGTCTCTAGTAGAAGATTCCCCTTTGTTAGCTAAAATGGTAGCATGCTATGTGCCTGTAGAATATAGAGTACAGAGTATAGATTTCATTAAATTTTGGAAGGAGTTTGTCTTCTATCCCACTGACATAGATGACTTCAGTTGGCAACTATGATTTTCATTATTTGCAGACTCCAGATAAGTACATTCTATTTACGTTTTAGCCTGGTTGACATTTTAAATATTAAATTTAAATTTAAAGTGAAGCCCTAACTCACAATATGTACATATATAAAATCAGAAATTATAGCTATAGCTCATTTTTTATTTTAATGGTATACACTATTAGTTCAAGAATATTCCTTAGAGATATCAAGTAAAATTACAGTTTCTTTAAAATGTCATTTTCTTTTTATTTCTTTTAAAATGTTTAGCAAGCTTATATAATCTTAGTCATTTGGAATAGCTAAATGAATAGTTGTATCTTTAATCACTGATATTAGAGCAAACACTTAAACAGAAAATAATAAAGATGGCCACAATTGGTAAACAACTCCTCTGTTTTATCTCAAATTCTCCAAGAACAGAATAAAATAGGTTCTCATGGATGTGACTTCAACAAACCTTATGTGTTTCACTCAGCTTGCTCAATTTTGAAATTGCTATGCCAATGATGTTTTCAGATAAAAAAGACAGTAATTTTTGCTAGAAATAATATGAGGAGAAAGATCTGTAGTAACTTGCATACATGGGAACTCAATTTTTACTTTTTGAATGAATATTCCAATGAATGAGTGAATGACTAGGAGAATTTTAGATATCATGAGAACACTTCTGTAAAAAAAAAAAAAAGCACTTGTATTTATCATATTTCTATGACTCACATGCAATTTTCCCTATAAAGAAATGAGTCCAGGAAGTAAGTAAATGACATTAAGTATCTTATGTTTAAAACAATGCTTATAAGATTACTCAGGAACCACAGGAGAATGGATAATCTCAGTGAGAATTTAAATAAAGAGATAGCAAGCATTTAAAAGAACATAGAAACTATAAGAAATAGTCAGAAACAAAGAATACATATCTGAAATGAAGAATACACTTAAAGAAAATAACAGCAGTTTAGATGAAGCAAAGGATCAAGTCAGTGAATTACAGGACCAAATAAAAAGCCACCCAAGCAAAGCAACAACAACAACAAAAGAATTTTAAAAAGAGGAAAGTCTAAGGGACCTCTGGGACAATATTAAGCATAACAACATCTTCATCATAGAAGTATCAGAAGGAGAAGAAAGGAAGGGATCAATAACCTATTTGAAGAAATAATGGCTACAAACTTCCCTAACCTGAAGAAAGAAATAGACCCACCAAGTCCAGGAAGCACAGAGAATCCCAAACAAAATAAATCTAAAGAGGCCAACATCAATACACATAATAATCAAAATGGCAAAGGTTAAAAATAGAGAAATTTACAACCAGAAAGAGAAAGACAGTTACCTACAAGGGTGCTCCCATAAGGCTGTCAGGGGATTTCTCAAGAGAAACACTCAGGCCAGAAGGGACGGGCACACAATACACAAAGTAATGAAAAGCAAGGGCCTACAACCAAAACTACACTCTCCAGCAAGGTGATCATTTAAAATTGAAGGGAAAATACAATAAAAAATAAACCATTTAAAAAAATTAAAAAATAGAGGTTTGTAGGGGGTTCCAGACAAGATGGGGGCAGAGTCAGAAACACTTGCTTCCTCACACAACCAAAAGAAGGAGAACGACCAACTTAAAACAAAGAACAACCTGAACTGCCAGAAAATCATTTGCATGGAAGTCCAACAACCAAGGAGTTAAAGAAACATTCATCCAGACTGGTAGGGGGAGTGGAGACAGGCAGCCAGGGCAGAGAGGACACGTGGCAAGGCAAAGAGGTGGACCACAACCGAGATCCCACAATCATATGCAGATAAGCCAGGAGGAACACTGGAGGAGCAAGACAGACTGCAAAACCCAATGTCAGTGAGGGGAACTAAAGACTCAAAACCTCTGGCTGTAAAAAATATGTGGGGGTTGTGGCAGTGGGGGAATCTCCCAGTCTCTCCCTTGGAGAGACCCGCAGGGTCCTAAAACATACACAAACCACCCACCTGTGAATCAGCACTTGAAAGGGCACAGTCCACTAGTGGGAAGCGAGGGAAGTGACAGAAAGTGGGATGAGAGCCCAGCAAGTGGCATTGTTCCCTCTCTGAATCCAGCCCCACAACAGCACCACAATGAAGCAAACAGGGTTGCCCTGCCCTGGTGAATAGCTAAGGCTCCCTCACTTATCAAGTAACAGGTGGACTGAGATAGAGAAATACAGCCCAAATGAAAGAACAGATCAAAACTCCAGTAAAAGAACTAAGTGAAGAGGAGATAGAAAATGAATCTGATACAGAGTTCAAAACATTGGTAATCAGTATGCTTACAGAATTGATTGAGCTCAGTCACAAAATGAAGGAAGAAACGAAGGGTATACAAATTGAAATAAAGGAAAAATAAACAGGGAGCCAACTGTGAAGGCAAGGAAATTGGAACTCAAATCAATGATTTGGAACAAAAGGAAGAAGTAAACATCCAACTGGAAGAAAATGAAGAGATAAGAATTCCAAAAAATGAGGAGAGGCTTAGGAACCTCTGGGACAACTACAAATGCTCCAACATCCAAATCATAGGAGTATCAAAAAGAGAAGAGGAAGACCAAGAAATTGAAAACTTATTTGAAAACATAATGAAGGAAAACTTCTCCTATCTGGCAAAGACTTCCAGGAAATCAAGGAAGCTCAGAGAGTACCAAAGAAATTGGACACAAGAAGGAACACACCAAGGCAGATCATCATTAAGTTATCCAAGATTAAAGAGAAGGAGAGAATCTTAAAATCATCAAGAGAAAAGAAAAGAGTTACCTACAAAGGAGTTCCCATAAAACTATCAGCTGATTTCTCAAAAGAAACCTTACAGGCAAGATGGGGCTGGAAAGAAGTATTGAAAGTCATGAAAAGCAAGGACCTACATCCAAGGATGACTCTAGCCAGCAAAGGTATTATTTAGAATGGAAGAGCAGATCAAGTGCTTCCCAGATAAGGTCAAGTTAAAGGAGTTCATCATCACCAAGATCTTATTATACGAAATGTTAAAGGAACTTGGGACTTATCTACGAAATAGAAGATCAAAAACTATGAACAGTAAAATGACAACAAACTCACAACTACCAATAACTGAACCTCAAAAACAAAGAAAAACTAAGCAAACAACTAGAACAGGAACAAAATCACAGAAATGGACATCATAGGGAGGGTTATCAGTGGGGGAAGAAGGGAGAGAATGGGGGAAAAGGCACAGGGAATAAGGAGCATAAATGGTAGGCACAAAATAGACAGGGGGAAGTTAAGAATAGTATAGGAAATGGAGAAATCAAAGAAGTTATATGTATGACCCATGGACATGAACTAACGGGTGGGAATGATGGGAAGTTGGGGATAGTTCAGGGAGGAGGGAGATAAAGTGGAGAAAAAATTGCGACAACTCTAACAGCATAATAAATAAAATATACTTAAAAAATAAAATTAAAGAAGAAATAAAGAGCTTCCCAGACAAGAAAAAGCTAAAGGAGTTAGTTACCACCAAACCAGTATTGCAAGACCTGTTAAAAGGCCTTCTTTAAAAAAAAGAGAAAAAGAAATATATAAAGAGAGGAACATAAAGAATGAAATGGAAATAAATAAGTAACATAACAGTAGTCATTTGCCAGTGTAGAGTGGCTGCACTGTGCAAAGTCTTATAAAGGCCAATACTGTCTCAACCATGGCAGTTTTCATTTCTCTATACACTGAAAAAACATTGGATTTATTATAACTTGTTCTGTTAGGAAAATCTTAGACTTGATGAAAACATTTTTTGTGGTTGATTGAATTGTTTATGAATTATCTAAGAATCATAAATTAATATGACCACTGACATTTTTTAAGGGGTAGAACATTTGTGTTAATGTTTTGTGGTGATCTCTTTCCCCCCTGTCAGCATATGATGTAATATCAATCTCATTAAAATTAGGTTTGACTACTACAAAATAATATATATTTTACATTGATCCAAAGATCAAATCCATTTGTAAAGTAAAACTTCACTAGTGCAAAAGCACAAAAATTCTTATTTCCTTCTTTTTCTCAAACTTGTGAAATGATTAACACATAAAGCATTGATTGCTACATTCATTGCTAATGTGTTAAAACAGCAACTATACATTCAGAGCATTATCTAAGTTTAGTTATCTACATATAATGACCTGGTGCTTGTCCTGTTCCCTTTTCAGGGTAAAATGCACTTCCTATTTTCTCTTCTTTAAAACTAAAAACAGAAGCATGGAATTAAAACAAAACTTATAGTTGAAAGGAAACTTAAGCATAATTTAATCCAACTCTCTCATTTTTCAGATGAGAAAACTGATGCCAGAAAGACAAAAAGATGCATATATAAATGATTACATAGTTAAGTCTTTCACACGGGAGCATAATGAAGTCATGTAAACAGACCAGAATCTCTTCTACTTTCAGAAAGTCCCTGAAGAAAACAATTCTACATGAAGTGAAGCCATTTAGAAACGTAAATTGTGGTTAAAAAACATATAACACAAAATTTACTATCTTCACTATTTTTGTGCACATTTCAATAGTGTTAAGTATATTCATAGACAGCCATTCATTCTTGCAAAAGCCTATTTTGTTATCATCTTTTTTGAGACTAAAAGCCATACTATTTTGTTAAAAGGTTCAGCTGTTTTTGTACTCTTGTAGAACAGCTCTAAGATGTGAAATGATAAGTAATGGATGATGTCTGGCAATTTTGTAACTATTACCTAAATATCAAATCCTCTTAAATACAAATATGCTATTATACATAAAAGGGAAAAGAGAGACTGTGGGAGGAATTGTAACCATATCAGTGAAGAAGGTCACCATCTTTATTTTTATATACTGGAATAAGACAAAAGAGAAGTATTCTTTGTACAAACCATATAAATTATTTTATTTTATGATAAAATATCATTTTTGCATTTCTTTCATGCAAAGGAAGATTTAATTTGTGTTATAAATTTTAACATTATGACTCTGGGGGACTTCCAGCCAAGATGGAGGCATAGGAAGCTGTGCTTTGCTTCCTCATACAACCAAAAGAAGGACAACAAATTTAAAAACAAAAACCACCTGAGCTGCCAGAAAATCGAACTGTATGGAAGTCTGACAATCAAGGAGTTAAAGAAGAAACATTCATCCAGACTGGTAGGAGGGGCAGAAATGGGCAGAATGAGCAGAGAGGATTCATGTCAACATGAAGAACGGGGCAAGCAATGTGATGGCTGATGGATGGGTGAGGTGGTGGCTGGTGGATGGAGCAGTCCCCCATTTGTGTGTGCATAAGCCAGGATGAACAACTGGGGAACAAGATAGACTGCGCAAACCAGGGTTCCAGAGCAGGAAACTAAAGCTTCAAAAACTCTGGCTGTAAAAACCTGTGGTGGTTGGAGTAGCAGGAGAAACTCCCAGCCTCACAGGAGAGTTTGTTGGAGTGACCCAGGGAGTTCTAGAATCTACACAAACCCACTCACCCAGGAATCAGCACCAGAAGGGCCCAATTTGCCTGTGGAAAGCAAGGGAAGTCACTGAAAGTGGGGTGAGAGCTGAGCAAGCAGCATTGTTCCCTCTGTGATCTCTGCCACATACATTGCCACAACACAGTGCTGTGGGGTGCCCTACCCTAGCAAATACCTAAGGTTCCTCCCCTTACCATGTAACAGGTGTGCCAAGACAAAGAAATATGGCCCAAATGAAGGAACAGATCAAAACTCCAAGAAAAGGAACTAAGTGAGGAGGAGACAGACAACCTATCAGATTCAGAGTTCAAAACACTAGTGATCAGGATGCTCACAGAAATGATCAAGTATGGATGGAAAATAGAGGAAGAAGTGAAGGCTATGCAAAGTGAAATACATAAAAATATAAAGGGAACCAACAGTGAATGGAAGGAAACTGGGTCTCATTGATGTGAAGCAGAAGGAAGAAATAAACAGTCAACCAGAACAGAATGAAGAAACAAGAATTCAAAAAAATGAAGAGAGCCCTGGCTGATATAACTCAGTCTATTGAGCGTGGATTTGGGCCTGCAAACCAAAAGTTCACTGGTTCAATTCCCAGTCAGGGCACATGCCTAGGTTGCAGTCCAGGCTCCAGGTAGGGGGTGCACGAGAGGAAACCACATACTAATGTTTCTCTCCCTTTCTTTCTCCTTCCCTTCCCTTTTCTCTAAAAATAAATAAAATCTTTTTTGAAATGAGGAGAGACTTAGGAACCTCTGGGACAACTTTAAATGTTCCAACATCCGAATCATAGGGGTACCAAAAGGGGAAGAGGAACAGCAATAAATTGAAAACTTATTTGAGAAAATAATGAAGGAAAACTTCTCCTATATGCAAAGGAAATAGACTTCCAGAAAGTCCAGGATGCTCAAAGAATGCCAAAGAAATTGGATCCAAGGAGGCACACACCAAGATACATCATAATTACATTATCCAAGATTAAAGAGAAGGAGAGAATCTTAAAATCATCAAGAGAAAGGGAGAGAGTTACCTATAAAGGAGTGCCCATAAGACTATCAGCTGATTTCTCAAAAGAAACCTTATAGGCAAGAAGGGGCTGGAAAGAAGTATTCCAAGTCATGAAAAGCAAGGACCTACATCCAAGGATGACTCTATAGCAAAGTTATTTAGAATGCAAGGGCAGATCAAGTGCTTCCCAGATAAGGTCAAGTTAAAAGATTTCATCATCATCAAGCCTTTATTATAGGAAATGTTAAAGGGACTTATCTAAGAAAAAGATAAAAAATATGAACAGTAGAATGACAACAAACTCACAACTTTCAACAACTGAACCTAAAAAACAAAGAAAAACTAAGCAAACAACTAAAACAGGAACAGAGTCACAGAAAATGGAGATCACATGGAGGGTTATCAGTGGGGAGGGGGAGAGAGGAGAATGGGGGAAAAGATACAGGGAATAAGAAGCATAAGTGTTTGTTACAAAATAGACAGGGGGAGGTTAAGAATAGTATAGGAAATGGAGAAGCCAAAGAACTTATATGCATGACTCATGTACATGAACTAAGGAGGGGGGAATGCTTGTGGGAGGGGGCATGCAAGGTAGAGTGGGATAAAATGGAGAAAAAAATGGGACAACTGTAATAGTATAATCAATAAAATATAGAAGACATAATAAATTTTAACATGATAAAACCACTATGAAGACATTTTTTCCTGATTTTTTATTATAGAAGCCTTTGGGGGAAATAATGCTTGACTTTGGATGATTGTTAATATACAGAGAGGTGCTTAGGTATAGATGATTTGAATAGTATCTCAAATACATACTCACTAGCTTCATTTCTGATTTTAGCCATTAGAAACCTATTGGAGCTGGAGTCTAGACGGTTACATTCGGTGGGAGTCTCTGGGGTTAGAATGGATTACAGTTAACATTTTTTCAGTGTTCCTGAATGAGATACACTTTAATTCAAACAAGTATTTATGAGCTCCTGTTACATGCTTAGTATTGTTCTCATTCTTACGGGAAATAAAAGATAATTTTAAAGTAAATCACTTGCTTTCAGAGATTTTATAATTGACTTAAATGAGGCAAAACATATGAAATAATAGGTTGACTACAAGGAACATAAGAAACACTGAAATGTATGATAGCAACTAAAAGCATTTCTGTCTTGCATGGGCCTTGGACAGAGTGCTTTGTGGAGAGTACAGGTCTGAGAACTAAAAAAAAAAAGGCAGAAAAGAGTAGGCTGGCTTTATGGGTTTACCAACACTGAAGACCTAGAGGCAGTAAACATTTTCTGCTTGCTTCATTCATCCCTTTGCCTTTCATAATAACTTCTTGTAATCTTCATTCAGTATAGCACACCTTCTGATGCATATTAACTACTTTAGATGGTGAAGGCAATGTGTAAGTAACTACTCATTAAATCTTCCAGAATGTAATCATAAGGCAATTATGTTTTTAATCTTACACACAATTGAGCACATTTTATCCAAGAATTGTGAGCTCCTGTAACACAGTGACAATGTTTTCTGTATTCTTCTGTTTTACTCATTAACTAGGATAACATAGATGCTGTTCAATGAAAAGAATCTGAATCTTTGAAAATGTTAGAAAGGTTTTTATTTAGGGCCTTCCTTGAGTATTATAATGATAGAACAGACCTTTAAAAAGCCTTGAAACAATACTCTAACTTCAGAGAACTGGGGGGCACTTAGGCAAGAAGTGAGTGAAAAGTACATCTGGTGCATTAGAAGTGTTGATTAAGGGTGTTACCGAACAGTAAGCAGGGTTTTGGTGGCTGACGCCACCTTTGAGGAAAATTCTAGAGGTAAAGATTTGGTGATAAAGGAAAGGAGTTTTTATTCAAAAGCTACACAATTTTGGAATAACAGGTTTCCACATGCATTAGTCACTTAAGTCTATCAATTAAGGCTAAAATCTTTAACTCTAGTTATAACTTTAACTACTTAAGTCGATCAATTAAGGCCAGAATCTTTAACTCCTGAGTCCCTCTAATAACCCCCTGTTAGTTTTTAATTAGCTCATTTCTATTGGATTAGTTTACAAACTAAAACAACAAGATATAAAAGCTACACAATTTTGACAGAATGTCAGACTTCTGCCTCAGAGCCCATCCCCTCTAGAACACCCAAAGAAGAATAACCCTGCCACCCTCTTTGAGGCCAGCCCAATCCTAGGATGAGCCCAGAGTTCCTTCGCCCATCCAAACATCATCCTTTGAGAAATGCAAGCAGCTGCAGCACAATCACCCAGGCATCCTCAAGGAATAGAGCCAGTCTCTGTCCTCCTTTTATTTTAAATCTTCTGGCCCATAATTCCATGTGCTCTGAAGATGTTCAGCCTCTCAGCCAATCCTGTCCTGGACTGTTTATCATTGCCTCAGGAAATATCATCCTATGGCTTCTCCTCTCTCCTCCCCAGTAACCTGATCAGATCTCTCTGTATTAATTCCCCCCCTTAACACTTCTGGACCTTTGTAATCTTACAAGACAAATGGGCAAAGGTCTCATTCTTCTGTGGCTACATCTTTCTGGCCATGGATATAGTACTCACTCCCTGGTACAGAGATCCCTGACAGAAAAGAGGTCTGGAGTAGAGGGTGGCCTTCACACGAGGGAGAGGGATCTTGCAAAGTCTAGGTCAGTTGGATGCCCCTGGGAAGTGGCATGGACAAAGTTTAAAGGATATCATTGTTGGACAAGTTGGCATCCGTGTCATACTCTGGAGGTAACAAATTTCACAAAAGAATTAGAAAGCACAATCAGAACCATAACAACTAAATGTTAAAGGTAGGGACCAATTCTACAATATCTCCAATTAACACAGGATGACTTCCTTGGAGGAAGGTGTGCAAAGCATGTCACACCTGTCAAAGGCCCTTTGGCCCACTATACTTAACTCAGAGTGAGGGGAAATATTATAGAATTCCCCTATTTAACACTCTGACCCCTTTCTGTCCAAACAATTATGGCAGAAAAGAAAAAACAGTTTTGAGCAAAGCTGACAGACTGCCCCATATTTTACGAACTCAACCACTCAGTCCAGTGAAACTGTTGAGTCTCAGGAGGTGGCAGTGCAGATGGGCTTCTCAAATGAGGCCTACACTGTGTAAACAATCACCTAGGTAAATGAGGTCATAGGCATATATACCCTATGAAAACAGAATGAAGAACACATGGGCTATTTCACACAACAACCCACAAACCAGTCTGAGTCCATGAGGCTGCCTTGTGAGAAGATATTCAGTAGCCAGGCTTTTGCTGGAATATTAAACAGTAACAATATGACAGATTCTTCTTGCCTATAAAATGAACATTTCTGATGATATCATCAGATGCTGAATTAACATGTGTACACAGAAACCAGTTTGACTTCCAAGTGAGAACAAAACTTTGAAGACAGGTAGCTGCATTAGAATCTAATGTTCACCACTGAGCATTGTGATTTTCCTTGAAACATGATTTTTATCCTAAAGATCAGCCTCATTGTCACTAAAGGGACTGTATTAAGTCCATTTTTAATTTTTGCCCATTCATTTGCACAAACACAACAAGAGCAACAGTTGATCGCATAGCATCTTTAAGTGTGTTTTGCTGGAACTCACACAAGAAACCTTTAGAATGAGCTTTAGTCAGCCCTCCAGGCAGGGCACAGGAGCCGAGCCAAATATCCACCACACAGCTTTGCCTTAAGTACGTATATGCCTCAAGTCCTTGAGGGCCCCATTATGTCTTAAGGTTCCTCCTTCCCATCTTTCAGGAAAGCAACCTTTGTTCCTTCCCTGGAAAGGCTGCCGTGAACCACACGACCACACAAGGTACCAGGCTATTTCTCCAGTAGGCTTTTGTTAGCTTTGAAAGTCAATCTCAGTTCAACACATTCTGATAACAATCAGAATCCAGGCATGCCTCTTTCATGCATGGCATTCCAGTCAAAGTCTTGATCAACAAAACCACTAATTGCAACTGGTCTTATTTGTTTTATGCAAAGAAACTTCATGCAATCACACACTCATTAAGAATGCTAAATTGGAGACTTCTGGACAAGATGGAGGCATAGGTAGACACACTGTGCTGCCTTGCACAACAAAAATAAGGACAACAACAAATTTAAAAATGGAAAAAACCAGAACTTACAGAAAATCTAGTTGTATGGAAGTCTGACAACCAAGGAGTTAAAGAAGAAACATTCATACAGACCAGTAGGAGGGGTGGAGACAGGCAGCTGGGCAGTGAGGACTTGCAGCAAGGCAGCGGCTGGAGGACCTGGGCAGGCAAGGTGGCAGCTGGAGGACCTTGGCAGGCAGGGTAGCAGCTGGCAGAATGGGTGGCCCCACATTGGCGTGCGGATAAACTGGGAGGAACTGGGGAGCGAGACAGACCATGCAACCCACAGTTCCAGCGTGGGGAAATAAAGCCTCAAAACCTCTGACTGAAAAAACCTGTGAGGGTTGATGCGGAAGGACAAACTCCCAGCCTCACAGGAGAGTTCACTGGAGAGACCTACAGGGTTCTAGAATGTACACAAAACCACCCACACAAGAATCAGCACCAGAAGGGCTGAGGTTGCTGGTGGGTAGCGGAGGAAGTGACTGAAAGCCAGCAGAGTTGAGCAAGTGGCATTGTTCCCTCTCTGACCCCTCCGCCACTGAGAGGATCACAGCGCAGCAACTTGGTTGCCCCACCCAGGCAAATACCTAAGGCTCCACCCCTCCCTATGTAACAGGTGCACCCACTCAAAAAAAAAAAAAATGGCCCTAATGAAACAACAGATCAAAGTTCCAGAAAAAAATACAACTGAGCGATGAAGAGATAGCCAACCTATCAGATACACAGTTCAAAACACTGGCAATCAGGATGCTCACAGAATTGGTTGAGTATGGTTGCAAAATAGAGGAAAAAGTGAAGGCTATGAAAAGTGAATTAAAGGAAAATGCACAGGGAAGCAACAGTGACAGGAAGGAAACTGGGTCTCAAATCAACAGTTTGGACCAGAAGGAAGAAATAAACATTCGATTCCCAGTCAGGGCACATGCCGGGGTTGCAGGCCAGGTCCCCAGTAGGGGCCATACAAGAGACAACCATGCATTGATGTTTCTCTCCCTCTTTCTCCTTCCCTTCTCCTCTGTCTAAAAACAAATAAGTAAAATCTGTCTTAAAAAGTGTGGCGCAAACACTTCGAATATGGTTGAGAATCTGTTGAATGTGATCCACATTCTAGAAGTCTTGTTACAAGGAAAACACCTGAGAATGTTGAATGTGTATGGGCTGCAATCAACAAAGATTGGCAACTGACAGTGAGAGAACTAGAAGCTGATCTGGGGATCCCAAACACTAGTGTGTCTGATATTTTTTTTAGACAGAGGGGAAGGGAGGGAGAGAGAGACAGAAACTTCAATGTGTGCTTGCCTCTTCCACGCCCCCTACAGGGGACCTGGCCTGCAACCCAGGCATGTGCCCTGACTGGGAATTGAACCAGTGAGCCTTTGGTTGCAGGTAAGCATTCAATCCACTGAGCCACACCAGCCAGGGCTGTGTCTGGTGTGGCTCAAGATTTTGACACAGGATGAAAATGCTGTGGTAAAATTTGTTCCATGGCTAATGATGTGAATCAAGTCACTATCAATGAGCCAGATTTCCTCAAGAAGGTCGTAACCAGAGATAAACTGTGGGTCTATGGCTGTGATCTGGAAACAAAGGCTCAGTTGTCCCAATGGAAGTCACCTGGTTCTCCACACCTGAAGAAAGTGTGACAAAGTCACAGCAAGATCAAGACCATGTTAACTGTGTTTTTTGATTGGGAAGGTGTTGTCCAGCACGAGTATGCCCCTCCAGGCCAAACAATTAATAAAGGGTACTACCTCAATGTTCTTCTTTGGTTGAAAGATGCAATATGATGAAAATGTCCACAGCTATGGGCAACTGGTGATTGGCAGCTCCATCACTCTACTCATGCATCACGTCTCATGCAGTTTTTTTGAAACATCAAAGCACCAAGGTGACTCAGCCCCCTACAGCCCAGATTTGGTGCCCTGTGACTTATGGCTTTTCCCAAAACTAAAATGACCTTTGAAGGGGAAGAGATTTCAGACCATTGATGAGATTCAGGAAAATACGATGGGGCAGCTGATGGTGATTGGGAGGACTGTGAGGTCCCAGTGTTCCTACTTTGAAGGGGATTGAGGTGTCATCGTCCTATGTACAATGTTTCTTGTATCTTGTATGTTCTTCACTAAATGTCTCTACTTTTTATAGTATGTGGCTAGATATTTTCTGGACAGATTGTAACCTTTTCTTTTCCCTGTCAATCAATAGTTTTTTTTTCCCACTTGTGTGACGTCTATCTCATCTACTAGGCTATGGGTTCTATGAATACAGCAAATATGTGGTTTTTTTCACCACTATATACTCAGAGTCTAGTACAATGTTGGGTCAAATGAAATGGGCAATAACATTTTTTGAATAAATGAATATAAATAAATATTAATTTGCAGTATGGATATCAGTGATGAACACGTTTGGTAGACCTTTGAAATCAAAGTCATGCATTTTTTAAACCATTGCCTTTATTTTACTCAATTATTCATTTAACCAGGTATGATACTTATTACAGAAAATTGACCATATGGAGTAAAAGTTTGTCTCTCAACTATATTTTACACCTGCAAATGGACAGATTACAATATACAATAAATGAAATGTGTTATATGAGAATATGTCACTGAGTTTGGTTGGTTTGACTCTTCATTTTAGAAACATTAATTTTGGTCTATCCCTGGTAGGCTGGGCAGAATTAATTACGCTAAGTGAAGATCATGAATAGTGTGGATGGGTTTAAAATGCAAATACAGAGTCAGTCTTTTAAAGCACCAGGTCATTAGTCAGACCTACTCACACTGGGGAGCTTTTTGCCTGGGATAAGCACTGTTAACAAAAATGTAGCTCTATTCCATGAAAGCACTGTATAATAACTTTTCAAATGTCAGAATGAATTTAGCAGAACCTCACAACTTAAATGTCACCTAAAAAGCAAGAATTACACAAAATTACTTATGGAAACCATGTGAATAGGATGATACTCTGACTTTGGGCAATTCAAATGCATTTACAAAAATTGCATAGTTCCAAATTGGAAAGAAAGCTCTTCTGGTGACATGCTCTTTAGGTTTGTTAAAGAAACCAGGGCCACAGTAAGGTATTTCTGTCATTTAAAAGTGCCAAAGAGGTGATGAAGAGCTAAGGCACCCCTGAGTTTCTAACCTCATCATTAATGGAAATTATTACTTGTGTCTTTCCAACTTTATGGGGATGCATTTTCAAAGTGCTTTAGAAATAGCTAAGTAGTCTGGAAGCTCATTCATATGCAGCAGGTTTTGTTGTTTATTTACAGCCATTTTCTTCTCCCACATCCCACCTCTTGTTTTTGACTTAGGTAGATAACTTTCTTAAAGCCCCTGATTCACAAGTAAACCCTAGGGCAAATTGCAACTCCTCTTGCTTTTCATCCAACCATACTTCGGTTTAAAAAACAAAAATAATACTTAATATCTTGGATAGTTTTCTCTCCCCCTCTTGCTTTTACTGTCTTATTCCTCTGAGTCCAAAGGTGAACAAAAAAGCCTCACTCACTTTTGCTGTTAGATCATTTAATGGCATTGTTAAGCATGCATGCATTCAAAGTCTACAAAATTGGTATTCCACTTGCTATATTTCCATGATAGGGCGCTGATTATGTTAGGCCCAGACAAGTAAAATCATGTATTAAGTGAATTTAGGCTATTTAGTCTGTTAATGTGTTTAATTAAGAATTTAAGTCTAAGTATTAATTAGGACTCTGAAAATGACCTACAAAGGAACATTTTTCTAATAGTAAATTACATGATATGTAGAATTCATCACCCCTATCTTTCCTTCTGTGCAAGCCCCTTTTTACCTCCACGTCTCCTTGGCCACACAGTCGATTTCTCTGCATTTCCTCTGCTATCATCTTTGTCTGAGCTACAACCATCTCTTATTTGGAATTCTAAAATGGTCTTCTAAATATTCTCTTCATATTCGTTCCAGTTTATTTTCCACAATCATTTTTACATTCACCTAGAGTGATCTTTCTAAAGCATAAATTGGTCAACCCATTTCAATCATCAACTAGTCTTACTAGTCTTAGGGAAAAAAATTTAATGTTTTAAAGAAACATGTCACATAGCCTGAAAAGCTTTGCATTGTGTCAACCCATCCCATCTCTCCAGTCTTAACAATAATATGACTTCCACTGAAATCTACAACCTAGCCATGCAGGGTTTTCACTTTTCCTAATTTGCTGTGCCTTCTTCTACTATAAAGCTTTATCAATACTATTACTACCTCAGCGTAGAATGGTTCTTTCCCCTACGTGTAGTTAATGTCTGCTCATTCTTCAGGTCCTAGATTGTGTCACTTTCATAGAAACAAATTTTCTTAACCTACAATTGAAAACATATTACTTTGTCATAAAACCAGCTTTAAGTGCTTCATAATGCTTATCTCAGGTTGTCATTATTTATTCACAGATGCAATTATTTGAGTAAGGGCTCTCTCGCTGAGACATCACTCTGAACTGTAAGCCTTTTGACTTTACCTCCCCATTGTAACTCCAGTGTCTAATACAGAATCTGGAATATATACACACTCAGTGAATACTGTGACACAACTTAATGTTTAATATAGAATGTTTCTTTTTTAAGTGAGATATAATTGGCATATATTAATCAGGTGTACAACATAATGGGTTGACATTTCTAAACTCTATGAAGTGTTGGATTCTTTTGTTATTCCTTTTGCCTCTTAAGAAAAAGTTAAAGTGACATGTCAAAAGGACTGCAGTCCCATTTTTAATGTATGATGAATAATAAGGTCAAAATGAGGTACCAGGTGAATTTGCAGTGAAAATATCTTGCAGCATTTTGGTTATGTGATTTGACTACTTCCTTCTATTTTTGAAATACAGCGATAGACATTTTTCTGGGTTATATTAGATGACCTGGTTTTTTGTGTACAATATTCCTTATTGATCTTTGTGAGAGAAAAATCATAGCACTTGGTCCCTCTGAATTTGAAGATAATGTTCTAGATTCTGATCATGGCTAGATTAAGACATGTGCATATACACACACAGATAAACACACACACACCACCCAGGGAAATATCCAAGCACTAATTTCATATGAAAAGAATACAGTTTTTTGTTTCTAATTTTCTATGGGACGACCACCTGTTCTCTCGCTGATTTATTGGATGTGACAAGAACAGAGACTTCTCCAACTGTGAGTGAACAAATTCTCGTTCAGGTAAGGTGCCTGTTTATCAACTAGGTGATCTCGTTAACTGAAGCTAACCCTTATATGTTCAGTCCTTACGTGCTAGGTCTTTTTATGTTTGGATTGCTCTCTTAATAAAAGGGGTCATCATTTTCTGACTTCTGAATAGGTTTTGTTGTGCCCATTGGGAATTTGAAATCGTTTACTCTGTAAGGGATTCTAGCTTTTGCACTGGTACTATCCAACTTCCCAATTATCTTGCAGAAGTATTTTACGTTCTTTGTGTACTTGTTTTCCTAACCAATAAATTTAAATGGTTCTTTACATGATCTCTGAGGGCCTATTCAGGTTGAATAATCTACAAATTATAAATGCTTTTACTTCAAATTATGATTACGTGTACTTTTGGTTCTTTATCATGGCCATTCTTAAAATTAGACTGAGTTATCCAGTAACTTAGTTTACTTTTTATTTGCTATTATACTGCAATTGCTTATAAGCTGATCTGTATAGCCAGATTCAATTGGAAAGTATTTCCTTGGGTTATTTTAGTTTGGGTAGAGGTTTTTTTTTTTAAAATAAAATTGACTATTGAGAAAGTTAAAGATTCTAAGTTTTTATATCATTGAGTATTGAGAAAGGTAAAGATTATAATAGTCAAATTTGAAAATATACTATAAAATAGGTTACAATTTTACCCAGAGTTAAGAGAAAAATACTTTATTTCAACATTAGAAGATGGTCAGAGAAATTTAAAGAAGCAAATTTTATATCACTTGGTTTTTATCTTCTTGTACAAATAGAATTTGGCCCCGGCAGGTGTGGCTTAGTGAATTGAGTGCCGCCCTATGAACCAAAAGGTCACCCAGTTTGATTCCCAGTCAGGGCACACGTCTGGGTTGTGGGTCAGGTCCCCAGTAGGCAACCACACATTGATGTTTCTCTCCCCCTCTTCCTCCTTCCTTTCCCTACTCTAAAAATAAATAAATAAAACCTTTTAAAAAATAAAAAATATTTTTAAGGTTCTTTTTTTAGAACCTAAAAACCCAATTTTTTAGGTTCTTTTTGGGGAAATTCATATTTTTCCTGCTTTTTCCTTACCATATGAATCACTTTTAAAGATTGCATAATATATATTATATTGACAAAAAATGATTTATTTATTTAACAAATTCATGAGATCAAATTAAACTTTTATTTTCTTTTTCCAGCTTTTTAATTTTAGAAATGTCAAAGATAGTTCAACGAATACATATATGCTCCTTATCTGGATTGTTATTTTGCCACCTACCCCTCTTTCCCACCATTGATCCAGATATATCCAACCTTCTGTTTTATATATCTCTTAACAAAAGGTCCTTATTTCCTCCCAGACATTTTACTCATGACATTTCTCTTATATGCAATGATTATTTTTTTCCATATGTACTCCCTTTTCTGAGGTCAGCTCACAACACACATTTTTATATAAACCTTCTATAACTCCATCTTTCCCTACTTCTCTAAATTTGCCTTTCCTTGTTGCATTTATACATAAACATATGCCAAGTATGAATTATATTATGAAGTACATGCTTTGATCTCTATCCACTTATTAAAGTCTTGCCTCTCCAATATGGTTTTAAGGGCAGGGGTTATACCTTTTATGTTTTTTTGTTTTCCTCAGTGTACCAAGCCCAGATCTTTGCTAGATGAATTAATCTCTCATATGATATCAATTGATATGTGTATTTTAATATTAAATAGTGTCTCTGATGCTAGAGATACTGCAAGGACTCTCACATATAAATATAGATGCTCCTTTTGATTACACCCTGAAAACAGTTCAGAATTAAGAAATAAGCAAGTCAGATAAAATCAACACTTTTGAAGATGCCTTTAATGGATCCTTTTATTTGGAAGTAAATTGATCAGATTCCTTGTATATACTGTATATTTGGAAGTATATTTTGTTCTTTTTCAGCTCTTTGATCATTTGCTGGCTGGCATAGAAGACATATCAGGACTCTGGGGACAATATTACTGGAAAGACAAGTGAGGATTTGCCAAAAGTATGCCTGTGTACATGTATAGAAAAAAAGAAAATGAGCCCGTTTCTCATTCTGTAAGTTCCTTTTGGGAATAGTAGAGCTTTATTCATCTACATGTCATAAAAAAGATAGCAGCTAAAACAGAGAGGCAGAAATCTTTTCTTTGCTTTTCCTTACCACGAGAGGCACGACTGACAGGAAGTCCAGACCCCCCAAACTGAGCACTATGTCATAAAGTTTTCAGACTATTTCTTTCTTTTGGGAATATTATGCATAATTCCAGACAAAGGGATTATATATTAGATCACATTATATCCTAATTAAAGCTTCTATTATCTTGACACTTAAAAAATCTGAACATTTATTACTATTATTATTTTTTAATCTTCACCCAAGGATATGTTTTTCTTTAATTGACTTCACAGAGAAAGGGAGAGAGAGAAACATCGATGTAAGACAGAAACATTGGTGGGTTGCCTCCTGTATGTGCCCCGGATGGGTATTAAACCTGCAATTTAGGGAATCGAACCCACAACCTTTTGGTGTAAGGGACAACACTCTAATCAACCAAGCCACCTGGCCAGGGCAAAAATACCCAAACTTTTAATCTTGATTTATAAATCTGGCTACTATTAGCTTTCCTACCTCATCTCATATTATTCTCCCTCCATATACTACACTGTAGCCATGTTGTCCTTCTCTATTCAACACATTAAGTTTAGCACTTTTCTACTGTAAAGCCTTTGAATAATCTATCTTCTGCCTAGAATGCTTTTCTACCTGATATTTGCATGACTAGTACCTTCTTGTCATTTGTTTCAGCTTAAATTTCATGCCCTGAAAGAGTTCTTCCCTCACTACTCAATCATTACTTATTATATTAAATATTGCAATTACCTAAATAAAATTAATTTCTGATAGTTTAACATTTCATTTTATGTATTAAGTCTATTTTCATTTTTAAATATAACATATGATACATGTAATTATTTTATTCTATGATTCTCTCCAACTGCAATATAAGTGGCGGGAGGGCAGAGACCCCTGACTTTACTGGTAAATTCTCTAACTGCAGCTCTTAGAAGGATTCCTTTATAGGTGCCTAATACATATTTTAATTTTTTAATTAAAGATATTTACTTATAGAGAAGGGAGGGGGAGAAAGACAGGGAGAGAAGCCTCAACATGTGGGTGCCTCTTGCATACCCCCAGCTGGGGACCTGGCCTGCTACCCAGGCAAGTACCATGACTGGGAATCGAACCAGCAACTCTTTGGTTCGCAGGCTGGCACTCAATACACAGAGCCACACCAGCCAGGGCCTAATACATATTTTTAAATAAATAAATGTATGGCTGAATTAATATAAAAGGGACTTTTTAAAATGTTAATATTAAATCTACCTCTCAATTTCAAATCCAAATGTTTGAATTATTTTAAATTAAAATGTACTCCTAAGTGCCCTGGTAGCAATATGTTTTAAAGTCTGCTACTCCAGCCTAGATTCTTTGCAGGACCCATGATAAAAACCAGATCCAGTTTTAGCAAAAAACGTGAGGCACGTGTGCTAGGGTTGATACTTCATAGACATCCTTCCAGGAGAGGTATCTTCCAAGGTGAAGTTAAAGTCAGAGGACCAAGAGAAATTATGATAGTGGTTTCCCCTAAAGCAAGTTTATTTTTAACTCTCATAAACAATAGATTCTATTCTCATTCTTATGAATACAAAGGTATAACAAGAATAGGCCTTTTCTACATTTTCTTGTTTTTCCCCACTCACATAACCATAAAGCCTTTTTATTTATTTATTATTTTTTAGTGTTGACACTATTACAGATGTATCCCTACTTCCCCCTTTTGCCCCATTCCACCCAGTCCCCATCCCCCTACCCCAGCCTTTGGATGCTATCTTTTAATCATAAGGAAAGAGCCTTGGCTGGTGTGGCTCAGTGGATTGAGCACTGGACTGCAAAGCAAAGGGTTGGTTTGATTCCCAGTCAGGGCACGTGCCTGGGTTGTGAGTCAGATCCCCAGTAGGGGGCGTGTGTGTGGCAACCACACACTGATGTTTTTCTCTGTCTCTTTCTCCCTCTGTTCCCCTCTCTCTAAAAATAAATAAAATCGTTTTTAAAAAAGGAAGAATATACCATGAATGGGACTATATATTTGCACTTATTACTTTGACTTTTCTGATAAGTCAAAGAGCCAAACAAGCAAATATTTTTATGATAAAACATTTGAACTAATTATCTTTTGGTTTAAGTGTGTTTCATGTGGTTTCATGCACTGACTTTGTGGAGCTACACACAGACTTTGAAAACTGCATGGTTGCAGAGATTTGGGTCATCTCTTTTCCTTCTTCCCCTTGCCCTTATACATTCTATACAAATATCGTTCTCCTCTAAAATAACATCTTTACAAGCCCCATAAATTTCTGTGTCTGTTTTCATAGATAAAAATTGCTATTAAACATTCTAGAGGTTTATTTTGTCATTGTGTTTTTTTCTGAGCCTGCTACTACCCCCCGTTTTATTTCTGAGCTAATTTCAGGTTGACGACTTGGAGTCAGGGCGGCCTTAGGCTACTGGAGTATCACAAGCCTCATACTATGCAACCATTTCCCCCCCAGAAGAATACACCTCAATAAAGTCTTTAAGATGACAGTGCAGATTTTTAAAAATGTGGACTTACTGACCATGAATCCATATTTAATTGATCATTTTCACTTAGGTGTTGTGCAACTGGAGTTTAACATCGTTTGTTTTTCATTCTGTGAGTTTATTATGTAAGTTTAAATTTCGTTTCTCTTAAGAAAATAATGAAAGTGTTGCATTCCTTTCCCCATCCACTGAAATAAACTACATAAAAACCCTCTCCTTTCATCGACTTATCTGACTACAGACACTTCATGGGCAGTATTTCTATCTTTAGTGCAAGGTTCTCTTTTTGTTTAAATTTGTTTTTTAAGTAGTCTGTTTCCCTTGGCTTGCTTAATGCTAGTGGGAGAAAACTAAAGGTTTCATTTCCTCACAAGCACATATTTGAAATTAAATAAGAATCTATACCCTAGATTAATTTTTCCATTTAAACAAAGTACATTCATAATAGACAGTGGTGAACCAGTTCTGAGATCTTCTGACTAAACTGTAAAAGTACTAAAAAATGTCAGTAATTTCTTTAAATTTTTATTTTATTTGCTTCTTGAACAGATTGGAAATATTTCAATGCCAGGTATCTGCAGAAGATTTTGCTCAGAAAATATGATCAGCCCCAATCCAGCACTGTGCTCCGTTATGAAAAGCTTGGCAGAAAACCTCCAGTGAGCTGGCAGAAGCAGGCCAGTCAACATATGCACCATCTAATGCACCTTTGCTGTAAGTATTCACGTGTATTCAGGCGTGTGTGTGTGTTATAATTTGCTTCGTGAGATGTCATAGAACAATTACAGAATTAGTCAAAGTTCCTTCCCTTTAAAGCACAGTTTGTTTTTCTTTGTATTTCCTTCTAGTAAAAAATACGAAGATAAGATCAAGAACTTTTTCTTGAGTACCACAGCCTGCATTGTTTAGTGTAGAGTGGGGAATAGAGCTTAATGGGATAAATGCTGTGTATGAAACTTTAGCTTCTAAAAGTTTAAAAAGGTTATCTATCTTCCAGGAAGTACATTTGTATTTATTTTGCATGTTGAGACTCACGTTAGGTAAAATAATTTATCATTAAGTTTTGTTGATTAAGGACTGAACTCAATGTTCAAAGGTGTTCAGTTTGTACTTGCTGGGGAGAATCAATATAGAAAATATATGTAAGTTGGAAATTTTCTTGCTTTAGGATTTTAGGAAGTTGTCGGGAGAGAGTAGAGAAATCTTTAAAAGGGGGTATCCTTTTGGTTAAACTTTCATAGAACTTTATTAATCCTGCAAGTATAATTCATTTTCACTGGTATGAAGTAATTATAATCGCATATTTCCAGAGGACAAAGGGTTAACTACCATATCATTGGATGCATCTTTCTCAACCAGCCAGTGCCTGTTTTGACAGAAGCACGTGTCACCAAGGGATAGCTGCTTTCTCTATTCTACATTCAGAAATCAAGGCCTACAATTCAGTCCTTGTTTAACACTTAGTAATTGGTTAGAACACGATGCAGCCCTTAAACTGGTTCAGATATACACAGTATGTGTTGGCACGGAGCTCTGGCCAGGACGCAGTGTTCAGTGGAAGAAGACGCTGAACACTGCACCTTGAAAAACAGAAAGTACAGCATGATCATTTTTTGCAGAAAATGTAATTTATATACATTTATATATATAATTTATATATATATATAAAAATTCTCAAAATTAAGACATTGTTAAATGTAGTTTTCTCTGAGAGATTATTCAATTTTTCTATTATTCTTTATATTTTGATGTTTTGTTATATACATCTATTAATTTTATAACCAAAAAAACTGTAAAGGCATTTAGAAAGAGAAATTGTCAGAATCTAAAGCAAGCCAGAACTCAAGGTAAGAATCAACAAAAAGCATCTAAAAGTCAACAGTATCACATTAGGTATCCTTTGGATTCCAAACAATTTACTTAAGTTAAGGGATGCCTTTTCAAGAATAAGTTAGCAAATAAACATTGGAAGAAGATATCAAAATATATTACAAAATATTTTTAGTTTTAAGATATTATTAATTAAAATAGAACATGTTTTCATTGTTGAGTTTTTGACTTGCCTTTTTAAAGTGAACAAAATGGTGTTAGGAGACCTGGACAGCTACATGCAAAAAAAATGAAACTTGATCACCAACTTACGCCACACACAAAAATAAATTCAAGGTGGATAAAAGACTTAAATGTTAAGTCGTGACACCATAAAAGTCCTTCAGGAGAACATAGGCAGGAAAATCTCAGATATTCCACGCAGCTATATTTTCACTGATATGTCCCCTAGGGCAAGGGACATAAAGGAAAGGATAAACAAATGGGACCTCATGAAAATAAAAAGCTTCTGCATGGCTAAAGAAAACAATGAAATAGCACTTTGCACAGGTCAGAGTGGCCATCATAACCAAATCAACAAACAACGAGTGCTGGAGAGGTTGTGGAGAAAAGGCAACCCTAGTGCACTGTTGGTGGGAATGCAGACTGGTGCAGCCACTTTGGAAAACAATATGGAATTTCCTCAAAAAACTAAAAATGGAACTGCCTTTTGACCCAGCAATTCTACTGCTGGGATTATACGCTAAGAACCCTGAAACTCCAATCCAGAAGAACTTATGCACCCCAATGTTCATAGCAGCACAATTTACAATAGCCAAGGTCTGGAAGCAGCCTAATTGCCCATCAATAAATGAGTGGATCAAAAAAAACTATGATACATTTACATGATGAAATACTACATAGCAGAAAGAAAGAAGGAGCTCCTACCCTTTGGCACAGCATGGATGTGCCAAAGGGTAGGCACTGGAGAGCATTATGCTAAGTGAAATAAGCCAGGCAGTGAAAGACAAAACCATATGATCTCACCTTTAAATGGAACATAATCAACAAAACAAACAAGCAAGTAAAATATATCCAGAGACATTGAAATTAAGAACATACTGACAGCAACCATAGGGGAGGTGGAAGGGGATAATGGGGGGACAAGGGGGAAGGGTTTTCAGTAACATGTATAAAGGACACTTGGACAAAACCAAAGAGGGGTAGGATCAAGGGTGGGGAGTAGGGATGGCTGGGGTCGGGGGGAATGGTGGGGCTAAAATGGAGACAGCTGTACTTGAACAATTAGATAAAAAATAAAATAAATTAAAAAGAATCTATTGCAAAATAAATAAAAAGTGAACAGTAGGAACTCTTGAGTTCCTTTCTGATATGCTACGTCAAATGGGCCCTCTGCATTTGGGGTTGGCTAGCTAGGGAGAAAGAAACATAGGTGGGTAACAATTTTATACTATAAATCTTTGGATATATTTAGGAAGAATATTATCATTAGTATTTTTTTGTTCATCAAATCATATCTTTATAATTAAAACACAATGGAGGACTCAATATGAATTTGCTGTATTTGAGAAATAGATATATAACAATTCTGATTAATTCAGAACTCTAACCATGAATTCCATTTTATCTAAATTACATAGATTAGCCCTGGCTGGTGTGGCTCAGTGGACTAAGTGCCAAACTAGGAACCAAGGGGTTGCTGGTTGGATTCCCAGTCAGGGCACATGCCTGGGTTTTGGGCCAGTTCCCCAGTAGGGGGCACGTGAGAGACAATCACATATTGATGTTTCTCTCTCTTTCTCCTTCCCTTCCCCTTTCTCTAAAAATAAATAAATAAAACCTTTAAAAAAATACACAGTTCAGCTCTAATCACTGTCTGAAATTACCATAGAAATATTTAAATGTCCCTTTGGTTTAATAATATAAACATGACATTAATTTAGGATAATATACTAAATAATTAGAACTTTGAATGCTTTTATTAATGATAATATCTTCCAGAATATTAATGGAGAATAAATATTTAATTGGATGATAATCATAAAACATTGTAAGTTTTTATATACAGGAAAAGTCAATTTGATGATCCTTAGATGGCAGCATACTTTAAAAATATTTGAAAGCCATGCTGGCTGGTGTGGCTCAGTGGACTGAGTGCCAGTCTGCAAACCAAAGAGTCGCCAGTTCAATTCCCAGGCAGGGTACATGCCTGGGTTTCAGGCCAGGTGTCTAGTAGGGGGCACATGAGCGGCAACCACATATTGATGTTTCTCTCCCTCTCTCCTTCCTTTACTCTGTCTAAAAATAAATAAAATCTTTAAAAAACTTTCAAAGCCACTGTATACACATTAGGACAGCTATTATTAATAGGTGTCCTAATATTATTATTAGTCGCCAATAGATAACAATTTTAGCACTTCCTGGCCAACACTTGTTATTTTCCTTTTTTCCTTTCTTTGTTTTAATAATAGCTGTCCTATTATTAATAGACGCAAAGTTGCCAGTAGGGGGAGCAACCACACACTCATATTTCTCTTCTGCTCTTCCTCCCTTCCCGGCTCTAAAAATAAATTAAATCTTAAAAAAAAAAAAGCAAATACTGTATGATTCCACTTATTAGTCTTTCAGGGCACCTTTGTAATGCCTCTATTTACTGATACATTAGCTTTAATGGATGTGTTTGTGTTGAATGACTATTTAAAAATTCATTTACTTTTCTTTTTGCCGCCACAGCCATTTAACAATTAAGTCAACCCCATCCCCAGCACCTCTGGATCAAGACTTAATGCATAACATTCAAGAAATATTGAGTACTACCCTTTTTAAAATTAAAAGAGTGCTAAGTTTGTTCAGTACATTTTACTATATTAGTCACACAAATGGAATGAATGTACTTATTTTGTTTTATATCGTTCCAAATGAACCTTCCCCTCTACATGTGTCACAGAAATATTGGTAATTTAGATGAAATGACAAATCAGTCTTTAAGTCACACTCAGACTTCTTATTTATGTGAAAGTACTTTAATATTTTCTATTTAATTGCCAGTGCAGTGCATTACATGATGCCCAAGGGCATGAAAAGTGATGACATTTTCTTAAGTATACATTTTTTTACAGTGACCCCTATTCTATTTAGCATATTATAAAACCTGGTTATTTTATTTACTATTTTTGGTTAGTAGAGAGTTGCCAAATTTCAAATTTTAAAAATTTATACTGTGATAAAATATACCTAATACATCTAGATCAAAGAGTATACAATATTTATTTAATAATTCTTAATTCTGCCCCTGGCCAGTGTGGCTCAATTGGTTGGAGTGTCTTCCCGTAAACTGAAAAGTCACAGGTTCGATTCCTGGTCAGGGCACATGACTAAGTTATGAGTGTAGTCTTTGGTTGGGGCATGTACAAGAGGCAACTAATCAATGTTACTCTCTCACATTGGTGGTTCTCTCCTTCTTTCTCTCCCTTCCCCTTTCTCTAAAATCAATATTCATGTCCTTGGGTGAGAATTAAAAAGTAATAATAATTCTTAATTCTGGAAATTCCTAAGAACATTAGAATCCTATTAGAATCTTAATCTTTCTCCCTTCACTGAAAAAAAATCATCTTCAAATGAGTAGATGCAAATCTCATTTTGAAATTAAAAAATTCACTTTTATGTTAGAAACAGCTTGATTTAAACTTGTAGATTTGTAAGTCATCGTTGTTAAAAATAATTTCTGCCTGTGTGCATTTTATAACCATGTGTAAATAAATGCAATGAAAATGACAGTTAACATAAATGTTTAAAGCATCCTGTGTGGTAGTGTGTTGAATAAGTTATTGTGTGATGGAGAGAGTTTGAGAATATAAGTCAATAGATATAAAAATCACCTTAAGCTCTTGAGAAAAACTCTGGAAAATAATTATAGTAATAAGCATCTAATATTAAAAGAATATTACTTTTTAATGCAAATTTACAAGATCCAAATTATTTTCTCAAGTTAATATACCAATGTAATATCTTTGTTTCTTAGTTTCTCATTTATAAATACTACTTCTTTCATTAGTGATGAAGTAATTATAACAATTTAAAGTGTTTTGAACACATGTCTACATTCCCCATTGTCTGGGGGGTTTTTTTGAAAGAATTGAGTGTAGTTTTCTTTTCTGAGTGTAAATGATACTGTAACGAGGCAGCATGGGGTCTGGCCACTTGTTGCCATGTATGCACATAACATGACAATTTGTGAAGAAGAAAATGAGTTTTTATTAACAGGGTTCCCAATTTGAGGTGGCTTGGAGCATTCCTGTTTTGAGCCCTTCTCTTCCGGAAGACACGCAACCTCTCTTGTTCCCAAGAAGATTGCAACCAAAAACCACACCCAGAGGTTCCCCCATTATTGCTTACCTGTCCTTTTTGGAGCTCATGCAGGCCTTGCAAACAGGTCTCCACACTCTCTGGGGTGTGCTCTTGTGGGTTTCAGAGTCACCGTGGCTTTGCAGCAGCTTTCTCTCTCTGGGTCTGTGGTGAGCTGCCAGATCACTCCACATAGTCGTGCAGGGGAAGCTGCATCTCCAAGGAACTTTTCAAGCTCATGCCTCCATGTGCTGCTCCCAGTGTAACAGGGTACAGCCAAGGGGGCCCCCAAATAGGGATTTGTAATGGGGTCCAGAACTCAGGATGTCCAGGAAATATTTAAAACATATAGGATGTCCTCCCAGCCACAAGTCTAAGCTGGAGGATGGGACACATGTAGCAGGGCCACTGAGAGCTGTTTTGCATAGTGACAGTTTTGCAGCTAACCTGAGGCATGATCACTTAACATATCTAACTTTTAACTGGCTTTATGGATATGTTAAATAGCTGTGGCGATGCTTTGGGCCAGGGAGATGGGAGTGACTTACACACAGGATGTAACTGGTAGGCAGCTCCCCCTGGTTACAGCGCCCGCTTCAGAGCTTGGAGTAAGACCACTGGACTTTGGCAAGGGAAAGGTTGGGGCCATGCGGCTTTGGGGCTCCCTTTACCACACAGCTTAGGAAGCTGGAAAGCAAGATGTAGCAGCCATGCAGAGCTCTCTCTTAGCAGTTTGAAAGAATGCAGGAGAGACGCTGTGGGAAGGAAAGGGGTGAGAGAAGTCTTGCTGGAGGGCCATGAGAAGGTGCCATGTGGGTTTGGATTATGAACTGGAGATGCTGTGGCAACACAGCTGATGGTGCTGGGAACTGAGGAAGGCCTGCCAGCTGAGCATGGATTGCCAGGAAGAACCAGGGGCTACCAGAGCCATGGACTTCTATTTCTCTTCCTGAGATATGGTACCCCAGACTGAGCAAAGGGGGAAAGGAAGGACTGTGTGTGTTTGTGGGTGTTTTAAGGGACTTTGGGATCTTAATGGAGACATTAAGTCATTACTCTAAGTCTATATAACTTTTTGAATAAATAATTCCTTTTCTTTTCACCAATCTCTGGAATTGAGAGACATAATTCCCTGGTGGTGGGCAAGATGAACCTAGTACTGGGGTACCCCGGGAGAAGGGGGGTATCCATTTGGTAATAGTATTTTGCCCCGCCCCCCAAACAGGTCTGTTCTGTAACACCAGGGCTAGAGAGAAGAAGCAGTCCGGAACGTGTGTGCTGTGCTGCACTGGGTCGTAGCATCCCAAGGGCTGGAGCCCAGTGAGGCATGCATCCCAGCATGGGGTCCCGCCTTAGGGAGCTGGCTTCCAATCATGTAGGCCCTAAGTCCCAGGTGGGTCAGGCATCTGCTGCTCCCACCCATGCAGGGCAAAGGCAACAGCCCAAGAAGTCAAGAAGCCAAGATGGCAAGAGTGTGAGTTGCAGAAGCTCACCTGCTGTTCAAAAGTCCTCTTCCAGATTGTCATGTACACCAGAAGCCTGTGGCAGTGTCCAGCTTTCCAACCAATGAGGGCCAGTGATGGCCATATTTGCCTTTTTCCCTCTTCCAGCTGCCATGTTTAGCAAGGGGTAAACTCTCCAATCACACAAGCTCTGTACAAGCTCCCTTCTGCTGAGTCCAGAGTTGCTCAGCTGCCTTGGGGAGCAACACATGCTGGCTTGTTAACAGTGATAGTTGCCTTTGTTTACCGTTTGTCTTGAGCAATCGTTCTGTTCTGGTGACCCCTCCCTTTGGAGAAGGCAGGCTATTTCAATCTGTCACCTCAGCAGCTCTCCCCACCCCCTGCCTTCTCCTGGTGGGAGGAGGAGCAGCCTGTTGTGCTGTGGGGGGTGGGGGGTAGGGGGTGTCTTCCCATTCTCTAGTGATCTCAGGTCCAACCTATGCCATTACAGTACCATGCAAAAATAAAAGGCAGAGTCTGGTTGGGAGGGATAAAAAAACCCAAATTATCTAAGTAAAATCAGGGTTTGGAGGAAGAAAAAGTTTATTGTTAGGAGAACTAATATTCAAATCTATCTTAAGAGAGCTCAAAATTCAGGGGTTTTATATATCAAGGGAAGGGAGGGTGAGTGAGGTGAAGAGGTGCATGGGGACACTAGACAGCCAGGTGCTGAAAAGGAGTCCCAGTAAAAGCTCCAAATTTCTCATCCTTTTGTTTCTGGTCTACAGGCACCGATCCGGAGTCTGGTTGTGCAGTGAGTACTTTGTGCTTATGTCCCCACCCCTTCACTGACAAAGGGGCTGCTCGAGCCTCAAGCAGATTTCCTGTGGTTAATTAACATATGTATGGCAGGAGCTATTAGCCAGCTTGAAGGCCCTCAGAAAGAGCAAGCATTTCACTTACAGGAGTAATAAAGAAAGTTAGCCTTTATTGGACATTTATTATATGTCGAGTACTGTGCTAATGCATCTAGAAACTTTTCCATTTCACTTGGATACCCAATTTATTGAGGTACAATTATGCACAGTATTTTCTTTTAATCCTTTCAAATTCTGTGAGGTTCGTAGTAGCATCAGCAATTCATTTCTGATATTAGTTCTTTGCATCTTCTCTATTTTTTCTGTCAGTCTAGCTAATGATTTGTTAATTTTTTTCATTAAACTTTTGTATATTTCTATTATGTTTTTATTCTCTCATTTATCTCCATTCTAATCTTTATTGTTTCTCTTCTTCCAAACCTTTGTATTTAGTTTGTTCTTCTGCTAATTCTTTAAGGTGTGAGATTAGATCCTACAGCATCTTTACAGTCTCTATTTCAGATGAATATTTGGATGCTGGAGGCTCACAGAAAGTCCAAGGGAAGCCTCAACACTGGGGCAGCGTCCAGGCGCAGTATCTTCTCTTTGTCTCTGCAAGAAAGAATTTGAGATCAAAACAGAAAGATTCAGTAAAAGGCAGAGGTTTTATTAAAGTGAAAGTACATACTCAGGTAAGGAAGTGCAGGCAAACTTGAGAAGTGAGATGCCCCAAAAGGTTTTGAGGGTAGGCTTACATTTTGGGTTATTAGGAAAGAACTCACAAAGGGATGGATCTGGGCAGAGGGGAGGTGGGGCAGATGAGGCACCTGTTTCCAATGGGAAGGGTAGTTTTTTTTCTTTATTTGGGCCTTTCAGAGCTGTCATGGCATTGGTGTTTAATGGCTTCTGCTCTATCTGCAATGCTAATGATATTATAATGGTATTATAATTGGCTATAGGTCACCTTTTGGTCAGGGTGCCAGGCCTAGCTGAATAAAACTAGGCCTGGTTTGTCCCCGTGGCTTCCTTGTGATACTGTAGACTGTTAGACAGACATAGCAGAGTAGGAATGATACGCCAAGTCTAGAATGTCACCAGGGCAGAAAGCCCCAGGTGGCTAGCAATGAGCAAAACTGAGAAAACAATTATTCTATGTAGGGTAGGACCTCATCCCCAGGGTGACCTTTCCTCCCCTAGCATATTGCTGGTCATTTGGTTAAGACCCTCTCCTGACTTTTCCACCCCTAGCATGTTGCTAGTCACACAGTAGACACCCTTAGAGAAGGAACTAGGGGCTGGAGACAAGCTTCCTGTGAGTCCTATACAAGGACAGGAGATGATGGGACGATAGGTCAGCTTAAACAAGGAAGTAATTGGCTTCTTCCAGCTAGAAAAAGCACCTTTGCCAACACCCTGGGGCAGCTCTTTCAGCTGCCTACTGGCTTCTTTTCTTTCAAGTGTACTTTGCCTTTGCTTGCTGAATAAATTTTCTCTTATGATTTGAGTGCTTTGGCTCTCAAATCTTTTCTTGGCCAAACTCAAGGACCAAGGTCTAAATTTGCTGGTAGCACTTGTAAGCTCTTTTCCTCTTACAAAGCTGTTTTCCTATGGAGGGAAGGAATTAGCAAGCAGTGGTAGCCACAGTGTACTTCATTGATTAGGAGCAGCTTGAGGTAAGTGTGGTCTTAGAGTTCATGGGGTCGGGAGTGAAACTATGATCTTTGCTTCAGGTTCTTTTGAAAAACACATGAGTGGCACATCTCCACTACATTTTACCTCTTATGTTGTACATTTTCATTTCTACACATATGTTCATGAAGCATCTCCTTCATGGTTCCTATGGGACTTAATTCCTGTGGAGAAACCTAGAGGAAAAATTAGTGGAACAAACTACTTTTCTTATCACAGTATTTGTTGTCAATCTACAACTGGTACTCATCTCCCACTTAAATTCTTAATTTTAGTTCCTCGGTTGGTTCTGTATAATATCAGTAGATCTTGATAGCTTGCTTGGTCATGTGACCCAAAACTTAATTCCTAAGGTGATTGAAACCTTAATTTCCTTTTTAGATTAGAGTTGCTGCAGGTGATAAAATATGCATGGAAGGACCAATAGGTGATCAAATGTACCACCTAAGTCCCACACATTTTTCTTTTTGCAACCGTTGTATAATAGGAGCTCAATTCCTTCCTTATTATCAGGGTTAGTAACGCTTGACATAGTGTTGAGTCCTCATTGACTGGTGCCTGGACCCAAGAAGCTCAAATATCCCAGTTGACAGCTGTATCTTCTACTAGTTCAACAGGACCATTTCTATAATCCATTAAACACAAGGATATCTCATGATACAGATTCCAGAGTTGCATGTACAGAAATACGAAGTCTATCAGTGGGTTACTTGGAGTGTTGGTAAGTGGGGCCATTTTTGATTTTATTCTTTGGTTCTCAGATCCATGTTTCATTCCTGCTGAGGGCACTGTAACATACAAAATTCTCTGAATTGATGCACATACTTCATCCTAAAGTATGAAATATGTAGATCACTGCCTTCAAACTGTCCCTTTACCTGTACCTTAAGTTGGTCATTCCAACATTCTGCAGTACTGGCTGGTCTAGGTTGTGCAGTGTGTTACTACCAGCATACCCCATGCTTGTGGATCCACTCCCACACCTCAAGTCAGACATTCATTCAGCTTCCAAACAGTGTTGGTGTTTGCAGTCCGGTGGGCAGCAAAGGGTAAAGAGATAACAAGAATGGGCATCTTTCCTTGTGAGGATGAACCACTGACTCTCCCAGGACAGAAGGGATCCAACCTAGTTAGCTTACTACCAAGTGGCTGATTGGTCTCTTTGAATAATAGTATATTATTAGGGCCCCAGCGTTGGTTTTGTTGCCAGCTGGTTGAACATTAACTAGAAGTATCTCAGGAAGATGGAGTCCATGCAGTTTGGCCCATGTATAGCCTCCATCTCTGACACTTTGCCATTCTATTCATGTGCCTGTAGTGCCAGTTCTGGGGCGCTCAAACAACTAAGTCTGAGTAATGCCAACTGACCAAGTCATTTCACCTACATGTTAGGGCTGTGCCTCTTCTATGTGGATACTTTGTGCTGGACATTAGCATCTGATGTAAGAATCTCTTCAAATTGTTCCTACTCCTATACATCTAGACACATGCCTCTACCTCAGGGTTCTTTGTCTTTAATCTTTCAGTCCTTTTCATTTCAGGCTCCTGATTAGTTGGGTGGGCCATTGTCCACCGCTTGGAAATATGTATGTTTTCACTTCGGAGTACTACTACTGCCATACAAGTTGGATGACCAGGCTCCATTTATTTACAGTAGGGTTTTCTGTTGTCTGGTAATGACTTCACTCAGGTTTTCTGTCTGAAAATATCTGCATAGTCTAACAAGTAGGAAATATATACTTTTTGGGAAGATACACAAAATATTTATGCCATCTGTTTAACTTGTTAGGTCATGCTGCCATTAGGCTTACTCTTAGTCAATGGCTGAGAATGGTGAGGCACTGATAACGATTCATTCTTGCTCAACACAGCATTCTCACTGTGTGAAGTGGTATCTCATTGTAGTTTTAATTTGCATCTCTCTGATGGCCAGTGATGCTGAGCATCCTTTCATATGTCTCTGGGCCCTCTGTATGTCCTCCTTGGAGAAGTGTCTCTTCAGGTCCTTTGCCCATTTTTTAATTGGGTTGTTTGTCTTCCTGGAGTAGAGTCATGTAAGTTGTTTATATATTTTGGAAATTAAACCCTTGTGCAAGATACCATTGCAAATATATTTTCCCATACAGTTGGTTCCATTTTCATTTTACTGATGTTTTCTTTAGCCATGTAGAAGCTCTTTATTTTGATGAGGTCCCATTTGTTTATTCTTTCCTTTATGTCCCTTGCTCTAGGGGACATATCAGTGAAAATGTAGCTGCATGGAGTATCAGAGATTTTCCTGCCTATGTTGTCCTGTAGGACTTTTATGGTGTCGTGACTTATATTTAAGTCTTTTATCCATCTTGAGTTTATTTGGGTATATGGTGTAAGTTGGTGGTCGAGTTTCATTTTTTTGCATGTAGCTGTCCAGATCTCCCAACACCATTTGTTGAAGAGGCTATTTTTACTCCATCTTATGCTTCTGCCCCCTTTGTCAAATATTCATTGACCATAGAGACTTGGGGGCACAGGACAGGCAGCCACACATTGATGTTTTTCTTCCTCTTTCTTCCTCCCTTCCCCTCTCTCTAAAAATAAGTAAACAAAATCTTTATCCATTCCTTTTTTTATAGAGGTATTTAAAAATCTACCACCTTGATCATGGGTGTGTCAATTTCAAACTTTTATTCTATTCCTTGTTTTTTTTTTTTTAATATTTTGAGGTTCTATTATGAATCATAAAAATATTGGCTGGTTATTCTTTTTAGATTTTTTTCAATTTTATAAACTATGTTTCTTCTTATTATTGCTATTTTACCTTAAGTTTGATTTTGTCTGTTCAATTAGCTTTTAAGATTTCAACTGTTATGTACCTGATACATCTGCATGTAAAGTTATCTCTATAGTGCTTAGTATATAAAGTGTATTTTAAGTCTGAGAACTTATGTCTCTTCAATATTGAAATCATTTTAACTCTTACCTCTTTGAATATCACCTTATTTATTATTCCTTTATTGTATTCTCCTGGAAGTACTATTAAATCTATAGTGGTACCCTTCAGTTGATCATCTTTTTAAAACCACTTTTCATGTATCTTCTCACATTTTTTTCTCTGTGCTGAACTATGGATTAATTACTCAATACTGTCTTCTAATTTTTCTCATTCTCTCTTCAAGGTCTAATTAAAAATTTATCCTGTCTATCCATACTTTTATTGTAATAACTAAAATTTTCTTCTTTAAATTTTGTAATAGGTTTGTATTCATATCCATCATGCCTGTTTTTCTTTTGTTATTCTTATAAATTTTTCATGCATTTATGTCTGAGTATCCTAAGCATACTTATTTCAAAGTCTTTTACACTTCAATTAATATTGTTATTATTATTATCTTTTTGAATTAGAGATACTTTTTCTCTCATTTCTTTTCAACTTTTACCTTTCTAGCAGTTTTGTTTTTACCTCTACCAGCCACCTTATACCTTCAATCCAAAGCCAGTATGTCTTAGTTTGGGACACACTGAAATCAGAACCTCAAACAATAATTTTAGTTGAACAGTTTATTTTAGAGTTGATCTAAGGAATCACTCAAAGGTAATGAAAAAGTGAGGGAGAAAAGGGAAGGTAGCAAAAAGTTTTTTTCTTGAGAAAATTATCACTGTGGGTAAATAAAGATTTATTTTCCTAGGGAATAATGGGATCTAGTATAAAACACACACCTCAGACTTACCCTCCTAAAGGAATGAGGGACCTAAAATTTATCCACCAATTTTCATTAAGCATTGGTTGAGGGCTACTTTGCGGGACATCAATTCCTTTGCACTTCTGGTTTGTGGCATGTGTTACAAATAGGGCATTAAGTGCCAGAGATAACCTGCAGGCAAGGAAACACAGTTTTGGGCATTTGAAAGTCAGATTAGTGTGGGGAACTGATAGTTTCTAGTATACAAGATATATTTATGGTTCAAGACTGCTCACAGTCATGTTGGACATATTTCAGATTCAGTCAGTCATCCTACAGGCGCATGAGTCAGTTCTGCTCAGTATTCTATGGTCTGTGTTCTTGCGATGCCCAGGGTATGTTGCTTCATAAAAGCTGCCTTAAGCAGAGGTTGTTAACATCTTTTCTCAACCATCTTTCATGAGTGGGAGGACTCGATCCTAGATCTTGGCTTTAATCAGTAAGCCTGTTCTAGTTTCCAAGATTACACGAAGCACTTTCAACACCCAAGACTCTTTGGGAGACTCATTCCTCCATCCCTGGACTGATTTTGAGCTCAGAGAGCAGCAGGTCATGATTTAAGCTTTACTCGTTGCTCTATCTTTTAAAAATTGGATTCACAGAGTTTCTTCTTCTGGTCTGCTTGTGTCATTAATTTTCACTATTTATATTTTATTTAGCATTATTCTGTGTTTGGTGTAGAGGGTACCTCAAAGAATGAACTTTAAATTCCATGTCTGTTGGAAGCCTAAGCCTTCTGTTCTGACTTCACATTCTCCTAAGGCCAGCTCCTTATTATCTTCAGAAAAGTTGTACACCATTTCATTTTTGCCTGTCTCTATCTATTGCTCCTCTCTAACATCATCTTTGGATATCTGATTCCTGTTTGGCTCTCAGTTTTGATTCCTGATGTTTACCTCAGTCCACTGTCTCAGACCTCAGTTTGCAGGCATTGTTATTCTGTATTAAAAAAAAATCTGAAATTAGGCTTCTTCTCATTCAACCATAGTTTGGCACTGTATCCCAAACCCTGAAAGATTAACCATACGGGACCATTTTCTACCGGATCTTCCCAATAGGTGAAAAGGATCGGACACCTTCTTTGTACTACTACTAACCCATGTGCACATCACTTTAGTGTCTATTAAACCAAATTGAAATATTTCCCTATGAGACTTCCTTTCTTACTACCCTATGAACTTCTTGAGGGTAAGAAAAATATATTCAAATATTTATTTTTAAAATTTGATTTTTATACTGAATTTTACTTTTACAGGCAACCTATTTTACACAGAACCTATTCTGATTTTCACCACAAGATGGAACCATCAGTATTCAGATCATAAAGAAAGACAACAACAACAACAATTACTTAAAGTCAAAACTGAGAGTTGATACAATTTTCAGTTCTCCTTAAACAAATAAATATTGAGTAAGAACTTAGGCTTTGCTTAGAACAGAAAAGACAACTGAAGCTTTCCATAATTCAGGCTTATGTTCCCTACCCTAAACTAAGAGCATAAGTGTTTTCTCAGGGAATTTATTTTTAGAAAAGATTGAACTGAAAGTGGTTTAAGTAAATATTCATTATGTTTCAAAAACAAGAGCACACTTATCGCCAGTCTCATGAAAGAGATCTTTACAGTTAGTGTCTTTATTTTTTAATTTTACACTTGATTATCTGATATCTACAAGAGAAAAGCCTTAAAACTGTCTCACAAAATGAAAGCTTATGAGTTATCATCAATTTTGTTAGCTTATGCAAATTCAGGAAATCTAAAAAGTTGCCTCTTCCAAACATTTGGGAAGTGAAAATTCCTTTTTATGATTTTAATAAAATCACTATTAAATTGCTCCAATAGGATTATATTAATTAGTATTTTCTCCTTTTTTCTTTACCTCATTCATTGAACAAACATTTGTTGTCTACTTTAAGAATATTAAATAGGCCTAATTAGTTCCAAAACTTCTCTTTTTTATAAAAGAGGAAGAACAAATATTTCAGGTACTCTAAGGGCCCACTGACATAACCAAAGTCATTTCTCAATTAAAAAGTTTCTTCCCTGGCTGGTGTGGCTCAGTGGATTGCGTGCTGGCCTGGGAACAAAAGGGTCGCCAGTTCGATTCCCAGTCTAGGGCACATGCTTCAGTTGTGAGCCAGGTCCCCAGTAGGGGACGCATAAGATGCAACCACACATTGATGTTTCTCTCCCTCTCTTTTTCCCTCCTTTCTCCTCTCTCTCTAAAAATAAATAAATTAAAAAATGTTTTTAAAAAGTCTCTTAAAATTTGAACTTTGGGAAGGCTGTCAAACTTATCTAAAGATTATAACATAAACTTATTGTAAAACAGTACATGTTTATGATAGTCACTTTAAAAGACATTAATTAAACTTAAAACCAGTTTCACATCAAATAATTTGTCCAGACCACATGATCCTGTTTAATTTATAAGTGTTTACTTTCCTTAGGCCAATAAAATATTACACCTAGTTATGCCAGCTGGAGGCAGAAAACACACCACGTGTAATACACAGATGAACACCTAGCACATAAAGACCAAACATGTAATTCAAGTTACTAATTTGGGTAGAAAAAGCACAAGATGTTCTCATTTGGTTGTGTTTTTGCTTCTTCCCTCTACACAATACTTCCGCAACTTTTCTAGTTCCCTTTAACTCACCCAGAAATGAGAACAATCTACTTTTAATTCTATTTCCTTAAAAATATATTGCCATAATTTACACCTTTTATTACCAAAGCCATATATTTTCTCCCAACTTAAATATAAGCAATTAGCATTCTTTAGATTGAAAAACTCATGAATATCTTTTATAAATCTTACCCCGTTTACTAGACCTTTAGTAAAAACAATTCTAATTAGTCTAAAATGTGACCTAAGCTGCTCCTTTCCAAAAAAGAAAAAAAAAATCTAAAGCACAGACAAAATTTCAAGAAGGGACTAGGACTAGTCTTAGCATCTTATCTCCTAATTTTTCTCTCTAACCTAAGTTCACCTTCTAACCACTTTTGCCTCCGCTGCTGCTTCCTTTCCCCCCATGCAGGTCCTGTGCAAGGCCCGCGGGAGCATTGAGGGAGTCCTCCCAATACTGGTGCACCACCACGGGATTCCCCCCGCTATTCCCAGGACTCCCTCTTGGCCTCCCCTACCTGGCATGTTATCACATGCAGTCTACTCCACAGGGGTATTTTCTGGAATATCCTGTTTGTGACGCCAATTGTAACATAGGAGCTCCAAACTGGGGAGCTGCTTAATTGTTTGTAATATGCCACAAAAAAACAAACAAAAACAAACAAACAAAAAACCAAAACCCACCTGGAGTACAAGCAGATGTGGACATGCCCTTTATTACTAACATTACAGGGGAGTACATGGAAGGCAGCAGGTGGGTGCGAGAAAGACCACACCTCCTCCTGTCTGAGGCTCCTGTCTGAGGCTCCATATAAGGAGTCCCGGACAAAGGCAGCAAGGTTGATGTGTGACTCTAAATTACCTGATTTCAGTGAACATGTGCAGAAAGAGAAGGTGAACAAGCAGTCACAAGACAAAAAGTAGTTCCCCAAAGGAGATAAGGAGGGAGTTACAATCCATTCCCCAAAACGATACACATTCCTTCTGGCCTGTGGCTCTCTGACCAGCCCTTATCATGGGTGGTAGGAGAGCCATACCAGCATCTACCGCACAGTGCCTATTTTAAGAGAATAATCTTCAGTCGTTTGTCTAACCATTGGCTTCAGGGTTCAAGTCAATAAAATGTTGCATTTCCCACTGACATAGATTAAGTTGCAGTTTGTTATATAAATCAGCAAATTGTCTGCTGGAGATTCATGTGATTCTAAAAAGAACTCAATTTCTTTTCCTGTCATAAATATTTAAATCATTTGTTGAATTCCCATTTTGGTGAGAGATGTAGATACTGTACTTACATATAATTACAAAATATAAATAATAAATACAATTCTGAGTGCATTGAGAAGAGAGTGTTCAGCTATTCCTGGAAAACAATTTGAACACAGGCGTGGGAGGAGAAATATGAGGAGAGTGTTTGAGCAACAATGGACTTGAATGCATGGATCAGAAGGAAGGAAAGCAGAAGGATCAGGGAAAGTGAAAATTTATGAAAAAATGATGCAGGAATGATACTTTGGAGATGGCTTAAAAATACTAAAATGTAAAGATGCTTCATGATCACAATTTAGCAGAGTACTCTTTATTTATTTGATATTACTCTCATTAAAAACCTTCCGTAAGATGCCAGAATGAATAGTGCACAGACTTCATCAGGCTTATACTCATGAGTGACCATTCTTAGTTGATGTACAGTTATCTCATCAAAAGGAAGTTAAGCCTCATTTTAACTGTTAGCCTTATAAAATATGCCAGACTGATGAAATCTGCCTGTTATTCCTATTTATTTGTCACAGAAGACAATTTGTAGTTAAAGATTTCCAAGGAATACATTTAAATCATTTACGGTCCTTCAAGTTGTAGAAAAAATATCATGCTATAGCCACTAAATCCTGAATCCATATCTATAAGACTTCACATTTATAGAGGAAACGGATAAAGTTTAATTTCCTTTGAACTCATCTAATTAAATTTATATGGGAAGAACAAAGAGACAAGCTGGATCAAAGTTTTACTTCTCACGACGAAATAATTTGATGGTAGGATGACTCAAATTATCACCAAAGGCAGTTATTTTGATTTATTTTCCTTTGCCAGTGGTGAGAATTAAGGTGTGTAACAATACTATTACTTGTTAATTCATTTGACTCAGTCAAGCTTGAAGATGCGGTGGGTGAAGAATGTGGGAACTGGTATGGGAATAGAATGATCACTTCATTGCTTTGATAATCTTATTTTAAGAACTAGAGAAGTCACTTTTGATTTAGTTTTAAATCCTAGCTGTAGAACTCTTTCACTCCCCTGCAGAGACCTAGCCTTCCTCACCCATGCACCCTGCCCCATATTCAGAATCCCCGAGGCAGCAGAAGACAGTAGCTCACACACGACCAATCACAGGGTCAGGGTCGGGATTACTGGCAGGGTAAAGATAACATCTTGACCTAAGTTTTGTTTCAGTTCCTCAGCCCTAAGGTAGAACAATCTCCTGGCTACTTTTGCCAGACTGGACTGAGGGACACTAGAAAACACTCCACAGCTGCCCTCAAAACCGGAAGAAATGATTCATGACCCTTTGCTCACTTCTGACCAGCCAGATTCCAGCACGACCTCAAATCCCTAATCCACAGGGTCTTGTGATTTTGTCATGTATAATCTTTTATTTTTATTTTTTATTGTTATTCAATTACAGTTGTGTGCCTTTTCTCCCCATCCCTCCACCCCACCCCAGCTGAACCCCCCTCCCTCCTCCACCTCCACCCTCCCCCTTGATTTTGTCCACGTGTCCTTTATAGTAGTTCCCGTAATCCCCTCTCCTCACTGTCCCCTCCCCACTCCCCCCTGCCCATTGTTAGATTGTTCTTAACTTCGATGTCTCTGGTTATATTTTGTTTGCTTTTTTCTTCTATTTATTATGTTCCAGTTAAAGGTGAGATCATATGGTATTTGTCCCTCACCGTCTGGCTTATTTCACTTAGCATAATGCTCTCCAGTTCCATCCATGCTGTTGCAAAGGGTATAAGCGCCTTCTTTCTCTCTGCTGTGTAGAATTCCATTGTGTAAATATACCATAGTTTTTGGATCCACTCGTTTGCTGATGGGCACTTAGGTTGCTTCCAGTACTTGGCTATTGCAAATTGTGCTGCTATGAACATTGGAGTGCACAGGTTCTTTTGGATTGGTCCTGTATAATCTTTAAGCTACATGCTATTGGAGAGTTCGAGCTTTAGAGTATCAGCTTCCGGTTCTCCTAGATGGTACCATACATCAATAAAATAACCAATAACTCTCCACTGCAATTCTTGGTGTTTAGTGTTTGGCTCTGCTAGTGCTGGGTGGACTAACATTTTTAGTTCTATAACACAGATCAAAGAATGAGAACTACCTGCAATTAGTACCTCAAAACTCACAAAATATACTAATTTAATTTGGACCATCTCAAAACCTAATTTTATGTGGAACACAGAAATAAAGAAGAGAGAGAAAAGAGGAAATCTGCAGTTTGAATAGGGATTCTATTCTAGTCATGACTATTTAAGGGTTTCAACAATATCTTATGAGAAACAAATGACATTGTACACAAGTCCACTATAGACATAGTTGAAGATTAGTGATCATTTGCTTTTTGGTAAATCATCTAGAATTATTTAGTGTGGTTTATTTTTATTTCAAATAAACTTTTGGTGTTTTTATAAATTAAACATTAAATTTGAAAACAAAAATATTGTCTTTGAAATCTTAAATTTTTTCATTATAAGAGATGATATTACATAGTAGTTTCTATCAGTACTAAGAGCTTTATTCCTGCATTCAAGATATTCCTCACTACCCACCTTATTTTTTCTTATTGAATCTACCTTGAGATTTTTTAAAAATTATATTTTGTTTATGCTATTACACTTGTCCCAGATTTTTCCCCTTTATCCCCTCCACCTAGCCTTCCCCTCCCTCAGACAATGTCAACATCATTGTCCATATCCGTGGGTCCTGCATATATGTTCTCCAGCTACGCTATTTCTTATGCTGTACTTTACATCCTCCACCACTCCCCAAACCCCCTCCCATCTGAAAACCATCAAGACATTCTATGTATCTATCATTCTATTTGTGTACGGCTTCTCTATTTTTTATTTTAGACTCAATTGTTGATAGATATGTACTCATTGCCATTTTATTATTCATATTTTGATCTTCTTAAAGAAGACCCTTTAATATTTTATATAATACTGCTTTGGTGATGATGAACTCCTTTAACTTTTTCTTGTCTGAGAAGCTCTTTATCTGTCCTTCCATTCCAAATGATAGTTTTGCTGGGTAGAGTAATCTAGGTTGTAGGCCCTTGCTTTTCATCACTTGGGATACTGTTTGCCAGTCCCTTTTTGCCTGCAAAGTTTCTTTTGAGAAATCAGCTAACAGTCTTGTGTGGACTTCTTTTTAGGTAACTCTTCTTTTCTCTTGCTGCTTTTAAGATTCTCTCTTTATCTTTAACCTTTGGCATTTTAATTTACGATGTGTCTTGGACTGGACCTCTTTGGTACTATCTTGCTTGGGACTTTCTCTGCTTCCTGGTCTTGTATGTTTATTTCCTTCACCAAGTTAGGAAATTTTTCTTTTATTTTTCAACTAGGTTTCCAGTTTCTTGCTCTCTCTCTTCTCCTTCTGATACCCTTATGATGCAAATGTTGTTATGCTTGAAGTTGTCCCAGAGGCTTCTTACACTATCCTTTTTTTTTCTTCTTCTTCTTGTTCTGATTGGTTGTTTTCTGCTTCCTTATGTTCCAAATCACTGATTTGATTCTTAGCTTCATCTACTCTACTGTTGGTTCCCTGGAAATTGTTCTTTATTTCAATTACTGTATCCTTCATTCCTGACTGGATCTTTTGTATACTGTTAAGGTCCTTACTAAGTTCCTTGAGCATCCTTATACCCAGTATTTTTAACTCTGCATGTCATAGATTGCTTTTCTCCATTTTGTTTAGTTCTTTTTCTGGCGTGTTGTTCTGTTCTTTCATTTGGGCCATATTTCTTTGTCTTATTTTGGCAGCCTCCTTGTTTCTTTTCATGTATTAGATAGATCTACAGCATCTCCCAAGCTGACAGAGTAGCCTAATGTCATAAGTGTCCTATAGGGTCCAGTGGCACAGCCTCCCCTATTACTGAAGCTGAGTACTCAAGGTACACCTTTTGTGTGGGCTGATTACATACTGCTCTCATAGTTGACCCTTGATTGCTGTTGGCATAGCCAAGGTCAGCCTCTGCCTGTTTTGTTCAGGGTCACACTTTGGGTACAAAGTGATCTGCAGATGGCTACTACTTGTGCTTGGCCTGGAGGTGCAGAGGAGAGGCCAAGCTGTGAACCAAGGTGGACTGCTGCTAGTGCTGGGCCTGGGGCAACATAGTGAGAGATAACGAGGTTCACTGAAGCTAGGTATTGCTTAAGATAATTTTGGAAAATCTGAAGCATGCGCCAAGACAAGCCATTCATATGGAAAAGCTACTGGAAACAGGTTCGGCGAGTAAATTAGGTGGGGCAGGGTCTCAGTGAATCACTAGGTGAGATAAACAGTGTGAGACAGGTTGATGTCTCAGAAAGGAAACAATGGCCTCTGCCAGCACTTCTGTCTGGGGGAAAGCTGCTCCCACACCTTTAGACCCAATGCCAGACAACTGAGTTCCTCTCCATATCTCTGGTGCCGTTCAAACTGCTATGCCTGCGCTGGACCACAGAGCAATGGAGTCTGAGTAAGTCTGTGTTTCAGCCCTTTAATAGGAATTGCCTGGGATTCCAACAGCTTCTATCTTCCACAGTCTCAATTCCTGCTGGTTTTTATAGCCATAAGTTATGAGGACTCATCTCCCTGGCACTCGAACTCTGTGCTGGAGGGCCTGGGACTCCTCACTCCCAAGATATTCCTTACAATTTTTATTTACCACGTGTGTTGTAGGACCACTCTTTTCCACATTTCTGCCCCTCCTCCAAGTCTCGATGTGGTTTCTTCTTTAATTTCATAATTGTAGGACTTCCATTCAGCACAATTTCTGACAGTTCTGAATAATGGTTGTTCTATAGTTTAGCTGTAATTGTGATGTGGTTGTGCAAGGTGAGATGTGTTTACTTACACCATCATCTTGACCGAAGTTCCTTATAGTGACTTCAATTAGCTGCCTTCTTTTACTGAGAATTCATTTATTTATTCTTTCACTCATTCTTTTATCTATTCAACTCATGTGTAATGAGTGAATACCATGTGGTAGGCACTGTATTGACAAAAGAAAATGTGACATTTTATATCATAAAAACATGTCAAAATGTCTGAAAAAGGGAAGAACTTTGGGTACTTTGAATGTATGAGAATTGAAAGAAGAGCAGTGTGAGTGGGGCCTAATGACTGAAGAGTGGAATGAATAGGTGTTTCACAAAATAGATGTGTGTGTAACTCTCACTTAATCAAAAACCTAAAATTCTTATCTAGAATATATTCTGGTTCATATTTCTCTGAATTGTCTACCCGCCAAAAGGCAGTAACATTTTTTTCTTTTATTTTTTTGTTTTTGCCAGAGGCAGGGAATTAGGGTGGGCAAAATGGATGACTTGGATAAAAATGTTATAATCATCCAGTTATAAAATAAGTCTTAGAGCTACAATGTACAGCATAGTGACTATAGTTAATAGTACCATATTGCATATTTGACACTTGCTAATAGATCTTAAAGTCCTCATCAAAATGGGAAAAAATACCCTTCTTTGTAACTATAGAAAAAGGTACTGAGGATGATGATTGTTTTTTCTTAAGTAGAGTAAACCTGAATCCATCCATTTTTATATCTGCAGTATTCACTACACATGAATTTGCTACTTCTGGAACTTACTTATTTTGTACATTGCATATGCTTCTTTATAATATATCCTCACAACAAATTTTCTGGATTCTCTAACTTTTTGAATCCTTGATGTTTGGATTACCAAGGGAAAAATCAAGCTATGGTTAATTTTAGAGAATATCATGGCAAAATCTTGGTAAACTAAAAATCTTTAACTTTTGTGGCTAAAGCATTTTTTAAAGTATAATTTTATTGAGCCAAAAATGCTTGCCTAAAAAGAAGATTGCCCTTGGGGAATGGAGTCTACACCAGGAGCATAGCAAATTACAAAAGACAGTACGTCCACTATCCCACAATTCTGCAAGCTATTTTATACATCAGGTAGGAGGGAGGGGTAAGAAGTAATCCAAAAAAAAAATTACATTAGCTTTATGCAAGGGAGAGGAGAAGGTGCATGGAGCCAGCTCTGGGATAGGTGTAGAGCCTGCATAAAAAATGTCTACTTCTGTAAATTGGTTCTGGGCAGCTGTCCAGAAAGCCCATGTTGTAAACAAGAGACTCCTGGGGTTAGATGGTGTTGGCTAAAATCATCTGTAGAAATAGCCACCTGGAAATTAATCCAAAATTCTAACTATCCAAACACAAATGTGAGAAGTCTTTTGTTAGCTGCTCAGCAGTCATTAACAGATTAATAATTCAGTCTCTTTTTCTCATTCACCAGCCTCTGTAATTTTACTAATTGATTGATTAACTCCTTATTGAGTTTATTGGGGTGACATTGGTTAATAATAAATTGAAGGAATTCTCCTCTAGGATAGTTTCTGAGCCATTGAAAAGAAGGTGGCAAACCTTTAAGGTTCAGAGAAAATGATGACTTCATTCACTCAAAAATCCATGAAATGCCTACTCTGTATAAGGCACGGTGCTAGTGTAAACTTACTGAAATTCATGAGCACAATAAGCTAACAGTCACAGCAAAAATCAAATTTATAATTTTACATATAAATGGAATCAAAAGCCTTGGTTGAGTGATATTAACAGATATTAATAAAAGGACTCATTTGGAGTAGGTTATCATCAGTGATGGTCATATTGCATTATTTGAAAATCTTTACTTTCTACTTGGAAAAAAAGAGCATGCTATACTTTTATGTACATAAGTTTATGATAAGGTATATAGAAGGTTTAACCTGAATGTTAACTGACCTGAAGACACTCTGAAATGTAGCAAAATGGAACTTGGTCTAAATTTCTGCGGTCAATTTTCATTTATCATTTTCTTAAAACAATTTCTTCTAAAATAATCAATTAACTTGTACAATTCAGGTTTATTAAGAGATCTAGTTAAATGAGGTGATCTGGATCATTACCTAGGTCCTAAGATACTGATAATATGGGTTTATTTCATTTGGTTTTGTTTTCTATGCCAAGACAGATGCCGGTGAAGGTGCTTTGAATCACAAGTCCCATAGAAATACAAAGTGTCATTTTCCTAGAAAACTAAAAGAATCTGGATGACATAAGTATAACTTTATTGGTATTGTCTGTGTAGTCATTGAGAAACTCAAGGCTACTCTTTCTCCTATAAGAATGTTCATCCAGTCACTTTACAGAAGTTTATAATCCACAAATTCATAAGCCCTTGAAATTCTATATCCCAGGCCTTGGCAAGAAACATCACTTCTAAATTGGTTTGGCAATGTTGTCATTTCTTGCCATGCAAATAACAACTGCCAACTCAGACAGCCTTAGGCTAAAGTAACATAAAACAATGATGTATTATGTGTTTTTGCTGTGTTACAATAATTAGATCAAAGGTATAGCTTTGATATACAGCTATTACCACTTTTTCAGAGCACAGGCTATGTGTAAAGGCTTTGATTATACTCATAGGCTAAAGAGAACACAGGAGACACTGTGACGAAAGTCAATATATATTGGTTGTAGTCTAGAGCACATTTTTTCCCCAGAAGCCACTGGGGGCAATCTGCTTTTGTTGTCGCCTTTTTAAAAATTGAGATATAATTAGCAGATAACACCGTGTAAGTTTTAAGATGTACAATGTGTTGATTTGATGTCAATATATTGCAATGTGATTACCATCATAGCAGTAGATAACACCTCCCTTACATATCATAATTATCATTTCTTTTTGTGGTGAAAAAATGTAAGACACAGTCTCTTAGCAAATACAAAGTATATCACACCACATATTGTTAACTGCAATGACAATGCTGTGTGTCATATCTCCAAAATTTATTTTTTTCTCATCGCAAGTCTGTATCCTTTGATCAGCATCTCCCCAATTTACCACCCACCACACCCTGGCAACTGCCATTCTATTCTTCCCCTCTGAGTTTAGTTTTGTAGATTCTACATAGAATGTACCATGCAGTATTTGTTTTCTTTGTCTGACTTATCTCACTTAGCACAATGCCCTCAAGGCCCATCCACATTTTTCACAAATAGCAAGGTTTACTTCTTTCTCATAGCTAAATAATATTGCATTCCATTGTGCGTGTGACTCTTCTTTATTCATTCATCTGCTGACAAATGTTCGGGTGCTTTCCATATATTGGCTACTGTGAATAATGCTTCAATGAACATGGAGGTGCGGATATCTTTTCAATATCTAGATTATTTCCTTTGGAATATATATGTAAAAATAAGATTGCTAAATCATATTGTGGTTGTATTTTTATCAACATCTTTACCAACATTTGTCATCCATCTATCTTTTGATAGCTATTCTAACAGGTGTGAAATAATGCCACATTGAGGTTTTGATTTACATTTTCCTGATGATGTTGGCCATCTTTTCGTGTACCTGTTCGACATTTGTATGTCTTGTTTAGGAAAATTTTCTATTGTTACTTTATTTTTAAACTGCGATTGTTTGCTTGTTTTGTTATTGAGTTGTAGAAATTCTTTATATATTTAGATATTAACACCTTATGCAACTTGGGGTTTGCAAATATTTTTCCCATTCTTTTTTAAATTAATTTATTTATTTTTATTCAGTTACAATTGTCTGCATTTTCTCCCCATCCCTCCACCCCATCCCAGCCAGTCCCACCTCCCTCCCCCACCTCTACCCTCCCCCTTGATTTTGTCCTTGTGTCCTTTATAGTAGCTCCTAAGGACCCCTCTCCCCACTATCCCCTCCCCACTCCCCTGTGGCTATTGTTACAATGTTCTTAATTTCAATGTCTCTGGTTATATTTTGTTTGCTTTTTTCTTTTGTTGATTATGTTCCAGTTAAAGGTGAGATCATATGGTATTTGTCCCTCACCGCCTGGCTTATTTCACTTAGCATAATGCTCTCCAGTTCCATCCATGCCATTGCAAAGGGTATAAGCTCCTTCTTTCTCTCTGCTGCGTAGAATTCCATTGTGTATTTTTCCCATTCTTTAGGTTAGTTTTTCATTTTGCCGATTATTTCTTTTGCTGTGCAGAAGCTTCCAAGTTAGATGTAGTCTCATGTGCTGATTTTTGCTTTTGTTGCTTAAATGTTTCGTGTCGCACCCAAAAATTTATTGCCAAGACCATTGTCAATGAGCTTATTTCCTATGTTTTTTCTAGGAGTTTTAAAGTTTTCAATTATATGTTTAAGTGTTTAATCTATGTTGAGGTAAATCTTGTGAGTGGTTTAAGGTAAGTGTCCAAATGTATTTATTTTTCTTTATGAGGAAATCAGTATCTAGGAACAAAGTCTCTGCTTTAAAAATATTTTTCAGTGGATGCAGGTGAAACCAAGAGTCCTTATGACGTAATTAAATTTAGCTTTAAGTTTTGGGTCTAAAAATCATCTGTCTCTCATTCTCTCTCCCTCTCTTCACTTGCTGTCTCTCTCTCATAGCACAGTTAATTCTATCACAGAATTTAAAAAATTTCCTGTTTTCACTATTGTCTCGCTACTAAAAATTCTTATATTGTACAGTCTAAACTTAGGAATCTGACACATTTTATATAACTGGTTTAGTTAAGTATCATGTGGCAAATCTCCTTTTGGCCATTCACATCATGGGCCTCTAGACAGTTTATGTTCCCTTGGGTCATGTGACCAACACTGTTTTTTTTTCTGTTGTCATTTTTGTACAACCAAACACCATAGAAGAACAGCAGCATAGCATTGCTTCCTTTTGCAGAAAATTTGGGTAGGGCAATTTTGGGTAGATGGAATTGGCGGGTATGTCAAATATTATAACTGACCTGTCTTGCACATGATTCCTATTCAAACCACTGATGAACGTTGCCACTTTGCCTTTATTAACTTCACTTATCTCACCTGTAAAACTCTAAATGCGGTGGAATTGAAAATCATCCCTTTCTACTCCAATATTCTAAGAAGTCTAAAGGTGCAAGTAAAATGGTGTGGGGGTGGGAGATGAAGGTTTAATTTAAATTTAAACACCTAAGTTTCAATTCTTTTGTTTCGTTTTTTAGACACATTTGGTACATCCTTACAGATGGTGATATTTGAGGAAACGAGAAGAAATAAAATTAAATCAATTTTAAATCAATAATATCCTGTCCTGGCAAAGAAAATTGAAAAAATATTACATAATTGTTTTCAACTGAAGATAGCCATTTGCATATAGGTGTTAGTTACCTCTTAGACCTAACAGTGCCAAAGACTTCAGTCTGATGAATATTCTTTTTATGGAAAGTATAAATTTAAATAAATTGATACTTCGAATCAAATATATTTTTGTTAAGCAAATGTACCCCCCGTACAGGAGTGAGGAATAGTGTGTGGCAACCCATGTGGCCAGCATCTGACAGGAGAGACTTCAGGGGTCATCTCAAGTGTGGGGTTTTGTATGTAAGATTCGCCAAAGAATCATTTTGCTCAAGAGAGATACAGAATCAGAAGACAGAGTTAAGGCTGGAAACAGAGAGTAAATGAATGGGCTAATACAATGGAGGACTGGGCAGATGTAGAAGGCAGATGTAGAAGGAAGGAAATTCTGGAGAGAGGTAAATGGTTAAGAGCTGTCATCATTCATTCATTCAACCAATATTCACTGTGGAAATATTATCATTGTGTGATTAAGAGAATGGACCTAAAAATGAAGTAGACCTAAAATCTAAACTCTAATTTTGTATTTACAAGGTGCATTCTTGAACAAGTTAATGAGCTTTTCTGAGTCTCTTCTCAGCTGTAAATTTGGGAGAATAACAAGCATCTCAAAAGTGTTATTGTGAAGATAGATGAGTTAATGTATTTACGTTTAATAATACTCAGTATAGTATAAGTAATAACATCATACCTGTTTTATTTTCATAATATTAGTGTTGCTTATTCAACTCTTTCTGTATACAAAAAAATTGCCAAGCCGTGTCAGTATAAGAGACCAGAGCAAGTATGAAGTGAATGAAGCCGGGGTCTGGGTAAGTCAGATCTGCCAAGACATCCCTCGCAGTGCACTCTGGGAAATCATTATGGGCCAGGAGACAATCTGTAAAAAAGCCAAACTGCAGTGAACACCAAAGAGGTCCTCCCAAAACCTTTACAGTTTAACCATGGGATACATGGTTTGGTTCTATTATCATAGGGTCCTGATAAATTCCACAACCACAGTGTAATCAAAGTCATCATATGTCACATAAATTAAATCAAAAGTCTCTAATACTTATGCTGGAAAATTGAAGGAAACTTTTATTGGTTAAAGTGACAGCCTGATCCTCAAAATATTGTTTTCCAGAAAACAATTTGTATATAAGGGACAACACCAGCCTTTTAGGCAACATTTTTGCCACATTTTCTTAGTAGTCACTGATGGAAACTAATGTGCAGGGCCCGTGATAAGAAGCTGCTCTGTAACAGGCCATCACTGTTACCTAAAAGCAAACTAAAATGGCATAAATAATTGTGCTGTAGAAAGCCTTTCTATTGCACCTTACCGATCACTGACAATTTACATATCTTAGGAAAACCTTTGTTGGCTTCTGTATTTCTGCACTATTATGTGCTTTTCTGGATAATTACCAGTTAATGTGAAAAAGCAGATGGAAAAAAACCTTGAAATTTCTGATAGAGAATCCTCAAACCTCTCCTCTTATCTGTGCATAGCAGCTTCCTGATTTCAAAAGAAGTTTCAAAACCTTTGTTAAAAATGTCTCTGATTCCCAGTTTGAATGAACCAAATGACATTCAGCTAAAATTATTCTGCTTTTTCCACAATTAAATTCCATTATCATGAACTGTCAAAGTAAAATGGAAGGCCTCTTAACTAATGTGTCATTTGTTTGCTTGGTATGTTTTGTGGTGTGAACTGTATAAAGCCGTGTGAAATGTTTGTGTGTGTAGAGGGGAAACAATAACTGTAATTTTGCAACAATGTGTGGGCTGTATCAATCAGTCTCCTCCCCATTTTTCTCCAATTATCCCTTTAGAGAAAGGCTGACTGACCATTTAACTAAACTTCAGAAGTGCTAGACAGCTCCAATATGTAGGTCCTCTAAGTGACTTGTTTTCCTGACTTTGTCTATCATTTGTGTTAGACATTAAGCAACCTATAATGTCATAACTCCTATTAAAAAATCTATGATTACAGCATAATTCTTGGAAAAGATTACAAGATTATATTCCAAATTCTATCGCCAACAGAATGTCAGGATGTGTTTATGCCTGAGTGAAGAAGCAAAGAAATTACTAACCACTGGTAGTGATGAAATCCATCTCCTGACGTCGTCTTCTGCGAGCTTGTGTTTCATTCAAATACGTACACCACTCCTATGAACACAGCTTTGGGTATGTGGAGCATTTAGTCTTTGAAAAAGTTAAGACCCCTTTTTTCTTACCTTTTTAAAGGAAATTTGATGTTAGTGCGAGAGTAAACTCATGAATTCTCTGTCCAATAATTATGAACTTCATGGAACATCTGTGGATATATTTAGGATCCCAGTCCAGCTTTCATTCTTGTTCTCTTTTGTACTTTTCCTGGCCTTCTGGGTATTCAGTGAATGTAAACAGAGAAAATATATTAAACCATGCTTTCATTTAAATATTGCATATACTAGATTTGTCTCCCTTACATATGGATGGCTCCCACAAATCCTGAGATGTCATTTTAAAAGGGTGATACTAATAAAAGTAACAGTCCTGGCTGGTGTGGCTCAGTGGATAGAGCGCCGGCCTGCAAACCAAAGGGTTGCTGGTTCGATTCCCAGTCAGGGCACATGCCTGGGTTGCGGGCCACACCCCCAGTAGGGGGCACGTGAGAGGCAACCACATATTGATGTTTCTCTCCTTCTCTTTCTCCCTCCCTTCCCCTCTCTCTAAAAATAAATAAATGAATAAAATCTTAACAAAAATAACAGTAACTACCACCACCATTATCATCATCATCATAATGGCTAATATTTATTGAGAGTTCACTCTGTAGCAGGTCCTTTCTAAATTGTTTATATTCACTAATTCATTTAACTATCATGATAATCTAGTGTTGTAGGTACTATTACTGTTCATGTCATATAGATAAGAAAAATTGGGTTTGAAGAAATGAACTAATTTCCCAAGGTTATTTAACTGAAAAGTGACAAACTGAAAATCTGAACTTAGCCTGTATTATTCCAAAGTAATTGTACTTAAATAAATACTATATGGTCATGCAGGAATTCTCATTCCTCCAGCTTTGTTCATATTTCTCAAGGTTGGATTTTTTTCAATTTCTGAAAAAATGCCATTATAATTTTGATTGGCATTACAGTGAATCTATAGATGGCTTTGGGTAGTATGAAGATTTTAACAATATTAATTTTTACAACCCATACACATGAGATATTTTCCCATTTATTATAATTATTTTTAATTACTTTAATCAAAGTTTTGCAGTTTTTACATTGTATAGATCATCCACTTCCTTGGTTAAATTACTATGAAGTGTTATGCTATTTTTGATGGTATTATATAGATTGTTGTCTTTTTTCTTTTACATATAGTTTGCCATCAGATTATAGAAATGCAACTGATTTTTGTTTATTGCCTTTTATTCTGCACCCTTTTTCTCTATGAGTTTTTATTTTCTTTGTTTAATTACTTCAACTTTTTCATCATCCACCCAACACTCCTCTTTCTCTGACAACTGTCAGTTTGTTCTGAGTACCTATGCATCACTTTCTAATTTGTTTGCATATTTTGCTCATTTGTTTCCACATATAGGTGAGATCATATGGTACTTTTCTTTCTTTACCTGGCTTATTTCCCTTAGCACAATACTCTCCAGGTCCATCCTGGAGAGGATGTTGCAAAAGATAAGATTTCCTTCTTTTTTTACTTGTGAGTAATATTCCATTGTGTAAATGTACAGTGATTATTCTAATCCACTCATCTATTAATGGATACTTGGGCTGTCTCCATATCTTGGCTATTGTAAATAGTGCTGCAATGAACATAGGGGCACGTAAATTCTTCAAATTAGTCTTTTGGGTTTCTTTGGGTATATTACCAGAAGTGGAATTGCTGAGTCATATAATAAGCTTATTCTTAATTTTTTGAGGTATTTCCATACAGCTTTCCACATGGCTGCACCAATCTGTATTCCCACCAACAGTGCAAAAGTCTTCTCCTTTCTCTACATCCTTACTAGCATTTGTTGTTCACTGATTTATTGATGACAACCATTCTGTCAGGTGTGAGGTGATATCTCATTGTGGTTTTAACTTGCATCTCCCTCATGGCTAGTGATGTCGAACATTTTCTCATATGTATATCATCCCTCTGTATGTCCTCTTTGGAGAAGTGTCTATTCCGGTCCTTTGTCCATTTTTAAATAGGATTGTTTGTCTTCCTGGGGTTGAGCTGTACTAGTTCTGTATAAATTTTGGAATTAGCCCCTTATCAGATGTGTTGGGGAATATGTTCTCCAATTCAGTGGGTTGTCTTTTCATTTTGATGATGGTCTCCTTTGCTGTGCAACAACTTTTTAGTTCAATGTAGTGTAATTTTTTTTTTTACTTTTTGCTTTATCTGAGAAGATATATCAGAAAAAATATTGCTACAAGAAATGTTCAAGATTTTACTACCTATGTTTTTTTTCTAAGGTTTTTATGGTTTCAAGTCTTAAGTCTTTACACCATTTTAAGCTTATTTTCGTGTGTGGTGTAATAACATGGTCTAGTTTCATTTTTTTGCACATATCCAATTTTCCCAACACCATTTATGGAATACACTATCTTTGCCCCAGTTGCATGCTGCAGCTAATCCCAGTAACAGAGATGCTAATACAGAAGCGAGGCAGTTGAAGCCTGGCAGTCACTGTCACTGAAAGGAGAACAAAGCCACAAATTCACCAGCCAGCCACTCCTGGCTCACCCCATACTCACGCATCTCAGCTGAACCCAGCAAGGGCACTTGGGACAGACCCTGCAGTGCGGCACTGCCAGCAGGGTCTGGGTGCAGGAACCCCGCTGGGATTTCATGGCTTCAGCATCTTATTGCCTACTGCATTCCTTTATGAGGGCAGTGCCCTGAAACTGTGGGGACCAGGTCACAGAGGAGACACACACCTCTCGAGAATACTGGGCATTTTTTTTATGGCTTTTCAGATATCCCAGAAGCCAGGGCATTGCAACAGAAACTAAAAAGTTGCACTTCAGCACCACCTACTGGAAGTCAAAGAAAGACTTCTTATCTTCTTGCTAAATAGAGAAGCATCACTCTTAAAAGAAAGGAGATTTCATTCTCGTAGATGCCTAGGCAGAGAAAGAATCCATCCAATGCCACAAAAAGCCAAGGAAACAAGATATCTCATTGAGAAAATGAAAGAATTACATAAAATAAATTTAAATACATGGAAATATGTGATTTTAAATGACAGAGAATGCAAGATAGCAGTTCTGAAAAAATTCAATAAGATATAAAAAATGCAGATAGGCAGTATAATACACTTACCAATAAAATCAAGGAACAAAAAGTGTACTTTACCCATGAGATTAAAACTTTAAAAAAGAACCAAACAGAAACTCTGGAAACAAAGAACTGAATAAAAGAGGTGAAAAGTGAACTAGCAAACAGGAAATAGACCTGAACAGATGGAGGAAAGAATGAGTGATAGCAAAGGTAGAAATCTAGAAATGATGTGGACTGGAGAGGAGGGAGACTTGAGAGTAAAAATATATATGAAAGAATTCTGTGAGAATGGACAGCATCAGAAAGAGCAATCTGAGAACAATGGGCATACCACAAGAGGACAGGGAGAAGGGAATGGACAGTCTATTCAAACAAATACCTGATGAGAACAACTGAATCTTCAAATCCAAGAAGCAAACAAAACACCTAATTATTTTAATACAAGAAAAACCTTCTCCAAGGCACATTATATTAAAACTATTAAACATTATGCCCTGCCTGGTATGGCTCAGTGGATTGAGCGTGAGCCTGTGAACCAAAAGGTCGCTGGTTTGATTCCCAGTCAGGGCACATGCCTGGGTTGCGGGCCAGGTCCCCAGTAGGGGTCGAGTGAGAGACCACTGCACATTGATGTTTCTCTCCCTCTCTTTCTCCCTCCCTTCCCCTCTCTAAAAATAAATAAATAAAATCTTTTAAAAACTTTAATGATAAATAATTCTCAAGTCAGCCACGGAAAAGAAGACAGTAACCTATAAAGGAAATCCCATTATACTATTATTGGATTTTTCAGCAAAAACTCTATAACCTAGGAGAACAGAATCAAATAATCAAGTATTGAAAGAGAGAAGTAACCAGCCAAGATTAATATATCCAGCAAAGTTATTCTTTAGATATGAAAAAATAAAGCCTTTTCTGCACATACAGATGCTGACGGAATTACTCATGGCAAGACCTCCACTACAGAAAATACTAAAGGGAGCTATTCTTCCTGAAACTAAAAAACAAGAGGATACAAAACTCTAAGTAGGATGACTAACCGATGGACAGAAACAGGAAATTGCAACTCTTTTTTTCAGAATATAATTATTATGTAGTAAAAATATAACACAAAGGTTAAAAGAGATAAAAACATTGAAAAAGAAAGAGAAAAGACAATAGCCACTGCAATTCAGAAATGAACTCATTGCATAAATAGAGAAAAATTGTGACAACAAAAACATGAAAAAATGGGGGGTAAAGGCCTGAATTTACAAAGGAAAATGAGATAATATTAATTCAGAAGAAAGAGGACTAATGTGTATCTAAAACTTTACTTTCCATAAACTGACTGGTAACCACACACACAAAAATTCAGAAGTGAGGCACATAACAGAAAATGTTACCAGGGGGAAAAAAATCACAGAATACCAGTAAACTGAAACAACAGATAAAAACACAAAGGAAAAGAACCAATGGAGATACAAAGCTACCAGAAAAGATAAAATGGTTATAGGAAATCCTCACACATCAATAATCCCTCTCAATGTAAATGGACTGAACGCACCAATAAAAAGGCACAGCGTAGCAGACTGAATCCCCGAACAAACCCAAACATATGCTGCCTACAGAAGTCACATCTCAGCTGCAAGCACAGATAGAGACTCAAAGTGATTTAGATTTGGGATGTGGTTTTAATGTGGGAAATTGTGGTGGCCATGATTTGAAGTTCAAGCCAACCGTTACGCTATAAATAGGGTGATGACTGACATAAAATACTCTATGATACAGTAGTGCAATAAATTTTTATCGAAATAGTAAGTCTCTAAGATGGGTAAAATTCTGACAGATAACAAATAAAAATAACATTTATTTCCCATGGTATGGATTTGGTGGCCACTGTAGTATTAACAATGGGTATCTATTAGTAACATTATAAATTATGGTACTTGTTTATTTAGCATTAACCAAGCCTCTTTTTCTTTATGACCTTCTAACTTTACAGTTAACTACCTGCAGTAACAATATGTTTGCATAAGCTACAAAAACCATCAATCATATTTAAACTCAACATGCTTGTCTTCCAGGCTGGAATTGCATGCTGACTTAATAAATGAAAATAGGCACCAGCTATTTAAGCATTTGCCCAGGGGACTGTGGAATTGGGTTAGCATCCTAGAGGTCACCTGAACAAACTGTCTTCAAGCCAGGGCTATATTCACCAAAAATGCCTTCAAACTTACAGAGTTAAGCTGTTGAACTAAAAACGTGGTATAGTCCAGTGTCACAGAAAACCTTGGGAATGGGAATAATGTTAGTGATTTGCAACTGACAGCTTTGAAGATTTAATCGGGGAGAAGCTGTGTGGGATAGTAAGAAGCAAAATATTGAACAGCTTAAGATTCAAGAACCTCAGCTCTATCCTGGGTTCTGCTGATTATTGGTTGTGTAATTTGGATACTTTCCTTTCTCTCTGACACAGTTTACTCCTCCATTAAAGAGAGCATTGAACTAAATGGTTCCTGAATTATATTCCAGCTCAGTATATAAAACACTTAAAAATATCTTCTCACTTTCTACAAAGAACTTGAAGCAGCATTATTTTAGGATTCTCGGTACCACTTGTAAACAGAATCAGAGAGGATATTGGCATAGAGAAATATCCTGTCTTGCCTTCCTTAACACACTACGATATGCTTGATGACTATCAAAAGATTGAAATTTCAAAAAGTACACTTATATCCCCATTTCCTTCCCCCTCCCTGTCTCAATTTTTAAGCTGTAGATACTCTTGAACTTTTGAAAATGAGCAAGACCTGCCTCTGGGAGAATTGTAATTGAGATAAAATATTTATCTTTGCTCCCTACATCTCCCCCTTGTGGGCTTATTTTATCGTATCTAATGGTCTTTTTATTTTCTAGTGCTTCAACCCTCTCAAAACTGCTCCCAGGATAAGCTCTAAGTTTAGTTTCCACTCAATGTTGAAGTTACTGTTCTTGCCATTCTACGCCTGTATTTACATAGGGAAACGGAAGCCCTGACAGAAGCAATAGACAGGAACGATATTCAGCTAATACACATCAGTACAACTATATTTATTACTAGAGTAATTTAAAATACTTTTCTACTAGTTGATAAACACCCAATTCTATAAGTCACCCAGTTGCTGTCCAGATAGACTAAAATCATCACCTGGGTCACTGGAACTCCCCAACATATGCCAGCAAGAGAAATGCAGGACAGGCTAGCATTTTTTCCAGAATCCAGTCCCAGCTCGATAGTCTATGTCAGATTATTTCTTTTTGGCAAGTGTCTGCTTCTTACTTGTTATAAATATGTTTAATATCACTCTGGGAAGAGGCATAGGATGTGAGACAGGAGGTGGAATTTCTTAGCAATTAATTTTCAAATCTTCAAATTACACTATATAGAACTATAATACCTCACCCTGTGTGTGTGTTAGGGTTTATGTAGGATGCATAATAAGGATATACTTCTGCTCATTCCCATTTATATAGGAACAAGAGAAAATTCTGCTTCATCTCATCCCCTCAGATTACATTAGCAACTGAAATCTAGGCCACAATCAACAGTATAAAAATTGATGGATGTTCATTGACTACAGTAACTCCAGGCACTTTTTCTGCCCATCCACCCACCTATCCTTCCATCCATCTTTTTATCTGTCCATCCATCCACCTATTTACCCACCCATCTATTGGTCAATTAAGATGACTAAATCTGTAATAGGAAAGAATTTGAATCCTCTATTTTGCAGGCTCTTAGGTAAGTTATTTAATATTTACACTCTCTAATTTTCTTCTCTATTTAGTTGGGATAAAAATAGTATCTGCCTCATTTAGATTTTGTGAAAATTAAATGACTTGCATAGCATTTAGGATGAAGGCTCAATAAGTGGTTTATAATAATAAATATATTTATTATTATTAATTATAGTATTCACATAGCTTTACAATTTATTTAAAAAGTTACATAAGTCTTTTCTTGTCTTGAATGATATCACTGTCAAATTATTCAAGAACGTGGTTTTTCAGAAAAGATACAACAAACAACAGAGCATTTTCCGAGCCTATAACTAAACCAAGATAGCAAACATGTTTCCATTTCTAGAAGTAAAGGTCCTACATTAAAATAATTTTGACACACTGAGCAGAAATTATTGTATTGAAATAGCTTCTGACAGCATGTCCAGGTTCCATTCCCAAGAGAAAATTCAGTCTTGAGAAAGCCATTCAACCTTCCTAGGTCTCCTTTTTTAACCTGGAAGATAAATGCTAAATAACATGATATGTAAGGTCTATTCCAGCATTGAAACTACTTTAAGCACATATAGGGTGCATCTGCCTACTACAGAGTGAAAATGGAAAGTTCTGTTTTCTACTGAATGTATGGTGTACCAGACACAGAATTATCTGCATGGTGTTTTGGGGCATAGGCCAGATTTTTAATACTATGAGGTGCTAGATGTTTTGGATCTGATACCATACTCTCATTTCCATTTCTTTTAGGCTCATAGATAATGTTTCATAATTGAAATTTTGGTAATGGCTGAATGAGTTACTCCCAGAGCTTGTTTCTGAGTATTAAGAAAAATAAATTGCCTTTTTGGAGGATAGGCTTAAAAAGTGAATAAGAAAGTAGAAACAGATTAATAACATTAAACTGATCACACAGTAGTATTTGTTTGCAAAAATATTTTTATATACAGGGGTCTAGCACAAATAACAGCCCCTTTGTATTACAAAATATTTTATTAAAAATCATAAGCATGTAATTCTGTAACATAACAATATCACACTCAAGCACACCATGTGACATTTTAGGCAAAATGTTCAAATTACAACTATAAATTATTACACCCATATTACTACCCTACCAACCACACTCAAGCAGGTGTTACTTCTGCTGGACTCTGTGTATTGTTTCATTTCTACAGCAATTCAGCAAGGTCAGTCTTTTGAAAACATTTTTATTGAATTGATTGAGGTGACTTAGTATTATGACTACCATTACACAGGAGAAAATTAATGTTCACTTGGTAAAAGAAATATGCCAAATATTAACCAGCTGTGGGACAGTGAAACTGAGATTAAGGACTGATTTTTTAACTTTATTTTAATTGTTTATATTTTACATTTAGTGACTACAATGGGTTTGAGGGAATCAAGAAAGGCTTCCTGAGGCCAGGCACTTCTAACACAAGACATTTCTTACATTTTGTGACTGGACCTTCTATACTTTGAAGTTCCTTGCAGTTTCTTTAAAAATGTTGTGGGTTTTTTTTTTTTTTTTGAGAATGGCAGCTGGTGAATGATTTATGTTATTTCTAAGCACTGTGTAGAATCAAAAAGAAGGCCCATTTGAAGGCTCCATTTTCCAATGCAAAGAAGATTAGAGTAAAGGCATTGAGTGAGACCTTAACTGAGCTCAATTTTTCTCCTTTTTTATGTCCTCAATTAGTTTTGTAGGATTAATCACACCTTTAAAATAAGATACAAGTGGGCAATTTTACCCACAAAGCCCCTAGCAGATGCTGTTAACCACTTTTGAGCGCAATTAGTCCTATACACCAATAATTACAGCCATAGACATGACATGCTTTAAAAAAATTTCCCTGGTCAAAATTTTAAAGTGAAATGGACTTCTTTATGACTAAATTAGAGCAAACTGTAGATTGACAAGAATAATAGGCAGCATTTACATAGAACTTATCACTTTACAGAATGCTTTTAAACACATTGAATTTATTTCATTTTTACAAAAATTTGTGAGGTGGGTTGGTTTATCACCACCATTTTTAAAATGAGGAAACAGAAGATTATAGATTTGATACAATTTTCTCAACTAACACAGATAGAAATTAATATGAAATGCAAAACCTTAGGATCCTGCTCCAAATCCTGACTTTTTACTATAAAATGTTACTTCTTAGTTTTCTTAAAAAACATCTCAGTTAAGAATATGAAATTATATTCATTCCTTTGTTCATTTCTTTATTTACTCAAGACATTTATTTATTAAATTTAAAACCCAGACAAAAGTTTTGGAGTGAAAATAGAGATTTTAGGACTCATCAGCATATAAATGGTATTTGAAATCATTATATTGAAGGATATTGCCCAAGGAGAACATAAAGAATGGTAAGAGCTATAGTTAGGAGAGGAAACGCTGGAGAATAATTCCTCTTTGTTCATTTTTTTTAACATCTTATGCAACTGTGATACATTTATCAAAACTAAGAAATCAACATTGATTCATTACTAGTAACACAACTACAAACTTGATTTGAATTTCACTTTTTTAATTGCCTTTTTTTTGTTTCAGGGATATAATATTAGATATTTCCCACATTGATTTTATCTTTATATCTACTTAGGCTCTTTTAATCTGGGATAGTTTCTGTCTTTCCTTTATCATAACCTTGACAATTTGGAAAATGACTTTATAGAATGTTCCTCAGTTTCCCTTCGTTTATGGTTTTGTCATGATTATATTTGGGTTATGGAAATCATAATGTAGTATCATGAATCACATGATATTAACTTAACTTGTAACTGTTGGTGTCAACATTGATCATTATTAAAGTGATGATGTCTGTCAGGTCTCCCCGCTGTGAAATTACTATTTCCCCTTCATATATTTCATTCTTTGGAAGCAAGTTAACTAAGTTCTTCCTGCAGTCAAGAGGAAGTGAATTAATCTCTACCTCCTAGATCGAGGAGATTCAAATAGTATTCAGACATATGTCAAACCCTTCCAGTAATTAGTAAACATTTTGAGGAAGTTACTGTTAGGTTATGAAAATATCCTGTTTCTTCTTAAAGTTTTACCTTTATGTTTTAACACTCATCAATGAATCCTGCCTACAGTAACAATTAATGTGGTGCGTTCGTGGAATTTTTTTGAATTCTTCAATCTTACATTTATAATTTAGAATTTTCTTGTAAGGAAGATTTACTCTATTTACACTTTAGACTTGAACATATTTATTATATTCATTGGTTAAAGTCCAATTGTGTTGCTATTTGTTTTGTAGCTTAAATTGTTCCATCTTTGGCCACTGGGAGCTGGTTTGATTTTCGTGTCATTTTGAGAAACGATGTTATTTAAAGTATAGTATTTTGGAAGTCTGCCTTTGAAAGAGGCTTAATAGGAGTTTTCAGAAATAATTGGAGATGCTGGAGCGTGTGATGTCACAAAATAAAAGACAGTTTCAACAGTTAGTGCTTAACTGACAGCGCCATATGCAGCCAAACATAAAGATACCATGTAAAACGTAATTATTTGGTTTGACAAGGACTCATTGGTAACTTTAGTGAATGCAGTGATAGGGATGGAAACAAATTAGAATTACTTATGATGATGGGAAAGTGGGAAACAACAATAATATAGCAGGTTAAGAAGAGAAAAAAACAATAGCTAAACGTAGTCTTTAGAAGTACTTACCAGAGTTTTGGCAGCAAGAGAAACCATCAACAAAATGAAAAGGGAAACCACTGAATGGGAGAACATATTTGCCAATGACATATCTGACAAGGGGTTAATTTCCAAAATATATAAAGAGCATACACAACACACCTATAACCGGAGTCATCAAGAAAAAAGAGGATCTAAATAAATAAAATCAGAAATGAAAGAGGAGAAATAACAACTGACACCAAAGAAAACCAAATGATTGTAAGAAAATATTATGAACAACTATATGCCAACAAACGGGACAACATGGATGAAATGGATAAATTCCTAGAAACATACAATCTTCCAAAACTAAATCAGGAAGAATCACAGAGTCTGAATAGAGAGATTGCACCTATTAAAATTGAAGCAGTAATCAACAAACTCCCAACAAACAAAAGCCCTGGATCAGATGGCTTCACAGGTGAATTTGACTAAACATTCCGAGAAGAACATCTTTCCTTCTCACACTATTTCAAAAAATTCAACAAGAGAAAAGGCTCCCAAACTTATTTTATGAGGCCATCATTATCCTAATTGTAAAACTAGATAAAGACACTACAAAACACAGAAAATTACAGGCCAATATACCTCATGAACATAGATGCTAAAATCCTCAAAACAAAAATATAAGCAAACCGAAAACAGCAATGCATCAAAAAGATCATACACCATGATCAAAAAGGAATTTTTTTGTGGGAATACAAGGATGGTACAATATCTGCAAACCAATAAATGTGACATACCACATAAAAAATTAAGGATAAATAAAGCACATGATCTTATCAATAGACAAAGAAAAAGCATTTCATAAAATTGAGCACACATTTATCATAAAAACTCTCAGCAATGTGGGAATAAACGAAGAACTTTATACCTCAACATAATATAAGACCATTTATGACAAACCCACTGCCAGCATCATACTCAATGGACAAAAACTACAAGACTTCCCCTTAAGACCGGGAACAAGACAGGGCTATCTGGTTTCATCTCTCTTATTCAACATAGTACTTGAAGTCCTAGCCACAGCAATCAGACAAGAAGAAATAAAAGGCATCCACATTGGAAAGGAAGAAGTAAAACTGTTTTTATTTGCAGATGACGTGGTACTGTGTACAGACAACACCAAGGATTCCACCAAGAAACTACTACAACTGATAAAAGAATTCAGCAAAGTAGCAGGACACAAAATTAATGTCCAGAAATCAGTTGCATTTTTATGTTCCAGCAATGCATAGAAAGGGAAATTAAGAAAACAGTCCTATTCACAATTGCTTCAAAAAGAATAAAATACCTAGGAATAAACCTAACCAACAATGTAAAAGAACTGTACTCAGAAAATTATGACACTGAAGAAAGAAACTGAAGAAAATACAAATAAGTGGAAGCACATACTATGTTCATGCATAGGAAGAATTCACATCATTAAAATGTCCATACTACCCAAAGCAATCTGTAGATTCAACCCAATTTCCATCAAGATTCCAACTTTGTATTTCACAGAACTAGAACAAATATCTCAAACATTTATATGGAACTGCAAAAGGCCCTGCATAGCAACAGCGATTCTGAGAAAGAGGAACAAAGTTGAAGGAATCACACTACCTAATATCAAACTGTAGTATAAGGCCATTGTAATCAAAATGGCATGGTGCTGGCATAAAACACACATACATAGTACCATGGAAATGAATATAGAGCCCAGAAATAAATCTACACCTTCATAGTCAATTAATATTCAACAGAGGAAGCAAGCACATACAATGGACTAAAGACAGTTTACTCAATAAATGGTGTTGGGATAATTGGAAAGATACGTGAAGAAAAATGAAACTAGACCACATTCTTACATCATGCACAAAAATAAATTCAAAATGGATTAAAGTCTTAAATGTTAGACCCAAAACCATAAAAATTCTAAAAGAAAACATAGGCAACAAAATCTCAGATATGGCTCATAGCAATATTTTATCAGATATATCTTCCCATGCAAGGGAAACAAAAGAAAAAATAAATGAATGGGACTACATCAAACTAAAAAGTTTGTGTAAATATACAAAACATTTAAAAAAGAATTAATACCAGTATTTCTTAAACTGTTTCAAAAAAATAGAAGAGGAACCACCTCCAATATCATTATACAGGGCCAGAGAAAATTTGATAACAAGACGAGGAAAGGATGCCACACAAAAAAATAAAATTACAGGTCACTATTCTTGATAAACAAAGCTGGAAAAAGTTGTCGACAAGATAATACCAATGGAATCTGACAATCAATGAAAACATCATACACCATGATCAAATGGGATTTATATCAAGGTTACAAATGATGGTTTAGCATCTGCTAATTTATCAGTATGACACGCTACATGAACTAAACTAAGGATTAAAATAATATGATTATCTCAGTAGATGTAGAAAAAGCATTTGACAAAATTCAACATTAATTTGTGATTGAAAAAAAAACCTAAGCAAACTAAGTATTGAGGAATGTACCTCACCATAACAAAGGCCATAAATGAGAATCCCACAGTTTACATAATACTCAATGGTAAAAGGTAGAAAGCTTTTCTTGTAAGAATGGGAAAAAGACAAGGATGCCCATCCTCCCTACTTTTATTCAATGTAGTATTGGAAGTCTTAACCATAGATCCTAATTCTAGACTGCAGAGGCCCAACCCTTTCAAAGTTGAGGGTCTCTCCTGACCTCCTACCATGTGGACAAATTAATCTGAATCATGGATCTGAAGATAAAGTGATATTAAAGTAATATCACGTTAAAGTGGTATTACTTTAAAGTAATAAAGTGATATTAAAGTAGAAATACGAGCTTGGAGTTTACACTGGTTTAATTTTCATCAAGATCAGTGTAAACTGGCTGTCCTCGATCTGGGGCTGTTAAGACAACCTGATGGATTTAGGATGGGGTAGAGTGGTGTGCACAAGGCAGCACTGGGTTTTGGTATCACCGTCATCTGTGATACCAACTAATCTCCAAATACAACCCCAACTCTGTACCTTAAAGAAAAAAATTACAAAGGAAAATCTAAAATTGAAGATGGTATACTATTATACATAGAAAACTCTAAAAATTTACATAAAAACTATTATAACTAATAAATTTTGTAAACTTTCAGAATACAAACAATATACAAAAATCTGTTCCATTTTATACAACAATCACAATCAGGCAAACAAATGTTTTTAAAAATCAGGGTTAAGGGAGGATAAATAGTCATGAAAGGAGACCTGACTTGGGGTGGTGAACACAGAATACAACATACAGATGGTGTGTTGTAAAACTGTATACACCCGTATATCTATCCATGTTCTCTGTCCATTTTTTAAAATATTTTAAAAATTGATTTTTATTTTTAGACAGAGGGGAAGGGAGAAAGAGGAAACCATCAATGTGTGGCTGACTTTGGTGCGCCCCCTACAGGGGACCTTGCCCACAACCCAGGCATGTGCCCCAAGTGGGAATCGAACCAGCAACCCTTTGGTTTGCAGGCTAGAGCTCAATCCACTGAGCCACACCAGCCAGGGGATCTCTGCCCATTTAATTGGATTATTTATTTTTGTTCTTGAGTTATATGAATTATTTATATATTTTGGAGATTAGACTTTTATCTGAAGCATTGTTTGAAAATATCTCCTTTATATTTTTGGCTGCCTTTTTGTTCCTTATGGTTTCTTTTCTTTGCAGAATCTCTTTAGATTCATGTAGTCTCATTCATTTTTTTGCTTTTGTGGTCAAGTTCACAAAAACACCTCTGAGACCAGTGTGCATTGAGTTTAGTGCCTATGTTTTCTCCTATGTGTTTTATTGTTTCAGATCTTAAATTCAAGTATTTAATCCATTTGAGCCAACTGTTGCATATGGTACAAGATAGTGGTGTAGTTTTGTTCTTTTGCATATGGTTGTTCAGTTTTTTTCAACACCATCTGTTGAAAAGACTTTCTTTTCTCTATTACATATTCTTGTCTCTTTTGTCAAAAATCAGTTGCCCATATATATGTAGGTTTATATCTGTTCTCGATTTTGTTCTGTTGCTCTGTGCGTCTTTCTGAAAATACCATACTGTCTTGTTTTCTGTGGCTTTGTAATATAGTTTGAATTAGGGGCATGTAACATTGCTAGCTTTGTACTTTTTGTTCAGGGCTGCTTTGGCTATTTGGTGTCTTTTCCAGTTCCATACAAATGCTAGTGCTTTTTGTTCTATTTCCATGAAAAATGCCATAGATATTTTGATAGGAATTGCATTGACTCAGATTGCTTTATGTAATATGGACATTTTAACAATATTAATTCTTCCATTCCATGAACACAAAATATCTATTTCCTTGTGTCTCAATTTCTTCCAAAATTGCTTTGTTGTTTTCAGTGTACAGGTACTTCACCTCCTTTGTTGTTTATTATTTCATATTTTAATTACTTTTGTTGCTACTGTAAATGGAAGTATTTTCTTTATTTTTCTTTCTGATATTTTGTCGTCAATATATAGAAATTTGACATTTTTGTATATTAATTTTATACTATATAACTTTACTTACTCGTTTATTGTTTCTAACAGGTTTTTGCTAGAGTCTTTAGGGTTAACTTTACAAAAAATTATGTCATCTGCAAGTAGTGAGTTTTAGTTCTTCCTTCCCAGTTTAAATACCTTTTATTTATTTTCCTTACCTGATTGCTCTAGCATTCATGTTATATAACAGTGGCAAAAGTAAACATCTTTGTGCTGTTTGTGATCTTAAAGGAAAAGCTTTCAGTTTTTTACTGTTGAGTATGGTGTTAGCTTAGGGCTTCTCATATATGGCATTTATTATGTTGAGGTACATTACTTCTGTACTGATTTTGGTTTTTTTAATCATAAATGGATATATTATGTCAAATGATTTTCTTGCTACTATTGAGGCCATATGATTTTTATTTTTTATTGTGTTGAGGTGGTATACCATCTTTGATTATGTCTGGTGTATATTTTTAATATATTGCTGTATTCAGTTTGCCAGTATTTTTGTTTAGAATTTTTGAATCTATGTTCATTGGAAATATTGGCCTGTAATTTAAGTTTTCTGTGATGTATTGCTTGGTTTAGATTTGCAGTTTTATACCATTGTGGTCAGAAAATATGCTTGTTATGATTTGAATCTTTTAAAATTTATTGAGACTAGTTTTGTGTCCCAAGACATGCTCTGCCCTTGAGAATGTTTCATGTATACTTGAGAAGAATATGTGTTCTGTCACTTGAGATAAAAAGTTCTAGAAATACCTATTAAGTCAATTTGCTGCAATGTGTCATCTATGGCCAAAAATTCCTTATGGACTTTCTGCCAGGATAATCTGTCAATAGCTGTAAGTGGGGTATTGAAGCCCCTACTGTAATAGTATTTTTGTCAATTTCTCCCTTTAGGTCTGTAAGTAATTGTTTTATATATTTTGGTGTTCTCCCATGTTTATGCATATATAGTAACAAATGTTATGTGTTCTTGATGAATTGTTCCCTTTATCATTATTAAATGTATATCTTTGTCTCTAGTTATCTTTTTTTTGTCTGATATAAGAAAAGCTACCTCTAGTTTTCTCTGGATGCCATTTTCCTGGAGTATCATCTTCCATACCTTCACTCTGAACCAACGTTTGTCTTTGGAGCCGAGATGGGTCTCCTTTATTCCATCTCGCTACTGTGTGCCTTGTGATTGGTGCGTTCCCTCGATTTAAATTCATGGTGATTACTGACAAATGAGGACTTAGTACAGCCACTTGATATTTTATTTCCTGGTTGCTCTCTATCTCTAATGTTCATTTTCCCTTGTTCCTATCTGTTCTTTTAGTTTGGTAGTGTTTTTGTTCTTTTTCTTTAAAAATTTTTTTTCTTATTGCCGACACTATTACAGATGTCCCCATTTCCCCCTTTTCCCCCCTCCAGCCTTCACCAAATTGTTGTCTGTGTCTGTGATATTTTTCTCCCTGTCCTATTTGGCTGCAGTACTTTGAGTATTGCCAACCAATGTCTTAAGCTATCCTTTTCCTGATTCTTTGGCTGGGAGCAATAAAGAGGCTTTTCCTGGAACTATTTTAGTTTGTGCCTGATTGCCGGTGCTTCTAGGTTGGAGGCTTCTGAGCACCCGTCTGAGATATTTTCAACAAGAAATCTCAGGAATCACACGGCCAAGTCATATTTCAATGTCTCAGATCCCTAGGAAGTCCACCTTATTTTTATAAGTTTCAGGAACCCCTTATACTTGTTTTAATGTTTTGTTATTGTTTTTATTAGGGCAAAGAGTACCTGTGAATTTCCAGATTGATGTCATATAAAATTATAATTTTGAAGTCATTATGTCAACATTATCGGTATGAATATTACAATTAAAGGTGTTTAGACAATAAATGTGGTATTATGCAATTGAAACAGTACTGGTTCGAGTGAGAGACATATGAGAGAGTAATTGAAGGATTGGCCAGTTTTTGTGTGCTTATTCCCCACTACTCACCATTATGGTCCCTGACATCCAGTGTGTCTTCCTCTCCCAATCCCTAACTATAGTTACGTATTATGTAAACAGTCTCTCCCTGATGCTGAAACTTATGATTCAGTGATCACATGATTATCGGTTGTGGGATTGTACTGTGCATGGAAAAAATAACCTTGTACCAAAAAATCCCCCAACATTTTCCAAGCACATTTTCATACTTTATAATATTCTTTCTCACACATTTTCTCCTTTTGAGCACATAGAAAGTGACGTGAACATTTTAATGTAAATATCTTTTTTTTAATATCTTGCATTTAGACGAATTGCCAATGCTGTAATATATTTTTGCCATCTTTGAAAATACATAACTCATACGTGTCTGGAACTTGTAGCTAGTAGTATTGCTTTTCAGACAGAAGTAGTACATTTCATGAAACTTATATTTCCTAACATTATTCATATAAATGAGGTTAGTATTTGAGAGAATGTCATAAAAATATTTGATTATTCTCTGTTGCCTGCTCTGTAACTAAATAGATGGTGTTTATCTTTTTTCCGACCAAAAGAGGGCACTAGTGGTTCTTAAGTCAGGAGCTCCAGGGTTGGGAGCTGTGGGGAATTTAGAGAGGTGGGGTTTCTTTTCTTTTCTTTCCTTTTTTTTTTTTTTTCATTTCCAGCACTCTGGCTACTTTTATGTGAAACTTACTTTTATTATACATATGAATAGCTTAACAAGAGAACTTGGCAGGAGCTAGGAATCCATGAACAAATACTTCTGTGTGTCAGTTATAAGGAAGACCTTTGCCTGACTCATTAAGAGCTCAGTCATCCACACATTTGCTAGAGTGGAATCAGTTTAGATCTCCGAGGCTCCCTGAGGTTGGGCCTTGTTTTGGCGGGCCTAAGAAAAGTGGCTGGGAAAACTTTCCTTAGCTGGACAAAGTGGCAAGGAGCATTCGAATGCTTTTGAATGAAAATAAATTATAAGTGCCTTAAGTATTTTATACGGGCTCGGAGTATTTAACTATGGTGATTTGAAAAAAATCTGTGGTTATTTGGAATTATTGATTTGGGTTTAGATAACTGCTTTTTTAGACTCCGCAAGATACTTATTGGGTAAGAAAGAGCTGGGATTTTTTTTTTTAAACAAACCTTCTGTGTTTCAGATGGTTCATTTACTATTCAGTTCGACATTTTTAAATGGATGCCAAAATCAGAGTGTGCTTTATTTGACCACCATTATTTTAAAAAGTGGGAAGACTTCCATCTCAGCCAATACAGAATTACTAGGCTTAACACAGGGCTTAGGCATAGTAGGCAAATAGCCATATGGTGGAATTCATGGGGCCAAAAATGCCTCCAAGGCATTTCTAACAATAAGGAGAAACCTAAATTTATCCTTGTTGCTAGGATTACCCCTTTAGGAAACTCTTTTTAAAAAAAAAATTCAGGTATTTTACTGTATTATTTTTCTATTACATTTAACCCCCATAAGCCCCCCTCCCCTCAGCAATCAGCACACTGGTATAAAGAATTTATGAAACTCAACACCAACAACCCAATTAAAAGGTGGGCAAAGGACCTGAATAGACACTTCTCCAAGGAGGACATACAGATGGCCCATAGACATATGAAAAGATGCTCAACATCACTAATCATCAGAGAGATGCAAATTAACACCACAATGAGGTACCATCTCACAGCTGTCAGAGTGGCCACCGTCAATAAATCAACAAACAACAAGTGCTGGTGAGGCTGTGGAGAAAGGGGAACCCTTTTGCACTGTTGGTGGGAATGCAGACTGGTGCAGCCACTGTGGAAAGCAGTATGGAGATATCTCAAAAAAGTAAAAATGGATCTGCCTTTTGACCCAGCAGTCCTACTTCTGGGAATATATCCGAAGGTACCGAAAACACTAACTGGAAAGAACATAAGCACCCCTATGTTCACTGCAGCATTATTTACAATCACCAAGATATGGAAGCAGCCCACATAGCCACCAGTAGATGAGTGGATAAAACAACTGTGGTACATTTACACAATGGAATACTACTCAAACGTAAAAACAAAAAAAAGAGAGAGAGAGAAAATTTTACATTTTGTGACAGTACAGATGGACCTGGAGAACATAATGCTGAGTGCATTGAGCCAGTCAGAGAAAGACGAATTCCATATGATATCACTCATATGTGGAATCTAATGAACAAAGTGAACTAACGTGGAAAATAGATGGAGAGCAGGATGACAGCTAAGGGGACAGGGAGAGATTAAGGGGTGAGGGATTGAGCAAAAAGGAAAAAGAACTCATGGACAAGGAAACCCTTTATCCAAAATAGTTGTGTGAAAGCTCATTACTTGACTCAGCAGATATGCACCAACAACTTAGTTACCCACATGGCCTGACATTTTGCAGAAGGAATGATCTATTACCTAGGTAAGGTTTTATGTGGGGGAAGCAGAAGGGAATGAGTTTAAAGGACAAACACTTCATGGACTCATGAGGTCTTGAAGGCTAAGCTGACGCATGGCTGCCTGATGTAACAGAACACATCTGATATCTAGTCTTGGCCTTTCTCCCAACAATCATCTGCGCAGTACCACCTCTTGGGTAGTATACAATGCCACCTTCCTCTGTCACATTCATTCTCTTTTCATTGCGATATAAGTTTGCAATTGGGTTTAATGTTGACACCTGTACCACATTTTAAATGTTGCTTGCCTAAGTGGCATTTGTCTCAAATATCCTATCAATAGAACTTCCCGTTGATAGTAATTTGTGATGTGAACAGCAAAGAAAAAACAACCAGTTTTCATTTATCCTGCTTACTCTAACTTGCTTAAACTTATTTATGTATCCTGTAGTACTTCAGGATACATAAACATTGGACGGGTAAGTCCTGTGACAGGTGTTTAAACAGATATAAGGATACATAACTCAAACATAAATGATTGCTTTCAACATTTAAAATTTCAGGTAATGCTGAGCCTTTTAGAGAAAGCAATTTTAGCATTTTAAGAATTGTTAAAGAAGATTACTGACTCACAAATCTTAAGACTTTTTCCCATGTCACTCCTACATATCTCTAAGCTGTGGGTTTCATGGAAATTAGCTGATCAGCACTGATTGCAATTATGATGCTTTTCTGTAGAAATGATTTTAACCTCCACTGGTCAATTCTGATTTTAACACAGCCTTTACATTTCTTGAAATGCAAATAAATACCAAGCAAACAACATCATGTAGACAGTAAGTGACCATAATAACCAGAGCGCTATATGCTTTGCTATATTATTAATTGTGCTATTACCATTTGTTGTAATCTGCAATGCCCGCCCTGCCTACTTCGATAAGATGTCATGGGGTGACATGAAAGAATGGGTGTGAATAAATAAAAAGCACTCTACCATGTTGTTTCTGTTCAGGCCTGAAATAGTCTGTCCATGAGCCAAGGATTGCAAATTGTAGCCAATCTTAAGAGGAAAAATTACATACAGAGCATTTACATTTGGATCCACAATTGTGTGCTAGACACCTGTGAGGCTATAGTTAGTAAGAACATAGCTTGGGATGAGTGTGAATTCTACAAATACCATTCTTGTTAGATTTAGTTATACAACATAGAAAACTATTGCTATAGCAACAAAACAATTTTTGACGACACGTATAACAAAGAAAGGACCACAGGAATTGGAAAGCACAAAGCGTTATACACTTAAGTAAGAACCATGTCTCTTTTTGTGAGTAGTAACCAACATAAAGAGACAAGCATATGTCCATTGTAAGACTGCGCTTTCAAATTGGCTTCATCACTAGTCTTTGGAAGTTTTCAGTCATTGAGAAATATTATACACATCCTGGTGCAATAAAAGAGGGGCTGTAATTAACCAATTCCAATGCATACCTTCCTGATTGATATCATGAGGTTGCATGAGTTTGTGTTGACAATTTACAAAAAGCTCTGTTAATACCTATGTGCAATAGCTGTAGATGCACAGCCATTAATCACAGCCATCAGCAGGCCTCCTAGAGTGGTTTACAGCAAGCAGCTTTTAATGTATGTTTTGCTAATTGGAAGTTACAGTGGTTCTATGAATTCCCAGATGAATAACTACTTTGGTACTCACTGCCTGAGGAGGAAAAGCCTTCTGAATACTCCTCTAGAAAGCCAGTTAAAAATTATGAGAAATATTTTATTATTTGCTTCTTAACCCTCCAAAATTAAAAGGAAATCTTCCATGTTTTAATACAAAGTAAGATGACCCGGAATGGTGTGAAATTATATTTTTATTTATATTTCCCTAAATCTATATTTAAAATGGTGTCCTTTCCTCCACTGAGAGCTGTTGTTTTATGCATTTTTTTGTGTGTAGTTCCTTGACAGAGACCATTTTTCTTGCCTCTCAGGTGGCTCGTGTAGAGAGATTTATGTCCATTATGCAAAATCCTTTGTAGTATAACAGAGGCATAATCAGCAGAAAAGTCTGAGAAATCACCCACCATAACCCAAGAATCAAATCTTGGATTTGGGCCAGCTTCGTTAAGTTTCAAGAATCTTGCTTTCATTGAAATGCTGTTTTGGCCCTGATTCACAAACCTACAAGGACAAATGAAATTTTCAGAATGAAATCATTAAGAAATAGCACCTAGTCAAAAGGCAATATTCTCAGACTATTAACACCAGAATACTGATCATATTAATTCAGACCTTGTGAATAATGCATAAAGAATCAGTTATGTTAAAATCAGAAGTTGACAGTAAGTTGAATCAAAAAATAACAATCTGTATTTTCTGCATAGTAACAAGTAGTATTATTTTGGGAATTCGAACAATTCAGCCATCATTTAAGAGGAGACTCACCAAAGGCCAGTAATGTGCACTCATCCCAAAGTACTTGTGTTTCAGATTGTTATAAATTACTACCACTTTAGTAGGCTTAGTGTACCAAATAATATATAAAAGCACAATTTATTATATTCCTCATGCCAGCACATTGTCCTGTGTGAATTTCAAAGATGTAATGAATAGAAATTTTGGAGTATTAGATACATAATAATTTTAGACATTTTTAAGGACACGGACTTATTTACCAGTGACTGAATCAGTTTACCAGAAACTAGTATCTTTCCTACTCCTTACATTCTATTTATTTTTCATTCTCTGCATAGGACCCCATAATTTCATGCAAAACATCCAGTTTGGTTAAGACCCTAGTAAAAAATACTTGCTAAAGTTAGGATTTAATTACCTCCTAGAAAAATGATTGTGGTCTACAATTGATACTGTAAGTTTTTCACAAATATTAAAAACATGCATCCCCTGCATGTGTTTTACCGGTTTAGCCAATGTTCAAGATGGTTCAAGTGATATTCAGTGATTTGGGAGTGAAGGTAATATCTAATAAAATACCATAGAAAATAAAACTTGCTATCAAAATGGGAATAATGTGTTTATAAGCTCAATAATTGAAGATGACTAATTAAACATCGGCAAAGCTGTCAGGCTATTATTATTGATGAGTTCCCTCCAGTTTGTGTGTGTATCTTTTCTACGTCTTGCCCCTCTCTGTTCTTATCCACTGACAACGTCAGTGCCCTGAAGATGTCCTCTGATGGCCCGTGCTGTTCCCTGCAGGCAGCTAAATCTAAGTATCTGTGTCAAAATTATTTAGGTTCCCAAATTGTCTCTATTCTCCATATCAAAAGGCCCTGGTTTTACCAAAATTAAGTCCTTGTAGCATTAATGAGTACGGAATTCTCATGTGGTAGGTATGATTTGAAGATAGCAGGAAAACAGGCTTGTTTTCTCTACTTTCCCTACTGAATCTGTCTAGAGTAGCAATTTTAAACCGGTGTGCCGTACGGATGTTTAAAACATCCAATACCTGACTATAGTCAGGGGCACTGACCTGTTTTCCCTTAGATTATCAAATTAAAAAGGACAACAGCCAGCACAACAATAGCCGTGTGGTGTGAATGAATTAAAATTATACCTATTTTTTGTCAGATTGGCCACGTGGATGAACCTAGAGGGTATTGTGTTAAGGAAATAAGCCAGGCAGAGAAAGAAAAATATACAGTTTCACTTATATGATGTATGTGAAAAACAAAACAAAACAAAAACAGTCTCACAGAAACCAAGAGACCATACGGATGGTTATCAGAGAAGAGGGTGGGGGAATTAGTGAAAATTAGTCAATAATACTGTTATATATTCGCACGGTGACAAATGATTACTAGGATCGGGGGTAATCACATTGTAAGGTATAAAAATGTTGAATCACTCTATCAAAGCTAATATAACTAATATAATATTATATACTAACTATAATGTATTCACATAAAAAGATAGCAGAAAAAATAGCTCTGGGAAAGTGCTAGACAACAAAGAAAACACAGCAGAAATACTGTGTAGCACAAGACTGAGAATGGCTATGTAGAAAAGCACAAGAAAACATTTTACCTGCATCACCCATCCTCCAATCTGGAACATTTCATACCAAAAAGGATCCCCTCAAAAGGATTCTACCTTATGAAGGAAAGGAAATCAGGAGGAACCCAGTCCTTGTCACAGCCACGGACATTTGCAGCCTTTTCTCCTGAGAAGCCCCCCAGTCTTTCTTCACTAATGTTAAAGCCAGATGATGGAGCTACCTGTAGTTTCTGCCGCTGCATCTTCTCTAGAGCTGGAGATGTCATTGTAGTTACAACAGGCCTCAATTGAGCCAAATTACTACTGCACCCAGCTCTCTTGAATCAGGATGGCGTGGTACCTAACCTATGAGAATGAAGCTGCTTCTGCGCTGTACTGTGTGCCCTTATTCCTAAGTCCCAGCTTTGACCTACCACCTGGGTTCTGAGTCAGGGACTCTACATGCCACCACCAGAAAAGCATTGTTTCTGCCTTGCACGCCACCGCCTAGGAATTATGTCATAGCTGTGATCACGTTGCTTCTGCTCTGGCCTGAATCAAAGTTGGGAACCACCATACCCAAGGCCATGCTGCCACTGTGCCTTGTCACTTGGATTTGGGCCACCAGTGTGCCCTGTTGTCCTTGGGCCCATGCTGCACCCAAATCTCCCCCAGGCCCCAAGTTATTACAGCAAGCCCAGCGACCTGGACCCTGGTTTCTTGGGCAGTTTACACATGCCTGCACCGCACACACTGCAGTCAACTCCACAGCAATTGTAACCGTGTCCCAAGAGCAATAATAGTAACTTGAGTCCCTGAGTTCAATATCTTATTCTGTTGTCACTCTAAGTATTAGTGAAACAGACCCAAAATTGAAGGTACCTCCTCAGATAGATCTGTCTGCCAAGGGCATAAAGCGACAGGACCACAACAGCCTTTGCTACTGAGGACCTCAGCCACACTTTTGCCACTGCCATCATAGACATTCACAGACTCGGCCACTGAGGACCACTGCAGTCTTTGATTTGTTGGCCTGAGGTGACAGATTTGCATGGAGACTATGTCACTGTGCTCTCTCAAGAAAAGGAGATGCTGTACTTCAACCAGAATGCAGCCACATCATCACCCACAGGGAAATGTCCTCTCTTCGATAAAGTTCTTCTAAAAAGGCTGACAGAGATAGCTGTTCACTCAAATTTACAAACATAAATGCAAAGCCACAACACAAAAAAGGGGGGGAAACCCTCATAAACACGTCTGAGAGCTGCTCATTGAAACATCTGAAGGTGGCTGACTGGGAGTGAGCCAGGCAGGAGGGAAAGGATAAAATCAGAGTCCAGACCTCCCTGCCAGTCTCAGGAGAGCAGAGGAATAAGGTTGCCACCTGCCTTCCCTGAGCCCAGAAGAGCAGAGATACAGTGAGGATGTCTGCCAGACTGGTCTGCATGCATTGCGGCTGAGCCCAGCGACCAAGGAACAGGCTGAGTGAAGATGTGCAGCTGCAGTTGTCTGGGGGCTGCCATTGCCAGGCAGACAAAAGAAGCCATGGAGGCTGCACACCTCCCCTCATGCTGCCGGAGCTACCAGTGAGCTAAAGAAGCTGTAGCAGTGAATGTTGGGTTACAGAGCACATTATCCTCAGCTCTTAGAACTAGAGGGACAAAAGGAATATTGCCCTGGGTGGCAGTGGCATGCTGTGGCTAATCCCAGTGACAGGGGTATATAGATTTGAGATAGCTGGGATCTGGCAGCGGCCATTGCTAGAGAGAGAGAGACAAAGGCAGAAAGACAGCAAGCAGCCAGCCTCTCCCAGTTCACCACAACCCCACCCATTGTGGCTGTACTGCCAACTGTATCTGGTTGCAGGGGACTGGGCTGGGATTTCACAGGCATGGAACCCCAGTGTCCAACACATTGCCCCACAGGACTGGTTCCCTGAGACTGAGGTGACCACATTTCCCCAGGACACAAAGTGCATTTTCCACTAATCTGCATAGATTAAGAAGCCAGAGCACTGCCAGAAGAGTAAAAACTTGTGCGTCAGCGTCACTAACTGAAAACAAAACAAAGACCTCTTCTTAATCAACCTTCTAGAGAAGTGCCACTCTTACAAAATGTTCTACCCTGGCTGGTGTGGCTCAGTGGACTGAGCATGTGCTTGCAAACCAAAGGGTCACTGGTTTGATTCCCAGTCAGGGCACATGCCTGGGTTGCAGGTCAGGTCCCCAGTAGGGGGCATGCGAGAGGCAACCACACATGGATGTTTCGCTCCCTCTTTTTCTCCTTCCCTTCCGCTCTCTCTAAAAATAAAAACATAAAATCTTAAAAAATATATATTCCCATTCCCATAGATATCTAAATAGAGAAGGAATCCATTGAATACCATGAATAACTATGGTAATGAAGCAGCAGAGAAAAAAACTTTAAATCTCAAGAAAATAAACATAAAGACATGGAAATATGGGATTTAAATCACAGAGAATTCAAGACTACAGCCCTGAAAAAACTCAGTCACACAGAAGTAAACACAGACGGATAAACTCAGAAATGAAATCAATGAACAAAATTAGTACTTTAGCGAAAAGTTTAAAAATTTAAAAAAGAACCGAATAGATATTTTGGAAATGAAAGACTCAGAATAGATGAAGAATGAACCAGTGAGCTTAGGAAATGGAGCTGATACAGGAAAAAATTACTCGCCCCCCACAAAGATATTCTCACACCTGTAAAATGGTTAATAATGTAACAAAATGTTAATGAAATACAAGAGTTTAAAAACTTAGAAATTTAATTCCACATATAGTAAAATCCTCTTTCTTTCATTACCAGCCCACATTTCATATGCAGAGAAATATGACAACCAGCAATTTTTTTCATTAAGTTAATCTGCAAAGCTAATAATTTGCTTAGACACCATACATTGCTAAAATTAAACCAAAGTGCTGTTAATTCAAGTCTACTTGTACTTTCAGAAAACACTGTACCTGATATGAGGCTTTTCATAAATCCAAAGTTTTTCAAATCTCTGCACTTAGAATTGTACATATTGAGTGCTTAGTGTATGTTAATAATGAATTTTTAATTTTACATACTTTGGTCTGAGTTTTTGAACCCACTGGGCATAATGACATATTTCACCCAATTGTTCCCTTAATAATAAAAGAAGTTGATTTAAATGTACTTTACATTTGAGAATATAATGACCTAATCATAACCCCTCACACTCTACTATTGTCTGTCTCCCCTGCCACTTATTTTTACTGTCAAATCACAATGATGAAAGTATTTCATGGCTTCACGTGTGTGAAACTAATAAACGTGGAAGAAAATCAGTGAATACAGATTTTTAGATTTAAGCACTTTGGGTCATTTACCTGTTTCACAAGTAATCCTGTATCATTTCACAAATAATCTTAGTGTATTTTATTTAAAAACCTTTACACAAATACCTTTTGTTCGATCATTTTACTTTTAAATGGAGGAAGTAAACCATTCTCTTGTGATTACTGTCCTTGTTCTTGTGGGACATTTAAGGAGAAAATTCAAGGACTATTTCTTTTGTTTTAAATCCTGACCTAATGATATGTTTAGTGATTTTAGAGAAAGATGTTTCTCTCCCACATCAATGTTTCACTACCTCTCTCCCTCCCTTCCTCTCTCTAAAAATAATAAAATATTTTATTTATTTTTTAAAGATTTTATGTTTTTATTTTTAGAGAGAGCAGAAGGGAAGGAGAAAGAGAGGGAGAGAAACATCAATGTGTGGTTGCTTCTTGCCTGCCCCCTACTGGGGACCTGGCCTGCAACCCGGGCATGTGCCCTGACTGGGAATTGAACCAGTGACTCTTTGGTTCGTAGGCTGGCACTCAATCCACTGAGCCACACCAGCCAGGGCCTAATACATATTTTTAAATAAATGAATGGATTCGGGATATATTTCAGTTCTGTGTAAATTTTTGGAATATGTGCTCTAGGTCTGTGAAATATGCATTTGGTATTTTAATAGGAATTGCATTGAATCTATAGATTGCTTGGGTAGTGTGGACATTTTAGTGATGTTAATTCTTCCAATCCATGAACACAGCATATGCTTCCATTTATTTGTGTCTTCCTTAATTTCTTTCTTCAATGTCCTATAATTTCTGGATACAGGTCTTTCACCTCCTTGGTTAATTTACTCTTAGGTACCTTATTTTTTTGTTGTTGGAATTGTAAAAGGGATAGTTTTCTTAATTTTCCTTGAAGAAATTAAGAAAATTATTGGTTCATTATTGGTGTATAAGATTGGAGCCAATTTCTGAATATTTTTTATCCTGCTACTTTGTTTATTTAATTTATTAGATCTAGTAGACTTCGGGGGAGTCTTTAGGGTTTTCTATGTAAAACGTAATCTTATCTGTGAATGAGTTTTACTTCTTCCATTCCGATTTGGATGCCTTTTATTTCTTCTCCTTGTCTAATTGCTGTGACTAGGATTTCCAGTACTATTTTGGATAAGGGTGGTGAAAGTGAACATCCCTGTCTTGTTCCTGATCTCAAGGAAAACACTTCTCGTTTTGCACACTGAGTATGTCGTTGGCTGTGTTTTTCATATATGGCCTTTATTATATAGAGGCATGATCTGTCTAATCTACTTTGGAGTTTTTCTCATCAATAGGTGCTGGTTTTTCTCAAATGATGTTTTTGCACCTACCAATACAATCATGTGTTTTTTTATCTTTCATCTTGTTTTTGTTTTGTATCATTTATTGATTTGCAAATATTGTACCAAACTTACAATACCGGAATAAATCCTACTCGATCATGTTGTATGATCTTTTTAATGTATGTCTGGATCCAGTCTGCTAATATTTTGTTCAGGATTTTAGCATCTATGTTTATCAGTGATATTGGCCTATACTTTTCTTTCCTTTCGTGTCTTTATTTGATTTTGGGATTCGAAGAAGACTGCCCTCATAAAAAGAGCTTGGGAGTCCTCCCTCCTCTTGAATTTCTGGAGTGGTCTGAGAAGGAGAGGTGCTAGTTCTCCTTGGAATTTTTGGCGAAATTCACCTGTGGAGCCATCCAGTCCAGGACTGTGTCTTCTGGGAGTTTTTTGATTACTGCTTCAATTTCACTAGTTGTAATGGGTCTATTTAGGTCTTTTGATTATTCCTAATACGGTTTTGGAAGATTGGATGTTTCTCAAATTAGCCCATTCAATTACAGTTTACATTTAATATTATTTTGTATTACTTTCAGATGTACAGCAAAGGGGTTAGATCTTTTAAATTATAATTATAATACACACATATCTGTATAATGTTATAGATTCAATTTGGATTTCCTTAATAACTGGTGAGTTTGAATATCTTTTTTATATTATCACTTGCCATCCATGTATTTTCTTTGATGAATTATCTGAACTTTTTTTTTTTTTTACCATTTTTAAATTGTATTTCCTTATTTTTGAGATTTATGAGACTTTTTTTTACATGCTGGATAAAAGACTTTTAAGAGATATATAATTTACAAATATTCTCTCCATGTCTATGATTTGTCTTTTTATTTCTTTACACAGAATAGAAATTTTGAGCAGAAGTTTTAATTTTTTGAAGTCAAACATTAATTTTTAATATATTTTTCATTGTGGTGAAATTCACATAACTTATATTTCACTATTTTAAAGAGAGCAATGCAGTCTGTTAGCACATTTACGATATTGTGCAACTATCAACTCCACGAAGTTCCAAAATGTTTTTATAGCCACAAAAAGATCCATTAACTAGTCACTCCGCACTACATTCAGACCCTGGAAACCACTAATTTGCCTCTGTCTGCATGCACTCATCTCTGCTGGATATACTATACAAGTGGAAACTATGCTATATGACTTTTATGGATTGATTCTGCTTGGCATACTGTTTTTGAGGTTTATCCATGTTGCCGCATGTTAGTATTTCATTTGTTTTAAAACTGAATAATATTTTATTGTATAGATGTGCAATATATTTTAATTCATTCATTCATTGATGGAGTTTCAGGTTGTTTCCACCTTTAAGTTATTGTGAACAATGCTACTATTTATATTCATGTACTAGTATTTCGAATACACATTTTCAGTTTTGGAGAGTATATAATCAGGAATTGAATTATTTGATTATATGGTAATGCTGTTTAATATTTTGAAGGACTAAAAAATTGTTTTCTAGTCCTGGCTGGTGTGGCTCAGTGGATTGAGCATGGGCCTGCAAACCAAAGGGTCACTGGTTCGATTCCCAGCCAGGGCAAAATCCTGGGTTGTAGGGAGGGTCCCCAGTAGGGGGGCACATGAGAGGCAACCACACATTGATATTTCTCTCCCTATCGTTCTCCTTCCCTCTCTCTTTCTCTAAAATTAAATGAAATCTTTTAAAAAATTGTTTTCCACAGCATTGCATTATTTTAAGCTCCACGATGTACAAAAACTCCAAATTCTCCATATTGTCTCCAATACTTTTTTAATAATATACATTCTAGTTGGTGTGAAGGAGTATCTCATTGTATATTTGATTTGCATTTCCTTAATTACTAATGATGATGAACCTCACTTTATGTGCTTGTTAGCAATTTATATATCTTCTTTAGAAAAAAATCCATTCAAACTGCTTGCCAATTTTTAACTGGGTGGTTTATGTATTAGTTGATGATTTATAGTAGTTCTTTATATATCTGTATACCATACTCTTATCAGATATATGATTTGCAAAAATTTCTGCAATTCTGTGGGGTTTTAAAAAATTTTCTCATACGACATTTTATACTTTTTTCATTGTTGAGAAATACATGTTAAAATTTTGGCTAACTTTTCTGATAGGGAACCTATAAAGCTATATCGTGATATATTTAGGGGATTTGGGCAAGTGTTAGTCTCTATTTTATAAAATATGACTCTTCCAACCATACCTACTCTTGTCTCAACAGAAGTCAATCCTTTCTATCTGATAAGAACAGCCCTTGCACAGTCTTTTTACTGAATTTCTAAATTTTAAATATAAACTGTTTGCCCTTCAATAAAAGCATATTTAATTTACAAACCACGCAAACAAGGCCCTGTGGGGAAAATGCCCACCCACACCTTCTCCTCTGAAGCCAGCTTGCTTATTTATTTAGTTAGTTAGTTTTAAGAGACATGGAATAGAAGGACAAAGAGAGGGAGAGAAACATCGATCAGTTGCCATTTGCACATGTCCCAACTGGGGACCGAAGACATATGTCTTGATTGGGAATCGAACTGGCAATCTTTCACTTTGCCCTATGACACCCAAACCAACTGAGCCACACTGGTCAGGGCAAAGACTAATTTAATTCATATGGAATGGAATTTATCTATTTTTTATCGTGTTTTAAGTGTTATATGAATCCATAGCAAAATTCAACAACATCAAGATTTTCCTTTTTTTTTTCTTTTCAGAATTTTATAGGCTTAGCTTTTGCATTTAAGTCTTTGATCTTTTTGTATTAATTTTTGTATATGCTGTGAAGTAAGAATTTCAACGTCATTCTATAGCGTGTGGATATCCAAATGACTGAGCACCTTTTGTTGAGGAAAATATACTTATATTATTGTCAAAAATAATTGAGCGTAAATGTAAGGCTTGATTTATGGACACTTAATTCTATTCCAGTGGTCTACATGCTATCCACAGACTATTAGGACACTATTTTGCTTACCACTGCTTTGTAATGTTTTGTAAGTGGAAAGTGTGAGTCCTCCACTATTCTCTCGTTCAAGACTGTTGTGCCTATTCAGGCTCCCTTGCATTCATTGTGAACTTTAATATTATGTTTTTTAATTCTCCAAAAATACTGTTAAATCCTGGGCAAGTTTTGTATTGTATCTATAGATCACTTTGCATTGTACTGCTATTTTAACAATTTTATGTATTCTGATCAATAAACACAGGATATCATTCCACTTATTTGGGTCTTTAATTTATTTCAGTACTGTTTTTTAGTTTTTCATGTACATATCATACACATCCTTGATTAAATTTATTCCCACAGTATTTACTTATTGATCCTATTTAAAGTGGAAGTTTTTTCTTAAATTTTATTTTTGTATTGTTCATTGCTGTTTTGTAGAAATGCATTTTTATGTGTTAATCTTCTGTCCTGAAATTTTGCTGACTTTGTTCAGTGCTTTAATATTTTTTTGTTGATTAAAGTTTTCTCTTATATAATTACATCTGTAAATAGATGATTTTATGTCATTTTTAATTTAGAAATTTATTTTTTTGCTTAATTAGTCTAACTAGAACATTTAGTAAAATAGTTGAATAGAAGTGGCTAAAGTGTACAACCCATGCTTATTCCTGATCTTAGTTTAGATGGAAAGATTTCCGGCTTTCTCCACTGTGCATCATTTTAGCTGTGGGTTTTCTATGAATTCCTTTTATTCCTATTTTGTTTAGTGTTTTTACTATCAAAGTGTTGGATTTCATGGAATGTCTTTATTGCATTAATTGATTTGAAAAGACACTTTTCATTATATTTATTCTATGAAAGTGGTTTATTTCATTGATTGATTTTCATATCCTGAGCAACCCTTGCATTCCTGGAATAACCCCACCTTGTCATATTATGTAATGGTTTAATTTGCTATTGAACTTTTTTCTTAGTGTTTTGTGTATGAGTTTTATATCTGATCTCATATTGGTCTGTAGTTTTATTTTTGGTAATCTGTTTGTCTCTTGTACTAAGGTAATGCTGGCATTATAGAATGTGTTAGGCAATATTTATTCCTCTTCAATTTTTTTTATTGTTATTCAATTACAGTTGTGTGCCTTTTCTCCCCATCCCTCCACCCCACCCCAGCCGAACCCCCCTCCCTCCCCCACCTCCACCCTCCCCCTTGATTTTGTCCATGTGTCCTTTATAGTAGTTCCTGTAAACACCTCTCCCCACTGTCCCCTCCCCACTCCCCCCTACCCATTGTTAGATTGTTCTTAACGTCAATGTCTCTGGTTATATTTTGTTTCCTTTTTTCTTCTATTGATTATGTTCCAGTTAAAGGTGAGATCAATTTTTTGAAAAAGTTTCAGAAGGTTTGGTTTACTTAAGACAAATTCTTTGTAGAATTCTGAATTAAAATTTATGCACATTTTGATTTCTGGTATGCAATTTAATATTTATTTCCAGAAATGTTTCATGAATGTGCTCTTCCACATGTTAAATTATGGTGTCCAGTTAACTGAAATTATCAAATTATGTTATCTAATTATGTACAAGTTAAATATTTTTCTCATTATGGGATGCAAAGCTTTTTATCCACTGATAAAAAGCAAGTTGAAACATAACAAAAACTATTTTAGAAAAGACATCTTTGCCCTGGCTGATGCGGCTCAGTGGACTGAGCGCTGGCTTATGAACCAGAGGGTCGCTGGTTCAGTTCCCGGTTAGGGCACATGCCTGGGTTGTGAACCAGGTCTCCATTTGGGGGCATACGGGAGGCAACCACACACTGATGTTTCTCTCCCTCTCTTTCTCCCTCCCTTTCTCTGAAAATAAATAAATAAAATCTTTAAAAAAAAAGAAAGAAAAGGTATCTTTAATATGCCATTGGGTTTGAATATACCCTGGATTCAAATCTTGGCTCTGCCTTTCGCTTTTGGTTGAGTATGATTTTGAGGAACTTGAAGAGTTTCTTCAACCTACAATATCCTCATCCAGAGTGTCTAATGCATTTTCATATGTCATCAATGAGTATGAAAATCAGATGTTTGTAAGATTATTAGAGTTGTATATTGAACATATTAAGCTCTAAATCCATAGATATTATTGTTGCATTCAGTAGTCTGATAGCGTACCAGTACCATGTCTTCTAGTCTGCTTCTTTAAAGAACGGATATTGATGTTCAAGGGTCCAGTTATATTGTATTGTATTTTATTTTTATTATTATTTTTAATCCTCACCCCAGGACATGTTTATTGATTTTAGAGAGGGGGGAAGGGAGGGAGAGAAACATCACTCGAGAGAGAAATGTTGATTGGTTGCCTTTCATATGTGTCCTTACTGGGTATCAAACCTGCGACTTTTTGGTTTGCAGGACAACACACCTGTCAGAGCCACAGTTATATTTAATGAAAACAGTACATTCTAACATGTTATAACACTAACATGATTAAGGTAAGTTTATCTTACATGATTTCGATACTTATATTTACCAACTAACCTTGGCTGATGGTTGTATTACTTGACAGATGTAGAAAACCTCACAGAGAAAGTTCTTTATATAAGTAATTTATTGTTTTATAAATATGGAGCTTAACTTTTTACATTTAAATTCTGAAGTATCCTCTGTTGGGGTTCATAAAATAATCATAGTTCATAAAAATAATGCCAATAGCTGCAATATTTTCAGAATAGAGATTAATAAATATGTAGCAAACATTGTCTTGACTTAACAATGTCAAAATTACTTTCAGACCCATAAATAGCAAGTAAAAGTTTTTCAAATATTTGGGTTAATAATTGTATTGGGAACTATTTCTAGAAACTTTAATAGAGAACAATTCTGTTCAAATCTACTAATAAAGTTTGTCCTGATATTATCTATAGGTAGGTTCTTTCTTTTTTTTAGACTTTCATTTATTTATTTTTAGACAGAGGGGAAGGGAGGGAGAAAGGAAGGAGAGAAGCACTGATGTGTGGTTGCCTCTCATGTGTCCACTACTGGGGACCTGGCTTGCATCCCAGGCTTGTACCCCGACTGGGAATAAAACCAGCGACCCTTTGGTTTGCAGGCTGGCACTCAATCCACTGAGCCACACCAGCCAGGGCTATCTACAGGTAGTTTCTGAATGATTGCTTCACCTTCAAAAGAACAAATGTATAGTAAGTTTATGTAAAATAAGTTATAAAATAATTTCAATGATAGGTCTCAATGTTGTCACCTTAAAACTCTAATGAATATTTATACTATGTATTTATACCTTTGGGATCATTGATTTTATATTTAGCAGCAATTAAGTAAAACTTTATTCAAGGCTTGCTACATGCTCAGAATTATGCTAGGTGTTATGGAAGATATAAAAGCAAAACAAACAGTTATTGTCCTTAAGAAACTTATAGTTTACTTGGGAAGACAAGACACATACAAATGAAACAGAGCAGTAAGGGCTGAATACCAGTCACTTTTGCCCTGTGGTAAGAAACTTATGTGTAACAGGAGCTTATAAATTTGATAAGTATGGTTGAGACTAAAGTAATTCTGGAAAGATTTTGTGGAGAGAATGGGAACTCAACTGGACCTTAAAGTATTAATATATTTTTAATAGTGGGGCTTAGAAGAAGGCATTCAAACTGGAACACAAGGTAAATAAATGAACAGAGGTAGTAATTTGCATGGAATGCATGAGAAACTGTGTCTGACTCGACAGAATTTATATGCTAGACTAGATAGGATGTGTTTGAGGTGACTGTTAGACAGTTACACAGAAATGATAAAATAAGAAGAAAGTTGGCCTTAAAAGATGAATGAAAATTTTGAATTGTATATTGAATATAATAGAGATTGTTAAATTTCTTGAGCAGAAAAATGACCTACAGAGAGCATCAAGGACTGAATATTGTTATCCCCTCCAAATTCACATGTTGAGACCTAATAGCCCATATGATGGTGTTTGGAGGTGGGACCTTTGAGAGGTAGTTAAGTTGTGAGGGAAAACCTTCATAAGTAAGGTTAGCATCCTTATAAAAGAGGCCACAGAATGGTCCTTTATCCCTTCTGCCATGTGATGAGGCAGTGAAAAGAAAGCCATCTATGAACCAGAGTGTGGGCTTTCAACAGACACTGAATCTGCCAACACCTGATTCTTGGACTTCTCTGGCTCTGAAACTGAGAAATAAATTTACGTTGTTTCCCAGCTATCTAGTCTATGGTATTTTTGATATATATAAATTTGATATAAGCTGAATGGACTAAGAGAGTTTTGTTTTTAGGAAAATTATTTAAGCAATTAAGATTAGAAAATAGACAGCCATGTCTCATACCAGATTCAATACTATAATATTTGATGTTTTAATAACTCTTGGAATATTAATGATCTATCTTAAGCTTTGACACAGCTGGTAACTGAATTTGATGTTATATAATTCAAATATCTTCAGAAGATTATGAGTAAAAACTTTAGGTGTTATCTGAATCTTTCTGTAGATTATTATTTCTACCTCATACTTGACATATTGGGCTAGAGATTTTCATTCAATGTTCTCCTGTAAAATCAGTAGAGTGAGCCACGCGTTTTCATTTTAATAACATCTGAAAAACCACCTTTTCTATCCCTGTAAGATGATGTCAATTATGGAAATATAAAATGCATTTTAATGACATAAATGATCCATAGAAATATTATACTTATTGTGACCATCTGAAAAGTGAAATCCAAGATGTAGCAGAAAAATAACTCCTTAAACATCATTGTAAACAGGAGGTCTAAACTCACTGATTCTTTATTATATGCATGAACAGTTCCTGGAACAATAGAAAAATATGTAGGCAAATACTGCTATGTAAGGCAGATGTTGGCCTTCTTACCACCCACTGTAAATGAAAAGCAACTTTACGTTCTTGTATACAGATAACTTAGAATTAGCCTGTACAGAGGAAAAAATAGTGCAGAAATAATCACCAAGCAGGTCTTGCAGTACTTTGGTTACTGGTGGTATTCTTTTTAATGTAACACGTAAGCTGGGTATGAAATAGTCAGTTGCAGTAATATTGGGCAGGGGATAAGTTAAATTATAGCTGCAGAGCTGTCTAAACATAATCAAATAAATAAAATGTTCAATGAGGGAAATTGTGCATTGCTAACACTGCCAAAACTACATTCTAAGCGCGAAGCCAGGAACCATGGCATTAGTAGAAACTAGATTTCTTCTTTCCTAGAGAGTTGGCTCAGAATTCACTTCCTTCTCCTCCTTTGCTTTCTTTCTAAATTACCAGCAACAAATTTGGCCCATGAGGACAAGGGGACTAAATTACAATCTGTATCACTCTATGGCCGAATTCCAAATGGCTTAGGTACATGGCAGCAGAGGTGGTGACAAGAACTCTCATTCTTGAGAAACTGGGTGCCACTCCCTTGCAGGAGAATGTAGTACGCTACATGTGGGAATAATCAGTGGCAGACAAACCAGCCACAGACCCCGAGGGAAAGTAGCAACAAGAATTAGGTCAAATTGGAAGTCTTTGCCAAGAACTTGATTTTTTAAAAATGGTATTGTTGAAGATTATTCCTCTAAAACAATAAGCAGGGCGTGGGGGAAAATAGGTGGACAAGCTCCAGTTTCTGGTGCAGAAAATCATGATGGAGTACCTGGAAATAATTACAAGTCCATTTTTTGTTCCAGGGAACAGACTGAGGAGATTATTTCAGCCTCTTTTCACATCGTGTTAAGTATCTTGTAAACATATGCTGTTGCATGCTCAGAGGATGTAGGAATAATTAATTTATTGACTTGTTCAACATTTTTTAGTGGTTTGGTGTGTCAGTCAGCAATTAACAAAATATTAAGAGCCCACTCTGAACACTACACTGTGCCAAAGGATGAGGGAGATTTCAAGTGGTATGTGATACTATTCTTGCATTCAAGAACTGACCGGGTAATTAAAGTCACAAAGCAAATGTTTGCACTGAGAGGCTGCTGATTCTAAGCACCACAAAAAAATATAGACAGTAAGTGGTGCAGAATTTCCTAATGGGAGGTTTCAATAAAAAGATGAGATCACAAGAGATCATAAATGATAGGTGGTTTATATATGTGAAGAAAAGATATGTCAAATCAAGACCAAAATGGAAAGAGACAGAGGAGAAATTGATTACAGTGTGTAGGCCACAGAAAGAAAATAATTCAACTGAACAAAATGGTAAGTTTAACCATTTTGTGATGAAATTAGCCCTGGTTGCTGTGGCACAGTGGATTGAGCACCAGTCTGCAGACTGAAAGTTTGATTCCCAGTCAGGGCATATGCCTGAGTTGTGGGCCGGGCCGCCAGAAGGGGGCATGCAAGAGGCAACCGATCGATATATCTCCCATTCATTGATGTTTTTCTCCCTCTCTTTCTCCCTCCCTTCCCCTCTTTCTAAAAATAAATAAAATCATTAAAAATATAAACATTTTGTCACGTAACTAAAATATTAATGTATAAAGAATGTTATAGAATAGAGGATAACATATGGCAAGGAGGGGAATGGCAGAGCCGGAGATAGACAGACGTATTGAGGGACAGTACCGTGATCCAAGCATGTGATAACATAAGGCATGATGTGAACCAGCACAATGGGAGAGAACTAGAAGAGGAACAAATGAGACATATCTTGGTTAGGGAAGCATCTTATTTTGCAAAGAACACTGAATTTGGAATCAATAACCTGTATTTTAACCCAAATGTATTGCTACTTATATAAACTTGGTAACGTATCTTCATCACTGAGTCATTCTTTCCTCATTTGAAAAATAAATGTTATTACAAAAATCTCTAAAATTTTTCTTGATAACTCTAAAATTCTATGATTCTAGGAGAATGTGGTACTGGGATTGAGGCAGCTGAGGGAAAAAAATATGATGTAACTATAAAATGACTGTGAAATTTTGAGGCTGAGAAATTTGTAGATTCGATATACCTACCATTAGGCAAGATAGGATTCAGAGGCAGTAATCAATTTTATAGGAATGTGTTTTTAGAGTTAATCTTTAGATGAGCCATGCAAAATGCCATAAAGACAACCAGATGATTATATCCAGTAAGCAGTAGGAATTACAGGTTTTGAGATTGAATGAGATGGAATAAAAATCCATAGAGGCGATACTTGCTTTGCATGGTATTGAAGACCATAAAAAGAACCATGCAAACTGAAACCATGTAACGCAGTCGTAACAATCAATGAAGAAAATGCTATTGTTCGGTGACCTTTATTTTTCTTATTGAAATGGATTGATGTCAGAAAAATAATGAAGTAGGAAGCTTTAGACCTTTGTTTTTCCAAGGAAACATCAAGTAACTAAGGACAAACGGATTAAAAGAGTTTTGTGGGAGCTCTCGTAATCAGTCAAGGATCTACAAAAACCAAAGCAAATCCTGAATCAATGAAAGGGCAAGCTCAAAAGTTTGATGCATTTTTTTTCTATTTTGACCCACCCCTTCCTTGGTGTGGTACAGCAGGAGGAAGCTGCTCAATTCCTGATTTCTTCTTCCAGATGGAAAGAAATGAGTGGGACATCTTTGCAACATTTTGGACTATTTGGGAACTCCTGTGGGACATGAGTGAATCTAAAATGCCACAGAACTCAGATGGGAATACCACAACATAACTCAAATCTCAGGTTGGTATAAAACACAGAAAACAGTACTGGATTCTGCAGCATGGGAAAGCTACAGGGGGAATACAGACAAGCAGAAGCTTGGACATAACATATTACAAGATGGGGAATAGAACAAAATGCCTAAGAGTCAAAAGAGAAAAACAGAAAAGAGACATGTAGTGAAATAAAGACATTTAAAAACAGCTGTGTATTTGGGGGGATTGGAGGAAACACATGCACACATAGGACCAGGAAAATGCATGCTTAGTAAAGACCTGAAAAAGTTTGCATGCCAGCCTAATTAGTGAAGCTCTTCTCCTTCAAAGCCAGTCAGAAAAGACTAGAAGAGCCCAGCTGGTAGAGCTCAGAGGACTGAGAGATGGCCTGCGAACCAAAAGGGTCGCTGGTTCAATTCCCAGTCAGGACACATGCCTGGGTTGTGGGCCAGGTCCCCAGTAGGGGGCGTGCAAGAGGCAACTACACATGGATGTTTCCCTCCTTTCTCCCTCCCTCTCCTTCTCTAAAAAATAAATAAATAAAATCTTTAAAAACAGGACTAGAAGAAGTGGGTGTTTTTTCAAATTTACAATTTTCAACAAATAATCATAAGGCATACAAAGGAAGAATAGACATGGATCATTTAAAGAAGAGAAATAAATATTCAGAACCTGACCTTAAAGAAACACAGGCTTGTGAGTTAGTAGACCAAGACTTTAAAACAATGGTTTCAACATGCCCCCCAAACTAAAGGAAAACACAGACAAATAAACTCAGGAAAACGACATATGAAACCAATAATAAAATTAACAAAGTCAGGGTAGTTATTTTTAAAATTAAGAAGAAATGGTGGAACTAGAAAACACAATAACAAACTTAACATTTACTAGAGGTATTTAAAATACAGACTAAAACAGGAATAGAAATAGTGAACTTCAAGTCAGATTATATGAAATTACTAAGTCTCAAGAATAAAAAAAGTAGTGTAAAAAAGACCAAAAAAAAAAAGAAGAAAAATGAACAGAGCCTAAGAAACTGATGGGATAGAATAAAGAAGAATGATAACATGCACTATGAGATCCCAAGAAAGAAAAAAGAGAAAAGGGCAGAGAACTTATCTGAAGAAATAACAGACCCAAATTTCCTAATTTTAGAAATGACATAGATCTACAAATAAAAGAAGTTTAATAATCCAGGATGGATGACTCCAAAGAGACCCACATTAAAACTAGTTATAATCAAACTATATAAAGCCAAAGATAGCAAATGCTGAAGGAAAAAAAGCAAGTAATTACATTCAAGGAATACTCAATACAATTAGCAGCAGATATCTCAGGAGAAACTTTGTATGACAGAAAAGTTAATAAAGAAAAAACTGTCAACTGAGAATTCTATATCTGGCAAAAAATGTCCTTGAAAAATAAGGAAGGATTTAAGACTTCCCAGATAAACCAAATTTGAATGATTTCATTACCATTATATCTATCTGTTATAGAAAAAAAAATGTTAAAGAGAGTCCTTCAAATTGAAATGAAAGGACTCTACCCAGCAAATCAAATCCAGTAAAATATATAAAGTTCTCTGAAATTTTCTTCACATGGAGAAATGGGAGTGACATTAGCACCATGGCACTCTAAAACACTCCTTTTCCAAAAAATAATTAGACATTCATCCAAGAACAAAAGCATCTTTGTGGGAGCTATGAGATTCAGCACCATAGGCAGAGGAAAACAAGATCAGGCTCACCCACCCACCTGTGCATCTGGTAATAGACAGACAGACAGACAGAGAGACGTCCATATGGAATGTAGAACTAGTAGAGGAGTAAACCTTCCCCAATGCTTCTCATTGCAGTCATGAAAAAGCTTGGAGTGCAGCTGCGGGAGATACCTGTGGATGAGAGGAAAATTGCAGAAGCCCCACCTTCCTAAGGGGAGATTCCAGGGTACCCCGGGAGTAAAAATTGTTTGGGCACAGCAGAGATGGTTAAGAAGTTTACCAGCGTCCTGGCTGGTGTGGCTCAGTGGATTGAGTGCCAGCCTGAGAGCCAAAGGGTCGCAGGTTCAATTCCACATGCCTGGGTTGCAGGCCAGGTCCCCAGTGGGGGGCCCGCGAGGGGCAGCCACACATTAGTGTTTCTCTCCCTCTCTTTCTCCCTCCCTTCCTCCCTCTAAAAATAAATTAATTAATTTAAAAAAGAAAGTTTACCAGCACCAACCACCACCCATTCCTCTGCAAAACAACATTGCATAGGAATAAATTATGGCGGCAACCTCACCCTCAACAATAAAGTGTTATGGATGAGTGAATGCCTAGCTGTCATAGTGTTGCCAGACACAGCTGGAGAAATCACACAGCAAAATCTCCATGACTGGGGACAATGGAGGAAATTGATAAAGAGGCAGATAAGAAAAGCAAAAGTCAACAAAGGGAAGTGGCGATTGCTGACTGCTCTTAGCAGAAACTCCAAACACAAGCCTCTGGGAGTACCAACCTGGGGACAGCCTTATTGGGTCCACAGGGGCTCCCAATACCCTACAAAGCTAAAGCCATGCTCCCCACCCCCCACTTGTGTGCTCTATTTAACTGTCATAAAAACAAACTCCGTTCGACAATGAGGGCACTCAGGAGGCACTTAGGAAACAGTCTCCATCTGCAGGAAAGGGAGAAACCCAAAACTTGACCGATCGTGCCACCATCAGAAAAATATAAGATGTTTTTAGTAGCCACACTGGTGAGTTTGTTGGAACCAGGGAAAACAAAAAACACTTAAGAATTCTGCCACAAGGAGAAGCAGAACAGTGGAACAACTGTGTCCATACGCAGGCAGAGAGTACTCCATATAATAACAGCAGCCTGAAAAAAAATACTCTGAAGGCAACTAGCAAAGATTAAAGGAAGTATCTGTTACTTCAAATGTGAAAGGATCAACAAAAAACTACACGGAACATGGAAAAATCAAGAAAATTGCCCCCTGAAAGAAGGTTCAAAATGAGATATTTACCAAATATATAGAAGTTATAATAAATAATCTGGCAAACATTCTAGAACTGAAAAACGGAATGAATGAACTAATAAATGCAACAGAGTGCGTCTTCAGTAGAGGACAGCAAATGGAAAACAAGGTGATGGAGGACTCAAATGTTGGAAAAAATTTAGTTTCAGGTAATAGCTAGTTAAGTTTAGTAATCAGTGTATATGAAAACCTATTGTTTCAGGAACTGAAGGTACAATCCACCCTGACTCCAGGAGACCATAAGCAGTTCCACCTTTGTGCCTCAGGAGGACTGCAAGCAACCACATGGTGTCTGAGCCCTTGTGCTCCAGGGTGAGAAGCCCACAGCCCAGGACACAGATGAAAGACCACCCACCACCCAGGGCATAGATAAAGAATGCTACAGCTTTTTATTATATTAACTTTTCCCCTGAGGCTGGCAAGAAGTATTCCAAGTCATGAAAGGCAAGGACCTGCATCCAAGATTGCTCTATCCAGCAAAGCTGTCATTTAGAATGAAAGGGCAGATAAAGTGCTTCCCAGATAAGGGAAGGAGTTCAAGGAGTTCATCATCACCAAGCCCTTATTATATAAAATTTTGAAGGGATTTATCTAAGAAAAAGAAGGTAAAAAATATGAACAGTAAAAATGACAGCAAACTCAGAGTTATTAACAACCACACCCAAAACAAAAACAAAAGCAAACTAAGCAAACAACTAGAACAGGAAAGAATCACAGAAATGGAGATCACATGGAGGGTTATCAACAGGGGAGTGGGAGGGGGAGTGAGGGGGGGAAAGGTATAGAGAATAAGTGGCATAAATGGTAGGTAGAAAACAGACAGGGGGAGGTTAAGAATAGTATAGGAAATGTAGAAGCCAAAGAACTTATCTGTATGACCTATGGACATGAACTAAAGGGGGGGGGAATGTGGGTGGGAGGGGGTGTGCAGGGTGGAGGGGAATAGAGGGGGGAAAATGGGACAACTAATAGCATAATCAATAAAATATATTATTAAAAAAAAACCTTTTCCCCTGAATCCCAAACCCCTTACCTACACTTTTCTTCTCTTTACAAAAAGAGTCAGTTTAAAATGGAACTTAAGACGCTATGTTAGGGTACAAACCCACCATCTTCCCAGATCTCTGACCATCTGAATAAAGAGCCCATAAAGATTCAGTCCCTGTCTCTTTTTTGGGGTCTGGTAGTGACAGGCAGCATGAATGCAGGCTTCTCCTGTTTCAAAGGGAGTCAAGAACAAACACTCAAAAAGGGAAGGGGATTATCTCTTCAACAGGACGTGTAGAGAAAACTAGATAACCACATGCAAAACTAAAATTGAACCCCTATTGTACACATTTCACAAAAATTTAACTCAAAATGTATTAAATACTTGAATTTCAAACTTGATGTGGTAAATACTCTAGAAGGAAACGTTGGAATGAACATTGGACATGACACCAAAACAAAAGCAAAAATCAGTAAGCGCAAAAACATAAAACAAACAAGCTTCAGCATAAGCTTTGGCACAGCGAAATAGACTTTAAGAGAAAAAACTCATAATAAACAAAGAGGGCACTACATAATGATGAAGGATTAATTTACCAAGAAGTTATAACCCTTGTAAACATAATATATATTATCGGAGTTTCTAAATACATGAAGCAGTCACTGACTGAATTCTAAGGACAAAAAGACATCTTTAAAATAACAATAGGCACTATAAAGAACAGCACAGAGAATAAAAAATAGTAATAAGTAAAACAAAAATAGGTGACTTCATTACTCCACTTTAAATAATGGCTAGAACAACCACAAAGAAGATGCGTAGGTGGATTCAAGACCTGAACAACACTAAATACAAACTGAACTTAGATGTATACAGAACACTCCACCCCCAAACAGGAGAATACCTATTTTCTCAAGTTTATATGGAACATTCTCTGGGCTAGTCCACATGTTATTCCACAAAGCAAGTCTTTTTTTTTTTTTTTAAGATTTTATTTATTTTATTTTCAGAGAGGGGAAGGGAGGGAGAAAGAGAAAGCGAGAGAAATATCATTGTGTGGTTGCCTCTCTCACATGGCTCCCATGGGGGGACCTGGCCAGAAACCCAGGCATGGGCCCTGACTGGGAATCAAACCGGCGGCCCTTCGGTTTGCAGCCCGCGCTCAATTCAGTGAGCCACGCCAGCCAGGGCGCAAAGCAAGTCTTAATAAATTTTAAAAGACTGAATTCAAACAAAATATCTTTACCGATCACAATGGAATGATACTAGAAAATAGCAGAAGGCAAAATGAAATCCAAACATATGTAAAAATTAAACAACATACGCCTTTTATCCTAATGAGTAAATACCAACTCAATGATTACAGTAGAGATGAGTCACATATCCTACCAACCTTACCCTTCTCGTCCGATTCATTATTATTGCATATTCTATTTCTGTGTACACACACCTGTTTCATAATTCTTTACTGGAGTCAGACTTCAAATTAAGAAGAATATTGATATAATTCTTTTTATTAAATTATAATAGACATATAACATTATATTACTTTCAGGAATACAATATAAGGATTTGATATTTTTATATATTTTGAAATGACAACCACAATTAGGCAACTTAACATTCATCCTTATACATAGTAACCTAACATGATTCTTTTGATTAGGATTTTAAAAGTCTACTTTCTTAGCAACTTTTATATCTTATTAACTACAGTCTCCATGTTAAACATTACATACTCATGACTAATTTTATAACTGGAAGTTTGTTCCTATGAAACCTTTTCCCTGGCAGGTGTGGCTCAGTGGACTGACTGCTGGCCTGCAAACCAAAGGATTGCCGCTCAATTCCCAGTCAGGGCACGTGCCTGGGTTGTGCCCAGTAGCGGAGGGCATGAGAGGTAACCACACATTGATGTTTCTCTTCCTCTCTTCTTCCTTCCCTTCCTGTCTCTCTAAAAATAAGTAAATAAAATCTTAAAAAAAAGAAACCCTTTCACTCATTTTGTTCACTTTCCATACTTGCCTCTGGCAACCAACAATCTGTTCTCTATAAATTGGAGCTTGTTTTTTTTCTTTTTTTGATATTCCACACGTAAGTGAAATCATTTGCTATTTGTGTTTCTCTGTTTGACTTATTTAAATATATGTAATCTTTTAGAGTTTTATATAATAACAGGTTATTTTTGTATCTTGGATATTGTAAATAAAGCTGCAATGAACATGGGGTGCATATACAGGGCCTGGCGCAAATAACACCCCTTTTTAATTACAAAATCTTATTACAAAATCATAAACATGTAATTCTGTAACATAGTATCACACTCAAGCACACCATATAACATTTTAGGAGAAATGTTCAAATTAAAACTATAAATTATTACACCCATAATATTACCCTGCCAACCACACTCAAGCAGGCGTTAACTCCTGCTGGAACCTGTGTTTTTGAATTAGTGTTTTTGGTTTCTTTCCATAAATACCTAGACATGGAATTGCTGGATATTATGGTAATTCTATTCTTTTTTTATTTTTAGAGGAACTTCTATACCATTTTTTAAAGTGGTTACACCAATTTACATCACCACCAAAAGTATACAAGTGTTCCATTTATTTCACATTTTTGCCAAGTCTTGTTAGGTTTTGAAAAACTAACAAGAGCTGTGTTGTACCCTTACACAACTGATGGATTCAAGAAGAAAATGCAAGAAAAATTAGAAGCAATTTTGAAATGACAACAAAACTCAACATACTAAAATTATTGGTTGCTGCAAAAGCAGTATGAAGAGAGAAATTGATAGCTATGAATGCTTACATTAAAAACGATTCTAAATGAACAACTTAAATTTATACCCTAAGGAACAAGAAAATAAAGAATGAACAAGTTCAATCAAAAGATACCAAAAGGAAACAAATAAAAATTAGAGTAAAAATAAACAAAACATACTTTTATAATTAATAAATTATAATTAATTAATAAAACTAAGAGTTGGTGCTTCAAAATATCAACAAAACTGATATTTACCTAGCTTGAATAAGCTAATAAAACAGAAAACTCAAGTAAATAAATCAAAAATTAAAAAGAAGACATTATTGATTTTACAAATATAAGTAGGATTATAAGAGCTCTATGAACAAATACACTTCAACAATTACAGAACCTAGATGAAATTGACAAATTCCTAGAAACATACTACCTACCAAGACTGATTCATGAAAAAATAAAAAATGTCAGCACTTATAACTGGAAAGAAGACGGAATCATTAATCAATAAACCTACAACAATGAAAAACCCTGGAAACTAAATATTTAAGAAAGAAATAACATATTTCTCAAACTCTTTTGAAAAATTGAAGTGGATGTAAGACTTTCTCACTCATTCTGTGAGGCCAGCGTTGCACTGGTATCAAAGCCATACAAAGACACTACAAGACTACAGATCCATAGGTCTCGTGTATGTTGATGTGAAAATACTCAACACATCTAGTAAAGAGGATTTAACAGGACATTAAAAAAGGCTGTATACACTGTCCTGGCCGGCGTGACTCACTTGGTTGGAGTGTCATTCCAGAAACCAAAACGTCACTGGTTCAATTTCCTACCAGGACGCAAGCCTAGGTTTGCCAATTTGGTCTCTGGTCTGAGTAACAAATAAGAAGCAACCAATCCATGTTTCTCTCTCACATCAATGTTTTCTCCCCCTCTCTCTCTCCCTCCTTTCCCCTTTCTCTAAAAAAAATAAAAAGTAAAAATCAACAAACATGTCCTAGATGAGGATTTTTAAAAAAAGATTATTCACCATGACCAAGTGGGATTTATTACTAGAAAGCAAGGATGTTTTTTGTGAATCAATGCAGTAAACCATATTTACAGACTGAAGGATAAAATATACTGTCATCTTAAGTGTAGCACAAAAAATGACAAATATAAATATCCTTTTATAATAAAACACTCAACCACCTAGAAACAGAAGACAGCTAAACATAAGAATGTCCTTATAAGAAAAGACCATAGCTAAAACTACTCAATAGTAAAACCTGAAAATGTTTCCTTTAAGATCCAAAATATGACAAGGTTGCCTACTTTCACCACTTCTTTCCAACAATGTGCTAGAATTTCTAGCCAGATTATATAGGCAAGAAAAAAATTAAAGACATTATAATTTTATAAGTAAAATTATGTCTGACACAATCTTATATGTAGAAAACTCTACAGATACTACAAAAAAAGTTTGAATTAAGCATTGTTGTTGGATTAAAATATTAATACAAAAATTGGTTGCTTTTCTATACACTAAAAATGAACAATCCAAAAAGATAATTAAGGAAACAATTCCAGCCCTTATCGGTGTGGCTCAGTTGATTGGGCATTGTCCTGCATTCAGAAAGGTCACAGGTTTGATTCAGTCAGGACACATGCGTGGGTTGTGGGCCAGGCCCCCAGCTGGGGGCATTGGAGAGGCAACCCTTGGATGTATCTCTCAGATATGATGGATGCATCTCTCACACATCATATGTTTCTCTCCCTCTCGTTTTCCCTCCTTTCCCCTCTCTTTAAAAATAAATAAATAAAATCTTTTAAAAAAAGAAAATAATTGCACATACAATAGCATCAAAATATGAAATATGTAGGAGTAAACTTAACTAAATGGGTGAGAACTTGTACTTTGAAAATTCTAAAAAACATTTAAAAATTTCAATAAATGAAGACATCAGATGCTCATTGATTGGAAGTCTTAATAGTGTTGAGATGTTACATCACTCAATGTAATCTATGAATTCAATGAATTCCTATCAAAATTCCAATAATGTTTTTGCAGAAATTCAAAACATCCATACTAAAATTTATAAGATCTTATGAGATGCAAGGCAGCCAGTCTTGAAAATGAACAAAGTAGGAGTGCTCACACTTCTTTAAAAATCTTACTATAATGACACAGTAATCAAACCAGCGTGATACTGACATAAAGGCAGACATGTACAATGATGGAATAGAATATGTAGCCCAGAAACATACTGTCATATACGATGCGTATACTGTCCCTTCTCTGGAACAGGTAAATCTCTAAGATAAATGCTCCCGAGAGGCATTTCGTGGTGATTTTACATGTGTTACTATTTTCAACAATTGGGCAGGTTCCTTTCCATCCTGAACCTTTCTTCAGGTGTGTAGGTTTGCAAGTTCCCCAAGCTTTACCCTAATTGTTGACATTTTCATGTTCTCATGTGGAGCACCAGAGCAGATGAAACATAAATCCTTTTTTTTTTTTAATTTTAAATATTTTTCTCAGAGCTACACTGGAGAATACAAAGCAAGCATGAGTGTTAATAAAATGGGCATATGAAAATGTTTTATGTAAATTCTCAAGGAAGTGGAAGACCAAGCTAGTGTTAATAGCATCTATGGAATAGTGATGCCTTCAAGTTTTACCACATATCAGACTGATTGAATTTTTCTTGTTTGCCAGGACTTATTGGTAAGGCTAAGAAAACCAGCTAATTTCATACCCCTTTCCACCAATTTTCTATCCAGAGCTAACATTATACTAAATATATCAAAGGAATTACAAAAACCCTCAAGAACAATTACGAACCTGTGTTCTTTCTTTAGGATCATATTCTTAGCTCCAAAGAAAAGGTATGTGACCACCTCAGTCTAGCACAGTGATTAAAAGTGCGAGGCTGGGGTGACAGACACCTTAGATTTGAATCCCAGCCATCATTTACTATCTATGCAGTGTTACACAAGTTACTTAACCTTTTTGCCTTATATTTTTATAAGATGGTAGTAATAGTAGCATCTACAATAAAATTGTTGGGCAATATTGTTTACACTTATAAAGCACTTTGAAGAGTCTGTGACATATAATAAATGCCCAGTAAATATTCGTTATTATCTTTCCCTACTAGCTGACACAGGTTATAAATGTGTTCACACAGTTTTGTTTTCTTTTATCTTCACCTGAGGCATTTTCTTTTCGTTAGTTTCAGAGAGAGAGGAAGTGAGAGATAAACATCTGTGGTATGCATCTGACTGTAGATCAAACCTGCAACCTGGGTATGTGCCATAACCAGGAATCAAACCCACAACCTTCTGGTTATGGGACAATGGTCCAACCGAGTCACACTGGCCAGGGCCACAGGGGTTTCTTTTTACTTTAGTAATAAACACTGCGAGATTGTTTGGGCTGGAACAATTTCTGGTACATAGTAAGCACTTAAGAGAAATAGTTGTTGATGGAAGGACTCTGGTCAAAATTGTATACTAGGAAAACACTGTGCACGCCTGCTCCCCGAACCACATTAAAATGTAAATTATAGAACAATCATTCTGGACAACCATCTAAAGACTTACTGAACAGAAGTTCTATAGTTAACACTATAAAGAACAAGACTAAGGGAGACTGGTAGGAGGGGCAGAGATACAAAATAAAACTGGTCCCACACCCTTGTGTGGTAGTTGAGAATCTGGAGATTATCTCCCTCTTCCTTGATCCCAACCCCACACGGAGCTCCCCACACCAGAGCTGGGAAGAGCAGCCCACACGACATTTGGCTGTGAAAACCAGCAGATTCCATCCTGGGAAGAAAGAGTGCTTCTTGTAGAACCAGGTGTCATCTTAAAGGGATCAAGCACAGACTCACTCATTAATACTCACCCTAAGCTCCAGAAAAGGGACAGCAGCTGAAAAGGCACCAGGAACACAGTAAAAGAAGCTGAAGAGCCTGACTTCGGTGCAAAGGCGGCTTCAGCAGCCCCCATTGTTCAGGTCTTGAGCCCTTCCCCCAGTCAGCCCTCAGGCTCCAAACAAATCTGCATTAACCTGGTGAACAAAGCTCAACCCCCTGACACCCAACTCCGCCCAATTTGCTCATCTCCTGCATCCTCAGTCCACACTGCAGACTTTACTAAAATCTCTCAAAGGTCTGCCTCTCCTAGGTAGGTGGTAGCATGGCCAGGGACTCTTGCTGACGGGTCCAGGCCTGGCACTGGTGCCAAATCTGAATCTGCATTAACTTGATGAGTAACATTCAGCCCACATTGGTGACTCCCTGAGAGCTCGCCCCGCCCCACTTTTGCACTACCTGAACCCACTTCAATGGCCTTTCCTGACAAGCAACTACCTTAGTCGCGTATTAACAATTCAGATTCCTGGACCCACCTAAAGATATTTAAATTTTGACCACTTAAGGCAACAATGGACAAACCTGAAGGACATTATGCTAAGTGAAATACTCAGGCACAAAGAGACAAATCCTGCATAATCTCACTTGCAATCTAAAAAAAGTTTGAAACTCAAAGAGGCAGAGATTAGAATGATAATTACTGGGGCCTAGAGGGGTGGGGGAAGTGGGGAGATGTTTGCCAAAGGGTACAAAGTTGCAGTTCTGGAGCACGGATAAGTCTAAAGATCCAATGCGCGGCCTGATGACTACAGTTAGTAATGCTGTATTGAATACTGAAAATATGCTAGAAGTGTAGACTCCAGGCACTCACGTCATAAAAAATTACAATTATGAGGAAGGATAGTATGTTAACTATATTTATAACAATAAAATATCCAGTTTTGGGCAAATATTCCAAAAGATTTTGATGTAGGTGATTAGCACCCATCTTTTGAGAAAAACTATACTCAAAATCTGGAATGTATTTAACATTCCTTAGTTTTCACTCCCATTTTCCTTTTTTTGCATGACAATGCAGGAATCACAAAACATTTTTTTGAATGCAGTTAGAGGTTTTCTAATATCTATGGGTAAGGCTTCACTCTGCATGGATTCTCAGGTTTTCTACATAAAGAAATATCTGGCCTCTATGAACACCGCCTATTTGCTGAATTATCCAACATGTCCTCGCCTCCCATAATCCCAGTCTTAAAGCCAACGTCTCAGACTATGAAAGAATCCTTCCCACTGGGCTTTGGCACAATCAGCCTGAAAAAAGGAGCAGAAGAACCAAAGTGGTTTGAGCACAGGATGGTTTTAGGGGATGATTCATACTATTAATATGTCACAACAATGAAGTGCATGCTGTGCACTGTCCATGGAACAAGAGGGAGCAGCCAGGATTAAATGGAATGCATTTCAATACTGAGTGGCAAAATATTAGAAAACTCTCCAACCCCCTAAATGAACAACTTACTTCCAAGAGGCTCAGATTTATTTTTTCTTTTCTATAAATGTTTCTATTTAAAAGAATCTTTGGATGGTATTAGTTCACTGAGGCTGTAAACAAGTAATTATATCAGATTTCAAATACCTCCTAGAATTTATTCATTTAAGCACACACAAAAACACACTAGGGCACAGGCACAACAACCATTCTTGTTTTGTGTGTTGTATTAAAAGCTTAGAAAAAGATGAGCAGTTGCAAACTGAATTGGAAAGAAGGATCTGTTTTGCCTAATTCATCCCAAATATTCCTTTTAAAGGGCACAAATGTGAAATGTTCTCATTGAGCATTTAAAATTTGGAGATATAATGGAGGCTACTATTGTTAAGTGTAGTCTGTCAAGGAGTGATTATCGTTATCCTGACGATATCTGTTCCAACAGTGTACCTGTTATTTTTTAAAGATTTAAAACAAATTGGTAAGTGCTGGGCTCAGTAGAGGATACCTAAAAGGCCTTGATTTTCCGGACAAGATCAAAGTCCCTTTTGGCCAATCAATGCTTTCTGTTCAGTGAGCATGGATACACACTGAGTTACATAGCATGTCATCAATACATAGGACCATTTTGAGTCTCAGAGTTTAGTTTCCTCTTGTTTGAACACAATTTTCTTTTTGGGTGTTTTGGCCCTGTACGTTATATGTAATTCAGGGTTAAAAAACTCTAGCTGGGTCATAACCTCATTACTAGCATCTTCTAAAAGTGCATAAACACATTATTTACCCTCAGAGCACAGGCCCAGATCCTCCAAAGGTAAAACAATAATATTTCATTATAGCTGCAAAGTGCTTTATAATTTAGAAAGTAATTCAGTATGCACTATCATTCTTGATTCTTGCAACAAGTGTACCAGGTAGACAGAGTAGATATCAGTATTCCATTTCCCAGATTAAGGTCAAGTCTCAGCAATTCATGATATGCCTCAATTCGTATTATGATAATTACCACAGATGGGAATAAAATTCAGATTTTCTAGTGCCTAGTTCACAGTTGTCTCCATATCTATAATTCATGTTATGCCAAAGATGGAAGGAACAATTATTGCCCCTGTTCTCATATATAATTGCTTTAAAAATGTAGAGAAATCAGGGTTTCACTTTACGTCTTATTAAATTTTGCTCTTTGGAAATTTGATGATTCTTTTCATTCAAGGTTTATTATGTTTGTTCTTTTAACTAGATAAGGGACAATTAATAGTGAATGAAAGTGTAGAAGCTACTGTTATTAAAGTGGATGTGTGAATCCCCATAATTTGACCTCAGAGTTCACAGAAGAGTTTTATGTACTCTTCCTTGACTTTGGAGAGAGAAGTTTACAAACGCTCTGAATTTGAAGGATGCAGACTCTATATTCTTGGTAAACCCTACAGCCTACTCTACAGTTTCATATATCAGAGGTGTTCAGTCACTTGAATTGAGTGCTGCTGATTGATTTTTTAACAAGTACTAGGTGTAATGCACTGGGCACAAACCAGAGTCATTTCTAAAACAAAGAAAAATAGTAACACAGCAGCAGCTAAATTAGCTTGTTTTTAATATTCTGCCCTAGAAAACTGAGCTTAGTCTCAACCCCAGGGAGTAGAGACTCTTATGCAGAAGATTATTCTGTGCCCTGGATGTTGAGACAAACTCCCAAATAAATTTCTGTGTTGTTTCTATCCTACAGCCTTGTTAGTGATGTTTTTACCAATGTTCACATCAGAAGTCAAGGTTCAGTACAAGTCTCTTAGAATCTAACTATTGAAAAAATCCCATTTGGTTGAACAAGATAAAAAAGGTCAAATATTTTTTTTATTAAAGTCCCTTAGATTTTATAAGATTAATATATCTCTTTTGGGAAGGCTTACTTATATCTTAATAAACTTTATATTTTAAGCATTCTATTATTTCCAGAGAAAAATAAATCACTTCCAGTGTCATATTTTAACCTCCATTCAATAAAATAGGCCATCTCACATCTCCAGCAGGTTTAATTGTTATTACTTTTTGATGATATTAGAGAATCCCCTCAAAAGGAGTGTATATGATGTCACTTCAAGATATGGTGGGAAGCATCACCAAGAATACTGATAGTGAGGACTGAAGTCATTTGACCTAATCTTGGATTGCCAAATGTTTTGGAAAATCTTAGAAGTTTGCCTTGCCAGTTTAGCATAACTGCAATTAGTTCTTTTTATTTGAGGTAAAATGTACTTAAAACCTTACTCGGAAAATATGTAAAAGAGGCAAAAAAAAAAGAATAAAACTTAGCCTCTATTAATTTAAAATATATGTATTCCTATGTCTGGGGAGGCTGGACAGTGTCAAATAGAACAAGCATTTAGTTTCTCTCTACAGTGAACAGTTCAAACTCTATCATCATGCCAGCCGTGATTAAGAATGATACAGCACATCATCATTGTCAACACTTTTCAGCCAATGTAAACCTTAGTTAGAAATGTACTTGTCAGAGAAAAATGCACCTTTGATTTCTATTACACTTTCCCAGTAATTGCTGTCATCAGTGGCAGCTTATTATTACAGTTGAATAGAGTTTCAGTAATTACTTTTGCACAGATTCCAACAGCTTTTAGATTGAAGGATATTCTGACAGTTTGAATACTCTTGACAACAATTACCTTTTTCCTGGTTAACACTGATTCAGGAAAATTAAAAATTAAATCTGTTCAGAGGAAACACTTATGTATGTCACTAGTAAGTAGGCTGATACAAAAAAAATGTGTAAATTTTAGAATGAAATAGAAGTTTTTAAAGGTATTTTTCACTCATGTATTTCTGAAATTCAGCATTAAAGGAGATACAGACCATACTGGATAGATTAATAGTAAATAATATAGAATAATTAGATCAATCTTCAATCCAATTACTAACAAAAATTACTATACTAGTATGGTGTAAAAAAAAATGTGTGCCTGAAAAAACATAGATGTGATCATTTACATGTGCATGCTTATATTTACCTACGAATATGACTGTAAATGTCTTGATTTTGGAGATCAAAGTACAAGCATATGCCTATGTATTTCACAGAGTGAAAATGTGTCTCTAACAGATATGAATTCTATGACATTAAAACTGTCTGCTTATGCAAAGTCAAAAGGAGAACTGATATAATTAAAGAGAATATATAGGACCATTTTGGTATGAGTTTTTTAAAAATGTAGATAATTGTGGAGGGATGGGGAGAAAAGGCATACAACTGTAATTGAATAACAATAAAATTTTTTTTAAAAATGTAGATAATCGAGACCAGAAATTTTGAAATAGAAGGTGTTCAGACAGTAACTTAAATTCTTCATTCAGCTTTGTGGCACACACTGAAAAATGCCTACAGTACAGAGTCATATTTGTCATCTTCAATTAGCCATCACTTTGAAAAGTTATTTGTAAATGAAGGTAAAATACAAAAACTAAAAATGAATCCACAAAAAGGCTTCTCAATAGATCTAATTAAAATACCGGTTTAATAAAGATCTTGCTGTTATTCTCTGAAAAAGAATACTGGTTTCAGATGCAAGAATAAAGAATACATAGAAAGTACCAATAACGAAAATTGTATTTCTATAATATATAACATAAATGCTTCCAAAGAACAAAAGCATGCTACACTGAAATATTAGGGGGGAAAAGAGGGGTAAATTACCAAATATGAAAACAATTAAGTTATTTTCCATGTCGTAAAAACACTTCCAATAGGTCTTTGGAAAACTAAATGCTCTCCCCAAAATAATATTATGGGGAAAACTAAAATTAAATGCCATAAAATTTCATGTGCTACGAAAACTTTAAAAGCTACATTTAACCCATTAAGGGTAATGTATGTGTGTGAGCACATTATGTTTCATATGATATTGATTTAATTGTGTTTTGTTATAAATAGAATGAAGAAATTGTCCATCCGTACTGAAGAATTCATTTGAAATTACTGTTGAGTTTTTTCTAGAAACATAAATAAGGTTCTCAAATAGATTACCAGTTCAACAAAATTTATCACATCCTATTAATGATGTTAATCAGCAAATTATCCCATTAATTACTAGGATAGCAAATACTAATAGGTTCTTCAAAACTCTAAGTAATTTACAAATACAAAATATCCTTCCTACCAATATACTTTACATTTCTCCATAACTGTCCCATTCAGTACTAATTTCCTGCTTATCTATTACAAAAATGTATGTGCCTCCATATGCCACCTTACTCTTACTGTAGTATGCTAAGAAAATTATCTGAGTATGCAGCTCATCAGTATTGTGATACAAAATTCCAGCAATTTACTCTAAATAGTTTACCATTAACCATTTAAGAATTTATTCTGCCGTGGCTGGTGTGGCTCAGTGGATTGAACCTGGGCCTTGGAACCAAAGGGTCGCAGGTTCGATTCCCAGTCAGGGCACATGTCTGGGTTGCAGGCCTCGTTCTCAGTAGGGGGCACATGAGGGGTTACCACACACTGATGTTTCTCTCCCTCTCTCCATCCCTTCCCTTTTCTTTAAAAATAAATAAATAAACTCTTTTTAAAAAAGAATTGATTCTACATCAAGGATTGTGGGTAGAATAATTTTAGATCTATGCTGACATGTGAGGTACAGTGGAGTCATGAGTACTTTGGCAAAGGCCAGCTGGTACGTATATTTGAGCTGTGGATTTTCCAAGGCCTGGAGGTAGGAAAACAACCATAAGAGAGTTGACATCAGGCTCTTGTTTGATTAAATACAGTCTGTACTAAAAACAAAGCAACTAAGGATGACTGTGAAGTAGTTGGAAGCTAAACCCACCTCCTTTCAGCACCAAATGAAATTTCCAACTAAATTGTAAAACAATCAACCTGAATGACCAACTGAAAACTAGCTGAACAAAAGTCTTATAACCAAGGATGTACAGAAGAAGCCCCATAGAGAGCAGTAGGGAGGGTGGAGACACCTAAAGGGCTGGCCCACACACACATGAATTTTGAGAATCTGGAGGGGTTTCTCCCTAAGGACTGAGGGGTCTCAATACAACACTGGGCTCCTCAGCCCAGAGCACCCAGAGTAGGGAAAAGGAGCCCACATATCTTCTGTCTGTGTAAAAATCAGCAAGGATTCTGTCTGCCAGAGAGAGATTGGAGTCTGCTAGAAACCCAAGCACTCTCTTAAAGGGCCAGTGCACAAAATTTCATTTTCAGGCACTCACCCAGGGCTGCAGTGTAGAAAAGGCAACTCTGAGCAAACTGGAGTCATACAGAGAAAAAATGTGTTGCATGGTGATGAGGAGAGATCTGAAGGGTCTGGCACCAAGGTCCATGTGCTGAGTCCCTATCCCACACTGCCCACAGACACCATTTCCCTTGGTCAAGCACTGTCCACAAAGCACCACCTTGGGAGTGCTAACCCAGTTCTCCAACTCCCCATAGCCCCACTCTGCCAAGCTTATAACCAGCAGAAAAGTCTACTACAGCTTGGGTGCAGTGCATCCTGCCTTGGGAAACAATTAAGGTGATTCAGGAAATATATTCTTTTTTTTTTTAGGAAATATATTCTTATACAGTAATTCTTAAACCATGGTTTCAAATACACAAGCTGAAAATAGTGTGTAATAAGAAATATATAGTAACATGGATAAGATTTCAGTCTTGATTGTGAATTTCCTTTTGCAGCTATTAAATAATGTATTTTTCAATTTAAGCCCCAAAATAGCATTTTTAATATAAAAATCTCATTTGAATTATAATGTACAATACCTCCTTTTTTGGGGAAATAGGTTTATAGCACATGCTACAAATTCATTCAGCCTGAAAAGTACAAATTACATAATACAAATACACTAAAAATACAGTCTGTCTTTCACTTTATATTAATCTTGTACTAAATTGTTTTAAAAAGACAGGTTTTCTCATATTACAAATTAACAAGCACATACAAGGGTGGGAAAAAGCAGGCTGAGAGTTGTTTATATGAAAGATACAATTACAAATAAATAATCTATAATACAAGAATAAATCTGTGTTTTGTGTACTCACAACTGTAAACTTACTTTGGCCATTCTCCATATAAAGTGAAAGTTTGGTGTTTGAAATGGCTTTTAGAATACTAATTTAAAAAAAAAATATTGAATGTATTGGAGTGACATTGGTTAAAATTACGTAGTTTCAAGTATACCATTCTAAACTACCTCATCTCTACATTGTATTGCCTGTTCACCACCCAAAGTCAAGTTTCTTTATGTCACCGTTTATTCCCCTGTTACCTTCTTCTCCTAACTGCCCTCAACCTCTTTTACCTCTGGTAGGCCATACTGTTGTCTGCATCTATGAGTTTTGGTTTTTGTTTGCTAATTTTCTTCACATTTTTCAACCAGCCCCCAACCTCCCTCCCCCCACATCTGTCAGTCTGTTCTCTGTATCTATGTGTCTGAACCTATTTTATTTGTTTATTTTATTCATTAGATTCCATATATAAGGAAAACCATATGGTATTTGTCTTTCTCTGATTGGCGTATTTCACTTAGCATAATGCTCTACAGGTTCATTCATGCTGTTGCAAATGGGAAAATTTCCTTCTTTTTTACAGCTGGTTAGCATTTAATTGTGTAAATGTACTATGGCATTTTTATCCACACATTTACTGATGGGCACTTGGGCAACTTCCAAATCTTGGATACATTCTTTTGAATTAGTGTTTCAGGTTTTATATTTTTTGGATATTTTCTCAATAATGGAATCTCTGGGACTTAAGGCAGTTCCATTTTTATTTTTTGAGGAAACTCCATACTGTTTTCCACAGTGGCTACAACAATCTGCACCCCCACCAACAGTGCACAATGGTTCCCTTTTCTCCACAGCCTCAGCAACACTTGTTTGTTGATTTATTGATGACAGCCATTCTGACAGGTAGGAGGTGATAGCTCATTGTGGTTTAAATGTAAATGGATTAAATGCTTTAGTCAAAAGACAAACCATAGCATAGTTGAATGGATTAGAAAACAAGCCCTTATATATGGTGTCTACAAAAGATCAGCCTCAGAATGAAAGGTATGCACACACTGGAAGTAAAGGGATGGAAAAAAAAATTTTATGGAAACGCAAATTAAAAAAAAAACTGGGGTAGCAATTCTTATATCAAACAAAATAGAAAATAGGACCTGAAAAGACACTTCTCCAAGGAGGACATACAGAGGGCCCAGAGACATATGAAAGAATGCTCAGCATCACTAGCCATCAGAGAGATGCAAATTGAAACCATAATGAGATACCACTTCACACAGGTCAGAATGGCCATCATAAACAAATCAACAAACAAGTGCTGGCGAGGCTGTGGAGAAATGGGAACCCTAGTGCACTGTTGATGGGAATGCAGACTGGTGCAGCCACTGTGAAAAGAATATGGAGTTTTCTCAAAAAATAAAAATGGAACTGCATTTTGACCTAGTGATTCTACTTCTGTGAATATATCTCCCCCAAATCCCAAAACAGTAATTTGAAAGACTATATGCACCCCTATGTTCATGGCAGTGTTATTTACAGCCAAGATATGGATGCAGTCCACATGCCCATGAACAGATGAGTGGATTAAAAAAGTGGTGGTACATATACAAAAATGGAATACTACTCAGCCATAAAAAGAATAAAAATCTTTGTAACAGCATGGAAGAACCTAGAAGATAGTGTGCTAAGTGAAATAAACCAGTCAGAGAAAGATAAATACCATGTGATTTCACTTATATGTTTAATCTAGTAAACAAAATAAACTAACAAAATAGAAACAGACTCATTGATATAGAGTATACTGAAAGCTGTCAGAGGGGAGAAGGTTTGTGGGTGGCTGTGTAAAAAAGGTGAAGGGATTAAACCAAAAAATCCCCATGAAGACATATGACAGTACGGTGATTACCAGAGGGAAGGGGTGTTGTGATGAAGGGATTTTAGGGTACAGGATGGAAAAATGGTGATGGAAGGCATGACTTTGGGTGGTGTTGAACACATAATACAATATACAGATAATGTAACATAATCATATACTTGAAAACTATATAATTTTATTAACCAATGTCACCCAAATAAATTCAATTTAAAAAACTTAAAAGCAATTAAGTTTCTGGAAAACTACTGGCAACAAGGGTTGGCACAGGATCGGATTGCTGAAAGACAAATGGCCACTGATTGGTTATTCATTAAAGTGCTGTAAGGGCCAAGGACTGATAATGTCCACTAAAAGGTATTGCTATTTTAAAGCAAAATTACTTGCAGTTATGAAAGGGTTCAAACAGGCTATCCTTGGATGGAATTGGCAATTCCATATAGTGAGTTAGGACAGAATGTGTTCTGAGAATGGGTTCTGGGAATTTAGCAGGCATTGCCTGCTTTTTACAAACACCTCTCTGAGCTAGCTGGGTCAGGACTACATACTGCGGCACAGTAGTAAGTTTTTTGTTAAGTCAGTGACCAAGTGAGAATACATATATGTTTTCTGAGATACCATTATAAGTGTCCCCTATCCTTGCTCTATCTCTCTTTTTTTATTTTTTATTGTTATTCAATTACAGTTGTATGCCTTTTCTCCCCATCCTTCCACCCCACCCCAACTGAACCTCCCTCCCTCTCCCACCTCCACCCTCCCCCTTGATTTTGTCCTTGTGTCCTTTATAGTAGTTCCTGTTGCTCTATCTCTTGAAACCAGGAACGTATGACTACCAGGAGAGGTCTGGGGTGCAGGGCTGATTGTATTGTTTCTAGGCCTAAGAAAAATTTATTGAAGAATACACGGTTATCAGCAGCCAGAAATGATCTGTTTAGAAGTTTACTGTGGTGCTAGGGTAATTGAAAAACTAGTATTAATGTGGAAATTATTAGCTTGGTATATAGATCTTCATTCAGGAATCAGACATTGACTGTCATCAACTTTGGCCGCAACTATGTGCTTCTAAACATCTGGATGGATGTGGAATATCTTGGTCAGATTCAAGATATTTCCAGCTGGTTGGCATTTAGTAGCCTTACATCTGAGCATGTAATTGAAATTATTTTATTTTATCTGGATATTTTCATGATGTACGAGGTCTGTCCAGAAAAAGTCCAGCCATTGTTGACATAACAAGAATGGTTTGTGTGACACCGATGTAACCTGGCAGCCAAGGAGAGTGGACTGGAATGTGCATGTGTGTGAACAATGACGACTTCACTGTACTAGTCAGTGGGGGCAGTGGATACCACTGAATGAGCATGTGTACTGTGTGGCCATCATATGCAAAATAACTGAGTGAGTAGAGCAACAAATCTGCATCTAATTTTGAATTAAGCTTGAAATTTCCTCCATGGAAACTATTCAGATGATTCAGAAGGCTGCAGCTATGGGCAACTGGTGATTGGCAGCTTCATCATGGCAACGCACCCACTCATACATCACATCTAGTGCAGAGTTGTTTTTTGTGAAACATCAAATCTTCCAGGTGATTCAGCCCCCTACAGCCCAGCTTTGGTGCCTTGCAACTTCTGGATCTTCCCAAAATTGAAATCAACTTTGAAAGGGAAGAGACTTCAGACCATTGATGAGAGTCAGGAAAATATGAGAGAACAACTAATGGCGAATGGAAAAAATATGTGAGGTCCCAAGGTGCCAACTTGGAAGGGGAATGAGGTGTCATTGTCCTGTGTACAATGTTTCTTGTATCTTCTTCAATAAATGTCTCTTTTTCATAGCACGTGACTGGGTGCTTTCTGGACAGACCTCGAATACATGGCCCTATAACAACAAAGAACTATCCAAGACCTAGTTTTAAACAAGCTTTGAAGAAGTACCCACTTTTCTCTATGACTTTTCAGCTCTCACTTTACTTTTTCCTTTACTAGAAATTAGGAGTGCTGCTATGCAATTACATTAGATATGTCTTTGAAACACAAACAATATTCCACCTAAAGTAATATTGTACATTGCTGAATATCTGGCTGTTGATAAATACAAGGCCACATCATACAGCATTAGAAATGGCAAAGCAAAAAGTTCAGAATATAAGCCCAAAGATATCCCTTTTGTATTTTAAAAACAAACTCATAGTAAACTAATAGAAAGTAATATATTTGAAAATGTTAGTTTTAAATAACTTGTTCAGGTAGAGAACTGAAGTGCTCAGGGTGGCGGTCTTCTGTTTCGTTACTCATACATGGCTGCCAACAGATTGGCATAGGTGATAAAGTATTCAGTAAATTTGTGTACTTTATTAGCTGGATAATTACATGTGGGATCGATCTACAATGATGTATACAATAATTTTTATATTGATGTTATTCAGGCTCTTGGGTTTTTTTCTCACCATTTATCTAAAATTTTTAGGATAGTGACAGGTAGATAAGTAAGGGTTCAACAAATGTAATAAAATGAAGAAATATGAATGAATGAAAACTGCTGTTTTTGTCTATACGATAGATGCCACAAGAAGAAAGCATAGTTGTATTTTTATTTAGATTCTTTAAATTTGTATTTGTTATATTTTATCAAAGTAATACATAAACAAGGTTTAAAATCAAGTGTACAGTCTCAGCCTATTGTACCATTAATCCCAATGTAAAGATTAGAACTAAATTTTTCTAATTCTTTCATATTTTATTTTTTTATTTCATAACCACCTATTGGCTCCTAATTAAAATTTCACTATTTTTCCTTTCCAATATTACATTATCACACTTTTTCATTATTATATTGGTTAACTTCTAGTTTTAAAATACACTTTTGGCAAAATCGGGACAACATCATTGAACAATAAAGAATAAAAATAGAAATACATATGAATAATTAAAAAATAAAAATAGACTTGTGTGTTCTCCTTCATTGGCTGACCCGCCTTCGCCCCATTTGTTCCTGTGTTCTGTCTCCCCTTGGGAGCACCCGACCATGTGGGTCTAGCATCTACCGGGCCTACTGCAGATGTGTGGACTCCAAAGGACTAAGCTTTAATATGAAGCAGAAACTGTGGAAACTGGCCTTTGTTTTGGCCTTGCTCAAGATGAGGTTGGACTTTTTCCAAGGGGGGACAGAGGGAGATGGGACATTGGAAACCCAGGGGCAGATTTCCACCCGAATAAAACCTTACCACAAGACCATGCTTCCCATTCCAGTCCTTGGAATGCTTTCCTTGTAATAGCATGAAAGAGACTGATTTCCACCAACATTTGGCGAGCCAGCAGGAGTGGGAGGAGCTGTGGCTTGTGGTAAGAAAACTGCTTGATCTTCTTTCTCTTGACTGTCTCTTCACCCCTCTGCTACTGCCGGCTTTTCTCTGGTTTATCCTCCCTGTTCCAGCCCTTCTCTGCTCAGGTTAGGCTTGGGAACGCCCTCCCCTGCGTGCAACTGGCCCCAAGGCTGTGGGTCCCCTTGGGACTATGGGCAGATGGGTGCCAGGAAGGCGGGGAGCAGACGCACACCCGCTGCTGCCTTGGATTTTACTCCCGGCACGCAGAACCCAAAGCGTGCCCAGCTGCTCCATCCTCATCAGCTGCACGGGAGGGGGGACTTCCCACAGCCACTGCCAGCCCAGCTGAGCTGTGAGCAAAGTGAAGACACAGTTCCATTTCTCTTTTGCCTTTCCTGGTGTCTTCAGACTATGTAGGCGTGCCAGCCAGCCGGCTCCTTGGCTCAGACCAGCCTGCCTTGGGGATTTCCCCTCTCCAGACAATCCCTCTCGCCCCCGGCCTCGGGGGCTTAGGCCAAGGCTCTGTGCAGCCTGGGGCCCTAGGCCATGGGGTAGGGGGTGGCAGAGAAAGCCACTGTCTGCAGCTGCTGCTGCTGCCCCTCGACCCAGAGTCCCACCCCCAGTGGCCAGAGTTCCCCAGGCAACCACCTGGGGCTCTTAGCCACTGCTGCTCAGCCTGGAGCCCTGTAAATCTCAGCTTCTGTGTCTCACTCAGGGCAAGCGCACTCCCAGTCCTCATTAATTCTCCTAAGGTGTACCTAATAAGTAAAAAGCCTCAGATATAAGTGTTCATAGAAATGAAAGATTTATATTAACTATTCTGGAAACTGATTAAATGTTTATTAGCTCTCTAGAGAAGGCCAGTAGGATTTGCCCAGGGCCCAGGGTGTTAATCTCTATCTGGCTGGCCCACCTATTTCTCAGCACAGTTTAACACGGATGCTCCCTCCCCTCCAAGGGGAGGCTGCTTCACTTTACTAGGCTTCTTGAAGGGCTGAGGCTGTTGGGAGTGTGAGAGGCAGGAAAATGGGTTACTTGCTGGCTGAACTATTACAGGCCAGAGGCCATCAGAATCTCCCTTAGGGAGTTAAACGAACCCAAGTAGCTGTGTCTGATAAACGCTGAGTGTTCATAGAGCTCTACACCAGAACAAAATTGTATTGCTACTTCAGGAAGGTCACCACCTCCAGTGTGCAAGGAACAAGGCACAGGAATTGGGGGGGGGGTGCGTGCTGTGGGACACCACAGCTTGCAAAGGGGTCACAGACCATCAGGGGCTTTGGTCTGTAACTGGGGCTAGGGAGCATTGAACATACTTCTGCCTCCCTCAGGTGCCCCAAATCTCCCTCTTTTATGAGGATGAAAGTTTTCTCTCTCTCAACACAATAGACACTACAATCCCCATCCACTGCGCCTCAAAAAACCTCTTTTAGGGTGCATACTCACGAAGGGGCAGAAATTTAACTCCGGGTTTCTCAAGGAGAGTGCTTATAGATAATTGCTGTTATGGAACCAAGGTCTGCCTTTGATATGCAAATACCTTGTCTCCAAGAACTCGTATCTGGACTATATTTTGGAATGCACATTTCTAGAAGGTAGATCTTATCAAGAAAGAAAAGCCTTGGCCATCTGAGCCAGTCAATTTATTTCAGATGTTCAAATTTTGTAAGTCAGTGAGTTTTACTGTGTAACACCTGTCTCATGGAAGTACGTCTCTCAGAAATATGAGTGTGTTCACCAATAGAGGAGCCTGTGTTTCTTAACCTTATGGAATGCGCTTCCTAATCTAAGGAATGCTAATTGCCTACTTTTAGCTGTTGAATACAGAGTTCAAGTTTTGTCCTTTTCACTCTGTTAAAATGACAAGGATTTTCCTTTGGCTTTATGGTTTTCTCCCTGCCTGATTTCTCCAGACTGGCAATTCTTAATGAGTGAGTCATGGCAACGTATTTCTTTGCATAAATTGTATAAGACCAGTTTCCAATTATGGTTTTATTAATCAAAGCATTGATTGGAATGTCATGTCTAAGGGCAACATGCCTAAATTCTGGATATCACCACAAAGCCTTAAGGAATTGACACTGATTTTCAAAGCTAATAAAAGGCCACTGCAAAACTAGCCTGGTACCTCGGTTGGTCACGTAGTTCATAACAGCCTTTCCAGATAAGGAACGAAGGCTACTTTCCTGAGAGATGGCAAGAAAGTAACTTTAAAATATTTTGGGGGACCTCAAAAACTTGAAGAATTTACCCAAACTTATAGGTATTATAGGCAAAGCCTGATGGCAACTGTGGCTTGGCTTATTTGCCCTGAGAGGCTGACTAAACTCAATCTAAAGATTCTCTGTGGGGGTGGGGTGGAGGGATGGGGAGAAAATGCAGACAACTGTAACTGAAAAACAATAAAAATTAAAAAAAAGAATAAATAAACAAGTTTTGCTTTGTAAAAAACAATTCTTTGTGAAATTCCAGCAAAGCAGATTTAAAAGGCCTATATAATCAATTATTATTTTTATGCAAATAATCAGGCCAAATTAAAACAGCACTTAACGTAGTCTCTGATAAAAATGAGTGATTTAAGGGGAAAAATTGTGTTTCAGTGGAAATCACAATGCCCGATTGTGGATATTGGACTCTAGTGCAGTTAACTGTCTTCAACATTTTGTTTACACTTTAAGCTGAACTGGTTCCTGAATCCTAGTTGTTTTCAACCCTCCAAACTTATGTTTCATTTTTCCTCCCATCTTCGGACTAGAAGTTATTGGCAACTAAACTTTCTTCTGAGGCTTTGTATGCCATGCACAATTTACCTCAGCACCTGATGACATCACCACAGATGTTCAGACTGCTGACAAAGACAATCTATCAAGCTGACACACTGAATTTCATTCCAGCAAAGCCTTGCATTTGGAAGTCTTCTCAAGTGATAGTCCTGAAAACTCAGAAACTGGTTTCTGATTTGCTGTGTTCATTAACCTTTGTATTTTGTGTTCTTCTGTTTTCAGAGGGTGTATGCTCGTATCTTTATTTACCTGATTGCTTGTTTATGCAGTATAGGCCATACTTCACAAGCCCATTGGCATTACTGCTTTTTGAAATAAGATTCAACAGTTTGGCTAGGTTGACTTGTTTTCAGAACTAGATGGTTGAGTTGGTGAAGTATGGGGTGGCCTATGGGCTTTGCTTGAAACAGGTTTCCCTATTCTGCCCTCATGGTTCAGACACAAAAGGCCTACATTTCTTCAGGGGTGTGTGTGTCTGTGTGTGAAATGTTAGAATGTTTCCCTCACTGTAATTTGAGTTAATTATAGTGGTCAAGAGGGCTCCAGACCAGTGTGGAACACCTTACACACTGTCTTCCAGGGAAGCCACTCCTCCAACTTAATCTGGGACACCGTGGAGTTAGTCCCTCCCTCAGTTACCTGGGTTTCACCTCTCACCAGGCCTTTAGTTGCTATAATTCTCCTCATTTTTGGACTATGCTTTTTAACCTTCTTGTCAAATTTGTCACCCCTAGAATACAACAACGATGCCAACTTGTCCAGCAGTGCCATCCTCCACAATTGCCATCCTCTAGACATCACATATGCCACCTCCCAGTGATAGTCACTTGACTTTGAGTTTGCAAAATTGTTCTTCCCTGGGTGAAGACTCCCATTCCCTTTTGCTCCTTTCTTCCTTAAGCAGATAGGAAAAACCTCTAGAGATAGACTATCTTGTGACAGATTTTCAAAATAATATTTAACCAATGACTGGTTGTGTGACTGTTTGGAGAAGAGTAGAGTATTTGTGGGTAGAATTGCTTTAGAGAGAGCTGAGTTGTTAATGCTATGCATCCGAAAGTTTGGACTGGTTGTGGCCCTACAAATACTTTCAGCGGTGTCCAACCTTTTGGTGCCTCTGGGCCACACTGGAAGAAGAAGAGTTGTCTTGGGCCACACATGAAATACACTGTGACATGTAATCACAAAAAAATCTCATCACGTTTTAAGTAAATTTACGATTTTGTGTTGGACTTGTGAGCCACAGGTTGGACAACCCTGCGTAAATGAACTTTGGGGGGCTTCAGTGAGATGATGTTGAGAACTTCATAAGTGTTTCTTACAGTGAGAAGGACAAAGTTAACTGATATTAGACTCCTGCTAGAAAATCAAGATAATGAAACCTAGCTTTACAGTGACTATAAGAACAATTGTGAAGGAGACAGGTCCATTTTAGGTGGCTCGCACCCTCAAAGCTCCCCTGAAATATGGAGCGAGGCAATGCGTGTGCTGTTGTATATTGTGATCAGTCAAGCAGTAGCACCGATGAAACTTAGGTCTACTTTTACACATGCATTTCTAAGTCTGATTATCAAGTGATTAACTGCTGGTGTAAATAACATTTCTCCCTGGTCAAGGCAACAGGTGGATTTAAAATATGAAATGAGGGGTGAATTCCTGAATTCACAACATCCCATGCACCAGGAGAAAAAATTCTATTTTAGCTGAAAAATCTGCCAAGTTTAGAAAATACCAGTCAAACAATGTCTTTGATTCTCCCCGAGGTATCAATGTAGTGGGCATTTTATACTCATATGAGTTTTTAGATTTATCCAGAAATTGTTGACATTATGCATTAACCCCATAACTACAATGGTGCTATATAATTGTCTAGAAATTGGAAATAAATCAAGAATGTGTACATTGAAGGAGTAACAAAGATCAGATAGAGACTGAATGAAGAGCAAAAAGAAACATATAGGATGCTAACACTATCTCATTTCCCAAAGGCAGGCATCTGTAACTTGCAAAGACGGAAATACTGAACTTTGAATAATGCTGTGAAGATTGTTTGTTACATGGGCCTTTTTTACATGGGACATTTTTTAAATCCAAAATTAGACATAAAGTAAGTATATGACTGCATTAAGTAAGTGTAACTAGGAACTTATAGGATGTGTGGTAAACAGAATTCTAAGATAGTCCCCCACATCTCCACCCCATTGTGCACACCCTGCATAACCTCTGAGATTATAAACATTACATACTTTACTCCTGTGATCAAGGATATGTTATATAGCACAGTTTACTTTAATAAAGAGAGGTTATCTAGATGTGCCTGACCCAAACATATTGACCTTTTAAATCTCGATCTAGAGGTAGAGATAAAGACATAAATTTAAGTTTATGACATAAATTTAAGTTAAAGACATAAATTTAAGTGAGAAGGATTCAATGTCAGGAAGAATTCCCATTACTGGATTTGAAAATGAAGTCAGGTCGTGGCAAGGAATGTACGTGGCCTCAAGCAGTTGAAAGTTGTCCCTGGCTGAAATCCAGCAAGGAAATGGGGACTCAGTTCCACAATCATACTGAATTGAATTTCTCTAATAAACTGAATGAACTTGGAAGGAGATTCTTCCCCAGAGTCTTCAGATGAGAACTTATCCCATAAGATAACTTATGGATTGTAAAACTTATTCCTATAGTTACTTTATGTCTCCCTTTGTATTTTGAAAATGCCCAGTTCCATACAATAAGCGAATATTAGAACATTATTCCAAGACAAGTCTTTTTTCCGTCTTTTCAAGTAGAGACTTCTGCAAAAAGGCCTGGACTTTCATTTCAGCTTTGGGAATAATACCATGTCTCTAAGCAGAAAACCCAGTACACTGTCCCTGAGTTTCTCATCTACAGAACTATGAGGTTATAGATAGGTTTTGTTTTAAAGTCATCAAGTGTGTGATTGTTTGCTATGCAGCAATAGAAAACAAATACAGATTTTGGTACCTGAAAGTGGGGTGCTACTATAACAAATAACTAAAAGGATGGATGTAACTTTGGAATTCTGCAGAGGATGAAATAATTTTAGATGGCATGTATTAAGCCTTGATTGACTTGATAGGCTGACAGTATAATATGGACATTGTTTTTGTTTATAGATCTTTTAAAAAAAATTTTAAAATTTAAGTATAGTAGGTATAATGTGGGGTTGGCCAAAAAGCTTATTTGGATTTTTCTGTATGATGGTTCTAGTTGTGCTTAGTTGTCTGTAACTTCATTTGAAACAATTTTATTAGATTGTATTGTGACAGCTGTCATATCAGAGAGCACTTAAAAAAATCACAATTGGTGAATTTTTGTGTAGCTATTTTAATATTGAAAGATGGAAGAAAATATGCAACATTTTGGCATATTATGCTTCATTATTTCATGAAAAGTAAAAATGTAACTGAAACGTAAAAAAAAGAAAAGAAAAAGATTTGTGCAGTGTATAGGAAAGGTGCTGTAACTGGTCAAACATGTCAAAGGTGGTTTGTGGTTTCCTGCTAGGGATTTCTCTCTGGATGATGCTTCATGTTCAGGGAGAGCAGTTGGAGTTGATAGCAATCAAATGGAGACATTAATTGAGAACAATCAATGTTACATAATACAGGAGGTAGCTAACATACTCAAAATATCCAAATCAATGAAGTTATTGGTGAAAATGAAAAATGTGTCTTTTATTTTATGGAAAAAACTAAATGGACTTTTGGCCAACCCAATAAATATTATTTATTGCATTTCTTAAAATCCAGTGAGATAAAATGCTATTATTATTTTCATAAAACCAGGGACAATACTGTGGTACAAAGATTCTAAGTGGCTTGCCAGAATTCAAATAGTTACTAAATTTGGAAGCTTGATTTATGAACTTAAGTTTTTTGGGTTCCCAAGTTCTTACAGTTTCTACCACAAAAATGCACCCCATAAAGATAAGAATAAAACTTACAATGTCTGACTTGCTAGTGAGATAGTGTTCTGTTGACCCAGAGCAACCGCCCACTAAAGGAAGAACTGAAACCTGGGTGCCTGAGTGATTGTTAACTGTCTCCAGCTAAGAATGTTAGAGGGCTGTGTGAACAGGAACCCAAGCCAATCATTATACAATGAAGCAATTTTCACATTGAAATTCCAGTTGAATTATGGTAACAGTCAAAGACAAGGAGTCTTTCCCCTGAATTAAATCAGGAGAAAATACTAACTGCAAGAATAACATCTAAACTCCCTATATAATTTATAATTAAAAGGAAGAGAAGATTCCCCACCCTGAGGTTTACAAAGATGAGCAGGAGACCTGCTCTGCTAGGTCATTTGCATTGCAAGGTAGTATTTATTAATTTATCCTATTTTAAAAATAATTCATGCTTGATACAGGATATTTGAAATATTTAAAAAAAGCTTTACTAATAAAACAAAATCTAATCTCATTACCTACACATTACCCTGCCAACATTGTGGTTCACGTCCTTCCAAAAAATTGTTTTAATGAGTCCTAATGCACATGTTTGAAAACCTCCCTTTTGTTTCTTTTTTTAAAAGATTTTATTTATTTTTAGTGAGAGGGGAAGGGAGGGAGAAAGAGAAGCACTGATCGGTTGCCTCATGCTTGCCCCAGTGACCTCTCAGTTTGCAGGATGTTGCCCAACCCACTGAGCCACACTGGCCAGGGCTCCAAACCTCCCTTTTTTATGAGAGATCAGAATTCCCTGAAATTATGTGGTTGGGAGGTAGGGGGTCTATCATTAAGCCTTTCACACCCCTGCCCATTAGGCCCCAATGGCTCTGAAAACAAAACTTTGTTTCCACAATGGTCATAATAAAAATCAACAAGACAATTGCAAAATCCTCTTCTGATACCTTTTGCAAGCCATCATTGAAATAGACATAAACAACTCCTTTAGCCACTTGAGGCCTAAAAAAGGACCTAATTCTTTCAACCACCAAATCCTAATAAGCTTTTGTAAAGACTGTTTTCAACAGAAGCTTCTAAATAAAGAAAGACATTTTTTACAAAGAAACTAGCAAATTCTATAACAGAGATGAAAGAACCATGGAGAAAATTACTTGAGGAATTTAGTCAAATTCCATTAGTTAATTTTTAATAGAAATTAAATAAGAATGACAAAGTTGGTTCAACACAAGAGATGGAAAAAAATCTACTGTAGGTATTTATGTGAGTTTTGGAAAGATCTCAATATCCAGCAATGTCAAAGGATGGAATCCATTGTGGTTCAAGATCAAGACAAATTAAGAAATTCTGGTGTCACATCTAATAGAAAAAAAAATCAGAGTAATGACAAAGCCATATGAAAGAACAAAAAGTAATCTTGGTAATTATATAGAATTTTACAATTTTCAAAATACCTTTATGAATATTATTTTATTTAATTCTTAATAAATATTATTAAAGCTATCAAAGCTTGTCCTGTTTTCAGTATATAACTCCTTCACATTCTTTGTTAAATTTATTCTGAAGTATTTTATTCTTTCTGTTGCCATTGAAAAAGAAGTGTTTTTTAAAATTTTCTTTGTCTGAAATTTCATCGTCAGTATATAGGGATGCAGTGTATTTTTATACATTTATTTTGTATCTTGCAACTTTACTGTATTTGTTTATTGTTTATACGGTTCTTTTGTACGTTTTGATTTGGAACCATGTGACTGCATTAGTAACAAAAAAGACAAATACAAGAAGTACTTCTCTACCCAGTGGGAATTATCTTCTCAATCAGGATATCAAATGGGTATAGGATTAAAATATAATTGGCTTCATAAAGAGTTTAAATAAATCTATGGATGACAACCATAAGAGATTATCCAAGAAAAAATACATTGTTTTGTACATAGTAGTGGCCTTGGTGCTCTCTAACCAAGCTTCTGACTTCAATCTCAGAGACAGACGTCTATATAGACATAGGGTCTAACTTAATAGGTGCTTCTTATGTTAATAAGCTTAATAAGCTCCATTTTTTCAGGCAGCTGTAGCTTTGTAAACAGGTCAATCCCCGAGTAGGAAAGGTATGGACTGGTTTCTGGTTGCATAACAATTGAGACAATTTATGCAAAAGCACTGTGTGCTATGCAAATGTAAGGTATTATTATTAGAATCATTATCATCAAGTTTTGGAACTAAAACCTTTTGCTTTATCCATCAAGTTATTTCCTCTGTATGTGTTCTTGCTCATTCTCCCAGGAATAAGTTTTTGTTTCTCTTGGTTTTGTTTTTATTGGTTTTAGTAGGTTTTAAGAATTTGTTTTTCTCTCAAATGGTTGTTGAAACTAACGTGCCTTTAAGTACCTTTAATAAAGAGGTACTATTACTGTGGGCAAATGGAGTTAATGCTTGGTTGTCTTTTTTAGTCTGGGCTGGTTCACAGTTCTTAGGTCATTTTCATTATACACACAGGACTACTGGGACGTTTTTACAAGGCACAAAATAAAATGAATGGATATGAATTAGGACGATAGACCAGTGTGCCTCATGGTTAGATAACTTTGTCTTTAAAAATATTTATTATATTTATAGATTGGCAGGTGCTTCTTTGGAAAAAACAACATGAATTATTTGAGTATAGCAGCATATAGAGGAAAAAGACAGAAAGACTAGTTAATCATTTGAATTCGATATAAACCATGCATTTTTAAAAGTCAGGTGACTTAATTAAAGGAAGAAAAACAAACTGGATCACATATTAAATATTTGGTGGATCGTAGTAAGCAAAGTATTTAGTATCTTAAGAATACCCACTTTTTCCATTCCAGTTTTATCTTTAGTAATTTAGCATAATATTGTGATGAATGATGTTTCCAGCAGCATATTTACATTCTATTCTTTTGAGGAATTATTCCATCACGTTATACCTTACTTTTATTTTATTTTATTTTTGCCTTTTTTTTTTCCTAAAGGCACCATTCCATTAGTTTGAGAATAGTGCTGCCTACTAGAATGTGAAAATGGGTTTCATTCAATTAATGAGCTGGAAACAGGGAGACATTCCATAGTAAATGAGGTTTACATATGATAATGTTGGATTTGTCATATAAGAGATTGCTTCCTTTCAACTCTCTGAAAGGACTAAATTTTGCTTTTGTACAGTGTGTACAATGCCAATAAAAAAACCCAGAAAAGCCATACAACATTAAGATGAATGTATAATAATTTTAATGAACAAAAATTATTGTTATTATTTTCTTACAAAAACAGACCAATGCTAAGCAGTAAATAGTTCAAAAAGCCAACAAATGAAAGTATGAAGGAATTAGAATTCTGGTTCTACAGTGTTTCTGTATGTAATTATAACCACTTTCTTGTTATCTAACCAGAAAAAAAATTGTTAAAATAGAAAAAAAGCTGTTTTATTTGAAGCCTTGTGCTTACCCTATGGTACCTCATTACTATTTTGCAAAAGAAGTAAAACTGTTCTCGGGCTAATAAAACTTAAGTAAAATCATTATCGTTAGATAATCAACTCAAAATTAATGTCACGGAGACATTTAGTGAAATGCAATTCATAAGCACAAGTGTTTGTTGTCGTTTTTGTCTTGAGTTTGTTAAGGAATAACTGGACGGATTTCTTAAGTAAGCCTTTGGAAGTTGCGAATACGATGTTTATGCCAGATTTCCTAGTCTATCTTGGATACTTAATGAGTTTCCAAAGTGTTAATTGATTTTAGAGGTTTTGATTTAAAATATCGATTTATCAAACTCATGTTTGTCTTTCCGCTTTCACACGTGAACAATCTGTACTAAAATTGGCATTATTAATTCTTCTTTTACAACAAAGACAAAAAAACTCAAAAGGATGTAATACATAAACTCCAAATGTAGCACAGTTGGCAGTCGCAGATAATAGAGCTATTCTCCTGAGTAAGGGACTATTAGAATATTATCTATTTGCTTTAAAATGTCGTAAAAGCTTTTAAAGTGTTTTAAAAATTTCCCTGTGGCTTTTAAGTATAGCTTTTTATTCAAGGGTATTTTCAAACTATGTATTTTCTCTAGATCATTTGTTTTTGTGAGAAATGCTAAATACCAATACTCCTAGGAGCCTAGACAAGCATTTGTTCTGTGTGGAATCAAGATTTCTGAGAGAAGCAGGTCCCTGGATTAACACTTTCAGAAGCTCTCCAAGAGTTTGTCATATTCACTGAAGATCGTCAAGCTCTGTTCTAATGACTGCAAAATATACAATGCAAATAAGCTAAGTTCAGCTAATTTACAGAGTTTGGAAAACATATTCATTTAAAATATTTTCAAGGGGCTTCTGCTTTCTGTCACTTCTCTATGGGTCAATGGACCATCATTACTTTTTGTTCACCAACCAGAATTTTATTTTTATATAAACCAATTTAAATTACACTAAAAGTCTACAAGCATGTGTTACTGTTTATGTATTTTTATTTTTATTTTAAAAGGACTTTATTTTTTCAAAATTTTTATTAAATTTATTTGTGTGACATTACCATAATTAATAAGATTGTATGGATTTCAAGTGTACATTTGTATAATACATCATCTGTATATCGTATTGTGTGTTCACCACCCATAGTCAAATCTCCTTCCATCACCATATATTTGACATTTGTTACCTTTAACCCCTCTCCACCCCCTTCCCCTCTGGTAACCACTATAATGTTGTTTGTGTCAATGAGTTTGTTTGTTTGTTCATTTTTTGCTTTCAGTTTTATATCCCACATATGAGTGAAAGCACATGGTTCTTGACTTTTTCTGTCTGACTTCCTTTATTTGCATAGTATTTTCAAGGTCCATCCATGTTGTCACAAATGACAGTATTCCATCTCTTCTTATTGCTGAGTAGTATTCCACTGTATATATGAGGTCTGCCCAGAAGGTATCCAGCCACATAATATGCAAAATAGGAACACTTATTGCAGAAGATACAAGATATAAGAAACATTGTATATAGAACAATGATGCCTCAGTCCCCTTCAAAGTAGGCACCTTGGGACCTCACACAGTTCTCCCCATCACCATCAGCTGCCCCATTGTATTTTCTTGAATCTCATCAATGGTCTGAAATCTCTTCCCTTTCAAAGGTGATTTTAGTTTTGGGAAAAGCCAGAAGTCACAGGGTGCCAAATCTGGGATATAGGGGGACTGAATCACCTTGGTGATTTGATGTTTTGCCAAAAAACTCTGCACAAGACGTGATGCATGAGCAGGCGTGTTGTCATGATGAAGCTGCCGATCAGTAGTTGCCCATAGCTGTGGCCTTCTCACTCATCTGAATCATCTGAATAGTTTCCCCAAAGGAACATTCAAGCTGTATGCAAAATTACATACAGATTCATTGCTCTACTTGCTCAGTCATTTTGAATGTGACGGCCACACAGTACACACATGCTCACTCAACGGTGTCTACCACCCCCACTGACTAGTACAGTGAAGTGGTCATTGTTCATGGATATGCATTCCAGTCCACTCTCTTTGGCTGCCAGGTTACATGATGTCATGCAAACTGTTCTTGTTATATTAGCAGTGGCTTGAATTTTTCCAGACAGACCTCGTATGTACCACATCTTCTTTATCCAATCATCTATTGAAGGACACTTTGGTTGTTTCCATGTCTTGGGCACTGTGAATAATGCTGCAGTGAACATAAGGGTGCGTATATCTTCGTGAATAAATGTTTTCAAAATTTTCAGGTAGATACCCAGAAGAAGGGTTGTTGGGCCATATGGTAACTCCATTCTTCATTCTTTTTATGAACCTCCATGCTATTTTCCATACTGGCTGTACCAATTTACTTATCTATCAGCAGTGAATGAGAGAGTTCCTTTTTCTCCACAACCTCTTCAATAGTTACTGCTACTTGTCTTGTTTTTGTTTTTGTTTTTAAATTTTTATTGTTATTCAATTACAGTTGTATGCCTTTTCTCCCCATCCTTGTCTTGTTGATAGTAGCCATTCTAACCCATGTGAGATGGTATCTTATTGTAGTTCTGATTTGCATTTTTATAATAACTAATGAAATTGAGCATCTTTTCATATATCTGATGGTCGTTTGTATGTCTTCTTTTTTTTTTAATTTTTATTGTTATTCAATTAGTATGTCTTCTTGAGAGAGCCATCTTTTAAGGGTCCTTGGTTCCTGAATTTTATGAATTTGACCTCAAAGATAAGGGAAGTAAAAGCAACAGAAATGAATGGGACTATATCAAACTAAAAAGTTTCTGCACAGAAAAAGAAATTGTGAAACAAATGCAATGGCAATCAACTGAATGGGAGGAGGTATTTGCAAACATCACATCCAATAAGAGGTTAATATCTAAAATACATAAAGAACTCACAATTATAGTGATTATAGTGGCATGATCACTATAATATATAGGATAGTTAGAAGAACAAGAGGCTAGGTAGGAAGATCAATTAGGAGGCTGTTTTAGTCATTCTCTGAGTGAGAAATACAGATAGAAATACTTAAAAAAAGGGAGGTAGAATGACATTGTAAAGGAAAAAAATCATTTTTTAAAAACTTGTTATAGCAAATAAAAATTGGCAATTGCTATACTATAATTACATTGTAAGTAATTTCATAAAACCATGCATGAAATAAAAGTATGTGATAGTGATAAATTGTATAATCTATTTTCTCAATGTTAATATTTAATAATATAAATCTGGCATTGAAATTTATTAGAGAAAATGCTACATTTTACTTTTTAAATTAGCTTATGAGAAAAAATTTCCACTTCAGAGAGAAATTCACCTTATTGACCCTCATGGATTTAGGCTTATCAAAATTAAGTAGAAGAGACACTTAAAATTGAATGCAATAAAAATGAATATAGGAGTTTCAATATGGCTGTAGATGAATGGTAGCTGTGTCCCCTTGCTCCTGCTCCCAAACTGCATTTACAGCTCAACTTCCGAACAATCAATGTGCACCATCAACTGAAACCTAGCTGATATGCAACATTGTGACCAAGGCATACAGAAGATGCTACCTAAAGAGGAGGGGTTGAGACAAGGAGGGGGAAGCCCCTCCGCAGAGTAGCAGTGACAGCTGGGAGAGCAGACAGATTTGCAGCTGCAGAGCTCTTCCCCCCCAAGGAACAGGGGGATCCCCAACCCACAGAATAGAGACAGAATAGAGAAGTGAAGAATAGACATGTATTGTCTGTGGGCGTGAGTCAGTGGGGACCCACCAGGCCTGCGAGATGCAGAGTGCACCCTCACAGGGCAGAGCGCTCCCACTGTTGCAGCGCCAGCCTGGAGAGCTCACAGTGCAGCTGTGACTGCAGGAAAGGCCGGCTGCCCTCCCACTCTCAGGACCAGCAAAGGAGTCTGCTGGCTGCAGCCCGCAGTGACTTTACTGGCTGTCTTTTTCTGGGGAGGCTTCAGGCACAGACCCAGAAAGTGAGTTAACTGAGTGGTTTGGGGAAAAGGGCTGGTCTCCCCCATCCCTAGCGCACAGGCAGTGGTCTGCGCCCTCTACCTGTGGGGTCGCTCCTGATAAGGGTTTAATCTCCAAAATATATAAAGAATTTATATATGTCAACACCAGAAGACAAATAATCCAATTAAAAAATTGACAAAGGACCTGAACAGACACTTCTCCAAAGAGGACACAGAGAGGGCCCATAACATATGAAAAGATGCTCAACATCACTAGCCATCAGAGAGATGCAAATTAAAAGCACAATGAGATACCACTTCACACTGGTCAGAATGGCCATCATAAACAAATCAACAAACAACAAGTGTTGGAGAGGCTGTGGAGAAAAGGGAACCCTAGTGCACTGTTGGTGGGAATGCAGACTGGTGCAGTCACTGTGGAAAACAGTATGGAATTTCTTCAAAAAATGAAAAATGTAAATACCTTTTGACTCAGCAATTCTACCTCTGGGAATATATCCAAAGAACCCTGAAACACCAATTCAGAAGAATATAAGCACCTACATGTTCATAGCGGCATTATTTACAATAGGCAAGTTCTTGAAACAGCCCAAGTGCCCATCAGTAGATGAGTAGTTAAAAAATTGTGATACATCTACATGACAGAATACTACACAGCCATAAAAAAGAATAAACTCTTACCTTTTGTGACAGCACTGATAGACCTGGAGACTATTATGCTAAGTGAAATAAGTCAGACAGAGAAAGACAAATACCATATGATCTCACTTATTTGTGGAATTTTAAAAAAGCAATAAATGAAGAAACAAACAAACAAAATCCAGAAATATCTGATAGATAGAGAGAATAAGCTGATGGTTACCAAAGGTGATAGTTGGAGAGATGGGAATAAAAAATTAGAATTGATTTTTGTATATTGATCCTCCAAAAATGTAACTATGTGTGATGATAGATGTTATCTAAACTTACTGTGGTAATCATTTCACAATATATACATATATTAAAACATTATCTTGTACCCTTAAAACTAACACAACATACCAAGGAAGGCATACTACTGTAAACCATAATAACCAAGACAGTGTAGTATTAGTAAAAAGACAGACCAATAGATGCATATAACAGAACAGAGCCCAGAAACACACCCAGAAATATGTGACATAACTTTTTTACCAAATGCCAAGGTAATTCAATGAAAGTCTTTTCAACAACCAGTGCTGTCCATTGGGTACTCATGGGGAAAATAAAGACTGTGACCCCCCCTACTTCACACCATAGACAAAAATAAACTCAAAATGGATTCTTATAGATGTAAAACCTAAAACTATAGAAGTTCTAGACGAAAATATTACAGAATAGCTTTGTGAACATGGGATAGGCAAAGGTTTCTTAGATTCAGCACCAAAAATATGAAACACTGGGCACCTGTAAGAGGCAACCAATTGATGTTTGTGTCTCACATCGATGTTTCTCTCCCCTTTCTTTCTCCCTCCCTTCCCCTGTCTCTAATGATAAATTGATAAGTTAGAATTTATCAAAAAATAGCCCTGGCTGGTGTGGCTCAGTGGATTGAGTTCTGGCCTGAGAACCAAAGGGTTGCTGGTTTGATTTCAAGTCAGGGCACATGCCTACGTTGTGGGCCAGGCCCCCAGTGAGGGGCACTCGAGAGGTAAACACACATTGATGTTCCTCTCCCTCTCTTCCTCCCTCCCTTCCCCTCTCTAAAATAAATTTTAAAAATATTTTTAAAAAAATAAATAAAATTTATCAAAAATAAAAACAATCTTCAAAAGACATTATAAAGAGCATGAAAAGACAAGCTACATATTTGGCAAAAAATATTTGCAACATATATTTATCAAAAGACTCATATCCAGAATGTAAAAATAACTCTTACTTTATCAATAATAATACAACCTCTTATCTCACCCACAAATGAGCAAAAGATTTAAATAGATATTTCCCCATAGAAATGTGGAAATGACCATTAAATATATAAAAACACACTCAACACTTTAGTCATCAAGGAAATTCAACTAAAATCACAATGAGAAGCCACTATATGTCCATTTGAATAGTTAAAATATATCTTTTTAAAAAGCTGACCATACCAGTCATTGGCATTGATGTGAAAGAAGTGAAAGTCTCACATGTTGATGGTGGAAATTAAAATTTTAGAAAACAGGTACTTCCTTAAAACATTAAACATACCTTCTTGTCCTAGCAAAAAGGAAAACAGATATCTATACCAAGACTTATCTTCAAATATTTACAACAGTTTATTTGTAAGAGTCATACGCTGGAAGCCACTTGTAGGTTTATTGACATGTGAGTGGATAACAAATTGTGGTGTATCTGTAGAGTACATTACTACTCAGCAATTAAATAAATGAACTACTAGTACACTGAACAACATGAGTGAATCTCAAAATCATTAAAGTAAAAGAAGTGAGTAGAAGAAGAGAGAAAAATAGTGCAGATGGTATATAATTCCACTTAAATATAACAAACCCAAAACTAGTCTACCAAACTCTCTACAATAAATGGAATCTTTTTGTTTTCTTTGCATTTCTCCTCAGAGAGTGAATGTGGAATTCCCTACTTGTGGGAGCTGAATGAATGGCCACTGGTATAAGTAAATTACATGGAGCAAAAGAGAAAAATGAATTCATAATTAGTATTTCAAATTAATATTTTAACTCATTTTACATCTGTACATTAAAATAACAGCTGTTTTGAAATAAGAACTCATAGACACAGACAACAGTAAGGTGGTTACCAGAGGGAAGGGGGGTGGAGGGTGATAATGGTAAATGAGGTCTAATATATGGTGACAAAAGAAGACTTGACTGTGGGTGGTGGGCACAATGCAATACACAGATCATGTGTCACAGAAATGGACACTCGAAACCTGTGTGACCTTATTAACCAATGTCACCCCAATACATTTAATACAAGGAAAAGAAATAACAGCTATTTTAGAGCTAGCAGAGTTTTACTCATAGAAAATGTGCTCAGTGCTGACTGGTGTGGCTCAGTGGGTTGAGTGTCATTCCACCAAAAGAAAGGTCATTGGTTCGATTGTGGGTCAGGGCACATGCCTAGGTTGCGGGTTCAACCCCCATTCAGGGTACCTACGAGAGGCAACAGATCAATATTTCTCTCCCTCTCTTTCTCCCTCCCTAACTCTCTCTCTAGAAAATAAAATAAAATAAAATCTAAAAAATGTCTTCTTAAGAAAGCAATATTTCATTGTCTGAAACTCGGCTAAATATTTTGTCGTGATGTCTGCTGTTTTTCTTTGTATTTAGGTCTATACCTTGTCTGTGCATCTAGTTCCATTTTCATATTTATCTTTAAGAATGTCTTAAAATATACACATGTGTGAAGAGACACTATATAATCTCTACTTGAAGCATAAGTGCAGTGGGAAAGTTTGAGTTTTAGTCCCAATATTTTTGTATCAGTAACCAAGCACGATAGGGTCATAATGGGAACCACAAGGTGATTTCAAGTATGTTCTTTCTTACTTTGTAAGTTGGTTTCTCAGATTTGGATGTTATCACAAAGGTAATTTTTTCCGCTTGAATCTATACTATATATCTATATGTCTAAACTATGAGATAAGTTCAGTGTATGTATGGTATGTATGTGTGTCTGTGTGATCTGTAAAAGTTGGAAACTGCTATCCACTGAGGTACATTTTTAGCAACACAGAACATAAATGATTGACAGAACAAAGCATATGGAAACGAAAAAGAATCTAACCCACATTTAGATCTAAGAAAAAAAATATTTGCCTGAAGGGAAAATATTAATTAGTTTGTCTACATGCAAGATAAAAGTCTGGAAGACATATCCATCAAAAAGCAGTGGAATAAACAGCAAAATGGAAATTATTTGTAAATTGACAGTAAACTTGGCAAACATCGAGGGGTAAACAAGTTATTTGGCATGCAAGGCACTTCGGAATCACAGCCTCTGTCAGGAGGCATCTGTGCATAGATTCACTTATTTGACAGAAATTAACATTTTGCAGAAATCTTTGTTGCATGCTAAATATTTTTTACCCCTCTTAATTATTTTAATAGCTGATTCAGAATGTTCCATATAAACACTCAAAAGATGCTAAAATGCACAAAGTCAAATCCAATTTTATCAATAATATAGAGTTATCATACTCTGGAATTGACTAAAATACCTACCAAGAAGTTAATTATCTAAGTGATATTCTTTTGAGATGAAACATGAGAATCACATAAATCAAATAAAGATCCTTACCGTAGTAGAAAAACTAAAATTGGTTTTTAAGAGAAACAAAACATTTCACCCACTTTTATCTGAAAATAATTAAAATCATTTAAGGGTCCAAAAGTTTGCAGAGTAAACTATTGTCACTATCTTCAATTTATGACAAAAGTTGATATAATTATTCAGATATATTAATAGATGTGATGTAGCATAAAGAATATCACAGGATTTCAGGAATTGTATCGTAGTCGCTGACCATCTGTCAGTTAACTTCTCTTGTTCTTAGTCCCTTCAGTAATAAAGAGGGAGACATTGAATCAATTTTTTTCTGAAGTGTTTTCAAATCTGCTATTTGGAGGTCACAAGTTATCTGAAATTTGAATATTCATTTTCGAAATCTCTTATGTTTAACTCAAAGTGAAAGTACCTCTTGGTCAAAAATAATTTGCCCTGGCAGGTGTGGCTCAGTGCATTGAGTACCAGCCTAGAAACCAAAGGGTCGCTGGTTCCATTCCCAGTCAGGGCACATGTGTGTGGGCCAGGTCCCCAGTTGGGGGCATGCAAGAAGCAACCACACACTGATGTTTCTCTCCCTTTCTTTCTTCCTCCCTTCCTCTCTCTCCAAAAATAAATAAATGAAATCTTAAAAAGATAACTTTTCCTTTCTACTCTAAAGTTGTTTACTATTTGTGAACAAAAGTTCTGGGTTTTTTCAAAATAATTGAATCTTTACCTTCAAGGAAACAGAAGTCCACAGAGATGACCTGACTTTGACCTAAGTGTTATATTTAAAATAATCCAATGAGTAGCACAGAGGTGTGGGGATCGCCTGAGGGAGGGAGAATCGGGGCTGGGTGGAGGTGGGCAAAGGGGGAAAAAGTGGGGACAAGTGTAATAGCATAAACAGTAAAAAATAAATAAAATAAAATAATCCAGTATTATGTTTCAGGGCCTTTCTTAAGTACTTCACTTTTATTTTTTCAATCAATCCTTAAAACAGCATATGAGATTGGAGGGCAGTCTTATAATAGAATCAGAATGAAAACTAACTCCCTTGATTGAAAGACAAGTGTTTCTACACAATCATATTCATAAGTTAAGTAGGCAACTGCCTATTTAAAGTACACTTCAAAGAATTCTGTGGGCCTGCTGTTATACCATTAGATTCATTTCCATGTGGTAACAACTCAGAATCTTCTAGAAGTTTCCCATTGAAAGTCATACAAATGAGGTAACACAGCGATCCTTTAGTGTTTGTCTATAAGAAAGATTTCACTCATCAGCAGCAAAATCAATTAATCAGTTGCTTTTAATAAAGCTAGATACAGTAGGTTGGAAAAATTCTTTATTATTCTAAATTATTCTTCTTACTATGTTGGTGTTAAAAGGTGTTTCTCTTATGCAATAATGGTCTACGTGGAAGCGAGTCTCCTGCATCTCATCTGACAGAAGCAGTTTGTCATGATAGTTGAAAAGTGGAGCCCTGGCTTCAAGTTGTCTTGATTATAGGGCACCCGTTTTACATCTGATTCTTCAACCTTATGGAAGTGATTAAATCACTTTAAAACTTACTTTGCTCAACTCTACAGTGTGGTTAATAATGGTACTGGTTTCATAAGGTTATTGTAGTTATAATCTGAGTTAATGCATATAAAGGGTTTTGCACAGGTCAATGGCATGATGAATATTAGCTGTTATTTGTATCATAGAGTGTGGGCGTATATGTGTCAGTGTGTGAATGCACAAATGTGCATGTGTTTTTATGTCTTTGCCTGATAAAATAAAATGTCTACAATCATTTCTGGATTTTCTGACTGGCCCATGAAATTAAAAAATTTACTTTTTACTGAAATTATTGGTTAAAATTTTATAGGTTTTAGGTGTACAATTCTATAATATATCCTCTGTACACTGTACTGTGTGTTCACCACCCCATTCATGTCTCCTTCAGTCACCATTTATCCTCCATTTGCCCTCTTCCACTTTCCCCCAGCCCCTTTCCCTCTGGTCACCACCAGACAGTTGTCTGGGTCTGTTGTTTTCCTTAGTCCCTTCACCTTTTCCACCCAGCACCCACCTCCTCCCCTTTGACAGCTGTCAGTCTGTTCTCTGTATCTATGAGTCTGTTTCTATTTTGTTTGTTTGTTTATTTCATTCATTAGATTCCACATATAAGTGAAATCAAAGGGTACTTGTCTTTCTGTGACTGTTTTCCTTCACTTGAGATAATACTCTCCAGCATGGATGGACATGGAGAGAATTAAGCAAGCAATTTTGTGAGCAGACCTCATAAGTGCTACTTATCAAAACAGTGCTGAGGAGCTTTTGTTTCTGGATTGGCCAGGGTTCCCTTAGGTCCAATGTTCCTGAATATAGCAGGTGAGTGGACTGACCCTGCATTTCATAAGCCAGTAGTTATAGTAGAATTAGAAAAGGGATACATACAAAGCTTGCAAATAGCAAATATCTCCCATTAAAATAGCCCTGACATTTCTGTAAGTATAACTGGGAGGGTATAAAAATAAATCATAGTTTAAAAGAAGTTATTTATTTCTCTGTTTAGCTCTGAAGAAAATAATCCTGCCCCATCCTTATTAAATATGTACATTTATAGGTTAATGACCTACACTTTACTATTGTTGAAGATTTTTTTAATCTTTAAGCGTTGGAGAACTTTTGCTCATATACATACCTACAATAATTTTTAAAAAGCAAACAAAATGAAAAAGGGCACTCAGTATTTATCTGAATCTACTAGCTTTATTGGGAATCTATCCTTGCTTTCTGATGTGAGGATCTGCAGAAAAATTGCAAGTGGAGATGTGACAAAAACTAAAAGACTGACATGAACATACAAACATAAACTAATCACTAAAACTGTATTTATTGTCATCAAAGTGATTAGGTGGTAGGCACAAAGGTGTTTAGTTGTTAAAACTAACTATGGCAGGCCTTGGCTGGTGTAGCTCAGTGGCGTGAGCATAGGCCTGTGAACCAAAAGGTTGCTGGTTCAATTCCTAGTCAGGGCACATGCCTGGGTTGCGGGCCAGGTCCCCAGTTGGGGGAACGTGAGAGTTAACCACACATTGATGTTTCTCTATCTCTCTTTCTCCCTCCGTTCCCCTCTCTGGAAATTAATAAATAAAATCTTAAAATAAGCAAGTAATAGCTGAAAGCCAACAAGGAAATATCTAGACATTCACATTTTTAATGACACATTTTTACATAACCCATATATCAAAAATGTCTCACATGAAAATTTTTTAAAATTACTTTATTGTTGTTCAAGTACAGTTCTCTGCATTTTCTCCCCACCTCTCCCCCCCACCCCAGCCAAATCCACCTCCCTCCCTTGCTTCCACCCTCCCCCTTGGTTTTGTCCATGTGTCCTTTATAGTAGTTCCTGTAAACCCCTCTCTCCACTATCCCCTCCCCCCTCCCCTCTGGCTATTGTTAGATTGTCCTTAACTTCAATGACTCTGGTTATATTTTGTATGCTTTTTTCTTTTGTTGATTATGTTCCAGTTAAAGGTGAAATCATATGGCATCTATCCCTCACCGCCTGGCTTATTTCACTTAGCATAATGCTCTCCAGGTCCATCCATGCTGTAATAAAGGGTAGGAGCTCCTTCTTCTCTCTGCTGCATAGAATTCCATTGTGCAAATGTACCACAGTTTTTTGATCCACTCATTGACTGATGGGCACTTAGGTTGTTTCCAGTCCTTGGCTATTGTAAATTGTGCTGCTATGAACATTGGGGTGCATAGGTCCTTTTGGATTGGTGTTTCAGGGTTCTTAGGGTATAATGCCAGCAGTGGAATTGTTGGGTCAAAAGGCAGTTCCATTTTTAGTTTTTTGGGGAAATTCCATACTGTTTCCCACAGTGGCTGCACCAGTTTGCATTCCCCCCAACAGAATGCACTAGGGTTCCCTTCTCTCCACATCCTCTCCAACACTTGTTTATGGATTTGTTTATGATGGCCATTCTGACCGGTGTGAGGTGGTACCTCACTGTGGTTTTAATTTGCATCTCTCTGATGGCTAGTGATGCTGAGCATTTTTTCATGTGTCTCTGGGCCCTCTGTATGTCCTCCTTGGAGAAGTGTCTAAGTCTTTTGCCCATTTTTTAATTGGATTGTTTGTCTTCCTGGAGTGGAGTTGCGTGAGTTCTTTATATATTTTAGAGATCAAACCCTTGTCCAAGGTATCGTTGGCAAATATGTTTTCCCAAATAGTTGGTTCTCTATTCATTTTAATGCTGTTTAAAAAATAAGTAGAATTGGCTCTGGCTGTTGTGGCTCAGTGGATTGAGCACGGGCCTATGAGCCAAAGGGTTGCTGGTTCAATTTCCAGTCAGAGCACATGCTTGGGTTTGCAGGCCAGGACGCTGGTTGGGGGAACATTGGAGGCAACCACACGTTGGTGTTTCTCTCCCTTTCTTTCTCCCTCCCTTCCCTTCTCTTTACAAATAAATAAATAAAATCTCAAAAAAAAAAACTAACTATGGAAGAATTGCTTGGAAGTCCCACATTTCCTATGCCACAAAGATAATTGAAATTTCACCCCTCTCAGAAATATTTGGTTTTCATCTAGCTTTTCTACGATGTGTCTTGACATACTCCTTTAAATCTTTATCAAAAGTCATCAGTAATCATACTTAGAGATAAAAATGCAGATGAATTTATTCCACTGATTTTAATAGAAAAAGACATTTGTATCTACAATAATAAGAGAATCTAATAGGCTTGTCTACTTATTCAGTAATGTACTATATTTATGGTATTTTTAAAAGGTAAATCAATTTTAAATTCAGTTTAAAGAATATCTAAAGGCCTATGATGTGGGGCACATGGAGGAGAGAACTTTGGTAAGAAAGTGTCTATCATGCAATTCAATGAGTTTAAAATGCACGAGGTACTCAGGAAATGGCAAATGGATCCAATATAGCAGATATAAAGGGATTTACTAAACAATAAATTTGGGCAGGGAGCTTGAGTGTAGAACTTTTGCAGTCTTAGATTCTTGTTTGATGATAGAGAATTTATTCTTGAGTCAAAGGAGAACCGGTTACATTTTCAGAGGAGTTGAGTATCGTGATTTAAATTGAACTTTGAAAGTATAACCCTGGGAGCAGTGTGAAAGATGTATTAGAAACAAGATTGGGAATACTGAGCATGGTTAAGTGGGCATTTGATGGCATAAATACTATTTGGAAGTGATCAAGGCATACATTTTAAATGCATGAGAGTAGAAAGAAGAAAACAAGAAGAGTACAAGCAAATGACTGTTTTGTAGAGAAGATTTTATATAAGTTTATAAGAATAACTCTTCTGAAAATCCTTCTCTCTAGATGGGACTTAGAATCATGTTCTAGGCCATTTATTGCAATATAATTGTTCAACTGGAATCCCACATTTTCATCTTTAAGAACTGAATTTTCAACTGAAATTTATGGGTGGGCTTCAGAAAGCTCCGTGAATCACCTGAAGTTAGTTTGAAAATGCTTTCCCCATGTAAACCCTTCTCAATATACCTACATGCCTTACTTCATTCAAATCTCTGCTCACAGTCAGATTTAGGCCTCATTCAGTCACCCTTTATGAAATGCTCTGCTATCCTACCTTGTTTTACTCTATTTCACTAGCTGGGTTTTATTTTTCTTCCTGAGATAGATGATGTATGTATGTATGTATGATGTATATGTGCTTATAGTCAGACTCCTCCTTTCCATGATAATTATGTAAGCTTCCTGAGTGCTTTGTTTGTTTCAGTCACTGCCTAGACCCCCCAATGCCTAATTCAATGCTGGACAGTGTTAGTGCTCAATGAAATACTTGCTGAATAAGCGATTACATGAATGTGTGTAGGTGTGATTTTAAATTCATGAAAAATAACAGTGATGAGACCAATGTATTTCTACTTAGGCTTCTTTCTCAGTGAACACAGTTGATAGCCTGTATGGCATATTTGTAAATATTAAAGGCTCTGAACTTTTACTACCTGAGTTGGAAAACTGACTCCATTATTTACGAGTTTCATGATTTTAGATACATTAATTCTCTGTGAGCCTCGTTATCTTTACCTGTAAAATGGGCACACTAGTACCCACTTCGTAATGTGGTTGTAAGAATTAAGTAAACTATGTACAATGTCTGGTACGTAGTTGGGATCGACCGTGTGACTGATTTTTGGACAATTAGATAAAGATGGAAGTGAGAATCCTAGTTCCTAGCTGAAGCCTTTAGGAGAAGTACACGACATTGGTGGTCTCCTTGCCTAATGCTGTCACCCCTGTGAGCAGAGCCTTCCCAAGGTAGCTGCTGCCACGTTTCACAGCTTCACAATGAACACATGCGGGGCAGAACTGAAACTGACTGAAAATCTGCAAACAACTCAGCTGACCTGCAGCCTGAAGGAGAACTGTGGCAGCTAATCTGCAGATGTGTGAGCAAGAAAATTAAGTACTTGTTACTGAAGGTGGTTTTTAGGTGTTTTGTGATAGTTGTTTACAAATAAGAACACTCCATGCATGGTAGCTAGTATTATCTTTAAGAAAACCTTGAACAGTGATTCCTATTCATTAAACAGTGTTTGAGCTAGGCTAGAACCAAAGTGGATTCTGCAGGTAGGATAGAAAGATGAATTAAACAAGGTTTCTGCCCTCATCAATGCCCTCTATTGTTCGAAATAGACAGAAACACAGCTAGCTACATAAAGACACTGTGTTGTTCAACATGTACAAAGAGTGTGTTATGCAGTTCAGAAAAAGGGAGCAGCAGTTGCAGGCAACTGAATCTGGGGAAGGTCTGTGGAAATTTGGACATCTGAGCTGAAGTTTGAAAAGAAAGTAAGGGTTTTAAAACAATAAGTGTGAACAAGTTTAGAGTCAATGTCCCAAAATCCTGAAGGAGGATATATGAGTTGAAAAATCTGTTACAGTATTGAAAGACCAAAACACTATATATTCACTAATTTAGTTGTTTTCTGTCCCAGACAAAGTAACTTGCAGGTATTTATGTCCATCTTCATTCCTATTCATAAAGAGGAAAGGAGGCAAAAAAAAAGCATAATGACCTTTATACATGTTTATATAACTAATTTTGCTACTGCTATTTTAACTATAGGGATTAAATCCTAAGTGGTGGTGTGTCTATGTCTGTATTTTTACATACAGAGGGAGAGAGAACTCTTAGAAACTGTTGTTTGGTTTTCTGAAATTTATGACAGTTCAATATTTAAAAAAACAGCTGGAAATAAAAGCTGAGTATTTCTGCATCTGCATTTTATTTACTTTCTCTCAGTGGTTTGGTAGAGACGTTGTTCTTTTACAAATGCATCATTCATATGGCTTTGATTTAACCAGTTCATGAGTTGTTTACTGTAGAATGTGAATCTTGCATCTTTAAAATGCCTGGGGCCTATTGAGACAACCCCCAGCCTATTTCCCTTATGTTTGGAGAGGTGTTAAACTTTCTGGAGAATTTTACACCATTACCTTGTAAGTGTGTACGTGAGAATGTATATGCTTGTGTGTGTGTGTGTGTATACTATGTATTTATGCTTAGGCCTTGGGGACAGGCAGTAGAAACAAAGAAGATTATATTCTGCCCATTCCAAAGTCTTATGTGTCTAGTATTACCTAAACAGAGTACAGAAAATATAGCCCCATAGGGGTTTCCAACCTCCTTTTACGACACTTAATCATGTTTTAGATCATCATCATCATCATCATCCTTATCAGTATACCTATACCTAACATTTATTGAGTGATTTGTTTTGTGTCAAATGCTTTACATAGACTATATTTTCATACTTAAAGCATCCCAGTGAGTGAAATAATATTACTCTCCTCACTTTACAGATGAGAAACCAGATGAGACCTAGAATGATTAGTCAAATTGCTCTGCACCGTGCAGCTAATAAGTTGTGGAAGTAGAATTCATACTCAGGTCTGTTTCACATAAAGGCTCATATTCATACTCTCACGTCTACACATTTCAGTCAGTTATGCAGAAGACACGAGAGTTTTCTTACCTATGCCAGCATGACAATTAAATAAATATTTAGCAGTTAAAGAAACATTGAATAAATGGCAGATTTAAAAAGGTTGGCTTTTTAATGGGAAAGTCCTATTTAATTACTTGCCAGTCCTTTTTGGGGGGATAATGTGATGTAATATAGATACTGTTCTAAAGTAAGTGTTTGGCAATTTCTGGAAACTGTATTAATATACTGAATACACAATTTCTAACCTGCATTATACTTGTCAATGGGAATAAAACTTTGGGGAAACATGATATCATATATTTTTGATGCTTTTTATCAATTACTATGAATCTGGGGCATCACGTGCCACCAAGTATGTATATATACATTTGATTTCTATATCATGCATTCTGTACTCTTCAGAACAATGTCCAAAAATAGAAATTTACCTTAGTATTTCCTAAAAATAAAGTGTGAATAAAAGGCTAACTAAGCTACAAGGGCATCATATAAAAAATAATGCCCAATGCTCGTGACTTTTATGTTGTCATTTGTTGTGGATTAGTTGTAGCAGCATTTTACTCCTTAAAAAATAGCTTTGTCATTAAAAACGTGGACTACAAAATCAGATAGATTTAAGCTCAAGTCCCAAGTCACTGTATGAGGTTGGGGAAGTTATTTAAACTCTCTGAGACTTAATTTCTTCACTTGCAAAAATAAGAATCAATAAATACACAATGAATACCAGTACTTGCCAGGTACTGCACTAATGCTATATGGAGATAGCAAAAATGTATGTAAAATTAAAATTATTAAAGTACCAAGAATTCAGATACATAATGCTATAAAAGCATATAATCCAGACAATTGATGTAGTTATGGAGTTCAATGAAAGCTTTCCTTGAAAATGTGATGCTTCTTAAACATAATGGTAACCCAAAGAAAAAAATTTAGAACTAGAGGAGGATACAAAGTGGTGGTGGATTAGGTAGAGGCTACATTAAGCCCTTCCTAAGACCAAACTGGAATTAAAACTAAATTACAGAAAAATCATGCTGAATAACCAAGTGAACACTAGGTGGAGAGAAACCTTATAACCAAGGACTGACAGAAGAAACCACATCGAGACTGAGCACTTCCTTCTATGTGGCATCAGCAAGGTGGGAAGCAATAGCTTCACCTACAAGAACCCCTCTTGCCCCATCCTATGGAGCTGATGCCCTGCTGAAGAGTACAGCTAGAGGCTACTTCACTGACTAAGCCAAGAGGCAGCGTGCAGGTGGAGGCAGATCTCTGAGAGCTCTAAAACTTTTGCTGACCTGCCCCTGAGCCCAGTGCTGGTAAAAGCCAGTTGTGATGCACAGCTTCATCCTTTCCACATGCACCCAGACCCAGCAGAGGGAGCCACAAGCTTTGGATAGCCCAGGTATCCAAACAGGTAGCCCAGGGCCAGTCACAGGTAGCATCTGACATAGGCATGTATCAGAGTCTTGCCCAAGAGGCCCAGAACCAACATAACCAGTGGCCAGCTTCAGATAGCATCAGAGCAGGACCCAATAAGCCTCACAGCAGCATATCCATAGGAAGAGCTCGGCAGGCCCCAAACCCTGTTGAGGTGGTTTCCACTTCCTGTGATCAGCAACTGCACAGCAGCTTGCACACTGTGTTGGGGGTTGAACCTCATAGTCAGCCATTCTGACGTCAATCCCATGCACAAACTGGCCAATAACAATCAAGACTCAGACTCAATTTCAACAGAAGGGCCCACACAACATGCACAAGGGACATTTCTAGAGCACTCAGCTGATTAGGGAGAATGTGCCACTGGGCCCCACAGGACATTTACTGCATGAAGACATACCAAGACTAACAGTCATAGAAGATCTATCTAATACATAGAAACAAATGCAAAGAGGTAACCAAAATGGGGAGACAGAGAAACAGGCCCCCAGTGAATGAACTAGAGAATTCTCCAGAAGAAGTGCTAAATGAGATGGAGGAAACAAGCAATTTATCAGACATAGAGTTCAAATTAATTATTATAAACATGTTTAACAGTATGAAAAAAGAACATAGAAACTGTAAAAAAAAAAGGACCAGTCAGAAATGAAGAATGCAATATCTGAAATAAACAATATACTGGAAGGAATAAACAGTAGGTTGGATCAAGCAGAGGATTTAATCAGCGATTTGGAAGACAAGGTAGAAAAAACACCCAGTCAGAACAGCAAAAAAAAAAAAGAATTTAAAAAGTGAGGATAGTTTAAGGGACCTTTGGGACAACATGAATCATAACAACATCCGCATCATAGGGGTAGGAGAAGGAGAAGAGAGATAGCAAGGGATCAATAACCTATTTGAAGAAATAATGACAGTAAACTCCCTTAGCCTGATGAAGGAAAAAGACACACAAGTCCAGGATGCGCAGAGTCCCAAACAAGATGGACTAAATAACACCCACATCAAGGCACATCTTAATTAAAATGGCAAAGCTTAAAGACAAAGAGACAATCTTAAACACCACAAGAAAAAAGCTGTTAGTTACCTACAAGGGGAGCTCCCATAACTATCAGCTGACTTCTCAACAGAAACATTCCAGGCCAGAACGGATTGACGTGAAATACTCAAAGGGTTGAAAATCAAAGACCTACCACCAAGGCTACTTTACCCTGCAATGCTAACATTTAAGTTGAAGGAGAAATAAAGAGCTTCCCAGGTGAGAAAAAGGTAAAGGAGCTCGTTACAACCAAACCAGCATTACAACAAGTGTCAAAGGGTTTGCTTGAAGAAGAGATGAAGGAGGAGGAAGAGGAGGAGGAGAAGAAGAAGAAGGGCAACAACAACAGAAGAACATAGTTAAAATGTAAAATAGCTATAAATATGGTTACATCAGTAATCACTTTAAACACAAATGACTTAAATGCTGCAATCAAAAGATACAGGGTAGCTGAACAGATAAGAAAACAAGACCCACATATATGCTGCTCACAAGAAACCCACCTCAGAACAAAAGATATACAGAGACTAAAATAAAAGGATGAAAAAAGGGATTTTGTGCAAATAAAAAGGCAAAAAATAAATTGGGTAGAAAAACTTATATCTGACAAAATAGACTTGAAAACTAAGGCTATAGTAAGAGACAAAGAAGGGCACTACATAATGAAAAGGCAGCAATCCAACAAGAGGATATAACTCTAGTAAACATTTACGCACCCAACGTAGGAGCACATGAATATGTAAAGCAAATCTTGGTGGACTTGAAGGGAGATATTGACAGTAATACAGTCATAGCAGAGAAGTTTAATACCTCAGTGACATCAATGGATAGATCTTCTAGGCAGAAAATCAACAAGGAGATGGTAGCCTTAAATGATACCCCAGATCAAATAGATTTAATTGATATTTTCAGAGCATTTCACCCCAAAGCAGCCAAATATACATTTTTTCCAAGTGTACATGAAATGTTTTCTAGGATATGACCCATGTTAAGACACAAAACAAGTCTTAATAAATTAAAGAAGATAGAAAACATATCAAGTATCTTCTCTGAGTACTTTTACTTAGCCATAAAAATGAAGGAAATTTTAATCTTTGCAACAGCATGGATGGACTTGGAGAGAACTATGCTAAGTGAAATAAGCCAGTCAGAGAAAGACAAATACCATGTGATTTCAGTCATGTGTGGCATCTAATGAACAAACTGAACTAATAAGAAAAATAGAGACAGACTCACAGATCTAGAGCAGGTTGACAGTTTGGGTTGTGGGGGGGTTGGTGGGTTGGAGGGATCAATCAAAAAAAAAAATAAAGGAAAGAAATGGACACAGACAATAGCGTGGTGATTGCAGGGTTGGGGGAGGGTATGGGTGGAGTTGGAAGAGGGTATAGAGGGGATAAATGGTAAAGGAAAAAATAAAATAAAAATGATGTAAAATAATAATACCTGTTTTGTGGTTACATAATTCCAGAAATATTAGATAAAGCAATAGATATAAAGGAGTCTTTTAGAATTGAATTATCTACATCTAAATTGCCAACATGACCTGGATGGTATTATGCTAAGTGAAATAAATCAGACAGAAAAGACAAACACTCTGGTTTTCCTTATATGTGGAATCTAAAATAATACAAAACAATATAAAGGGACAAACAAAATGAAAACAGATTCATAGAAGCAGAGATCAAACTGATGTTTGCCAGAGGGGAGGTGGGCGGGGGTATGGTAGAAACAGGTAAAAGTGAATATAGTCAATAATATTGTCATGTTTCCATGTGACAGATGATTTCTAGATTTAGTGAGGTGATCGTATTACAAAGCATGTATGTATTTGATATACATATTAAATCAATATATTGTACATCCAAAAGTAATATAGTACTGTACATCAACTTTACTTAAATAATAAATAAAAATAAAGTATGACTAAATCAAACTTAAGTCCAATTCTAGTAGATTGTTCATTTTCTATCCATCCATCTATTAATTATTTTTTATTAGACTCTATTTTGAACACTCTGAGACATCTAAAAGAGAGAGCTCAGGCCCAGTGATTAGCTACAAGTGAGCCCATGGTTTCCCATCCATATTTTTAAACCAGTATAGAATGAATTAGTTAACAATTTACTATGTTCATAGGAATATAAAGATTTGTAAGATAGAAAAATATAGTCCTTTTCCTTCAGCAGCACACATGATGCTACTAGCCCTTCCTCCAAATATGTTATGACACAAATACGGATTAAAATATACTGGAATTCTATTTTCAAAAGTGATTGATTGAAATGTGTCAAACCTTTGTACATGTACAAAACACACATAATGAGAAATTATAAGAGGTACCCTCCATGTAACAGACACCACATTATGAATTTCTTGAATATTCATAGTCATTGAATTATTGTTTTTACATAGTCTGGTTTATTTTCCTTCCCAAGGAACACGTGTGTATCCATTCCTGTGTGAAGGAAACATGCTTATAATTGGCCCTGTGCATTGATATTTTTTTTGTCTGTCATGTTCTCTGACCTACCTCACCTGTTTTAGGGTCAGTGTTTTGGCTCCTTTCTCATTGCGGCTAAGATCTGGAATTAGGCTGTGACTCTACAGAATTTAAGACTTCGATGCTAACTGATGCATCTGAGGTTCAAACTTCTGACTTGGGCCTCATTGGCACTAAAACAAACTGACATAATTGACACAGACAAAGGTCTACGTCACTTAATGTGAAATGAACTAGCTATGTATTTGAATATCAATGGTAACTCCGATAAGACTCACATCATTTAGAAGCCCTAAGCTTTACAAAACTCTTTGTAAAAGTAAGTCTTGTTTTTTCCCTATTGTTAAAACTCGGGTCCAGATGTAGATTTTGAGTGTTTAGAACAGTTGGTGGTAAAACTGCATCTTTGTCTCCGACATCCCTTGCTCCAGGGTTTCTGTAAAGAGCTGAATTGTGTGTTATTTAGTGTTACTTCAGAGAAATCACCAAATGAGGTGTTGGAGATTTTAAAAGGGCAAGAATTGTAAAGTGGCATTTCAGTATATTTGTGATAGTTAGGAACACCTTTTCCCTTCAAATATGAAAGAAAATAAAGCATTCACCGGAAAAGCAGTAGTTCAAAATATAGATGTTCAAATAAAAGAGTTTTGCCTCTAAAACATAAAAAGTTTACTCTGCTTTCATGCTACTACCCCCTACCTCTCTGTGTCCCCTCCTTCAGTGCCACCCCTCACACACAGGGCATCATATGCTGGCAATTTTTATAGGTAAATAATACCAAATGAATAACTGATTATGTATTGAAATTTTTTTCCAGAAGAATATGTTTCAACCCAAGCAGGTAAACAGGATAAATGAACAATGCATAGATTATTTTATTATTTAAAAAATATTTATTCATTTATTTTAGAGAAAGGGGGAGGTAGGGAGAAAGGGAGGGAGGAACAGAGGGAGAGAAACATCAATGTGTGGTTGCTTGTAGCACGCCCCCAACCAGGGACCTGGCCTGCAACCCAGACATGTGCCCTGACTGTACCGGAATTGAACCGGTGACCCTTTGGTTCACAGGCCGGCATCCAAACCACTGAGCCACACTAGCCAGTGCAGATTATTTTAAACTGAATTTCACCACAGGGAACATTACCAGACAAGTTTCCAGTGTGGTTAATTGCCACAGTTGCTTCTAAACACAGGGTACTGTGTATAATTTAATGTTTCTGCAGGTGAACTTCAAAAATCAAAGGGGACAATGATGAAAGGCACTTTGGTTTGGTGCTGATGCCTCCCAATGCTCAGTCATCAATCTTGACTCCTCTTAGGAGTTCCAATCATACTTTTTAAATTCACTTCTAGGGTATTTCCACCTTTTTATTTTTTTCTATTTTTTATGGTCACCATCATCTTCTGTCATCAAAGCTCAGGTCCAGACACTACTCAGTTATAAAACTCCCTATGGATTCCTTCACTCATGAGTTACCATATGAGCCAGCAGTCTCTTTTCTAGGCATCTATATGAAAAATTTGAAAACGTGTACTTGCAAAGCTATATGCACCCCTATGTTCATTGCAGCATTATTCCAGTGGCCAAGACATGGAGACAACCAAAGTATCTTTCGATAGAGGATTGGCTGGAGAAGAGGTGGTACGTATGTACAATGGAATACTACTCAGCCATAAGAAAAGATGAAATGCTGCCATTTGTAACAACATGGATGGATCTTGAGAATATTATGCTCAGCAAAATAAGTCAGTCAGAAAAAAGTTAAGAACCATATGTGGGATATAAAACTGAAACTCATAGAGACAGACAATAATGAGGTGGTTGCCAGAGGGAAGAAGGTGACGGGTAGTAACAGGTAAAGGGGGTTCAAATATTTGGTAGCGGAAGATGATCTGACTTTGGGTGGTGGGCACACAGTGCAATATACAGATCACGTGTCATAGAAATGTATACTTAAAACCTATGTGATCCTATTAACCAATGTCACCCCAATAAATTTATAATTGAAAAAATACAAAAAGTAAACAAAAATAAATACCATCTAAAAATAAATAAAAGTAAAAGGGTATATTAAAATGACAACATATTTTTAATTTCTTCCTATTTTTTCCTACTTTTTTTATGATCATCATAATTTTCTGTCATACAAGTTCCATAGCAGACACTCCTTAGCTATAAAAACCCCTTTGGATTCCATCACTACATGAGTGCTAAAATCCATTTCTTCCTTTTCATTCCCATTGCTTCTTCCCTTATCCAGACCCCCATTGCCTTTCATATGCATAATTACAGCTGTCTTCTAAGTGGTCTTCTGGCTTCTAGCCTCTTTATACTTCAAGCTCTGCTATAATCAGTTACCAAATCAATTCTACTAAATACTTGCCTAAATCATGTTTATTCTCTTTTTAACTAACATTCTTCTTTGATTTTTTAAATACAGGTCTTATTTCATGTCATAGCATTTAAAACCCTGTATAATATAATTGAACCCTGATTTTCAGTTTTATCTCCCATTAGTCTTTTTGCAGGTTTCCTCTACTTCAGCTGCATTAGACTATTTGCTGTTTCTTAAACATTCCCCATGCCAGCATTATCATCCTTCAACTGATTACCCGGTTTCTCATTGTTTGTTTAAATCCTCTCAACTCTTTAAAGTTCAGATCAAATGCAATTATGTTCGTACGATCCTTTTATACCTTGGAATAATTTATCTTGCCTCTGAACTCCCAGAATATTTTTGTATATTTGCTTTAACCTCTCTTGTGCAATGTATTATATTTGTCATTGTATTAATTATTTTCTTAATTATCTTATTTTTATGCTACTATTAGAATGTAATCTCCTTGAAGGAAAGATAAGAATTCTTCCATATATATGTGCATTTCATAGCAGAAACTTAGATATTTTCATATTGAATAAAAAATAATATTTTAATTTCTAGGAAATGAAAAAATCACTGAATACTTTCTGTTATTGATGTTATTTAATGTATTTTTAAAGTTTTTTTATTGACTATGCTATTACAGTTTTTCCAATTTTTTCCCCTTTATCCCCCTCCTCCCTGCTCCCCCAAACCCCCAGCATTGCCCCCTCCTTAGTTCATGTCCATGGGTTGTACATATAAGTCCTTTTAATGTATTTTAATGCATTTGATACATTAATTGATGTCAACTGTGAACAAAATTCATTGGAACATTTTAATGGATCAGACACCTACCAAGATACTAATTTTACTTACTCTGTCTCTTATTTTGCTTTTCCTTTCAACTATAAAATAATGCCAATATTTTTTTTCTATTGGTTGGCTGATTTGCTGTGAAACATTTACCCAATAGTGAAGATAATTTGAATAGCAAAAATGATCCCTAATACAAAATTTTCCATTTCTTAAAAAATGATTTTTATCTTTTTGTTGCATTGGAAAGTGAGCGAAGAATATAAGACTAAATTTTGGACATCAGTGTATGTAGTACGCCATTCACCACTCAGGGCATCAAGTGGTATGTCAATATATCATCTTTACCATCATAAATTATTTCAATAATAAAGATACAGGGCTTTCTTGATCTTTCAGACAAGATAAAACTATTATTTATGCTATTTTTTTCCTGTCGAGTGTGTACTTCATAGTATTTTCATAGTCAGTTTGTATTTCAATGGAAGTGGAAAAATCTCACCTTATAATTTTAACTTTGCAATCACATTCTGCATGTTGGACAGTGAAATCAAACTAATTCCTGTCCCTTTGCGTGTGCCTAATCTTCAGGGCCTATTTACATTTCATTGCAATGTGACAGCAGGGAGAAAGTAGCCACGTGTAAAAAAGCCAAGCCACATTGTCAAGTAGAATATTTGAGTTAAATCTGAAAGAAAGAAAAGAAAAAGGGAGAAAGGGAAAGGAAACATATTTCTCCCTAAAACAAGCAGAATTTTGCAGGTTAATATTATAAAGAAATAAACTGGTGTAAATATTAATCCATCCAAAGTACAGTTTTATTTTAAATTTAAATCCCTCAGAAGCCCAGAGCACTGTGTTTATAATAGGAAAACAGCGGATAGACTTGCCCTTCACTGGAGGGCATGTCATATAGTCCTCGCCTTCTCTGCAAAACCATCAGGCTGGCAGTAGTGACAGATGAACAGCTTACCATTAATTTCCCCTCTTTCATGCCTTCAATCCAAATGGTGCATATTCTCCACGGGGAGGCATCAAGGTCTTTGCCTTTATTTCTCTTGCTAACTCACACTGACTTATAAATCAAATGCAGATAAGAAGAGAGGGCAAATATCAATCTTTATTTTTTTTCCTGGCCCTTGCCCACTGGCACACTACTGAGCTTTGACTGAAAGGTTCTTCAAATTGTCCTGTGATTCATAGGTTAGGGAGTTCTCAGTGAGGACAAAACAACAAAGAAAATCTCAGAGAGAGAGAGAGAGAGAGAGAGAATTTGTATATCTTGGCTTATAAATTATAAGCTTTGTGATTGCATTGTGTTTTAAAGGATGAGTTGCCGAAAATATGTGTCTAGGATGTTATTTCCATCATGAAAACAAATCTGGAGTATAAAACCCTCACACTCCTTTAGCGTGGCTAGGAGAGCAGCATTCTTTAAAATGTTTCTTTACTCTTATTTCCCTCCTTTACTGTAAGGAGCTAGTTTCTTAATAAAACTTGAAGAATTATTCAAAAGCAGAACCTTTGTCATGACTGATTTACTTTCCTTGAATTGGTATATTTGCATTGTGAATGAAGTGTTTTGTAGAATATATTTGAAGTGTGGAGCTTGATATACTTAGGCTTTAGCACATGACTGTTAATATTTTATATTTTTCAAAATGTGCACGGTGCCTTGTCCATGGTGAATGCTTAATAATGTTACATTTTTCAGATACTGAAACATCCACAGTCTGGGTTTGATTTTTAGTGCTGGTGGTGATCTTATACTAATATTTAAGATGGTTTAAGACATCTTTTTTTCTTTTGAAGAAATAAGCTGTTTTCTTTGAAGGAAACATATTTACAGCTTTGTTATATATATATGTATATATAAGGAAGTTTTGATTTAAGTGCATAAAACTTATATTGAATTATAACAAATTGATCTTGTACTAAAAGTATACTCGAAATCAGTAAGTGATACAACACGATTTTAAGCTCATGAAAGCTGATCTTATGATAATTGACAAATTATAATATTATTTTCTTGCAGAGCATAAACTGTTAATGCTGTTAAATGACTGCAGATGCTGGTGTCCAAGGCTGCTGGCTGGCCTTTTGTAGGTGACATATCTAGGAATTCAGAACTATTTCATTTTCTATTTCTCTTTTTTAAGGCTGCAGGCACCATCTATAAATTACAACTGATGACAAAAGTGGAAGCTAACAGTGGCAAAATTAGGCCCAAAGGCAAAATAATTATATATACAGCCTTCAGCAGTAAGGGAGAGAGCCATCAATCAGCCCCCAATTATTCACTAGTTAATCAGCTCTGCCCTTCCTTTATTGAAGGGTTACAGTGTAATTAAGTTGGCAGCATCCTTTTAATTCATCAAACATACAACACATGGCAGTGTTTGCTGCAATTGGGGGACAGCACCTTTGTGAGTTTGACCCCTAGCAGTGCTGCTGTAGATGAGGAAAACTTCAGAGGTAAGAGAGAATATTTATGCGACAGCACAGCAGTGAGATGGTGGTGTCTTCATATACACGCCTAAGCTTGAGGCAACTCAGAGGACAGGATATTTCTGAGCACATTCAAATCCATAACAGTAACCTTAAATATATAAATGAATGTGCGTGACTGTGTGTATTGAGGTATGTGTGTGTAAATGGCACATCTAAGAGATGTGAAAATGAAGAGATATGGCTAATTTCTGAAATGCAAATAAGCATTGACACCTTCAGAATACCAGCTTTGGGAGAATACTCACTTATTCCAATGAGACCACCATTATATAATCCCATTTGGAGGGAAATTCTGTAAACCTCCACTTAGAGTCAGTTTTTGTGGCATATCAGAAAATTAGACAAATGGCATTATGCTCACAATGCTAGGTGCTTTATTTTATGTTGATTTTTAAAAAGATTTTATTTATTTATTTTTTAGAGAAATGGAAGGGAGGGAGAGAAACATCAATGTGTGGTTGCCTCTTGAGTGCCCCCTACTGGGGACCTGACCCACAACCCAGGCATGTGCCCTGACTGGGAATATAACCAGCAACCCTTTGGTTCACAGGCCAGCACTCAATCCACTGAGCCACACCAATCAGGGCTGTTTTGATTTTTGTTTTTGAAAATGGTTTTACTCTGTTTGCCCAGTTTCTTTCAAAGTAAATTTGGTCTGTTTCCAAAAATTCATTATGAAACTCCTCTCTAATGAAAATGTTGTAAAAAGTCTGACAACAACCCCTAATGATTACAATAGTTACATTATTACTCTCCACATGGAGCCTCTTCCCTTGTGGACTGCAAAGAGAATGACATTTGGATATTTAAGATGTGATGTGCTGTTTTCACAGCTCTTAAGAGTTTTAGATTATTTTCTCATCTGGCTTAAAAGCTGTAACCGAACATCATTTATAAAGATAAATTCACAAATATTTTATTTCATACCATTTTCTAAAATCTGTCTAAATAGTTGCATCTCATTTACAACTTGGAACTCAACAATATTATCTATTAAGAGCAATTCAATATGAAAAGTTTCAAGAATATATCAGAAAACGGACATATTTTATAAGGTGGTTAACCTTACTAAGTACTCATAAAACACACACTCCCACACACAATGTGGAAATACTGGACCTGATGGTACAACAGTTAAACTAAATAGTTTGAATCCTGAGTGAAACAGCATGCAAGAAATAGGAAAATTTGAGGGTTTTAAAATCGATGTGAAATTGTTTGAGATTATCTTTTATGTCCTCATTTTGTTTTATATTTATTTATTTATTTAGTCTTTATCATAGATTTTTAAAAATAGAATTTATTGGGGTTATCAGAGGGGGAGAGGAAGGGGGGAGAATGAGGGGGAAAGTACAGGGAATAAGGAGCACAAATGGTAGGTAGAAGACAGACAGGGGGAGGGTAAGAATAGTATGGGAAATGGAGAAGGCAAAGAACTTCTATGTACAACCCATGGACATGAACTAATGTGGGGGAATGTGGGTGGGAGGGGGTGTGCAGGGTAGAGGGGGATATAGGGGGGAAATGGGACAACTCTAATAGCATAATCAATAAAATAGATTAAAAATAAAAATAAAAAAGAAGCAAAAATAAAGCTGGTTTAACAGTATCTTTAAAAATAAAACACAAGAGCACTGCAAAGTGTAATGCTTGAATAAAAGGATGAATCAAGAAAGTATAATAAAAAAGACTACCTACTTTTCCCTGTGTAAATCAGAATAAAACAGACTTAGGTTCTTTCTTCATTTTTTATGGAGCAGTTTCCATTGAAGGGACAAAGTTGAAGGAGAACAAGGCATATCTTTGCTTTTTGTTTACCCTCATAAGCAAACACAGCGCATGTTTTCAATGAAGTTAGCAAGAAGAAAGAATCATTTATAAGGGGACATTAATGGGGACATGGCATGCTATATTTTTCCCAAATATCATAGGTTATTCATTAACTTAAACACCTTTGCAATATTGGTTCCTTTAATCCTAAAGAAACTACAGAACACCCTCCTACCCATAACCATCTTCTATCCTTCAAATTAATTTTTATATTTTATACAATTTTCAAATAATACTCTAAATATTGGCTGTTAAGCATGGGAAACTAGACAACAGAGATAATTCTTCCAAATGAAATGCAATGATAATGGCTCATGCTTTGTTAAGGGTGAAATAGGTAGTGATATTAGAGAAGCAAAGGAGCATTTATGGTATTTCTTGGGTTAGATCTATCCCAGAAGAATTAAGGAAAGAATTATATTCAGCCTGCTTTTCTTCAGCTAAGAGAGAGCAGAAAGTTGTACACTATTTTATGATGAAATGGGTAACATCCCGATAGATAGTCTGAATCATTCAGGAGGAAACATTTGTATTCTCTTTGGAGGATTAAATTTACAGCTAGGATTTCCTTTTTTGTTAGATTACCTCACGGAGTCTGGTTTAATATTGGCTTAAGAGAAAAGTTTTTGACTGCTTTTAGCCAAAAGTCCAATAACTTGGCTTACTAAGAAATTTTTGTGGAATGAAATAATTAAGCTTGGAAAACACCAAAAAAAAGTGTGTTAGCTCTTGAAAAATGTTAGTGTTTATGTAGTGTTCATGTTTATTTAAAAGAAGTATAGTAGAACCCATATTTAATCCAACTGCTTTTTAATTTTATTTTTAAGGTATATTTTATGGATTATGTTATTATAGTTGTCCCAATTTTTCCCCTTTGCCCCCCTCAGCCTGGTACCCCTCTTCCCTCCAGCAATCCCCCCTTAGTTTATGTCCATGGGTCATGCATATACATTCTTTGACTTCTTCATTTCCTATACTATTCTTAACTGCCCCCATTTATTCTGTACATACAAATAATGATTTTTAATCCCTGCACCTTTCCCTCATTCTCCTCCTTCCTCCTCCCAGCTGAGACCCTTCCATGTGATCTCCATATCTATGATTCTGTTACTGTTCTGCTTGTTTGCTTTGTTTGTTTTTAGATTCAGTTGTTGGTGGTTGTGAATTTGTTGCCTGTTTAATGTTCATGATTTTGATCTTCTTTTCCTTATATGTTCCTTTAACATTTCAGATAATAAGGGCTTGGTGATGATGAACTCAGTTAGCTTTACCTTATCTGGGAAGCACTTTATCTGTCCTTCCATTCTAAATGATAGCTTTGCTGGACAGAGCAATCTTGGATGTAGGTCCTTGCCTTTCATGAGTTGGAATAATTCTTCCCAGCCTCTTCTTGCCTGCAAGGTTTCTTTGGAGAAATCAGCTGATAGTTTTATAGGAACTCCTTTGTAAGTAACTCTCTGTTTTTCTCTTGCTGCCTTGAAGATTCTCTCTTTATCTTTAACCTCTAGCATTTTAATTATGATGTGTCTTGGTGTGGTCCTCTTTGGGTCCAACTTATTTGGGACTCTCTGTGATTCCTGGACTTGTATGTCTATTTCCTTTGCCAAATTAGGAAAGTTTTCTTTGATTATTTTTTCAAATAAGTTTTCAATTTCTTGCTCCTCCTCTTCTCCTTCTGGCATCCTTATGATTCTGATGTTGTCATGTTTGGAGATGTTCCAGAATCTTATTATACTATCCTCATTTTTTTTTGAATTCTTGTTTCTTCTTTCTGTTCTGGTTGAATATTTATTTCTTCCTTATGTTCCAAATCGTTGATTTTAATTGGGCTTCCTTCCCTTCACTGTTGATTCCCTGTAGATTTTTTTCTTTTCATTTAGTGTAACCTTCATTTCTTCCTTTATGCTGTTGCCATACTCAGTGGGTTCTTTGGGCATCCTGATCACCAGTGTTTTGAATTCTGCATCTGATAGGTTGGCTACCTCCCTTTCAGATAGTTCTTTTTCTGGGGTTTTGTTCTGTTCTTTCATTTGAGCCATATTTCTTTGTCTACTCAATTTGGCAGCCTCCCTGTGTCTGTTTCTGTGTATTAGGTAGAGCTGCTTTGACTCTCTGTCTTAGTGGCATGGCCTATTGTAGAAAAGGCACCTGTAAATTGTGTGGGGTGGAGCCTTATCACCAGGGTGGGGCAACCTGCTTCACCACTTTGTGGCTCTGTGCGGGGAGAGGGCTCAGAGAAGGGACTGTGTTGCTGCCTGGCTTCTGGAGGTTTGCTTGGCACTTGCTCCATTCCCAGCCACTTCACTCACTCCTCATATGTGACTGGCACCCTTCCAGCTGTTGCCCTGGTGTTGAATTCCAGAGTGGGTGGGTTTGTGAATGTTTTAAGTCCATGTAGGCCCTTTAAGGGGAGTTTCCTGAAAATCTGGCAGTTTCTCCTAACATCCCAATCCTCACTGGTTTTACAGACAGAAGTTACAGAGATTTATGTTCCTGGTGCTGGAAACCTGGGCTGTGCAGTCTGGTCTGGGGCTGGGCTCAGTTGCTCCCCAGATATCCCTCCTGATTTTTCCACCACACGTGAATGTGGGACTTCCCATACCTATTCTGCCACAGCCTCCACCTCTCTGCCCCACACCACTCCTCTCCGATTATTTTCGCATCTCACCCTTCTACCCATCTGGATGAATGTGGCATCTTTAAATCCTTGGTGGTTGGACTTCCATGAAGTTTGATTTTCTGACAGTTCTGGGTTTTACTTGTTTCGAGATTTAGTTGTAATCATTTTTGTGGTTGCACGAAGAGGTGAAGCATGTCTATATACTCCTCCATCTTGACCAGCAGTCTCCCAACAGTTTTTTTTAAAAAGATTTAGACATACTGTGGGTCTGATCTCATTCCCTAAATCTAACAACTCTTAGCAGTCAAAGTCTGAGAAAGTATGGAGAGGATGTAAGGCGGGTGGTCTTTCTGTCTCTCAGTACCAGAGTCATTATAAAGGAGGCCCATTATTTTCATTGTTCTTACTTTACTTGCTAAAATGGAAAATTGTATCTATCCTCTCACAGAAAAACCTACTTTTTACAAAATTGCTTTTTACAAAAAAAAATATATTATACACTTTGTCTTCATCTGAGACTATAGGGTGCATGTATATCCCTTCTTAGATCTTAGAAGCAGAACTTTCATATTTTGAATGTCCTTGAAGGAAGAAGAAAATACATTGCATTATTCACTTTAGTTCATAGATCAGAGTCCAGCTCTTTAAGAAGGTGGATGATAACATCTGTAAAATGTGAGCAATAAATATAATAATCATAGCACTCATACAACTCTGTATTCTAATCTGCATTTAATCCACAAAATAATCCCATGAGGCAGAAAAGTTAAATAACTTTCTCAAGTTTACACAGCTAGTATGTGGAAGAGTGAGGTCTTAAAACCAGCAAATAAGCTCCATAATCATTTTTAACCATTACACTGTTAACCACTATGATCTGCTGCACTCTGAGGGTCTAAAACTAGATGATTTAAGATAAATGTGTATTTCTTTGACTCATGATTTAAGATACCTGTGGAAGTTTCTTTCATTCCATTGTCAGAATAAAATAATGCTGTAATCTTTGGACTCATACACTAGCATAATTTTAAGTAAGCATAAATTATACCAAGAAGTTGTTGCTACAGAAGTAACCATTGTGAAAATTTTTGTGCACTGTTTGGGTTAACTATATAACCCTTTGAATAACCTTTACAAATTCTACACAAGTAAGTGTAACTCTTTAAAAACTCCATCTCTTCACTTATTCTACAAATAAAGGAAAAACCTGTTTTTATGTACTACTTTAGCATAATGGAGGTCAAAATTGTGCATTTAAAATTTAATTACTTCACTTGTACACAAACTATTAAGTTGTAAGCAGTATGAAATTTTTATCAGTAGAAAAATATGGTCATTCTGGTCAGTCAGTATATAATTTTATATAGTTTCTTCAGCATTTAAGTACTTCAGCTAATGAGCTAATTCATATGAAAGTACTTCGTCAATAGCAAATATTATAGTATTATTTCTCAGATGGAATTAGCCTTTCTCTTTATTTAATAAATTTCTTACTATTGATATATCAGTTACCATACAGTTTTCTCAATCTAACAGTATAGCAGAATGAAGTATTCAAATATCAGTTTTGCAGATGTTAAAGTGCCTCTTGGGATGAGTAAATGATCCCAGGTTACTGTGAGTTGCAATTCATGGGACACAAAGTCAATCCTCAAAACCATATGTCTCTTGTGCATCATTCCACGTTTGCTATTTAATTTCCTATAACACTTATTTCTTCAACTTGTTATTCCTTTCTTCAGCTTTATTATTCTTAATTGATCCTCATGGGTTTTTTGTTTTATTTCAGTCAAAGATATCATATACTTGATGTCTATAAGGAAGATTTAAATGACAGCTGTTTGCTTAACATGATGATTTCTGAAAGTTTTCTAATTATGGGATTTTTATAATTTGAAATCAAATTTCAATTTTCTTTATGTCCTTTTATCAACCATGCTTCACACTCTGTAGCATTCATCCAGGCCCTAAACTTCAGTCATCTTTGATTTAGACTTTTATTTTCTTTAACTTGCCATATCTACCTCTTCATTTAATAAACAGGTATCAAGAGACTTCTATGTATAAGACCTTGTTCTAGGCCCTGGAAAAAATAAAAGGCTATATAAATTATAATTTTGATTCCTTAACTTCATATTGTTTATAATTTAATTACACAGATAAGTAATATGGAGGTTATGTGAGGATGCTGATACTGTTTTATATTTTTCACAGAAGTTTTAATTACATTTGTTGCTTAATATGTGCTGATACCTTACACATCATTTGTGGGAATGTAAAATATGACAGCTACTGTGGAAAATGTTTTGGCAGTCCCTCAAGAAGTAAAACATCAAATTTCCAGATGAGCCAACAATTCTACTTTGAAGTATAAACCTGTAAGAAATGAAAAGTAGCCATCAAATGAAAACCTGTGTATGAATGTTGATTATAATACTAATCACAATAACCAAAAAGTGGAAAGAATCAAACTGACTATCAACTAGTACAGGGTTAAGCTAATGTGGTATATCCAGACAATGGGATATTATTCAGGAAAAGAAGTGCTGATATGTGGTACAATATAAATGATCCTTAAAAATATTATGCTAACTGAAAAGACTAAGACACAAAATAAAACATATTTTATAATTGTATTTATATGAAATATCAAGAAAACTTAAATCCATAATGACAGAAAATGGATTAGTGGTTGAAAGGGCTGAGAAAAAGGAGAAAAAATGATTGATTAATGGGTATGGGGTTTCCTTTGGGATGATAAAAATTTCTCAAACTTAATAGTGCTGCTGTTTGAACAACATGAAGAATGTATTTAACCACAATGTTACATGGCACTGTGAATGTATTTAACCAAGAAAGTAGTTATACTGCTATTTCTCCCACAATGGAAAGTGAGAATGTGTGTGAGTGCCTCACTTTCTTAGCTATGCAAGACACTGCCAAAGAGGTCCATTTCTTTTTTGTCCCACTGAGAATACTAAGGAGAACTACATAACTGGGATGGAAGGGGTGAAGGATGAGGATGGAAGAAGATAAACCAGGAAAAAGGGTTTGAAGATGGCAGTGGAGTAGGTGGAAGTTACATTGACCTCCTGGGACCAAACTGGAATTACAGTGAAAATACAGAAAAATCAACTGGAATAACCAACTGAAGACTAGCTGAGCAGAGTCTTATAAGTAAGGATTTACAGAGGAAACCACATTGAGACTGGTAGGAAGGGCAGAGATACGAAAAGGGTTGGCCCTAGTCCATGGGCAGAGGCTGATAATCAGGAGGAATATGTGAGCTGTAAAGGTTTCCCCTGGGGAGTAAGGTGTCTCAACCCTATGCCGGGACCCCCAGCCCAGAGCACGAGAGCTGGGATAGATGCCCATGTAACATCCGGCTGTGAAATTAGTGAGGATTCTGTTTGCCAGAGAGAGAAAAGAGTCTGCTAGAAAGCCAGGTGTCCACTTAAAGAACAAGTGCACGAAATCTCATTTATAGCCACCCAAGCTGGGCTCCAGGAGCAAGGGGGCAGCTCAGGGTGGACTGGAGTCCTGTGAGAAGAGACTGGGTTGTATGGTGGCAGGAAGAGAGCTGGTGTGATGGTCACCAGGGCCCCTGTACTGAGTCCCTGTCCCTTACCACAGATGTCATCTTTCTTGGGTTGATCACTCCCCTCCATGGGGTATCAGCCTGGGGGAATGCAATAGCCCTACACTCCCAAATCCTTGTTGCCCCACCCTGCTAAGCTCACACCCAGAAGAGGAGTCAGCTGCTTGCGCTGAGGGCATAGAGGTCTGAGCAGACTCTAGGGGTGTAAGAGAGTGAGTTCTGTGGTTCTGGGGCAAGGACCATTCACAGGACATTCCTGTGAGCCTGACTGGCATCACCCCTTCATAGGAAATCCACTAACCCCATTCTCTGGGCTCCCAACAGCCCCACCTTGTCTAACTCAGGCCCTGCAGGAGGTTCAGGGAAAATCTGGGACAAACTTTGTTGTGTGGCTTTGGGAATTGGGCCAATTTTCTTTCACACACCTTACCAGTACATATCCCTCCTTTCATATGGCCAAATCTTGTTTATTTCTTTGGCCTGACAAATTCTGCTGACCTCCCCCTGATGACTCCCTGACTCCCCACCGAACTTCAAATGTCTATAGACACCCAGGGGTGGCAGGTAGCTCTGGTATACTTTGGGTCTTTTGCTGATTGGCCTCAGACTAAGAACAGGCTGGAGTTTAAATCTGCATCAGTCTGGTGAACACTAATAGACCCTACCTGGTGACTCACTGAGAATCTACCTCACCCAATATGACTACCGCCAGAGGCTCTTTCAGTGACTGAGCCTAACAGGGTGTGGGCATGTGCAGGTAGGTAGAGGTGGATTTAAGGATATGTTGGGCCTTTTGTTGACCTGCCCTGGGCTTGGTGTGGTGCAAACTACCATTGGTTCACAGCTTCGCCTTACCCACACATACTCAGGCCTAACAGAAGTAGCCACAAATTGTGGATTGTTTTGTAGCTCCAAACCAATTGCCCAGGGACAGTCACAGGCAGTGTCTGACATTGAGCTGCACTGGAACCTGTTCCAAAAGGTCCCAGAACCTACACACACAGTGGAAAGCTTCAGAAAACATCAGAGCAAAATATAATTAGCTCCACTAGCAGCAAAACTAAAGGGAGATCTCAGCAGGCACCAGACCCTGAGGAGGTAAATTAAGCTTCATGTGCTTAGCACCACCTGCACAACAGCTAGCACATTGTGATTGAGGTCAACACTAACAGTCAGCCAGCCTGAGGGTCAATCCCATGGATGGACTCATTTACAAGAAGAGGGCTAACATAACTCACAAAAAGGATATTCCCGGACCACCCAGTTCAGGTGATCAAAGATAATATGTCACTGGGTCCCACAGAACAGCTACTACATAAGACCTCTGTACCCAGACTGGAAGACCTTACAGATCTATCTAAAACATAGAAACAAACACAGACAGTCAACCCAAATATGAAGACAAAGAAATATATCCCATTTGAGAAAATAAGATAAATATCCAGAAAAATGACTAAATGAAATGGAGACAAGCAATCTACCAGATATAGAGTTCAAAATAATGGTTCTAAGAATGCTTAAAAAATTTAGGAGAAGGATAGATGAACTCAGTGAGAACTTAAACAAAGAGATAACAAGCATGAAAAAGGACATAAAATCCATTAAAAAGAACCAGTCAGAAATGAAGAATACAGGATCTGAAATGAAGAATACACTAGAAGGAATAAACAGTAGGTTTGATTAAGCAGATGATAAAATCAATGGTTTGTAAAACAAGGTAACAAAACACTCAATCGGAGAAGCAAACAGAAAAGAGATTTTTAAAAATTAGGAATATCTAAGGGACCTAGTGACAACATCAAGTATAATAGCATTTGTATCGTATGGGTACCAGAAAGAGAAGAGCGAGAACAAGGGTTTGAGAACTATTTGAAGAAATAATGATTGAAAATTTCCTGATCTGGTGAATGAAAATGACTCAGAAGTCCAGAAACAACAGATTCCCAAACACGACGAACCAAAAGGGCTCCACACCAACACAAATCATAATTAAAATGGCAAAGGTTAAAGACAAAGAATTCCAAAAGCAATAATAAAGAAAATTAGTTATCTACAAGGGAACTCCCATAACACTGTCACCTCTTTGCTCAACAGAAGCATTTAGGCTAGAATGGATTGTCATGAAATATTCAAAGTGACAAAAAGCAAGGACCTACCATCAAAGGCTAATTTACCCAGCAAGGTTATCGTTTCAAATTGAAGGAGAAATTAAGAGCTTCACAGAAAGGAAAAGCTAAATTATTTTATTTTATTATCACCAAACAAGAATTACAAGAAATATTAAAGGATCTTCTTTAAGAAGAAAACAATCAAATAGGTAAATAATTATAAATAATAAAATGGCCTCTGACTGGTGTGGCTCAGTAGGTTGAACATCACTCCAAGGACCAAAAGGTTGCCAGTTCGATTCTTGGTCAGGGAATGTGCCTGGGTTTCGGGCTACATCCCTAGTTGAGGGCATGAGAGAGACAACCAATCGATGTTCCTCTCATACATCGATGTTTCACTCCTTCTCCCCCTTCCCTTATCTCAAAAATAAATAAATAATCTAAAAAATAAAATGGCAATAAAAATGTACCTATCAATAATCAATTTAAATGTAAATGGCTGAATTATCAAGAAAACAAGACCTATATCTATATGTTGTCTAAAAGAGGCCCACCTGAGAGTGAAAGATACACACAGACAAAAAGTAAATGGATGGAAAAAGATATTTTATGTAAACAGAAATGAAAAAAAAAACAGTTGGGATAGGAATAATTATATCAGAGTAAATAGACTTTAAATCAAAGGCTATAGTAAGAGACAAAGAAAGACACTATATAATGGTAAAGGGAGTAATCCAGGAAGAAGATATAACCTTTTTAAATATAGATGCACCCAATATAGGAACACCTAATACATAAAGCAAATCCTAATGAACATAAAGAAAGAGATCAACAATAATACAGTCGGAGTAGGAGATTTTACCACCCTATTGACATCAGTGAATAGATCTTCCAGACAGAAAATGAAAAGGGAAAAAGTGGCCTTAGATGACATACTAGACCAGATAGATTTGTAGGTAATTGATATTTTCAAAGTAAATCACCAAAAAGAAGCATAATATGCATTGTTTTCAAGTACACATGGACCATTTTCTAAGATAGACCACATGTTAGGAGAAACAACAAGTCACAAGAAATTTAAGAAAAATGGAATCACATCAAGCATGTTGGCAGGCCAGGTCCCCAGTAGGGGTCACATGAGAGGCAACCACACATTAATGTTTCTCTCCCTCCCTTTCTCTCTTCCTTCTCCCCTCTAAAAATAAATGAATAAAATCTTAAAAAAAAAAAAAAGCTGTGGTACATTTACACAATGGAATACTACTCTGCTGTAAAAAGGAAGGAAATCTTACCCTTTGTGACAGCATGGATGGACCTGGAGAACATTATGCTAAGTGAAATAAACCAGTCAGAGAAAGACAAATTCCATATGATTTCACTCATATGTTGAAACTAATAAATAAAAAAACAAGAAAAATAGAAACAGGCTCATAGATGCAGAGAACAGACTGACAGCTGTCAGAGAGGAGGGTTGTCAGTGGTCTGTGTGAATAAGGGGAAGGTATTAAGCAGCAGAAATTGGTAGTTACAGAATAGCCACAGAGATGCAGATTGCAGCATGAAGAATATAGTCAATAATGTCTAAATAACAGGGTATGGGGCCAGGTGGGTGCTTGGGGCAGTTGTGGACCACTCTGTAGAGTGAATGTTTTTCAGCCACTTTACTGTACATCTAAAACTGGTGTGGGAAACAAAAAACAAAAACAAAAACAAAAAAACTGGTGTGGAATGGTATTGAATGTAAACTGTGATTGAAAAATTAAATAAATTAGTAAATAAATAAATAAATTTTTTTCTACCAAAAATGAGCACAAAAATAAGAAGTGTTACATGCATACAATGGAATACCACTTGGCCATAAAATGAATAAAATTTTACCACGTATGACCACATGGATGGGCCTGGTGGATCTTAGGCGAAGTGAATTAAGTCACACAGAGAAAGATGTACTCATAAGATTTCCCTTATATGTGGAATCTGAAGAACAAAATAAATGAACAAAGAAGCAAAAAAACAGATGAAACTGATAGTTGATAGAGGGAAGGTGGGTTTTCTGGCTGGATGAAAACATGAAGGGAATAAGAAGTGCAAATTTGTAGTCACAAAAGAGTCACAGAGATGTAAAGTAGGGCATAGAAAACAGTCAATAATATTGCAATAACTTCGCATGGTGCAAAGCGGGTATTAGACTTACTTGGGGATCACTTCATAAATTATATAATGTCTAACTACTATGCTGTATATGTGGAACTAATATGAAATAATATTCAATGTCTACTGTAGTTGAAAAATAAAGTATTAAAGAAAAACCTGTGAACCTAAAATATAACTAGAAAAGTTAATGTCTAAAGATGAAGGCTTAATAAAATTATTCTCATATATAAAAAAAAGTAAAATAATTCAAGTTCATACATGGCAGATTATGATTTCAATATATTTTTTTGGTGGGGTGTGGTACAATTCAACCTATAAAGTTCCATAGTAAAATCAAGACTTTTTGAAAGAGAGGTATGGGGAAATAAATTTCAGCTATACTTTAGGCCTTCAATAAGTCACTTATGTTCTTTGAACTTTATTTCCTTATGTATAAAATGAAGATAAGAATATTTACCTCATCTTGTTTTTTGAAAATCAATGCTAGTGAATACAATAAACATGGAATCCAGTAGGAGGTTCAAAAATGATATTTTTATTCACTCATCAACCAGGTTGCTGGTTGCTGAGTGAATCAGCTATATCAGGAGGTTGCTGGTTCGATTCCCAGTCAGAGCAAATGCCTGGATTGTGGGCCAGGTCCCCAGTGGGGAACATGTGAGAGGCAACTACACATTGATGTTTCTCTCCTTCTCTTTCTCCCTCCCTTCCCTTCTCTCTAAAAATAAATAAATAAAATGTTTTTTTAAAAGCTGTAGTACATTTATACAATCGAATAGTATGCAGTAACAAAAAACAAGAACTCTTACCTTTTGTGACATGAATCAATCTGAAGAATATTATGCTAAGTGAAAAGACAATTGCCATATGATCATAGTCATACGTGGAATCTAATGAACACAATAAACTAACCAGCAAAATAGAAACAGAGCATAGATACATGGAGCAGACTGACAACGCTGGAGGGGAGAGGGAGAGGACTGGGTGCAAAATGGTCAAGGTAGTAACTGCAAAACATTTATGCATGACCCATGGACACAGACAACGATGTTGTGATTGACTGAGGAAGAGGAGGGGGTGGGGCTGGGTAGAGGTGGGCAGAGGGAGACAGAGTGGGGACAACTGTAACAGCATGAACAATAAAAAAGATACTTTTATTAAAATTTTCTTTGTCAGATAAGAAGTAGGCCAGCTTATATTTAGTAGAATTAGTGCTATCTAGTATTAAACAACACATATAATTTCTGAGTCATTTTATATGCTGTGTCTAACGCTTGCTGACATAATTTATGTTCAATGCCTCTACATGATTATATTGTAAAAGGCACCTTATGACATAGCAGATGAAAATAGCACTGCTTATGTTTTGACATTGCAGATTCATTAATTTGAAAAAGTTCAGGAACTCTAAAGAGTATCCCCCATTAATACAATGGCTGCTTGGATACAAATCTTTTAGTTCAATCAAAAATTTAGCAGAGACTTATGTAAAATTTCATTTTCAGACAGGACAACTTTTGTGGCTATACCGTTGACAAACATCAAGAATATAAATGGCTTGCTCTTTCTTTGTAATATCATGTATATCTTATGTACAAAATTGACTTAAATTTGCTTGGTCTAGGAAACAACATATGACTAATTTCAGTTTGTTGCTCTCAATTGCCATTTCCATGCAGTGCGTGCGTGTCGGGGGTGGGGGCAGGTGCTGCTGTTACAAATGTGGAAGTAATGCAGATCTGAAGAACTGCACTTGATAGCAAACCACATGGAGCCTGTGCCTGGAGCATAAAGACTGCTGTCAGCTTCTCAAAACGTCAACTTGTTACAATTTCCAGAGACTCGCAGTGCAGATGTGTCAGGCAGAATTTGGCCCACAATGTTTGGAATAAATACACTAATCCAACCTAATATCCAAAGGGCTATTGCTAAATCTAGGTGATCAGAAATTTGCACCACTCTTTTATCATTTTAGGTCCCAGATGGCCTTAAATGGGCATAAGGCATAATGAATTCTGGGAAGATATTATTATATTCTTAGTTCAAAATTCACAGTCCAATCTTTTTTTGGACTAGACGGGATGATTTCCTTGAAGTGCTAATATTCACTTTTGATGGATTCTGCCGACTGCTTTCAAAGTTCACAGTTTTATTTTATTTTATTTTATTTCACTTTATTTTATTTTATGGAAATGCATCTTTTTATTTATTTTATTTTTATTGTATTTTCCCATTATCATTTATCCCCCTTATACCCTCTTGGAACACAGTATTTATTTTAGATATAAATAGGAATATTAATAGCCAAAGGCCTGCAACAAAGATACCCATTCATATGGCAATTCACCCCGGCTACTGCAGTAAAAATAATGTCTACTTTTCTCTCAATTTATATCTACAGCTTTAAAAAAAGTATTTTAGCAATGGGAAAAAAAATGAACTATATCATAATGGCCAGTGAGTTTTGTCAATGCATCTTTAAGCTGACAGTTTTATACATCGCTCTTTTGAGTCCAGAATGTTGTAAGAAAGCAAAATAAAGCAGAGTTTGAAATGTGTGCTTGTTTAATACCCCTTCCACCATCTCTAGCTGAGAATACAGGTGGCCGAGCAAAAGAGTTCCTGCCAATTTCTAAAGTTACACTTTTATCCACTAAACAAGCATCCTGATCCGGGTTACCAAACAGGGCACTCAACAGGAGCCCCTGAGCATGCATATTAAATGTCACTTATGCCTCTGCCTGGGCCATCCACACTGAGGAATGCTTGATCTCAGTCTGTTTCACCCTTTTCCTGTACTCCATGGCTTTGGGTAATGAACTTTCCCCAGAGACATTTCTCAGAAAGGATCTTCACGTAGAAAAGTTGATGCACATGCTTCTATTTTAAAAACCACATGTTCAGCACATTTTTCTTTTGTGAAATGGAATATGGTTTAAGTTTGTTTCAATCAAAAAAAGAGTTTGGCTGGAAAGACTTATGTCAAAGTGCAAAAGGTTTTATACACATTGAAGGTTTTTTCCTTCTTCTTCCTCTTATAACTGAAGAGGAGAAAATAATAAAACTCTGCCATAACAGCAGTTGATTTTTTACATATGGATGAATTTATAAGGCAGCTTGTTATGAAAACACCATCCTTTTTATTTATTTTGGATTCAGCTGATTTATTGTAAGAGTCACATCAAGAAAAGCAGCTCTTGCCTCTATCATGAAACTTAATATGTATGCAGAGTAAATAGTCTCAATGTCTGAATTTAATGGATTGTACTAAAGACTGATTCTTGAAGTAACTGCTATTGTATCAGCATGGTACCTAAGGATTTTTACTTTAATAAATACCTCCTCTAATTCAATATTCATATTCAATAAAGTGTGCATTTGAATATGGAAAGTCCCTGACCTACACAACGAATAATAAAATTAAAATTTAATGGCTTATTTGTAAATCATATTATTAAATAATAGGCAATAACAACATAAAGAATTCTTGTACCTGACATGGTCTTGCAAAGTCTGAGTTACTCAATGCAAGTTTAAGGGTAAAATTTTGGGTGGTTGATGTCTTAAAAAAAGGAGATGATGTTGAATCTTTAGATTCAAGCATCCTAAAAATTCCCATTAAAAATATACTTGATGAATTTTCATTTTATTTTTATAAGGGTTAAGTACTTATATTTAAAAGCACATCAAAATAGTTTGTCTACAGAGCATGTGTTAAATAAAATCAATCAGGATTTATTGAGTATTCAACTTATTCAAGGTGTAATAGTGGAATCTGTGAGGGCTACAAAACAACAAGGCATCATCCTCATTCTCATGGAGTTTACTTTGCAATCTGGTTAAGAAGACAAGGTCCAAAATCAAGGTCCTGGCAGATTCACTTTTTGATAAGAGCGTACTCCCTGCCTTGTAGGTGGCTGTTGTCTTGTTGTGTCCTCAAAAGGCCGAGAAAGAAAAGGCTAGCTCTTTTCTTCTTCTTATGGACACAAATCCCATTATATGCACTTCACCTTTATGACCTAATTGCCTCTCAAATGTCTCAGCTTCAAAAGACAGTAAGACTTCAACATATGAATTTGGGGGGGATATGCAAATATTCGGTCCATAGCAATGAGTGATATCCTGTAATATCTGGCACCCAGTTGATTCCCAGGATTGACTGAACCACTCTAGGTGTTGAGGTGCGTGTCCCCTTCCTCCTGGTTATATCAACAATGTATCTTGGTAACTTGAGATTACTTCTGTATAAAGTAAAATATAGTATTATATTTTCCAGGCCTCCTGACCTTTTCCTTGTTGCCCCTTGGATCCTATCTCTCCACCCACTGTGTGGAAGAGTTTGCATAAACTACTGCTGTTTCTATAGCAGTTTTTACTTATTTTTTTCTGAAATAGGTCCCAAATGGATAAGTACAACAGGGAAATCATGCTTACCTAGATCAAAAGTAGGACACATTCCATAATGGAACACTACTCAGTCATAAGAAAAGATGAAATACTGCCATTTGTGACAATATGGATAGGTCTTGAGGGTATTACCATAAGTGAAATAAGTTGGTCAGAAAAAGCTAAGAACTATATCATTTCACTCATGTGTGGGACATAAAACTGAAACTTGTGGACACAGACAGCAGCGTGGTGGTTACCAGAGGGAAGGGGGTGGTGAGTGGTAGGGGTGGATGGGGCCTAATGTGTAGTAACAGAAGATGTGGTTTGACTGTGGGTGGTGGGCCCACAGTTCAATATACAGATCATGCTTCATACAAATATACACTTGAAACCTATATGATCCTATTAACTAATGTCACCCCAATAAATTTAATTTAAAAAGTTTTTAAAAATCTCTCTCAAAAAAAAAAGTAGGACAGGTTGTCAGGGAACAAAATTCAGATTACATTTTTATCAGTTAAGACCACAGTGGGGTTCCAAATCACTGTATGACAGTTTTTCTTGCATTCCTGGAAGTGTTATATTTCCCTCTCATGAAAATGACATGATGTAATATAGAAAAAACTTTAAAAATGGTACATAGAGAGTCAAAAGCCTTCCATAAAAAAAGCACATCTACAGTTTGGAAATGGACTCTGAACCCATCATAAGAGTACTCAGAGTACACTAATTATGTGCATCAAATCTGTTTTCCTAAACCATCAACCTTTGTTGTCATATGATGAGGTTTGGGATTCAGAGAGTTTGATTACTATGACATCAATAGCCACTAGTTGGTTAAGTTCCAGTATATTTAGAGTGATTGTTCTTTTAAATTTTGGAGTGTCAATAGAATGGATAGAGGTATTACCTGCCTATTTAGGATTTTTATAAACTCCATAGACTTTCTCCAGAAAAATGTAAATACACAGATATGTACAAAATTTAGGATACCATTGAGTAAATTTGTGAAACTACTGGACTCAGATTTTTAACAGTAACTTGTTCTTTGAATCATTTTTTCTACGAGTCATTGAGATGCCTAGATTGATGAATCTCTAAGAATAAGTAAGGAAGATTCTTGGAGAGCATTTGGCATAGTAGATGAAACAAATCTGTTTTAATAGAAGCCGACATTCCTCCTTTTGTATAGATTAAAGTTGGCCTAATGTCATGGTGTAGTTTCTCAAGCTTTCATTGCCATTGTTAGGTTAATCTATTTAAAGTAAGAGATTGAAATTTTAATACAAAGTTAACTTGTACTCATTGTGACAGTTATATTATTCAAACTTCATGAAATGCCAATTTTTACAAATAATTTGTCTGCTTTTTTTCAGAATCATTTATTTACCTCTTCTCATGATTAGTCTGAAGTGGGAAATATATTCTCTTATCAAGGCCCATAACTTAGAAAGTATTACAAAAGAATTTCTAGCAATGCCTTATCTACTTAGTTCAAAAATATAAAAGATGTTTTCTGTTTGGCCTATAGATCACATTGCAACTTGTCATACATCATCTGCAAGTAGAGACGGGATGAAATTTGAGTACCAATTCCTGCTGGATGAGTTGACAAGGTTGCATGTTGTGCTCATGGGAAGTAAGAAAAAAATGGAGGCAAAGTTTAGAAATAAATGTTAATACAATTAAATAAACTTTTTCAAAAATTTTACAAGAAAGGGAGTGGGGTTCTTTGTCTTGTCCTCTATGTAGACTCAGTTGGACTTTTTTGAAACCACCTTAACACATACGAGTTCTGCCCTGAAGGTATCCGGCCATGTAATATGAAAAATAGAGACATTTACTGAAGAACATAAAATGTACAAGAAACATTGTACATAGGACAATGACTCCTCAGTCCCTTTCAAAGTAGGCACCTTGGGCCTTCACACAGTTCTCCCCAATTGCCATTAGATGCCCTGTCGTATTTTCCTGAATCTCATCAATGGTCTGAAATCTCTTCCCATTCAAAGGTGATTTTAGTTTCAGGAAGAGCCAGAAGTCACAGGGCGCCAAATCTGGGCTGTGGGGGTGCTGAGTCACCTGGGTGATTGGATGTTTCACCAAAAAACTCTGTATCAGACGTGATGTATGAATAGGCATGTTGTTGTTTGTGATGTAGCTGCCAATCACCAGTTGCCCATAGCTGCAGCCTTCTGAATCACCTCAATAGTTTCCAAGGAGGAATGTTCAAGTTTAATGCAAAATTTCATGCAGATTCATTACTGTACTTTCTCAGTCATTTTGAATGCAATGGCAACACAGTGCACATGCTCACTCAACGGTGTCTACCACCCCCACTGACTAGTACAGTGAAGTCGTCATTGTTCACACATGCACATTCCAGTCCACTCTCCTTGGCTGCCAGGTTACACCGATGTTATGCAAACCGTTCTTGTCATTTTATCAATGGCTGGACTTTTTCCCAGAAGACTTCATACACTTACTTGTATTTAATCAATATAACAGCTTAAATATTTTCTTCTCAGGTATATCCATATATTTTAATTGAGAATGATATTTTTTTTCATAAAATTTAGTTTAACAGACATGACCCTTAGAAGAACACAGGATCCTTTAGCTTCCAGTAATCCTATTGGTTGCCTATTCACTCCTATTGTTTCCTTTTCTGCACAGAAGTTTTATAATTTGATGTGCCTCACTTGCTTATTTTCACTTTTATTGCTTTACTTTTGGTGTCATATCCAGGAAATCATTGTCAAGACCAATATTACGAAGACTATCCCCTAAGTTTTCTTCTAGGAGTTTTATAATTTCAGGGGTTACAATGAAGTCTTTCAGCCATATTGATTAGATTTTTGTGTGTGGCATAAAATAGGGTCCAAATGTCACTCTCTTGTATGTGCATATCCAGTTTTCCCAATACCAAATAAAGAGGCTGTCCTCTCCCCATTATGTAATCTTACACCCTTGTTAAAGATCATTCCATTATACACGGACCGGTTTGTTATTTGGGTTTCTATTCTGTTCCACTGGTCCATATGTCTGTCTTTATGTTAATACTATACTTTTTAAATTATTGTACCTTTCTAAGATTTGAAGTCAGGAAACATGATGCCTCCTGCTTTGTTCTTTTTTTCTCATGGATGCTTTGACTATTTGGTTTCTGTTGTGTTGCCATATGAATTTTAGGATTTTTAAAATAAGTATTTCTTTAAAGTATTGCAATATTGATAGGGATTACACTGAATCAGTAGATCATGTTGGATAGTATGGGCATCTTAACAATATTAAGTTTTCCAAACCATGAACATGGGATGTGTCTTCATATATTTGTATATTTTGAAAATGTTTTGAACATTTAAAAAATTTTTTTAGTGTAGACATCTTTTACTTCATTGATTTTTAAATTCTTTTTAATGCTATCATAAATGGGATTCATTTTAATTTCATTTTCAAATGATTCATTGTTAGTGTATAGAAATACAACTGATTTTTATCTGCGGATTTTACAGCCTGCAACTTTATTGAATTTATTACTTTTAACAGTTTACTTTTTTGTTGTGAGATTGTTAGGGTTTTCTATATATAAGATCTTGTCATCTGAACAGAGATATCCTTTTACAACTTTTTCTTCAATTTGGAAGGCTTTGATTTCTTTTTCTTGCCTAATTGCTCTCAACTAGGGCTTTTAGCCCTATGAAGAATATAAGATGTGAGAGTAGGCATCGTGTTTTATGTCTGATCTTAAAGATATAGCTGTCAGTTTTCCACAGTTGAGTATGATGTTAGCTGTGTGCTTTTCATATGTTGAGCATGTGCCTTATTCCTAGATTTTTGAATGTTTTTATTATTATCAATAGACAATTGGATAAAGATGTGATACATGTACGCAATGAAATATTACTCGGCCACAAAAATGAGTATAATTTTTACCATTTGCAGCAACATGGTTGGACCTGGAGTGTATTATGCTAAGTGAACCAAGCCAATCAGGGAAAGACAAATGAATATATACGATTTCAGTTATATGTGGAATCTAGAGAACATAATAGTTGAACAAACAAAACAGAAACAAAAAAAAAAAAAGAAAAAGACTCATAGATACAGAAAAAAAACTGAGGGCTGCCAGAGGGGAGGGGTTGAGGGGACTGGGCAAAAAAGGTGAAGGAATTAAGTACAGATTGATAGTTACAGAATAGTCATGGGGATGTAACACACTGCATAGGGAATATAGTCAGTAATATTGTAATAATTATAGTCAATAATATTTTAATAATTACGTGTGTTGCCAAGAGGATACTAGTCTCAGTAGGGTTATCACTTCCTAAATTATATAAATGTCTAACCACTATGCTGTACACCTGAAACTAATATAAAACAATATTGAATATCAATTGTAACTGACAAATAAAAAAGCATTGAATTTCATCAGATGCATTTTTCTGTATCTTTTGAAATGATCATGTGAAGTTTATCCTTTGTTCTATTAATGTGGTATATCACACGGATTGAATTTCATATACTAAAATGTTCTTGCATTCCACGAATATGTCTCACTTCATTATAGTGTATGATCTTTTTAATGTGCTCTTACATTTGGTTTGCTAGTAGGTTGTGGAGGATATTCTACCTATATTCATCAGAGATTTTAGCCTGCAGTTTTCCTGCAGTGTATTTTTCTGGCTTTGGTATCAAGTTAATGCTGGTCTTATAAAAAGAATTTGGAAGTACCAGTTTCCCTTGATATTTGAAAGTGAGCCTTCCTATAAAACCTTTGTAATTCAAAATGACATAAAATGAAAAAGTAATTATCATTAATTTATATGGCAAAAATTGGGTGTTCCTAGACCCCAAATTTAACAAATATAATCATTCACCATGAAGGAAATGCTTAGTTATATCCACTTTATGCTAAGTATAATACCCTTCCAAGTTCTCTTAGGCTTTTCTGAGACCTTACAACACATCTTGCTAACAGATAATTGCTTTATATTAAAACAATTTAAGATAAATCACAGATGCCCACAAAAACCATTCAAAACTATAGCAGCTTGATATTGACATACTGCATGTAGTTCCTTGGGAAGGAGATTGGCTCTTCCCTTCTCACTGAGACTGATGCACAATAATGTTTCACTGTAGAACAAATGCTGAACACTATTCTCACTTTTCACCTTTGTTTGCAAAAGTAAAAGTCCTCTTTGGATTTCATCTGGCTGGCAAAAGCAAAGACTAAGGTAGGTCTTTCCTAAAAAGCAAACTGGCATAATGAAAACTTTCAAATAGTGGAAAATACATGCATTCCTTCCTCTTCAATTGTTTGGAAGAGTTTGAGAAAGAATGATGTTAAAATGTATGGTATAATTTTCCATTGTAGCCATCTAGTACTGGAATTGCATTTGTTAGAAGGTTTTTGATTCCATCTTAATGATTCCATCTCTTCACTAGTTCTAGAACTATTCAGATTTTCTATTATGATTCACTCTTGTGATTTTTTTTTAAATAAACCTATGAGGTAGGAACTTTTGTTTTTAAAGAAACACACTTTTTATTTATTTATTTTTAAAGAGGCGGGGGAGAAAGAGAGGGAGAGAAACATCAGCGCAGGAGACAGACACTGACTGGTCACCTCTCACACACCCCCAACTGGGGGGGATCCGACCGGCAATCCAGGCATGCGCCCTAAGCAGGAATGGAACCGGCAACCTTTTGCTCCACAGGCCGGTGCTCAGTCCACTGAGCCACACCAGCCAGTGCTGATTTTTGTTTCTTATAATTTATCCATTTCTTCTAGGTTATCCAATCTGTTCATGTACAATAGTTCTTAGTAGTAATTTAAACCTTTACTAGAATTATTCCTGATTTTATTTGTAAGAATCTTTTGTTTCTAGTCTAGCTAAAGTTTTATCAATCTTCTTGATATTTTTATATAACTGACTCTTTAAGTTTTTTTCATTTAGTTTACATTCAACATTATTTTGTATTAGTTTCAGGTGTACAGCATAGTATACAATTATACACTTTAGAAAGTATTCCCCCTGATATTTCCAGTACCCACCTTATAACCAGCTCTTCTTTTAAATCCTCACCCGAGGATATGTTTATGGATTGAAGAGAGAGAGAGGAACAGAGTGAGAGAGAAGGAAGACAGAGAGGAAGAGAGGCAGACAGACAGACAGAGACAGAGAAACATCGATGTCAGAGGGAAACATTAATTCATTGTCTCCTGTATGCACCCCAACCAAGGATTGAACCTGAAATCCAGGCATGTGCCTTGACCAAGGATCGAACCATTAATCTTTTGGGGTAAGGGACAATGCTCCAACCAATTGAGCCACCCAGCCCGGGCTATAAACAATTTTTAATTTTGCTGATTTTCGTATTGTTTTCCTGTTATCCTTTTTGTTCACCCCTTGTCTCATATCTGTTATTTTCTTCCTTCTACTAACTTTGAAATTAGTTTGTTCTCCTTTTCCTAGTTTCTTTATGTATATATTTAGATTGTTTATTTATTTTTTCTTTTTAAATCTCTTTACCTCTATAAACTTGCCTCTTGATACTCCTTTGGATGATTTCCATAAGTTTTGATATGATCTGTGTTGATTTGTTTTTGTCTCAATATATATTCTAATTTGTTTTTTAAATATCTCCTTTAACTCATTGTTTTTTCAAGAGTGTGATGTTTACTTATTAAATACTTGTGGATTTTCTAGTTCTTAGTTCTCCTATTGATTCCTAGTTAAATTCCATTGTGGTTAGAAAAGATACTCAGTGTGATTTCAGTCTTCTTAACCCACCATTGCATACAAAACTAATAATAATAATAAAATAAAGTTTCAATGATTGATCCACAATTCCAAGCATAAATGTGGGCCAGAGAAGAGGTGCAACTTCCCAGCAGTTTCTAAGTATGTTGCTTTGCCCAAGAAAGTGAGTGTAAAAAATGTGTTTTATAGAATTCTATATTCAGTGTAATTTAAAAAGTAAAGTTAAAAGAGAGAGATTTTATTTTTTTCCTTTTTTATTGTTGTTCAAGGACAGTTATCTCCATTTCTCCCCCATAACTCCCTCCTGCCCCACCCATCCCTACCTCCCACCCTCGATCCTATCCTGTTTGGCTTTGTCCATGGGTCCTTTATACATGTTTCTGACAACCCTTCCCCTTCTTTCCTCCATTATCTACCTTCCCCTCCCCTTTGGTTACTATCAGTTAAAAGAGACATTTTAAAACAAAAAAGTAACAATCTATTGTGCACGGATCTACACTACATAAAACATTAAAGAAAGTTTCTGAACTCTAAAACAATTGATCTTTGATTGAAGCAAGGAATATAAAGAAAAAGTGAAGACTACTGAAAGAAAAAACAAATGATTAAATATAAATTGAGCATCGTGATGGCATAAGATCTTCCTCTTTTTTGCCCCCCTCCCCTTTTTAACAACTAATTAGGCATCCATCCACAAACAAAAATACCTCTTTGGGAGTTGTAAGATCCAGCACCACCTGTGCATCCAGTAATAGGTAGACAGACCTCAGTAAGTGTTACAGAAAGAGCAGGAGCCAGTGATCCTGCCTCAACACCTGTTGCTGGTGGGTAGGAAAAACCTGGAGAGCACTGACTTAGGCAGACGTCCTCAGATTAGAAAGACTTTGAAAACTCCAGTCTCACTGTGGGGAAATTTCGGCATGCTATTGGAAGAACAAGAAGAAGAATAACAACAAAATACAAGTGTGGATGCATTAGATAGGGTAAGAGGAACTTTGCAAATGCTTCTCTTCTGCAAGATGAGAAACAAAGCAGGACTGAACTAGGTGGGAGTTGCCTCTCCACAGAGGACAGGGTTAGTAGTGAGAGAGTGCCAAGCTAACCCAGCTGTGTAGGACACTGCTGAAGAAGCCCACTTCATTCCAGCAGCATCCAGAGTACTTATTAGGGGAAAGGATGATATTGGGAAAGACGCAGATGAGAATACCAAAGGGCATTAAAGAGATGTGTTTACTGCAGATGTTATCAGCTAAAAATTTATTGTTTTACTTTTTAAAAAGATTTTATTTATTTATTTTTAGAGAGAAGGGAAGAAGGAGAAAGAGGGAGAGAAACATCAATTGTGGTTCCCACCCCCTACTGGGAACCTGGCCTGCAACTCAGGCATGTGCCCTCACTGGGAATCGAACCCATAACCCTTTGGTTCACAGGCTGGCGCTGAATCCACTGAGACACACTATCCAGATCTCATTGTTTTACTTTTAAAAAATGTTATATAAGCTTAATGGTAATCACAAGGCAAAAACTTAAATATTCTAAAAGGTTAAAAAAGGAAAAACAGCATACTTCTACAGAAAATAACCAATATACAATGGTAGGCAGTAACAAAGGGAAAAAGGTTACAGTGATAAACACCTACATTAAGAAACAAGATCTTAAATAAACACCCTACTTTTCACCTTCAAGACCTAAGAAACAATATAACTACAGAACAGCCAAAAACGCAAGAAATAAGATGGCAGTGGTAATCCCTTACATAATAATTACTCTTAACTTAATGTTTTAAATTCACCAATGAAAAGGCAGACAGTGGCTTGATGGATTAAAAACAGCACTCAACAGTTTGCTGCCTAAAACCTATTCACTTCAAATTTAAGTACAGGAAACCTCCTTTAGATTTTTTTTTATCATTATGCTAAGTCAGGCAGTGAAAGAGAAATACCATATGATCTCACCTATAAGTGGAATCTAATCAACAAAACAAACAAGCAAGCAAAATACAACCAGAGACACTGAAATAACGAAATCTGACAGTAACCAGAGAGGAGGGAGGAGAGGGATAATAGGTGTAAGAGGGGAAGGGCCATCAAGGAACATGTATGAAGGACACATGGACAAAGCCTCCTTTAGATTTAAGTACACTCATAGGCTCAAAGTGACAGGGTGGAAAAGATATTCCTTGTAAGTGGAAACAAACAGAAAGTGGTGGTTATGGCTACACTTACCCAGAATAGATTTTAAGCAAAAAGAGTAACAAGGCACAAATATCATTATACTATGATAAAGGGCTCAATTCATCAATAAGGTAGAAGAATCTTAAATATATTACACACAACATGGGAACGCCTCATAATACTAAGAAAATACTAATAAGTCTGAAGGAAAAATATATATCATATTGACAGTAGGGGACTTTGGTACCTCACTTTCAATAATTATATCTCATCCAGGCAGAAAGTCAAGAAGGAAACATTGGACTTGAACCATACATTAGACAATTTAGACCGAACAGGCATTTATAGAACATTCTATCCAACAGCATTAGGATACACATTTTTTTAGTGCACTCCAAAGAGTCTCCTGGATAGTTCATATGATAGGCCACAAAACAAGCCTTAGCAAACTAAGAAAATTGAAATCATACCAAGTATCTTTTAGTACACACTGTTATGAAAGTAGAAATCAACAACCAAAGAAAAGCTGGAAAATTTAGAGCATGTGGGAATTAAACAACGTACTCCTGAACAACCAATGGGTCAAAGAAGAAATTAAAAAGGAAATAAAAATATGTCTTAAAAGAAATGAAAATAGAAACACAACACACCAAAACCTATGGGATACTACAAAAGCAGTTCTGAGTGAGAAGGTTACAGTGATAAACACCTACACTGAGAAATAAGATCTTAAATAAACACCCTAACTTTTCACCTCAAAGAACTAGAGAAAAAAGAACAAACAAAGCTCCAAGTTAGTAGAAGGAAGGAAATAACAAAGACCAGAAAAGAAATAAATGACATAGAGACCACAAAAACAATAAAAATATCCCAAAAACTAAAACATGTTTTTTTCAAAAAGATAAAAAAAAAACTGACTTTTAGCTAGAGTAGCTAAGAAAAAAAGAGGACTTTAATAAATACAATCAGAAATGAAGGGAAGACCTTACAACTGATACTACAGAAATACATAAGATCATAAGAGACTATTATGAATAATTAAAGTCCTTATATGCCAACAAATTGGATAACCTAGAAGAATTAGATAAAGTCCTAGAAACATAAAACCTACCAACAGGAAATAGAAAATCTGAACAGACCAATGACAAGTAGAAGATTGAATCACTAAAGAAAAACCTCCCAACACAGAAAAGTCCAAGATCAGATGTCTTCATTGGTGAATTCTACTGAACATTCAAAGAATTAATATCAATCCTTCCCAAACTCTTTCAAAAATTGAAGAGATAGACACACTTCCAAACTCATTTTTTGAGGCCAGCATTACCCTGATATCAAGCCAGATAAGGACACACACACCAAAAACAGACTAAAGACCAATACCCCTGATGAACATAGATAAAAGTATTCTCAAGAAAATACCAGCAAACTCAATTCAATGATACCATTAAAGCATGATACACCATAGCCCAGGGGGATGCAAGGATAGTTCAATATATGCTAATCCATAAATGTGATACATCAAAGTAACAGATTAAAAGACATGATCACATCAATAAATGCAAAAAATTTTTACAAAATATGTTTTTTCTTGATTAAAAACCCTCAACAAATTTGGTATAGGAGAAAGAACCTCAACATAATAAAGGTTGTATATGACAAATCCAGAGATTATATTATACTCAATGGTGAAAAATAAAAGCTTTACCTCAAATAAAAGAAAACAAGGATGCCCACTTACACCACTCTTATTCAACATAGTATAAAAATCCTACCTCGAGCAAATAGGGAACACAAAGAAATAAAAGTCATCCAAGTTAGAAATGAAACCACCCACTCCCATATTGAAAATGGTCTCAAAATTCTTAACATAACAAATTATTATTATTATTTTTAAAAACTTTAATACAGTCTGAGGATTAGATTGTAATACTTTTTTAAAGATTTTATTTATTTCTAGAGAGAGGGGAAGGGAGGAAGAAAGAGAGGGAGAGAAACATCAGCGCGTGGAGAGAAACATTCACGCTTTGCCTCCTCACAAAACCACAAAAGGAATTACAATTAAACCTCAAAACAAATAACACCTAGAACTTTCAGGAAATCAAACTGTATGGAAGTATAACAACCAAGGATTTATAGAAGCCACAATCATCCAGACAGATAGGAGGGGTGGAGATCAGGTGGGGCATGGAAAGGCAGTGGTGGTAGTAGAAAGGGCAGTCCCACATTTATGTGTGGTGGATAAAAATCAGGAGGGATACCTTGGGAGAGAGGGATACCTTGGGAGAGAGAGATACCTTGGGAGAGAGGGTTCCCAGCGCCAGGCTAGACCACATAGCCCAGGGTTCCAACACTGGGAAGACAAATCCCTATAACTTCCGGATGTAAAAATAAGTGGGGGTTGGGGTAGTAGAAGAAATTGGCAGATTTTCAGAAGACTCTGCTTAAAGGACACACATGATCTTAGAGTGTATTCAAACCCACCCACTCTGGGATTCAGCACCAGGGCAACAGGTGGAAGGGTACTAGTCACATATGAGGAGTGAGTGAAGTGGCTGGGAATGGAGTGAGTGCCAGGCAAACCTCCAGAAGCCAGGCTGCAACACAGTCCCCTCTCTGAGCCCTTCCCCCACACTGAGCCACAAAGTGGTGAAGCAAGCAGCCCCACCTTGGTACCTAAGGTTCCATCCCACACAATTTATAGGTCCTTTTCTATAATATGCCATGCTATTAAGACAGAGAGTCAAAGCAGCTCTACCTAATACACAGAAACAAATACAGGGAGGCTGCCAAATTGAAGAGACAAAGAAATATGGCCCAAATGAAAGAACAGAGCAAAACCCCAGAGAAAGAACTAAACAAAACAAAGATAGCAAACCTATCATATGCAGAGTTCAAAACATTGGTGATCAGGATGCTCAAAGAACTTACTGAATTTTGGCAACAACATGAAGTCAGAAAGAAGGTTACCCTGAGTGAAATAAAGAAAAATCTACAGGGAACCAACAGTGGAAGGGATGAAGCCGGGATTCAAATCAATGATTTGGAACATAAGGAAGAAATAAACATTCACCCAAAACAGAAAGAAGAAACAAGCACTAAAAAAATCCGAGGATAGTATAAGAAAACTCTGGGTCATCTCTAATCATGTCACCATCTGAATCATAGGGGTGCAAGAAGGAGAAGAGGAAGAGCAAGAAATTGAAAACTCATTTGAAAAAAATAATGAAAGAAAACTTCCCTAATTTGGTGAAAGAAATAGACATACAAGTCTGGTAATCACAGAGAGTGTCAAACAAGTTGGAACCAAAGATGACTACACCAAGACACATCATAGTTAAAATGCCAAAGGTTAAAGATAAAGAGAGAATCTTCAAAGCAGCAAGAGAAAAAGTAGTTCCCTAACAAAGGAGTTCCCATAAGACTATCAGCTGCTTTCTCAAAAGAAACTTTGCAAGCAAGAATGGACTGGCAAGAAGTATTCAAAGCGATGAAAAGCAAGGACCTACAACCTAGATTACTCTATCCAGCAAAGCTATCATTTAGAAAGGAAGGACAGATAAAGTGTTTCCCAGACAAATAAAGCTAAAGGAGTTCATCATCACCGAGCCATTGTTACATGAAATGTTAAAAGGGACTTATCTAAGGAAAAGATGATCAAAACTAGGAACAGTAAAATGACAACAAACTCACAACTATCAACAACTGAACCTAAAAAAATGAAAACAAAAACTAAGCAAACAACTAGAACAGGAGCAGAGTCACAGAATGGAGATCACATGGAGGGTTATCAGTGGGGAGGAGGAGGGGAGAGAATGGGGGGGATAGGTACAGTGAATAAGAAGCATAATTAGTAGGAACAAAACAGATAGTGGGATGTTAAGAATACTATGGGAAATGGAGAAGCCAAAGAAGTTATATGCATGACCCGTGGACATGAACTAAGGTAGGGGAGATTGTGGGAGGGAAGGGGGTACTGGGTGGAATGGAGCAAAGGGGGAAAATTGGGACAACTGTAATAGCATAATCAATAAAATATATTTAAAAATTGTGTATTTAGCATTACATGTTTAAGACTTCAGTCACCTTCAAAGTACTCTCCATTTGATGCAATGCAACTATTGAGACATTTTTCCACTGCTCAAAATAGTTTTTGAGTTCATTGATGTTGATGCCCTTTAGTGCTTTTGTGCCTTTTTTGTTTCACCTCTTCCACATCAGCAAAATATTTCCCTTTGAGGACTTTTTTCATCAGGAAAACAAACACAAAAAAAGTCACTCGGGCAAGATTGGGTGAATAGGGAGGGTGAGGCATGGAGGTTATGCTTTTTTGGGTCAAAAACTCCTGGACACTCAGTGCAGTGTGGGCAGGTATGCTCGTAAATCACCCGTCATGAAATGGGCAAACATGTAGAAAGAGTCTTCAAAAAAAATTCACTGAAGGTAAATGCAGCCTCTCAAAACAACACCAGCTGGTACACTGATGCAGGTGGGTTCCCAGAACAGTCACTTAGCAGGAAAAATGCACTACAATGGACCTGCCCTCCACAAGATAATTCTGGGGTTTTTTTTTTTGGGGGGGGGAATAAGCTCTCATACATTTGCATATTTATATTTTATAACAATGATTGTATGAATGATAAAAAAGGTAAATGAAATTGAAATTATATAGAACTTGCATTATTTGAAAATGGTAAATATACTATTTTTTAGTTTTAAGTCAATGATGCACATTGTAATCTCTAAAGTAATTTCTAAAAGAATACCAATAATATATATTTAATAACATAATATAGAAGAAACAGAGAATAATAATAAATTTGGTTAGCTCAAATGGCAGCAAAAAAGATGAAAGTAGGGAACAAAGCAAAAATTGTAAAAGTATAAAACAATAGTGCATGGTAGGTATAAACCAAACTTTACCAGAATTTATATTAATTATAGTAGACTAAATACTCCATTTAAAAGGCAGAGAAATAAGACTGTATAAAAATCCATACAAGCTCCACAATGTATGTCTTCACTGAGGTACATCTTAATAGGACACAGAAAGTTTGAAAATAATGTACACCTGAAACTAATACAAAAGAATATTGAATTTAAATTGTAATTTAAACATTTTCAAAAATAAAATAGTTTGATATAGTCCCATTTATTTATTTTTCTTTTACTGATCTTGCCTTTGGAGTCAAATTCATAAATTGTTTTCTATGATCAAGGTTCATAAGTTTAGTACCTATGATTTCTTCTATGTACTTTATTTCTTTAAGATTTTATTTATTTATTTTTAGAGAGAGTGGGAGGGAGGAAGAGAAATATCAGTTTGTGCTTGCCTCTTGTATGCTCAGCACTGGGGACCTGGCCCACAACCCAGGCATGTGCCCTGAATGGGAATCGAACCGGTGTAGCTGTACTTTATTGTTTCATATCTTATAATCAGATCTTTGATCCATTTTGAATTAATTCTTGTACAAGGGGACAAACTGTAATCTAGTTTCATTCTCATAGGTGTGAGGTGGTATCGCATTAGAGGTTTGATATTCATTTCCTTTACAGCTGGTAATGTTGAGGATCTTTTCATATATCTGTTGGCCCTTTGTATATCTTCTTGGGAGAGGTGTTTGTTCATGCCCTCTGCCCATTTTTCAATTGGATTGCTTATTTTTTCAGTGTTGAGTTGTATGAGTTCTTTACATCTTTTGGATATTAGCTCCTTGTCTCAGTGGTTGTTTGCAAATAACATCTCTCATTCCATTGGTTGCCTTTTTGTTTTGTTGTTGGTTTCTTTTCCTGTGCAGAAGCTTTTTAGTTTGATAGAGTTAGAATGGCTATTATCAACAACAGAGGTAATAGCAAGTGTTGGAGAGGTTGTGGAGAAAAGGGAACCCTCACTCACTGCTGGTGGGAATGTAAACTGGTACAGCCACTGTGGAAAGCAGTATGGCAGTTCCCCCAAAAAAACTAAAAATGGAGTTACCATATGACCCACAATCAACTCTGCTGTGTATCTACCCGAGAAACTCAAAAACATTTATTCTCAAAAACATATGCACCCGTATGTTCATTGCAGCATTATTCACGGTGGCCAAGACATGGAGACAACCAGTGTCCTTGATAGAGGACTGGCTGAAGAGTATGTGGTACATATATACAGCGGAATACTACTAAGCCATAAGAAAAGATGAAACGCTGCTATTTGTGACAACATGGATGGATTGTGAGAACATTATGATAAGCAAAATAAGTCAGTCAGAAAAAGCCAAGAACCATATGATTTCACTCATATGTGGGATATAAAACTGAAACTCAGAGACATAGACAGACAACAGTTATGGTGGTTACCAGAGGGAAGGGAGTGGGGGGTGGTAGACGCTAAAGAGGGACAAATATATGGTGATAGAAGTGATTTGACTTTGGGTGGTTAGGTATACGGTGTGACATACAGATCATGTACCATTGTAATGTACACTTGAAATGTATATGACCCTATTAACCAATGTAACCCCAATAAATTAATAAATTAAATTAAAATAATTAAAAAGAAAATAATGTATGAAAAAGTTTACAGTGCACACACTATTTAGAAAAAGCTGGATTAGTTATACTCTACACAGAAAATAACTGTAGAATTACTACTATAGATAAAGAGAAATACTTTATAAAGATAAACGGACAATCCACAAGAAAGATAAAATAATTCTAAATTTAAATGATAAATAAGAGCTTCTAATAATAGCTTCAAAATCTCTACAATAAATGTGGGCATTACAAAAGAGTAATATGCAAGTAAATCTTAACACATTTCTCTCAGTAACTGATAAGACAGACAGATCAACAATTAGTAAGAATCTAGAATGTTTGAATTCCATGATAAAAAATGGGGTCATATATAAATAAATTCTATGCCCAACAACCGTAAAAATTTACCATATTTTAGCCAATTTCAAAGTACAGAAACCACACAAAATATATTCTCTAAACATAGTCTAATTAAGTGAAATCAATAATAAAGATTAGAAAATTCCCATATGACTGTAAATTAATAATGCACTTTTAAATGATTTATAGGTTGAAAAATAAACTAGGAAATTTATATTGGAAATTAGATAATATTTTGAGCTGATAAGAACTGAGAAGCCCCTAGGAAAACTGATGAAGTAAAATATAAGTAGGAATAATAACAGCAATACTATCAATAGTAGCACCTAAAACATTAGTTAATGTCATGTACCATGTTAATCATTTAATATATTCCAGATTCTGTACTAAAACCTTTACATGCATTACCTTTGTGTTCTCAATACTGGCTATCTGTTAGATAGCCCATAAAGAACTCTGAAAAAGTGATGTTCAGACTCCATCTGGACTAATTAAATGAATATCCCTGCAAGTGGGGAACAGCATCGACATTTTTGTAAAATGTCCTTAGGTGATCTTAATACTCAGCCTGGATGAAGAACTATGGTATTATATGATTTAATCATTAAAGCAACCTTATGAGATACTATTATCAATGTCTTTATTTTTATAAATGAAGGTGGAGATAAAAAGAGGCTACATAACATACTCTGAGTCCTACAGCTAGATAAGATAATTAGTTAGCCAATTATTTCTTTCCACAACAGGAAATGATGTGACCTCTCAGGCTTCCGATAGCCACAATATATTCAAATAGTGGCTTTGAGCAGCTCTACTACTGAATCACATTGGAGTCCCTGACTGAGACTTAAAACATCTCTGGGGTTTAGGATAAATGGCAGAATTTTAGTCAAATCAAGCCATATCATACACTTGACCCATCTCTCACCAATCCCTCTTCTGTGTACATTTTGGTAGAATGAAAACTCCCACCAGTTCAGTGAAAACTTGCCTGGCCCTGTCCCCGAGTATACCCCCTCATTTGCAGGACTATGGTGTGTTAAGTCTCCTGTGATATGAGCTTGAGGGCAGGGACTACATGCTATTTGCTTCAGTGTCCCCAGAAGTTAGTTCAATGCCTGCACATGGAATGTGCTTAGTGGTGATGAATGAAGAAATGAGTGAATGAATGACTGAGAGATGATGAGAAAGGAGCTTCTCTTACAATTATCGATGTAATTGTTAAGTCTCCATCAGTGTGTGGGCTTTCAACATATTGCACGCTGAAATATACAATTGTCATTTTAATAAAAGAAATTATACCAACATATAATAACTTCTATTCAAAGAAATAAAGATTATCCCCGTTTACCAATAATCACATTTTGTGCAAAAAATTCTTACTTTCAAGAACAAAAACACTTTCAAATAACATGTTTATTCATATTAATTTGTATAAACAATAAAATTTGTTTCCTTTTTCTTCATAAAGGACTTTTCTTTTTTTCCTCATACACTTTTCCTGTAGAGGCCTCAACAGCCTTGTTAAACTCACAGACTATATATGAGTCATTGTCCCTTAAATTATTTTGAAACCTGGGCATTTGAAAAATTGATTTTCAGGCTTTCATCATTACCACTTTTATTAATCATTTGTAGGTTGATCACTGAGTATGCGGATATATAACTGGAACTGATTGTTGAGATCAACCTAATAACTGAATAAAACTCACACTACAGTGGACAAGTTACTGCTTGAAAATTGAACTTTTGACATTTAGGAAGAAAAGACACATAAACATGCAGATTGATTTTGTTCCCTTTAGTATGCTATACAGAAGTAGCCTTTGTTTCAGTTTTAGATAAACCTCACAAGTAAAGCTTGTTTATCACTCACAGCTTCTGTTTAACGTACAGATTTTCTTGCTAATATTAAATTTACTTGATTTATAAGATAGTAACTAACAAGACAAAATATATCGCAATGGAGACCAAGAACTCAAATTTGAGCCTCAGAGGAAAAACTCTTGAGACACTGGAATAGACTTTGATATGTATCTAAGAGAGTCATTATGTTGCTTCACATTTTCTCCTGGTTTAAACTTCATAATTTAAGCACACAATTTATAGAAATGATTGTCACTGAGCTTACCATGCACATGTGTTATAATTTTACCATTCACATTCAACAAAATGTTTTAGATATTATAGTTTATGTATCAAATAATGACAGATTATGATATTTAATTGCCTATAGAATATAGTTCGGGCCCAGGAGGCTAATTTGTTTGCATTACTTGGTCAGGTCAACTGCTTAAAAAACACAGATTGTAGAACTACTGGTAGATTGCATTACACCATTTAAATAAATAGTAGCAATTTGTCAATGTCATCTTAACTTCAACATTTCCTTTGAAACATCAGGAAACAGTAATTCCAACTAATCTGAGTCTCCTTTTTCAGAATGCAATGACCTAATCTTCTTGTTCTTAGCAGATAATGCCTATATGTCCTTTATAAGTTCTTAGTAAGCATCTTTCTGGAAAGGTAAATAAGTAAACTTCAGAAGGAATGCAGAGTTTTGGGGTAAATTCCAACCTATATTAAATGCTTAACATAATGGATTGCAGAGGTATGATGTAACAATTGGGTAAAATAACATGTTTAAAATTATTTTAATAACTTCTATGGTATTGTCCTGAAAGGAACTCTAACCAAGGAGACACATCTCCCACAAATTAACATGTTATGTGTCCAAAGAGCTTTTGTTTTTTTTTTGTTTTTGACTATTCTCTAAGAATCCTACTGTTGAAACCATCCATTGGAACGTCAATGTAGTTATAGGGTTCATTTATTTAGATTATCTAAAATAAAATAACACTATAAAAGGATAAGGGAAACAGAGGAGCTGAGAAATGTCCTTAAATAGAAAAAAATAAATTTAAAAGATTGGAATTCTTTAATCTGGAAAGACAATTGTTGGTAAGAAAAGTGATCAAATTGCACAGCAGCACAAATGATAGAGAGAGGAAGAACAATCTATTTTCCCAACCAAATTCTGCTAAAGTAGATTAAAAGGGCTTCCTTTGCTTCTTGAAAATAAAATATCTAGGGAAAATATAAATGCTATTTTACTTAATAGAATGAATTTTATGAGACACATTGTCTTCAGAGGCAGTCATATGCTAAGAATATAATTTACAAAGATGTTTTAGTTAAGTAGTGATTGGGAATACGTGCCTGGGAATAAGAAACCTATGTTTCAAGTCTTGCTTTTATTTATTCTTTCAACATGTATTTTCTGGCTGCCTTCTATGTGCCAAGCACTTGATATAAGACAATAATTAAGACATCTGGTACCCACCTTCACGGAACTTACTATTCAATAGAGGAGATAGACATTTAACAAAACATCATACAATTAATGTAAATTAAAGCTATTTAAGTTTTTCAAGTTGAGTTAAGTCTTTTGAAGAAAAATATAAGTGTTTATGAGAGAGTAAAATAGTGTTGATGAGTTAGACCTGAAGTTTGGGTTGAGATAAGGAAAGACCTCTCTGAAAACATAATGTTTAAGTTGAAACTTGAAAAATATGTACAAGTAATTTAAGCAGACTAGGCAGGAAAAGCACTGCAGGCATAGGAAAGTGTAAAGTCCTTAAGTGAAAGGGAAGTGAAGTTAGCTTTCTGGTAAGACTTTAAAGAAAGCCACTGTAAATTGAGGTTAAAAAGGGGGTGAGTGAAAGGAGAGAAGGATGCAGAAGTGGCCTGGATTAATTTGAATATGTTATTTAATCACGTAAGAAGTAACTGTTTGACATCATTTTGACCAATATAATTTAATGTTTCTACAGGCAAGAAGGGCAACAATAACAACAAAATTGGGACTATATCAAACTACAAAGTTTTTTCACAATGAAGAAAAGCATCAACAAAATGAAAAACAACTTTCTGAATGGCAGAACATATCTGCAAATGCAACATCCAATAAGAGTTCAATATCCAAAATGCATAGTAAACTCATACAATTTAATACCAAAAAATCCAATTAAAAATGGACAGAGGACTTGAAAAGACCTGATGGCCAGCACACATATGAAAAGGGGCTCAGTATCACTAATTGTCAGGAAATGCAAATCAGAAGCTCAGTGAATTATCACCTCACACCTGTCAGAATGGTTACTATAAAAATCAATAAATAATTGTTGGCAAGAATGTGTAGAATAGGGAACTGCTGTTCACTGCTGGTGGAATTGTAAATTGTTGCAACTCTTCTACTTGTGGTTATTTATTCAAAGAAATTCAAAACATGAATTTGAAAAGATATATACATACCTATGTTTATTGCTGCATTATTTACAATAGGCAAGATATGGAAGCAACTGAAGTGTCAATAGATTAATGAATGGATAAAGAAGGTGTGGTATATACACAATGGAATATTCCTCAATAAAAAATAATGAAATCCTGCCGTTTGTGACAACATACATGGACCTACAGGGTATTATGCTAAGTGACATAAGTTAGACAGAGGAAGACAAATACTGTGTGATTTCACTTATATGAGAAATCAAAAAAACAAATAAATATACAAAACAATAGAAGCAGATGCATAGATGCAGAGAACAAGCTGATGGTTACCAAAGAGTAAGGGGTGGGTGGAAGATGGGTGAAAAAATAATGGTTCACATTTTCATACTGTTTATAACAAACCAGGCAAAAATACCCTGGCATATAGTAAGTACCAAATAAATGTTGACTGTTATAGGAAACCAGAAGCCAACTGAAGAAGTTTTAAGAACATGCCTAACTTTTAGATTTCTATCAAGAAAAACAACTTTGCCCTTCAGTATAATCTCTCTGCTCTGAGCTTAAGAAAACCACAGGGCTGACTTATTTCACTTTTATTAAAAAAAAAAAAAAGGTGAAGAGCCTTTGTTGAAATATGTTGGAAGCCCACACACTGATGGAGACTTAACAATTACATCGATAATTGTAAGAGAAGCTCCCTTCTCATCATCTCTCAGTCATTCATTCACTCATTTCTTCATTCATCACCACTAAGCACATTCCATGTGCAGGCACTGAACTAACTTCTGGGGACACTGAAGCAAATAGCATGTAGTCCCTGCCCTCAAGCTCATATCATAGGAGACTTAACACTCCATAGTGCTGCAAATGAGGGAGTATACTCGGGGACAGGGCCAGGCAAGTTTTCACTGAACTGGTGGGAGTTTTCATTCTACCAAAATGAACACAGAGGACATGATCGAAGCCCACTGAGATCACTCAAACTTGTCCCTCATTAACAGAGAGGTCTAGCTAACCTGTAGACTCATGAAAAATAATAAATATTTCTCGTTTGAGACCACTAAGTTTTGGTGTGGTTTGCTATGCCGTAGTAGCTAACTAAAACAAATATCTTAAGAGTTATTAAAACTATTTTACCCATAGAAGATGTAACATGTGCACAGACTAAGAAGTATACAGCCACCGAAGGGGTTGTGTTATTCCCAACGCTTTCTTGCAGTGGTTCCACACATGGTCATTTGGATTAAACTTTGCCCTTGTTTCTTACTGATTTGTGACTCATTTAAAGAAAAATAATCAGAATGATAAACTGAAAATCATTTACTCCTCCTCATGACCCATTATAGTAGTTCTGTGGGGGAAAAAGGAGTACACTTTGTACACTATCTCTATAGCCCTTGATGTGGAATAAGTGCTCAAAAGATCTTTAAATATGTGACTCGATAAACAAATGCAGGAACAAATGTCTGAAAACAGTACAAATGGCAGTATGAATTGGTAGAGCTCCGCATGAAAGAATAATTGAGGAGAGCGTGTTAACTTTCTGAAGCTATTTTCAGGATTGCCATGAGAAAGTTTATACCAGCTCTTGGCTAGCAAAGAGGTAATAAGTAGTAAACCCCTTATTGTTTATGTATGTCAAGGAGAGCCTATGTGATCATCCATTAGAGCTTCAACACAATATCTTTACCAGATAAAAGGATCAACATCAGAGGATCTTTCCCACTCAAAGGGAGTGAAAATGCCATTCCTTTGTTAGGAAAGTGGTAGTTAGCTCCTAGTGCCTGAAAGATAATGTGCAGAACTGATTATCTGCCTCGCTGGATGCAGCATTATGAGAAAAACTCCAATGCAACATGTTGTAGCCCAGAAGGCATGGTATAACACAAATATGGGCTCAATTCCTGTTTGTGCTAATTAAAAAAAGAAAATTAAAATTTAACTTCTCAGAAATTGATCTTCACATCTATTATGTCAGTGTAGGTATCGACGTTCAGGAGGGAACTCAAAGATATAGAAATTTTCCTTTAAGAGTGAAAGATTTATCCTTCATATCAGGCACCCTAACCCTTAGATCCTGTACAACACAGATGAACCCCAAAATGCCTGGCTTTGAGAAGTTATGGGGATTATGTACAGGAAAACTATAAAACTGTAGCAAACAAAGAACCGACTCTTAAATGGTTCACACTCTGACTCACTTGCCACAAGATCCAGTACAAAAACACCAGTTTGAAAAGTGCCTAGACAATATATGAAGGAGACCCACTTACTAGTCTTAAAGAATCTCTCAGAGAGTTTGGGAACTGTTGGAAATCACTCCAGGTTCAAAAACACTGGGGCAACATTTTTGTGATCTCATCCTACTTGCTAATGCCAGTACGACAGTAGACCCCATTTTTGAACTCTCTAACATGCTATAGCCAGTAAGACCACCCCACTAAAAGTCCTTTCCAGCACCATACTGTTGCAGCAGTCTTGTGTCATAGCCAGGCCAGACTTCAGCACAATTCACTGCCACCTTGAAACTGTGTTCCTACCACAGCTGGTGGGTACGCACAGCTCACAGAAGGGATAGCCCTTGAGCATCTAGCTCTGGTGGTCAAAGCAGAATGCACTTTTGGATCCAGCATGGCAGTCTACTGCGCAAGGATTTTCCTTCAGGACTGATACATGTGTGTGTTTTGCCTAATACACAGAAGCATACACTGAGAGTCAGACAAATGTGGAGACAAAATAATATGAATAAGAAACAACTCAGATAAAGTCAGTCATTAATGAAATGAAGATAAACAATTTGCCTGATGAAGACTTCAAAGTAATGGTCAAAAAATGCTCACCAAAGTGGAGAGACAATGGATGAACAGAGTGAGATCTTCAACAAGAGTAGAAAATATAAGAAAGTTCCAAACAGAAGTTATAGAGCTAGAAAATACAATAACTGAATTGAACAATACACTAGAGGCATTCAACAGTGTACTAGATAAAACAGAACAATGAATCCATGAGTTGAATGACAAAGCAAAGAAACTCATTCAGACAAAGGAGAAAAAAGAAAAATAATTTTAAAAAGTAAAGATACACTAAGGGACCTCTGGGACATCAATCAAAATATCACTTGCTTTAAAGGAGATGCAGAAGGAGAAGAAAGACAGATAGAGTCAGAAAAGTGATTTGAAGAATTAATGTCTGAAAACTTCCCTAATCTGGGGGAGAAATTAAATATGCAGGTCCAGAAATTCCAGAAAGTTCCAAAGAATATGAACCCAAACTTATCCACACCAAGACACACTATAATTAAAATTGCAAATGTAAAATATAAAGAAAAATATTAAAAGCAGTAAGAAAAACACAACTTGTTATATATAAGTAAAAGTCTATCAGCAGATTTTACAGCAGAAACTTGCAATCTTTCATCCTAACAAACACATAGTTCAAAAATAAAAAACTTCCAATCAGGAATTATCTACCCAGCAAGGTTATCATTCAAAATTAAAGGAAAAATTTTGCCCTCCCTTCCCCTGTTTCTAAAAGTAAGAATGTATAAAAAATGTGGGGAGTTAAAACTTAAAGGTTTGGAATGTGTTCAAATTTAAGTTGCTGTTAACTCAAAACAGACCATGGGGTGTGTGTGTGTGTGTGTGTGTGTGTGTGTGTGTGTGTGTGTGTGTGTGTGTGATGTTATATAAGAACCTCATGGTAACCAAAAAGCAAAACCTTATAGTAAATACATAAAATAAAGTGAAAATCACTATATATACAATCTAAACCTAACACTAAAGAAAGTTATCAACCTACATGGGAAGAAATTAAAGAAGAAAGGAACAGAGAAGGACTACAAAAACAGCCAGAAAATAATTAACAAAATGTCAGTATGTAAATACTTATCAATAACTGTAAATGTATATGTAATAATTCCTTCAATTAAAATGCATAACATGTCTGAATAGGTAAAATAAACAAGACCTTCTATATGCCACCTACAAGAGGCTCACTCTAGAACTAAGGGCACACACAGTGTGAAAATTAAATAATAAAGAAGATAGTCCATGTAAATGAAAACAAATAGAAAGATGTGCAGCTATACTCATATAAAACTAAGTAAATTTTAATACAAAGGCTGTAATAAAAGATAATGAAGGGCATTACCTAATAATAAAAGGGTTAACCCAGCAAGATGATATAATATTTGTAAATTTTTGTACATTCCATATAGAAAAACAAAATATATAAAACAAATATTGATTGGCCTAAAGAGAGACATTGACAACAACACAATAATAGCGGGGGACTTTAACAACACACTTACATCAATGGATAGAACATCCAGACAGAAAATCAATATATAACGTATCAAGCCAGTGGAATTAGTAGGTATATACAGAATACCCTTCTCAAGTGCTCACAGAACATTCTGCAGAAGCGATCACATGAAGACATAAAACAAGGTCAACAAATTCAACAAAATTGAAATCATATCAATCATCTTCTCTGACATATGGTATGGAATTATATATCAATTTTAAAAGGCCAGTGTATAATTGAGAAATGACAGTCTCTTCTATAAATGGCTTTGGGAAAACTGGACAGTCACAAAAAGAATAAAACTTGACCATTCTATTACACCATACACCAAAATTAACACAAAATGGATTAAAGACCTGACAGAATGTAAAACCTCAAATAATAAAATTCCTAGAAGAAAACAGACAGTAAGCTCCTTGACATAGGACAGAACTACATTTTTGTACACCCTAATCCAAGGCAAAGGAAAAAAAAAACATGAGTAATTATATAGGAGTACATCAAACTAAAAAGCTTCTGCATAGGGAAAGAAACTGTCATCAAAATGAAAGCAACCTACGGAAAGGGAGAAGATAATTGCAAACCATACATCCAACAGGAGTTAATATGCAAAATACATAAAGAACTCAATCAACTCAACCACAACAAAAAAGAATTTAAAAATGGGCAGAGTATCTGAATAAACATTTTTGCAAAAAGTGTAGAAGGATGACCAAGAAGCACACAAAATATTCAATATCACTAATTATCAGGAAAATGCAAATCACAACTATAATGAGTTGTTACTTTATACATGTTAAAATGCCTATTATAAAAAAAGAAAATAGGCAACAAGTATTGTAGGGGAAGAGGAGAAAAGCAAATTTATTACACTGTTGGTGAGAATGTAAACTGGTACAGCCAGTGTAGAAAAGAAGATATTCTTCAAAAAGTTAGAAATAGAAGTACCATATGATATAGCTATTTCACTTCTGAGTATCTATCTGAAGAATATGAAAACACTAATTTGAAGAAATATATGCTTCCTTATGTCCATTTCAGTATTGTTTACAATAGCCAAGACATGGAAGCAATCTTGTTTTCCATCAACAGAAAAAAGGGTAAGAAATGTATACTTCTCAGCCCCCAGAAGGATGAGGAAATATTGTCATTTGTGACAGCATGGACAGACCTTACAGGAATTATGTTAAGTGAAATGAGTCAGACAGAGGAAAGAAAAATACTTTATGATTTCACTCATATGTAGAATCAAAACAATAACCCCCCCATAGGCAAAGAAAACAGATTGGTGATTACCAGAGGGGAAGGGTGATGGAGAGGATGCAAAATGGGTAAAAAGGGTCAATTGTATGGTGAAAGATGGTACTAGATTTCTGCTGGTGATCACTTTGCAATACATACAGATAGGGAATTTACATGTTATATACCAAATTTTTCCCTATTAAAAAAATAGGGTAAAAACCAGTGGAGCATCCATTTTCATATTTGGTGTAAGTTGTCTCTATTCAGATGAAGGCACTTCTACAATACCCTTGTGGACTTGATTGTGCATCGGGCTCTTTTGAAGACCTTCAAGATTATCATGTCTCTTATGAGAATAAAACTGCCTGGTGTGTAGTGTCTGCTGCAGCACGCAGGAAAGTCTCCATGGTAATCTCTTTAGCCTCATTAGAGGTAAGTTTCTTTTGATCATGGCTTTTAAGGCAGGATTTTCAGCTTGTGTTTATCTGGGTTACACAGAAGTAATTTTGGTCAGTAGTAACTATTCTCATGTCCACAATATCCAGAACACTTGTGGACAAGTAACCATAGGCAATCAAATAATCGAAACCACTTTCCTAGGTTCTATGACTAATAGACTGACATTGTTTTTTAAAAATAAAACAAACAAAGAATGCAAGAGACTAGACAGCTTACAGCTAGATTCCTGACATCCAATCATCCTCAACTCTCCAGTAGGAAAAATTATATAGTCAAATATACCAAGTAGAAATGTATCGTCACCAATACACATTATGTTTCCTCCTTTTTTCTTTCTCTCATATCAACTATTGTCTCTACTGGTTGATACCAACTCTTACTCTTTCAACATTTCTTTTTTCTTTTTTTTTATGTGGTGTTACCATATTTAAAGAAAAGCAGAAAATATAGACTTTTTCAACATTTCCACTTCATCTTGCCTTCAGCATGCTGGCAGCAATTCCTAAAAAAGGAGTTAAATGAACACTGACTTCCAATGTATTAGCAATGTATTTGGAGGTAATGCTGAGGCCTAATAACTCTTCCAGACTGGAGATTGCGGGCCTATCAGAGATGAAGAGAACCTAAGAGATTTTCTTCAAGAGCAAAGGAGGTATCATAGTTGCATGAAGATGCTTGAGTACAAGGCAAGAGCAGTGGTGAAGAAGACCAGAGAATGAATCTCTCACCAAGTAGCATTAATTCTTTTGTTTAAAAACACTGCTCAGGCCAGGTAAAATGCAGCTGGTCTAGATTTCATTTGGTTGGCCAAGATATGTGGTTCCAGAAAAACCAAAGGAAAAGTCTCTCAAATACTTGAATTCTAGACTTTATAGCAAGTAGTTTTAGGATGCTTTGGGACTGAAGTACTAGTTGGAATTCCCTTACAAAGTCCTCAAAATTATACCAGTACACCTGAAAATCATATTCCAGGGAATTTCTTGAAGGTCATCCCAGTTATAACAAAATACTCTTCAGATACATCAGCTGTGACTCCACTACTCCCTTCAGAGCCACAAACTTTGGACCTCTAATTTGGATGGACTGTTAGAGACTTGTTTCTCACTGATGTTTACAAGAACTACAGCTTGGCCACCCGGGGATCTAATTAGCTTCCTGCATGGATGAGTAGGAGTAGACACAAGATGTGCTGAAGGATTAAATACCTACTTTAATTTTTGCTTTTGGTAAGACAGCAGTCAGAATCACTGTGTTCTATCAGGCAGTAATGCACACTTCTAATAATGTTTGGGTCTTTAAAAATAGGCCATGTTTAAAAACATGGAATGGACTAAGAGATCTCAGAGGAGACGGGGGTTGGGAGGACTGGAAGAGATTAGTCCAAGAACATATACACATCTATGCATGGTCCATGGACTCAGACAACAATGTGGGGAAGGCTAGGGGTGAGGGTTGGGTGGAGGAGAAAAGGAGGGGGGAATGGGGGATATCTGTAATAGTGTCAACAATAAAATCACAGGGCCAAGAATGGCAGGACAATTAAAATTCAAGGAGAAATCATTAAAACTGCATGGGATTCAGTATGTTATTTAATGCCTCTAACAAGTGTCAAATGCCAGGAATGATTAAAAAAAAGTCTTGATGTTTGTCACCTGCCTGAAAACACACCTAGTTAGGAATGGCATTTTGTGTGACATGGTGCCACAAACCTCTCTAAACTAAGCTGTAATGGTTTTCATTCCTTCTGCCTGAGCTAAATCTGTCAACATAAACTTCCTGCATTCCTTTGCATCATGGTGTGGGTTTAGTGATAGAGATAACACCGAAAAGAGAGGATAGAGATGTTTGTCTAGTGAAGGTCATATCCAAATAGGGAGTCAAGAGTGATACATATGGAAAGATAATTCTCACTTTGAGTCCATGGAGTTTTACATTTGACAATGCTTCCCCTTATGCATAGTTTCATTACATTTTATAGAGACCCCAGATTGGGAAATATACTAATTTAGTGATGCAGGTTATGAATGTATGCTGTAGTCAGACGGTGTTTTCAGATCTCTCCAAAGGATTTCCTCTATTATAAAGAACTTGAAAGAAAGCTAGTGTGACAAAGTATTGGTGATGTCTGCAGTAAAATCTGGTCATCAGTATTTGCCCACCAAGCTTGAGTACAGCTGGCTTCACTGACAATCTATAAGGAAAAGGATGAGGTCAGGAATATCCATATGATAACTGCATTGCTGCCTTCCCTACCAATTCTATTTCAAAAGACATCAATGGGTGATTATTATTCTTAGTTTTTGGGCTACATTCTTTTTTCATAAGTGCTGGCTAAAGCAGAACTCCAACATTGGTGAAGTTCACAGACTTCAGAAAGAAGTTAGGTTTTGCCTTCTCACTTTAGAAGTGTTGCTATTTTCTTGATAAGATTCAGCTTCATATATAAATTTATTTAATGGTTACCTATCTGATATTATTACAGACATAACAGGAAAACTCATTTTATCCCTAAATGCTTGAAATTTTATCACTGGCAACTCTTCCTTCTCTATTCCTTTTGTAACCTGGTGACCTTCCTTTTTTAACTTTGCCTCATCACTAAACTCATAACATGATGTGTTGTTGGGGTGGAGTTAATCCATGTTGTTTGACTGACTTAGCTTGATGGAATGCAAGCAAAAACATTACAATCAGTTACAAAGGTCTGTGGTCCCAAGTCAGACAAGACACCAATTACTAACTAGATGTGCCTCTGGGCAGATGATGAACACCAGACATAACATAAGGACTGAATAACATAAAAAATGAATTTAGCTGTGCTGTGGTCGCTGTCTTAAAAAATTCCATAGTGTCATAGATGAGAAAGTTACTGAAATAAATAATTAGATATTTAATCAATTAGACATTTGATGGCTTTATCAAAAGCCATAAACAAATACCTTCGGAGGCCAAGCAGGTAAGGAAAGCTAATGGATAATAAATGATAGGGAGTGGTGGGGATTGTAATAAAACATACATGAGCATGTCCTACCCAAAGGCTTCAAATTTACAATTATTTTAATAGGCTCTATCTACCAATACATTGTTTGTCACCTGCCTAGGATATCAGGACTCTTTATCTTCCTGGAAGAAAAGAGGTTATAAGGGTTAGGGACAGAGTTGCATAGTTGCATGTGCAGAAAATGAAAACACTGCTGACAGCTACGTGATGTCCAATTAAAATGAGTTTGTCATAAATAAAAGTATTTAAAATATATCATGATCTCACCTATTAAGTGGAACCTAATCAACAAAACAAAAAAGTGAGCAAAATATAACCAGAGACATGGAAATAAAGAACAAACTGACAGTGACCAGAGGGGAGGGGAGTGGGGGGTAATGGCTGAAAGAAGGGGAAGGGTCAAGTTAAGGAACATGTATAAAGGACCCATGGATAAAGACAATGGGGGAGAAGATTGAATGTGGGAGGTGGGGGTGGGTGGGACAGGGGAGAGCAAGTGTGGGGGAATAGGGAAAACTGTAACTGAACAGCAATAGAAAAATTTTAAAAATAGACTTCCAGCCAAGATGGAAGCATAGGTAGATACACTGTGCCTCCTCGCACAACCAAAAGAAGGACAACAACAAATTTAAGAACAAAAAACAACCAGAACTGCCAGAAAATTGAACTGTATGGAAGCCCAACAACCAAGGCGTTAAAGAAAAAACATTTACCTAGACCAGTAGGAGGGGCCGAGATGGTCAGATGGGGTGAGAGGACTCGAAGCAGGGAGGCGTCTGGAGGACCGGGTGACGTGGCGGCTGGTGGAATCAGTGGTCCCACATTTGCGTGGATAAACCTGTAGGAACCAATGGAGAGCTAGGCAGACTGCGCAACCCAGGGTTCCAGCACAGGGAAATAAAGCCTCAAAACCTCTGATTGGAAAAACCTGTGGGGCTTGAGGAGGCAGGAGAAACTCTCAGCCTCACAGGAGAGTTCATTGGAGAGACTCACAGGGTCCTAGAACATACACAAACCCATCCACCTGGGAATCAGCACCAGAAGGGCCCAATTTGCCTGTGGGCAGTGTTGGAAGTGACTGAAAGCCAGCCGAGAGCTGAGCAATCGGCATCGTTCCCTTTTGGACCCTGCCCCCACATACACCACAACTCAGCATTGTGGGTTGTCTCACCCTGTCGAATACCTAAGTCTCCTCCCCTTACTACATAACAGGCATGCTGAGACAAGAAGAAAATGGACCAAGTGAAAGAACAGATCAAAGCTCCAGAAAAAATACAACTAAGCGACGAAGAGATATCCAACCTATCAGATGCATAGTTCAAAACACTGGAAATCAGGATGCTCACAGAATTCATTGAGTATGTTCGCAAAATAGAGGAAAAAGTGAAGGCTATGAAAAGTGAAATAAAGGAAAATGTTCAGGGAACCACAGTGACGGGAAGGAAACCAGGACTCAAATCAATGGTTTGGACCAGAAGGAAGAAAGAAATATTCAACCAGAACAGAATGAAGACACAAGAATTGAAAAAAAAAAAATGAGGAGAGGCTTAGGAACCTCCAGGACAACTTTAAATGTTCCAACATCGGAATAATATGGGTATCAGAAGAAAAAGAGGAAGAGCAAGACATTGAAAACCTATTTGAAAACATAATGGAGAACTTCTCCAACGTAGGAAAGGAAATAGACTTCCAGGAAGTCCAGGAAGCTCAGAGAGTCCCAAAGTTGGACCCAGGGAAGCACACGCCAAGGTACATCATGATTACGTTCCCCAAGATGAAAGATAAGGAAAGAATCTTAAAAGCATCAAGAGAAAAGGAGACAGTTACTTACAAAAGAGTTCCCATAAGACTGTCAGCTGATTTCTCAAAAGAGACCTTACAGGCAAGAAGGGGCTGGCAAGAAGTATTCCAAGTCATGAAAGGCAAGGACCTACATCCAAGATGACTCTATCCAGCAAAGCTATCATTTATAATGGAAGGGCAGATAAAGTGCTTCTCAGATAAGGTCAAGTTAAAGGAGTTCATCATCACCAAGCCCTTATTATATGAAATGTTAAAGGGAGTTATCTAAGAAAAAGAAGATAAAAAATATGAACAGTAAAAATGACAGCAAACTCACCGTTATTAACAACCACACCTAAAGGATCAATGAATCCAGGAGCTGGTTCTTTGAAAAGATAAAGAAAATCCACAAGCCTTTAAGTAGGCTCATCAAGAAAAAAAGAGAGAGGATCCAAATAAACACAATTAGAAATGAAAGAGGAGAGATTACAACTGATACCACAGAAATACAAAGGATTGTAAGAAATTACTATGAAGAACTGTATGCCAAGAAATTTGAAAACCTAGGTGAAATGGACACATTTCTAGAAAAATATAATCTTCCAAAACTGAATGAAGAAGAAACAGAAAACCTGAACAGAACAATAACAGCAGAAAAAATTAAAGCAGTGATCAAAAAACTCCCAACACACAAAAGCCCTGGACCAGATGGCTTCACAGGAGAATTCTACAAAGCATTTAAGGAAGAGCTAACCCCTATCCTTCACAGACTATTCGAAAAAATCCAAACTGATGGAAGACTCCCAAACTCGTTTTATGAAGCCAGCATCATCCTAATCCCAAAACCAGATAAAGACACAAGGAAGAAAGAAAACTTCAGGCCAATATCGCTGATGAACATAGACGCTAAAATTCTCAACAAAATATTGGCAAACCGCATCCAGCAATACATTAAAAAGATAATACACCATGACCAAGTGGGATTCATGCCAGGGATGCAAGGATGGTACAATATTCGCAAATCAATAAACATAATACATCACATCAACAACAGCAAAGACAAAAATCACATGATCATATCAATAGATGAGGAAAAAGCATTTGATAAGATACAGCACCCATTTCTGATTAAAACACTCAGTAAAGTGGGAATAGAGGAAGCATTCCTCAACATAATAAAGGCCATATATGAGAGACCTACAGCCAACATCATACTCAATGGACAAAAACTTAGAGCTTTCCCACTAAGATCAGGAAGAAGACAAGGATGCCCTCTCTCACCACTTCTATTCAACATAGTATTAGAAGTCCTAGCCACAGCAATCAGACAAGAAAAATCAATAAAAGGCATCCAAATTGGAAAGGAGGAAATGAAACTGTCACTGTTTGCAGATCACATGATAGTGTACATGGAAAATCCTATAGACTCCACCAAAAAACTACTCGACCTAATAAATGAATTTGGCAAAACAGCTGGATACAAAGGCAATACTCCGAAATCAAAGGCATTCCTGTATAGTAACAATGAAACATCAGAAACAGAAATAAGGAAAAATAATGCCATTTGATATAGCAACAAGAAAAATAAAGTACCTAGGAATCAACCTAACCAAGGAGGTAAAAGACCTGTACTCAGAAAACTACACAACACTGAAGAAAGAAATTAAGGATGACACAAACAAATGGAAGCATGTACCATGCTCATGGATTGGAAGAATTAACATCATCAAAATGGCCATACTACCCAAAGCGATTTATAGATTCAATGCAATCCTTATTAGAGTACCCATGACAAATTTAACAGATATAGAACAAACACTTCAGAAATCTATATGGAACCATAAATGACCCCGAATAGCTGCAGCAATTTTGAGAAAGAAGAACAAAGCAGGAGGGATCACAATACCTGATATCAAACTGTATTATAAGGCCACGGTAATCAAAACAGCCTGGTACTGGCATCAAAACAGGCACATAGGCCAATGGAACAGAACAGAGAGCCCAGAAGTAAACCCAAGTCTTTACAGTCAATTAATATTTGACAAAGGAGGCAGGAGCAAAAACAGCCTCTTCAACAGATGGTGTTGGGAGATCTGGACAGCTACGTACAAAAAATGAAATTTGATCACCAACTTATGCCACACACAAAAATAAACTCAAGATGGATAAAAGACTTAAATATAAGTCGTAACACGATAAAAGTCCTAAAGGAAAACACTGGCAGGAAAATCTCAGACATTCCACATAGCAACATCCTCACTGACATGTCCCCTAAAGCAAGGGACATAAAGGAAAGAATAAACAAATGGGACCTCATCAAAATAAAAAGCTTCTGCAAGGCTAAAGAAAACAGCACCAAATTACAAAGAGAACCAACAGTATGGGAAAACATATTTGCTAATGATACCTCAGACAAGGGCCTGATCTCCAGAATATATAAAGAACTCACATGATTCCACTCCAGGAAGACAAACAACCCAATTAAAAAATGGGCAAAGGACTTGAACAGACACTTCTCTAAGGAAGACATACAGAGGGCCCAGAGACATATGAAAAGATGCTCAGCATCACTAGCCATCGGAGAGATGCAAATGAAAACCACAATGAGGTACCATCTCACACCAGTCAGAGTGGCCAACATAAACAAATCCACAAACAAATGTTGGAGAGGATGTGGAGAAAAGGGAACCCTCGTGCACTGTTGGTGGGAATGCAGACTGGTGAGGCCACTGTGGAAAACAGTATGGAATTTCCTCAGAAAACTAAAAATGGAACGGCCCTTTGACCCAGCAATTCCGCTGCTGGGATTATACCCTAAGAACCCTGAAACACCAATCCAAAAGAACCTATGCACCCCAATGTTCATAGCAGCACAATTTACAATAGCCAAGTACTGGAAGCAACCTAAGTGCCCATCAGCAAATGAATGGATCCAAAAACTATGGTATATTTACACAATGGAATTCTAGGCAGCAGAGAGAAAGAAGGAGCTTATACCCTTTGCAACAGCATGGATGGAACTGGAGAGCATTATGCTAAGTGAAATAAGCCAGGCGGTGAGGGACAAATACCATATGATCTCCCTTTAACTGGAACATAATCAACAGAAGAAAAAAGGAAACAAAATATAACCAGAGACATTGAAGTTAAGAACAATCTAACAATAGTCAGGGGGGAGTGGGGAGGGGACAGTGAGGAGAGGTGATTACAGGAACTACTGCTATAAAGGACACATGGACAAAATGAAGGGGGAGGGTGGAGGTGGGGGAGGGAGGTGGGTTCAGCTGGGGTGGGGTGGAGGGATGGGGAGAAAAGGTATACAACTTTAATTGAATAACAATAAAATTTTTTTAAAAAGAATAAAAAATAAAATAAAATAAAAATAATGTAAAAAAAAATCACACCTAAAACAAAAACAAAAGCAAACTAAGCCAACAACTAGAACAGGAACAGAACCACAGAAATGGAGATCACATGGAGGGTTATCAACAGGGGAGTGGGAGGGGGAGAGAGGGGGAAAGGTACAGAGAATAAGTAGCATAAATGGTAGGTAGAAAATAGACAGGGGGAGGGTAAGAATAGTATAGGAAAGGTGCAAGCTGAAGAACTTATATGTATGACCCATGGACATAAACTAAGGGGGGGAATGGGGGAGGGGGTGCTGTGCAGGCAGAGGGAAATAAAGGGGGGGAAATGGAAGAACTGTAATAGCATAATCAATAAAATATATTAAAAAAGAAAAACATTAAAAATAAAATGTATTGTGGAATGTGCACATCATGGAAACAGTATGTAGTCACCTAAAGTCATGGTTTCAAAGAATATTTAATGGCATGGAGAAATTCTCAAAAGAACACTGAAAGGTCCTGGTAAAACTCTCTATATAGTACAATCCTAACACATGGACACATTATTTGTGTTCCATCATTTACAGATGAGAAAACTGGGACTCAAGAAACTTAAATTATTTGCTCAAGGACATTTGCACAGTTCAGGACTGGCTAAGTTGAATTTGAAGTTTACCGCAGTCTGGTCACAATTGGTGCTCCTTCCATTATAGCATTTTGGCGTAATGTTTGCCAGCCAGCCTCTGAGCCTTGGTTTTCTTTATCTTTAACACGAAGAGATGACAAGGTAAAAAAAACAACACAGGACTCTTTCAGTTCTGGTATTTTATGTAGTTGCAATTGCAACCAGCCTCATAGAAACATTACGAGGATTTTGTGCAAGTGCCTTAAAAACCGAAAAAAAGTATGGTACTAAGTTCAGATGTTATTTTAGTAAATAAAATTCCATTTTTTCCATCAAGTCGCATGACAATTGCAGAGCTGCTTTATCATTTCAGCTGACAGGTCTTCAACAGACAGTTACTTCTAAGATTTTTGTTCTAAATTTCCCAGGCTCCAAAAGTTTTCTTCCTGTTTCTCAGGCTTTATGTCTCTATGCAGATAAGCAAATGTATGCACAAATGCTCTCTGTGTGTGCATGTGTATTGATGTGTGGGGGACCCTAGAAAATTGAATATTCTCTTTTGTGATGTGAATAGTCTGGCTTTAATTGAATTTTCATATATGACTTGTTTTTGTAGTGTTTGTTTTTCTAAATAGAGCCTACTCGATGCAGAAGTAGCATGGAGTACAAATGGAGACATCACCCTGAAGTAAGTGAAATGCTACTTCACTCTGTCAAGTTTCTTCAAGATGTTTTTTTAAATGTATTATCACTGACCTAGTACTATGAGGAACCTACATTCTCTTTGTGATTCTGTCTCTAATTTAAATATTTTCAATGAGTTAATTAGAAAGGAATGTTCTTCATAGCTATTTCCTACTCTTCCCCAAACTCAGCTTCCCAACAATATTAACTAAGTTGTAGAATAGCAAAAGCCATTCACTACTGAGTTTCTTGTACTAATTGGCACAGAATGCTTTCCTGTCTGTGTAAATGGCTTGCATATGCAATCTTGAATTCAGCAGGTTTAAATTAAAGAACACATATAACAAATTTGAGAGGGTCTTTTGCATCGTAGACTACATTTCTTCTTCTTTTAAAAAATGATGTATTTAAATATATACAAAACACCATGCATTTGGATTTAACATATTTTACAGGCTTTCATAGGAGGGAGAGAGGCAAGGGGTGTTTTTATGAACATTCTAGAAAAAATCATTTTGATCTGTTCATATATTTAAATCATGTAACAATGTTTATTGTGACAGAATTTTCAAAAGCCAAAGAAAAATCCCTATAAGACGTTTTAGCAGGGGCAGTACGAAGTGGATAACCTCTTCAATAAATACTAGTTTAAAGAAAGGATGGTTATAGCACCTGTTCTATATTGAGTTGATATAGACCTGATTAGTGACATTTCAGATGTGTTTAAATTATGTACTGTGATGATGTTGTCCTCTGTTTATCTTTTAAATCAGTAGATTACAATTTTACAGAAGCTAGAATATTTTTATTTTACTTTATTTTAGTCTGTTGCCAGAAGTGATAGAAGTTTGGAATAAATAAATTTAAGTGTAAATAATTATATTTATAGAAATAAATATTGTGCTCTCTTTGGCCCCACATATACTATAAATAAATCCTGTTGATTAAAATATGTTTAGAATTTGGATAACATTTTTCTAACCTACTGATCCATACTGAGCACATTTTTAAGATAGATAATTCTTCGTCCTCATAAAAGTCTCTGTTACTCTTACATCAGTTGTTCTTTGTGCTGATATCTGAAAATATTTCCTCATACAAGGAATAGCAAACTTTACTAACATTTGGCTTAAGGGCCAGGAATGGAAGTCCCTCTTTTCTGGTCATTGTGTAAACTGTTTGACATAGTGTTAACTTACACTTTGCACAAATCTATATTAAACAGATACAACATGTTCACAATTGTAGAGTCTATTGTCAGTAATTCCAATAGAAGGTAAACATGGCCGAAGCAGGTTCTGTGGGAAACAAGTTGGAGGGTAGTCATGGCCGCGTCGGCAAGATATTACCATTAATTTTACTACAACAAACCAGATGGGCTTTTATGGCTCGATTTCATCTTAAGTCTTCCCAAAAATAGTAAACAAAAATAGGTAAATAAAAAAATAAAGGTATTTAACATGGATAACTGCAGTTACTTAATTTGATTAATTTGCCTTAGTTTTATGTACAATTTTTTTGTCTAATGAGTTGGGAGAAAACCAACACAGAAAGTAAGAGTTGCGTTTGGATTATGTGGTTGTTTTTGGATTAACTATGTTGTAAATAGTTTTTTTTGTTCCTTTCGCAGCTAAACAGTTTAGCAGTCCTTCGGAAATTAGTAAATTCACTTCAGAAGAAGTCCAGAAACCACAGTCAAAATATTTCTAGACCTGTTGTGCTGATGGAGACAACATAATTCTGTTACTCTCACATTTTCTTACCGCTTGTCTTAAAAATTGTATCATAAATTAAAAAGTAAATAAATAGAAGATATTAAGCCAAAAATAAATGAACGAGCCTTTTTATCATTTTGATTTATTTTAATATCAATTGCTTTGAAAATGAATTGATTCCTTTAAAAGGAAGCCTGACCAATCACAGCTGGATTACAAAATACAGCCCAACCACTACTTTAGGAGATAAAGTGCAGATGTTCTGTAATAAAGGGAGGTAGAAATTCACCTGGGTAATCAACTTTGTGACCTCAAAGCTGCTTCACTGCTTACAGGGATATTCATTTAAGTGAGACCCACACCTGGTAGTAATGATCAAAATGTGCTGGAATATTTAAGATCCCATCATGCTGACATTCTCAGCAGCAAGTGTACAGCATACCCTGGGATTGAGGATAAAAGGATTGCTACAGTTGAGTTCCAGGTGTGAAGGAGGAGATTTATGACAACCGATTTATTATGACTTTCTGTAAGGCCTAGAATCCCTACAGTAATTCACCTGAAGGACCTAACGGCACTGCAGTGGTTTGCAAGAGCATCTGATATATATATAAGAAAGCTTTGTTTCTAAGGGCATCAACTGTACAGATAATTGCACTTACTAACTCACATGTCCTGCTTGACTTTGGAGATTAAGGCTAAATGGACATTTCTCTGCTGCGTAATATCCGAAGCCTTCTTACTTTGACAGCACTTTTGTATTTGTTAGAAACAAAAAGAAAGGTGTCCCCATTATTTTAATTCACTTGGTATGCCCCTCCTTCTCTACTTTTTAAAGTGTAGTTAGTATATAATACTATATTGATTATTAATTTCAGGTGTGCAGTATAGTGATTTGACATTTTATACCTTATAGTGCGATGTGTCCTACATACATCATGTATGCTCATAATTCAGTAGACAATGCTTTTTGCATTGTCCTCTTCATATTACAATGCTTAGCATAATGTATAAACCTCATATATAATAACGTAGGATGTGTTAAAGTCAGAAATATTTTTAAATTGCAAGAAAGAGAGAGAGAGAAATACCAATGTGTGAGATGTGAGAGAAACTTCGGCTGGTTTCCTCTCACATGCCTCCTACTGGGGATGTGGCCCGCAACCCAGGCACATGCACTGACTGGGAATCAACCGGCAACCATTTGGTTTGCAGGCTGGCACTCAGTCCACTGAGCCACACTAGCCAGGGCCATCAGACATGTCTAAAAACAAATGCTGGCTCTGCTACTTACTTGATCAGGTAATTACACTTACTTACAAGTATAGTAAATTGCATAATACACATAAACAGATTGACAAAAAATCCTATGGACTTAATAATTGCAAGTTGGTTATTAAAATAACTTTTTTAACCAATGCAAGAAATCAAGGCCATCACTCTGAACATAAGTTCCCACTTTTAAGAGACAGATACTGTTAAGATTGAGATGAAGTGCTCGACTTTATCACACATATTTTAGTAGCTAGGTAGGGGTCAGGAAACATGAATCCTGAGTATCAGCTTTTATATACTTGTCTCTTTCTCATAGAAATGCATATTTAAATGTTTGATTTTCACTCAAGTAGGGTAATATTGTCATTACAAAAGGACTTTGATATGTAATTTAAAAACGTACATGAGGATTTGCAGATACTTCTGTAGTGTTCAAAATGCTACACTCCCACATATCACCGAACACAGGGAACTATAGAAGAAAAGTGCAAGATTCTGAAAGTCAATATGGACAACTTGATTACTTAACCAAAAAAAAATAATAAAGTGAAAAGAATTAGGATGTTTTTAGGTTATCAGTTTCTGAAAATTGTCTAGTTAGTTTTAATCCTTCCCCTAAAAAATTATTACCAAAGTCATGTGGTATATAAGACTGGTTTATCTTTCAGATGTGTGTGTGTGGATGTGAGAGACAGACAAAGAGACGGGGAGAGAAAATCCTTCAGTGTGGTTTACTATATAATAACGTGGCTTTCACCTATGGGGACAAGTGTCACCCGAGTATCATTGGTCACTTAGCAGATCAAAGAGAAGAAAAACAACCCAGAGTCTGAAATGTCAAATGCCTGCTTTTTCCTTTCACATGTATATTTCAAAACAAAAACCAGGCTTTCAAAACAGGAGAATTTGGTAAGTTTCATGTGTGCTGCAGCTAGGCTGTTTCAGGCTCATGTTTATATTGGATCCAAATGCTTCACTGACAGATGTGGGGCACATCCAAATAGTTGCTTCTGGATAAAGTTATTTACACTGAAGTTTGACCCACAAGGGCAACAGAGCAGCTAAGTACCCTGGGTAATACTAACAGACAGCTCTACTTTGCTCCAGATCATTTAGATTAAAAAAAAACTTTCTGTACACTTCAAAGCTTTTTACCCCAGCATGCATGCTAGTTTCCATGAAAATAAAATTTTGAAACCTATACCCTTTATATCAAAATATCAGGAAACAGGATCTTAGCATTTGCTCTCTGTCTCAAAAGCCTTCAACAAAATTGGCCACATACTATTATCTGTTTTAGTTATAGGCCAGCAAGGTCACCAATGTAAAAGCAGCGGAATCATTATTGCATCGTAAGGTCCATTTGAAAAAGAGTGTTGGAGTTGGATTGCAGGGAGGAAGGGTTTCATTTGGTCAGCCATATGTGTGCTCATCAAACATGAATGTACTTATGTAACATGCATTATACTGTATGTGTTTGTTCCCAGTGCCTTACACATTGTGCTGCAAGAATTGTCCGGACTGTGAGAATATTTTCCCCCTTCGTCTTGCTTTGATTTAAATATAAATCTTGAGTAAACCATACGTTTAAATCTATAACCCTTTAACGAAAGTTTAAAGGAAGGCTGGAAATGTATGGGAGACAAATTTGTTTTCTAATCTTTTATTTTAAAAGAAGGCTTCGCATAAGCATAAAATTTCAAATAACATTGAAGCCAATATCATAACACAATCAGATGTTATTCAAGTCCCACATCATGTTAAGAAGAGAAATATCTCTTTGAAATACTATTCAATACAACAATTTCCTCATGTATTAAAAGGATTAGCCTTTTGTAGTTGAACTGTAACAGAGAACTTTCCTTCCCATTCATCCGCTGTCTTCTTTTATAGTAATATTGCTTTCCTTATTATTCAAGTGGAAAAAACACAGCCTTCAAATCTGAAGGACAGACCTCCCCAACACACACACAGTTTGCAAATGAGCCTTCCTAGCATTGCACTGAAGAAAAGCTTGCTTTTATGTCATACATGTGATCCAAATTCTCTGACAAAAAGTGAGTGTATTTTAACAGTTGTCAATAACTGTAACGAGTGCCGCTCATTGAAGATGAACCTGTAATTTGGCAATAGTAGATATGCTAATATTTTAAATCATGGTTTTCCTTTTGTTTACCTGTGGCAGCGATAACCTTTTAATTCCACCCATGCCGTTGATCTAGACTGCTGCTCATTTTACCAAGAAAATGTTTGTTTATAGCCTGCAAGGAACTTGATACTAATGTGAATTTCAATCTGAGACAAATAAGGGGCTTTTTGTTACATGGAGTAAATGGGCTAACGTTTTATTTTGGGGGTTTGGAACGGGACGAAAGTTTATTACTTCGGAAACAGGTAAAAAGGAAGAGAAGGAATGTCTTGATATAGCCAGAGGCAGCGTGTGACAGTTATGCCACAAGAGCGACTAAAGAGGGAAAACACTCCTTCTTGCTTGGGAGAATCGTGTATTGCACTACTTTCTTACTTGGGGAGACCAAGTCAAAGAGGAGCTCAAGTAAAGCAGGACTAAAGAAATGTTTGAAATAATAAACTGTTCCTTTTACTTCAGTAAGAGTTGCCAATATTTTCAAAAAGCAAATAAGATAATACAAATGCTACTGTCCATTTGAAGCATCTCTGAGAAACCTGCCAAAGTCAATGTTTTACGAAATTTAAGATTGTTATTCCCTTTCCTGTGTGGGGGTAGGAGTAGGGGAAATTCCACATTTAAATTTCTTTTGCACAAACAATAAGAAGGGGGAAAAACAATTTTCTGTCCTTTTTTCTCTGAAGAGCTAATTTATTTTAGTGACACGAAAATTATTAGGTATTTATATGTAATAATATAAGAATATATTCATTATATTTCTAGTTTCAAAATCAGAGGCTCTTCACTCTACTATAAATCAAGTGAATAGTAAATCCATACACATAGACAATTTATCACACTTAGAATAATAGAGAGATTTCTGAGCATTTTTCTCTCAAGGTTACTGCCTGGTTGTAGAAGAAAAAGGAGATTAGAAGGTTAGACACCAAAATGTTAACATTGAGTACTTTTATATATGTCTTTGCACTTGGTACTTATTTGAATTTCCTGCATTGTCTCAAATATATTAGTAGGAGGAGTAAAAGTCATTATTTTAATTGTGGGTTTGACATTATCACATATATGCACCATTCGAACCTTTTAAAATTAATCATTCTGATTCACAGTTTTGAGAATAATGAGACAAATAGACAGTAAGTGGCAGTGAAAATCTGTAGTTATTCTTCCATAATTCACCATAAAATATTTCTTATGCATCTCTCATGTACACATCACCATGTTAAGTGCTAAATACTTTCACCGGAATCTTATAATAGTCATATGTGGTTAGGGGTTGTAGTGCAAAAGCTCAGTGTTACATGAGTAGACTATGAATACCAGGTGAGAAATTTGGATTTTATGTTGTAAGTAAAGAGGACAGATTGGAGGTTTTTAAATGAAGAATATGATCTAAATAATGTCTTAGAAAGATATCGTTTCTGTCCATGTTTGTTGTGCAGCGTTAGCAGGAGTCTGGAGCAAAGAGGACCACTTACGAGGCTATTGCAACACGAAGCCCCAGAATTACAATAATGTTATCAGTGTGCAAACGCTGAGAAAAAGCAATCTGTCTTAGTGCCTCGTACGGCTGTAGGGTGAGACTGGACCAGGGAAGAGGGGGGTGCCGGCTGGCCACAGAGAGGACAGAAACAAAATGATCTCTGAAGTTAACCTTGAAAGTGCAGGGAAATATTGTCACATGATAAAAAAAAATTCAACCCGTCCATAGTTGCCTACGGCTGCCGATGAGTTTTAGCTTTTACAGGAAAGTTTACCGTTAAAAAAAAGGGAAAACAAATTCCAGGAATCCTGTTACTTGGCAATAGTTTAACAAAAGGACCCAGGCTAAGGGATTAGGAGGCTATGGTAATATTCTGAGCCCTATCACTAGCCACTTTTCTGTGCCTCTCTTTCTCTGTCAAGGGGACTGAGTGAAACTACACTTGTCTCACAGAGATATTCACTGAGAGGTGGGGCAAGTGATTAGGTCTCCTCAGAAGGAAATTGACATAGAAATCCTAGCTTCATTATGTTCTGCTCAATAATAACCGACTCACAGGGAAACAATGGCAATGGTTGAAATATCTGAGAAGCAGTGCCTAGTGGAAACCGAACAAGACTCTTTTGTGAGAAATAAACTGGTCTTCTAAAGAGAAGAGTAAAATCAAAAGGACTTAATGCCCTCTTGGTGATCTCAAGGTCTAAAATAGTGAATGCATGTCTGTAAGCACCTTTTTTACTTTTCATTTCCTAGGCTGATTAGACCCATAGAATATTACAAGTGGCAAACTCATACTCAGGGGTACCTGGAGCAGGGGTTGTGAATGAAAGGGGAAAATCTAATTACATGACACTTGAAAATGGACTTCAGTTAAGAACAGCTTGAATTTTTCTCCCCAATACAATGGCGCCTATTTTGCTTTCTACTGATAGTCCAATTTTAATGTTTTATTTGGTACAAAGTAAAACTAATATTTTATCTTCTGGGATATTACTTAAAATTTGCATGGCATTTCAAATAAGCAAAATTGAGTGGGAAATAATTTTTTAAAAGAAAAAAGACCAAAAAGAGGCTCTAGGATGGGAGGTTCTTCCACATTCCTCTTGTCATAAATACATACTAAGTTGTTGGTCTTTATAAACCAAAACAGGCTGATAAAATTGTACACCCAAACAAGAGTATAAACGTGCTCACAGATTTGATCCAAAAGATGCCCTTTTAATCTAAGTGTTTACTTTTGAAATAGATCCTTGATTGAAATCACATTTTGTCTTCTGATCATCAGATTACTCAGCATCATTACAGTTTACTAAAATAAAGATAAATCCTGAAAGAAAATGTGATTTCTAAATACAAGCTGTTAACTCACAGTCATTGAGAAATCCAGAGAGAACTGTGTTCTCATCAGCTTGATTCTCACGATGCATGGGAGGAAACTGGACGGTGGTAACTTAAATTTTCATGATCAATTGAACAGATCACAACCCAATTTAAAACTCAAAAAGTAAATCCACAACATAAATTGAGGAAAAGTGAAGCTTATTCACTTTAAAAACCAAAGAGAGATCCCTGGCTGGTGTGGCTCAGTGAATTCAGTGCTGGCCTGCTAGGCAAAGGGTTGCTGGTTCGACTCCCAGTCAGGGCACATGCCTGGGTTGCGGGCCAGGTCCTCAGTAGGGGGGCTCGAGGGACAACCACACATTATGTTTCTCTCCCTCCTTCTCTCTCCCTTCCCCTCAATAAAATCTTTACAAAAAAATAAAAACCAAAGGGATTGAGGGTAACATATTAATTTGAAATGGGAGGCTACCTGAAGAGTCAAGATAAGGAGAGAAAGCAGAAAATGTTCAGTTGAAGCATTAAAATTAGTGTTGTACAAGGAAATTTGCACAAAGGATTAAAAAGAGGAAAATACACTAATTGAGGTTTTGAAAGTGTTATTGCTTATAAAGAATAGTGGTAGAAATCACTCAATAACAACAAAAAGCCCACATTAGGTGTTATGGAAGAGTTTTTTCGGTGGGCGGAGATGGCTTTGAAATAAGTCAACTCATGATCTTCCTTAGAATAATATATATAATAAATGCAACACAACTAAGCAAAATATGAAGATTGAAAGAAGCCTTGAGAGAACATGTTACTTGGGCCCTTCACACTGGATTTTAAGAAAGAAAAGTCAGCTATGCCATTGTTGCCATTAAGACTCATTTCATAACCTACACAAAACACCTCCCGATTCAAAGGAAAGGCTCAAGTATAATACCTGAGATAAAGGTGATCATGGTCAAAACAGCCTCTCTCTCTCTACTCCTCCCCTCCCCCCAAATTCATTATTTTATTTCTCTGAGAAAATCATACACACGCATTTCAAAATAAACACCTTTTGAATCCATAGGGAACAGGTCGCAATGAGCTCTGATCACAGGCTGCCTGTTTGGGCAGCCGAAGTAGCAGTCTCAGGGACTCAGGAAGTTAGGATAACCTCTTTTAGTCACACTGTGCTTTCCACATCCCAAAATAACTTCCAGAGTTCTAGCTCTTTTATTTAGCAATATTTCTATATCATTTCTTTTTTTTTCTGTCCTCTCACTTAGCAAACCTGCAAAATACTGAACCAGTTGAAAAAGCGACCGAAGCTTCTGATATTTTAGAAGTCTTTTAAATAGAAATGTTTTTTTAAGTACTAGTGGTAACTAAATAAGTGAAATCTGATGCTTAAAGAGTATGTTTATTTTATCCAGTGGTGTAATTCCTGTGTGTGGAAAGTGGTGGTTCCACATTCCTGCACCCTTAAGTAGTGGTCAGAGTGGCCTTATTTTAAGGGCACTTTTCTTAGGCCAACGGAATGTGGTCCAGTTCCTCTCAGATGATTTTCCAGGACTTACTGGCATTCAAAATCTTGAGCACGGCCAGCAAAAGTTTTGTGAGGGTTGTGTCGGGATGTGTGCACTTGTGTGTGTGCATATGCCTGTCTGTGCACACAGGGATCCAGTAGAAAAGTAAACCATTTCTAGCTGGGGCTCAGGCAACCCTTACACAGTGTCAAGAAGCAAGGAGGGAGCAAGGGGCGCTCACTTCCACTCTGCAGTCCGGGATACTGCAGATTTATCAACAGTATTGTAAACAAGGGCCAAACACATAGGAAATCTACTTTCTTTAGGACCTTTTCACTCTGAGTTTAGCAGGGACTAATAGGTACAAGTGAGAGATGCAATGCTTCCTTACAACAGTGCACCATATTTTTGAGTCTCCTAGCCTCCCATTTAAATGTTTACTTAGTTATCGCAGAGCTTTCCTTCCATTTCCCTAATCCACGTCTCTCTATTTCCAGCTGCTTCTCAATTAATATCTACGAAAAGACTCTCTGATAATCACAATTATTGGTTACTAGGTAGAATCCCCTCCAGAAGAAAATAGGACAGTGGAGGCAATTAAGAGCTAAAATGATGAGGTAATGGATTGTATAGTTTTTATTTGAGGCCTCCCAAATATCTTATCTCATAGGCCTAAGTGGCTATTGACTGATCCTTTTACAAGACTGGTCCAATTTAAAATAATTTCTTTCAATCAGTGCATACTGTTACAGCTTTTGGGTACAAAAGGAGCTCAATAAAGTCTTGCTGGCTTGAGGTGGCCTGACTACAGACCTAATAAATATATATGAGTCCGCTTAACTTAGCTGTAGTTCAGAAAATAGCACTCATAGGACATGAATCTAGAGAGATCATTTCCACATAAGGGCATCATGCAATATACACATATTAATCTGTATAGCTATCCTAATGGTCAGGGGTCTTCGCTGCCCGTTCTTCACGTTTTGACGTGGTGCCCAGGCTGTGCACTCAGTCACTCACTTCACACCCCTGTTTGATACAAACTGATTCCTCACATCAAACCACAGTAAATGATCAGTGTGCATGTTGGGAAAGCTTGCTAAAGAATTAGGACAACAATGACAAATGAGATAAAACCTAGTAATAAATGATTTCACTGTCATCAAAATGGATTATGTATTTAGGGAATATTATTTCATCCAAATAGAGAAGGCTTGGCTTGGATTTCCAACTGTCCATATTTAGTCATTCTCTCTTTGGGTACACAAGGGGCATTCAATCCAAATTACCCATCCTATATGGCTCTCTCTCTGTCTCCTGCTTTTTGTTCCCTATTCATTCCTTGTACAAAGCCTAGCCTATAGAAGGAGTGGCTTGAGGGCGCCTAGAGGCATCTTACATCAATGGCTTTGAGTTCTCCATTTAACTCTTCAACTGATTAATATTCTGTGTAGCCAGAAGCCAGCCTGACTCAGGGCCTGGGTTTAAAGAGCAGATGGATTATGGCCACTGCTCCTCAATTGATTCATTATTTAGGCCATTAATTTTCTTCTCACCAAAAACATCTGGCGTCTGATGCTTGGGGATAAACTGACATTAGCTGCAAGCAAGTTTAATAACAGGTTCATCATCTATGATTGCAGGTTAAAACCACAGACAAGAGTTCAGAAAGTGTGCAAGTATTTCAAGGGAAAGGACACTGTATAATCTGCTTGCTTCAGAAACCTTCTCAGACAAAGAATTAATTTTGTTTTGCTTTGTTTTGTTTTGTTTTCAATAAAATCCCATTCACTCTTTGGCAATGTGACATCCCCAATCATTTTAATTATGAGAATAAATATTAAAGAACTTTGCAAACTGTGAAGGTAAACAAATAAATAACATTAGTATTTTATTTAGATCGGCGATTTGCACACTGGTGTGCTGCAAGAATGTTTAAAACACGCAAGTACTGACTATTTAGTCAGGGGCACTGACCTCTTTTCCCTTAGATTGTCAAGTAAAAAATGACAAGAGCCGACTCAACAATAGCTGTTCAGTGTGAATGAATCAAAATTATACACATTTTGTCAGATTAATCAAAAAATATATATTTGCTGTGCCACAGAATTTTAGTAATTAGTTTATGTGTGCCATGAGGTGAAAAAGTTGAAAATTGCTGTTTTAGATTATAGGACTGCTAATGATATATTGAATGCATTTTATTTTTATATCGCATAATAGTCCATGGTTATTAGGCAGATCATTTTCATCTCCAGGATTACTAAATCACATTTTGTTCATTAAGCTGACCCTTGTCAAATTAGTGAAAAGGTACCTACTACAACTCTATTACACCTTTTTCTTTTTTTTCCTCTAAGACTAAAACTTCTTCCTTTTTAGTGTTTTGTCAACATTTGCTATCATAATACTATCTTGGGAAAAGGTTCTGATATTAGTCATTCACATCTTAGTATAAATTTGACCTCTCTCTTTTAAAGGATTTATAGTTCACAGCTAATATTTCACTGTAAAATGAAAGGACTCTGGCATACGAATTTAGATTGATAGTAAAGGGATAAAATATATATGCACACACATATTTGTATGTTTTTCTGTCATTGGGTACTTTCTGCCATCTCTGAAAACACACTTGCATAGATGGCTGGCTATGTTGCCTCTGTGCCTCTCTGTCTGTGTTGGCTGCAGGCAGGTGTTTGGCACCAATCTATAAGAAGTCAAATGCCCAGATTAGTTGCCAAAAATAAACAGTTGTGTGGGTGGACCTAGCAAAAATTCACAACAGACATCTGGCTTGGACCATCCCTGTGGGCTACAGCTTCAACATGTTTCATCCCACTACTCCTCTGTTCCCTGCAAAGCTTGCTGGAAAACCGCCCAAAGGTGAATTGACTAAGAAGGGTGAATGAGCTTACACTGATCAGCCTCAGATTTGTAAACCAGCACAGCCCCCAACTCCTAATTCAGCAGAAGCTGTGTGAGTCAATGACAAGAATTACTCACAAGGCTAGTAAAGTCCCAATGGAAATGACTGGTTATTTTAAAGGGTCTGTATCCCAAGTAGAGTGGACTTTGCTCCCAATTGTCTTTGAAAAGAGATAAAGGGGATCCTTGCTTTCTCCCTCTTCCCATAGGTCCTTTATTTCTTTCTTATACCCTGTGTTTTGATAGTTTTTTTCAGGGTAACAATGTTCTGGCATGTGACAGCCCTTAGAATGCATGGTGCAAGTGAGGGATGGCAACTACACCTGTGTTTTAGTGCTAAATTCCAAAGACAGATACTTTAGGGATGTTTTAGAGACTGGAACAGACAAAGTCATTTCTGAGGCAAAGTTCAGTCAATTGGTCTTTTAGGCAGTTGGACTAATTTCTCCTCCCCAGTTCTTCTGACCACTGTTTACCCCTGAGCACCCCATTTGCACCCCTTCCCACCACTTATGGAATTTCCAGAGTTGCTGAATTGCCTTAGAATTGTGGCGAAGAATAATTCCCAGATTTAGAGATTTCATATATCAGTTCAGCTTCAAGAAAGGATTATTTGACCAAAGGATTGCTTGAAAGGCTGTGCATATTCTATTCTGCCAAATAATTACATATTTAACGCTATCTACTTATACTTGATACAAGAAATGTTATTTTAACACCAAACAAGTAACAGACAGAATCCCAGGTAAAAACATCACTCACTTTATTGTTCATATTTTTCATGTTTCGCTTTGACACAGGTCTTTTGGGATCTAGATGACGACTGGCATTAGGAAGCAGTGGTACAGGCGTCATCTGGATTCTCAGTGGGCACAGAAGCACAGGGCATGGAATTTCAGCCCATGATATTTATGTCCACAGTTTGCTTAAAATGCTGTATTGGCTGGTGACTTCAAACGTCCTTAACACATTTAATTGTTATTAACAGGAATGGTGTTGCTCATGCATCATTATTGATGTGCGTGTGTGTTGTGATTTGAAGAGTGCCTTGGAAAACCCCTCGCCTGGATTCGGTATGTCCTTATTTAAATTCTTCCATTGAGCATTCACTTGTTAGTGCTAAAAACAAATATTCTGTAAAAATTGAAATACCTCTGGAAAGTTAATCTTATACTATGAAATGTTATCAGTAGTTTCTACTTTTTAAAAAATCCTCACCTAAGAATATGTTCATTGATTTTTTGTTTTTTGAGAGAGAGAGAGGGATGTGAAAGAGAGACATCGATTGGTTGTCTCCCATTTGCTCACTGACTGGGAATCCAACTTGCAACCTAGGTATGTGCCCTGACCTGGAATCAAACCTACAACCTTTTGTTGTATGGGATGACGCTCCAACGAATGGAGTCACCCGGCCAAGGCAGTAGCTTCTACTTTTAAGTCAAATGCTCTCCTCCCGAAAATTAGCTCTGACAAAGGCATTGAAAGAATGAAAGCTCTAAAGGTTGAAGGCCTGAAGGGTAATGCTGGAACATGGAAGACAAGGACAGAGCTCTGACTGGCATAGTCATAAAGCCTGCGTATTCTAGTCACCTAGAAGGCAAAGTATTGGAGGTTTCAGAAATGATATCAGACATTACTAATCTAAATTTTAACTTTTCTTATGCATTGTGACTTATAGGCATTATGACTATAGACCAAATCTTGAATTCCCCATTTTTTTAGAGTACAATAAGCCCTCACTTAATGTTGGCCATAACTCTTTGGAAACTGAGAGTTTAAGTTAAACAAAAACCAAAACCAATTTTGCTTTAGGCTAGTTGACATAAGCAAGAGTTAAGTCTCCACAGAATATTTCTGGTTACAAACATGTCATCAAACTTCTAAATAAATAAATACCCCAACTACTTCTAATACTAAATATTGAAAAATATAACATACACCTACATTTAAGAAATATTAATAAAGACAAGTAAGGTCATTATTTTCCAACCTGCTGATTCCAGTTCAGGGTCGCAGGTAGCCCAAGCCTATCTAGGCAGTTCAGGGTGCAAGATGGGAACCCCACCTGGACAGGACTGCATTTCACTGCAGAATGCCCCCTCAAACACACACCCATGCTCATTCGTCCTAGGGCAACTTAGACAAGCTAATTAACATAATGTGAACATATTTGGGTTATGGCAGGAAACCATGTACCAGGAATAAAGCCACACAGATATGGGGAAAACATGCAAATTCCACGCAGGCAGCGGCCCTGCCAGAAATTTATTTATTTTTTCTCATCAACAATATAAGAAAACAATGTTGAATGAAATGCCATTATTCTAGGAACTGCTATCTTCTACTTTTTATTTACTCTATCCCTTATTACTCTTACCCTAAATATTTACAGAATATGTGACATTAATGAGTAGTATCCCTTCTGATAACATAATGGTTGTATACCTACAGTGTAGCAGGGTCTGCACAGCTAATTATAGCCCTTCCTAGTGAATCTAGCTGGGGATCAGCCTGCCATTGGTACGACAGCTCTCAAGATAACTATGCACTTCTGTGTCCAATGTTAGTCCTCATCTTTAGAGATTGATACAAAGTACTTTACAACCCTGGACAGGAGGAATGTTTATTCTTGTTGACTTTACCTCCTATGCCTGCTAAACTCAATAGTGGGAACACATGTATATCAACCCAATTTCAGTGAAGGCAATTTGCCTTGTACCTTGCTTTAGTTTCTTGACATTTGGTCACATATACAACTCTGAAAAAATGACTCTTCACCAAGATGAGAAAACCACCTTTATATCTTTCAAATATCCCTTTGTTTATCTTATCAGAAACTTGAGAATCTGGTCTTGCCATGACCTCGTGGTTCTTCTGGGATGGGTGAGTATGTAAGTCATGCTGTGAGTGGGCCATATTCATTAAACCTTACTGCTCCATGAAAGTGTCTTAATATCTTATGGATTGTAATCAGTACCTAGTATATTGTTGCTATTCAATATAAGCCTGTTACATCTCATCAAAATGAGGATTACATTCATAGTGGTCTGATGTAATACCTGAGGCAGTTGGGAAGAGAAAATAAAATCATCCAGCTACTATGTGGTAGTCACATTCCCTTAGTACAAAATGATATACTGTTTATCATGTGATTTCTTTACACTCTCCAGATTCTCCTCAACAATCGGGGGTAGGAGGGAAAGGAAGGGAAGTGCCTCTTCTGGCTGAAGTTGACTCTCCTGAGCATGTAGTAAATTAGAATGATGGAGCAGAACTTTCAAGTATTGTCTCCTCTCCAAGTACTTTCTGTGAGCTTCATCAGTCCTTCGCTTTCCATCCATAACTACTATGGATGAGCTGTTAATTCTCAGTACCCAAACTCAAATATAACCTGATTTTCTACAAGTCCTTTTTATTTTGGGCCCCCGTGAGATGTATTATAATATTAAACTTTTTAGTCAGGTTAAATTTGCCAGATAACATACAGGACATTCTGGGCTTTTGTCTGCTAAATTCTGGCGTTCAGAGAAAGAGAAAATGTGTGGCAGTGTAGTCCACACTCCGGCTTTGGCATAGCAGTTACATAACCTTATGAAAATCACTAACTTCCTCTAAGCCTCAGTGTGTTCAACTGTAAATGGAAATGAGGATAACAGTTCATTTGGTTTTCTTAGAATAAATTAGATCATTCATGTAAATTGTCTAGTCCAATGCTCAATAACTGTTTTTTCATGAGTGTGCCTTCCTGTATTAACTTCGGAAGGATATTTCAAAGAACCAAGGATTATAACTCTGAAGTAAACAAGAGATAATACATGAGAAACTTTAGGAGAGAATTTAGTGAATGTTGCTCCCTGGCAGGCTCTGCTAACTGCTTGAGTTTCTGAGAACAAAGTCACTACTATAGCAATGTTTGCTCAGTCTTGGAACGGCCTTCTTCAATTATTTGAAGTAGACAAGTAATTCAAGCTTACTAAAACGCAATTTGGAGTCATGCTTTGATAGCAAAGTCGCCACGTTTATCTGAGCTTTTCTTCTAAATGACAATGCGACAGTCCAGAATTCATTATTGCCTGTTTCTTTTCTGTAAGAATAATTTATGTCTGTGTTTCTCATCCCTCCCCTTCATACTTACCTCATAACTCCAATACCACCATATTAGTGTGCTAGGGCTCCCTTCACAAAATACCAAAGTCTATGTGGCTTAAACACAAATGCTATTTTCTCACAGTTCTGGAGGCTCGAAGTGCAAGATCAAGATGTCAGCAGGTTTGGTTTCTTCTGAAGCTTTATTCCTTGGCTTTCGGGTAGCCACCTTCTTGCTGTATCTTCACAAGATCTTCCCTCTGCGTCTGTGTGTTCATATTGTCTTTCCTTGGGTCCAAATTTCTTCTGCTTATAAGGACAGCAGTGAGATGAGATCAGGATTCATTTCAGCCTTATTAATATTTTTAGGAATGATTTTTAAAAATACATATTTTAAAATTTTTTATTGAATGTATTAGGGTAATATTGGTTAAAATTATATAGGTTTAAGGTGTACAATTTTACAATACATCATCTGTATGTTGTATTGTGTGTTCACCACCCAACTCAAGTGTCCTTCCATCACCATTTATCCCCCCTTTACCCTCTTCTATCTCCCCATCCCTTTCCCTCTGGTTATCACAGTACTGTTGCTGTCTGTGTCTATCAGGGTTTTTTTTGTTTTTTATTTTTATTTTTTGCTTAATCCCTTCAGCTTTTTCACTCTGCCTACCAATCCCGTTCCCCTCTGACAGCTGTCACTCTGTTCTCTGTATTTATGAATCTTATATCCCAGTGATTCGCCTTCTGGGAATACATCAGAAGAAACCAGAAACACTGATTCAAAAGAACATAAGTAGCCCTATGTTCATTGTAGTGTTATTCACAATAGCCAAGATCTGGAAGCAGCCCAAGTGTCCATCAGATGAGTGGATAAAAAAGATGAAGTACATTTACACAATGGAATACTACTAGGCCATGAAAAACAAGGAAATCTTACCTTTTGGGGCAGCATGGATGGAACTGGAGAGTATTATGCTAAGTGAAATAAGCCAGTCAGAGAAAGACAAATACCACATGATCTCACTTATATGTGGAACCTAATGAACAGAATAAACTGATGAACAAAATAGCCTCATTTTAATTTAATGACCTTTTTAAAGGCCCTGTCTCCAAACAGTCACATTCGAAGTACTAAAATTTACAGCTTCAATATGTGAATTATGTGGAGAACAATATTCAACCCATAACAACCTCAAAAAGCACAGTTTATTGGTTTTTGTTTCTCATTGCTTTAGATTGCTCAGAAGACAAGAACATGGTTTAAATGGTGGAAGCTTTTGGGTATCTTGTCAAAAACATGTCATCCTGTCTAAACACAGTGCTGGTTACTACTGCACGGAAATAGCCATTGGAATAAGAAATTCATGCCAGAATAATTAGCCCATGTTTCATTTGTTCTAGGATGCTGGTGACCAGATAATATTTTTATCATTTTATTCTCTCTCTTTTTTGTTTTAAATACATTTTACTTTTTAGAACAGTTAATTTCACAGCAAAATTGAATGGAAAGTACAGAGAGTTTTCACATACTCCTCTCCACCCCACCTTCCACATTGCTTCTGTTAACTATCAACACTTTGCACCAGAATGATGCATTTGTTACAGTCAATCAACCTAAATGAACACGTAATTATCATCCCAAATCCTAAGTGTATATAGGGCTCATTCTTGGCACTGAACATTCTATAAGTTTTAACACATGCATAATGTCACATATCCACCATTATAGTATCGTACAGAATAGTGTCACTGCCCTAAAAATCCCCTGTGCTCTTCCTACTCATCTCTCCCTCTCTCTAACCACTAACAACCACATCTTTTTACCGTCTCCATAATTTTGACTTTTCCACAATGTTATATAATTAAAATTATATAGTATGTACCCTTTTAAGATTGGATTCTTTCAGTTAGTAACATTCATTTAAGGTTTCCATGTCTTTTCTTGGCTCAATAGAGCTTTTCATTTTAGCAATGAATGAGATTCCATTGTCTGGATGAACCAACACTTATTTACCCATGTACCTACTAAAGGACATGTTGGTTGTTTCCAAGTTTTGACAACTATAACAAAAGTTGCTGTAAACGTCCACGTGCAGGATTTTGTGTGGGTATAAGTTTTCAGTTTATTTGGATAAAAACCAAGGGGTATAAGTACTGGGTTGTATGGCAAGAGCACATTTAACTTGGTAGGAAACTACCAAATAGTCACATTATTTAATTTACTTTATATTTTTGTAAATAAATATGAGAATATAAAGACAAACTATGACATCACAAACACCATGCTCAGAATGTATCCTTAATATATATGGGTCTAGAGTCTAAAAGCATTGTATAAAATTTGGACACAATTTGACTATAAATAACCACAGATAGCTTTGTTAATAAAAAGAGACCATAATAATGTGATGCGGTCACCAGGCTGCAGTGTCCGTGGCATTGTAGCTGAGACGAGACACACCCACACAGACTCCCGAGTCCTGTGGAGGAAAAAGGACGGCGCGGACACTCTCTCAAGGGGAGAGCTCGCAGACCCTTGCCTCGAGAGGCTTTTATTGCTTTTCTGGGCACATTACATGGAGAATGGTCCTCATTTACTATGCACAGGTTCGCTTTAGGAGGTTACCTTTTACAGAAAACAAAGGAGAGGATGTTGCTAATTACATCAGAGAAGAAGCATATTTGCAAATGTAAAGGGAAAAGTGGTTGAACTGGTTACACTGGTCCTTGGAAGGTTTAGCACAGATTTTAGGAAGTTACTTTAAAGATATGCAGTAAACATTTGCTGCCTCAATTCAGGGTGAGGGAGTTTTAGCAAAAAGCAAGTCTCAAAGCAGCCTAGATACAATGCAGGCCTGATTCCCCAGGGGAGAACCTATCCGTGGGTGTGGGTCCTGTGTGCGGGACCTCACTTTCCACTGGCCTTTCCAAGTGGGAACTGGGCCCACGCCACACAGAACAGTCTCCTATAATAATGTGGGTATGATGAGTCAATACAATTATATGTGTTAAAATAGTTTTAAAGATAAACTTAAAATGCATTGAAGTACAATAATTTAGGCAATTTTAATTATTCATCTAAGTATATTTATGTTTTAAAAAATTTAAATCCATTGTCATTGGTCCTCACATTTTGATAGCTAAAGAAACTGGTAGACAAGTCATTTTTCCCTTTCAAGGTCAAACTGGGGCCAGAATCCATGTCCTTTGATAAGTCAGCTCTATAGTCTTTCAATGTTCACTGATGATTTCACTATTATGAGAAAACTTGATTCCCAAGAAGTATAACTTTTAGCAGATGTTCTCGTTCTAAATTCATGCACCATAAAGACACGGAAGATATATGATTTTCCCATGCACACATAGAACCTAAAAATTCTCCAATGTGTTTTTGGAGATTGTCTTTTTCTTCAGAGGAAAAATGAATTATTTTGTACAAAATACAGAGAAGCAAAAGTATGGTACTTTGATTTGGCATGAGATCTTAATTCACTGCTTTGCTTGGTTTCCATGTCAAAGACATAGAAATTTTTGGTATATAATTGAAGCACTATGAAAAATATTAGCTTTAAACTTAGTAAATGAAAAGGTTATAGTGCAAATATTATGTGGGCTGGTACTTTTCTTTGAAACATCATTCCCTTCATTAAAAGATCCCTATTAGAGTCACTAATTGGCAGATTGATCTGCCCCCTCCCAAATTATCTAAATAAAATTGTGATTAGATTACAGTGAGGAAAGTGACGGCAGCAGTACATGTGTCCACAATGCTGGCCTAATCAGATGGTAAAGCAATTATCATTAGTAGACTATCTTCTTTGTGAAGAATATGCTATTAAATGTTTATAATTAATTACAAATAAATCAGATAAATGTCTCCTTTTCGTGCCTGTAAAGAGCATAAATATTGTAGTTAAACTCAATACATCATTCTTTACATCTTAAATTTGAGCTAGCATTTGCGTGAGTGTGCACAGATACCGCCCCCCTCCACAGAGACACAGCCACATGTGCCTGAGAGTTCGTTTAATTTTTTCCGTAAAATAAAAGACACATTTTTCATTTTCACCAATAACTGTATTGATCTGGATATTTTGAGTATGTCAGTTATCTCCCACATGCTTTGACATTGATTGTTCTCAATTAATGTCTCGATTTGATCGCTGTCAACTGCAACCGTGGAGCAACATCCAGCGAGAAATCTCCAGCACAAAACTTCACAAACCACTTTGACGTGTTCCATCAGTCACACCTTTTCCATACATGGCGCAAATCTTTTTTTGTGTTTCATTCAGTTGCATTTTTACCTTTTTTGAAATAATAAAGCATAATATGTCAAAATATTGTGTATTTTCTTCCATCTTCAATATTATAATGGCTACACAAAAGTTCACCAATTTTCATGTTTTTTTAAATGCATGCTCATATGACAGCTGTCACAACACAATCTAACAAAATTGTTTCAAATCAAGTTAAAGACAACTTAGCATTACTACAGCCATCTTATAGAAAAAAACCAAACAACCATTTTGGCCAAGCCAATACTAAGATACATCCAGTAAAGAACCAGCATATCTACACACCTAGAATACACCAGACAGAGTAACACTAGTTGGGACTTAGTAGTTTGTGGCTTTTGAAAACTTGAATCTGGAGGCAAGTAATCTGTAAAATATCCTGTTAGAAATTACAAATAAAAATGACATTTTGCTGTGAGTAGGGTGTTTTGACCAGTTCCCATTATTGGGGAAGGATTCACTAGAGAAATAAAAGAAGCTATCATAAAAATGATACAGATTTGTGTTTCTTGGCCCAAACCTGGTGAAATATTTCAACATGTTCTTAGAGAAAAGGTTCACAAATAAAAATGATTATTTTATTTTTTTGCAAAGGACCAAATAAATAATGTGTTTTAGAATCATTAGAGCCATTGCTTCTTGGCCTTTTGGCTAAGATCAAGTGTACAAAAGTTAGACCCAAATTCATAATCCATTTTTCTTATGTAATGGGACTAGAGAGCTTTTGCAGAGGTAATGATGTTTCACTTTTGTGTGAGTGTTTTGTTTTGTTTTACCTGGAGCCTGAACTTAAGTCTAGGTAGTATTCTTTCTATGGGTCTTCGAGGATAGACAGCAATGATATAGGTGAAATTGGATTAGGAGACAGTTGTGAGTTTTCATCCCGGCTGTGAGATTTACATGATAAGTAACTTTGAGTCCAAGTTTTCTCTCATTAATACACTGGCGATGATATCTACCTCACAGGGCTATTGTGAGGATGTCAAGATGCAAAGATGTAAGTGTATACACATAGGAGGGTTCTATTTTTTTAAACAATCAATCCAGTTGTTTTAAAAAGCAAGTATAAATCAAGTGAAAGCAAATTTGATTACTCTGGCTAAATAATACATTTTGTATCCATATGACAAGATTTATGAGCCTCATCTGTACTTATTTCTCAATTAGGTAAGATTTTTTTAAATTTTATTTTTATTGTTGACACTATTACAGATGTCCCTATTTTCTCCCGCCCTGCCCCAATCCACCCAGCCCTCACCTCCCCCTCCCACCACTGCCATCACCACGCTGTTGTCTGTGTCCATGGGTCATGTGTATGTGTTCTTTGGTTAATCCCTTCCAGAGCAATTTATTTCAGACTTGAAACTCTATCTTGTCCACAATATTGACTCGTGGATCCCAGTATAATCACTTCTTCTCTTAGCTACTTCTGCATTCTTCTTCTTTCATCACACTTTGAGAAGATAAATAGTTTTCTACAGCATGCAGATGCTCCTAGAGAACACATATCAATGGAAAGCAAACTAGAAAATGAAAGACAAAATGCACGATATTTCTCTCTTCTGACTACCTGCTTAATTTATTTTGACCTTGATATTGAATAAATGGGGACTCAATGTGAAGTCCAGATCTCATTGCATCGGCTACCTGAGATCCCAGCCAATCTTTGTGAGAAACACTTTCTTTCAATCCTACAAGTTTATAATCAGGCAAGGTATTTTAATGGTGTATGTACGCATGCATGCGGACATGCATTTCTCTTTCTCTCCCTCTCTCTGTCCCTCCCTCACCCATCTCTTGTTGTAATAGTAAATTCTTAAAGCATCTTAAAAGACTTAGATTAAGTGCAGAAATCATAAGGAATATTGAAAGCACTAGAAAGGAAAAGTTGAAATTGGGCACCGTGTATTATCTGAAAACTGAACACATGCTTCTGCCTTCCAGCTGTGGGAAAGCTCACATTGCATGGGAGGGAAGCGGAACTTTTAATTTTAGAACGAGAGAAGTCATTTCTCTCTTCGTAGGCTACTGCAAACTCTCCAAAAGTCCAGAGATTAAATCTTAAATTGTCATTTCATTAGAGACAACTTGTATTTGCCCTGTTTGACTTTTTGCTTTAATAATAACTAGTCTCATTTCCCCCAGACATCATTACCGGGAAAGATTTTGTAGAAAATAGAAAGCTTTAACAAAGTTGCCATTAAATCAAAGAGCAATAAACAAACTGAATCAAATGAAAAGTCAGAGCTGTGGAACATGTTTTATCTTTCACACTTTTCTGCCGTTCCTGTTCCTCTAGTACAGTATTTAGGTATAAACCAATTGATCAGCAGGGAGCTGTTACCTTAATTATAAAATGAAACAACCTTGCTAATGTAGCCTGGAAGCCTGGTTAGTTCCCACTCCAGACTGGTAATTCTGAATGGGCTCCAAATCCAAATGCTTAGAAAACGCTGCTGTTGCCTGATTGTGATGTGAAGGTTTGAAACAGCTCTGCTGTTTGAGTCACTCTGCTTTTATTTATTTATTTATCTGGAACCTCATCCTTTGCCCTTGGGGTGGAGATGAAATGCTAACACTCCTTGGGTCCGAAACAGCATGCACTTTCGAATAGCTCATTCCCAGGGAACCATTTGTTTGAGGAGGCTTTTTGTCTGCTCATCGGCCCTGGCCGTTAGGGCTCAGGCAGAGATGTGATGAGCCTTGCAGGAAAAATTAAAGAAGATGTAAACAGTAAATGCAGACATTTTGCAACATAGCTAAAAATAAATTGCACTACAGGCAATTATGCAAGTTTTACTGGATACATTAAAAAGACATTAAATGCACAGCTGTTTTAAGTGTCTTTTAAGCTGATAAATTAACTGTCTAATAAATTGTAAGATTTGTCAGCTAATAATGCTATTTTATCTGCTTTAACATATGCCTTCCTAGTTCATGAAGCATTATTGTAAGTGCCAAAAGGAGATAATGTGCATTTTACAGTGTTATGTCTTAAGTGGAATGGATCATTGGCCATGAAGAAGTGTGTTAATAAATCTCCTAGGCTTTGTTAATTGCACTCAATGAAGTGTCACTGTTAAAACACAAAAGATGTGATAGAGAAAGCTGAACATAATGTCTTTCAGTTTTACAATTAACAGTTCACTAGGCAAATCGACCAAAAAGACCATAATTTGTTGAAGCCTTATTAACTTATATTTTCCTAGTCAAGGTCATAATTGTGGATGGCTTTAAAGCTATGTTTTAATGCTCATCACAAAGAGTAACCTTGCTGGAGAGAAGGAACGTTTTTCCTCCGAGTGACATAAGATGCCTACCAGGTTCAAGAGAAATAAAGCAGCACCGAATCAAACATCAGTCTTTTAGAATCATTCACCATCAAGCATGTGTTTTGTCCTTGACTCGAGAAAAAAGCTATTCTGTATTGCTTGTCCCAAGATGGTAAGTAAGGGAGGGTAGTGTACACTATGAAATTCAAAGACACTACTTCAGAGGCCATTAAGTATAAGTCCTTGGCCATTAAAAAAGTAATAATAATAAATTTTAAAAGTTTAGTTTACGTGAAGTTAATGCATTTTTTTCCTTTTGAATTCAGACAAGAGACACAAGTAGACTCAATTTGAAAACTTGACATGAACATGTTTTTTCCTTTAAGTTTTGATTAACTTACAACAAGAGTCATTGTTGTTTGCATGTTACAGCAAGAAGTGTTTTCTTTTCCTTTTAGGGTTAGTAACGTATCCTTGATCAGTTTGATTATCTTACCAGTTTGCATCAAGAGGTGCATCTTTAATAATGCTGTGGCTTTAACAATGACTTCCACAAAGAGGAAACAACGAAACTATATAGTTCTTTTAATATAGATGGAACTTTATCTTTTGGGCCAAGCATTACGTATTTCACATGTTTGTTTAAGTGTAAGATTTACAAAAATATGTAACTGCGGGGTGGATTGGATGTGGAAGATGGGGGAGGGGAAGGTGGGGGAGCGTAATGGGGGAAAAATGAGGACAACTGTAATGGAATAACAATTAACAAAAAAGACAATGAAAAAGCAAATTTGAGGCAATTTTAGAAATTCTGCATTAGACTCTTTGTTCAATTCCTGAGCAATTTATTTATTTATAAACTAAATAAGAACATCCACCTCATAGGATCATTGTCAAGATCAAGAAAGAAACTTTATGTGAAAGCACTTTAAAAAGCCAAATTAGTATTAGTTATTCTCTTTCTCAATTTTTAATTGAATTTATTGGGTAACATTGGTTAATGGGATTCTGTAGGTTTCAGGTGTACAACTCTATAATACATCCATATGTTGTGTTGTGTGTTCACTACCCCAAGTCAAGTCTTCTTCCCTCACCATTCATCCCCCTTTACTCTCTTCTACCTGCCCCACCCCCTTTGCCCTCTTGTAATCATCATGCTGTTGTCTGGGTTTATGAGTTTTTTTTCTTAATCTCTTCACCTTTTTCACCCAGCCCCGCAACACCCCCGCCTCTCTGACAGCTCACCTATCTAGTTTGTTTGTTAGTTTATTTTGTTTATTAGATTCCACACAAGTGAAATCATTGTGGGTTAAAATGCCAATTATATAATTCTATTATTCAAAGCACTTTTATATGTGCTATCTTAATTTATCTTTAGAACCATCTTTTGAAAATGGCAGGACAAGTATTTCTAGGTACAAATATTTTCTTATGGCCTGCTGAGTATAAGGTGTATTCTAGAGGTTATAATTCTATAACCAAGTATGATACAGAGTTAATATATTTAAAAAGTTATCATCTGGTTGTGTAATCATACTGACATTTCAGTAGAGGTAATGGCAGTGCAGGGACATGAAATCTTCCTAAGCCTAGTAAGTAAGGTTAGGTGGGGTACGGGGGGAACCCCAAGCCTTCAAATATATTTCAGCTCTCAAAACTCCTTGTGGTTGTGAAACAAATCCCCTAATTGTCAGTCCAATGCTCCTTGACATGCCCACACGGCTTCACTTAGACCACACAGAAAATGAAAATGAAATAGGTCAAATGTTAGAAACCATTGTGGGAGTTCTAAAATCTATGTTGATATTAGGACTAGGATGGATAGAAGGACAAAAGTGAAAGAACTTCAAATCTTTTGTGTTACATTCACTAAACTATTTGAGTAGGGCTGTCTCAGATAGCTTCAGTTTTGGCCAGACCACCCCAAAGAAGTAGGAAGTCCTCATTATCCTCACCGCCAATCCTCTTTGTGACTGAGCATGAATGGGATGATTTGATCTTAAGTGGAGATTATACACTGTGCAATGCCAGCCAGTCTTCAAATGAGCTTAAAAGAAGCTTTTAAAGATTATAAATCATCATTAGTGAAAACTAGATTGTTTGGGAGTGGTTTTTGTCCCCTTAAACTCCAAACATTTTGATCACTTTTCTCTTTGAACTGCAGCTTTTACTTGAATTTAGAAACTGCAAGGAAAGAAATGCCATTGGTCCTTTTATTGATGTCTTCATATTCATGTGTAGAAAAGAAAAAAATATCCAAAGTTATCCAGGTTGCATGAGATTTCTAAGTGCATGACTGCTGTGCACACAGCTGAGAAACTTAGAAGTATCTAAACTTCTGAATACAGTCAAGTAAAAAAAGTATGTACCATATTGACCTCAAGATAAGAGTTTTGTGTTTTAAACCAAATGAATTAGAAGGAAATACATCAAGAAAACTAGAAAGATAAACAGATAGAAAAGAATGGAGGGAGAGGAAGAGGGAGAAGAAGGAAGGAAGGGAGAGAGGAAGGAATATAAGGAATATATTTAAATATAAAGAATATAAGAAATGCCTTATATTAAAAGGTGAGATGTGTACATCTTTGGAGGCCTTATCGATGGTCAGTGTCAATATTCCCATAAAACATGTGAAATATTTCAGATTCTAGCAAATCCAAAAGTTGTATCTTCCCCTATACACCAGTTCAAGTTTCATGGTGTAGTAATAATAATAATAATCAATAATTTGTTGAGGGCTTTCTACATTGCAGGTACTTGTGTAAGAACCTTGCTTATATTAGCTTATTTAATTTAGCAATAACATGATGGGACAGGTTATATAAATATGTTTCACTTAACAGATGTTGAAATATAAAGACACAGAGCTTAAATAACTTAATCTATATTACAAAGCTAGCTTAGCCTGAATACATGTGAAAAAAACCGAAGGGCATTTATTAACAATAAGTTCATTGTTGCAACAAAAGGCGAGCTACTGTCTGGAGGAGCTCTCAGGGTTATATCGGGCATGCAGTTCAAATGCACTTGCCTCCCCCCCAAGATAATTCATATGCTTTGTTATAAGTTTTAATATTTTTATTATTACAGGCAATGCATATATTCTTCATAGACAATTTAGAAAATAGATATATGAAATTATAAAAAGAATTGAAAGGTCCATATTCCACATCCAGCAAAAAATAACCATTGCACACATGCACACACAGCACACCACACGCAGCGTTGCCCCTGAGTAAAACATGTGAAGCACAGCTTAGCCACAATACATGGGAAAACAAAACCTGAAGGGTGTTTTATTAACAGTAAGTACAATGTGAGAAAGAAGAAGGGAGTATCTTGGCTTCTAAGATGCTAAGGCAATCTTTAAGAAGAGAAAAATTTCTAAAAGAAAGAAGCTGATAGGCTTGCACTAGTTGATATTACGTCACCTGGAAAACTATGTTTAGTTATGGGCACCAGCCAGGATATTGACAAGTGAGAGTCTATTTATAAGAAAATGTCTGAAATAGCATAGGGATGTGAAAGCATGTCAGAGGAGGAAAAATTGATAGAACTTAGAACTAAGAATGCTAATAAATTCAAGTACCTTTAATTTCTATATTTAAATAGCTGAAAAACTGTTATATGAAAGCAATATAACCTATATTACAAGTTAAAACAGAAAAAAATCAATGATCATGAGGAGAACAAATGTGGAACTTATGGCCTGAGAAATTACTAAGTTCTCTGTCAATAAGAGCAATCAAGCAATAATACTGCACATTCACCTGTTTAGAATGTTCTAGAGGGGATTCAAGGTTTGAAGGAAAGCACTGAAGAGTCTTATCTTAGTCCAGTTTGGGCTGCTATAATAAACATATCATAGATCAAATAAATTAAACAATAGAAATGTATTTCTCCCTGTTCTTGAAGGTATAAATCTGAGATTACGTTTCCAGCATATTCAGTGCCTAGTGAAGTTCACATTCTGGTTCATAGATGGTGCCTTCTCACTGAGTCCTCAAATGCAGAAGGGGAGATGGAGCTCTCTGGACCTCTTTTACAAGGACACTAATGCCATACACATGGACCCAACCTTCATGATCTAAACACTTTCCAAAGGCCCCACCCCCGAATGCTATGACACCTTGGATGAAGTTTCAACATATGAATTTGGGGAGGAAACAAACACCCAGTCTGTAACAAGTCTCAAATTCCCTTTCTTAGTCTGAATCTATACACAAATTCTTGGGCCTTAGGCATTCAAAGACCTGGAAACTTGGGGGCAAGATCCCACTGAAAAATTTTGAAGATAATCCATCTTATTTTGCAATACTCCTTTCCTCTGCTGAGATCTTTCACTGTTGCGTTTGGCTGTCCAATAAACCCCGCTCTTACCTCATCTATCATTAGGAGCCCAGGTAAACCTCATGCTTGTTAATTTCCTCGACTTCTGCCCTAGTCTTATTTTCTATTTCTTTAGATGCTACCAATTCAGACAATAATCCAAGGAAATTGTTTAATAATGGGTTAATGGTTTTTCCATAAAGATAAAATACGTGCCTTCTGACCTTGGCTGGGTAGCTCAGTTGGTTAGTGCCATCCTGATATACCAAGGTTGCAGGTTCAATCTCTTGTCAGGACACACACAAGAAGCAACCAATGAATACACGAATAAGTGGAACAACAAATTGATGTCTCTCTGCCCCTTCCTCCCTATCTCTAAATTCAATTAAAAAATACGTGCTCTCTGTTAGTGACATCCCCATACAGTCAATGAGAGGATGTAAGGCAGTTTCAGAATGGAACCTTTCTGAAACTTTCTCACACACCTTTGTTTATTGCAGGTCCTTAAAAGAGGGTTGAGAAATTAAAGGAAATATGCCACAGAATGAGAGTTGTGAAAGGTGCTTTATTCATATAGTTCCTCTAACGTATTTTCTCTATCAGTGATTGTAACCAGAATAGAAGTCCAGAGACAGCCCCAAAATATCTAGTGGAAGTTTGTGGAATCTTCTAAATCAACAGAAATCTATAAAAGAGCATAAAATAACCTTTGTGGTGTACTGATAATGCCCTCGGTTATTGTAATATGCAAAGCCCTTCCAAACATGTAATCTCATATCAGTCTTCCAAAACTGAGGTAGATGAGATGGGAGTAATTATTCAAATTTTATAAATGAGAAACTTGAGGTTCAGAGACTTTAAATAATTGGCTTACATTATCTATGCCTAATTGTGGACAGAACAAAGAAAAATAAATTTACATATTCTAAAGCATTGTTTAGTGATATTTTTGATAATAATTTTAAAATTAAAAACAAACATTTATTGAGTGCTTATTATGCAACTAACCCTACAATAGGCAATTTATACATATTGTCTCATTGAATCCTTTGGAAAACACCATGATGCAGGCATTATCATGCCAGTGCTATATCTGTGGAAACTGAGGCTCATAGAGATTAGTGAGACTACATATTTAGTAAATGGGCGAGCTAGGATTTTAGTCAAAATTTGTCTGAATATTAATTCCCTATTGTTTTCTCTTTAAAGCCACCATCTGTGTGTCGCACCGGTTCTAGAATAAATTGTTTACTTTTAAGCTCTGCATTTCCAATTTGACCTTCTCTGTTCAATCATTTGTTAAATTCACACACAGCATTAATTTCTTAGTTTAATAGCTGATATATCTAATCATCAAAATAGACACCCTTGGTTTTAAAAATATTTGAAACATAATACATATGTAAATGCATAATTAAATATATATTACTTAATATACAAGGCACATGTTAAAAATCAAAGAATACAAAAAGGAAGAGAATGAAAAGCAAGTATCTCTTTCATAAATGAACTCCCATCCCTGAGTTTCCCAGCAACCACACCCTTCCTGCTACCATCCTGCTTCAAAAATAACCACTCTTACTAGTTTCCGGTGTATCCATCCAAGGATATTCTGTTTCTGTGTTTATATAATTGTATGTATACATGTACATATGCATGTACTATATGAATATAAATTTAAATACCAATATGCAACTGTACATGATGTATATGAGCACATGCACATATTTATGGCAAAATTACCAGAAGTGGAATTGTTGGGACTCACGGTAAGTGTATTTTGTTACTTTGATAGATATTGCTAAGTTATCCTCCAAAGAAGTTATGGCAATTTCAGTACTACCAACAATCTGTGCGGATGCCTGTTTTCTTACGGCCTTTACAACACAGTGTATAATCAAACATTTAATTTATTTTTTTAAATAACATTTTTATTTTTAAAAGATTTTACTTATTTATTTGTTAGAGGGGAAGGGAGAGACAAAGAGAGGGAGAGAAACATCGATGTGTGGTTGCCTCTCACGCACCCCCTACTGGGGACCTGGCCTGCAACCCAGGCATGTACCCTGACTGGGAATCAAACCAGTGACCCTTTGGTTCACAGGCTGATGCTCAATCCACGGAGCCACACTGGCCAGGGCTTGTATATGTTTTCTATTATTGATATTGTCCTTTATTTCATATATTTAAACACCATTTGCATTTTTCTACAAATTGTAGAAAAATACAACCCCTACTGTAGAGGGGTTGTTGGCTTTTCTTATTGATTTTTAGAATTATCAGTATAATAAAAATATAGTGCCTTGACACATGTATATTTTACTTTCTATTTTCTCCTTGTAATTTGCATTTTATGGTATATTATTCAATGCATATAATATGGGATGTAATAAAGTCCCATTTATCAAATTTTTAAAATTGTTTTTAGGTTTTGTCTGTTGCTTTAAAAAGCCTTAAGTGGTCCAGGACTATTTAAACAAATTCACTTTGTTTTGTTCTAGATCTTTTAATAATAACCACCCTTAAAAAGCCAGATTTGTGAATGAACTGTGACCAAAGCATAATTTAACCTCAAAGAAATTATCAGAACTGTTTCACATTTTTAGCAAACAAAAGCAATTATTGAAATATATGCATAATATATCAATTTTAATTCAGGTACTTATTAGGAAAGGCTTAGCCAAAATTTGTGAAACATGACAAAGTAAAATAGACAAAGGAAACTTTGGTTAGAATCGTGAATGTAGGATAAAGGGAGACAAATAAAAGACTTCTCACACCAGACAGTAAAGGAAAAATTGTGTGTACATCTAATTGTAAATAAATGGTCAGAAGTATTGCTGAAAGGTGCTAAAGGTGGCATCAGGATTGGGAGTGACAATAAGCATCGGATAGTGGGATTTCTGCCATGCTCAAACTAATTTACTTCCTCACAGAGAAGTTCATCCTACTGACAGAACTGTTTTCCAGAGATAAAAGATGGAGGCTCTCACACTAAATTAAGGATACATGAAGCATGCATGTATTTCCTCCTGCCAAACTCTGAAGGGCTTGCCTTTTGGCAGAAATGACCCATTATGACTTAAACAGATATCCATCTGTAATACATTAAATAAATTAAAGGCTGAAATTACTTAACTGATGCTCAATATATTTGCCGAAACAATAAGCTTTGAGAAAAGTAGATGCAGCTTTATTTCCCTAGGAAATTTCAATAATTCATTCAGTAGATGAATGCAAACCAATTTTAGTGCAATGTGACTAGTAGGCAAGACACTCAATTTCAGGAATGTGAAGAATGCTGCTTTATTTTGGCATAATCATGGTCTCCCTAAAAGCCCTTTTTTTCCCCCTTAAAGATTGTCAAATTATACATGTTTCTTTCTTTACACTTCACATCCATGTTCGGATTATTACAAAAAGCTTCGATTTACCTGAATAATTTTGCCCCATCATTCACAATAAAGATGAAGGCCAGCAGATGGGAAGAATGTACACAGTAGTTCTATGAATGGCTCAAGTGTGTTAAAGCTGAAGGAAAAGGTGTTTCTGAATTTGCAGCCCCTGACTCATTGTCCATAGCCTCTCTGATACCAAACAAGATGGTGTTAGAAAGTGGTTGTGAACAGCAAAGAATGGGAAAAGCAGAGAAAAATATATGTAAAAGGAGACTCATTTTATTAAGGACTGACCCAGGGAAAATTGTTAAATTGGTAAGGTGTATCTTTGCTGCGTGCCTCAGCCTTCTTTATGCTGTCACTTGGTCCCTCCTGTTGCTTTTGTATGTTAGTAGCTGTGAAGACAACTTCTGCTGGAAAAAAGCTGCTGAATTAACACCACCGTAAATAACCACAAGATACTTGTATATAAAGTCCGCCAGAGCCCAAAGAGCAATGCTGATCCATAGCCTAGTTTAGGGAATAAGGCCATGAGCTTTGGAATAAAACAGTCCCCACAACATTCTACCTTTGTGACCTCAGAGAAATATCTAATTATTTCTGATGCTCCGACTCCTCAGTTGTTGATCAAGGTACTTAATTCACAGGAATGTTCTGGTAATTAAATTAGAAAATATGTAAAATTGCCTAAATTGCTTGGCATATAATATACATTGAATAAATGCTGACTATTGTTATTTGGTTATTTTTCCCTCATTGCTGTGATGTGTACATGTCTAACCCAGTGCCTAGGACATAGTGAGTACCCAAATGAATGCTAGTTGAATCTGAAAAGCATGTGATTACCTATTTCACACTAAAATGTTAACAATTTAGTTGATTTGTTTAGGGTGAAACAAATTAGATTTTTATTCCTTTATAGGAAAAATTCCTATATGTTAATTCTAACTCATAAATCATTAATAGATGCTAATACCTTAATTCAAACTCATAAATCATTAATAGTGTATATTCTAAATATACACCTGGACAGAGAAGTTAAGATTCGGAGACCTTTCCTTTATCTATCAGGTCCCAACAAGAGCTTATGAAGGGAAAGTAGAATCTCTGTGGTTAGCAACATGGACTTTGGATTTAGAATGATTCGGAGTCAAGTCCTGGCACCATCACTTTCTAGCTATGTGACCTTGGGTAAGTCACTTAATATTTCTGAGCCTTGGGCCAGAACCCAAAGCATGCTCTTTTTATTGTTATTAGTGGAGACACAATATTGTCTTTAATATAAACTTTAAACATAGGGTATAGAAATTCTATAGTATAAGCATAACCCCATAAAATGGATCCAAATGAAAGAAATGGCTAACCAGTCGTAATAAGTATAATAGAGTGCATGTCAATTAAAGCACAGATGTACGGGGTTATACGTTTATAACACTGTGTACATATGGATGCACCTCCTGAAGCCCTTCACAAATAACTTTATAATATTGCACTTGGTCCCTCCTGTTGCTTTTGTATGTTAGTAGCTGTGAAGACAACTTCTGCTGGAAAAAAAGCTGCTGAATTAACACCACCATAAATGACCACAAGATACATGTATATAAAGTCCATCAGAGCCAAAAGAGCAATGCTGATCCATAGCCTAGTTTACGGAATAAGGCCATGAGCTTTTGGAATAAAAACAAATCATAGTAAATGTATTTCCTAATAATCACCACAGAGTAGAATTTGATTTAGTAACGTGAGGGAATTCTTAAAAGCAATAACATTCCTTTCAGATACTCCTAGTAACCTGAGATTCTATACAAATGTACTAACACTAAATGTCAAAAAAAAAAAAAATGAACCAAAAAGAACTCCATCATTCTGGTCTTTATGCCTTGGCATGGGTCAAAAGCTAATTGTAGTTTAAAATGCATGCATTTCAATTTAAGTGGTCTGAAAGCCAAAGGCCTTTCTAAAAGCCAGTAACGCTATACAATGTTTTAACGCTCTAGAATCTAGTACTTATCTGTGCTTTACAACACATTGTATTTCCCTTCTCACAAACTTCTGTATTTTACCTACTTTAGTGACTTTTTTGCTTCTCAAAGATAAACTTTAAAGTTTTTTATTTTTTTGTAAATAGCTCTTTAGTGTTGAGAGTTACAAGATGTTTCAAAACTGGTGACTACATTTTCTCCCCCTAGCAAGTAAAATGTGAATAAATAGTGCTCATAGGGAGTAACATGATAAACTCCTACTTTCAAACATTGTCCCCCTGTCAATTTAACCAAAAGACAGTGCATCAACCATTATACTATTTTTCCCGTTGATCCAATGAAAGTATATTAGATCATATTCCTCATTTAGTCTGCAAAGGTCACTAAAGGTAACCTCATGGACATGTGTAGATGAGTTAAGCATAGTGATTCAGTACACAGCTTGTTTGTGATATGTTGGCACCATCACTGAAGCAACTCTACAGCTCAATCAGTTCTTTAATTTCTATAAGTTAAGTAGGACAGCTAAATTATCTCCATTTCAAACTGGAGAAACTAAACCACATAAAATTGTCTTGTACCTTGCAGAGCATCTCTTCTGTAGTAAATCCTGAGGCAGAAGACACAGAGATGAATCAAGACATGATCCCTGTCCTAGAGGATTTCAGAGACTCATGATGAGAAAAATTTATAAAGATGTTTAAAGACTTAGTAGTAATGTGGAAAGTGTTACAATGGGATTATGCCTCAAGTGTTATGGAACCCCAGAGGAGGAAATGTTTTTTTAATTGAGTAAAAATTCTTAAAAGATTTAGGTAAGGCAGGGCGGGGGTGGGGGGTGGGGTCGGGGACAGTGGGTAGAGGGGATTACAGGAACTACTATAAAGGACACATGGACAAAACCAAGGGGGAGGGTGGAAGCAGGGGAGGGAGGTAGGTTTGGCTACGGTGGGGGGGAGTGGCGGGGAGAAAATGCAGACAACTGTAATTGAACAACAATAAAATAATTTTTTTAAAAAAGAAGCTGGAAATATGGTAGCCAAGGACCCATTCTTGAAGGTTACTGTAGGCTCTGCTAAAAAGTGTGATAAAGAAGCACTAAAGAATTTTAATCAGGGAAGTGGCATAAGATTTTTACATTTTCCTAATAATTTTCTGAGGATGGTGCATATAGAGAGATGATGGAATTTAATTGTTATTGTACAGGTGTGGGTGTTCTCAGGATCAGGTAGCAACATTTTGACAAGCAATAAAATCAACAGATAAATAATTAAAAATTACTATATATTTGTCTCAACCTCTTGTGAGTTTTAGGAGAGAACCTTTGTCCATCTCCACTGCCATTGCCTTATTTTCTTTTCTCTTATTAATTGTATTTTTCCATTATCATTTATCCCCCTTATACTCCCTCCCCCCAATCACCTCACTGTTGTCCACGTCCATGAGTCCCTTTCTATTTTCAGACATATAATTGTATCTCAACTTAAATTATTTCAATATTTTTCTAACAACCTTCACCCTTACCCCATTCTTTGATTGCATCAATTTTTTTCAATCAACCATAATTATGTATTTCATATATCATGGACACTTTTATAATGTCACATAGGATAAAGCATTGATATTATATATTACAAGGTATTTTAATTTCATCACATAAACCTCTGCCTTATATTGTAATTTTCACTGTTTTTTAATGAAATATTTATACCCATAGAATATTTCATAATTTCTTACTTCAAAAATTCAGTGCTCCCATCCAAGTACTAACCAGGCCTCACCCTGCTTAGCTTCTGAGATCAGACAAGATCGGGCATGTTCAGGGTGGTATGGCCATAGAACGGTCAGAATAGCCAACATAAACAAATCAACAAACAAGTGTTGGAGAGGATTCGGAGAAAAGGGAACCCTAGTGCACTGTTGGTGGGAATGCAGACTGGTGAGGCCACTGTGGAAAACAATATGGAATTTCCTCAGAAAACTAAAAATGGAACTGCCCTTTGACCCAGCAATTCCGCTACTGGGATTATACCCTAAGAACCCTGAAACACCAATCCAAAAGAACCTATGCACCCCAATGTTCATAGCAGCACAATTTACAATAGCCAAGTACTGGAAGCAACCTAGGTGCCCATCAGTCAATGAGTGGATCAAAAAACTATGGTACATTTACACAATGGAATTCTATGCAGCAGAAAGAAAGAAGGAGCTCCTACCTTTTGTGACAGCATGGATGGAACTGGAGAGCATTATGCTAAGTAAAATAAGCCAGGTGGTGAAAGACAAATACCATATGATTTCACCTTTAACAGGAACCTAATCAACAAAACACACAAGCAAGCAAAGTATAACCAAAGACACTGAAATTAAGAAAAGGCCAACAGTGACCAGAAGGGAGTGGGGAGGGAATTTCAGGGGGAAAGGGTGAAGGGTTTGTAGGAACAATTATAGAGAACACATGGACAATAATGGGGGGGTGGAAACAGGAGGGAGGTGGGGAGGGCTGGAGGTTAGGGTGGGATAAAGGGAAAAGGCAGAGAACTGTACTTGAACAACAATAAAATTAGAGAAGAAAAAAAAGTTGAAAAAAATTTCAGTGCTGCTCTGTTATAGTACAATGGATTATAGCACTATGTTGTCCAACTTGTTCAAATTTCTTTTAATAAAGATTATACTTTGACCTTGAATGAACTATATATATATATACATATATATGTGAGTTATATGTGTGTGTGTGTGTGTATATATATATATATATATATATATGCCTTTCTTTAGAATAGTCTCCAGAGAAATTAGCTTGAGCAGTATTTTATGGGAATATCTTGTCTTATGATTGTGTAAATATTTTCTTTTTTCCCCCAAATCATTATTTTTAGAATGTCACTTTTATTGCATATTTTCATGCATTCCTTTCTGTAAAGAGAAACCATTTTATCTATTTTAAAATGTTTAATCCTTTTAAATATAGAATAATCAAACTTAGGTCTATATTTTTAAAGTTCTCTTTAATGTTATTAATAAAAAGGAATTGTTTCCTACCAAATAACTGTAGATAGTATAAATTCAAAATTAGTTTTGTTTTCAAATAGAAATCAGTAGTTGACCTTTATTTAAGGATCTTTTGTTTTTCACTAAATTATTGTAGTGCATTTTTATTTTGTCCAAATTAAATGTAATTATTTTAACAGCATTTAGTTGACATTCCATCAGGTGTCTAAGGATGATTGTAAGAGTAAAATTAATATTCGTTAAATTAAGATGTTCTATCCTCATGGCAGACCCTGAAATTATCATATATAGCTTCTCTACTTTTAAAAGAAAAAGTCATTACTACCAGCACAGTTGAGGCCATGTCTCTTGGTATAAAATTCAATATGTTCAATATGTGCTCTGTAAATAGCACAGAAAAATGCTTCTGCATTTTCAGCTACAATTTTGTCTCACACACCATTTTTTAAAAACCAAACTTGAGTATCATTAACATAGCCTTGTTGTAAAAAGTCTTTTAAATCCAAATCTCAAATTAAAATGGTTTGTTTTTCAGTCCCTTACAAAATCAAAACCTGTAATTTTTATATTAAATGTTATTTATTCAACATGATTTTTCTTGCTATAATTTAGTTGTACTGAATAAAATTAGTTTTTAAATTAAATGATTTATTTTCTCATTTTTTAATCTATTACATTAAAATATCATTTTCAATTTTGCATCGTGGAAAACAATATTTTACTTATTTTTTATTCATCTTACAAGTTTAACCACGAAATTTCAAAATATTTTATTACCTAATAAAACTATTTTTTGTTTTTCTGTAAATACGATGCAATACTATGCATGCTAAAAGTTGGGCACATTATTTTAAAAACACCATGACAACATTTTGTACCTGCCTTTACTTGTCTTTGTTGAACAATGAGTAATACTGTTAACCAAAAAGTTGTTCTCTCAGTTCTCACAATTGTATGTATACAAGTGACATTTTCTGTTCTTTTAGTTGTGAATCTATTGCAGTCACAGTGACAAAATACATTGTTTTTGAGTGTAGTACACAAAATTCATTTTCCACAGTATATTTATCGATTCAAAAAATTTAGATGCTACATGAAATATTAAAAGTTCTCCTATGCTCATCCAATTGGAGAAAAATATAGCATTAGTAAAACTTGGATTATGCCTTGTTAGAGACATTATCGTGTTGTTTTAAGGACATAACAGCCATTTTTCCATGATCACAATCCAATAAATGTGATAAAGATTCAGAAGTTTCATCTTTCAATTTTCTGTATTTTATGAATGTAATTTTCTTCATCATCTAATGGTCTGGACAGAGCTGCATTTGTTGCTTCTGAGTTGTGAATTTGATAGGAGTATTTTTTTCATAGGAGTATTTTTTTCTTTTTTTCATTGTTTTGGTTAGTAATTAAATATCTGTGCAGTTAAAAAATGATGCAGGGATTTATATCTAATCTGTTCAAACTGGGGACCTAATGAGAATAATTCCTTTGCTCAAATTCTTTGTTTTGATCAGGAATTAACTTTACATTACATAAAGAATGTCTAATATCCGCCTGTGCTGTTATGTTAATGAATTTTGTGGGGATCATGCTCGCCAGAAACCTGCTGTCATTGTTTCTTTTTGTAAAAAAAATTATACACACAAAATCTATTGAGTTTTATATTTAGTCCTTTTTTAAGTTTTTAATTTTTTTTGCATTTTTAATTGTTGTTCAGTTGCAGTTCTCACCATTTCTCTCCCATTGCTGTCCCATGTTACACTTTTATATTATCTGTTTTTATTTTCTGAATGTTTCCTCATGTTAGTAATTTAAAGGATTAAAAAAATAGGTGTATTCAAAGGGTATAAAATTGTACATATTTTTAGCAAAAAATGTAAAATTTAGCAAAATCAAATACAATAATTATTTATACTTTAATTTTTCTAGAATATTAAAATAATTCATTAAATTGACAATAAAATATAAATTATTTAATGAATATCAAATTTATAAGTTCAAAGTTGCTCAAGTTTGAAATGTTTTTAATTTAAATTTCTGAAACTAAATCTTATGAAATGATTTTATAAAGTAAAGCTCTTTGTATTTCTAACATTCTAATATTTATCTAATTGCCAAAAATTTAGTATCATGATTGATTCATGTGAAGTCTAGAACTACATATCTACATATATGAGTAATATAAATTATTCAATAATTTTCACTGAATTGTTTATTAGAAAATGTTCCTCAGTTGATAAGTGTGCATGTTATGGGAATTCATGAGTATGTCTAAAACCATAGATTGGAACATAAATTAAGAACAATGCATGTTCAACACCACCAAGAAATTATGCATTGTTATGTAAGTATCTATGACAATAATAATATCTGATAGAAAAGTATATGACAAGTTAAGTTACATTTTCACTTATCTGTCTCTGCTGCCTAATTTTTCCTCACATTGCAAAGAAGTGCCCATCTCCAACATTAGTATAATCCACAAACCTTCATGTCATTTGGATGTAGTCATGGTTTGGTTCAAGGACAAAGGGTCAGGGATATGGGGGAGAATTTCCCTGGAGCCTGAATAGTTCCAGCTGTAAGACTGGATGTTTGGAGAGGTTGGTCATGCTGTGTCAGTTCTGGCAACTGAATCTTGAGTGAGGCCGATGTATTCTTTAATACATTATTTTTATGTTTTAAATAATAAGGATGCTTCAAAGCAGAGACCTCAATATCTAAGGGTAGTAGACATATGCAACATTGAAAATAATTATTTACAGAATGAAAAAGACAAAAATCTCCTTATGAATTAGACATAAGGAGTGAGAGACATGTTGGGAATGATTTCTAGATATCTGGTTAGGTCCATGGACAAATTACAATATAGTTAATAAATATTTGAATACAGAATGTGTAACAGGTTTTGGGTAAAAATGTTGATTTCAATATTGGACCTGTTAAAGAAGAGACGGCTCCATGATATCAAGGTGGAAAGAGCCAATATACTGTTGGAAGTACGTATAATGATCATAAGTTCTAGACTTTAATAAAAGAAATATTTTAGTTAACCAGGGTCAGAAATTATAATATATATCATATTAGCTGACCAATTTGGTACCATTTCCTCCAGACTTTATTACTTAAATATTAAAAGAAATGACTTAACAATATATGAATGTTACAATATTTCGAGGAATCTGTGTGTCGCAGTAAAAATAACAGAAAACATATTCATCCAACTCTGCCCCTCCCAATGTTAGCTCCAAGACATTAAGAAACTCCATTAGCCTCTCTAAACCTCAGATATTTTATAAGAAAAATGAAGTTGATATGTAGTTATAACATTTTAGATTCTTTTTTGCTTGACAGTAACAGAAAATCTTGGCTCAAACAACTTAAACAATATGCTTTGTATTGACACCACAAAAGACCGAGGTTCTTGCCACAGTTTTACTCTGCCATTGTAAGCATTTAAACTTAAGTCTGTTCATGGGGGCAAGATAAGCTGAAATACTTTCAGCAATCAGGTACAGACAGAAATATGTCCAGAACAAGAACAAGAGGTCCTGCTTCTTGCATATATCTGTTATCTTTTTATTTAATCATCAGAGAGAGTTTTCCCTGGATGTTCCCAAACAGACTTCCTCTCAGGTCTCATTGGTCAGAAGTGCATCCTATGCCTATAAACCAATTATTGGTCAGGAAAATGACATACTAATCTTGCCTGGACATTGTCATCATCTGTTGGATTAGAAAAGGCATTGGCTTCCTTAAATATAAAACCTTAAGGGGAAAATCAATACGTAAATAAATAAAAATAAGAGTTCTATTAAGGAGGAGAAAGGGGACAGCTGTAATCAACAATTTTGCTATAGTGCCTTAGAAGATTTTTTAAATATTAAGTAAGACAACATATTTTAAAGTATTTGGCCTATAAGAACAGAAAAATTACTACAAGACACATAAGAACAGAATTTAAGTTCATGGGAAGAGCAAAGAAAAATTTCAATATCATTATCAGAAATGATTATGGGCTTAGTACCATGCGTGGTACAAAGTGGGTTTATGCAATGTGGACAGTACACCACAATCGATCTCATTAAGCATCACTCTTGTTTTTTGGTTCTTCCCATCTCTGGGCGCTATGATGGAAAATAATACGCAATAAGCCAAATACAAAATCAACAAGGCTTGAGATCAATCTGTAGCATCTCATTGTGTGTTTTAAAAAAGCCAGTATTTCTTGGCCAGTGTCGTGTGTATGTACGCACTAAGGCTATTTTATCATTGCTGTATCCACGTTTTTTTCTCATCATTTGTTGAATTTTTAGTGAAACTAGGCAAAATGTCCATGTGTGCAATTGATCAGAAAAAAACATTTGTTTGCTTTTTGCAATGGAAAACGAAAGCCACTGAGCTAAGTTTTAATGATGACTGTGCTGTGGTGGTCCCCGCAGGTTATGATGAGCAAAGCTGTTCTCCCATAGCTGAGGCTGACACAAAATCTTCCCAGAGGCTCTCTCCTGGATAGATAATACATTATATGTTTTCTCTGGCTCCTTGGATTAGAAAAGCACCAGAGAAATAAGGAAAAAGGCAGATAGCCCACAGATTTTCTGAATTGTCTGTGTTGACTGATTTGAATAAGAACAAAAGTGAAAAGGCAGGACTCTCGCAAATTCATCCTAAAATTTATCCCATCCAGTTTCCTCATTAACCAAATTGATTGCAGGGAACTGTCTACATGACATTTGCAGACATTTAGGGATCTGGATTAGAGGGTGAATGTATATGTGTATATAATTTGTTAATATGTTATATTATATAAAGTATATTATACACTATGGCTAACTTCTAGACTCAGCAGATACAGTCTCTCTTATGTTCCAGCCAAAAGAGTTGTGATGTGACTCCAGAAACAAAGGATGCCAAAACATCTGGTCAGCAGGAAGTTGCAAATACTAGAACTCAATGTTCTTTATAGTTGAGAAAGGTTTATAACAACAAACAGCTTTACCATTTTACCATAGCTGTTGGTAAGCAAAGAAAAGAAAGGGAAAAAATCTTTTAAAAACACTCCGCATATCTACACTGGAACAACTATCATCTTTAGGTCCAGAAGGCTGAGAAGGATGACTTCTACAAAGCGTACTGGGAAAATTCCAATAAAGTTTCATTTTTTGGAAGGCAGCTCACTTTTGTGTTTTTAATTTCTGGAAGATTGACAAATGTACAGTGTTTCTGGGTGAGTCTACTTGTCAGAATGGACATTATTGTACATAACCTCACCACATGGTGCTTGTGGAATTAATTTTTAAGTGTGGTATGGTTAAAGGTTAATAAGTTACAAGTATGAAAAATGAAAAGGACTCATTGACATCGACAATGGTGTGGTGATTTCAAGGGGGAGGGCGGTGGGTGGAGGTGGAGGAAGGTATAAAGTTGATAAGTGGTGATAGAAAAAATACAATGTGAAAAGATGCTAAAAAATAAGTTACATGGATGTTTTAAGAATTCCAAGAGATAATATGTTAGAATATCTAGAATAAACCTAATACAAAGTAAATGTTCAATACACTCTCTTCTTTTTTTCTTTCCTAGGTCACATAAATTGGTAAGGGTTTATTTTCCTCTGTTATTAAAGGTTATTTAACCAATATGAGTGAACAAAATTTAGAGGTTTATAATCTAAGGTTGAAGAGGAGTTAGAAAACAAAAGCCAAGGCAAGTTTTTGAGGAAATGTGTATTTTTTTTTCTACATGTTTCCTGTTCACTTTCCAGCAACAGTGAAGGCATCTTTAGAGTAAATGACCCTTCTTCAGGGCTGACCCAGACTTAGTCTTTCTCAAGTGGCAAAGTGCTCCCTTTTTGCAAGCCCGGAATATATCAGAAGAGTTCATAACCAGGCAGGATTAAAACTAGATTCACCTAGGAAAATTCTGAAACATTAGGTTTCTTTGCCAGAGGGGAATCTAGGCAGTGGGCACAAAGGAAAAAGATTAATGAATCTCCTTTTTCAATCTGGGGAAATTATAATTTGAAACATTGTTTTTTCCCACCATTTAATGTTTTATTATAAACTCCAGGAGTCAAAAGGCTATGGTAAGATCAATGATTTGACCTTTGAGGACCTTTCGGATATGCGTCCCTCCGCTCCACAATATAAGGATAGAAAGTTCACCTGGGACATTTTAGGCAGCACAAAAGGGACCTCACCACCCACCCATAACCCACAGAGACACACTTTGAAACCACCAAGGTGCCCGATAACTTCCAATATATCTATTTCATTCACTGGCCTGCTTGTACTTTTCTTTTTATAGACTTGCACAGATTATGCCACATTTAAAATTAATATTTTTGCACAGCTTGCATTGTTCGCACAGATGCCCTGGTAAGAATAATTAAATATATTCTCAGTGGGTGGAATTCTTTCTTTCTCCTTCCCATCTCCTTCTGTGGAACATCTGTGGGCGATCCTTTTAAATAGGGCTAGCTAGTTCACAAACAGAAGATGAAAGTCCTCTGTGCCATATTATATATACTTGGCTGTAATGCTTTTGTTAATTTGTAAAACATGCCACATGGTAATTGATTGACTTATGATGACTTGGGAGTAGGAAATAATAAAATTGGCCCAGCAAAGTAAATTGCAAATGCAGGAATTATGATGATAGGATCAATCCCTGGTCAAGCCAGGGTAACATCTGACTGTACCCAGGGGTCCGTGGATGCTAGTCTATTGCTGCTCTTTGCTAATGCCTCCTTCCAAAAAGCAATTCTGCAGCCATTAATTACAGCTTTGAAGACTTTAGTATTTCTTTCTCTTCAGACATGGAATAATCTCACTCCTTACTCTCATCTGGACAATTCCTTACCACCTAAAACCACTTCATGTCTCATTTCAAGTCTCACTTCTTGCTGGAACCTGTCCTTGATTACTTCAACCCATATTGCTATCTTTCCTTTGAACACACATACATCTATCATATATGCCTCCCTTTTGATTTTTACTATAACATCATGCCTTGTGGTGTTGGCTTATACTGGTTTATGAATTGTTCAGTAGCTATTAATGCATATTTATCTTGTCTTTTCACATATGGTGAAGTACTGTAAGGAAAGAATTCCTATTATCTGCTTTTTTGTGTCCTGCGGGCAGCTACGTCAGGACCTTGTCTGTGGTGTTCACCTAGTAAATCTGTGTTAAAGCGATGTGGAATAAACTTCACGTTGCCACACTTAAAGATTGTTTAATTGCTCAGATGTTTACAATCTAAGATTTTAGCTGATAACAAAGATCTTATTTTGTGATAACTTTTCAAGTCCCTCTCAGCAGTGATATCAATATAGACTCCATTTTTTCAATTGTCGAGGCTATTCACCATCTACTTATCCACATGTTTTCTGGAACATTAACAAGAAGTGCTGACACTGGAAAGCTTGGTATACATGTTTCTGGGTATAAATTCAAATTAAATCTAAGGGATATATATGTGACAATATACCGTGTGGTGGTTATGAACCACAAAGAGAAAATTTCTTCACAAGTCTTTTGTCTTCCTTTTATTTTCTCCTGGAAATTTAGAAACATGCTATGCGGGTTTATACAAATCAAAGACTTGCTCATCATTGGCACTTCCTGTTTGTGCTCAATCACCCCTCCTCTCCCCTACATATTATTTTTAAACTGTAAATTTCTTGGCTTAGAATGGAAATGATCTATTCAAACTTTCCTAGGAGGACTTCATATGTGACAGCAAGCCATCTGCTGCAGCTTTCTTCAAAAGAGGTCCACAGGCTCTATGCTGCGTCCTTGTAGCCTAGGCTATCACATGATGAGGTGTTTCAGATATTTTAATAAGTATGCTCCTTTGGAACAGCTTTGATGTGGATATAACAGAGTAAATTCAATTCGATAGCAAATATGGCTGGAATGAGCTGAGTTTTCACAATATAAGAGTTGGAAATTCACCATAAGCTAAAATGCAAACTATTATGACACATTTTCTTAACTGTGTTTGAAGTTAGTAAATTCAGAGAAAATTGCCAGGACATGGTGAAAGGCAAGTTAGGGAGCACTTTCAAAATACTTAAAAATAGAGCTGGTTTCCCCCTCTTAATTATTTTTCTATTTAACAAAGGGGAATGCACACCAGGATTTTATATTCTCAAGTTTTAAAAGACTTCAGGGTAGGGGAGAAGGAAAACATTATATGTCAAGACTCTTTAAACTCCTGACTGTACACAACCTATTAAAATATTTTCAATTTTCACTTTCTGGCCTACAGCTTATTGCTCATAGATCATGCTATTATCTAACTGAAAACATCCATGGAGAATAGAAATAATCATCCATGTTGCCCATTTTAATTTTGATTGTTAACTAGAAGAAAGTCCTAGTGGAACTAAAAATTTTTAGGGAAATACTAAATCAGGCTAGTGTTTTGAATTAAAGAAAAGATTTCTTAACACAAATGAATAATTATATCCAATAAAAGAGAAAATATCAGAAAATAGTTCAGTTAATGAAGCTTAATACAGAGATTGGAAAGTACAGGTTGCTCCATTCTCACCCTGCATATAGTACGGGCATCATCTTGCTATCAGGCAGGCTCAAAAAGGATATGTCTACAATTTCCTAAGATTCTAAAATTCTAATATCTAAAATTCTAGGGAAAACAGAGAAGAAGAGAAGTGCATAATACAAATATCTAACACAATTTTTTTAAATTCCCAGATCTTTGGTGCTAACAGACTTTATGTACTTTTTGAGGCAAGTATAAAAAATACAGTATAGAGAAATGCTAATTCCATCACTATTATTACAAATATCACAAAATTTTTATTCTTTTTTAAAGTAAATAAAGTAACTCAAAATTTTAAAATCTACGTGGTAGCAGACTGAGAACAATAATGCTGAAATAAATATTTCAATATAGAAATTAATAATGCACAAAGACATAATTAGCTCTTGGTAAATTTTATAGAAATGTATCCCCCAAAAGAACCACTTGTTGGAAAATTGCATTCAAAATAAGAAAAAAACATGGAAAGAAATTACTGGTGCCACAACTATGTTGAAATTCTAAGGAATGTCAAAAACAAAATGTATTTAATGCACATATTGTTGATCTAAAATGCAGCTTAGCTTAGTTAAATTCGACGTTAGTCCTGGTGTAATATATTATAGGGCTCCACACAGAGACGCATGAACACAGGCATCTACAAAATTATATGAGTGGAAAATGAAAGTAACTAATGGTAGCCAGTTTACAAATGATTAATTTGATTGGTATTATCCACAGATGGTCATGTAATTATTGCCAAATCAGAATACTTACTATAAATCAATTAAATATAATTGCAAACGAACACAACATGAAAACTTCTACACATACAAGGAGAAAATCAACCGATACAAGTGAGTCATACTTGGAGTGAAAGCAATAGTTAAACTACCTAAAACTTAGCTACCTTTCAGAGCTGAAATGATTTTTATAAACAATAACTTGTCTGTTTCTAGCTTGTCAAATTTTACAAGGACTTTCTAAACCCTTTCTATCACTTGATCCTTACAACAACAATATAGGATAGGCAGCACCGGAATTATTATATTTGTTGAACATAATGTACATAGAAAAAGTGGTTTTGAATCAACAAACAATAAACACAACAATATAAATAAAAACTAGCAAATAGATGATCACGGATTGAAAAAACAGCATTTCATAAGAACACATTAGAAGGAGAAATATAAAATGATGGCAAATATGGTAACATAATATGGATGGAGTAACATAAAATTGGGTTTGGATGATGCCTCTGCTATTTACTTGCTGTGTAACCATGGAGAAGCTATTTAATTGCCTGAGCTCAGCTACCTTATTTATAAAATGGAGATAATAATCATGATAACCATCCTAGTGCCTGAGACACAGTAGAGGCCCAATAAAAAAGATAGTTATTGTTATTATTATTATTACCCACCTGAAAAGGGCTTTCACCATTAAAGCCCACCTCCTCTGTGAACCTTTCTTCTAACTCATCCTCCACCCAAAATTGTGTGCTTTTTCCTCTCTCCAGTAACACCCTGTTCTTCCTTTACTATCACACCTGTCATTGTTTTAGATTAATCAGTTTTCATGTCTGTTTTCTTCACTAAGACTGACTTCTTGAGATTGGGGTTTTTGCTTTACTTCATTTATGTCTTCTGCATACAGCACAGTGCTTGGCACATGGTAGATAGTCAATAGATATTCGTTAAAAGAATATACAATGACTATTTTCAAAAACTTCGAGGGCATGTTTAAGTGCCTTTGGCATTGTACTCTGGGTTGCATGGGGTTAAGTCACAAAAATTTAGGAGTGTATAAACAAAATCAGAAAACATTGACAATGAACATTCTACCTATTTACCAAAAGTTTCAGGGAATTTTGAATACCTAGTAATTGGCCCTAGAATAATTTATGCTGAAGAAATGTCTGTAGCAATAACAAAAGAAACAAACTCTGAACAAAGACCCCAAAAATGGTCCTCACATTCTAAACACTCTATTACAACGCTGCAGTACAGGATGTGAATACATAGTAAGTTAATGTATGAAACATCTCCTCAGAAGTCATTCAACGTTTGCAGGCAAATAGACGGGGTGGGGTGGGGGGGTGGGGGGGGGAGAGAGAGACAAGGGTGAGGAGAGAGGGAGAGGGAGAGAGGAAGAAGGAGGAGAGGGTTAAAATGAAAAATGTGTTTGATGGAAGGGAAAACAAGATTTCAATCTCAATCTGGTCTGGAGTGACTGCTGTTGGTTCCTTCTCTGCCTTCCTCAAATGTGTTTTAACAGAAAGCAAAATCACTTAGAAATTGTAAGGAATAATCATGATTACTATTATGAATGTCATTTAACTGAAGAAGGGTGCTTTGAAGATGAAATGAAAAAAATAACCCTTATTTCTAGTTAATTAGATGCAATGAAGGAAAAGCACAGTTTTAGAATGGTTAAAAGTTGATAGATGACACATTTGTTTGTGAAAGGACTATTGGAACACTTGTGGAATCCTTTTAAACAAATATCTGAAAAAAACAACTTCTAATGAGTCCTTTATGTACTGTTTGTTGAGAACTATGATTATTTTCATTGATATTTTAGCCTTCTTCATTTTTATATCTTTGTAGGAAGTGTTCAGTGTTATATAAGCGACAGAGCCTTGCTGAAGACACGTAGGGCAGTCTGGCTTTTGAACCCCACCTTAGCTGAACATTTGTTTCTGCATAAACAGCAAAAAGCTAAAACACCCCACAAAATGGAAACTGCATTCTAGTAAATTTGCAAAGGTTGAGAGGGTAGTTAAAAATATTCTTCAATGGTCAGTGAGAATCAAGTTATGTACCTTTTGGTTAGGGGGCATTCATCCTTTTTTTCGTGAAGTGCAGAACTGCAATTAGCCACTTCTCTGTGTAATTCTGTAGATGTCCCAAAAAGTAAAACCCTTAGAGTGGACCCACATCCTCACACTGGCTTCTCCTTTCCCTATATCTTTACTCAAGACAGTTATTTAATTCAAAAACCGTTTGCATAGTATCTTGTATCTTCAACTCTTTTTAAAGCTTATCTTGGTTGCTTCTCTGTAAGATACTAGTGTGCTAAGCATTGTGCGACAAAGGAGGTAGCCTGGTTTTGGAAGGAAATTTGTTGAGACTTCTAATTCATAGAGTACTTTCACATCCCCAGAGAGGTCTAATGGGGCTTGATCCTCCGTTTGCTTTGATATGTAAATGGTCATATTGCTTTCTCCCAGGGGACCCTGGAGATCTGCCAAAGCACATAAGGGTAAAATATCCTTCAGGAGAGAGGCTGAGCTGCCTAGAACAGCCAAATTTGTGTTTGGCCTTCACAATAAAATACCTTTGCTAATAGTTTTTACTTCCAATAAAAATGTTTATATATTTACTCAGCTTAGTCATTTTACTTAGCCAATAGTTAGAAAACAATAGTTTTACAGTTCTGTTTTTCTGGTGATGTGTTACTACTAAACTTATAGCTTGCTTTTTTAAATGTTGTTTTGCCTCCTTTGACGTATTGCATAAAAATACCCATTTTTATTTTGTATTTTTTTTAAGATTTTGACATTTTAAAACACGCATTTTAAAAATAACATTTATCCTAGCTGGAAGTTGGAACAAAGTTTCAGCTACATCCCTCACTGAAGAGAATGACTATCAGAATGGGCAATCGCTAATGTACAGGAAGAAAGGGTAGTTTCCGTCCTAGATGTCGTACACAGCATGTTTGCAAGGAAAAGCGAGGCCCAAAACTAAAGTGGAACCTTTGTCCTTTAATCATATTTATCTTCTATCTCTTGACTTCCTTGTAATTATTTCTGTTAATTTAATATAAAACCCATAAAGTAAAAGTAAATAATTCTGGTGATTATTATTACTGCCTTACATCACTGATATCTCCTCTGAATTGACAATTCTTGCTCCATTCTTGACTCTGAAGCATTTAATTAGTGATTCTTATCATATATTGTAAACTATAGTATTACTGATAACCTTTTATATGAAAGCTCACATTATATTTAAAACCCTTGCCATTTTTATAATTAAGGCATAGTTATCCACTTTAACAGTCTAAAACTAGGTAATTATAGATTAATTTATAAATAAGTTTATTGTAAATGACACAAAGTACTGTACAATATTAAGGTTCTTAAAATATCATATATTTGTGATGGAAATAAATTGAATATGTTTTCATTTAAGGAAGAGTAATAATGATTTTATTTGGCAATGTAATAGTAGAATTAGCCATATAGTTTGATGGAATGAAAAATAAAGTTATTTACTAATTTCTTCACCCTCCCTTCCAACTTCCTTCCTCCCTCCTTCCCTTGCTTCCTTCCTCTGTCTTTTTCTCTTTCTCTCTCCTTCCTTCTTTCCTGTATTCTCTATCATTCTTTTTATCTATAGTTCCATTAATTCTGTATATCTACTTTTTCTTTTCTTCTATAGTCACCATTCCTGTCTCAATCTTAAAAAAATTATTTTTTCTCCCTGTTATTTGGTTTACAAAACCCCCTTTAATTTATAAAAGCCCCTTTACTCAAATTATAACATTCACAGACTTTCGCAAACTCTAAAATTCAGAAACTCATGAAGCAATAAATATAAAAATAGCAAAAGCATCTACTTTCCCAATCTTAACACGATTCTCTCTGTTGTATGGGAAAAACCCCTGTATTTGAAAAATTGCTGACTTTTTCTTTTGAAATGTTCCAGCTTCGTGACTGAAGCTTGATGATTCCTGGGCACAGTAAATTTTGCTTATAACACCTCAAAGGAACAAATAACTCTTCCTGGTCAAGCACAGAGATATTATTAAAATCAGAAACAAATGATGCAAGGATAATTTCACAGATCTTCACTTCTTAAAAGAAAACTATACTGAAAAATAACTGAAATGACAATATATAAAATCCTCTAGGATTCACTCGAAAATAATATGTATTAAATATATTGGCTAATTAAAAATTATAGTGTACATTCATTTATAAAATATATTTTAACACTTTATGGGAAATTGATGATGCTGTGTTTATGCTTGGAAATACGCAGGGAGATAGGTCCAGCTCTGGACATTTATAGCAAAGGACATTTATAGCATTGATTTTAATCTAATAAAAATGCAGAGAATTACAGAAGGAAATTAATTTGCTTGCAGTTATGATAATTACTTGTACTTCCTTTCCCAGCTTTCATTCGCAGAGGTCCACTTTCAGTTTCACCATGAAATCCCTTTTGTAGTGTGATTTGAGAGAGAGAGGTGCTAGTTTATTTTCTAAGATGAAAAGATGCAGAGTAATACAAAAGAAGAAATTATTGAAAAGAACTAAGAACATACAGACACTAAGAAAGTGAAGGAGTTCTTCCTGGGTGCAGTTGCATCCAGAAACATCTAGATATTTGGGCTTATTGACAATTTTCAAAGGCACATCATTCTCATGACTTGTTCTAATTTATTATTTTTTTAAAATAGATTCATCTCCTTGCGAGTTTGTTGAATGCCACATTGCTTTGAAAAATCAATATTCATTAAATTGTTAAAAGGTAATTTATGGGGGGGAGTGGTGGGGAGAAAATTCAGACAACTGTAATTGAACAATAAAATAATTTTTAAAAAGGTAATTTAATCATTTAAGTTCTATAATAGGTTAGAGACATCTTTTTTTAAAGGTTTTATTGTATTTATTTTTAGAGAGAGGGGAAGAGAGGGAGATAGAGAGGGAGAGAAACATCAATGTGTGGTTGCCTCTCATGTGGCCCTCACTGGGGACCTGGCCCACAACCCAGGCATGTGCCCTGACTGGGAATCGAACTGGCGACCCTTTGGTTCGTAGCCCACACTCAATCCACTGAGCTACACCAGCCAGGGCAAGAGACATCTTCACATCGATTTTCAAAAGGAAATATCACAACAAAACCTGTCATATCTTGCAAACAACTGCTTATTTTAAGCAACTAAGTTGCCCATTAGAAATACTTCAAACATTTTTTGTTTTTTATTTTTTAAATTACTTTATTGTTGTTCAGTTACAGTTGTCTGCATTTACCCCCCTACCACTCCAAGCATTTTCAACATCAACAAAATAATCAAGTCAAACAAATTCCAAAAACAAAAAAAGATGGATGGACAAAAGAAAGTCTTTGCCCCTCAGTCACTACCATTGATGTATTTTAATTATCGAAAACCTTGCTACCTGGTCCCAGTCACCACAGCCTGGAATAATTCATTGTGGTGAAAATGCCATAAAACAAGGGAAGCGCTTCTGTGACAGAAGCAGTTGATGCAACACTGGAAATGAATAACTGAAGAAGCCTCAAAACCGAACGCCTGTAATATTTGTGATGCAGACTCAGAAAATGAAGGTGTCTTTTAAGCAACACTCCTAGGGTACTCTAAATTCCTCCAAAAATGTGTAACATTTCAATATCCATTAACATTCTCCATTTCTTTATCCCACCTCTCCAGATTTAACAAAGCTCTTTTTGATGACTTCCACATTTTGCACGCTGGATTTATCTTCTATTGAAATTGGCTTCTGCCACAGTGAGTTCCACTCATATTACTACTAACTGTTCCTTTCAGTAAATTTCCAAGAACTACTTCTCCCATTCTCCCCAGGATGCCTCATTCTGTTAGTAGTGTTAGTAATTGGTTACCCACGTAGTATTAATTGACTCAACAAACTCATTCATCAAATAGTTATTGAATGTCAATTGTTAGACATTGAAGCATAATTTAAGTATTTAATCAAAGTATTATACAAGGGTTCCCAGATTTCAGGGAAGTGGTCAAAATTTACTGTTCTAGTATATTGAAGTGATCCCACTATTAGTTGTTCAACAATAAGCAAATCTCCTTGGACTCGGTTTTATTGTCTGTAGAACAGAGGTTAAAGTGACTTAAAAAGAAAGTGTTGTTTTGAAAAACAGACAGCCATATAACAGTGGATCACAAGATCTTATATAAAAAGGCATGATTAGCATTTTTTAATGAAATAGAATAGACTAGAAAATAGCACAGCATGGTTTAACATTATACAGGTTTGTGAAAACTTTCATTATTAACTATACATGTACTTGTATATTGTATAGTGGGTATAAGTATATTTTTGTTGTGAGTAATGGTATTAACTATATTTTCTTAATGTGGATTTTAAAAACAACTTTCAAAGCCTATGAACTGGGAGACTGGGCGGTATCTTGTTTGCTAAATATTTTGTTAATTTTCTATTTGATATATCATCCCAATGGGCCTTCAAGATGAATTGTGCTTTTTATCTAGGTCAAGGTATCATGTCATTTTACATATTGTGTTGACCAAAAACATAAGGACTAAAGAAGAGATTATCTTTAGCTGATTAAACCTAAATGTTATCCTTGCTTTTTATGACTTTTCAATTGAGATAACATTGGCTTATAACATTATGTAAGTTTCAGGTGTACAATATTATAATTTGATAACTTTATATACATACCATCCAAAGTCTAGTTTCCATTAGTTACCATACATTATAGCCCTTCTTGTACCATTCTTGTTCCATGGTAGAAAACAATATGTCATTTGTATGTGTAAGTTTGTTTTTGTTTTGTTTTGTTTGTTTATGTTTCCTGTTTTGTTGTTGTTGTTTTACATTCCACATATGAATGAAATCATATGATTTTTATCCTTTTCTGTCAGACTTATTTAACTTAGCATAATACCCTTAAGGCCCACCCATGTTGTTGTCAATGTCAATATTTCATTTTTTATGGGTGAGTAGTATCTCATTGTTTATAACCACATCTTCTTAATACATTTGTTGGCCAACACTTAGGTTGTTTCCATGTCGTGGCTATTGTAAATAATATTTCAATATGCATAGAGGCACATATGTTTTCAAATTCTTTGGATACGTACCCAGAGGTAGAATAGCTGAATTATACAGTACTTCTCACTTTTTTGAAAAATCTCCATATTGCTTTCCGTAGTGGTTGCACCAATGTACATTCCCAACAATAAGGTACTAGAGTTCCCTATTCCCCACATCTCTCCAAAACTTCTTACTTTTTGTTTCTTTGATAATAGTCATTCTAACAGGTGTAAAGTGATACCTCATTGTGGTTTTGATTTGCATTTCCCTACTAATTAGTGATATTGACTATTTCCATGTGTTTATTGACCATGTATATGTATTCTTTGAAAAAATATTCAGGTCTTCTGCATATTTTTTAATTAGGCTGTTTGTTTTTTACTTGTTGAGTTGTATGAGTTATTTATATATTTTGTATATATTAAGCCCTTATCAGAAATGTCAAATGCAAATATCTTCTCTCACTCAGTTGGTGGCCTTTTCATTTTGTTGACGGTTTCTTTTGCTGTGCAGAAGTTTTTAGTTTGATGTACTCCCATTTGTTTGTTCACTGTTCTTTACCTCTCCTTTGAGTGAAGTCCACAAAAATATTTATTTTTTTAAAGATTTTATTTATTTATTTTTAGACAGAGGGGAAGAGAGGGAGAGAAACATCAATGTGTGGTTGCCTCTTGTGCACCCCCTACTGGGGACCTGGCCCACAACCCAGATATGTGCCTTGACTGGGAATCAAACTGGTGACCCTTTGGTTCACAGGCTGGTGCTCAATCCACTGAACCACACCAGCCAGGGCCAAAAAGATATTTCTAATACTGATGTCAAGGAGCTTACCCCCTATTTTTCTATTCTAGGAGCTTATGGTTTCAGGTCTTACATTCAAGTTTTTAATCCATTTTGAGTTAATCTTTCCATATGGTGTCAGATAGCAGTCTAGTTTCATTCTTTTGCACGTGGCAATCTAGTTTTCCCAACACAATTTATTAAACAGTCTTTTCATTCTCCATCATATATCTTTTGCTCCTTTGTTGTAAATTAGTTGTTCATTATGTTTGAGGGTTTATTTCAGGCTTTCAGTTCTGTTTCACTGACTTTTGTGCCCATTTTCTAACAAAAAAAATACTGTTTTGATTACTGAAGCTTTGTAGCATAGTTTGAAATCAACAAATTTGATACCTCTGCCTTTGCTATTTTTTCTCATTACTGTTTTGGCTATCTGTGGTGTTTTGTGGCTTTATATATATTTTAGGATTTTTATTGTATTTCTGTGAAAAAATGCCATTGGGATTGTATTCAATTTGAAGATTACTTTATATAATATGGGCATTTTAACAATATTAATTCTTTCAATCCATGAGTACAGACTCTTAATTTCTTTGTGTCTTCTTCAATTTCTTTCAACAATGTCTTACAGTTATAATCTTTTTGATACAGTAAATCATATTGATGTCCTCTTTTTTCTTAATAGAAATAAAAACTCTGAGTAAATGGGACCAAGCCTGGCTTAATTAATGGAGGAAATATAATTAAGATAGATTTTGAATATGATGCTTTGCCTAAAGAGACTACTCAGTGAGGTACCACAAGGGAATAGCGATGCGAAGACTTAAGAGCCATGGGCAGCATGAGGTAGCTGAGAAGGCTGTAGTAGTAAAATGCACACGAGAGTTTGAGAATCAAGTTCTAGTACTTATTTGCCTAACATAATTGCACAGCAATTTAATAATTATGTTAATGTTGATTATAATAACAATTAACATTTGTTATTTACTAACTGTAGTCTAGGCACTGTTCTAAGAACTTTATGTATACATTATTTTATTTCTTCTTCACAGTAGTCATAAGAGGTAGGTTTAATTTTAATCCCTATTTACAGATGAGAAAACTGAGGTAAATAAATTATTTATTGACCATAGGTTACATACAAGACACAATAACAGGCACTTTAGATTCAAAGATGAGTAAGATATTTTCAGTGCTCTCAAGGATTTTACTGTGTAGTAGAAGGACAGGCATGTGAGCAAATAATTATAGTCAAATAGGATACAATCTAAACAAAGATTGCATGAAATCGCAATGAGGAGTAGAGAGAAGAAGGTAAACTCCTTAGTATTTGAAAAAGGCTTCATAAACTCTATGATGTGAGACCTGTTCTTGAAAGATGGGTAGGAGATTTTTAGGTAAATAAAGTAGATAAGATAGTAAAGGATAGTGTTAAGGGATGTCCAGTGATCTGATAAACCCGAAACTTCTCCCATCCATCTTGGTTAGGTACTCTGTGGTTTAATAGATCAAGTTTGTATCCTTCTCCACTTGTCAAGCTCTTGTCTAAGGAAGAACTGATATTCCTTCTGGCCTGCTTTGCACTCATTGGTTAAGTGATATTGAGCAAATCATTAAAAACTCTCTAAACCTCTGTTTCTGCCCTTTAGAATAGTTTTGATATATATAGGGGAAAGGTAATAGGAGAACGATGACTCATGTGTTCAAGCTTTATAAAATACAAGATGGTATGCATGTAAAGGAGAGTTATGTCAATATGTAGGTAACACAGGGCTGATTTGGAATAGGAGCACATGATAATAATTATAGATTGTTTTCTTTTAGTTAAAATGAGGAAGCAAGAAAAAAATAAGACAAATACAGTGTGATAGAGGAGGTGACATTATGGAAGATGGCAGACTAGAAAGAACCAGGAATCTATTCCTCCACCAAGACAACAACTGTACTGGCAGAATCTTCTAGAACAACTATTTTTGAATTCTGGTATCTACTTGAATCCTTGCAGTTTCCAAGGGAAAGTTTGGCTGGTAAATTATGGTTAATATTGGTCAGTTTCATCCCTCACTGTGATAGTGGCTACCCATCCCTCCCTTAGGCCTGTGCCAGGCAGCAGCGAGCACAATGACACATAGTTCCGGTTTGTCTCGCCAAAGCCTGGGTAGGAATGAAGGACCTTGTCCCACAGATGTTGGGGATCTGTGTCCTGCTTCAGGATTCCTGATTCTGATTCCTGAAATGCAGGCATGTAAACTGGCTTCCTGCCATAGTTTCACCATCCACTTGCTAAAGCAGCATCCAGGGGATTGAAAGAGGCTGTGCCTGTTTTTTGGACTTTCAAAAACAGTTGTATATATGAAGGGTTTTAGAAACTTCATCACACATGCTCTGAAAAACACAGAAGCTCAGAAAAGACCTGAGTTTTAATCTCAGGTTGATCCTTGGCATAATAATGCACTACAACAATAACAAGAATAAAAATGGTAACAACAACAAACCCTGGGGAGGGGAAAGAATGTGATTCCCAGAATGAACGTGTAATAAAATTCAAATGTCTTGTTTACAACAATGACAAAATCACAAGGCACACAAAGAAACAGTAAAGTATGTTCCACTCAAAGAAACAATGTAATTTGAAGGAAAATATACCTGAGGAAACCAAGATATTGGAGTTACAGAACAAACATTTAAAACAACTAACTAAAAGATTCCCAGAGTCAAAGGAAGACATGGACAAAGGCAGGAAAACAAGGTATGGAAATATTAGAATACCAATGCAGAGGTAGGTTTTATAAAAAGAAATCGTAAATAAATTCTGGAACTGAAAAGTATAATAACTTGAATGAAAATTATACTAGAGAGCACAAAAGGAGATTTAAGTGAGCATAAGAAAGAAATCAGTGAACTTGAAGATAGTAACATTGAAATCATTGAGTCTAAGTTACAAAAAGAAAAAGATATCAGGAGGAGAAAAGATAAAAGGGCAGAAAGAATACTTGAAATAATAATCTTTGAAATTTCTAAAATTTGTTGATGTATAGGAATATACAAATCAAAGAAACTTGGTAAAATTATATAAACCTTATGTAAAATCATTTACTACCCAATGACCCAACAGTTCTTCTCTTAGGTATATAAATTCAAAAGAATTGAAAAACAGAGATTCAAACAGATACTTGCACAGCTATGTTTATAATAGTAGCATTAATCACAAGAACCAAAAGGTGGGAACAACCCAACTATCCAAGATAAATAGGTGAACAAAATGTGATATGTACATAGAAGTGGAATATTATTCAGTTTTAACAGAATAAATTTTGCTTTCTCACAAAATAGATGAACCTCACAAACATTAGGCTTTATTAAATAGGCCAGGCACAGAAGGTCCCATATTGTGTGAATATGCTTATGATTTGTCTAAAATGGTATGTTCATAGTCAGAAAGTAAAAGAGAGTTTTCTAGGGCTTGGAAGGATGGGAGGAAGGGAGATGCTTTATTTTATGAGTATTGAATTTTGATTGGAGGAGATGAAAAGTTTTAGATATACATAATAGCGATAGTTACACATAATTGTGAAATGCATTTAATGCCACTAAATTATACTCTTACAAATGGTTAAAATTATAACTATTATGTTATATATATTTTAACACAATTAAAATAATTATAATTAGGGGGAAAACAGTTATACAAAAGAGATGGAAGAAGACCAAGAAAAGAAGAAAACTGCCACAGTGAGTACTTATGACCCAGTCCATAATGCTGAACACTGACATACAAATTGTTGCATTTATAATGACAGTGAGAGGTAGGTATTGTTATTGCACAGCCGAGGAAGCCAAAGCTCAGTGATATTAATAACCTAAGGTCATCCTAAATCACCAAACACTCCATGATATATGAGTAGGATTACATTCCAAGTTAACTGACACAAAAGTTAATGGTATCAAACAGCTTTCCTATTGGGAGTAGAGTATTGTTTTGTAGTCTGTGGTCATTTCTATATTCTGAGGAAAATAGAATCTGAAGGCTTTATGATCCAAGTATCCAACACTGAGACAAAGTTACATGCCATGTCCAAATTCAGACATTCTAAGTGGAGGAAAAAAAATCACTCAAAACATGCAAGAGATCCAAGATTCTATAACATTTTTACTGGCAATTACTGCTGAAATTTAAACATCATTGCTTTTGTGTCATTGTAACGGGGTGCAGCATGAGGGTCCCCTGAAAATAACAGATCATATTCCCCACAACCCTTGACTGGGGGAAGGGGGAAGTGGATGATACAGTGTTTAAGATATTTTACATAACAATGGCAAGTTAATAGCTGTACCTTTCTTGAAGGGGAGAGGACTGCCACCCAGGGCAAAAGGTGTACAGGACTCTGACAGCATTCAGGGACTCGTGAAAAGCCAGGGGAGTTTATACAGCACCTGCGTGACAGGCAGGGGGCAGATGTCCACCCTGAAGTCACTAGGAACTCTTGCCCTGACTGAAGATGGCACCCAAAGGAAGGTAAAAGATATATAGCAGAACTGGCAAAAATGGCACATGATAGGAGGGGCGGGTATGAGGTCACATAGGAAGTTTCAGGCCGAGCATTTAAAATAAGGACAGGCTGAGAGAGAAGAAGGATAAAGTCACACAGTATGAAAGGGTGTAGTTGAGAGTTGGTGTATAAGAGGGAAGCCACATGGTTTGGAGTAAGAAGGAGAAGACAGCAGCAGAGCTGACGGAGCTGTGCGAGGACCTGCCTAACCAAACATGGATTCTTGGGAAATGCTTGGAGCTGAACTGTGACTGGGAACGCTAAGCTGCAGACCTGCATTTCTGAGACATGGTACCTCTGACTGGCAGAAACAAACAAATGTGGGTTTAAATTTTGATTTCAAAGCCTACTAATACTGCAACATTGAGTAAATCGTATAGCCTCTTTTGAGCTTAACTTTCCCAATAATAATATCCACCTGAGAGTGTTATAAATATTGAAAATGATAATGTATGTAGAGTAGCACTTAATGACTGATAACTTTTAAACATTAAAGGATGGGTGAAACTTCTGGCTAAAGATGGAGGAGTAAAGGTGGGTTGTTTTTTTTTTACACTACTTTCTTCTTTTGAAATCCATTGAGTAATATAAAAACATTCTGAGAAAAGCTTTTCCACCTTCACCTAAATAAGGAAACTAGTCAAACCTCAAATCATAACTTAGGAAATAACTAACAAATACCAGGAAATCTAAGTTGAAAGAAAGTAGCATGATGAGCAGGGACACAGTCAATTATTTAATTCATTTAAAATATTTATTGAGTATCTATTTTACATCAGGCCTGTTATAGTGGCTAAGAATATGATGAGCCGAGAAAAAAATAAACTGACCCTGTTGTTACCATTAAGAAAAATGCTTTCTTGCACTTCAAAGAGGAAACACAAATGTTTCCAAAGTTGGGAATCATTCTGAAAGGGATATATAAATATTCTTTTGGGTAACGGAAATAAATATTCTTTATTCGAGTGATTGAATTTGAAGGTATGAGTAGGGTACAGGAGATAGATAATACAAACTGCAAAAGTAAAGGAAAAAAGAAGCGTGAGAACACAAGAAGCATAAGAATGTGCGTTGTAAAAAGGTGAAAGATTTGTACGTTCTGAAGAGAAACCACAGTATGGAATGTGCATTGTAAGAGAAGCTGTCCAAGACAATGCAAGAATACTGACAGTTCTTCACAATCTCAGAGAAATTATAGACATCATAATCTCCCTCAAAATTAGTGCCCCAAAGGGGCTGAAAAATATGGAAGAATAAAATCTAACTGGTATAGTTCAAGAAATGAAAGAGAAAAACAACAAGATTAAAGCCACACAGTCTATAATTGAAAACACAATAATAAAGTATATTGGCTCAAGAGAACTTAAATTAAAAAGAAATGAACATATACAAATTATCATAGAGTTAATAACTAAAGCATACATAAAAGGGAAATCCAGTACATGAATAAGTGAGAGAAGACAATTTTGTTTGCACGTATATGCTGTGAGCCTAAGGCTAAAGAATAATTATTCAAATGATGAAATCAAGTCTCAGTTAAAGCACTTTATCTAAGGTTGTACCACTAATACTTCTGAGCAAAGGTAAAACACATGGATCTCCATTTTCAAAGTTAATCATCTTTTCTCTATACCAAACAGCCTTCTTGTGTATTTGGACGGGGCTCCAAAGCCTTAATGGCTCAATGGCTCAGGTGATTTTGATTTGCCCAGAGAAAGGACAAAGGTAATAGCAGAAAAGTGACAATAATCAGAGGACAGGTTTTGCTATCAATCTCCTTTTAGCTTTTTTCCTTGGATGCAAATAGAGCCAAATGAACTGACTGTGCTCTCTCTCTTAAGTCTCAAACTAGGTTCTTAAGTAACTAGTAATGTTTTCCGGCATCGAGATCCCCTTAGCTGCTCCCAATGAACATTTACAGTAGTAGGATTTTATGAATTTTGGTGGATTCTGCTGAAATTTTTCATCTTTGTAAGTCCTCAAAGTATAAAATTCCTAAGACTATTCTACACTTTCTATATGTTTTTATAGTTTGTTAACTAAAGGTCAAACTAGGTCTTTGCAGCCTTTCACTGAAACCTACTCATTTAACCTTTTTTTGTTTTAAATGTTTAAATTGTTTTCAATTACAGTTTGTATTCAATGTTATTTTGTATGTAGACTCTAAAGAACAACATAAATGAACAAGCAAAACTGAAACAGACTCAAAATACAGACTGATCATTGCCAGAGGGGAGGGGATGGGGGGTTAGGTAAAAGAGGTGAAGGGATTGAGAAGCACAGATTGGCAGTTACAGAATAGTCATGGGGATGTAAATTACAGCGTAGGGAATATAGTCAGTAATACTGTAATAACTATGGTGCCAATTGGGTACTGGAAATATCAGGGGGAACACTTTGATAGTATATCATTGTCTGAACTTTTCTATACCAAAGAAATGGTGAGCACTCCAGGCAATGCTACTGTTTGAAAATTCAAACTCTTAGTTTCCAATAACCATAGCTGTGCCCTTTTTTGACCCCATCCCCTGCCTGCTTCTACTGATGCTTCCATTTACCCTCCCAGTCACAAGGGAAATTAGCAATAGATAAAGGGCGGTGCATTAGATCATTTGCACTTAAATGCCTCTCTCCTCCATATGTAATCAGCAGAACTGAAAGGAGGTGAAAGGGAAAGAAAGAGTGGGCAGCTGTGAGAGCATTTTGTTGTGAAACAAATATGCTAAGATGTGTCTATTCACGGGTTGCTTTATAAGACCTATTCTTTCCAAATGAGGGGATTCTTTCTTTTACCCCAAAGATAAAATAATTAAGAATTATTAGTCTTAAATTCTTGGAGACTCTGAAGTCACTACCTGACCTGGCAAGGTAAACTCAGTTTTGAAGTATTTGGAATAAAGGGTTAAAAACACAAACAACCATTGGTTTGAAAAGAAGGTCTTTTATCCCACACAACACATTCCCTTCAATATCAAATGTCATACAATGTTTTAGGATTCATTAAATGCTTTACAAAATACTTTCCTGTGTACTGTTTTATTTAATCCTAACTAAAATACTATCTAATGAGTATGAATTAATATTATTAGATAGATAGCAAAAATATTATTTTAATAGTTGCTCCAAATGTTTCTTCTTCAGATAGAACTGTTTTACTTAGGAAAATACCTCAATAGGCAGGAGTAGTGGTAGCAAATAAAGCCCTAAAGAGAAAGAGAAAAATGAGCACATTTTTATTCTTAAAAATCTTTATCATGTGGTAGGCTGTTAGACAGGAGCAGAGCAAAGACGATGGTCCAGGTACAGAAGGTCCCCAGGGCAGAATGCCCCTAGTGCCTAGCAACAGGCAAAACAGAGAAAACAAGGACGTTGCCCCCAGGGTACCATTCCTCCCCTAGCATATCGCTGGTTACATGGTTTGGATCCCCTGACTTTTCATATGGCTGGTCATGCACCTCGGACCTTCCCCCAACCCTTCCTCCTTGGCGAGTCACTAGTCTTGCGGGTTAGACCCCTTAGAGGGCAAACAAACAAGGGGCTGGAGAATAGCCCTTAGGCATGAAGCCCCCAGGACAAGGAGGTTCTGACCCACATCCAATGCATCTAGATCTCAGTTGCATTTCAGCTCCAGGTCCAGAAAAGCAGCAAAACCAGACAAGGGACTCCATGGCTGACATCAGGACCAGCTGCACTGACGAATGACCCCTTGACCCGGTGCCCACCTGTCAGTAGAGACAATGACCTTGAAAGCCTCACCTGGAAGGCTGATGAATATTCTATTGGGATGCTCCGCTGAGACCTCCAGGTAAACACCTTTGAGGCAGAGGACCCAGGGCAGTTGTCCTCCTGGGCCCCACATCCCATCTTTCCCATCTCTCTCCTCTCCCCCCCACAGGCTCTTACCTTTGCCCTCCTCTCTGCTAAGCTCCAGGGGCCCTTCTTTTCCCTCTGCAACTTCTTTCCTGAGCCCATTTCTTCTATGGCTCATTTCTACCTCTGTGGGTTTCTAAATAAACTTTCTCAAATAGTTTGAGTCTTGGCTCTGAATTCTTTCCCAGCCAGAACTCAAGTACTGAGGTTGCTGGACCCAGATTCAATCTCACTCTACCAGTCTAACATCTGGTGCCAGTTTCACTACCTCCCACAAGTATTTTTTGAGGGAGGGGGAGCGCACAAAAAAGGAAAGGAGTCAGTGAAAGCAGAGCTGACAATGAGCAATAAGGTGAGAAGCTGAGCCTGAGAGAAAATAAAATGTCCAGTGAGAAATTGCTGTGACTGCAGTGACCAAAGATTTGGGAAGAATGGAAATAGCTTCAATTCAATTTTAAGTTGTGCGTTACAATTCAGAATACATGCTCCACCCTTGCATAAATCATGTAAGCTTATTTTAGAAAGCAATGGAATTAAACTACAGTCTAGCAAGGACACAAATTGCACAGAAAAGGGACACAATGTGAAAAGTGAGATGATCTGGTAATTTAACCAATTCAGTAGAAGCAGGAATTCAGAGTCAGGAATGATTAAGAGAAACAGAAGAAACATGAAAATAGCTTGAGCTATGGGAAATGAATAATGGGACCCCTGTATGAGGGTCTGAGTTAGTGTCATCTAAGATTAATAAAAACATTGACTATAACTGTTACAATTATATATGCAAAAATTTAGATGTACTGACTTTAATAAGTTTGTCTAAATTTACATAAGTAGTAAGAGTTTTCACTCACACTTAAACTCAGGTCTGTCTGATTTTATCTCATTCTTGTGGCATGCTACCAGAATCTTCTATATAATAGGGTAATTAGGTACACCATCTTAAAAAGCCCTGTGGGCCTTGCTCATTTCCTAGTTTCTTGTTTAAAGATTTAATCAGAAAATCTCAAATCGCAATGGAAAAAACTGAGAGAACAAATCAAGTGGTAGGTTAAATTAAAATAACTTGGAAACAAAAGAAGTTTAAAGCAAGTCATGGTGGCTATGCTTATATCAGACAAAACAGACATTAAAACAAAGATTGTAACAAGAGACAAAGAAGGTCACTATATAATGATAACTAGCTCAATCCAACAAAAGGATATACCGTTTCCAAATATGTATGCGCCAAAATATACAAAATAAATATTAACAAATTAAAAAATATACAACAATACCATAACAGTAGGAGGCTTTAATTCTCCACTTTCATCAATACATAGATCATCCACACAGAATCAATAAAAACATTGGCCTTAACTACACATTAGATCAGATCAACTTAAACACATATGCAGAGTACTTCATTCAAAAGCAAAAATATATACATTCTTCTCAAGCAAACATTGAACCTTCTCCAAGAGCGATCATATGATAGGCCACAAATATAATCTTCATACATTTAAGAATATTGAAGTCATATCAAGCAAAGTTTTTGAAAACAGAGATATAAAACTATAAATCAATTACAGTAAGAAAGCTGGAAAATTTATAAAGATGTGAAGATTAAATAGCATGCAACTGAAAAACCAGTGGATGAAAAGAGAAATAAAAAAAAGTTGAGACAAATGAAAATGGAAGTACAATACACCAAAACTTATGGAATCCAGCAAAAACTGTTGTAAGTGGGAGGTTCATAATAATAAATGTTTATATAAACAAGAAAGATCTTAATTAAATAACCTAAATTTATAATTCAAGAAATTAAAAAAGAAAAACAAACAGCTCAAAGTTAGTACAAGGAAGGGAATAACAATAATCAGAGCAGAAATAAAATAGAAACCAAAAACAATAAAAAATCAATAAAACTAAGAGCTGATTTTTAAATAGATAAACAAACAAACAAAAAAACCTTTACCTAGACTCCCTAAAGAAAAATAAGGAGAACTCAAATAAATAAAGTCAGAAATAAAAGAGGAAACATTACAGCTGATTCCTCAGAGATACCAAAAACATATAAAACAACTATCACAAATTATATAACAACAAATTGGACAACACCAAAATGGATAAATTCCTAGACACATGCAATGTACCAAGTCTGAATCATGAAGAAAGAGAAATCTGAGTACATCAATTACTAGTAAGGATATTGAATCAATACTCAAATAATATACAAAAACCAAAAGACCAGGAGTACAAGTCTTTACTGGTGAATTCTATTAAACATTTAAAAATGAATTAAGACAAGTTGTTCTAAAAAATATCCAAAATATCAGAGAGGAAGAAATACTTCCCAATGCATTTTGTGAGGCCAGTGTTACCCTGATACCAACAGCAGAAAAGGAAAACAGAGAAAAAGAAAATTATAAGTCAATATGCCTGATGAACATTCAGATTAAAATCTTCAACAGAATATTAGCAAAATAAATTCAAGAATATTTTAAAAGGACCAGACAATATGATGAACTCAGATTTATTCCATGGATTCAAGGGTGGTTCAAACAGAGACAAATCAATCAATGTGATACACCAAAGTGAAGGATAAAAATTATATGATCATCTCAATAGATGCAGAAAAAACACTTGATAAAACTCAATAGCTATTTATGACAAAACTCTCAACAGAGTGTATATAGAGGAAACATCCTTCAACATATTGTAGTAAAGGCCACTATGACAAGGCCACAGCTAACATAATACTTAATAGTAAAAAGCTGAAGGATTTTTCTCGAAGTTGAGAAACAATACAAGGATGCCCACTATTGTTACTTTTACTCAATATAATATGGGAAGTCTAGCCAGTGCAATTAGGCAAAACAGAGAAATAAAAGTCATTCAATTTGGAAATGAAAAAGTAAAATTCTCTCTATTACAGATGATATATATATATATATATAATGTTATATACACAATATATGAAGTCTGTCTGGAAAAAGTCTAGCTATTGTTAATATAATGAACCTGGCAGCCAAGGAGAGTGGACTGGAATGCACATGCGTGAACAATGGTGACTTCACTGTACTAGTCAGTGGGGGCGGTAGACGCCGTTTAGTGAGCATGTGTTCTGCGTGCCATTGCATTCAAAATGACTGAGTGAGTAGAGCAACGTATCTGCATCTAATTTTGTGGTACACTTGAATGCTCCTCTGTGGAAACTATTTGGATGATTCAGAAGGCTGCAGCTATAGGCAACTGGTGATGGGCAGCTTCATCATGACAATGCGCCTGCTCATGCATCACGTCTCGTGCAGAGTCTTTTGGTGAAACATGCAATCAGCCAGGTGACTCAGCCCCCTCCAGCCCAGATTTGGTGCCCTGCAACTTCTGGCTTTTCCCAAAGCTTTAATCACCTTTGAAAGAGAAGAGGTTTCAGACTGTTAATGAGATTCAGGAAAATACAACAGGGCAGCTGATGGAGATTGAGAGAACTGTGTGAGGTCCCAAGGTGCCTACTTTGAAGGGGACTGAGGCATCATTGTCCTATGTACAGTGTTTCTTGTGTCTTGTATCTTCTTCCATAAATGTCTCTATTTTTCATAGTACATGGCTGGATACCTTCTGGACAGACCTCCTATATTATATAGACTGGAAAATTATTTCACCATAAAACAGAAGGAAATCTTTCCCTTTGTGACAATATGCATGGACCTAGAGTACATTATGCCAAGTGAAATAAGTCAGACAGAGGAAGACAAATAATGTCTGATCTTCCTTACATGTGAAATGAAAAACAAACAAAAGAAACTGAACTCAGATACAAAGAAAAAATTGGTGGTCGTTCTATATTGTACTTACCAGAAAAGGAGAGAAGAGGGGAGAAGTTGAAAATCTGGTCTCCTTCTGTCACCAAGTATGTGGTGACAGAGGGAGACCACACTTTGGGCGGTGTTCACACAATGCAATATACAGATGATGTATCATACAATTGTACATTTGAAATGTACACAATGTTATTATCGAATGTCACCCCAATACATTTAAGTAAAAATGGTGTTTGTCAGAGGCAAGAGGTGTTCAGTAGGCAAAATGGGTGAAGGCGATCAAAAGACATCTAGTTATTAAAAAAAATGAGTCATGGAGATATCATGTGCAATATCATAAATATAGTCAATTTATACTATATTGTATATTGGAAAATTGCTAAGAGTTTACATTTTAAAATTCTAATCACAGGAGAAATAAATTGTGGCTATGTATGGTGACAGATGTTAACTAGATGTTTGTGCTGATCATACTGCAATACATACAAAAATCAACTCATTATGTTGTACACCCAAGACTAGTATATTGTCCGTTGATTTAATCTTAATTTTTAAAAGTTAAAATACATGTTATTTTTTTTCTAAAATAAAGTTTTAAAAAGATTAAAGTAATGCTTAGACCTTTCTATTTCATTATTTGAATGACCAAATAATATAGAAGCTGTATTTCTTACAGATTTTGCAATTATGCAAACATACTTCAAAAATAAACAATAGCAGGAAATACACCTAATGGAAAAAATATTTAATTTACCACTTCTCCATGTGATTAACTATTATATGAATGCATGAAAGCAATCATATAATTGTTAGGTTGTTCTCCCTGGACAAATTCTGGATTCCCTCATTTCTTTAGTTCTTTATTTTAAATACATTTTTTGGCAGTTGACATTGGAATCACATATTATTGGGCTGGTTAAAAGGTCTGTTTAGTTTTTTCCACAAAATAGAAGACACATTATTCATTTTCACCAATAATTTTACTGATTTGGGTATTTTGAGTATGTTGGCTATCTCCTACATGGTATAATGTTGATTGTTCTCAATTAATGTCTCAATTTGATTGCTATCAACTTCAGCTGGTCTACCCACCCATGAAGCATTGTCCTGTGAGAAATCTCAAGCACGGAATTTCACAAACACTTTTAAAAAATTGTTATGTGAATTTTTTAAATGTAGACTATTTTATTGTTGTTCAATTACAGTTGTCTGCATTTTCTCCCCACCACTCCCCCCACCCCAGCCAAACCCACCTCCCTCCCGTGCTTCCACCCTCCCCCTTCGTTTTGTCCATGTGTCTTTTACAGTTGTTCCTGGAAACCCTTCTTCCCACTGTCCCCTCTCTCCTCCCCTCTGGCTATTGTTAGATTGTTCTTAATTTCAATGTCTCTGGTTATATTTTGCTTGCTTAGCAAACACTTTTGACATGTCTAATCAGTCAGAACATCTTCTCCATACACGGCACAATTTTTTTTTTGCATTTCAGTTGTGTTTTTACCTTTTTTTGAAATAATAAAACACAATATGCAAAAAATGTGCATTTTCTTCCATCTTTGATATTAAAATGGCTACAGAAAAATTCACCAATTTTGATAAGCTTTTCAAAATGCACACTGATATGACAGCTGTCAAAATACAATCTAACGAAATTGTTTCAAATGAAGTTAAACACAACTAAGTGCTACTAGAGCCATCTTACGGAAAATAAACAAATGAACTTTTAGGCCAGCCTGATAATTAGCTACACTGAATTCATGCTGTAGTTTTGTATTGACATGTAAGTGCTGATTTTGTCCTATAAATGAGGATTAAAAGATCTTCACAAAAATATAACTGCTGAGGTGAAATATATTGATATTTACCACCCCACTTTAGAAACATCACATTAAAAAGGAGAAAACATTTGTTAAATATCACTCAGAAAATTCGTGACTGATGGCGTAGACAACATGGTTCATCCCAACTCTCATTCATAGAGAATGCATTTTCCAAAATGCATTGGCAAAATGGTAAAGAAATAATTGCCTATCAACTAAAATTACTTTAAAATCCATGGTTATACAAGACATTATTTTATTTCTTAGTTCTTATCATCTGATGACACTTGGAAGAATCAAGCTTTGTTTACTGTTAGAACAAAGCCCAAAATAATTAATAACTTTCAAAATTTTCTCATGCTAATAGTAACCATGTATGAGAATTTAAATGGAGACACAGGACTTTGTTAAAGTTTGCAATTTCTTCAGCCATTTAATAATATCTGTATTTGAAGAAACTTTGCTAAGTTAACCATAATTGTTGACTGGTGGGATGTGAATGGAATGTTAGCAATATGTGAGCTGAAGTTCTGTAATCATTATATATATAAACTGTATTTTAAAAAGTCAATTCTATACTAAAACCAGGAATGAAAGTGAGGTATTTCTAAATTTTGGTAGAAGTAGATCAGTTTTGTTGGGGTATTACAGCAGGAAAAATTATACCAATCTGTCATGTCATCTGAAACAGACAAACCTCTGTATTATGAATATGTCAAACATCCCTTTGGACTATACCAAAAAGTACAGTTGAAGTTATCTGTGTTTTTCAGTTGTTTAAATTTAGATTCTAGAATTGGGGTTTGGTGGTGTGATGTGTTGCTCACAAGTCGCCGGAACTGCTACTGCAAGGGATTTTTTGAGATTGAAGAATATTTAATCTCCCTCTTTTGCCTTTGTTCTAGTTCCTCTTTCCAAGTTGGTGGACAATTTGGGGGTCTGTTTTTATTTTAGTTGGTGCTCTCACCCTTAATCTCAGTACCCTTCATTCTGGGTTGTCAAATTTTGATAAAACATGTGCCATTTTTTTGGTAAGAGAAATCAGGTCTTATTGTCTGCCAGAACACAATTTATATGCCTTACTGGCTCCATTAAACTTTTTGAAAACTTTAGCATTTGTGACTTTTTCCAACTGCATTTAATCACCTATAACTAAATCCCTTCTTCCTTTTCCATCCCATTGTGCTGTCCTGTGCCACCTGAGCAGGACTAACCCTGAGACCTAAGACTAGAAAGGGAAATGGTTTCTCTTAAGAAAAGTTAGTTCTGACTGCTAGATTTTTGAAGCTTTTCTTTGTACCATTTTAGATGCAAAAAATCATGGAAGATTGCGTATTTGGGTGGTACTTTTTAAATAACAATTCTTTCAGTCTCTTGAGAAGATTGTAGGCGAATTTTAAAACTTAACACTTTGCTTTTGGGGAACAGAACCTCTTTTCATCTTAAGGTAGATTTTCTGATGCTTTTAGACATCATAGCTCATTAGTTCTGTTCCTGTCATCCTAATTTGGCATGAGTGGGTTGAAGTCATCTTTATACTGCAGTGTTATGAGCATGGCTGAAGCATTAAAAACTTGATAATAATGTCTGCTATTTTATGGAGCGAAATTAATGGAAATTAATGCAAAATACTTGACATAATCTAAAGATCTGTGGTCAAATTCTTCAGTGTGGTTTACCTGGAGTAGGTAAATGATTTAGTACACACTTAAATCATTAATGAATAAATTATTTAAAAACCAAAAAAATCAATAAATCAAGAAGATGGAGAAGAGGAAGAAGAATAATGACAGTGGAGAAGAAATATTGGTTTTATGTCCAAATTGAAGTGATAATAGCATTTTAAAAAAGGCTGTCCAAGTCAAATACTATTGAGAAATTAATGTTGATGGTACAACAAATACAAATTCTTAGAAATTGTGATTTGTTCTGTAATGTTATTGCCTGTCTACACTAAGAAGCTAGGATCCTGGAATATTAAAATTCTTCTCACATCCCTGTGGGGCTGTGAAGTAAGCAGGCTTTATTATTGACAGAACTCTGGGTGTGGTTTAAATAGAGGACAAATATAGGACAAATATCTTAAAGATTTAAGATCTGTGTCTTGGTCATTGTCCTATGCCTATTAATGTAGCTGTACTTACAGTACTAAAATACATAATGCTAAAAGAAGTTTAACCAAGCTACAAACTCAGATCATGAAGAAATATCAAGTTATTGCAGGGGGGTGGATATGATGGCTAGTTTTGTGTTAACTAGGCTAGGCTATGGTACCCAGTTATTTAATCAAACACTAACCCACATGTTGCTATGAGAGTATTTTGTAGGTGGGGGTTAAAATCTACAATCAGTTCACTTTAAGGAAAAGAGATTACCCTGGATAATGTGGATAGGCCACACATCCACCCAGGTGAAAGGCCTTAAAACAAAAACAGAGGTTTCCCATACAAGAAAAACTCTGCCTCAAGTTTGAAGCACCAACCTCTGAGGTTGCTGTCAGCCAGCGAGCCCTAGAAACTTTAGACTTGCCAGTCTTTACAATCATGTGAACAAATTACTTGAAATCAAATCTGACTGTGTCTCTGTCTCAGTTTCTGCCTCAATCTTTCTCTGTCTGGGATACACACACACACACACACACACACACACACGGCGTGCACACACACATGGACAACATACACGATTGGTTTTGTTGCCCTGGAGAATTATGAGTCATTGATACAGGGAGTTATAAATATTCTAAAAGCTCGGAGTTGGTCTTCACACTAATATTCACGTTGCTAACTATACTATTATTCAGGTCCAATGAGTGTGTAAAGGGTTGCTAAATTCTAAGCATTGGCAGTCACCTAAAAGGTCTCAGACTTGGGAAGTCATTTTAGTTTAAGTTTTTGGTTGGGCTTTTCTTTATTTAACTTGATGTTCTAGTTAATTAACTGCAGTAACCAATAAACCCCTAATCTCAGTGACCTAATACACAATTTATTTCTCCCTCACATCAGATGGGGAGGCTTTCTTGTTCAACTCTTCTAGCTTTCACTCAGAGATCTTCTTCCATCTCATGGAGGATATAGGTTTCCTGGGCCAAGATAGAGGTACTTGTTTCAGCTAAGTATTGCTGCATAAAATTTTACCCTAAAACTTAGTATGTTAAACAACATACATTTGGTTACCATAATTCTGGATTTTGGGCAGAGCTCAGGAACAATTCATTTCTGCTCACATGGTATTGGCTAGAACAGCTCAGCTTTGGATGGAAGATCCAAGATGGTCTTACTCATATATTTGATGCCTCAGTGGGGTTGGGTAGAATGGGGGCTGTCTTGGACTCTCACTGTTCCACTGTAGTCTCTAATACTCAAGGGCCTATCTTTCCTGAACTGCCTTCTCTTCAAGAGGGAAAGCAAAACTACCAGGCTTCCTAATAGTTGTGTTCATCACTGGTTGGGTTCAATACTTAGACTGCATTCTGTTGGTTACAGAAAGTCAAAAGGTGACCTAAAGTCAAGAAAGGGAGATAACAGTCCAACACTTGGTGGGAGAAACAATATGAAAACATAGAAATGGAAGAATTTGTCATTCTGTTTGCAGAAATTGTACCACAGTAACCTCTGAGTGCAATAGATCAATGGAGATATTCAGAGTAGAAGACCAGGCTATGTTTCATCAGTTTGAGGACAAAATTCAAACAATGTTCTAAACTTCTTTTTCCCTAGCTTCAAGAGGAGAAAACATGATGTTCACCATGTTTTCATGTGCTCATTAGAAATTTTTAAATCTTTTTTGAACAAATGTCTATTCAAATTTTTGTACAGTTTAAATTACGTTGTTTGTCTTATTGTTGATTTTAAGTGTATTTTAATATATCCTCGACACTGGAAACTTAAGAGACACATGATTTGAAAATACTTTCATGCAATCATGAGGTTGTCTTTTTACTTTCTTGATAATGTTTTTTGATGGACAATTTTTAAAAAGTTTGACAAAGTCAAAATTATATGTTTTCTTATTTTGTTGCTTGTGCTTCTGGTGCCATATTTAAGAAACCAGCCCTGGCTGGTGTGGCTCACTGGATTGAGTGATACCTGCGAACCAAAGGGCCATTGGTACAATTCTCAGTCAGGGCACATGCCTGGGTTGTGGGCCAGGTTCCCAGTAGGGGGCATGTGAGAGGCAACCACACATTGATGTTTCTCTCCCTCTGTTTCTCTCTCCCTTCCCCTCTAAAAATAGATTTTAAAAATCTTTCAAAATGAGAATCCATTGCCAAATCCAAGGTCATTAATATTTACTCCTATATATTCTTCTAAGAGTTTTATGGTTTAGCTCTTAAATTTGGATCATTTATATATTTTGAGCTAATATTTGTATATAATATGGCATACATGTCCAGTCTCTTTCTTTGTCATGTAGATATTCAGTTCTCATGTAAGAATTTTTTGAATAGACTGTTTTTCCCCAATTAATGAACTTGGAGCTCTTGTAAAAAATAATGGCTATAGATGTATGGATTTGTTTCTGGACACTCTATTCTATTCTGTTGGTTGAGATGTCCACCTTATGCCAGCACATACTGTTTTAAATACCATATCTTTGAGATAAGTTTTGAAGTTGGGAAATATAAGTTTTCCAGAATGTATAGAAGCATGAGTAATTTTTGTGTGTTTTTCTTACACCTTGCAACTTTGCATACTTCCTTAATTAGTCTGAGTGGCGTTTTTTATGGATACTTTGAGATTAGATAGATAGATATGATAATATTTCTATTCTTATTTAGAAGACCTTTATTTCTTTGTCTTGTCTGATTGCTCTGTCTAGTACTTTCAGTAAAATGTTGAATAGTAGTGGTAAAAGTGGACATTCTAGTCTTATTTTGCATCTTAGGAATAATTTCAGTATTTCAACATTGAGTATTATGTTAGATGTGGGGTTTTTATACAGGCATTTATTATGTGGAAGAAATTTCCTTCTGAGTGTCTTTATCATGGAAATATGTTGGATGTTGTTAAAAGAATTTTCTACATCAATGGAAATAATCCTGTTTTGTTTTGTTTCCTTCATCTCAGGAATTGATTAATTTTCTCATGTTGAAACAGCATTGTATTCTTGGGATAAATCCCACTTGGTTATGGTGGAGGATCTCTTTAAAAGCTTTTGGATTGTTTTATTTTTGGTATTTTTTCAGGAATTGGCATCTCTATCTAAGGGATACTGCTGTGTAATTTTTTCCTTATAATTACCTTATCTGGTTTGGGATTCAGGGTAATGCTAGCCTCATAGAATTAGGTTCAAATTATTCCCCCGGTCTAATTTTTGCAACAAGTTAAGAAAGATTGATGTTCATTCTTTAAATATTTAATGGAATCCAGCCATGAAACCACATGTTCCCAAAATTTTCATTCATAGAGGGTTGTTATTATTTATTCAATCATCTTTATTCTTTACTCTATTACAGTTGCCCCAATTTTTTCCCTTTTGCCTCCCTCCACCCAGCCCACCCAATTACCCATAGTCAATCCCCACACCATTGTCCATGTCCATGGGCCATTCATATATGTTCTTTGACTAGTCCCTTCCCCTTCTTTCCACCATTCCCCCCTCCCTCCTCACCACCTACAGCTATCAGTCTGTTCCATGTTCCCATGCCTATGGTTCTACTTTTTTTGTTAGTTTATTCTATTCATTAGATTCCAGTTAAAAGTGAGGTCATATGGTATTTGTCTTTCACTGACTGGATTATTTCATTTAGCATAATGCTTTCCAGTTCCATCCATACTGTCATGAAGGGAAGGAGCTCCTTCTTTTTTTCTGCTTCATAGAATTCCATTGTGTACCAGTTTTTGAAATCCACTCATGTACTGATTGGCACTTGGGCACATAGTGCTGCTATGAACATAGTGGTGCATATATTCTTTTGAATTGGAGTTTCTGGATTCTTAGAGTATATTTCCAGCACTGGGATCACTGGGGTCATAAGGCAGTTACATTTTTAATTTTTTGAGGAATTTTCATACTGTTTTCCACAGTGGCTGCACCAGTCTGCATTCCTACAAACAGTGCACTTGGGTTCCCTTTTCTCCATATCCTCGCCAGCACTTTGATTTGTTAATGATGGCCATTCTGACAGGTGTGAGGTGATATCTCATTGTGGTTTTACTTTGCATCTCCCTGGTGGCTAGTGATGCTGAGCATCTTTTCATATGTCTCTGGGCCCTCTGTATGTCCTCCTTGGAGAAGTGTCTGTTCAGGTCTTTTGTCCAATTTTTAATTGGGTTTTTTGTCTTCCTGGTGTTCAGTCATATGAGTTCTTTATATATTTGGACATTAATCCTTTGCATGATGTATCATTGGCAAATATGTTCTCCCATATAGTCGTTCCCCTTTTCATTTTACTTCTGGTTTCTTTAGCCATGCAGAAACTGTTTAATTTGATGTAGTTCCATTTATTTTTTTTTCCTTTATTTCCCTTGCCCTAGGAGATATATTGGCAAAAAGATTGCCATGTGGGATATCTGAAATTTTACTGCCCATGTTTTCTGCTAGGACTTTTGTGGTATCATGACTTATATTTAAGTCTTTTAACCACTTTGACTTTGTTCTAGTATGTGGTGTAAGTTAGTTGTCTAGTTTCATTTTTTCACATGTACCAATCCAGTTCTCCCAACACCATTTATTGAAGAGGTTGTTTTTACTTCACTGTATACTTATGCTCCCTTTGTCAAATATTAAAGGAATGGGTTTATTTCTGGGCTCTCTATTCTGTTCTATTGATCTATGTATCTGTTATTATGCCAGTACCAGACTGTTTTGATTACAGTAGTCTTATAGTATAGTTTAATATCAGGTATTGTGATCCTCCCAACTTTGTTCTTCTTTGTCAGGATTGCAGAGGCTATTACACCACAGTCAAGTGGGATTTATCCCAGGGATGCAAGGATGGTATAACATTTGCAATAAATATAATACATCACATAAACAAAATGAAGGATAAAAACCAATGAATGCTGAAAAAGCATTTGATAAAATCCAGCACACATTTCTGATAAAAACATTCAGCTAAGTGGGAGTAGAGGGAGCATACCTCAATGTAATAAATGCCATATATGAGAAACCTATAGCCAACATCATACTCAATGGACAAAAACTAAAATTGTTTCCCTTAAGATCAGGAGCAAGACAAGTGTCCCCACTTCCACTGCTCTTATTCAACATAGTACTGGAAGTTGTAGTCACAGTGAATTAGGCTAGAAAAAGATAAAAAGCCATTCAAATTGGAAAGGAGGAAGTAAGACTGTCATTATTCACAGACAACATGACAGTGTATAGAAAACCCTACAGTCTCCACCAAAAAAATCTACTCAACCTAATGAGTGAATTTGGCAAGGTATCGGGTTACAAAGTCGATATTCAGAAACTGTTGGCATTCTCATACACCAACAATGAATTATCAGAAAGAGACTAAGAAAAAAATCCCATTTTCTATAGCAACAAGAAAAATAAAGTACCTAGGAATAAATTTAACCAGGATGTAAAAGACCTGTACTTGGAAAACTATACAACACCGAAGAAAGAAATTGAGGAGGATACAAACAAATGGAAGCATGTATCATGTTCACGGGTTGGAAGAATTAACATTATTAAAATGTCCATACTACCCAAAGCAGTCTAAAGATTCAATGCAATTTCTATCAAAATACCAGTGGCATATTTCACAGGTCTAGAACAATATTCCAAAAATTTATATGGAATCAATCATATTTTATTGGTATGCTCAGATTTTATATTTTTTTGCGAAAGTTTTGGTAATTATCTGGTTCTAGGAATTGTGTCCATTTAATCTAGGTTTTCTAATTCGTTAATGCAAACCATTTATAGTATATTTTTATAATCATTATGAAAAGTGGGACATTGAAATCTCTAGCCATTATTGTAGAACTGTCTCTTCTCCCTTTGATTCTGTCAATTTTTATTTCATATTTTGGGGGGCTCTGATGTTTGATGCATATGTTTATAACTATTATATCATCTTAGTGTATTGACCCTTTGATAAGATATGATGTCTTTTCTCTTGCAACAGTTTTTGGCTTAAAGTATTTTTTATCTGATATTAATATAATATTCCAGTTTTCTGTTGGTGGCTATTTGTGTAGACTATGTCTTTACATTCTTTCACTTTCAGTATTTGTACTCAGCATCTAAAGCAAGCAAATTGTAGACAGCTTGGAGTCGGATCATGTGTTTCTTGCCATCCATTATGGTAATTTTTGCCTTTTGATTGGAGAGCTTAATTTATTAACATTCAAATAAATAAATATTAAGAATTTACTTTCACTCTTTTGGTTATTGTTCTCTGTATTGTCCTTTTTTTTGTTTCTCTTTCCTTCAATTATTGCTCTTTTGCTGTTGTTTAGTTGACTTTTTGCAGTATATTATTTTTATTATCTTTTAATTTCCTTTTGAGTATATATTTTTAGGTATTTTCTTAATGCTTACCTGAAGTTTACAATTAACATCCTAAATTTATAACTTTCTATGTTAAATTGAGAGCAACATTGCTTCAATAGCTTACAAACATTTTAATCCTAATCATCCCTGAATCATTTAAATTGTCTTTATATATTGTATGCTCAATAACATAGATTTATAATTATTTTTATGTACTTGACTTTTATGTTATGTGTTAGAAATACAAAGTGGAGTTACAAACCAAAAATACAGTAATAATGACTTTTCTATATACCTATGTAGTTACCTTTAGTGGAAATTTTTATTTCTTTGTACAGTTTCCAGTTACTTTCCTAGTATCCTTTCATTTTACCTTGAAAGACCGTCTTCAGCACTTTTTTTTGAAAAGGTTGATTGGTAAAAATTCCCTGAAATTTTGTTTATTTGCAAATGTTTTAATTTCTCCATCATTTCAAAAAATTGGTAAAATATACATAAGTTTTAGCATATTAACCTTTTTAAGTGTACAATGGGGTACATTAAGTGCATTTATATTGCTGCATGACTATTACCAGCACTCATCTGGTGAACTCATTTCATCTTGCAAAACTGAAACTCTGTATCCATTAATCAACAACTTCCCATTACCAAGGTAGGATAAAGGGCAGAAGCCAAGCCAAGAAAAACAATAAACGTAGCAACTTATTCAGACTTGATAGCTTCAATAATACTAGGTAGAGTTACATACAAAATACTGAATTTCACCACAAAAGAGTTTGATAAGTAGACAGAAAATAAAAAATTAAAATTGTCTACTCCTTTTAGCCGGATTGAAGATTAATCTCAGCAATTGGAGTGGAGTTGATTCTGCAGATGATATTAATATGGTTGTGGAAAGTGAAAAGCACAGTTGAGGAAGGGAATAAAGAGTTAATTTTTCTTCATCTGTGGGCACTGAAGATCCTTGGTAAAGGAAGGGAATTTGTCAGGTTATTACAATATTCTACCTTTAACAGTAATTCACACTTTTCCCCATAAATATAGCCTTTTCATATACATTAACAAAATTGTTAGTATTTGCTGAAGACTATAGTTATTCCTCACCTGGAAATTGCAGTACCAACCCTTGCTTGCAGCAAGCTGTGGCTATATGGCTAAGTATTGGCTAATGGACTGTGAGAAAAGTGGTGAGTGCAATACCTTGAGTTTTCTGCTTAAATGTAAAAGCCTTCGTGGTGCCCTTTCACTTTTATTCCTTCTTTCCAGCTGAAATGAGAACACAATGATGGAGGAGCTGAAGCAGCCATTTTAGATCAAAAGATGAAAGTTGTGTTTTGAGGATTTTAATGCAGCACATAGAAGGATCCTGATTCCCTGATACTTGTGGAGTTGGCATATCAACACTAAATTACTAACCCAGACTTTGTATGAGATTAAAACAAACTTCTATTTCTGTTACTCAACTATTATTTTGATTTTTGATCTCTGTTATAGTAAGTGAGCTGGGATTGTAATTAATACACTTCCAATGGTTAGCTTTGGGCTACGTTCCACAGTTCTCTCTTCTGAGGCTCACAAGTTAAATAGCTGTAGCTGCAGAGTTATGCTCAGGGCAAAGGACTCTTTTGATATGGCACAAATAGATAACAGAAAGAAAACCACAAAAGTGAAATGTTGCAAAGGCCTGGTGCTCTCTGACATGATTGGGATTTGTACTTATTCACAAGTCCTATCTTTTTACCTTCATAAGTCATAAATCATTGTCCAATCTCTAGTAACTCCCCTAACTGAAGCAGATCATGTATCAAGTTAAAAAACAGCTATTCCGATTCAAGCTGCTGACACATATACCTAATTTTGAATTTCTTTCTTTCTATATTATCCTAGATTAGATTTTTACCAAGTCCTACAATAGATTCTTAAAAATGTCTCAATGTGAATTTTTTTGCCTTCCTAAAAGTCATTTTTATGAAGTTTCTAAAATGTTTCCCAATAACTTTAATGGTTTTTAAGCTGCAAAGTCATGTAAAGTCAGAGTTGAAAGAACTGTTCAGCAGTTCTGAACTCTGGCTGTATATTAAATTCACTGGGGCTATGCTTTTGGAAGATACTGATATCTAATCTACGCTGCCAGAAATTGAATAAATTGTTTTCTAGAAGAGAGTTGAGTCAACAGCAGTTTTTAAAAGCTTCCCACAAAACTCTAATGTGCAAGCATGTTTGGGGACCACTGATCTAATCTAATCCTTAGTTGTATGTTAAAAATGATACTCCTGGGATGATACTAATATGGATTATTAATGTAGCCCATCCTATTTGTTCTATAGATAGGAACATGAAGATATAGATAAAAATTAAGGGATTAAATCAAGTTGGGTGATAGGCCCAAATAAAGTCAATATAGAATCAATTTCCCAGTCCATCACTTACCGCATTCTAGCATGCTATGTGAAAGTCAGGGAAAGTGTCACTAGAAAAGGGTGTTACATGGGAGAAAACAAAGTTAGTAAATTTGAAGTAAATACAGGGAGGCTCTAAATGACAATGACATGTAACTTTGATAATACTGATAAGAAAGGTAACAGAAATTTATTCCACTAATTTTTTTCTATATCGTCTACTATGTGCTCACTGATGAGGTGTATAATAGGAACACAACACGGGGTTTCTACTCTCAAAAACTTATCATATAGATACATAATAGAACCAAACCTATGAAGTTTAAAGAGGGAACCACATCAGAGCCAAGTCTCTCTTCTTGTTGCCAAATGATGGAGCTGGCATTTAATAGGTGCTCAGTGTTTACAGAGGAAATGAATATATTCAATATAAGTAGTAAATATAATAGAGGCTTAGCAAAAGGAGAACTAACTTCAGCTTTGATAGCCAGGAACAACTTCATGGAGGAGGGACTTGAGTTTACTGTTGAGGAAAAGTGTAAGTATGAAAGTAAGGGTTAAGAATTAAAGAAGGGGCAGGTAATCCAGGAGTAGAAAACATGCAACAGTACGCATAAGAGAATTATGAATGGCATGGATGGTTGGCATAGAGGAGACTGACTGGCTGGAACAGAATTATTCTGGGGATCAGTAAAAAATGACCAGCTGAGGTCAGATAGTAGGAGTCCTTAAATGGTACTCAGCTGAGAATTGGATCTTGAGGACAGCTGGTGGCCATTTGTCATTTTTGAACAGGCAGATGATAATGAAAGTCAGAAAAAGAGTGTCATTGAGACTTCATAATGATTCTGTTTCACTGAGAAATAATTTTAGTGTAGACCAGCTCTACTTACCTGAAAAAAAGAAAAAAATGCTGCTACCGTGGAGCAGTTAGAATTTATAATTGCCAGCATATTAAAAAATTACATTGTTAAGGAGGGGATTCCTTCAGGGTTGTATATATTTGCACTCTTATAAAGCAGACCGTCTTCAAGAGACTGTTAACATAGACAAGTGTCTTGGGTTCAGTAGACTATATATTTATAAATAAAACACAATATACAGCAACAAGTGAGTGAATTGATAGCAGTTTTGTTTGGTTATCATTGATATCTCTTGCTGAAGGCCAACAAATTTCTCTTTAAATTCTTAGGCCAGTTGTTAAAAAGACTAGTATTCTCATCATAAGGTATTTTGTTAAACTTGAGCAAGGTGCATATACTTAAAGATGATAACATGAAAATTTACAAAATTATCTGACACTGGAGAGATATTACAAGGAAATTTTGATATTTCACTGCAAAATATTGCCAATTATGGAAGCTGTCAATTTAACAATAGGCTTATTCACTATGGTGTTTGATTAATGTGAAATTATTCAGTTGGCTACCTTGTAGTTGGCCTATTTTTGTGTCCAATTAGTATGCTAATAATGGTAATTATGTTCTATACTGCATGTCTCATCACCTAGAGGGTTTTTAAAATGATAAAATAATGAGAATAAACAAGCTGATGCTGACATTCACTGGGCCATTCTAATTACTTACTGAGAGCACACTGGGGAATCAACACTCAACCAGAGAAAATGATTCTTGCATACTTTGTTAAAACTACTCATTCCAAAGAGCAGTAACAGTTTGCTTTTGTTCTCTTTATTACTGAGACATTTTATATCCCTACTCTATTTTTATTTTCTATATATTTTGCTATTTATTAAAAAGAAGATAAATTACATTTGTGTTTTGTAACTAGTATTTGTAGAAGGAGATCAGAAAACAAAGAATGGAAAATTGGTCAGTTGTGCACCTTTGCACCCAGTAGCTACCATTCATATTTTCTTGCCACTGTCTATAAAAGAACAAAATAAAAACTAAACAAAACAAACTTCTTCTACAAGGAACTCTACTTGTACTTGAGGGAATACTGTGAGAGGGGATGACTTTTGCTGAGTCCTCAGTAAGATAACCAAACACACTAGTGTGCAGGAGGGATTTCTTCTCAAAATAATAAGAAAAAAAGCTGACTTTGTTTAGCTTATAATCCCATCTTTTTAGATGGACAAGTTATCTGTATTGGAATACTACCATGAAATTATTGATCAAGCTATTATGATACTTTATGATTATATTATTGTAAAATGTATTTTATAATTCAAACTACATCAAATTTAAATGTGCAATTGATAATTGATACCTTTATAGCTTTCTTTTTTTAAAATTACTTTATTTGTTGTTCAAGTACAGTGTCTGCATTTTCCCCCCCCACTCCCCCCCACTCCAGACAAACCCACCTCTCTCCCTTGCTTCCACCCCCCCCTTGGATATGAAGTAGATTATCAAACTTATACTTTAAATCATTTATAGGTAAACTTGTAGGTTGGACATTCACAAAGTAAATCAAAACATTACACAATCTCTTTCTAACCATCTTTAAGAGAGTAAAGCAAAAAGATCTCCATTCTGTGGAATCTTCATGATGAGGTAGTGAAAGCACTTGACTAAACCTCTCATCCTTCAATCATGTGATTGGAACTGTAATACAAGCACGGTTAGTTGTGTTCTCTGATCTTAACTGCAAAACGAGAGGGTTGAATTAGACCAGAGTTTCTAAAATTGTGTTCCATGGGTCTATTAAATCTCACATGATTTTAACAATTTTGCACAAAGAAGGGCTTCTGTGGTCAAATCCATTTTGAAATTCCAGAGTAAACCAAGGCAAATATATTTGTTTACTCAAACAAATTTTCAAAGTATTTAATATATTAATTTACCTTATGGCTCTTAAATTACTGTGATATAATATATAGCATTTCTCAATTTGATCATTAAAACACATTTGTCAACAGTATATTAATATCTCATGGGCAACCATAATTTTGCAAAGTATACTTTGGAAAATATTAGCCCAGACAAAAATTTTAAAATCTAAGTTCTAATATATTTTTTCTCACTAGATTGTACATTTTATGACATTAGGGATAATACTGGTCTAGTGCTGTTATAGGCTAGGTGCTTGTGCAAAGCATAGTACTTTCACAAAGTATGTTCTTAATAAATATATGGTAAATGAATAAAGAAGTGAGTTAATGAATGAACTAATACATGCATACATAAATACATTCTATGAAAAGACAACACATAATGGAAAGGGAATAATTTTGGGGTCATATTATTCTCTTGTTGTAGATTGCAATTTCTTGTTCAGATGTATTTGGCCTGCAGTGAAAGCAAAATGACAATCTTTCCTTGTTATCATTTTAATCTCATTTGTTATTGACTGGATAGGAATAATATAGTTACTACTTATCGAGCAACAACTAAATTTTTGGTACTGTGCCAATTACTTTGTTTATATTAAGTGATTGACTCCTTTCAAAAATCCTATGTAGAATATATTATTTCTTCTCTACAGAGAGAGAATGTAATAACAGAGAGTTAAGAAAAGGTCCCACAATAAGTGGTGGTTCTAGAATTCTGAAGTCAAAGTCTGACCTAAGAATATGAGCTCTTTTTCATTTTTTAGTATTTTTATTGCTTATTCTATTACAGTTGTCCCAATATTTTTCCCTTTTGCTTCCCTCCACCCAGCCCACCCTCTATTCCCACAGTCAATCCCCACTCCATTGTCCATGACCATGGGTCATACATACATATTCTTTGACTAGTCCCTTCCCTTCTTTCAGTCAGTCCCCACCTCCCACTCTCCACTTACAGCTGCCAGTCTCCCATGTTTCTGTGCCTCTGGTTATATTTTGCTTGTTCATTTATTTTGTTCATTAGATTCAAGTGAGATCATATGGCATTTGTCTTTCATTGTCTGGCTTATTTTATTTAACACAATAGTCTCCAGTTACATCCATGCTGTCACAAAAGGTAAGAACGACTTCTTTTTTACATCTGAGTAGTATTCCACTGTGTAATGTACCACTGCCTTTTTATCCACTCATCTAATGATGGACACTTAGGCGGTTTCCAAATCCTGGCTATTGTAAAAAACACTGCTATGAACATAGTGGTGCATATATTCTTTTTTAAAAGATTTTATTTATTTATTTTTAGAGAGAGGGCAAGGGAGGGACAAACAGAGGGAGAGAAACAGCAATGTGTGGCTGCCTCTTGTGAGCCCCCTACTGGGGGCCTTGCCCACAACCTATACATGTTCCCTATACGGGAATTGAACCAGCGACCCTTTGGTTTGTAGGACAGCGCTCAATCCACTGAGCCACACCAGCCAGGGCCATATATTCTTTTGAATTGATGTTTCAGGTTTCTTTGGATATGTTCCGAGAAGTGGAATCGCTGGGTCAAAAGGCAGTTCCAGTTTGAATTTTTTGAAGAAATTCCATATTGCTTCCCACAGTGACTGCACCAGTCCCATTTCCACCAACAGTGCACTAGGGTTGTCTTTTCTCCACAACTTTGACAGCAGCAATTCTTCTTTACTGATTTATTTATGATAGCCATTTTGGCAGGTGTGAGGTGGTATCTCATTGTGGTTTTAATTTACATCTCTCTGTTGGCTAGTGATGTTGAGCATTTTTTCATATGTCTATAGGCCATCTGTATGTCTTCTTTGGAGAAGTGTCTATTCAGGTCCTTTGCCCATTTTTTAAATTACATTATTTATCTTCCTGGTGTTAATCATATAAGTTCTTTATGTTTTGGGCAATTAAACTTTTGTCCAATATATCATTCCCAAATATATTTTCTCATACAGCGGATTCCCTTTTCATTTTGATGATTATTCCTTTAGCTATGAAGAAGCTTTTTAATTTGATGTCATGACATTTGTTAATTTTCCCCTTTGTTGCCGATATATCAAGAAATATATCGGCAAAAATATTGCTATGCTAGATATCAGAAATTTTACTGCCTATGTTTTCCTCTAGGAGTTTTATGGTATCACAAATTATATTTAACTCTTTTTTCCACTTTGAGATTATTCTAGTGTATGGTGTAAGTTGGTGGTCGAGTTTCATTTTTTGTGCAAGTACTAGTCCAGATCTCCCAACCCCATTTATTGAAGAGACTGTCTTTACCCCATTGTATGCTCTTGCCTCCTTTGTCAAATGTTAATTCACCATAAAGGTGTGGGTTTATCTCTAGACTCTCTGTTCTGTTCCATTGATCTATGTTTCTGTTCTTAAGAATATGAGCTTTTAACTCTTATATGTCTCGCTATGATGTCCTTTGACTTGTGCAATGTCTCAGAACTTGTTGATGAGCAAAACACTTCACGACAACTTAGAAAAATCCATCCTAGTGGGTCTATGGTATCAGAATGATCCCCGTTTTTTTACCTCCTGTGTTTCTCTGTGATCAGTGCAGAATCAACTATTGCATGACAACTTATAAGTCAGTCCGAAAAATACATTTATTCCACATGCTTCTACCTTGATTTCTTTCAGGATGAATCAAATTACCCTATGTTGTAAACTAGTACTACTCATATTTTTACTAATGAGCAAATTAAAAAAAATTATATCACTATCTTGCTTTATTAGGTAAAAGCAAGATGAACATTTACATCTGTCTGCACCTACCCAAAGCAGATACTTTTGACTGACATTAGATATGAATTTTATTCCTTCTCGGAAGCAGAGAGCATTCTTATAAATCATACATTGTATTCAGTGTGACATGGTTACATAGGAATGTCCTGAGCTGCAAATTAATATTTAATTGTGTGACACAGAAAATAAGCATTATGACTTTATTAAATTAACATTTGTTAACTGGAGTGCAGGGTGTGTGATGGCGAGCCACTGTTCAACAAAATACCACAGTAACAAAAAATAAAGCTACACTACTTTCTTATACCATATATAAAAATAAACTAAAACTGGATTTAATATAGAATTATAAAAGCTGAAACTATAAATCTTGTAAAAGAAAACATACCCAGTAAACTCTTAGACATTTGTCTTAGCAATATATATTTACTTTTGGACATAACTCCTCAAGCAAGAGCAACAGATTCAGAAATAAGCAAATGGAACCATGTGAAACTCAAGAGCTTTTGCACAGTGAAGGGAACCATCAACCAATCAAAAAGCAACCAAGTGAATGGGATATTTGCAAATAGTATATCTTAAATGGGATAATATGAAATATATACGGAAAACACACTCAATATCGTAAAGCAAACAAAAATCCCATTATAATATTGTACAGGGCCTGAAAAAAACATTTCTTCACAGAAGTCATATAGATCACCAACAAACATAAAAAGATGTTAAAAATCATCATTAGGGAAATGCAAATCAAAACAAGGAGATGTAACCTCACACCTGTCAGAATGGCTATTACCAAGAAGTCTAGGGGTAAGAAGAGTTGTCAAGGATGTGGAGGAACTGAAATTCTTGTGTACTGTTGGTGGGATTGTAAATTGGTGTTACCACTAGGAACACAGTATGGAAATTCCTCAAAAAATTGAAAAACTGAACCACCATATGACCCAGCAATTCCACTTCTGAGTGTTTAGCCAAAGAAAACAAAAACACTAATTCAGAAAGATATATGCACCTCCATGTTCACTGCAGCATATATTTGTAATAGCCAACATATGGAAGCAACCCAGGTGTCCATCAATACATGAATGGATAAAGAATGTGTGGTATGTACATACAATGCCATATTACTCAGACATAAAAAATCTTGCCATTTGCAACAATATGGATAGAGCCAAAGGGTATTATGTTAAGTAAAATAAGTCAAAGAAAGACAAATATCACATGATTCCACTTATATGTTGAATCTAAAAAGCAAAGCAAAAAATAGAAACAAACTCATAGATATAGAGAATAAACTGATGGTTTCCAGATGAGAGGGGGATGGGTGAAAAAGGTAACCAATAATAACATTTACAAATTTCAAGATTCAACATAACAGCAAAGTAGGTGGAAATTACCCTCACCTCCCTTCAGGACCCAGTAGAAATTACAACTGAATTATAGAACAATCAACCTAAATAACCAACTGCAGACTAGGTGAGTAGAAGTACATAATAAAGGGTATACAGAGGCCACATGAAGTCTGGGAGGAACAGCAGACACACACAAAAGGGGCTGGTCACAAACCTGTGTGTTGAGAATCCAGGAGAATACCTCAGATGCAAAGGGTCCCCTTGAAGAGCAAGGGATTTCAACCCCTCCTTGGGCTCCCCAGCCCAGAATATTGGTGCTAGGAAGAGGAGCCCACATGATATCTGACTGAAAATCAGTGGGGAATTTATCTGCCTTTGTGAGAATGGAGACTGCTAGAAAACCAGGCACCCTCTTAAAGGGCCAACACAAAAAATCTCATTTGTGGCCACTCACCCTGGGCTCTGGCGGAGGGACTATAAGACTGGAGTCATACAGAGGGAGATTAAGTTTGTGATTTTGAAAAGAGAGCTGAAGAGACAGCTGTCAGTGTCCCTGTGCTGAGCCCCTTTCCCATGCTGCCCACATATGCCATCTTTCCTGGTCTGGGCACTCACCTGTGGCCCTACCATTCTAAGATCCTGCCATATGGAAGAATCAACTAGCTGTGGGCAATCTGGACCCACATCGCAGAATTTCTTAGAAGACTCTCAAGAAGGCATGACAGACTCACAGGGTATCAGAGACACATGGAGAGAATGAGCTTTAGGGCAAGGGCTAATTTTCATGTACCCAACTGGTGCCTCCCCACCACAACATCTGCCTGAGGAGATGCGATTGTCCTACCTCCCTGTATGATTGTGATCTCACCCTGATGACCTCATGTGCTGCAATGGAGTCTGCTTACTGTGGCCAGCCTTGCCTTGCCTTGCAATCTTTCTTGGAAAACTTTCAGAGAGGTTCAGGCAGGCTAAGGGGGTATCAGCAATGCACAAGGAAAGACTGAGTAAAGTGCCTTTAGAAAGAAGGTCAATTTTCCCATGAGCACCACCAGCAACCCCCCCCCCCCCAAACATTGGCCTGAGAAGATGAACTAACCCTATACTCCTAACTCATTATGGCCTTGAACTGCCATGCTCGAATGCTGCAGAGAGGTCTGCTGGTTGTGGCCAGCCCCAATTTTCTTTGCAGTCCTTGTAAAGCTCTCAAAGAGGTCCTGATAGACTCAGGAAGTATGAGACACACAGGGAGAGACTGAGATGTGTGGCTTTGGGGCAAGGGCCATATTTCCCCACATGATCAGATTGTTGCAACATTTCTGTTCAGTGCTCTCCCTGGACAGCACCAAATTTAATTTGTTTTAGCCTGATGAATTCTACTGCCCTTTCTGTGATGACTCCTTGAGACCCTGCCACACTACAAAGGTCCACAGGACCTAGGTGGATGGTGGTTGATCTTGTTGCACCCTGAGGTTCTTGCTCAGTAGCTTCTGACCCAGATATGGCACTAAGTTTGAATGTGTATCAGATTGGTGAACACCACATGCCCCTGCCTAGTGACTCACGGAGAACCTACCTCACACAACTCAGGTAATATCAGAGGCTCTCTCCGTGACTGAGCCTAACAAACAGCTAAAAGGTGGAGGTAGAGCTCAAGGTGCATTGGACCTTTTCATGACCTGTCCCACACTCAGTACTGGCAGAAGCTAACCTTGGTATGCAGCTTGGCTTCTCTCACATGCATCAAGGCCAAGCAGAGACAGCTGCCAACTGTGTATAGCTTGCACCTCCTAACAGGTAGCCAAGTATGGTCACAGAGAATGTCTGATATTGATCAGCACTGGAGTCAATCCCAGGTGTCCCCAAAACTAACACATCTAGTGACAAACTTTAGACCACATCAGACCACAATCCAACTAGCTCCACAAGTGGCACACCCAAAGGGAGATCACGATGGTCCTAGGCAAAGCTGGGACAAATTCTGCTTCGTTGTTCAACCCCTGCATACCAGTTAGTACACTGTTGCCAATATCAGTCCTCACAGTCAGTCAGCCTGATGGTCAATCCCACCCATGGACATTCCAACAGCAATCAATACTCAACCACAACAGTAGGGCTAATATACACATACAAGGGACATTCCTGGAGCACCTAGCTCAGGTGATCAGGAAGATGATAGCATTGAGATCCACAGGACACATATAGCATAAAGCCAGGAGTTAGAGACATAGCAGATCTACCTAATACACAGAATCAAATACAGAGATGCAGCAAAAATAGGAAGAGAAAGAAACATGCCACAAATGAAAGAAGAAATCCTCTAAAGAAGAAGAACTAAATTAAATGGAAGCAAGCAATCTACCACATTCTAAGTTCAAGACAATGGTTATAAGGGTGCTCAAGGAATTTAGAAGGAAATTCAATAAAGAGATAACAAGCATATAAAAGGACACTGACAATTTAAAAAGAACCAGTCAGAAATAAAGAATATAATATATGAAATGAAGAATAAACTAGAAACATTTAATAGTAAACTAGATGAAGCAGAAACTGAAATCAGCAATTTGGAAGACAAGGTAACAGAAAACACAATCAGAGTGACATAAAAAAATAAACTAAAAAAGTGAGAAGAGAGGGTAAGACCTCTGTGGCAACATGAAGCATAACATCTACATTGTAGAGGTACCACAAGGAAAAGATACAGCAAGGAATTGAGAAACTATATGAAGAAATAATGACTGAAAAGTTATTTAACATTGTAAAGAAAAAAGACACACACATAAGGTCAGAAAGAGCAGAGTCACAAGCAAAATGAGCCAAAGAGGCCCACCTAAAACACATCATAATGGAAATGGCAAAGGTTAAAGAGAAAGAGAGAATCTTAAAGTAGCAACAGAAAGACAGTTACTTAGAAGAGAACTCCCCTAAAACTCTCAGCTGATTTCTCAACAGCAACATTTCAGTCCAGTTGGGATCTGCATAAAGTGTTCAAAGTGAAGAAAAACAAAAACCTGAAATCAAGACCACACTACCCAGCAAGGCAATCATTTAAAGTTGAAGGAGTAATAAAGCATCCCAGACAAAAAAAAAAAAAAAAAAAGTAAAGGATTTTAACACCACCAAACAGTATTACAAGAAATGTTTGCTAAAGGGACTTCTTTATGAAGAAATTTTAAAAAATGATGAACATAAATATGTATAGTAAAATGGCAATAAATACATACCTATCAATAATCACCTTAAATGTCCATGAGTTAAATGCTCCAATCACAAGATATAAGGTAGTTGAACGGAGTAAAGAAAAAAAGATCCATATATACAAGAGGGTATCCCTCAAAATGGAATTATCTTCTCTAGGGTGGGTCCCCGGTAGTACAGGCTTCCCTTGCTAGGTCTGATATTGATCAGCACTAGAGTCAATCTAGGAACCCATCTGTATCCATGAACCAGCTGGTGTTGTTGTGAGAGCCTGCATTGGGCTTCAATGAATTTTTTGAAGACTTTCAATGCATTTGCCCATTAATGATTGGTGATTTATGAGCATACCTGCCCACACCTTGCTGAGTGTTCAGCAGATTTTGACCAAAAACATCATGAGCCCCATGCCCCACCCTCTCTATTCACCTGATCTTGTCCCCAAGTGACATTTTTTTTTTGTTTCCCAGGATGAAAAAAGTCCTTAAAGAGGAACATTTTGCTGATGTGGAAAAGGTGAAACAAAAAATGGCAGTAGCACTAAAGGCATCAAAATTGATGAGTTCAAAAACTGTTTTGAGCAGTGGAAAAAGTCTCGATAGGTGCATAAGATGGAGAATGCTTTGAAGGGAACTAAAGTTTAAACAAATAAAAACACAATTTTTTATAAATACATTTTGTGTTTTTTGGGTCTCCCCTTGTATATAGTCAAAGTAAAGGGTGAGTGAAGAGTCAAAGTCAAGAGTGAGTCAAAGTCAAGGGTGAGTCAAAGTCAAGAGTGAAAGTAAATGAATGAAAAATATTTTATGCAAATGGAAACATCAAAAAGTGGGGATAGCAATAGTTATAACAGACAAAATAAACATTAAAACAAAGACTATATTCAGAGACAAAAACAGAGGCTTTAATGTGTGTTTTTATAAAATACAATAGACTGACAATTAAATATATTGAATAAATTACAAAGCAATGAGTAAAGTAATCTGCAGTTCAGGCCTGAATATAGCTTTGAGCCTAGTTGGGAGCCAGATAAAAATATTGGAAAATAATCCTAACCAGCAAGTGGTGCTAGAGGCAAAACTGGAATATCCCTTAACAGATTTTTCAAGTTTAAGGGATTTGGTTGTTTCTAATTCTATTGGGGAAAGGTCTTTATCCAGGTAGCACAAACTGCCTTTTGGGCTGCAAGCAAATAATCAAGCAATCTTGTCAAGAACTACTGGAGCTAGGGAATCTGAAGGTATTTGTTACGCTTGTTGGCTCTAGCAGAAGAGCGGCTATTATGTGAACAATTCTGGTTAGATTCACATCATTATATCTATCTGAGCAAGGCCAAAGCCTATCTGTGAGCCTGCAGTTCTAATGAGGCAGTTTTCTCATACTGATCTCAAAATTCTATTTGGCCTTCTCTTTAAGCTACATCTGAGAAACCTTAAGAGGAATGGGACTGATGAAAATCAGAAGCTATAACTAAAACTAATCTCACATGCTTTACATGTTTTCTACTGCTGGCAATTAAAAATTATACAACTGGATTTTAGTTATGTACACAAACTAGTATTAGAATTCAGACAAAGTAACATTTACATCCACAGAAGTACCAGAATCATTTTCAGATTTACAAAGAGGCATAATAATGTATAACAAGCTGTTTGTAAAGGAAAAGAATACAAAATCTTTATGAACATAATGCTAACATGTGACAAATTATACCAATTAAGCAAGCAGCTCAAATTTATGAGGGTAAATAACAAATATCCCCATATTTCTAAGCATCATCTCAGTGTCAACTTGGTTTCACCTAAAAGACATCCTGTTAGTAGAAAAATTTTAAATGTTATTCCTCTTCCAATACATCATCTTACTTACAGAGATGGAAGGAAAACAATTCAATTTCTCTATCACTTTTACCCATATTCATGAATCTGATATTAGTTTTATTGCAGTGTTTAGGATAAAGTAGGTGTTCTAAAGGGAATTTGACTAATTGAATTTTCTTGGACCCGGAATATTGCTGGATTGTACAATAAACCTGTTTGTCAGAAAGCAATGTCTCTGGTTGGAATATATTTGAATCAACAATTGGGAAGTAAAGATCAGCTGCCAATACAGACAGACTGTTTCCTAGTTATCAGATGATAGTTTGATCTTTGTTTTATTGTTGTTCAAGTACAATTGTGTCCATTTGCACCCTACCACGCTCTCACCCATCCCCACCTCCCACCCTTGAACTCATCTTTTATATCAAATCAAAATTTCTCAGGGAATGAATAGGACAAGGTCTTATTTGTTCTCTCTAACCTCTCTAGCACCTACTCAAGCGTTGTGGACATGAATACCATTTGGTGGATGACATCTGGAAAAAGATTGTCTCTGTCTCAGACAAAACACTAACATATCACATGGCATACTTTACCTCCTATAACAGTGTACAGAACTCCTAACTTTTTACATTATGATAGATAGTATCCATGCTAATAATTGTTTACATGTTAGGACTAAAATACTTAAAGTACAGTTCAATTTTTTAAGTATTTTTATCGATTATGCTATTATAGTTTTCCCAATTTTTCCCTCCTTATCCCCCCTCCACCCTGCCCCCCAACCCTCCAGCATTCCCCGCCTTAGTTCATGTCCATGGGTTGTACATATAAGTTCAAGTCCACTATTTCCTATACCATTTTTTATCTCTCCCTGTCGATTTTATGCCTACTAATTATGCTTCTTTTATTTAATTATTTTTAAAATATTTTATTTATTTATTTTTAGAGAGAGGGGAAGGGAGGGAGAAAGAGGAGAGAAACATCAATGTGCAGCTTCCTTTCACATGGCCCCCACTGAGAACCTGGCCTGTAACCCAGGCATGTGCCCTGACTGGGAATTGAACTGGTGATCTTTTGGTTCGCAGCCCGCACTCAGTCCACTGAACTACACCAGCCAAGGCTAATTATGCTTCTTCTTCCCCGTACATTTTCCCCCTATTCCTCCCTTCCCACTCCCCACTGAAATTCCTCCATGTGGTGTCTATTTCTGTGATTCTGTTCCTGTTCTTGTTGCTTGCTTAGTTTTTATTTTCATTGTTTTTCTTTTTGGGGGGTTCATTTGTTGATAGTGGTGAGTTTGTTGTCATTTTACTGTTCATATTTTTTATCTTCTTTTTCTTAGATAAGTCCCTTTAACATTTCATATAATAAGGGCTTGGTGATGATGAACTCCTCCAGCTTGACCTTATCTGGGAAGCACTTTATCTGCCCTTCCGTTGTAAATGAAAGCTTTGCTAGATAGAGTCATCTTGTATGTAGGTCCTTGCATTTCATGACCTCAAATACTTCTTGCCAACCCCTTCTTGGGTACATGGTTTCTTTTGAGAAATGAGCTGATAGGCTTATGAGAACTCCTTTGTAGGTATCTGTCTCCTTTCCTCTTGCTTCTTTTAGGATTCTCTCTTTATAGTTATTCTTAGGTAACTTAATGATGATGTGCCTTGGTGTGTTCTTCTTTGGGTCCAACTTCTTTGAGACTCTCTGGGCTTCCTGGGCTCCCTAGAAGTCTATTTCCTTCACCAGATTGGGGAAGTTTTCCTTCATGATTTATTCCAATAAGCTTTCAATTTCTTGCTGTTGTTCTTCTCCTTCTGGCACACCCATGATTCAGATTTTGCTAAGTTCCAGGTTGTCCCAGAGAATCCTCAGCTTCTCTTCATTTTTTTTGATTTTTGTTTTTTTGTTGTAATCCAGTTGGATGTTTATTTCTTCCTTTTGTGACAAATCATTGATTTGAGTCCTGGTTTCCTTCCCTTCACTGTTGGTTCCCTGAATATTTTGCTTTATTTCATTTTGAGTATCCTTCATTTGTTTTTTCATTTTTTGAACAAGCTCAGTCAGCTCTTTGAGTATTTTGATGACCAGGGCTTTAAATTCTCCATCAGATAGGTTGGCTATGTCCTCATCACTTAGTTCTCTTCCTGAGCTTTTGCTCTGTTCTTTCATTTGGGCCATATTTCTTTGTCTGAGGGCAACTGATAAGTTGTAAGTGGGCAGGGCCTTAGGTATTCACCTGGGCAGCAACCCTCCTTGCAGCGCTGTGGTGCTGTCTATGGGGGAGGGGTCAAAGAGGAGATAGTGCTGCTCCCCTGCTTGGCTCTAGTGCACTTTACAATGTGTGAGACTGGAAGTTTCCCCTACCACAGGAACTGCCATAGTCCACAGTCAGCTCTCAGTCTGTTTTGCCTTCAGTCAGCCCCGACTATGCGGTCCGCCGCCTTACTGGTCTGGTTGTTCTGGTTGATTTTTTTCTTTAATTACTTGGTTGTCGGAGTTCCATGTAGTTTGATTTTCTGGTGCTTTTGGTTGTTCATTGATTTTAGATTGGTTGTTATCCTCCTTTTGGCTGTGCGAGGAAGCAAAGGGTTGCTGCCTATGCCTCCATCTTGGCCAGAACTGCAAAATACAGTTGAATTTTTTAAGCACTGACATGATGTGAAAGATAAGGAACTCACAAAAGGAAGTAATCTTTAAAATACTGAACTCTATTCAATACAATTTACCCCAGGTATGAACTAGGTAAATTTAGAGCCTTAAGCTGGCAGAAATACTACTGTCTTGATATTACAACTATTGATATTTAACTCTTAATATCAATATAGGAGTTAAAAATCCTTCTAGCAAGATAAAAGGAATGATTATCATTTAAAATGTTGTATGTTTTGTGTTAAAATACAAAGAAAACCAACAGTATGGGAAAACATATTTGCCAATGATACCTCAGACAAGGGCCTGATCTCCAAAATATATAAAGAACTCACATGACTCTACTCCAGGAAGACAAACAACCCAATTAAAAAATGGGCAGGGGACTTGAACAGACACTTCTCTAAGGAAGACATATAGAGGGCCCAGAGACATATGAAAAGATCCTTAGCATCACTAGCCATCAGAGAGATGCAAATTAAAACCACAATGAGGTACCATCTCACACCAGTCAGAGTGGCCAACATAAACAAATCAACAAACAAATGTTGGAGAGGATGCAGAGAAAAGGGAACCCTAGTACACTGTTGGTGGGAACGCAGACTGGTGAGGCCACTGTGGAAAACAATATGGAATTTCCTCAGAAAACTAAAAATGGAACTGCCCTTTGACCCAGCAATTCCGCTGCTGGGATTATACCCTAAGAACCCTGAAACACCAATCCAAAAGAACCTATGCACCCCAATGTTCATAGCAGCACAATTTACAATAGCCAAGTACTGGAAGCAACCTAAGTGCCCATCAGCAAATGAGTGGATCAAAAAATTATGGTACATTTACACAATGGAATTCTACACAGCAGAGAGAAAGAAGGAGCTTATACCCTTTGCAACAGCATGGATGGAACTGGAGAGCATTATGCTAAGTGAAATAAGCCAGGTGGTGAAAGACAAATACCATATGATCTCACCTTTAACTGGAACCTAATCAATAAAACAAACAAGCACACAAAATATAACCAGAGACATTCAAATTAAGAACAATCCGATGGTAACCACAGGGGAGGTGGGAGGGGTGAGAGGGAAGGGGGATGGGTTTTCGGGAACAAGTATAAAGGACACATGGAAAAAACCAAGGGGGGGTGGACGCAGGGAGGAAGGTGTGGATGGCTGGGGTGGGGGGTAAGTGCAGACAACTGTTCTTGAACAATAAAATAATTCAAAAGAAAAAATGGTCAAGAAATTACTAATTTAAATAAATATGGAATCATCAGTTTTATTAAAGGTAGAGCTGGGCTTCAGATGATAAACCCAGCATTGAGTCAGTTTTCCTGAGGAAGCTGTTTTGAAAATAGTGCATCATAATACTTACATATAAAGGTTTCCCCCTTACAAGGGTGAAAACAACAAAAATGAAAAAGTTCTGTGTAATTGACGGTTAATGATAAGGAGTAACAAAGTATGTAATTTAAAGCATAGGAAAGCTGGCTTGCTTGTCACAAGAAATGTAAGATTACTAATTCACTTAGGAAGCTAATCATCATGCCAATGATTAAACATAAGGGTTCTGTATAGCAGTAGTTGACTTTACTGGCCTGGTTCCAGATCTTGAAACAGGACTTCTGCTTCAAGTGCCATTGCTTTTTTCCAAAGTGGTTTTCCGCCTGAGATAGCTTTAACTTGAGGTCCCCTATAGTCAGAGATGTACAGTCAGGTGAAGGAAGTACTAGTGCAGAAAGCTTCTTAAATGAGAAACATATCTGTGAGTCAATACCTTTTAACTCCGAGGCACAGGGATTCATTAACAATACACGGTATGGCCCCTTTCAGCAAGGCTGGAGGAGACCTTGTGGAAAGGACCCTTCTAATGGACCATCTTCAGGTCATGATGTTTGTTGTTTTTGTCTTTCAGGGGCACGCTATGAAAATATTTCTCTACAGGCCCTAAGTTAACTTCAAGACATTTATAAGTTCTTTGCAATAAGCCAGAATTTCTCCTCCATAAGGCAGGTTTATTCATTTCTCAAAATATTACAGAGATTTGCTTATTTTAGTTGTCTATTTAATAATTCATTTAGAGAGATCATAAACAATTATATAAAGTTAAATGGTTAGAAGCAAAATTAATTTCTTTCAATATTAAGAAGGTTTAATTTACTTAAGCAATCAAAAACTTGATGATATAGAATATAAGAATAATTTTAAATAAACATACATGTTTGTTATTTCCTTTATAATTTTTTATCAAAAGCACACTGATAGTACAGAAAAACTTGTCCTTTTTAATGGAGAGAGAGACCCTCATTTCATTTCTGTATTTCTTAAATAAATTAATTCCTATCTTTATATAAATCAATTCCCAACTTGTTTATTTGACCATACATTAGATTTCTTCTTTTCAAGATTTCCCTTCTACAAACCTTCTGCAAATTTCATAACCTCTCTGCCATTGTCATAAACCTTTCAGCATTTTCTTTATTATTCAAAAAAAATCTGGAACAAATGAGGCTTGATTTTAATCTATGCTAAATGACTATCATTTTCTTAAACAAAATGTATTTTCATTCCTCATACCTCCTTTTACCAAGCACACATGTCATTTTCCATTTATAATCATTTTAAATCAACATATCATCCTAATCAGGTTCTTTTCACAAGTGGGTGGTATCAGTCTGAGGTACCTTGTGCCTTTTTAGCCTTGTAAAATAGTACACTAAGGTTTCCAAACTTATTACCCTGGTTTTTCATCTGGTGCTAGCCCCAAAGATAGCGGAGCAATGGAAAACATGTGCTTTTAAATTAAATTAACAACCTTAAACTAGTTTTTATTCGCTGGAGATTAATCCTAGATTAAGTGCACTTGAAAATCAATTAGGTTGGATTCTATTATTTATCTAATTTATATAGGTACTAATTTGTTTTAAGTGAATACGTTCCTTTACAACCCAATTCTGAAATTACAATTCAATCTTGGCAATACTACCAGCAGTAGAAATCCATTGTTTATTATATATATACCTATAGAGACATAAACATAAACCCACAGATTTCATAGCTTTCATTTTTAAATGGTACATTTTGTGTCTCAGGACAAGAACACAAAACTCAAAAGGGAAAACAGATACAAATTATGTTTTAACAGAGTAAGTAAAGGTTTTAATCAGATGGCCAAAGATTGTATGCTATAAGAATTTCTTTAAAGCAATGAACCATAGAAATGATCCCTCAAAGTATAGACACTATAAAAGCCCTAGAGGAGAACATAAGCAGGAAAATCTCAGATATTCCATGAAGCAATATTTTCACTGATATGTCCCCAAGAACAAGGGGCATAAATGAAAGAATAAACAAATGGGACTTCATCAAAATAAAAAGCTTCTGCACGGCTAAAGAAAACATCAGCAAAATGAAAAGGGAACCAACCACATGGGAAAATATATTTGCAAATGATACCTCAGACAAGGGTTTGATATCCAAAATATATAAAGAACTCACACAACTGCACTCCAGGAACACAAACAACCCAATCAAAAAATGGGCAAAGGACCTGAACAGACACTTCTGCAAGTAGGACATACAGAGGGCCCAAAGCCATATGAAAGGATGCTCAGTATTGCTACCCATCAGAGAGATGCAAATTAAAACCACAATGAGATACCACTTCACACTGGTCAGAGTGGCCACCATAAACAAATCAACAAACAAGTGCTGGTGAGGCTGTGGAGAACAGGGAACCCTAGTGCACTGTTGGTGGGAATGCAGACTGGTGCAGCCATTGTGGAAAACAGTATGAATTTCCTCAAAATACTAAAAATGGAACTGCCTTTTGACCCAGCAATTCCACTGCTGCAAATGTACCCTAAGAATCCTGAAACACCAATCAGAAAAAATATATATGCACCCCAATGTTCATAGCAGCATTATTTACAGTAGCTAAGTGCTGGAAGCAGCTCAAGTTCCCATCAGTAGATATGGTTAGTAGCTGGCTGTGCTGGGCCTGAGGTTATGTGGGAGAGGCCACAAAACAAACCAAGGTTGCCTGTCATCAATAACAGGTCTGGGGCCACTCAGCTAAATGCATAAGGCACCCTGAGGCCTCCTGTTGCCTGCCCACAGCCTTTAAGGCTCACCTTCTGAAAGATACTTAGGCTTTTCATGAGCTGAGTGAGGCAGGGTCTCAGGGAATCACCAGGGTTGAGTTAGTGGTGCTCACCAGGCTAGTACAGACATAGATTTGGCTGTGTTGAGGAAAGGATCAACACAAAAAAGATGTCACTTGCCTGCCACCTGTGTGGGAAAAGGGCTCAACACAGGGACAATGGCCGTTATACCTCCAGCCTTTGTCCTGAAGCCACGTAATGCAGTTTTTCCCTATATGTTTCTGGCATTCCCTGAGCTGCGATCTCTCTGTCAGAACCAAGATTGATTGTGTAAGTAGAGTGAGTCTATGCATGAACCCTTTAAGAGGACACCTGGGTTTCCAGCAGCCCTATGTTGCACCCAGATAGAAGGATTTTCACAACCAGATGTGGGTGGCTTCTCTTCCAGCACTGTTGCTTCCAGCTGGGAAACTCAGTATGAAGGTCTGACCTGTCACTCCCCATGGGGTGCTCTGCAGCTGAGATATCTCTCCTAATTCTCAACTGCCACATGTGGGTGTGAGGCCAGGCCATTCAGTTCTCTACCCCTCTTACTAGCCTTAATTCGACTTTTTTTAATCCTTAGTTATAGGGCATTTTTTCCAGCTAGTCTTTACATGGTTCTCCAGGTTGGTTGTTCTACAATTTAGTTGTAATTTTGATTGATATGGTTATGAGATGAGGTGAACAGTGTTTACTTACTCCACCATCTTGACCAGAACCCCCTGAACATATAAGAAAACACCAAACAGAAATCACAGAGCTGAAGAATAGAATATCTCAGCTAAAAAATACAATGAAGTAGTTTAATAGCACACTCGATGAAGTGGAAGAAAGGATCAGAAAAATCAGAGAAAAGGCACTGGAATTCATCAAATTATAGAAGCAAAAATTTAAAAAAATAAAAGTAAATATAGCTTGAGGAATTTATTGGGCTTTAAGAAAGTCAATAATCACATGTCAGGGGTCCCATAAGAAAAAAAAAGAGTGTGGCCCCCCCCAAAAAACTTATTTGAAGAAATACTAAATGAAAACCTCTCAATAGCTGAGGAAGTGAACAGACATAGAGATCCAAAAATAGCAGAGAATTTCTAATAAGAAGAATCCAGAAAGAGTAAGATGATGATTCACTGTCATGAATTTCCACTACACATGACATGAAAGTCATGTACTGTCATGTACTGTACATGACTTTCGTGTATTTAAATAAAAGCAGCAAGGAGAAACCAACTTGTTACATAAAAGATAATGACATGGAATTGTCAAGAGATATTTCTATAGAAATATTGCAGGCCAGCAGGGAACGGCAAGATATATTTAAAGTGCTGAAGGGGAAAACCCCTGCAAACCAAGTATACTTTATCTAGAAGAGTTTTCCTTCAGAAATGGAATGATGGTTCATCAGACAAGCAAAAGCTGAAGAAGTTAAACAGCATTAGACCAACATACAAGAAATATGGAAGGGGCTTTTTAAGTTTAAATAAAATGGTGTTAATAACTAACAAGAGAATATATGAAATTATAAGTATCTTTTTAACTTTATTTTCTTAAATTGTGATTTCTTTTTTTATTGTTGTTCACGTGCTGTTGTCTCCAATTTCATGCCCCCCACACTCCCACCTCCCACCTTCCATCCTTTCCCCCTTTGGCTTTGTCCATGGCTCCTTTAAACATGTTCCTTGATAACCCTTCCCCTATTTTCCCCCATTATCTCTCTCCCCGCTCCCCTCTGGTTACTGTCCGTTTGTTCTTTATTTCCATGTCTCTGTCTATATCTTGCTGCTTGTTTGTTTTGTTGATTAGGTTCCACTTATAGGTGAGATCATTTGGTATTTGTCTTTCACTGTGTGGCTTATTTCACTTAGCATAATGCTCTCCAGTTCCATCCATGCTGTCACGAGGGGTAGAAGCTCCTTCTTTCTTTCTGCTGCATAGTATTCCATTGTGTAAATGTACCATAGTTTTTTTCTCCTCATTTACTGATTATTTTTGTTGTTGACACTATTACAGAGGTCCTCATTTTCCACCCCCATTGCCTACCTCATTTATTTGTGAAGACATACGAACCCCTATGTTCACTGCAGTATTATTTGTGGTGTCCAAGACATGGAGACAACTAAGGTGTCCATCAATAGATGATTGTATAGAGACGATGTGGTGCATATACACAATGGAATACTACTCAGCTCTAAGAAAAGATAAAATACTGCCATTTGGGACAACGTGGATGGATCTTGAGGATATCATGCTAAGGGAAGTAAGTCAGACAGGAAAAGCTAAGAACCATATGACTTTGGTCACATGTGGGATATAAAATTAAAAGCAACAAGTTTACAGACAAGAAAAACAATTAAACAATACTATTAGGCCTTTTCAATATGTTCCCACCTCTAAGTTTTCTACCTATGTATATCCTACTTCATTACACATGTATAGTACTTTACTACATGTATAGTACTAAAATAAAATTTTTCTGCAGAATTCTCTGATTATTTTTATATCTACACCCAGTCTCTAAATTCCAATTATTTGCCTCAAAGATAATTATTCAAAGTGCTTATCCTGCCTATGGAATTGGAACCAAATACTTACCAAACTTTGGTCAAGATTCTCTCCTTCACTCATGCCCCTGAACTTTGGTTCATTCTCAGCCTAATCCCACATTCAACCTCTCCATAGTGGTCCTTCCAGAGGACAGGTTGAACTCACGGTAGACTTTCTCTTATCTGTATCATCATAACTCCTAGACCTGTTAATCCCATCACACAACTTCCACACATTCAGTTCTTTGGAGTCTTGCCTATGCTTCCCTATAAAAGTCTTTTTTAAACCTAACTTTGAGATACTTTTCGATCTCATTGTCAGAGCATTCTCTCTACTGCAAAACATGGCTTATAGTATTAAACTGGGCTTTCACATCACCTAAGTTTTACCTTTCATAGTGCAAGATCATAAAAAATGAAAATATTACAGGTCTCAAAAGAAGTCAGGTTTTTATAATGCTCAGCTTAAGCTCTGTTTCTCATGTGACTGTAAGCACACCTGCCTCTATATGAGAAAGTATCTAACGATAATAGTCATGGGCAGAATTTTATAGATGCATTAATAACTGAAAAAGAAACACATTCTGATTTTATAAAAAAGTGTTTTGGAATTTCTTTGATATTTAATAACATTAGAATATAAGAAAATGCATGAAATTGACCTCAAATTTCAAAAAATTTCCATTTTTAGATAGTCACCTCCTGGAAGGCAATATACACAGTATTTTTTTTTTATATCTTGCTCTCATTATAAAGCATCTAGCAAAGTGACTGTCTTTAAAAATTCTCAAGAAATTTTCAGCAGAAAAGTGTACATTTTTTGGCACCATCTTCTTTTTTGGCATCTTCTGGGATAGCAGCCATTCGCACATCCAATCTCTTGCTTATATTTGTTTCTTTCATGTTCATGCCTCAAATCAGTGATTCCACATTCTTACATATATTTTAACTGCACCAAGTGCATTGGTTTCCTAGAAATTTTCCAAATTGAACTAGTTTGAGTTGAGTTTCTGTTATACGTATTCTAGATGCCTGACCAATACTGGATCATATTGTCTAATCTACTACAAGTATCCATTGAAATTTTGCTTTATATAAGTACATTTTCAAAACCATAAAATATATTTTTCTCTTGATTATAGTACATGATTTTCATTATACTGTGGTTTGAAAAAATATCCCATCTGGATGTTTAATAAATATTAATATCATAGGACTCTTCTAATTTTAGCTTTAAGCTAGTTAAAATGACAGGATTTACAAATAGCTCCATAATCTTGTTTTTTCTAATCTTCCTTTTATAAATAATTCTTCAGGCCAAGAACTTCCAGACCCAATATGTTTAACCAAAAAATATTTAGGTTTTCAAGTATGAATTAAGATGTGTCTTTTTCAAAATTGTGATTTTTAATGTATTTGTGAAACTTGGAAAATAATTCAATAAACATAACTAGACTAAGTACTTTTTATAAGATTGGGAATGCTATGCTACAACATCCTGAAACATGGCATGCAGTAAAACATTTCTTCAGGGTACATATGATATTAGAAAGAATTTAGTTGAATTTTGCTTCAGCTGATACCCGTTTTCTAGAGCATAGTATTTCCAAGAGAGTTAAGAAGTTTGTCAAAATGCAATCAATAGGAATAATCAGATACCGTGCAATCTGTGAAGCCCGGTTTCAGTGGCATTAATGATAATGTAGATGACCTTAGGAGCTTCACCTTTGGAATATATGTGCTCTACATTCTTTTGAAGCTTAAAGCAGAGAGACCTTTGCAAAAATTCCACAGTTACAAATTTAAACATTGTGTATTGATCATTTCATTAATCCTAGGTATTTGAGGCCATGTCAGTTTTAGACTGTAGTATGTGATGATGAAGCAAGTTGACCTTCTGTGGCAAATTAACCTTTTTTGTCCCCAGGTGAAGCATCAAAACAAAGCAAAAAATGCCTACAAATTGATAATGCTCACATTTTGACTACTTCACCTGAATAATAAAATATCCTAGCTCCCTAGAAAGAATATTAATGCAAGAACAACAAAGATATCTATGTAACAAGTAGGTTCATATAAATACTTATACCTAAATTAAAATTAAAATTACATAGTAATCTATTTTCCTCTTTTTAATATTTCTTTGTGTATTTTGTTTCAATATGCTGAGAAAACATGGACCACTCACTTTCTTATGTATTTTTACTTAGGAAGGAACTAGCGAATAAATTATGTAAGTAGTGCCCAAAATTACCAAGCCAGTGAAACAATCCAGTAAACATAAAAATGCAAATACCTAGGGCCCACCCCAAGCCCCCAGCCCAGGGTTCCAGTGCCAGGAGAGAAGTCCTCATAACTTCTGGCTATAAAAACAAGTGGGGATTGTGACTGAGTGAAACAGAGACTTCTGGAGTTCCAGCAGTTCCTTTTAAAGAGCCTGTGCACATACTTACTCAAATTCACTCTCTCTAAGCTCTAGCACTGGTGCAACAGCTTCGACAGAACCAGGGACATACAGGGAGGAACTGAATTATCTGACATCAGAGAAAGAGCTGGGGGGACAGATTTCTTCCAGTCAAAAGTACTGGCAGATGCTACTAATCCTTTGCTGAGCCACCCCACATACAGAGCTAGCAGGCATTGCTGTATCTGAGTCTTCATCAACCTAGCTCACACTGTTTGCCTTCCCTGGAGATTCCTTGAGTCCATACCCCACTCAACTTGCAGGCTCACTCAAGTTGTTCAGTGGTATTTCCATATGAATGTCCTGTCTCACCTCATGCTTCAGACTTTCCTAAAATCTCTCAAACAAGCAGCATCTGGCCGCAGTGTGTCCTGTGTCCTCTTTCTAAGTGGCCCAGCATTGTAGAAGCTGGCCTTGCTTCACAGCTTGGCCTCTCATTGGCACCTCTAAGCCCAACACAAGTAGCATCCATCTGAAAATCACTCTGTAGCTCATGCCTAGTGGTCCCAGATAGATCACAGGTGGTGGCTCACCTTTCACCTCCCCAGAGGCCACAGAGTCAGCACACCTGGTAGACAGTTTCAGACCATACCAGATAACAACACTACCACCTCCATGAGCGACACACTTAAGGGGCAGACTTGGTGAGCACCAAAGCCCCATTGAAGAAAGCCCTGCTCCATAGGGTCAGATTTGGAACAGCAGCTCTTCCACTGCAGTCTCAGCCAGTCCTTGCAGCTGCTTGGCCTGGGAGTCAGTCCTTCCTAATGATAGCAGCAGCAATCAAAGCTCAACCACAACAGCAGTGCACACAGCCCACAAAGGAGCACACCTGGAACACTCAGTTCAGGTGACTAGGGAGACAGTGTCATGGGTCCCTACAGGACACCTACTACACAAGATCACTCTACCAAGTCCAGAAGACATAATGGCTTCACCTAATACATAGAAGCAAACAAAGCAGGGAAGCAACAAGTCCCAAATAAAAGAGCAGGAGAAATCTCCAGAAAAAGAACCAAATAAAATGGAAGTAAGAAAATTATCAGAGACAGCCCTAGCTGGTGTGGCTCAATGGATTGAGTGCCAGCCTGTGAACCAAAGGGTTGCTGGTTTGATTCTTGGTCAGGGCACATGCCTGGGTTGCAGGCCAGGTCCCCAGTGTGTGTGTGGGGGTGGTGTGTGAGAGGCAACCACACAATGATGTTTCTCTTCCTCTCTTCCCGTCTGTCTAAAAATAAATAAATAAATAAAATCTTAAAAAAAAGAAAATTACCAGAGATAGAATTCAAAACAATGGTTATAAAGATGCTCAAGGAACTTAGAACTCAGCATGAAAAATGACGTAGAAATCACAACAAGAACCAGTCAGAAATGATAGATGCAGTAACTGAAATGAAGAATAATTTACAGGGTCAACAGTAGAGTAGATGAAGCTGAGAATCAAAACAGCCATTGGAATATAAGAAAACAAAAAACATCCCATCAGAATAGCTAAAGAAAAAGATTCCAAAAAAGATGAAGATAGTGTAAGAAACCTCTGGGACAACTTCAAGTGTACCAGTATTCTCATCATGGAGGTGCTGGAAGGAGAAAGGAGAGAGCAAGAAATTGGGAATATATTTGAAAAAATAATGACAGAAAACTTTTCTAACTGGTGAAGGAAGTAGACGTACAAGTCCAGGAAGTGCATAGAGTCCTAAACAAAATGAACCCAAGGAGGTCCACATCAAGACACATACAATTAAAATGCTAAACGTTAAAGGCAAAGTGAGAATCTTAAAAGCAGTAAGAGAAAAGAAGTCACCTACAAGAGAACTCCCATAAGACTGTCAGCTGATTTCTCAACAGAAGTTTTGGAGCAAGAAGTATTCAAAGTGATGAAAAGCAAGGACCTACAACCAAGATTACTCTACCCAGCAAAGCTATAATATAAAATCGAAGGAAATATAAAGAGCTTCACAGACAAGAAAAAGTTAAAATTCATCACCACTAAACCAGTATTACATAAAATGTTCTAGGGTCTTGCCTTGGTTGGTGTAGCTCAATGGATTGACTGCCGGCCTGTGAACCAAAGGTTCACAGGTTCGACTCATAGTTAAGGAATGCCTGGGTTGGAGGCCAGGTCCCCAGTGGGGGGCATGTGAGCAGCAACCACACATTGATGTTTCTCTCCCTCTCTGCCTCCCTTCCCCTCTCTCTAAAAATAAATAAAATAAAATCTTTTAAAAAATGTTGTAGGGTCTTCTTTAAGAAGAAGAAGAAAATAAGATTGAAATATGAACAATAAAATGACAATAAATACATATTTATCAATAATTAAATCTAAAAACAAAATAAACAAGCAGAACAGAAACAGAGTCATAGATACAATATTTTGACAGTTGCAAGATGGGAGGGAGGTTGTGGGTGGATGGAAAGGTGAAGGAATTAAGAACTACAAATTGGTTGTTACAGAATACTCATGGGGATGTAAAGAACAGCATAGGGAATATAGTCAATAATACTGTCATAACTATGTATGGTGTCAGATGGGTACGAGATTTATTGGGATGATCACGTAGTAAGTTATATGTCTAATTACTGGGTTGTACACCTGAGACTAATATAATATTGTATGTCAACTGTAATTGAAAATAAAAAAATGATTAAAAGATAAATATATACTGATTAGTCTAAATCAATCATATTACACTGATTCTAATCACCAGAAATTGGTTGATGTGATACTATATTAATCAGTTCTAGACAAATTAACCTGAGGGGAAATCTGCTGTATGGTTTTTGAGAAAGTTTGCTTTACTCTTAAAAAATCATGGAAGAAAGAGTCTACATCATTTGGCTAGAATTATGACTACCATCTTGTGATTATGAGATGGACTAAGATAACACACTATTCACACTACTGAGGACAGAGTGGAAAAGTGAAAAGCCTGATGGCACCGTTGAGTAGCTGCATTAACCAACCCTGCAAGATAAGCCCTTTTGTTGTTTTTGTTTAAGTGCATATTTCAGTTTTAATAATCACAATTATTCTTAAGGACAGTATCTAAGAATCTTGGCAATACTTTTATAATTATTTCTGTGCCTGTAATGGTTGGCAAAAGCTCTATTTTGTGAGTCAACAACTTGGTGTGTGTCCTATTAATTTCCAATGACTGCCAAGGCAACTTACCGCAACCTTGGCAGCCTGAGACAACAGTAATTTATTCTCTTGTGGCTCTTGAGACAAGAAGTCCAAATAAACAGAGGAGTGTGCTCACTCTGTGACTGTAATGAAGGATTTCTTCCTTGCCTCTCTCCAAGGCTATGGTGTCTGCCAACAATGGTTGGTGTTTCTTGGCTTGTAGTTGTATCACTCCAATTTCTGCCTCTGTCCTCACATCATTGTCTTCTCTGTGAATCTGAGCCCTCTCCTCTGTATGTCTCTCATGAAGACTCATATCATTGGATATAAGGGTTATCAGGACAATGCAGGATGACCTACTTATCTCAAGATCCTTGATTTAATCTGAAAAGAACTTTTTTCCAGACATGGTAACATTTACAGGTTATAGGAATTATGATATGAACACATGTTGGGGAGGAGGCTGCCATTTAGGCCACTAGAGCCCTGATGATAGCATTTGGTGTCTGAAGATACAGATTCCTATTCTACTTTTACCTCTATTTAGTTGTGTGATCTTGGGTGATTCTCTACTCCTTTCCAAAGCTGGTCCTGAGTTTATCCATCTATTCAACTGAAATAAATTTATTTGAGTGTTTTCCAAATGTGTTCCTCCTCTAAATTCTTCTAATCTGATATTTTTATGGTACTTTATACCATAAGAAGTGTACGTTGAGAAGTGCCCAACAGAACCTTGTGATATTCCATGAAATTCTAAAGTAAGTGTTTAGGTACAAAATGCACATGGGATCTATGAAAGAATTGAATAAAACAGAGCATTGGACAACATATCTTACAAAGGTTTGTACCTAGTAGTCAAGCAGGAAAGGAGTCCCATTTTTCTATTATTATGTTAAAACATATAACTTAAAATTTACCATCATAACAATTTATAAGTGTACAATTTAGCTATGTAAAGTATATTCACATTGTAGTGAAACACATTCCAAATCTTTTTCATCTTGTAGATAGGAAACTGCATACTCATTGTACAACTCCTCATTTTCCTCATCATGCAGCTTCTGATAAGCACGATTCAATTCTTTTTCTATTAATGTGACTACTTCAGATGTTTCACATAAGTAGATTCATACAGTATTTGATTTTTTTGTAACCAACCTATTTCACTTTGCATCGTGTCCTCACTGTTCATCCATGTCATATGACAGGTATGTAGATATCACTTTTCATTTATTCATTCATATATCAGTGGTCATTTGGGGGTTTTCCAAATATTTACAGTTACAAAAATGGATGTATAAATATCTCTCCAATATTCAGCTTTCAATTCTTTTGGATATATACCCAGAAGTGAGATTGCTGGAGCATATGGTATTTCTTCTTTTAATTTATTTATAAAACTTTCATACTGTTTTCCATAATGGTTTAACCATTTTAATATCTGACTAATGTTTATAAGAAGTATAACAGTATGGTTTTGATGTGTATTTCTCTAATAATTAGTGGTGTTGAGCAATTTTTATATGTATGTTAACCATTTCAAACTAATCTTTGGACAATGTTCAAATCATTTGCTCATTTTTAATCATTTTTGTGGTTGATATATTCTGAATATGAACTCCTAATGAGATATATGATTTGGAAATATTGTTTTATTCCATAGTTTGCTTTATTACCCTGCTTATTGTGTTCTTTAATACACAAACATTTTTAAATTTGATGGAATCCCATGTGTTTATTTTTGCTTATTTTGCTGTTTTTGATGTCACACCCAATAAATCATTGCCAGATCCAATGCATTAAAGCTTTCCCCTTATGTTCAATTCTAAAAGTTTTATATTTTTATGGGTAACATTTAAGTCTTTAATCTATTTGGAGTTACTGTTTGCTTAAAATATGAGTCCTACTTCACTTTTTTTTTTTTGCATGAGGATATCCAGTTTTTCCAAATATGCAGAAGACATTGTACTTTGCCCACATGGTGGTATTGGCATCCTTGTCAAAGACAATTTGACTGTGAATGCAAGGCCTTATTTCTGTTCTCTCTATTCTATTCCTCTGGTCTATTTGACTGTCTTTATGCCAGTAACTATCAGACCTGGCCATATTGAGCCTCTAGTAATTTGTCAATTGGAGTTTAGATTTTCCTACCTGTTACTGGTTCCTCTGGATATTTCTGCTCATGGAATTTGCAATTCTCAGTATTGACCTGTATGACTCTTCAATTTTGCAAGTAGTGGTCGGCCCTGTCACCTGTCCTCTCAGATAGACCTAAGAAGAGTTAATGTTTCAGTTTGTTTAGCTCTTTCATTGTTGTTAGGATGGTATGTCAATTTCTAAGCTCCTACATGCTGGACTGGAAAAAAAACATCATCTTATTGATAAATTTTTTAAGTATCAAAATAGATCTTTTTAATTTAAGACTGACTAAATGCCTTTTATTCAATTTCTTCAATTCTAAATAACATATTAAGCCATATTTCTAGGCAGGAATTAAACACAGTTCATTTCATATTTTAGTAATTTATAAATTTTGGAGTCCATTTAAGGCAAATTTAATACATTGAGTAAATAAAACTGTGACTAGTTTCCCTCTTATTTTAGATAATGCAAGGAAACAAGTGTGATATTTAGTTTTTTATATCTGTACTATTTAACATGAAAATTCATATACATTTTTTATTTTTAATTAAAATTTTGTGGTGATATTGGTTAATATAATTATATAGTGTTCAAGTGTAGAATTCTGTAATAAGCCACCCTTTAATATGGTATCTTACCCTTTTTATACATTTTTGAATTTGTTATTCTCTTATTTTTGAGATTTTGGACCTACATTTGTAGGGTTTTTTTCTTTTTTAAACTGTCTTTGTTTTTGGTACCAGGAAAATATTTCCTTCATAAATGAGGTACCAAGGCTTTTCTGCCTGTCTGATTTACATAATAAACTATGTAGAAATAGTGATATTTTTTCTTAACTGTTTGGTGGAAAGAGACATTAAAGCCATATAGGGCTGGAAAAAAAAGTCAGAAGTTTTAAACTATATATTCAATTTTTTAAAGTATTTTTTTATTGATTACACCATTATGGTTTTCCCAATTTTCCCCTTTTATCCCCCCTCTACCCTGGCTCCCCAACCCTCCAGCATCCCTCCCTTAGTTCATGTGCATGGGTTGTACATATAAGTTCTTTGAGTTCTCTGTTTCCTATACCATTTTTATCATTCCCTGTCTATTTTATGCCTACTAATTATGCTTCTTCTTCCCTGTACCTTTTCCCCCCTATTTCTTCCTTCCCCCTCCCCACTGAAATCCCTCCATGTGATGTCCATTTCTCTGATTCTGTTCCTGTTCTAGTTGTTTGCTTAGTTTTTGTTTTCATTGTTTTTCTTTTCTTTTAGGTTCATTTGTTGATAGTTGTGAGTTTGTTGTCATTTTACTGTTTGTATTCTTGATCTTCTTTTTCTTAGATAAGTCCCTTTAACCTTTCATATAATAAGGGGTTGGTGATGATGATCTCCTTTAACTTGACTTTATCTGGGAAGCACTTTATCTGCCCTTCTATATAGAGTCATCTTGGATGGAGGTCCTTGCCTTTCATGATTTTAAATACTTCTTTCCAGCCCCTTCTTGCCTGCAAGCTTTCTTTTGAGAAATCAGCTGATAGTCTTAATAGCCTCTCCTTTGTAGGTGACTCTCTCCTTTCCTCTTGCTGCTTTTAAGATTCTCTCCTTATCTTTAAACTTGGGTAATATAATTATGATGTGCCTTGGTGTGTTCCTGTTTGGGTCCAACTTCTTTGAGACTCTCTGGGCTTTCTGTACTTCCTGGAAGTCTATTTCCTTCACCGGATTGGGGAAGTTTTCCTTCATGATTTGTTCCAATAAGCTTTCAATTTCTTGCTGTTGTTCTTCTCCTTCTGGAACCCCTATGATTTGGATGTTGGAACATTTCAGGTTGTCCCAGAAGTTTGTAAGACTCTCTTCACTTTTATGAATTCTTGTGTCTTCATTCTGTTCCAGTTGGATGTTTATTTCTTCCTTTTGTGACAAATTGTTGATTTGAGTCCTGGTTTCCTTCCTGTCACTGTTGGTTCCCTGAATATTTTGCTTTACTTTACTTTGGGTATCCTTCATTTGCTTTTTCATTTTTTCGACCAAGCTCAATCAGTTCTGTGAGCATTTTGATGACCAGGGCTTTAAATTCTCCATCAGATAGGTTGGTTATCTCCTCCTCACTTAGTTCTCTTTCTGAGCTTTTGCTCTGTTCTTTCATTTGGGCCATATTTCTTTGTCTTCGCATTCCAGTCTGGTTGTTCTGGTTAATTTTTTCTTTAATTCCTTGGTTGTCAGAGTTCCATGCAGTTTGATTTTCTGGTGCTTCTGGTTGTTTATTGATTTTAGATTGGTTGTGCGAGGAAGTGAAGGATTTCTACCTACACCTACCTACATCTTGGCCAGAACTCCCTATATATTCAATTTTTAATAAATATAAGACAATTAAAATGATTTATTCTTTGGGCAGTTTATATATTTCAAAGAACTGTTTGTTCTATTTCACCCAAGTGTAAAATTTATGTAGGTAATGGTTGTCATAATATATTTTGTAATGCCTGCATGATCTGAAGTGAGACCCATCTTATGTTTCCAATATTGCAATTTCTCTCTTATTTGTACTTCTACAGTATTTCAAGGGACTTATTGATTGTATTAATATTTACAAAGATCAAGCTTCTTAAAATATATACATAGTGACATCAAACATATAAAAGGGGGAGAAATGAAAGAATATATTTTTTGTATGCCACCAAAGTTAAGTTGTTATCAGCATTGAAACAGACTTTGCATTTGCAAGTTGTTTTTTTGTAAACATAATGGAAAAAAATGAAGAAAAATAATAGATAAAAAAAATAAGAGAAGAAAATCAAAGCATGTCATTAAGAAAAGTTAACAATTTATAAGAAATAAAGCAAGCAAGAAATAACATATAAATGAAATCACAAAATAATAATAAAATAATAAGATCATAATAATTCATTGCCTATTAATAATTACTACACGTTAATAGACTGAATTCTTCAATCAAAATATACTGAGAGGCTGTAAACAAAACAAAACCAAAAACACAGGGCTAAACCATATACTGCTTACAAGAGATTCACTTTAGATTTAAGAACACATATAGGCTCAAAGTAATAGGATGTCAAAATGTGATTCATGCAAGTGGAAACCAAAATAAAGCAGCAGTAATTGTACTTATATCAGACAAAATGTATTTAATTAAAAAGTGTTAACAAGAGACAAAGATGGCTATTGTATAATGATAAGCATGTCAATTCATTAGTAAGATTTAACAATCATATTTATCCTGCATTGTAGCACCTAAATATTTTAAGCAAACAGTAACATATATGAAGGGAGAAAAATATAATATTAGCAGGGGACTTCAATGCCCAATTTTCAACAAAGGATAGATCATCCAGACTGAAAAATCAACAAGGAAACACTGGCCTTAAAACAATTCAGATTAAATAGATATAAAAAATATAGAGAGAGTATCCTATCCAACAGCAGCAAAATGCACATTCTTTTTCAAGGACACATGGAACAATCTCCAGGATAAATTAAATAACAGATCACAAATAAGTTTTAGAAAAGTGGAGAAGAGGAAAATCATACCAAGTAACTTTCCTCACTCGTGTGGTGTGAAGCTAGAAATCAATATGAGGAGGAAAGCTGGAAATTTTTAAGAAGTGGAGATTAATAGGAAAGTTCCTGAACAACTGAGGGGTCAAAAAAAATCAAGAGATATCAAGAAATATTATGAAATAAATAAAACTAGAAGCACAACATATCAAAACTAATTGGATGCTACAAAAGCAGTTCTAAGTTTATAGTGATAAATGACTACATTAAGAAACAAGACAAATTTCATATAAACAATACTAGTATGCACCCCAACAAATGAGAATAGCAACAAACTATGGCCAAAGTTAGCAGAAGAGGGAAAATAACAAAGATCAGAAGTAAACAAAATACAGTCTATTAAAAAAATGGAAAAGATAAAATAAGCTGAAGGTTGTTTTATAAATGTAAACAAAATAGGCAAAACTTTCTATACAAACTCAGAAAAACTCAGAGGACTCAAATACATATAATCAGAAATGAAAGAGAAGACATTGCAACTGATACCACCAAAATACAAAAGAACATAAGAGAATACTATGGACAATAATTAGCCAACAAATTAGAAAGCCAAGAAGAAATGGGTAAATTCCTATGAATATATAGATTGATGTCAATGAATTATAAAGAAATAAAAAGATCTAAACAACCACTAATATTGAGGAAGGAGATTGATTCAGTAACCACAAGTGTCCCAATAAAGAAGAGCCCAGTTCTGATGGTTTCAGTGCTAAATTCTACCAAATATTTAATCCTGCAGAGGTTGTGACTGATCTGAGACATAAAAACTCTTATTTTAAATGTTGTTACACATATCAGGTGCATAGGTTCAAGGTCATGACTAGCTTAGATGTCATGGCATGCACCCAATATATGTAACAACATTTTAAAGAAGAGTTTGTATCCCTCAGATCAGCCATGACCTCTGCTGGGTCAGTCAAAACTTCTCAAAATCTTATAAAAGTGGAAGAGGAAGAACACTCCCAAACGAATTTTATAAGACCAGCATAATCTTGATACCAAAGCCAGATAAGGATACTACAATAAAATGAAATTACAGATCACTATTCTTATTTTGTTAATTTTATTTTTTTTAATTTTTATTGTTATTTAATTACAGTTGTATGCCTTTTCTCCCCATCCCTCCACCCTGTTAATTTTATTTTAATTAAATTTATTGAGGTGACATTGATTAATAAGATCACATAGGTTTTAAGTGTACATATCTATGATACATGATCTGTGTATTGAATTGTGTGTCCACCACCCAAAGTCAAATCATTCTCCCATACCATGTATTTGGTTCTTGTTGCCCTTTACTATTCCCCATATCCCTTCTGTCTGGTAACCATCATACTGTTGTGTCTATGCATTTCAGTTTTATATCCCACATATGAGTGAAATATGCGTCTTAGCTTTTCTGACTGATTTATTTTACCTAGCATGATATTCTCAACAACCATCCACATTGTGGCAAATGACAGTATTTCATCTTGTCTCATGGCTGAGTAGTGTTCCCTTGTATATATTCATAGAGGAGTAATAGTTATGTCTTCCTTGGGCATAATTCTCACCAGGAGTACTATACATGTATCATAATATTTTAATTAAAATATATTTTAAAATGCCTATTATATAGTTATTACTGTGATATATGTTTAATAGTAAGAGAAAGGAACTGATATTTATGATAGTAATAACAAGAAGTGTTTTTCAGCATCTATTGCATGTCAGGCAATTATTACATATTTTCAAAATAATGTTTTCAGATAATAATCATCCTCATTTTACTTATAAATAGTAGTGGTTTAGACATGTTATACATTTATTTGCTAAAAATCACAAAGCTAGGAAATGCATACACGTATCAAACCTGGATCTGTTAAACTCCAGAGTAATACTGTCCATGTATGATGATGAAAATGTTGTCTATCTATGTCTCATATGGTAGCCACTTGCCACATGTGGCAATTATATACTTAAAATGTGTCTAGTACAACTGAAGAATAAATTTTTATTTAATATTAATTTAAATTTTAATTGCCACCTGTGGCTAATAGCTACTCATTTTGGCAATATAGATCTAGAATCTATATCCTGAACCACCAAGCTATGTCCTCTTTATTGATAATTTTTATGGGCAAAGTTTTGAGGTAGGTAGTCTACATTCTTTATCTCTTTTAATCCTAATGATAATACCATCAAGTAATTGCTGTGATTATATACTTTCTTTTTAATTTTGAGGAAATGAGGCACAAAGGTCACACAGCAAATAACTGAAGAGGTCAGAATGAAAAATTTGATCTGACTCAAAAACCATTTCATTTCTGCTACACCACACTGATATAACCATTGTCCATCTGCTCAAGGAGCTTACACAGTAATTAAGCAAACAAAAGAAAAGAACTTATACTTGGGGAAGAATTAAAACATAATCAATTCAGTATTAAACCAAGTACTGAATTGTGTGATACAGACTAATTACTTATGTAAAATACTGAGTAAGGTGGGCTAGACTAAGTAAAGATGTGTTTCTTAAAGGACATATAACTCAATATTATTTGGATACACAGAAAGGAGGAAGCATTTCAGACTTGGGGGAAAAAAGCACAAGTAAAAAACCAGAAGTAAAAGTTTTCCTTCTTGGATAATTTTATCAGAGTGAAAAAAAACTGACGTGGCTAAAGTGAAGCTTTCATATTCAAGAAAAGAAGGTGAAGGGTTTTTACAAATTAAATAGAATGTAATTCTGGAGGGCCTTGAAACTCATACTGAGGAGGACAGGTTTTGTCCCCAAGGAATAGAGTTAAGAATGAAAAAGTACATTGTGGAATAACAGCTGGGAATAGAAAAAGTTTGTTAGATTCACAGAGACTTTTTCTAATCATTATGTTATAAAGATTAGTCCAGCATAAAAATAAATCATAACAACATATCCAAAGGAGTTAAGTTTCCAAAGTAATCAAAAGTTCTTTATCTAACAGTCTCCACAGTGTTTGAGACACAAGCAATTTGATAATAAAAATTATGTGTTTGAAGCATTCTCTGTCTCAGGAGTCCATAGTAAACAAATGATTGTTTTTCATGAGTAGAGATTGAAATTTCTATAATAGGAATGATGTATATCAAAAATAACACCTGAAAGAAAATGTAGCCTCAAATCTAGAGAAAGTATCCAGACTCAAGAAATTTAGTTTGAAGGGGAGTCCAAAGGAAAAGGTTAGAGGAATACTGTTATTGCTATTATAAGACTTAAGGAAGGAGAAGAAAAAGCATCATTGTGTGCTCTTTGGGAAGTTATTTAGGCACAGGTGGTCAAATGATTATAATGCACTACAGCGCAAAACCCAGCAAATTTGATAACTCTTAGCATTATCTACAAAGTGAGAAGACTAAAATATTCTGTCTAATATTAAAAAAAATGATTGAGACACTCCAAAATGGAAGTCTTTTTAAACTTGAAAATTTCTCTCAGTATAAATAAAAATAAGGTAAAGAGTAATTCTTGATTTGTTTCAGAGCAAACCACACTTATTAGACTCGCTGTGTTGGGATATGAATAACAGTTAAACAGTTATTTCTCTTACCTGAATTTTAATTAAGGAATAGAAAACTGAGCTGTGTGATATTCAGCAAATCCAGTCACAGACGTCTGCTGAAAGTGCATGATAAATTTGAGCAAGCTGGTATAATGGAGGCATGGGACCGAGGGGAAATAGAAAGTGCTCAAAGGTAAATGAATGTATGCCCACGGGTTAGCACACCTTCCAGAAATAATTACAATCCAGAGGGTGGGGAGTGGTGGGTTCTAAAGGTCAGTGTAGACGAAAGGAGAAATGCAAAAAGTAATCAAGCATGTGGAAAGAGCACGCACAGGTTATAATACATCAAATTGAAAGACTAACTCCAATTATATCTTAATGAAGTTTAAGGGAGCACAAAGAGTGATTTTAAACACAAAAGCAAGAAACAACTTTCATCCCCTAGGATATACTTTTTAAACCTTTCTTCCCTGGTAGTTATCAACTGCATGTATGGCCTCTAGAAATTAGTATGCTAAGCTGAACCAACTCGATGGGAGTAACTATCCACAGGGCTTGTTTCCAAAGAAAAGTATTGCTTAGAGTAGCAAAATTACAAGCAGTTTGTAAAGCTGTTTGAAAATAACTCAGAGCAACTTTTGTGAATGAATTGTAGTGATCAAGTCACATTATGTTTTAAAAGGTTGTGTCAAATACAGGCGAATTAAAAAGAAAAAAAGAAATGAAAAGATGTTTCACAAGAGGATGATATTAAATAATAGAGAACTTTTTAGGGCCTGAATATCCAAATCAAGAAGCATAGGAATAAGCCTGATTCAGGGGACTAGGAGAGAAAAAAAGGCAATTGGTTCCTTTTACAATATTAAAAGAAAAAGAGAAGAAAAATTTATGATCTTGGTTTACTTAAATAGACAATGTTTTAGGAAATGCTGCGCCAACAAAAGAAATGAACATAATACCAAGTAAACCAAAGTTGGGACGTCTTGGAGACGGCAGGCAACACTTTACTGTGCTTGCAGAAGAAACATACACTTCTGTCACATTCTGTGTAGTCCCTGTCAACAGGGTTTCCTTTTCTATGTACCAAATAGGGGCCAAATGCTAAGCCCCCATATGTAAAGAAAAGTTTGGGCCTCAAGACTTCATACATTTTTCATATCTACTTTAACAGAGTGTGAATACGTAGAGCCATGTTATTTGTTTCCAGGCACCACTGTGAGCTTCTCTGATTCTGTAATTAGTTTACAGTTGTCCCAGTGGGATTGCTGTAAACTTCAGTAATCTAGAACCTGCATCCATGATATTTGAAGACTGTAGTTTTCCCAAGACACATTACGCGTTACCTATTTGTATTCCCCCACCCCTGCCTAGTGTGAGAGCATTTACTTCATCCTTTGGAGAAGTTATTACATATATTAAAATAATCCTTTTCAGGAACTAATTACCAGACTTCTTAGGACTGAGGTCAATTATACATCACAGCAAAGGGAATATTTGATTGTTGCTTTCTGCCTATACATAACAGATGATGTGGGATCTTTTCTGATGCTCCCAAAACATTTTTATTTTCAGCTTAAATAAAGATCAAACTGCATAACATTTCCTTAGACAACTCTCACTCACTTGAGTCAGGAAGAGTTGCCTGCACTGGTCTCAGCCCTGAGGCTGTGTATTGCCCCATGCTTCATTCTGTGTGTTTAATCCCCCCCCACCCAGTGTTGCCTCCTGCTAGCTTTCTTGTCTTGTCTTTTCTTTTTTCTCTTCTCTCCTCTTTCCTTTCCTTTCCTTTTTCTTTTCTGATTTTGCTTTTTTTATTGTTGTTCAAGTACAGTTGTCTCCATTTTCCTCACAGCGCTTCCCCCTCCCCCAGTAATCTTTTCTTAACTGCTCACATTTCCTTAGGTTTTTGACTCATTGCCAGAAAGTCCAACTCAACGCTCTGCCTGCAACACCCTCCTATGTAAATGCAGTAGAGTTTTTGTGAAGCTATCCTTTTTCTTTTCCTTCCATTTGGCACCTGGATTTGGCTATATCTACTGATTCAGAAATCTACTGATTCAGAAATCTACTGAATTCCTGTTCTGTAGTGATACCATATTAAGCACCAGGCACACAATGACGTACACTAGGAGAATTGTATATATTCCAATAGGGAGAGAAGAGCAAATAAGTAAGTAAATTAAGTTTCTGGGTATAATATATACTATGAAGAACGTAAAGGGGATAGTATGATATAAAGCCACGAGGGATAGTTTAATAGAGCCAGAATAGTTTTCTGAAGGGGGGACATTTTGGTGTGACTTAGAGAGCTATAGGAAGCCATGTGAATGTCCCTTCCAAAATATACATACTAATTTGTTGCACTTCACCATTCTGAATGAACCTAGATCCAAGATATTGTTATTTTGTTATTGGATGACCTGGATTGCAGATTATTCATGAACTGCCCTGCAACTGCATGAATGTAAAAATCTCAGCATAAAACTGTATCTAAGCGATTTCATCCTAACGCTGTCAATATTCTTGTCTATCTTACTACTGATACGCTCCCAGTTTATTGCTTCCCAGTACTACACATGATCCTAATTGGCTCCAAAAATATTCACAAACTCTTAGTCTTCCTTCACCTTGATTTCATAATCTTTAAAATAAGATTAGATTACATGTTTGATTAGAATTCATACAGGATGAAATTCTATCATTGCAATATTTCCTCGTGAGGTGACCGTGACTACTGTGAAGTAGCACTGGGCAAGCGGGATGAAAGAGCATAATAAGTGGAAGGCAGGAACAAACGTAGTGCAGTGCACTCCCACCTGCCAAACTTGGGACAGTAAAGCTTAGGAGCCCACATGATTTAGCTGGTGTATCAAATAAATTTTGATATAATCTTGTCTCAGGCTAGTACATGCCTTCTTTTTACTTCCATAAAATATCCATAGCATATTATTTCTCTTTCTATTTATAGGTGTATGCTTCAATAACATTAACTGTATTGTGTAACTTTCACTTCCATCTCTACACAAAACTTTGTTATCATTCCCAACAAAAATTCTGTATCCACTAAACCATAACCGTCCATTTTCCTTTCCTCATGCTTACTAACCTCCATTAAACTTTCTGTTTATGAATTTGTTTATTCTGGGACCCTCATGTAAGTGCACTCAGACAATATTTGCCCTTTTATGTCTGGCTTATTACACTAAACATAAAGTTTTAAATGTACTTCTGCGTTATAGCATATATCAAAACTTTGTTCAGTTTTATGGGTGAACAATATTCCATTGTATCTGTGTTTACTGATGGACATTTGGGTTGTTTCTACCTTTTGGTTATTTTGAGTACTGTTTTTATGAACATGGTGTAAAAGTCTTTGTTCAAGTCTGTGTTTTTCATTCTTTTGGATATAAATTTAAGATTGGAATTGCTGGGTCATAGAGTAGTTCTACTTTTAAATTTTTGAAAAACTGTCAAATTATTTACCATAGTGACTCTACCATTTTACATTCCCACTGACCAGCCACAAGTGTTTCAATTACTCCACACCTGCACCAACACTATATTCCATTTTATTAATTAGATTCATCCTAGTAGGTGGAAAGTGTAATCTCATTGTGATTTTGAACTGCACTTCCCTCATGGTAAATGATATTGAGAAATGCCTGTTGGAGAAATGCCTATTGAAGGATTTTACCCATTTTTATTGCATTTATTTGAGCGATATTGGTTAATAAAACCATGCAGGTTTCAAGTGTACAACTCAATAAAACATCATCACCCAAAGTCAAGTCTCTTTCTGTCCCCATGTATCCCTCCTTTGCCCACTTCTACTTCCTCCCACCCCACTTTCTGTCTGGTTGTCACTATAGTGTTATTTGCGTCTATGTGACATATGAGGCCTGTCCAGAAAGTATCCAGCTATGTACTATGAAAAAGACACATTTATTGAAGAGCATACAAGATACAAGAAACATTGTACGTAGGACTATCACACCTCGGTCCCCTTCAAAGTAGGCACCCTGGGACCTCACACAGTTCTCCCAATCACCATCAGCTGCCCCATTCTATTTTCCTGAATCTTATCAATGGTCTGAAATCTCTTCCCTTTCAAAGGTGATTTTAGTTTTGGGAAAAGCCAGAAGTCGCAGGGTGTCAAATCTGGGCTGTAGGGGGGCGGAGTCATGTGTGTGATTTGATGTTTTGCTAAAAAAACTGCATGAGACGTGATCAGGCACTTTGTCCTGATGAAGCTGCCAATCTCCAGTTGCCCATAGCAGAGGCCTTCTGAATCATAAGAATAGTTTCTGCAGAGGAATATTCAAGCTTAACAAAAAATTAGATGCACATCTGTTGCTCAACTTGCTCAGTCATTTTGAATGCAGCGGACACACACGCTTACTCAAGGGCATGTACCACCCCCACTGACCAGTACAGTGAAGTTGTCATTGTTCAGACATGCCCATTCTAGTCCACTCTTTTTGGCTGCCATGTTGCATCGATGTTGCTCAAACCATTCTCATTATATTAACTATGGCTGGACTTTTCCCAACAGACTATATATGTATATATATAGTTTTGTTTTTGCTGTTGAGTTGTAAGAGTTATTCATACATTCTGGATATTGATCCCTTATCAATACGTAATTTGCAAGTGGTTTCTCCCATTTGGTGGGTTACCATTTCACTCTGTTGATTGTGTCCTCAGATGCACAAAAGTTTAATTTTAATAAAGTCTAATTTACTTTTGGTTTGCTTCCTGTGCTTTTGGTGTCATATCCACTAAATAATTTCCAAATCCAATATTATGAAATTTCATCTATGTTTTCTTCTAAGAGTTTTACTGCTTCAGCTTTTAAGTTTAGGTCTTTTATCTACTCTGAGTTAAATTTCTATATATGGTGAAATATAAGGGCCAAACTTCATTTTTTTTAAATGTTGAATACACAGTTTTCCCAGCACTATTTGTTGCAAAGACTGTTTTTTCTCCATTCAGTGGCCTTGGTGCCATTGTTAGAAATCAATTGACCCTATTTGTGAAGGTTTATTTCTGGGCTTTTTACTCTATTTATGCATATTTATGAATAGAGAGCCCAGAAAGGATATTTGAAAAGATATGAAGACATTTATAAGAACCCTTAGCCTCAAGGAACCTACGATTTTATTGAATAGTTAATATATTTTAACTAAAAGTTCAATATAACATCAACAAAATGTTATAGAAAAATGGGAGTCATATTGGGCTAAAGGGGGAAGTTTGACAATGATGATGAAGAATTGGAAAAGATGGCCAGAATTAATTGGGCCTTTACAAGTACACAGAATTAACCCTGGCTGAGTAGCTTAGTTGGTTAGAGCATTGAACCAGGTGAGTTCAATCCCTGGCCAGAGCACATATAAGAATCAACCACTGAATGCTTAAATAAGTAGAACAACAAATAGATGTTTCTCTCTCTCTCTCCCTCTCTCTCTCTCTCTCTCTCTCTCTCCTTCTCTCTCTCTCTCTCTCTCTCCTTTTCTCTTCCTCTCTCCAAAATCAATAAATAAAAAAACAAAATAAAATACATAAAAAATACATAGACAAAGGTTGAGAAGAGGAAAGGGGCTGTTCACGAAAATAAGTCAAAAAATCTTGTTATAGGAAATAAGTAACTTGTGTCTGTAGTCAACTAGGAGTAAATAGTATTTCCTATTTCAGTCAAAGTATATAAAGGGTTAAGAAGTAGGTAATATATATCCTTCCAAAATCTACAAACTGCCTCATTTTTTGGTAACCTAGGTATATCTTTAAGGCCTCCATTAACAATTAATAATCTTTTGCATAATAATCTTACAAGATGCTCACCTCCTACAGGTGAAATTACTAAATTTTTACAGTTTTCCCATGTAACCACTAGAGGGAGAAAACCTTTCCTTAAAACTTGATCTTTGGTTTATCTTTGGCAGAGTTGATTTTTTAAGAGTTGTGAGGGAGAAAATGTGAACAGATTCAAGTATTTGACATTTGAAAGTAACATGCATGGGTAATCCAAAGTTTCTTAGTATCAATTTTAGAAAAAATCAGAGGACATTTTTCCTGTTTACCTACAAATTTGAATACAGCCATTTTTAAAAAATTTCATTGTAGATATTAAGCCTTGCACAAAACCCTCTCATTATAATTATGTTCACAGTGTCTAATGATGGAATTTTAATAGAAAGTAAACACAGTAGTGTTTACCAACATACAAACACTGAGTGATTTCTAAAAGCTCACACATTTATTTTGGGAGAAATCAATTATGAAATAAACTTTGTTAATTCTCTGATACCGTAATTTAGGTAGAGCTAGCATACAATCAATGATAGCTTAAACAGAAATGCCACAACTTAAATAGCAAAATTATTTGGAAATGTTTAGCAATCTCTCCTTTTCTGGTCATTACTATTTCAATAAGATATTTATTATCTATGTTGAACTTGTGAGAAAGAGAATAGCCGTGTTTTCTTTGCCTTACAAAATCATTTAAGAGTTGATGACATGGGTTAAAATACTCTCACTAAAATAAACTGGCACATTAGGCATATCTTATGAAACTGATAGCAAACAAACTAGTCAAGCTTCTAGATGATTTTCTTACCAAGTGGGAGCAGAAAACTAAAATAGTTTTAAATAGTTCATCTTTAATAAAAAAATAACTGGATATCAGAGATGTCAGTGAATGATTTAATTATATCAACACTCCAGAGTAGCATATATTTCTCTTTTAAGTGTTATCATGAGGGTGCTATCACTTAAAATAAAAAACACTAATGTGTGAAAATGCTAGTAAGTTTCATGTTAATATATATTTAAAGTTCAGTCATATTTGCACAGCAATTCTCCTTCTTGTGAGTTTGTACATTTGAAGGAAATGGCCAATGTGTAACATTCTTGCTTGTCTAAAGTGGGCAATGTATGGATGAGACTGGAGAGCATTATGCTAAGTGAAATAAGCCTGGAAGTGAGGGACAAATACCATATGATCTCACCTTTAACTGGAACATAATCAACAAAAGAAAAAAGCACACAAAATATAACCAGAGACACTGAAGTTTAGAACAATCTGGAAATAGCCAGAGGGGAGGGGGGAAGGGATAGTGGGGAGAAGGGTTTACAGGAGCTGCTATAAAGGACACATGGACAAAACCAAGGGGGAGGGTGGAAGCAGGGGAGGGAGGTGGGTTTGGCTGGGGTAGGGTAGAGGGGTGGGGAGAAAATGCAGACAACTGTAATTGAACAACCTTAAAGTAATAAAAAATAAATAAAATAAAATGTCAAAAAAAAGTGGGCAATATAAAGCCAGAGCCGTTGGAGTGTCCAATCTCAGCCATAAGAGTATTTCTCTGTACTTCTTGCCCACACATTCATTGTCTGAATGGCAATGAACCAGAAATAGGAGTTAATCACTGTCAAAGTCAGGTGTTGTGTTCACAAACATACATGATGCAAGGGTTTCAATGTCCCCAACATGAGACTCGGTAAAAAAAAAAAAAAAAAAGGAAAGAAGAAGAAGTATAGAAGCCTTTATTCCCCAGAACATGGTAAAAAAAAATAAAAGCATAGTATTGGAAATAGGGTCTAAAATTAGAGTTGGTGACAAAGAAATAATTTTTATGACCAAAGGAGGGGCATTAAACCATCATTAATGAGACAAAGAAGCTCCCTTTCCCTGAAAAGCCTCAATTTTACTTGCAGGAAAAAAGCATTTAAAGTGCTGTGGCCTTGCCCACCTTTCTCACATTTCAGACCCACAATAGCAGCCTCCAAAGCTTGCCTTACTGGAACCAGCGACCACACAGAGTATTGGGTGTGTTCGGATAGCCATATATAGCCTGTGTCATTTATGTATATTTTGTTTGTGTCAATTTCTTGCAAACAGAGCACGGCCAGTTGCTGTTTGCCAAAATAACTGAGCACAATGTTTTCTCTGCCTATCACATGATGCGGGTAACACAAAAACATCCTTTCCTTCCTCTTTTTTTTTTTTTTTTGTTTGGTGTTGTTTACCACTAAGGTCAATACAGAAAAATAAAGAAATAAAATGGAGCATGGCTGTGCCCCATAAGGAAAGAAGTCAAATAAGATAAATCCCTGACTTTCTTCCAGGTGTCACAACCACTGTTGCTACCTAAGATTGCCGCTGGCCTATGGCCAGCATAGAGGGAACTGAGGGGTCAAGTTGGAGGCACGTGTTCATATTTGGTCTTATTACGTGGTTCACCTGAGACTGATCTGAAGGACTCCTTCTGGGATAGAGCCTGGAAGAATAAAAAAGACCAAGTGTTATGTACAGAATATTTGTGTTCCCCTAAATTTCATATATTAAAATCCTAAGTCCCCATAGACTGGTAGTATGAGGAGAGATGAATAAAGTGAGCACTCTTATGAGAGAGCCTCCAGAGAACTATCTCAACCTTCCTGCAACAGGAGGACACAGCAAGTAGAGGGCTGACTGAATCGGGATGACTGCACTCACCAGACACCATATCTGCTGGCATTTTGATATAGGACTTCTCAGCCTCAAGAAGTGAGAGAGATGAATGCTTTTGATTCAGCCTCCCTGTCTGTGGTGTTTTTAGTATAGCAGCTCAAAAAGAATAAGACACAAACTAAAAGACATGACAAGACTTTAGCTATTGGGACAGCAAGGAGGACCAGAGCTCTAGTGGCAGCTTCCAGCTTTGCAGGGGTTGGCAGAGTATGTTTACAGTTATATGGAAAATAACACAAGAATAAACTCTGTGTTTTGTTTACTCACCAGTGCAAACCTACTTTTGCCCCACCCTGCATGTGTTAGGGGTGAGGGATAAGTAGGACGGACCTTATCCTTAAAATTTATAAGCTGCCAAAAAAAGGTGGTTATTGTATTGCAGAGCTAATTGTTTATTGTTCGAACTTAGTTCACTTCTCATTTTCTTTTTTTTCTATTTAATTTATTGGGGTGATGTTGGTTAATAAAATTATATATGTTTCAGTGCATTGTGTCTTCACCACCCAAAGTCAAGTCTGCATCACCATCACCACTTACCCCCCTTCACCCTCTGCTACCTCCCCCACCCTCTTTCCTTCCGGCACTCACCATACTGTTGTCTGTGTCTATGAGTTCACCTTTATTATTTTTTTTGGCTTAAGCCCTTCACCTTTTTCACCCAGTCCCCCAACCCCCATCCCCTCTGACTGCTATCAGTCTGTTCTCTGTTTGTCTGTATCAATGAGTCTGTTTTAATTTTGTTTGTTAGTTTATCTTGTAGTTTAGATTGAACATAAAAGTGAAATCATATGGTATTTTTCTTTCTCTAACTGAATTATTTCACTAAGCATAGTGCTCTCCAGTTCCATCCATGCTGTGTTGCAGAAGGTAAGATTTCCTTCCTTTTTTTAAAGTATGCTTGAGCAGTATTCCATTGTGTAAATGTACCACGGTTTTTTTATACACTTGTCCACCGATGAACACTTAGGTTGCTTCTAAATCTTGGATATTGTAAATAATACTGCAATGAACACAAGGGTGCATATGTTTTTTTGCATTTGTGTTTCAGATTTCTTCGGGTATATTTCCAGAAGTGAAATCAGTGGAACATAAGGCAGTTGTGTTTTTGAAATTTTGAGGATACTCCATACTGTTTTCCACAGTGGCTGCACCAGTCTGCATTCCCACCAACAGTGCACTAGGGTTCCCTTTTCTCCACATCCTCACCAGCACTTGCTGTTTGTTGATTTGTTTATGATGGCCATTCTGACAGGTGTGAAATGATATCTCATTGTGGTTTTCATTTGCATCTCTCTGATGATTAGTGACACTGATCATCTTTTGATATATGCCTGTGGGCCACGTGTATGACCTCTTTGGAGAAGTGTTTATTCAGGTCCTTTGCCCGTTTGTTAAAATGGTTCATTTGTTTGTTTGGGGGTTTTTTGGGGTTGAGTTGTATAAGTTCTTTATAAATTTTGGATATAACCCCTTATCAGATGTATCATTGGTCAATATGTTCTCCCATTCAGTGGGTTGTGTTTTCATTTTGTTGATGTTTTCCTTTGCTGTGCAAAAACATTTTAGTTTGATGTAGTCCCGTTTGTTTATTTTTCTTTGTTTCCTTTGCCTGAGGAGGTATATCAGAAAAAAATATTGCTAAGAGTAATGTCAGAGATTGCACTATTTTTTCTCCTAGGATTTTAATGGTTTCAAATCTTACATTTAACTGACTTCTCTACTTCAATGGGTGTTTCTATTGTTGCTGTAACAAATCACCACGATTTTAGTGAATTAAAAAAGCCACAAATTTATTATGTTATAGTTCTTGAGGTCGGGAGCCCAAAATAGGTCTCACTTGGCCAAATCAGCTGGGCTATTCTTCCTGAAGACTTCAGGGGAAAATCCATGTCCTTTCGTTTTTCAGTTTTTATAGGTTGCCAGTATTCTGTAGCTATGGCCCTCTTCCTCTCTCTTCAAAGATAGGAGTGGACATTCATGGAAGTCTTTTTACATAACATCACTCTGACAAACACTTTTCCCTCTGCCCCACTTTTAAGGATTTTGTGATTATAGTAGGCTCAATGGATAATGTCTGTATTTTAAGGTCAATAAATAGTAGCCTTAATTCCATCTGAAACCTCAGTTCCCCTTTGCCATGTAACATTTCATTTTTAAATATTTTGGGAATTAAGACATGGACATCTTTGGAGGGTTATTATTCTGCCAATCATTGTACGTCACCAGTCATTTTTTAGACATGTGTAGTTTATTTGAGGCCAAGTCAAATTCTTTTCTGAAAGTAGGTAGGTATATTTAGAACTCTACTTGTTGAATGTAACAATTGTACATCAAATCTCCATTAATTTATTGAAAATCAGTTGAGTACCTAGTATGTCAAACATAAAAAATGTGACATGCTTCCTACTCTTGAGAAGCTAACTCTACAGTTGATAGATTTTTCAGAGGTAGACATTCCTCAATCTTTTAGTTTTCTGATTCAATGCCTGCTACCCCAGCTGCTTTGTGTAGTGAATGATCTGTAAGCAAATATGTAAATATTTTAGGGAACTGCATAATTAAAGGAGCTCTGTAGTGAATCTTCATATAAAATAATTTTTTCATAATGCAATCGCTCATGATGTATCAATCTTGTAACTTCATATTTTTACATAAAACTCCTGATTTTAAGAATGCCTGCCAAATTCTACCCTTTATCCCAGTCAAATAAGCTACAGATTGTCTAGGCCAACAGCATCACCTACCTATCATTTTAGGAACCATCCAGTCTCTTTTTCATTCCTTCCCTCTTCCTCCTTAAGGGGATTGTGCACATTCTGCCTTTCTGTCCCTCTGTTCAAATTTCAGTTAATTTTAGTTAGGTCATAGAATCTTATTTAATCCATATATACCTTTATTTTCTTAGTCACATATGTCCCTTTTATTACATAAGAATCTCCTTTGACCGCAAGTCATATTTTATTTCATTTTCAAATCAAAAAAAGCCCAAAGTCCCTACTACTGATTTATAAACTTATACTTAATATTTACCACAGGAGCATATCACATATTCTTAAGGGATGTTTGAGAATGAAACATGCCATTATAGATAACCGGTATCATCAACCACAAATTGCCTGAAAGTGCCCAGAAGTCCTCATCTGAATTTTCCAAAAACATATTTTACTTCAACCTCATATTTGTTACACCCAGAGGTTAGTACTTCTAAAAGTCAGGACCATAGGTCACAGCATAGTAAGACTATGACGATAAAGGGCACAGAACACCTTTGATATATACAGATTTTTCACACATAACTGGGGCAAGACTTTGCACTTTGGTACCCCAGCTGAGATTCTTTTTCAGTAGCTCATTATGACTATTCTATAAGAAAAGGGTTCACAGGTTTTCCCTCCTATTAGCTGCTTAAGCTTGTACAACTCATATAACCTCTCTTAGCCCCAGTTTTATCATCTGCTAAGTGTAGCTACCCTTCCCTTTTCTCATATTATATAGCTCCTTTACCTTGCCACTCAAGAGGTCATGAGTTTTAGACAAGGAAAGATCTGCTGTGAATAAAGAGCAGGACATCCTGACCTTCAAACTTTCAGACTCAAGGTTTACCACCCAGGAGCAAAATCCACAGAAAAATTCTCAACTCATTCTCATAATCATCACCATTATACCACCAATGCCTCACTTTTTATCCATCATTTTAGACCAGGGGTGTCACTCATTTTCACCAGGGGACACATCAGCCTCGCGGTTGCCTTCAAAGGGCTGAATGTAACTTTAGGACTGTGTACATGTAACTACTCCTCAACAGTTAAGTGAGAGCTCGGCACTGCCACCAGGCAGAAACAAGGTGCCGGGTGGGATAAAACAAGGTGGAGGGCCGGATTTGGCCCATGGGCCTTGTGTTTGCCACTTGTGTCTTAGATTATTCCAGGTTTAAAATGCCTCAATTAGGCTTAAGCATAAACCATTTTCTTAAAACCATCATGCATGCCTACTATATTTGAAGGTCACAAACACGTAAGGCACATTGAGCCACAGATATATTTTAGTAAGTAAATTCACATAGGTGAGAAATGTACTCTATTTTCATTTTTTGGTGTCAACATAAGAAACGTCCAAAGTTGTAAGAATTTGTATGGGTTTATTTGAACCAAACTGATGACAATTGCCAAGAAACAAAATCTCAGCGGATTCAGCAAATGCTCCAGAAAATGGCAGTTTGCACCTTATTTTATACATTACAATAAAAGAAAGGAGGAGTAAGGGAGTTAGTTACATGAAATCCATTGGTGCTAGATCAGGGAGGTGGGAGAAAACAAACTTTTGGGATTGGATAAAAGGTAAAATTGTAGAGACATACTGCTTTTACACAGGTGAGTACAGGATAGTTAACAGTTACCAATTAACAGGATAACAATAACAATGAGGGGATTTGTGGTCTCCATCTGGTGCTGTGCCTGTGCTTTGAGAGGTATGGAAAAAGGAAATTTGAAATAAAGGTATGTTATCATAGATTCAAACAGACAACAGAGAGGCTCAGTTAAGGTAAAGATTGACTTTTGTCAGGGAAGATTCTAGGTTAGGGCATGACTGCCCGCCATGACTTGCTTTTAGTTGGAAAGTGTTAATTTTAGACGATCCTTTGTGGTTACTTTTCATCTTTGAGTTTGCAAGGCCACCACGAAGGCCTCCCCTGAGCTTGTCAACATAATATGTGGCCCCTTTTCTTCCACACTGGGTTCCATTGTTTTTACTTCTACATGCAGCCTCTTCACAGATTTATATCAACTTGCTGGCCCCAGGAGATGTTCAAATTAGCAACCTGCTCAGTTTTTTTTTTTTTTTTTTTTTTACTTTTAACTTATTCATCCGGAATGTAGGTACTGACAAGTTCAGCCCAGCGCTGTGTGCTCTTTGACACACAACCAATACTGAAAACTCAGTCATGAGTTTACCATCTCCTGACCAATATTAGTTTTCTCCTTTATATTTGGTTCCAGTTTATCATAACATTGCTTACACATAATCCAGTGCCCACTCACTCAGCCTTCTAGGGACAAGCCTTCAGAAAACTTGGAGTGTGGCTGTCAGTGTCCAGCATAGGGCCAACATACTGTAATCTTAATGTGCCTTTACAAGTAACAACATTCAAGATAAATAACACACTAACTCATCTATCTTGTAGTGATTTTTATTACTATTTTGGCTTTGATGAAATATTAATGTGTTAGTGAGATTATTCGCTTCTCTTCTTCCATTGCAAATATGCAATATTTTTCTTCTGTAGGCTGACCTGAGACTTTAATTTCTCTTTTAACTGCTCTTAAGTTAAAGACTATTAACCAAAAAATCAAACCTTTTATATAATTATAAATTGGCAATAAACCTGTATTGATTTTATTAAAATTTAATAAATATAAAATGTAGAAAATAATCATATCTCTCAGTTATAAGCAAATGTTTGAGCACGCTAACTATGCAGCATGATCTCAAGGATTGTTTCGTGAAGTCCCCTTAACCAGGTTATGAACTCCTATGTCAGCATTTTACCATTATACCTTTATTTGTTTGGGATTTGGGTATTTTTCCATTAAAGAGGTCACCATACAAATGTAAATAAAGTAGAAAGTGCTAAGTGTTAGCACATAAGATTAATTAATGTGATAGTCAGAATTCTAATAATGACCCCCTGTGATGCTCTCTCTTGTATATTCTCTCCCCTTTGGATAGAACCTGCAAATATGATGTGACATCACCCTTGTGATTATGTCATATTATATGGCAATGCAAATCTATCTGGGTGGACCTAACCCAATCATATGAGCCCTTTCCGGGCATAGTTTTCTTCAGCTGGTGGCAGGAGTGGAATTCTAATACTAGAAGCATGAGAAGAATTTAATGTTTTATTTCTGGCTTTGAAGATGGAGTATGCCATGTGAAGACCTCACACCTACAACCAGAAGGAACTGAATTAGACTAACAATGTGAATGAGTTTGGAAGCAGATTCATCAAGGAGCTCCCTGGCGAATGTCAAGCCAAAGCAACACCTTGGTTTTGGCACTGTGAGATCCTGAGTAGAGGAGAATCTAACTGAGTCTTCCAGGACTTCTGACTTACAAAACTCTAAGATAGTAAGTATGGGTGTTTAAGCTGCTAAATTTGTGAGAGTTTGTTACTCAGCAATAGAAAATGAATGCAACTGACAATTGTAATACTTCACGTGTTCCTTGGTAATTACTGAGAGGAAGTAACATGGAATTAGTTAAAATAGAGGGGATGTAGTCATGTACCGGACACAAAGTTACTATCAGTCACAGTTTATCTTAGGTCCAATCCTTAAGTACTGCTCTATTAGTTACCTTAAATTACACCAGTGTCTAGTTCTAGTTTGGTAGTCAATTGTTTTCAGTCATTTTCAAGTCTGTGTCTCAGAACACCAGGTATTTCTAATAACCATGTAAATTGGCTTCAACAATTTTTTTTACTTAAGGATACCCCCAACAAACAATATAGGCTCATTATCAGTTCAAGTTACTATTGCCCCCTCACATTTTGGCAGGTTTGATGTCATTTTTATACTAATCCATTGTCCCTACATAGAACAGTAGTAACATCTTCATGTTGACTTTTCTTGGTTACAATTTTAGTAATGCTATCATTCAAACAATTATTTCAGCCAAACATTTCCAAGGTTGAGCAAAGAAAGTCACTCAAAGTTTACCACACTATCTTATTTTGTTAATTCATTCTCAGGCTTTCCAAGTGTGCAATCAAGATACAATATTTACAGCATATGTTATTTTAAAGATCCACTCATTTATAAGGCACTTTATGTCTGTGACCCAATATATTGTTAAATCTGTTGTCACTGCACGTTTCTAGTTGCTTATTGAGGTCAACAACAGCAGGCTATTCAACCTCTCTAGAGTACAATCTCAAAACCCTTGGAGCAAGGGATTTGAACAACTCTATTTCCTCATTATGGAATTGATTTTCAACTTCTGTTTGTAGGGTCCCTCCTGTCTTGGCATTTAAAACTAAATGTTTGACATATTTGTTTGCTGCTGCAGCCCAAAACTCTTTCTTATTTTTAATGGCATTTTTTTTCTCTTCCAAAACTGTGTGGCTTTTATGTCAATGAGAATTCAAGATGCAATTATGGTTCCTTGATTTAATAACTTGGAAAAAAGCTACCCTCATCTCCAACAATAATTCCTGCCATTTAGAGACTAGACATTTTTTTAATATCCAATTGAAGTGTTTCACTTGCTAAGATTAAAAAGATGTATCTAAGATGCACTGAGCCAGCTGCCACCCACCTTCACCTTCCAGCTCCCATTCTGAGGCCTTATGGTAATATGTTCTTCTCCTAAGGTCATCTTGTCAAGGAACATTTCACCGAGAAAATAAATAAACTGCAGTGTGTGCTTTTACTGGGCACTGTTGACTTCTGTAGACATGATTTAAAGGACATTATTATGGATATCATAGGAGTCTAATGTAAATGATGGGGAAAGCATAGGTCATCACATCTTAATAAATATAGCATACATTTCTCAAGGCTAGAAATGGCAGAAATTGGAATTGAATTTTACTATTAAATTATACAGCCTAGAAAACACCATGATGCCTGGCATGCTTCTCCCAATAAGTTTTGTCAACATTGTCTAGGTGACACATCAGATCTTACCAAAAAACACAGAACTTTATTAAAAATATTGTTGAAAACATAGTCTTCAATAACCCATATATAATAATTTACACAATTAACTTTTAAAATTCAGTTCTAGAAAAAAATTTTCTCTCCCAGAAAGTAAGCCCATTTCCACTACCCAACTGGCACCACACATATTTATTACAATATTATCAACTACATTCCCTATGTTTTACATCCCCATGACTATTTTGTAACTACCAATCTGTACTTCTCAATCCCTTCACCTATTTTTACCCAGTGCCCCAAGCCCCCCTCCCTTCTGGCAACCACCAGCTCACTCTATATTTATAAGTCTATTTATATTTTGTTAGTTTATCTTATTCATTACATTCCACATATAAGTGAAATCATATGGTATTTGTTTTTCTCTGACTGACTTATTTCACTAGCATAATACCCTCTGGGTTCATCCATGCTGTTGCAAATGGTGACATTTCATTCTTTTTTATGGCTGTGTAATATTTCATTGTATATATGTAACACTTTTTGTCCACTCATCTATTATAGATGCTTGGGTTGTCTCCATATCTTGGTTATTTTAAATAATGCTGCAACAAACAAAGGGGTACATCTATTCTTTCAGATTAGTGTTTTGGGTTTATTTGGTTGTATACCTAGAAGTGGGATTCCTGGGTCAAAAGGCAGTTCCATTTTTAATTTTTGAGGTATCTCCATACTGTTTTCCACACTGGCTGCACCTGTCTGCTTCCCCACCAACAGCAAAAAAAAAGGTTCCCTACTCTCCATATCATCACCAGCAGTTGTTTTTTAATTTATTGATAATATCCATTCTGATAGCTATCAAGTGATATCTCATTGTGGATTTAGTTTTCATTTCTCTCATGATTATTGACCTTTAGAATTTTTTCTTATGTCTATTGGCCCTTTCTATGTTCCCTTTAAAGAAGTGTCTGTTCAGTATTAGCCCATTTTTAAAATTGGATTGTTTGTTTTTTGGTATTGTGTTGTATGAGTTCTTTATAATTTTGGATATTATCCCTGTGTCAGATGAATCATTGGGAAATATGTTCTCCAATTCAGTGGCTTGCCTTTTCATTTTGTTGATGTATTTTTTTCTTTTGCTGCACAGAAACTTTGTAGTTTGATGTAGTCCCATTGTTTATTTTTTCTTTTGTTTCCTTTGCCCAAGGAGACATATCACAAAAGATATTACTGAGAAATGTCTAATTTGAACACTTATGTTTGTTAAAGTTTTTATGGTTTCAAGTCTTACATTTAAGTCTTTAATCCATTATGTGTTTATTCTTGTTATGGTGTAAGAAGATGGTCTAGTTTAATTTTTTTTGCATGTATCTGTCCAATTTTTCCAATACCATTTATTCAATAAATTATCTTTATTTACCCCATTGTATGTTCTTGCCTTTGTGTCAAATAGTAATTGGTCATATAGGTGGGTTTATTTCTGGGCTTTCTATTCTGTTTCATTGATCTACATGTCTGTTTTTATGCCCATACCATGCTGTTTTATTTATTATGCCCTTGTAGTATAGTTTGATATTACTCGGCATGATATCTCCAATTTTGTTCTTTTTTCTCAAAATTGCTGATGCTACTAAAGATCTTTTGTGGTGCTATATAAGTACTTGGATTATTTGCTCTAGTTCTTTTAAATATGACTTTGGTATTTTAAAAAGAATTGTGTAATGGACAAAGACAATGGGAGGGAGGAGGATTGAATGTGGGAATTGGGGATGGATAGGGCAGGGGAGAGTAATGGGATAAAAATGGGATCAACTGTAATTGAACAACAATAAAATTTTTTTTCAAAAATAAATAAAAACACAACTGTGCCAAAAAATAAAATAAAAGAATCATGTTGAATATATTGATTGTTTTGGGTAGTATGGATATGTCTTTGCTTCCTTGTTTAATTTATTCCTAGTTATTTTTATGTAATTGTAAATGACATTGTTTTCTTAGTTTCCCTTTCTGATAGTTTATTATTTTTGTATTGAGTCCATTTCATTTAGTTCCTTTTTGGAGATTACTTTTGTTTTTTCATTTGCTCCCCATTTTGACTGCATCTCTGTCTTTGTTTCTATGTTTTAGGTAAATCTGGTATGTCTTCAAGTTTTGGCAAGGTGATCTTATTACTAGGTGTTCTGTGGGACCCAGTTGCACAGTCCCCTTGATCACCTGAGCTGGGTGGTCCAGGAATGTACTTTCTGTGGGCAATGTGACTACTCCTGTTGTTGTTCAGTCTGATTACTGTAGTACCATTCATGCATGGGGCCAATGATCAGGTTGGCTGACTCTGAAGCCTCAACCCTGTCCACAGTGTATGAGCTGCTGTGCAGGTGCTGCCACACAAGGCAGAATTTGCTTCAGCAGGGTCTAGTGCCTGCCAAAATTTCCCTTTGGATATGCAACTTGTGGAGTTAATTGGATCCTGCTCTGATGTTGTTTGAAGATAACTATTGCATGTGTTGGTTCTGGGGTTTCTTGGGAGTGATTCTAAGCCTTGCTATCACCAAACCAAAAACATAGGCTCTGGAGTCAGTCTTTCCATGTGTCAATTCTGGTTTTACTTATTACTAGTTCCAAAAGTTTGGGCAAGTTACCAAACATTTATGTTACTCTCTTCCCACGTTGGTAAGATGAATATAATAATACCTTGTTCACAGGATTATAGAGAGAATCAATTGCATTAACAGATGTAAAAATCCTACAAGAGTGTTTGGCACATAATAAGCACTGAATAAGCTTGAGCTAATATTGCTATTGTCTTATGTGGTGACATTTCCAATACAATGGCTGCATAGTTTCCAATCTCCTTGATTCACTGATTTATCCATACTCAATATCATTTCCCTTCACCCGTAGCCACACTTTATCGTCTCCCGGTACTCTTCTCATGCATAAAATATTAAATTAAAATGTCCAGCTCTCTGATCATAACTATTTAAATTCTCTGCTCCTGCATTTACTTCTTCTACTGTATTTGTTTTTTTTAAATATCATTGAAACTCTTATCATTGACTGTCCATAAAATTCATTATCCTTTCTTTCTTTGCAATAAAAGTACAAAGCACATGGCTGACAAGCTACATTACATTCCCACCCTCTGTTGAATTACGTGCATCTGTATAACAAGTTATCATCAATGCAGTGTGAGCAGAAATCATGTTTTCTACTTGTCTTTTTTATTTGCTCTTTTCCATTCTGCCAGATACAGGCAAACAATGTTAAAGTCATAGTCACGAGCTGGAAAAGTGAAGTGAAGTTCTACCTTCCTTTCAAGAATACTGGCCTTGAATTATTTGTGTGCTAAAATTATAAACTTATACTATGTTTAAGCTATATTTCATGAAACTAATGAAAACTCTCAGTTCCTTACTATTAACTGTTTCTTAACCCTAGGTAGTCAAAACCTTCATCACTGTAATAACTCACTAGTCAATATTTTATCTTTCCACTACACTTACCACTATAATAGATAATGTGATGACCTTTTCATATTCTTTCTTCAGGGTTGTTTCAATCACTCAGCTGTTGGAATTATAAGTTATTGATAGCTCATAGCTCTGTCCATTATTAGGAATTAACCTGTGCTAAGAGGTTATGTCCTCTTCCAGAGGACAGTTCACATCAGTCTTTCTGTTGCAGGGATATACAAACTCAGTAACTTTGCTTCAATTTGAAACAATTTTGAATGATCATGCAAGATCCAGAGATGTCCAGGAGAGTGGCTAAGATCTCAGTTTTAACTAAATACATTGTGGATCATTTCACCCTTCTGCTCAGTCCAGCCTTCCTTACTTCATATCAACAAACATACCTTTTCATGCAGCTGTCATTTCAGAGTCTGTTCCAGGGAACCCAGTCTAAGAGACCTGGTATATCAGAGATTACTAACTGCCTATCCCAACAGCTATTCATCTTTTCTCCCTCTAAACAGAACCCAAAATTTTAGCCAGACACCTCAGAACACAGAATAAAGATTACACTTTCCACATTCATTTGTAGCTAGGTTTGGCCATGTGACTTCATTTGAGTCAAAAAGTTGTAAGTGGAAATTTTATGAGAATCTCCTGGGAAGGTTAATTAAAGGAGGCTAACTCAGCCAGGGGGGTGCACATTTTGTGCTTGTCCCTGCTTTCTTCCTGCTGTGGTAACATGGATCTAACAGATACACATAGCTGTCATCTGTGCTATGACATGGCCTTGATAATAGAAGCTCTGTACTAGGAATTGGAGCAGATCGATTGAAAGGAACTGTATCTCCAATAACTGAAGCCACAATATCAGCCCTGATTGCCTACCCTTAGGCTGTTCTCACTTGTTCTGTCTACTTCCATCAAAATATAAATACACTTAATTCTCTCCTATTAAAAAAGTTTCCAAGAGCTTAAAAACAAAGAATAAAAGAAAAGGAAAAATCAACCTCATACAAAATTCTTGTTTCTGTCCTATCTCTTCCTTTCCCTTCACAGGTAAGTTCTTGGCATGGTTGCCTATATTCACCGACTCCTCTTCCTTACTTCAGATTGACTCAATGCATTCCATTGCAAAATCTCTTTTTCACCAAAAAAGAAAGTCATTTACCACCTGAGTATACAAACACACACACACACACACACACACAGAGACATACATAAATACAGTCTGTCTGGAAAAAGTCCAGCCATTATTATTGTAATGAGAATGGTTTGTGCAACATCAATATAACGTGGCAGCCAAGGAGAGCAGACTGGAATGTGCATGCATTCCAGTGGGAGCATGGTAGATACCTTGAGTGAGCATGTATACTATGTGGCTGTTGCATTCAAAATGAGAGAGTAGAGCAATGAAGCTGCATCAAATTTTACTTAAGCTTGAACATTCCTCTGTGAAAACTATTTGGGTGATTCAGAAGGCCACAGCCATGCACAACTGGTGATTGGCAGCTTCATCACAACAACACGTCTGCTCATGTATCACGTCTCCTGCAGAATTTTTTTTGGCGAAATATCAAATCACCCAGACAATTCAGCTTCACTACAGCTGACATTTGGCATGCTATGACTTCTGGCTTTTCCCAAAACTAAAATCACTTTTGAAAGGGAAGAGATTTCAGACCATTGATGAGATTCAGGAAAATATGATGGGGCAGCTGATGGCGATTGGGAGAATTGTGTGAGGTCCCAAGGTGCCTACTCGGAAGGGGACTAAGTTCTCACTGTCCTATGAACAATGTTTCTTCTCTTTTGTACCTTCTTCAATAAATGTTTCTACTTTTCATAGTACATGGCTGGATACCTTCTGGACGGACCTCATATTTGGGGGGGGGCCCAAAACAGGATTATCTTCTTGAGGATGGCTCCCTTGTAATACAGGCTTCTCCTGCCTGGTGAGTGTTCTAGGAACCTATCTATATCAGTGTACAAGCTAGCATTGTTCTGAGATATTGTGTTCAGCTTCAATGAATTTTCTTAAAAGACATTCAAGATGTTTGTCCATTTCATGATGGGTAATTTACCAGCACACCTGCCCACACTGCACTGAGTGTTTATGACCAAAAATGGCATGCCTCCTGTGCCCCACCCTCCCTATTCACCCCATCTTGCCCCAAGTGGCTTTTTTTTTTGTTTCCCCAGATGAACAAATTCTTAAAAGGGAAGGTTTTGCCAATGTGGAAGACATGAAACAAAAAATAGCAGAAGCACTAAAAGGCCTCAAAATTGACGAGTTCAAAAATCTGTTTTGACCAGTGGAAAAAATGTCTCGATAGGTGTATTGCATCAAATAGAGAGTACTTGGAATGTGACTGAAGTTTAAACATGTAAGAATAAATACGTAATTTTTATAAATAAATTATGGGTTTGGGGGGATCTCCACTCATGTGTGTGTGTATGTAATTTCTGTGGCTTATACTTTCTCATATTTAATTATTTACTCAGGTATATTTTCAAACTTTTGACTATGCTCTCTTCCTTAACTCATTCAAAGATAAATTTTCATAACATTGAAAACCAATGATTTATCAGTAGATGAGTGGATAAAACAACTATGGGACATTTACATAGTGCAATACTACTCAGCCACTAAAAAAAGAAAATTTTACCCTTTGTGACGGCATGGATGGACCTGGAGAACATCATGCTAAGTGAAATAAGCCCGTCAGAGAAAGACAAATACAATATGATTCACTCACGTGTGGAATTTAGTGAAAAAATTTAATTAACAAGCAAAATAGAGACAGACTCATAGACAGAAAGACAGCTAGGGTGGGGTTTAGAGGGTAGAGGGATCAAGCAAAAAGGAAAAAGGACTCATGGACATGGACAAGAGTGTAGTGATTGCTGGGGGGAGAGGGGTAAAAAGGGGAATAAGTGGTAATGGAAAAAATACAATAAAAATTAAAATAAAAGAGAAAACCAATGATTTATCTTTTCATACCCACCATTAATTGCTTAAAATCATGGAACATTTTCTCCAGATATTAAACCTGGCTGTGAGAATGCTGAAATCTAGATATGGCAAGAAAAGGGTGTCTTGGTGTTCATTACATAGGCTTTCATTTATTTTCTTTTTTAGCTACCAGATATAACCACCAGCGGTTTACCGTGAGCAGCGAGCAAGATTCCAGAGAATTTTTCACTTAATTTCTTTAAAGAAAATACCTAACGCCATAAGGAATGAGATAGATAATGGCCTGCCTAACCAGCGGGAAGAAGAGATCTGGATGTCTAAATGCTATTTTCACAAAGGTCAACATACTCTTATGCTACAACTACATTAACTTCACATTTTATTACATCTAGTGTCTCTCATTTCTGGGACTTTCTGGGATGTGCTTTCAGAAAAGATATGGGAAAAATACATGTAGTCAATCTTGAATAGAAGGCCATGGAAAGCAGATTTAGTTTCAAGTGCATTTTTTCCCTTCTATGTCACCTCAAAATTTATCTGAGCTGTTAATAAAGATCTTACAATGTATTACATTGAATGATAAGGAATAATGGTCTTATGGCTATGCATATTACCTCATGTCTGTTAGAATGGCCATTATTAAAAGACAAAACATAATACATGCTGGTGTGGGTATAGAGAAAAGAGAACGCTTGTGCACTGTTGGTGGTATTGTTAGTTGATACAGCTTCTATGGAGCACACTATGGAGACTTTCAAAAATTAAAAATAGAACTACTCTATGACCCAAGAATTTCAATTCTGAATATATATCCAAAGGAAAAACTGACTCAGAAAGATACCTGCACTTGACCCCCATATTTATAGCAGCATTAATTATAATAGCCGATACCTAAAACAACCAAATAGAAGAATGGATAAGGACATTGTTATATGTATAATATATAATATTATAAATATAAGTATAAATAATATACATAATGAAGTATTTAACCACAAAACATGAGGAAATTGTACCATTTGTGACAACACCAAGAGACCTTGAAGATATTCTGGTAAGTGAAATAAGTCAGACAGAAAAACATAAATACTGTGTGATCTCACTTGCATATAGGATACAAACAAAACAAAACAAAACACCAAAGTCATTGAAGAAGAGATTGGATTTTTGGGAGTAGGGAGGCAAAAATTGGAGGAAGGTAGTCAAAATGTATAAATATCCAGTTATAAGATAGATAAGTACTAAGGATGGAATGTAAAACACTATGACTACAGTTAATATTGCTGCATGACTTACAAGAAAGTTGTTATGAGAATAGATCCTAAGAGTTCTCAACACCAATTTTTTAATTATGTCTATATGAGGTGATGGATATTAACTAAACCTCTTATGGTGATCACCTGACAATAAATGTAAATAAAACCATCATGTTGCACACCTTAAAATTATACAGTTATACATGTAAATTATTTATCAGTAAAACAAAAAAAACCCACTTTTCTTAGTCCGTATTTTGATTAGCACAAATTCATGTATTTCATGACAGCAAGCATGATCCTTATTTACTAAATATTTGTGGAAAAAGAAAAAGAGAAGCAAGGAAATGGGAATCTTGGAAATTAGGAAGTGGATACTGAAGACAAATTTCAGCAACTACGTTTCCCATCCATCAAGACAGGTGTTTATTTTGTTTTGTTTTCTTTTTGGTTGTTGGTGTATTTATTCCCCTTTAACTAATTTCCTCCTTCTTGCCTTGTATTTTTGCACTAAAGCAGGCAAAAGACCTGCTTGTTGTCTAAGGCACTGGAACAAGGTTTTGTTTCTCAGTTTCTCTATTATGCATAATTTATTGGTATTTAGCAAATGCTAAATAATATCATCACACAAATTCAGTGCTACTGAGATCAAATGTTCAGTAAATTAAATGAGCAAGTCATATGCTGCCTAAATGATTTTGATTGAATTGGAAACACACCCAAATATACTGTAATAGAGCAAAGCATGCTTTTGACTTTAAGTACTCTTGTTTTGGATTTATTTGGCTTTAATTTTGCTAGTAAACATTTTCATGCTTCTATCTCTTTGGCAAATAAGCTCATCACTTAAAAGGGGAAGAAAGGCATTGTCTATCCTCTTTTCAATTATCTTCTTAGAAGGGAGCTGAGCCAGCTCTAAGTTTCTTGTCTTAAGGTACAACATGAGGGTTAAGAGAGCTAGGTCAACAGGCTGCCTGTCTAGTTCAAGATCCGAATCTATCATTTATTACCTGTGTGATATTGGGCTCCGATTGTTTATCTTTCTTATACTTCATTTCCTTACTTATGAAACAGATATAATATCATTTATGTCTTAAATTTAAATATGACATCACACATAAACTAAATGCTTGATAGTTCATACTTCTAATGATTTATATGACATAATTAAGTATCAAAGGTAGCTGGCAAAGGTATTGGCAACATGAGGGAAAGAACATTTCATATGTTACCATCTGTTGGCCTTAAGGTGTACACAGTTAAGGCCAGCAGATGGTAATCACATTTTGGTATGTTGCTGTGTGGTTGTACAATGGGAATTTCCTGGAAACTTTCCAAAAAGTAACCCTCCACACACTAAGCTATATATTTTACATATTCCTAAATAAACCAATGACTCCAAATGGAACTCCAGCATTTGTCCTCATATCTTTTCATTTGTAATCTATTGAATGAACATTGGCTAGAATTTACCATGGTAAAACATTTTGTTAGGCTCTTGACTCACAATAATTATTATTGTATAGTTTATAAACACAAGTGGTCCATAGTCTAGTAGGAAGTATAAAAAACAAACATTATGGTTGTAATAACATTGCAAGATATAAATTTATTAAACAACACTTTGTTGTACACCTTAAATTTACACAATATTTATGTCTTTATTGATAATATATCTCAATAAAGTTGGAAAAACAATAATAATAACTACAATTTATTATTTGCTTTTATTTATTGTGTGCATGGCTCAGATACTGTTACTTGTCCAGGCAAAACCTTAAGTCTAGTTGAACAATTTAGGGGAAATAGTATATTTGCGATTTTAACATCAACTGTTTGACTTCAGAGATCATACACTTAAGCCCCACTGCTATCCTGTACCTATAATGACACAATTTCAATACAATGCAATTAATTTATAAATACTGCAAGAGTTTTAACCTGCAGCCTCACTATTCCTATTCTTTCTGCTAGAAATAAACTTCTATGTTTCCACTACATTTTCCATGTTTGGCACCCTCCAAAGGGTGTCCAACTTCTTGGCGTCTCTGGGCCACACTGGAAGAAGAGCTGTCTTGGGCCATACATTAAATACATTGTGACACATAAACACAAAACAATCTCATATGTTTTAAGTAAATTTATGATTTTGGGTTGGGCTGCATTCATAGCCATTGTGGACTGTGGGTTGGACACCCCTGCACCTTCAGATTTTACCTTAAATGTCATCTCAGAATGATCTACTTTCTTTATCCTATCTAAAATACTGCTACTTTCTTACTCTCTACTTCAACACAATATTATTTATCTTCATAGGTTTTATCATAATTCATAATTATAAGCATATTTACATTTATTTTTATTTTTCTGACTCTCCCACAGGCTTCATGAGGTCTGGGACATCTTTTGTTTACCATTTCTTTAATGATACACATTCATATGCCTGGGACATAGTAGGTGCTTAAAACATATTGAATGAATAAATGAATGAAATCATATTCAAATAACATTAGAACTAAGAATGGCGTACTGTATTCTAAATATCTATATTATTTGAAACCAAGAGGAAAGGTATAATTATCACACCTGTTACTACATGATGAGACAATTTCTGGGTTGTGTAATTTGTTCCTTGTAATAAAATTTTGTGATCTTGTTAGAGCTAATTCCACTAAGGCATTCCTCATCACAGGAGGTACATACTTTTCAACCTTCAAAAAACCAATTTTATAACTGTTTACAGATGGTCAATGCTCAGTTCTTTTACAGTAAAGATTTATAAAGTAAGTACAGAAGCATGATTTTTTAATATATTAAAATGACACTTGGTCTCAATTATATTAACTTAAAACAGTGATACAGTTTCATAACAGAATAAGTAAAATCTTCAGCTCATGATTTTCCATTTGTCACATAAGAAAAAATGTTCAGTGCATATTCTTTCCAGATTATCTCTTTTCCACTTTAAATTCTGCCAATACAAGAATTTTTAACTTGCAGAATTCACATTTTTAAGTCCCCTGATTTTTTTTACAGATCCTCCCTTACATCTGTTTAAGCAACCTATAATAGAGTCCAGACTGTTTCACTCTGGAATACCATTTCTTATTCCTTCATTTTCTAAAATACTCTAGCACCTCAAAATTCCTTTTAAAAATTATTGGAAAACAGAAATATCATCACACAAAACTGAAGAATTTCAGTGTGTTTCTATTTCAACACAATAGACTAAGTAAATTTTTATTGTCATTCTTCCACAAACATCTATAGAATAATAGGAAGTAAAAAACATTACAAAGGAAATAATCCTATAAGAGATAGAGAAAAAAAAATCACCAGCTAATGAGAGCATGTTGACAAGCAAAGTAGAACAGAGTGTGTGAACAAGTGTGGAAATAGCATCCAGTCTTTCCAGAGAGAAATCATAGAGGTTCTAGGAAGATGCAGAACTGCAGAGCAATATGGAGTTGATAACAGAGCAGCACCACTACTTTGCATCCTTCCATACACACGCACACCAACACACCCCTTCTAAGGTGATCGATAACTTTGTATTCTCCTGTGGGCAAAATAAACCATGGGAATATTTTCTAATGAAATACACTACCTGCGTAGAAGTAAGGTTTCCAGTGTGGGATATACTATACATGAATAAATATCTCATGTTTCCAGTTGGGGGAGGTCCCATACCCTTGTACCCTAAAAAAATCAAAATCTGGAAATTGACATATCTTACCCATATATCCATACAAACAGATCTCATATTCAAAATTTTCTTTAAATAAAGAGGTCAACCACAGACAAACTATTTTGTTAGTCTTCTCTAACCTGTCTTCTTTAACCGATCTACAGTAGGGAGGGATAATGCTGACAAGCCCACATGCAAACTTGCCTACCTGGACTATACACAAAGAAAATTAATTTACTTAACCCTACAGCATCTGTCAAATGGGCAGACATCTGCTGGAAGTGGGGACAAGGGCTGGGTGGAGGTGGACAAAGGGGGGGATGGGGACATCTGTAATAGTGTAAACAATAAGAATAAAGAAAAAATAGAATTTAAAAAGCACGTATATACAAAATTCACCAATGTCAAGTTGCCATAAAAATTTTGAAAATATTTTTCTTAATTTCAATTTTTTCTTGTTATTGTTCTGTTCACAAACCATCTCCAGTGCTCAGACACTTAATGAGTAGCACTGGCAAAAGGCATTTTAATATGCACGTGAATCATCTGGATATTTTGTTAACATCCAGGTTCTAATAGTTCTGGAATCATGTTTCAGATTTGGCATTTCTAGAAATTTACCAGGGTAAGTCTATAAAGCTGTTGGTCTGTAAAACAAAATTTCAGCCATTCAGCTGTAAGTAATTAGACAATGTGCTTCCAGTGGGAAAAGATTGTGCATATTCATTTTTATAATTCTAGTGCCCATCAAAATAGCTACATAAAAAAGTTTAGTTTGCCCTGGCTGATGTGGCTCAATGGATTGAGCGGGGGCCTGTGAACCAAAGAGTTGCCAGGTCGATTCCCAGTCAGAGCACATACCCGGGTTGCAGGCCAGGTCCCCAGTAGAGGGTGCACAAGAGGCAAGCACACATTGATGTTTCTCTCCCTCTCTTTCTCCCTCCCTTCTGTCTAAAAATAAATAAACAAATTTTTTTGAAAAAGAATAGTTTAGTTTGTAGAGAATGATCCATTTTATGACCTTTCCACTTCCATGGATCCCTGAACTCTCTTTTAAAAAATATCCAATTTATTGCAAATGTACACTTTTATAAAATACATTTGAAATAAATTGCTAGAAAAGTGAAATTGAAATGAAAATATATATAAAATTCAACACATGTTTGTATGTTGCAGCAATGTCAGATTTCCTGCATTTTGATTCTGTCCTGTATTCTAAGTTCATGAAGCTGTATTAAGGAGAGGATTTCTTGAATCCATATGATCTTGTGCAACACTGATTTTGTTAACAGTGATGAGGGATGGTGTTTTTCAAACAGGTAAAGGGTTCATTGTTTTCAATGCACTGTGATGCAACTACTGCTCTGAAGAGACATTGTCAAAATTTTATATCTTGTTTTTTCTCCTTTCATTAAGGTGACTACATTGACTGGTTTAACTTGTGAAACTGGTTATGCATGCAAAATAGGATGAATATGGCAAGTTCTGGGAAACTAGGCAGCAAAGCTTCATGAAAGCTGTTCTGAGTATTGTCTTAATAATTTCAATAATGCATTACCTTTAAGGCATGGCATTTTACCAAGCTTGTGACTCATGTCACTGTCATCAAGCTTTTCTCTGTTTCATATCTACCTTCTTTGGGCAAATTGTGACATGGTGGTTTTAGCAAAAGAGCTTTCAAAAAGCTTCCAAAAAGACTTATGAGTAATCTCCAGCTTCAGAGAATTCTGTCAAAATCTGACTTGAAGTGTGCCACACAAATGAACCTGCCTTTAGAATTACAGCAAATGGTTCGTAATAGAATATAGAGATAATGTATTATACAATTGTATGCCTGAAACCTATATTATTTTAATAACCAATGTCACCTCAATAAATTCAATTAAAGTAAAACACAGCCCTGGTTGGTGTAGCTCAGTGGATCGAGTGCCTGCCTCTGAATCAAAGGGTCACTGGTTCAATTCCTAGTCAGGGCACATGTCTGGGTTGCGGGCCAGATCCCCAGTAGGGGGCATGTGATAGGCAACCACACATTGATGGTTGTCTTCCTCTCTCCCTACCTTCCCCTGTCTCCAAAAATAAATTTTAAAAAAATCTTTAAAAAAAACCATACTGATATAAACATTCATTAAAAATATCAAAATGAGGTGGGAGAAGGGTTGAATAAAACACATTGTGTTTAACTAACCACTTAAGAACCCATTAATGGTTTAAATAACGATGTTCGATGCTTGCCTACTTGCTGAAGGTGTCCTTTAAAAAGTCCCCATGTGTTCTTGATGTCATGGGACTCCTTACATTTTCTTTGTCCTTTGGAGCATTTCTATCACTGCTTACGAAGATATATATTCAGAAACTGAGAACAGCCCTAAAGGACCTTAAATGTTAATAAAAAAAAAATCCAGCTTTAGATTCCCTTAGAATACAGTCAAGGATTTGCCAATCGGTGTATGAATCAAGCAATAACACTTTTAATATTTGTGGTATGTATGTTATTATTTTACAGCTTATGCATGTAAATTCATTACTCAACAGTCCAATTCTTTCCTTTATCACTTTAATTTGGTAAATGAGGACTACTTTAAGGAATGTTAGGTGTGGTAGTAAGATAGTTACAGAAATTATCAAAATGTGTGTAGTCTGTCTTTTCAGATTATTTCAATTCTGCCTCCCCCATCACATGTAAGCTCTATGAGGGCAGGGATGTTGCCTGTTTTTGTTACTGCTGAAATTTTAGCATCTAGAACAGTATCTGGTTTATTGAGGATGCTTAATAAGTATTTGTTCAATAAATGTTCAATTATTGTTTCAAACATTATACTCAAAAGTATAAATATGATTAATTGATATCTATATCTAAACATAAAATCAATTAGCCCAGTCTTTAATATTGGTGAACTTAAGCAACATTGAAAAAAATTTAAAGAGAAGCTAGTCCATTTATGCATTTAAAGACATGCTCACTTACATTCAATATATAACCTTTCTTACTAACCTTTAATATTGTTGTGAGCAAAGGAGCATCACCAAAAGTAATCACTCACATGTTTGTGTCTTTCCACAATGCTAGGTTTATTATGGGTGGTCCCACACAGCCACTGGAGCTGAAGTCCTATTGTGCTCTGAGTGTGATTGTGACATAGCCAAGCTCCACAATAAATGGTTGGAGCTTTCAGTTCTTACAGCTCACAGTGGCAAAGGTCCCACTCATATCAGTGTCCAGATGTAGTCCTTACCTCAGTGTCCGGACTTGTGATTTTGGAATTCTGGGACCTTCTCAAGGGCATTCCTTGTTAAACCCCATTACCTATGTCTTGGGCATGTTGCCACTTGACATAACTGTTGTGGCTGATAGTGACTCCATATTGGATTGTCAAAGGTGTCCAAAAAATCTGCTCTGTTTTTTACTTATACAACAACTCACTCACAGCTTAATTTAAGCCTGGTTTTAGCCATAAATTAAATTATAATCTTTCCAATTCATTCTGAAGCTTATCTTAGAGTCAAATCTTTCTTATCTTTGGTTGTACACGGGTCTGAAACTTAACACAGCTCTCTTTGGGAAGAAGAGCATGCCACTACCAATAGTTTAAGATTACTTAAACAGAACAAATTATTTTTCAAACTCTCTATATCATAACATCAAATTGAAGTAAACCCTCATATGACAAAGGGAAAACTAAGGTTACATAAAAGTGCCGTTAACATCCTCTAATCTCATCTCTATGCCTACTCCCAATCAGAAAGTCACTTTCTGTTCTTTTTTTATTATTGTTATTCAAATACAGTTGTCTCCACCCCCCCCATCACTCCTCAAGAAGAATACTATGTGTTCCTTGCTCAAGTAAATCTCTATTTATAGCCATTTAATAGTGATTAGAAATATTCTGGAAGCTTATAACCTCTCCTGCTTGCCATTGACACACATTGCTTTTGGAAAAGGATGTCCATTGCCATAGAACAACCCACTGTGAAAAGAAATCTGAAAAGATATCAATGGACTTACTGCCATCCTTTTTTCCTCACTTCGCTAGAGCCACAGTAAACTCCTTGTTGTCCCTTAGGACACTCCAAGAACATTTATGTCTTCCTTGTTTACTTCATAGTATTTATCACCATCTGTCTTTCTATAGGTTTTACTTACTCATATATTGTCTGCATCCTCCCTATATTTTTGACAAATACATCTATAGCTTATTATGTTTTGCATTTGCAAACATTAACTCTTTTTTTCTTGAGTCAAAATTACAAATTTGTTTTATTTTTTAAATTTTTTCCATTACCATTTAACCTCCTTATACTCCCTCCCTGCAATCACTACACTGTTGTCCATGTCCATGAGTCCTTTTTCCTTTTGGCTTGATTCCTTCATTCCCTAACTTCCAGCCCCAGTAGCTGTCAACCTGCTCTCCATCTATGAGTCTGTCTCTATTTCACTTATCCATAATCTTTGTGGTAGGTATACACTATTCATATATCTATTTTGCAAATGAGGAAAATGACCAATAATAAATTAACTTCAACAAGATCATACAAATATTAAGTGTTGAGTTGGAATTAAAATGTAGATAATATGTTCATGGCCAGTGTGGCTCAGTTGTTTGGAGCGTCATCTCATAACCAAAAGGTTGAGGGTTTGATTCCCAGTCAGGGCACATACCTAGGTTGCAGTTTGATCCCCAGTCTGGGCACAAATGATCCCCGGTCCAGACTCCTCATACAGGAGACGACCAGCTGATGTTTCTCTCTCACATCAATGTTTCTATTATCCCCTCCTCTCTTACTTCCTTTCTCTCTAAAACCAATGAAAAAAAATGTCCTCAGATGCGGATTTTAAACAAATATAGATAATATGGCCCCAGAATCCATGCCTTTAAACAATATGGTATATTTAGAATATAAGATTCGTGAGGGCAGAGAATTTGAGTATTTTTTTCAGTGGTGTATTCCCAGTGCCTAGAAGAATGATTGGCCCATAGTAGGTTCTCAATAAATATTTGTTGAATTAATCAGTGTATTACTTTGATAGTGAAGAAACAAGCAACCATGTCTTCATACTCTACTACAGTTTCTCCTGGTAGTTTGGAAAGTTGGTATTTTCAGCTAATTCATGGAATTTTGTCCTCAGAGAGGTCTGTTGATATGGATTGACACATTAAAATTACTAAGTGAGTTGTACAGCAGCAGAGTGTTGTTGAATGGTTATGAGGTTCTTAGGAGGGCCCTTAGTGTTGTGAAAAAGGATCTGAACAGACTGATAAGACTTGAGGGCTCTGCTCCCCCAAACTCTTCTTCAAACAAATATCTTTGCTTATATCTGTTTTCTTTTTTTAATCTTCAGATGTTCCTAAGGATTTTATTTGAACAACAAACTGAAAATGTTTGGAAACTACAGTCACAGTGGAAAGAATTCTGCCTGAGTCCAGTTAGCTTACTACTCTGGTTCTGCCTTCTTCAAGGTGCTACTAAGAACATGAAATGAGATGATTGTAACAAGTGTATTTTAGTATAACTGGGATTTGTCTCTACTGTGAGCAAAATAGGTGGACCCCTACCTATTAAAGAACTTTTTGCCCACCTTGCCACTAAATAAAATTTTTCCCATTCACCTGCCACAATGCCTGTAATTTGTGCCCTTAAAGCACTACTTTTTGACTAAGGGAGTGTTTTGACATACTCTTGCTAAAATATCCTGAAAGAGAAATTAATCTACCACAACCAATTAGTGCATTAGTATAAAATCATTTATCAGATTAACAAGTATCATTTAGCAAGAGAAAGTTCCTAAAGGAATGGGAACATGGAATGACAAATATCAAGGACACAGAAATGAAGGACTTTGAGGAAGCAAAAATAATAATCCCTCATATCATTTAATTCTTTACAGTCTTTGTGCCATTTTCACATTTTTCATCTATTTTGTCTTCACAAGGATACAGAGGAAATATATATATACAATTTTACAGATAATGAGACTGCAGCTCAAGAAAATTAATCTGACCTGTACCAACCTGAAAATTTACATTGAAATGCCCACTCTCTAATGCATAGCTGAATCATTTAAATCATTTCTGCCAACTTGATTCAGTTTATATGTTTTCTCTAAAGAGCATTCTTTGATCCCTATAGACTTGATAAAATGCTTCCAGGATGTTGTACTTCTTAAAACATAGCCAATGACATATTAGTGTGATTTTCTGCTCAATGAACTGTTTTCAACTGCTAGATTTTAAGCAGTCTTGATGGAAGAAAACTTGTTTATCTTGCTCAGTATTGTTTTCTCTGTGCCTAAATTATGGCCTGGCAAATATATAGCAGCTGCTCAACATATTTATTGAATAAATAAATGTTTTACAAATGTTCAAAAGTATATCCTGAGTAGAAGTTGGATCTTGGCAGAGCTTGGTCACCATTCAAATGTAATAAGTCATACCTGTATAAAATTATTCAAATTCAAGAATTAGGCCAAAGGTAATGCCATTTTCCTTGACTACAGGACACCTTTCATACTTTTTCTTTAAAAAAACCCCTCAATCCAAATATAGTATACTTGTAAAAACTAAAACCAAGCAGATCGGTGTTGTATGGTAGCTTACATTCAGAAATCATTATGGTCCTCTGGTTCTCTTGTACTGTTCGTTTTCACGTAGGGACTTGCTTTCATTTTAATTTTTGCAAATGTGTGATATTAGTGGAAATCATTACATTAAGTTAATAGGCTTAGAAGCAATCCAGAAAACTAAAAGACATCCTAAGTGTGTTCTTAATTTTCTTTATTAAAACTCAATTTTTTAAAACTTTAATATAAATTTAAATAAACTCTATTACTATCATATTGATTAGTAGATTACTTAAATATGGGCCTCTGGTGGAGTCTATAGGATTTTCCATGTACACTATCATGTCATCTGCAAACAGTGACAGTTTCATTTCCTCCTTTCCAATTTGGATGCCTTTTATTGCTTTTTCTTGTCTCATTGCTGTGCCTAGGACTTCCAATACTATGTTGAATAGGAGTGGTGAGAGAGGGCATCCTTGTCTTGTTCCTGATCTTAGTGAGAAAGCTCTAAGTTTTTGTCCATTGAGTGTGATGTTGGCTGTAGGTCTCTCATATATGGCCTTTATTATGTTGAGGAATGCTCCCTTTATTCCCACTTTGCTGAGTGTTTTTATCAGAAATGGGTGCTGTATCTTATCAAATGCTTTTTCCGCATCTATTGATAGGATCATGTGATTTTTGTCTTCGCAGTTATTGATGTGATGTATTATGTTTATTGATTTGCGAATATTGTACCATCCTTGCATCCCTGGGATGAATCCCACTTGGCCCATCAGCAAACGAGTGGATCCAAAAACTATGGTATATTTACACAATGGAATTCTACGCAGCAGAGAGAAAGAAGGAGCTTATACCCTTTGCAACAGCATGGATGAAACTGGAGAGCATTATGCTAAGTGAAATAAGCTGGGCGGTGAGGGACAAATACCATATGATCTCACCTTTAACTGGAACATAATCAATAGAAGAAAAAAGCAAACAAAATATAACCAGAGACATTGAAGTTAAGAACAATCTAACAATAGCCGGGGCAGGGGGGGGACAGTGGGAGGGGATTACAGGAACTACTATAAAGGACACATGGACAAAACCAAGGGGGAGGGTGGGGGTGGGGGAGGGAGGTGGGTTCAGCTGGGGTGGGGTGGAGGGATGGGGAGAAAAGGCATACAACTATAATTGAATAACAATAAAAATTTAAAAAATATATATGGGCCTCTGTGAGAGACACATTCTTGAGCTTAGCTTTTATTACTATTTTTATCATCAGTTTGCAACCACTATAAAACAGAATGCCTTTTATAAACATTTAGTTGGACACTACCATACTATGAATTTTAAAAACTGATTTTGTTTGGGAGAGAACCAAGATGGCGGCGTAGGTAGACACACTGCGCATCCTCGCACAACCAGAACTGACAGAAAATCGAACTGCAGGGAAGTCTGACACCAAGTAGATAAAAAAGAAACATACATCCAGACTGGTAGGAGGGGTGGAGACAGGCACTGGAGCGGAGAGGACTCACGTGGCTGTGGGGGACCGAAACTGGCAGGGGACGAATGGGGCAGGCAGTCTGACCACTAGCAGACCCTGCGGCCCCACATTCGCGCACAGATAAACCGAGAGGGCGGGACTCAGAGTGGCGGAGAACGGGGCAGGCAGAGCGGTGGGTAGCACCCCACAGCCCCACACTCGCCCACAGATAAACTGGGATGAACGGCAGGGAGCAAAGCAGACCGCGTAACCCAAGGCTCCAGCGCAGGGAAATAAAGCCTCAAACCTCTGATTGAAAACGCCCGTGGGGGTTGGGGCAGCAGCAGGAGAGACTCCCAGCCTTACAGGAGAGGTCCTTGGAGAGACCCACAGGGGTGTAGAGTGTGCACAAGCCCACCCACTCGGGAACCAGCACCAGAGGGGCCCAGTTTGATTGTGGGTAGCAGAGGGAGTGGCTGAAATCCAGTGGAGAGTGGAGTGAGTGCCATTCCTCCCTCTTGGCCCCTCCCCCACGTACAGTGTCGCAGGGCATCCACCAGCTTTACCCCACCCTGGTGAACACCTAAGGCTCCGCCCCATTAAGTAACAGAAGCACCAAGACAAAAAAAAAAAAATGGCCCAAATGACAGAACACTTCAAAGCTCCAGAAATAATTCAACTAAGCGAGGAAGAGACAGCCAACCTATCAGATGCACAGTTCAAAACACTGGTTATTAAGACGCTCACAGAATTGGTTGAATTTGGTCGAAAAGTAGATGAAAAAATGAAGCCTATGCCAAGATAAACAAAGGAAAATGTACAGGGAACCAATAGTGATGCGAAGGAAACTGGGACTCAAGTCAATGGTGTGGACCAGAAGGAAGAAAGAAACATCCAACCAGAAAAGAATGAAGAAACAAGAATTCGGAAAAATGAGGAGAGGCTTAGGAACCTCCAGGACACCTTGAAACGTTCCAACCTCTGAATTATAGGGGTGCCAGAAGGAGAAGAGGAAGACCAAAAAATTGAAAACTTTTTTGAACAAATAATGAAGGAGAACTTCCCTAATCTGGCAAAGGAAATAGACTTCCGGGAAGTCCAGGAAGCTCAGAGAGTCCCAAAGAAGCTGGACCCAAGGAGGAACACACCAAGGCACATCATAATTCCATTACCCAAGATGAAACAGAAGGAGAGAATCTTAGAAGCAGCAAGAGAAAAGGACACAGTTACCTACAAAGGAGTTCCCATAAGACTGTCAGCTGATCTCTCCAAAGAGACCTTACAGGCAAGAAGGGGCTGGCAAGAAGTATTCCAAGTCATGAAAGGCAGGGACCTACATCCAAGATTACTGTATCCAGCAAAGCTATCATTTAGAATGAAAGGGCAGATAAAGTGCTTCTCAGATAAGGTCAAGTTAAAGGAGTTCATCATCACCAAGCCTTTATTATATGAAACGTTAAAGGGACTTATCTAAGAAAAAGAAGATAAAAAATATGAACAGTAAAAATGACAGCAAACTCAGTTATTAACAACCACACCTAAAACCAAAACAAAAGAAAACTAAGCAAACAACTAGAACAGAAACAGAATCACAGAAATGGAGATCACATGGAGGGTTATCAATAGGGGATTGGGAGGGGGAGAGAGGGGGGAAAGGTACAGAGAATAAATAGCATAAATGATAGGTGGAAAATAGACAGGGGGAGGGTAAGAATAGTGTAGGAAATGTATAAGCCAAAGAACTTATAAGTGTGACCCATGGACATGAACTATAGGGGGGAATGTGGGAGGGAGGGGGTGGGCAGGATGGAGTTGAGTGAAGGGGCTGAAATGGGACAAGTGTAATAGCATAATCAATAAATATATCAAAGAAAACCTGATTTTGTTTGGTTAGCAGATTTTGTTGTCATCCCTCTAATTAATAGACCTTATACTGCATATATCTACAGTGATGAATTAATAGAGTTACTTGTTATGGTCTTATTATATTCCTAGTGACAAGTGCAGTTCTAGAAAACATCTGGGAAATTCAGTCCACAAATGATTCTGCCGTAATGACCATCTCAAGCAAGGGATTACCTTCCCCCTGGTGATATATTTTACCCAATTGATAAAATGAAAATACCACACTTGCAGAGTGTTGTTAATACTCAAACTACCTTTGTGTGTTTGGTAGATTAACAAATATTTTAAACTAAAGTTTCAAAACAGAAGTCAATATACAAATTCCAGAACTGCATTCTGAAGATTACAGATTGTTAAAATTATATAAAATTAAAAGTTCAGATGTTGTACTTATTAAATATTCACTCGTTAAATAATGTTAAATGTAGAACATTTATTTCTATTGACAGCTCTAAAGATTGGAGGTGAAAGAGTATAGGAATATTTTACCTTTTAATGAATGGTTACAAAGTAATCCATTGATCGTGAAGAAAAGCCAAGCAATGTAAAATAAACAAAAATAGCAGTACATACAATCTTTCTCACATTAACTTCCTGTAGCTAGTGAACACAATTTCTGGGGTATAAGATTTGATTTTCTGATTTGGCATTAAATATTTGCTTCTAATTATAGTCTTATGTGAGACAACAACAAAAACTAATTTGCATTATTAATGATGCAAGTAATGTGATGTTTAGTCTGCTCAGATTGGTAATAAAGAGAAAAGCATACTGGAGATTTACTTTACATTTTTTTCCTTTGGAAACCAAGTTAAAATGATAAAACTTATTTAATTAACTACTTCAAAATTATATGTTTCATCCAACTAAGATAAAGAGGGGTGTGCTGTCTGAAATGGAACTAAAACTACAAAGTTTCAGTTTTCATTCTAATAGTCTCCAGGGAGAAATCAAAGGATTTCTTTCTTTCGACAGTTTGGGTGAGATGATATTTTGAGACGGTGAGAGATGCCCAACTAGAAAAACAGTAAAGGAACTCCTCCAAAGAAATTTGGTTTTATCCCCACATTTGGTTGGCTTTTTCTCTCCTTTATTCTCTTACTGATTTAAACAACAACAACAACAACAACAAAACATTAGGAGAGGCTAGAAAAATGCCATTCTTCTCAGCCAGAAAGGAGCAAACCAGTGTTTGTATCCATAGTAATCATTACCAAGACATGCCTTCCACAATCGCTGTTTTTTTTTAAATTTTAATTTTGTATTATTATTCAATTACAGTTGTGTGCCTTTTCTCTCCATCCCTCCACCCCACCCCAGCTGAACCCCCCTCCCTTGATTTTGTCCATGTGTCCTTTATAGTAGTTCCTGTACAATCGCTGTTTTTACATACAGTTTTATCTGCTTGATGATAGCCCATTGTGAACTAACCTGAAAACCTAAGTTAAATGCAAATGAATGGGAAATCACTGGAGAACTCACCATTGTAATCTGATGTAATAAGTGTGGGAGAATGGAATCCTATTATTTTGTTTCATACACTGCGCTATCCAAAATATTTGCACTCATCTTTGAGTCTAGATTCTAGAAGATGACCAACCTTTTGACACAAACTAGAAAACAAATCAACTATTTAGATATTGTATCTTAATGATGTATAAACATTAGATGATTCAAATATCTCTTAACAATATTGCATATTGTTAAAATGAAATATAAAAAGTATTTGCAGTTGTTTGGTCATTACCTAGAAGATGTTTTGAACTCAGCTTGGTCAGTGTGGGCTAATGCAAAATGTGTGGATTATAAATACATACAGAACTTAGTTTATAACATCAAAACTTTACTAGATATAAGCTTTGCATGAAATATTCAAAATCACTCAATCTTGTAACCTTACCTACAAAATGAGAATATTAATAATATTTGCTTCATAGAATTTTGAGAATCAAACAGAAAATTATATACATAAAGCACATATCACAGTGACTGGACAAATATGTGATCAATAAGAAATAGCTATTATTATTGCCACATCTGAGTTTTAATTCTACAGACAGCAATGTCTACTAACAAATAGTTTCCTGCCTTTTGCATTTGTTATTACAGCATTGGAAAGGTGGTTAACTTGTTCAATTTCTTTTAATTTTTATTTTAAAATGTTGTCGAAAGGAGACTTTCATTGAAAAGTGTCCTGTTTGATCACTGTTCCTACCATGCTTTATCTTCAAACTGCACCTTAGTTGCCTGTGAACTTAAAATTATGGAAAAACATATTTGAAGTGAAAAGAGGCGATGTAATTCGGACAGAAATGTCTCATATAAACCCAGACTATGAGTGGTAAGCTGATTTTTGATCTTGCTTCCTGAAATGTCAAGTTTACGACAATATTCCATCCAGCCAATCTTTGGGACTGGGAATTTTATGCTTTCCCCTTGAGGAAAAGAAAGCCTTTACATGGCAGGAAGGCAGAGGTGAGGGGTTAGTTTAAACATTAGCCAAAATCTGGAAAATAGAAGTGAAATAACAGAATAATGAAATCCTGAAGGAGGCTTGGGATTTTAAACCTTTGGAAAGCCTCACAATAAAAATTAGCAAATTGTATTCATTCACTGGTCCTGACTCTGGAGGAAAGGTTAATGAAACAGATTCCCTTTATTTATTTTTATTAAGAATAGTTGGTATACAATATTACATTAGTTAAACTACATTCGGGTGTACATAGGGATTTCACACTTCTATCCATTACAATGTGATCACCCCACTAATTCCAGTAATCATCTGTCACCATGCAAACTTATCACAATATTAGTGAGTATGTTCCCCTTCACTTTTCACCCATTCCCCTACCCCAGTCCTTCTGACAACCATGCCTTCTGTTTCTGTTTCTATGAACTTTGAGTTCTGAAATAATGTTATACTTACACAAAAGTTGCAAAAGTGGTACAAAGAATTCCTGTATACCGCTGCTCCAGATATCCTTGAATTAACATTACATAACCACATTACAATTATCAAAAGCAGTAAATTAACATCAATACCATATACTAATCTACAGACCTTATTCACATTTTTCTAAATGTTCTGCTGATTTCCTTTACCCATTTCAGGATAATGCACTAATTGTTATGTCTCTTTAGTCTCCTTGAATCTGGAATAGTTTCCAAGCATTTCTTTGCCTTTCATTATCATGCCACTTTTGAAGAATAAAAGCAATAGAATCCCCTTCATTTTGCTTTATCTAATGTTTCCTAACGATAAAATTCAAGTTATTCATTTTTAGTAAAGATATCACTGAAATAATGTTTGTTGCCTTCTTAGTACATAATATCAGAAGGTCCATGATATTGGTATAATTCATTATTTGGGAAGTTAGCCTTAATCACTGGTGTAATGTGGTGCCAGGCTTCTTATGTGCAGAGTTAATATTTCCCCTTTGTAATTTATAAGTATTTTATAGGTAGATACTTTGAGGCTGTGCAAAATAAACTATTTCTTTTAATACATCTACCTACTACTTTTATGACCATTGTTAATTATCAACTGAAACAATTATTGTACTGTTTAGCAATGATAATTTACTATTTCTATAATCCCTTCTGCATTTATTAATTTAAATTACATTGTCCTTCACTGATGTATTTCATTGTTTATTTGTATTACTATAGATTTATTTAGTCATATAATATTTAGTAGATTATAATCCATTACCATCATTTTTTGTTAATTATTTTCTTTTGGTGGTTGGGAACCTATTTAAATTGGATTCTGAAGATATGTTAGCATTTTAGTCATCATATTTTTAGAAAAAAAGCTGTTTTTAAACAATATTTACATGCTAGAACCTATTTTTATTTTGGCTATATTCAGGTACCACAAGTTACCAGGGTTCATTTTATCTGAGATAGAGCCAGTTGTCAGTAAATTATTTTTCATTCCTTCACTTCAGCATTAAAAAAAATCAGTAGTAAAGCTTAGTGGACTTTTAATAATAGGGATATTTTGACTCTAAAAAAATCTTTGATTCTTATCTGATAAAAAGAGGTGCTGGTAGTCAGTTGACAGATTTTTTTCAGTAAATTGATGGGGATTGGAGCTATTTAAAAAGATTAAGGATGTGTTTTCTTGGAGATTACTAAGGGAAACAAAGTTTACCCAGAAGTGCAAAGGCAGAGCAACAAGACTTACAAAGGAAGATTTGCTGTGTATCTCTAATTAAAGAAGAGATGGAGTTCTTGGCCTTCTTTGGCATGTAAATGTTACATCACCTCAAAAAGACAATATTGATGACATTCTACTGCTCAGCTCAGAAAAATAGCTGTAATACTACAAATATAACAGCTATTGTTTCACATGCAAAACTAAAGGGATAGAAACTGTTGGGTTCAGTAAAAAAATGTATCATTGATGAGTTATAAAAATGAGAAAAACTGAAGACTTCTTGACAGGTGAATAAGATTTATGTGTGGCAGATACAAACTGAATAGGTTTTAAGGATGACAGATATAAAAATCTTCTTTAAATAACTCCTTGCCTGATTCTTTCGGGTGGAATAAGTTTTTCTTATAAATCCTCGTTATATGCACTTCAATATTTTCCACTCTTGATGCATATATTTTTATCTTATTAAAACTATAGTTTAAGCCAAAGTTGAAAATATTAAAAATACAAAAAGAAATATACATGAAACATCTTTCCTACCTTGTGGGAAAAGTTCATCATATAATTCAAAGCATTATGTTTTTATTCCAAGATAGTATGGTTTTAATTCATGGTTATTCAATCTAACTTATAACTAACTTATAAGTTGTAACTCAACCTAAGTTATAACTTATAACTAAGAGCCTTTCATTAAGTTATTTGCTTCATTATTGAATTCAGAGTAATAACTTTCAAAATTATGGTAAAACATAGCGAATTGATATTTTTGTTATTATTAAAATCCTTTTTACCAAAACAAATAATTCCTAATTGGTTGACAAAAAAACCCATGCACATACATAGAGTATTTGTAGGTTTTTCTTTTATATCAATTTTAATGATGATATAAACATCAATTTCAATTGTTTAAATAAAAAGGTATTATACAATATTCTTCTTATATTACGATGGATGTTTCTTATAAGAAAGTCACTAACTAGTATCTATGTCAGTTAATTTCATGAAAACTAATATGTTTAATTAAATATTAATTTTTAAAGCAATACTGATATTTGCTAGGGTATAAGGACAGCATCAGTAATCAGCTTCTTAGAGGAAATAAAACTAATTTTTCTATTGAAACAAATGCACCATTCCTGTGCAATGAGATCCTCATTTACATTTCATGGGAAATTTGAAATCATATTTATACCTGAGAGTGAGTGAGCTCTCACAAAGTGGACTAACCTGGTACAGCTTTGAGTTATTAGAGGGCAATGTAATCCTCCCTGAACTTCAACTAGAACTTAAAACTTTAAATTCTCAATGTTCTCAAGAAGTTTAACTTACCATAAGAAGCACTGTTTCCACTAACTGGTTTCATTTTCCACACCAAGGAGGAATCTTACAGGAGCCTCAAACCAATGGCAGCTTGGAATTTAATTTGTTCTCATTCTAAAGTGATCATGACTAGGTTCATGTCGACTTTGCTCAAATAAAAGCATTTTCACCTCTGAGGGACCACAGCATATTAGACAACTGATCAGCTGTACTTAACACCTTCAATCTTCATGATGTACATATCCAAATGTAGGCACTCTCAGCTATACCAAGCCCACCACACATTTCCAGCCTTGTAAACAGCATCTGGAGCCCAGGGAAGAAAAGACGGGAGTTATTTGCATCTGACTCAGGCAACTCAAAATAAATGGATAGAAAAGGCACGAGCAATGGCAAGTTGTATATTGTCAGCAATGACGAAAATAACAAAGGAACATGTGTAATCCATTATACACATTTTATACTACCCACCTCCTTTGTGAACCAGCATTTCTGTGGATTAGAGCAGCTGTCCACTATCCAATCAGGATGATTGAGGCATGGGTAAATTTAAACCATTTGCCCAAACATTTTTATGAAAACTGAGAAATAGGGTTGTGCTTCATAGATGTGGGATTTCAGGACAATTCTGAGATGGGGAAAGAAGAGGTGGGGACTGAAATTACAGAATTCCTAACAGCTGATCAGTAAGAGTAGCAAGAACCTGTAGTTATTAGATCTATATCTTCAGTCCTTAGCCCTTTGACTTTGATCTGCTTCCTTGAAATTTTAAATGCCTTTTAGGATATTAACATGAAGACCAGAATAGTTCATTTTAGAACACACTAGGGGCTTCTGATATGGCCAGATCCAATATTTTCTCCCCTAAGAAAGACTTTTCCATATCACTTTAATACAAATGCATACGTTTTTCTCTGAACTTCTTTGGAACATATTATTTTTATCACTCATTGCAATACAGATGATTACTCATACTGCCTTATAGCAACTCACCTTTTTCTGGATTTTGCTTTATTTGTATTATTGTAGTTTTCCTTGTGTTACATTTTTTTATAGCTGTAGATGATTAGCTCCTTGAGACTAGAAAGCTTCCGTTGCTTTCAAGCATCTCTCCAATGCTTACCGTATGCCTTTCACATACAGAAGCTTTTTACTATAGGAGCGTTGACTAATTGGGGATAATCAGGAATTAGGAAATATGGAATCTACTAAAAAGAAAAACTCCACTTGTAATTCAAAAGATATTGAACCAGACCAGGAAACTGAAAGTACGTAACATAAAGATATGGTCTTTTGGGTCTCTAATAGATTTCTTTCTTAAATATGTTCTTATTTCTAGTTACTGGTATTAATTATTATTACATCCAATTTTAATTTGAAAGTAAGCTTCCTTTGGCAATGACCTGTGGCAAGCTGAACACTCCATTAATTGATTCAAAACTCTATTGTACTCATTTAAATCTCTTCTTTTTGGTAAATCATATCTATGTTATAAATATTTACTCTTTTTAATATAAATGAACATTTTTCTAAATACATTACTGGTGTATGAAAATGGGTTATGTATTGGAGCAAAGGAGACAGACTGTTACTGGTGTTAAGAAAATCTGGTCTCGAAGCATAATGTCATATGGTCATAGACAACAGGCAGGTTAGGCTTGCTGTGAAGCACGCATGACTTAAATACTTTGAAAGTGCATAAAGTAGATCTTAGCATACATTTAGCATTAAATTAATTTATTCATTACTATTTATTAGTAGTATTTAAATCCATCTAATAGGGCTAGTAGAACAGAGAAAGGAATCTAATTGGCTGCCAGTAGCCAGCAACATCCTAACTATTAATCTGGGGTTCGTGGAAAAGAACTTTAGACTTTCTGGAAGTGAATCAATGAGCATTTATTTCCAATTCTAAAGGGACAGGGACACAAAAACAAGGGTTCCCACATAGGATATGAAGACGAGAATCCAGGCAAGATTCTAGTTACGAAAAAACAGTATGCCCAAGACTGACACTAGATAAATAAAATAGCAAGGAAAATATGATCCATGGAGAAGTTTTAGTCCAGTTTATCTTAGCTCCTGATTGCAATTATGGATTGGAGAAAGGGATGATTATCTGGGCCAAGGGGCTCATTTTATTAAGAGCAGGGAGATTCAAGGGCTATAAATCAGTCCAAGAGCATATCTTATGGATTTTTCCCCAGTCTCCTTCTTCAGCATAACTAATCCCTGTGATCTACCATAGTCTAAACTGAAAATGCATAGCTGCCACATATTAGAGGTTGAGTTGAGAGAATTATGATTATTACTTAAGATTACAAAGTGAACACTATGACAATTACTGGGAAATTTTGAAGAGACTGAGATAGCAGTCCAAGCAGTAGACCAGAAAACTAGCCAAGTTTAATAACTGTTGGAAGTCAGGCTGAAGCAGAAAAAGGAAGACAGTCCAACTAGGATCCCAAAATGCAAGGCAAGTTTGAAAAATTTTAGGTGACTAGTTCAAATAGGGAATGGAAAATATGAAACCATACCTGGGGGGTAATAATTTGGTCATGGAATTCTTAAAGTCAGATTTGTCAAATGGAGCTCAAAATTGCCAAGTAAACAAAAACCATATCCAAAGACTGGTAAAAAAATTTTATTGAACAAATGAGGACTGAACTCAGAAATTCAGTTTTGCTCCATGAAGAGCTGGGAATGGAAGATACTGGTATAAAAGTAGAGATTTTTGTCCCTGTCCTGGTGGTTCAGTTGGTTGGAGCATCATCCTGTGCACCAAAAGGTTGCAGGTTTGACTTCTGTTAAGGGCACATACCTAGGTTGCAGTTCAGTCCCTGGTCGGAGTGATGTTTCTCTCTCATGCTCTCTCTCCCCCACCCTTCCTCTATCTCTTCAATAAACATATCTTCAGGCGAGGTTTAAAAAAAAAAAAAAGTGAAGATCTGCCCTGGCTGGTGGCTCAATGGATTGAACGCAGATTTGCAGACTGAAAGGTTGCTGGTTCAATTCCCAGTAAGGCCACATGTCTGGGTTGTGGGCTGGGTCCCCAGTTGGTGTGAGAGAGGCAACTGATCGATGTTTCTCTCCCTCTCTTTCTCCCTCCCTTCCCTTCTCTCTATAAATAAATAAAATCCTAACAAAATGAAGATCTTGCATCTGACAGATTAAACTGTTGTTTTTCAAAGTGCACTGAGAGTTTTTATAACTCTCTGAAGATGGAATCAGTCTTTTTTCTTTGAGGAAAGAAGCAATCTGATTTGAAAAAACAAATAAGAGAAAGAGAAATGGCATCAAGAGTCCAAAGTTCTAATTTGATTTTTGCTATAATGCTATGACCTTGTGCAAATCACTTAACTTCTATGTCCCGGCTGTGAAATAAGGGTAACAATACCTGAGCATTCACTTCTTCGACAAGATATAATTTAAAGTGAAAGGATCTACATATTTGATTTTTTAACAAATTCAGCAATACATAAAATAAAATATCAGAGTGCTGATAATTTTTCAAGGTACACTCATCTTTTTGATTATACAATTATTTATAATACAAATTTAAACACAAAAACTCAATTTTCATAAAAAAGAGGTAGATTATTTCTCCAATGACAAAGCGTGCACTCAGGAAATGGATGTTCTGAAATAAGTAAGTCAGGGGCAAATGACCAAGCATTCAAAAAGCATCCACTTCCAGCTTCTTCAGGGCAGGAATTTCCCCTGCCAAAAATTTCTTTGAACTTCCAACCAGCAGTATGACTGAGGTGCAATTGAAATATTATTAGGGAGAAAACAAGAATGACCTGTTGACTTTATTTTACAATTGAATTAGCATAACAGTTTTGTATTGCTAGGCTCAACATGGAGAATTGGACTCAGTAACTGTAAACAACCAACCTGTGATCCTAGAGACACAGGTACCTTTCCAGAGGCTCATAGGCAGCCCTTGAAGGAAGCCAGACAGAAAAAATGGGTCTCGTTATAATTTTCATTGTTGCTATAAAGAGGAGTAATATCATATCATTTGAAAATGCAGATGAACAAATAATGTAGAATTTTAATTCTCAGTTTATGGTAAGGGTCTCACCTTGAGAAAGTCATTGTGTGCAATTTAGGAATCAGATATACGTTATGGAAGGCCTATGTTGCAGACTGACCTGAGTCTGCTATGATGAGGGGCTAAAGATCCTACTGGGACAAAGTCATCTCAGCAAAAGACAGAACACATAAAAATATTGACCAAGGACAATAGACCAGCATAGGATGAGGAGACTATTTTATGCCTATGAAAGTGACTGGTTCAGATGATTCTCCAATCAGTCTGAGTCCTAAGATGAAGTCTCCCTGAAGTGTTCTTCCCCACCCACCAAACCACACTTTCTTTGACTTCACATCTCTTCCTCAGGAAAGACTTTTCTGATATCCTTTCCACTTATTATCACTCTCGTAGTACCAGTGTTCTCTGGAATATTCATCATACCTGTAATGTGGCATTTATTTATATATTGATTTTACTGTTATTTCATTTCTCCTGCCAGTTCGTTGCTCCATGAGGACAGAAACTACGTCAGTTTGGTTTTAATATTGTATCTCCTGTGTCTAATGTAGTACCTGGTACTTCACAATATACATTTAACTAGTAAATATACCAATAAATTATAAAAGGTAAAATTTAAAATAGTCATTTTATTAGAATCTCTGCAGGGCATTAAAAACTGCAAGGTAATAACAGTGCATTTACTGCTAGGGGTACTAACGGCCTCAGTAGCAAGATAACCTGGTAGCAACATTTGACAGGTTTCTAGGCATCAGCACTTAAGAAAACATTGTTACTTTTGTCCTGACAAATCAACGTCCTGGGTGGAGACATTGGTGTCTTAGGCAGTAGACATCATGAACATGATATAAAGCAGGAGAGGATAAAATTGGAATTCCACATGGGAGTCAAGTAAACTAAGTTCATGGGTACCTGCATATCATTCTTGATATTGGCCATAAATAGTTGGATAAAAAAAAACTTGAGAATTGAATCTGCGCTCCTAAAATTTCAGGTGGAAACACATTCAGAAGAATGTGGCTTTATCATATTTATTATGACCCTATTTTTCTCCTCCAAGCTGGTGGTGTTCTAGAGGCTTGAGTTACAAGTATAGGAAATTTAGCTAGCTATTTAAATTATGAATAGCATTTTGGCTGCAATCCTTTCTAAGCAAGACTTGTGAATTGCCCTCTTTTATTAAATAGTCTGTCCTTATTGACTGGAAAAGAACAAATGATTTATGTGCATTGGTAAAATCTTAAGCCCATAAACATACATGATATAAATATAAGATGAAGTTAGCCAGGTATTACCAAGATTAATTTGGTACTTGATGTCTGTAGGTAGATCTGGAGAGGACATAATTTCTTTGTGGACACTCTATTAAATTTTTTGTATTACACTTTTGCCATTTGTTTTCAACTAAGAAGTCTAAATCTCATGCTTAAGTCTTATAACCAAGGATTTTTAAGTGAAGAAATAAAGCTCTTGTGTTTTTATCAAAATATGTTATACTGATAACAACAAACTAATATAAGAATTATAGTATAACCAATAGAAGGAGCCTGAATATAAAAATGTTACTGGAAAATGCTCTAATTAATTTTATTCAAATTGAAATTATTATTCTAAACAGAACTGTTCCTTTTTTCCACAAACTATTTCTTTAAGTTGAAATTTTTTTAAAGAAATGGAGTGTCTTTTCTCCTTCACTGTCTTTATACTTACTTTTTAGGAATGCTTAACTATTTTCAAAGGGCTCAGAGAGTATTTGTAACTTACTGAGCCATTTACTGTCTTGTATGTCTTTAAGATAATCTATTTTTATTCCTGTTGAATGTTTACCCAGCAACATTTGAGACAGAAATTTGCAATAAAATGTATGTTTAATCTTACTGGAGTGATTATCTTTTCCTGGAAACTAGATAGAATAATTTCCCCCTCACATTTTAGAAATGTAAATTCCAACTTTACAGTTTTTTCTATCTTGTGTCCAAATGACTAGATTGTTGACAACATTGGTTCTTAGAGAAACCTAAATAATATATTTTAGAGTCATATAATAAATGAAACAACAGTTATCATTCCATTATAGATTTAGAAAGTAACAGAATAAACAATACTTGTACCTAAAGAACTCAAAAGTAGTTTCAAAGACACCATTATATCAAAGGTGCTTAATGAGAGAAACACTTCTAAAAGTTAGGACATATGATTTTAAAATAAGAAAAAATAACTGTGTGGGGATGTCTTGGTGTAAGATGCATCGGTATGAACTCATGGGTTTTTAATGCATATAATAGACATATGTAGAAATGAATATAAATATGTATATATATTTATATGTTAATATGCACACTGACATGTCCTAGTTCTGTCCACTGAGAGACTGTAGCCATGACACTAAAAGTAGTAATGGGCACACGTAGAACCCAGGTCTTGCTTTCCAAACACTGTTCCCCAATACAAGGAACCAAGGCTACTTGGTTGACTGCAGGACTGAGGGAAAGGAAAATGCACAAAAAGCCTAGAGCATCGTGTGGTGTCATAATGTAAGGAACTGTACAGAAAAGAACAATACTAACAACAAAAATAAAGGGATACGTTAAAAATACAAAAGTGCTGACCTGAAAGAGCTCCCAATGGCCAAAGCTTAAACATTTTGAACAACAAAATAATGTTCCCACTATATTATGACCCCAAAATATTATAAATAGGTATGAAGACCATAGTGCTATGAATAAATGATTGAATAAATAAAGAAATGGCGGACAAACACAACCTCTTTTTACAAAATTACTGTAATTTATAATGGTAGAAAGTATGAAACAGAACATCACTGTTAGAATATCTAACTAGGAATTATCAACAATGGGTGCTAAAATTAGTGGGCAAAAGTTTAAGGAAAACAAGATATTTGCATAGCCTCGAGTATATCTCCAAAAATATTTATTAATTACAAAGGGAGAAATAGTCATTTTACAATGGAGAAAATTGGCAGACATCACATTAATGATATAAATAAAGTTAACTTCACCACTAAGAAGACATGCTGATGAGTTCTGTCCAGAAAAAGTACACCCAATATTAATATAACAAGAACACTTTGTGTGGCATCGATATAACCTGGCAGCCAAGGAGAGCAGACTGGAATGCACGTGCGTGGACAATGACGACTTCACTGTACTAGTCAGTGGGGGTGGTAGACACCATTGAGTGAGCATGTATACTGTGTGGTTGTTGCATTCAAAATGATTGAGTGAGCAGAGCAATGAATCTGCATCAAACTTTGTGTTAATCTTGAACATTCTTCCACGGAAACTATTCAGATGATTCAGAAGGCTGCAGCTATGGGCAACTGGTGATTGGCAGCTTCATCATGACAATGCGCCTGTGCATACATCACGTCTCATGCAGAGTTTTTTGGTGGAAATATCAAATCACACACATGACTCAGGCTCCCTACAGCCCAGATTTGATGCCCTGCGATGTCTGGCTTTTCCCAAAACTAAAATCACCTTTGAAAGGGAAGAGATTTCAGACCATTGATGAGATTCAGGAAAATACAATGGGGCAGCTGATGGCGATTGGGAGAACGGTGTGAGGTCCCAGGGTGCTTCCTTTGATGGCAACTGAGGTGTCATTGTCCTATGTGCAATGTTTCTTGTATCTTCTATCTTCTTCAATAAATGTCTCTATTTTTCTTTTTTTTAAAGATTTTATCTATTTATTTTTAGGGAGAGGGGAAGAAAGGGAGAAATAGAGGGAGAGAAACATCAATGTGTGGCTGCCTCTCATGTGCCCCCTACTGGGGACCTGGCCCACAACCCAGGCATGTGCTCTGACTGGGAATCGAACCACTGACCCTTTGGTTCGCAGGCTGGCACTCAATCCACTGAGCCACACCAGCCAGGGCTCTGTGTTTCATACTACATGGCTAGATACCTTCTGTACAAACCTCATATTGAGATCATACACTTACTAATATAATGAACTGAAAAAGGCACATCACTGTGAAGCATTCCTGCCAATAACATATAGCCTTGATCTAGTCATGAGAAAACATTACATAATCCCAAACTGACAGATATTAGACAAAATATCTAATTAGCACTTTAACAATTGTTAAAGTTATTAAAATGAGGAAAGAATGAGAAACCAGCACAGACTAAGGAGAACTAAAACTAAATACATTATGGAAAGGATCCCAGAAGGAAAAAAAAAATAATATAAATGGAAAAACTGGAAATTTCTAATAAATTCTGTAATTTAATTAATGATATTGTACTAATGTTAATTTCTTAGATTTGATGATTGTACCATGGTTATGTATGTTATCATTAGGGAAAGCTGAGTAAAAGATATGCACCAACTCTCTATAATCCTAACATTATTTAAATTATATATATTTAAATATATGGGCTATGTTTTATAAAAAAAAGTTTTCCACATCAATAGAATTTTGTTGAAGTATTGAAGATATGTTACATTATATTCCTAGAAATATTTTTTAAAAGACTGCAAGCTACAATTGAAAGTCAGAATAAGCTTCCCCCCTTTAATACAATCTTTTCAAAAGTATTATAAAAAGTTTTTTAAAAATTAGATGAAACCCTGTTCAATACATTCAAAAAGTCTAAACTGTTTTGTAAATGAAGGGACTACTAATATGTCTTTTCATAAGATTTATTGGGATAACATTGGTTATAAGATCATATAGGTTTCAAGCATACATTTCTATGATACATGATCTGTATATTGCATTGTGTGCCCACCACCCAAAATCAAATCATTTTCCATCACTGTAGATTTCACCTCATTTGCCCTTTATGACCCTCCCACACCCTTCTCTCTGGCAACCACCACACTGTTGTCTGTGTCCATGAGTTTTCATTTTTCTTGTTTGTTCATTTGTTGTTTCAAGTTTTATAATCCCACATATCAGTAAAATCATATGATTCTGGACTTTTTCTGTCTGTCTTATTTTGCTTAGCATGATATTCTCAAGATCCATCTATGTTGTTGTAAATGGCAGTATTATTATTTCACTTATTTCCTCTCCGATGAGAGATGGAAAGATATCTCCTAGCAACATTATGCTAAGCAACAAAATAAGCACATAGGCTGATTTAAGCTCCTTTGTATGCTAAGTGTCATTTTTGTAGCTGGCTTATAGGACTGAAGGTAAATGTTATATGTCCTTAAGTTATCTCTGAAGGACTCATTGCTGTGGGCAATGAGGGATGTTCACGTATGCTTTGTTAGTGATCCTTTACAGTATTTCTTTCTCATATACCAACCTAACTGCATCAGCTATTAAATTACCCTAAAGACACACTAATTGGGCCTGAGCAATTCTCTAACATCTGTAAAGTCCTCCAGAAAAAAATAACCACTGCAAATTCTTATAGAATTGTTGATTTGATTGCTGCCCACCAGTCATGCTGGTTCCAGGCATTTGAAGATGTGTGTGCAGTGGGCTTTTAATACATGGAGGTCAATGTTAAGATACTTTTTGCTCAAAAATTCTCTTCCACCCTGAATCTACTGTCTGAACTCAGCATCACTGGATGATTACTTATTGGCCTACTTCCTAGTCATGACCATTTTATTTAGCTTAATGCTATCTGTGATGTACTTATATGTAAATCTTTCATATATATATAAATATCTTTTAACTCACTAAAATAACATATAGCAAACTATTTATACTTTCTAGTTTTATAAATATATATAAAGTTTGTATGAAACATAGATAAATTTTATATGTAAATATAAATAAAATATATATCTCCCAAAGTATATACTTGAATATTTGATCTTCATAAAATCCTGGTATTATTATTTAGGTTTTATAGATAACAAAGCAAAAAATCAGGGAGGTAAGATGAATTGCTTAAAGCCACATTGTGTGAAATTGAATTGGTACTAATGTTCAGATATTTGGATGACAAGCTTATCACACTGGAACAGAATGTGAGAAAATGTGTCAGATCTCTTAACCCTGTGCCTTCCCATCTCAAAAAGGAAACTCTCTTTAGGTTCTCAACTGCAGCATTTCACCTAGAAAGGTAATTGCTCTTAGCCAGTGGGAAATATTTGCCAAGTTTAATGCCCAGGACTACTGTTTTCCTTTTCTCCTCCCCACCAAAGATTTCTTCACAAATCACAGGACAAAAGTAAAACTAAGACTGGGCAAAAAGCCCCTGATCATGCTATTTTCCTTGTCCAAGCTAAAGATCAAAATGCCTTTTACCACAATGCGTTTATTCAACTGAGTGGTCATTTCTATTTGTACTATAACTCAGAAAATAATGAGTTATATTCTGGAAATTGATTGGGAAACCTAATTTGTACCTAAATTTGCATTCAATAAAAATGCATTCCAGAATTAAAACAGTGGTCTAATAAAATTGTGTAGAAAAACTCATTGGCCCCTTGCAGATAGTTTATATAATCGAAATAGCATATTATCTTACTTTTTACACCACCTGCATTGTTATTATTCATTTGTATGTTTACTTTTCAAATAATGTATTACTTAGTCATTAAATAGGCTTATATTTGAAAATGTCCAGATACCCTAAAAAATAATTTTCCCAGGTAGCTTTGCTCTTGTCCCAATCCAATGTTCTTTTGATTTTACTTTTAGACACACTCACAGATAGGGTAAGCAAATAATGTGTTAGGAATTTTATAAAGTCTGACTTAGTTGAACTGAGGTGTGTCTTAGATATTTTAAAACTTCTTAGCTGAATCAGCTGCATACTGATAACTGAAAACCACTGACCTAAATTAAGGCCCACCTCTTCCATTAAGTCATTGTCAATTATACTGATTCATATAACTCAGTCTCCTCAGAGTTAATATTTCCTTATAGACACCATTATACAATAGTGAACTATAATTAAAAATATTACTAATTTTGATCTGTTCATCCTAGCTAGAATACAAGCTTACTGTGAATGAGAACAGTCATTTACTTTTTTTCCTCGCTCCAACATAGCACTTTAATAACTAAAACATGAAGTGCCTAGTGTGTGTCGGATGCTGTTATATGTCCTTTTATTTATATATTACCTCATTTAACCCATGAGAATTGTTGTGCAATAAATATTATTATCTCCAACTAAGAAATGAGAATTCTGTGGTTTAAAGAGTTTAAATAAGATCACCCAAGAATATACAGATAGACACTTGGCCACAGAGAGTTCAAATTAAATTTGATTTAAGGTTTTTCTGGCTCCAATATCAATGCCTGCTCTTTCTACAATATTAGTAATTTTCACCTGTTTCCTTAGTATTGGAGCCCTTTTTTCCCCAGAATATATCTGACATGGAAGACCAATGCATAAAACAGTCCTGCCCTAATTCAACTTGAGAGTTGGTGGGTGACTTAGACTCCATTGACTTTGTCCCATTTCCCCCCTTCCACTGAGTCCCTACAACTCACTGTCAAGTTGTTTCTGAAATGGTATCTTGGAATACTGTCAGATTATGAGAAGAAAAATTGAAAAATAATAACATGCTGCTCCACATTATTGGGTACACAGCAGGAGCTGAAAAAAAAAAGTGACTACATTCAGACCATCACTGCCCTATGGAGAAGTTTTAATGAATAGCAAGGAGAAAACTTTGTTCTTAACAAAATTAAGGTGAAAGGATTCTTAAAAAGACAGAGGAAAAGGAGCAGAAGATATCAGGTTAAAATATAGGAGGTTGAAAAGGGGGAAAGAAAAAAAGTGAGAAAAAAAAGAGGCTTCAGCTTTTTTTTTTTCCTATATAGAGTCAATATATAAGTAAGTAAGTAAGTAAGTAAGTAAGTAAGTAAGTAAGAAAGAAATAAGTAAGTAAATAAATACATAAATAGTGGCCTAGTTCTTCTATTAACCTCTGGGACTGAATTAGTCCTTCAGATGCTCTAAGGCCTAGAGTCTAAGCCATTCCAAGCACAAATTCTTGGCATAATCAGTTATGTCAACAAGACTTAGTCCTCACATGTTCTAAAATAATGTAGGAAAGGTTGGTCCAGGAGTTCTTGTTTTATAAAAGGAAAAAAAAAATCAGTGAACTAGCAGCCATATATTTCTCTTCTGACAGCTACTAGGAAGTCTTGTCTGGACAGATGTACATAGTTTTCCATTTGCTGTCTAAAATAGCCAACTCTTTTGGCCATGTGAAACAAATGCCAAGTCTAAGTTGCCATTTGAATACATCTTTGGTAATATTTAATAGGATGAACTGATCCAACTTAAACTTTTTCCTCTGCCAAAGAACTCAACAGGCTGAAGAAAACCCTGCAGAGTTCCAGACAGGATACAGTACACCAAGCTAGTGTCAACAGCAAAGAATACCACTTAAATTAGTCTTTTATGCCAAAAGATTTTGGTTTTACATGAACAGACTATAACAGGGATACCTAATTCTTATTCAGGTGCTGTTTATTAGCTTATGAGGCATTAACAAATTATACATTCTAATTTACTCTAATTATTTAAAATATATTTGATACTGTATTTTCCTAGACAGATTATTTTCAATAAATATAAACATCAGGACATTAGACAAGTTTCAGAAAACTAAAAAATGAAATAAAATAAATGTTTCTAGATTGAGTTCAAATTAAAGCCTTTAGATATCAGATCTTTGGCTTAAGTCTTCTATTAAGTCACTGTCAGTGTTATAGATCCTACAATTTAGCATAATCAAAGATCTCTTTTTGGTTTGGAGACTAAATGATAAGTTCTACCCAACCTAATATAAGGCAGTGAGTTTGCGTTTCCTCTAATTATTTAAAAGTTACTTGCTTATCTATAATCATTCATTGAACAGTATTTAATTGAGTTTCCACAATGTGCTAAGCACTGTTTTACAGCAGAAAATTAGATATACCAGAAAATGAGATAGACAAGGTACCTGCTCACAAGAAACTTTCATTTTAAAATGGCAAGATAGATAATTTATAAATAAACAATAAATTAAATAAAATTTAGATCATGACAAATGGCAAGAATAAAATAAAACAAGTTAATTGCATACAGAGTCGAGAGCTACTTTAGATGGTCAGGGGAGGCTACTAAAAAGAATTGGTATTTGAACAACAAAAGAGCCAACCAAGCCAAGATCTTGATGAACAGCAGTGCAGATAGAGGGAACAGGAAGTGCAAGTACCATAAGGCAAGAAAAAGATTGATGTTTTTGAGGAAAAAATAAGAAGCCTATGTACTAACAGTATTTTGAGTGAGGGAGAAGGTAGGATGAAATGAGAGTGGAGAGGTAGGTAAAAGTAAGATCATATAAGACCATAATATGCTGTTTATATTTTATTATAAATGCAATGGACTTAAAGTACAGTTTTAAGTAGAGAAGTAAAAGATCTTATTTACAATTTTAAAAGAACAGATTGGATTCTTTGGGAGGAAGAGACTCTTTAAGAACAGGATAGAAGCAAGAATACCAGTTAGAAAGCTACTGCAGTCATCCTGGAAAGCTACTAAGGATGGTGGTAGTCATAAAGATGATGAGAAATGTTAAAATTATAGCAGACTAACATAAACCAAAATTATTTAAATCCATATACTGGCAAAGTAATAGGATACATTTAAGTAAAAAGCTCAATCCAAATTACATCTCAATATTTATTTAATGTAAGTTAAGTAAAATTAATATTTATATCCTTCTTATTTGGAAAAGTATCAACTGAGAGTCCTTAAAATAAAAAGTGTAGCTACAACATGGCTATTATAATGATAAAACAACAAGAGCCAAAAAATACAGGCAAAATAAAAAGGGAATTAAAAATCATTTGCTGTAGTTGAACATACACACTTTTGTTTCAAACTTCCAATTAGCCAGGGCTAATTTATCAGACAGAATGCTATTTATCAAGAGCAATATATTTTTCCCCCTAGTACTAAACTCTAAGGTAATGTTATCCTATGAATCTTTATACCTAAGGACATAAAACAAACCCTAATAGATATTGGTTTCACTCTTACTATTATTTTAATGTAATTATTTTTGACCATTTTTGTATGTAAACACTATTGTTACTGAATAACAATGCTGACTATCTCTGATCTAATGTATCGTCACAGCATCTAATAAAAATATAGTCTGATCAAATTAGTTTTATAACTTAACTCTCAAATGATAACCTTCTTCTTATAATGAGTTACTTATTTTTTAACATCGGTAAAATAGTGATAATAATAGGAATAGCTATTACATTTCCTAAGCACTTACTATGTTGTATGCACCTTCTACAGACTAATAGCTATTACTATTATCCACATTTATAAATGACAGATTAAAATTTAGAAATATTAAGTAAGTTAAGCACAAGGTCACAGCTAATAAATGAGAGAGCTGGCACCCAAATTCAAGTTTGACATGGAAATCTATGACCTTAATAATTACTGCATTTAAGTGGACATCATTTTTAAGATTAGAAAGGATTAGGCTTTATGATACTAGCCAATGTAAAATGATAATATCATGTATGGAATCAAGGTGTTCTCCACCTCACTGTGGACATCTGAGTCAGGTGGTGCTGTACTCTGCTTTGTTTAACATTGTTCCATCTTTTTTCAAAGATTACTACATTTCCATGGGATAGTCCCAATTTCTCTCTTCTTTCTCAGTGGAAGTATTAACAGCATCCCCTTTCAATCTCAAAAGTATTCAGGATTGGTTGATAAATTACTTTGCTATCTAGCTTTGATTTATAGCAACACAAGTGGTTAGTGGAAATTAAAATACTTCCCCATTATCAAAGGGGAAGGTGTTAGCAATGTAGGTGGTAGCTGAGCTCACTTTCTCATGCACCCAACTGGGACACTTAGCCAATCTTTCAAAGAACAGAGTGAACAGCCAACAGAATCCCAGCTGATATGAAGTTTGGAAGCCAAAGAGTGCAGAGGACACTTAAAAACAGGTGGTAAGGAGATGTTGTAGCCCTTGGGGAGGTCCCTGAGCCTTGTGTCTGAGACCACACTGCCGCAGGAACATTGGAGGAGAGCCAGGTCAGTGACAGCAATCAACCAGCTCCCTCCCCTCCCAGACAAGGGGGAGTCCCAGACCCATGCCAGGAGAGACCTGGATGCTTAAAGTCGCTGGGGGGGATAAAAAGGCAGTAAGAGACACACAGCTCTAGGCATACCACAGCTGGGACAGTACCAAAGGCATTGGAGAGCTGGTCACATCTGGAGCTGGGAGAAGAGAAGGGCCATGACTGGTTGTGACCCAGACACAGGACTGGTCAGAGAGTTGGTCTGTGTGGAAAGCCAGGCACTTGTTAGGATTTTCTATGTACACTATCATGTCAAAGGATCTCCTACCCTTTATGACACCATGGATGGAACTGGAGAGCATTATGCTAAGTGAAGTAATCTAGGTAGTGAAAGACAAATACCATATGATCTCACCTATAAGTGGAACCTCATCAACAAAACAAACAAGTGAGCAAAATACAACCAGACACATGGAAATAAAGAACAAACTGACAGTGACCAGAGGGGAGGGAGGAGGGGGATAATGGGGCAAAGAAGGGGAAGGGTCGTCAAGGAACATGTATACAGGACCCATGGACAGAGCAGTGGGAGGTAAGATTGAGGGTGGGAGGTGGGGGTCAGTGGGGCTGGGAAGAGCGATGGGGGGAAATGGAGACAACTGTACTTGAACAACAGTAAAAATAAATAAAAAATAAAATAATACATTTTAAATAAACCACACAAAAACATACTTTCCCCATTGGCACATTTCCCTTCTGAGGTAAGAGTGGCATGGCCAGAACTCTTTGGAATCAATTTATCTCTCTTAACCTTTACTTCAAGTATATGTTTCTTAATTTTCTCAGAAGTGATAAGGCACAGAAAGAGCACATGGTGAGAGAGGAAGTGGTTGATGAAGATATACCTTTCTGAAACAATTTTGCTGAAAAGTCTAGAGCTCCAATTGGATCTCTTGCCATTTACCTATCTGATCAATTTCTGCTTGTCTGTGTGTTTTGCCTGTATTTTCAAGTAACAGTTTTCTCCTATTAACAAATCCTATGTTATAAATTCGAATACCAAATAGTAATTCTGCTTCTTGGCCCCTTGTGGTTTTTATCATCTTCCTATAGAATCACATTAATTCACATCTGCACAGTAAACAAAGGCAATTGCTTAACAAAAGAATCATAATGAAAACATGCATTACTGGCCAGGATACTTTTTAGTAAATTGCATTCATTAGGTAGCAGCATGGTCCATGGAGAAGGAAACAAGCAGCTGTGGAATGTGGGAGATCTGGGATCTAGTCCTGGCTCTACCCCAACCCTATAGCCCTTGGGCAAGACATATCCTTGCTATGAGCCTTGGTTTCTCCATCTGTAAAATTAGGATTTTGTACATAATGATTTCTAAGCACCTTTCCACTTCAGACTTTCATTTTACTTACAGAAATTTATGACATTTTTATTCTCCACATAGAAACTGATTTCAAGAGCTTCGCAAATAAACTTGAAGAAATTCTAACAGAAGTAAAACTTGATTGTCTAATGGAGGGATGGGGAGTGGGTGTAAGTAAAAGCATGCAAACATGGTTACTAGGAGCATATTTATACCCCTTAAAAGAACAAACTGTTTTTAAGCACCTTTGAAGCATTCATTTACATACAAATCCATTTACATACAAATTCTTGATGACAAATAATTCTCTATTCATTACATTAGCTCCCAGAGGCCCTGTACTTGGCAATACTTTGTTAGCTTGGTTCGAGTTTCTGTAGCTCCTTCACTGTAATAAAACTGCCTTTCAAATATTCTGTCACTTTTTAATTAAAGAGGTTTAATTAAAAAAATTATTCAGATCCCCAATTAGACTGAATTAGCAAGGTTTTGCGTTACCACATTTTTGTTCATTAAGCTCCGCCAAGGCTCTTTCCACGGAATAACCATCTCCAGCTGCGCCCTGGCCTCTTCCACAACTCAGTGAATATGAGAAGCACTGTTGCCCCCTGAGTGCCCACTTTGCCAGGGGCAGCCACATGGACCTAATTGGAAAGTGTCTGTTCCTGCCCTTCGCAAATATTTTCCTCCCTTGGTATCTATTCACTCTTTCTCCCCATCCTGGCTGACATTATGGGAATCTATCCAGGCTTTTCTTCTCTTGGGCATAACAGTTGTTTTGGGAAGAGGTAGAATAGATATGGTAAAACACTTCAGAAAACCACTGTATCCCCAAAAAGTATCTGGAGAGTGTATAGGCCAGACGACCTCAAAATGAGGTACGAGAACTACCTGCATTAGTGTTACCTAACACATTCGTTAAAAATTCAGATACTTGGAAATCATCTCTATGAGGATTGAGGCAGAATCTTTGAAGACAGTGTTAAGAGATATATTTTTTACAAGTTCCTAAGATGATTATGACACACACTAAATTATGACAATCGCTGTCAAACATAGAATGGCTGACAATGAAATGAGGAAGAAAGAGCAGTGGGAAAAGCTTTGATATAACTAATGCTTGCATTCATTATGGCAAGGTAGTTCTCTTAGGACTCATAAAAACTACAATCCCATAAGTAATAATTGCTTATAACAGATATTAATTATTGACTACTTATCATGCATCAGGTATTTTACTAAGTGCTTCATCATTACCATTATCCCAAGGAAAAACAGATACCATTTATAGATCTCAGTTCATCTTTTATCAGTTTTATCCCATTGAATATACTCAACAGTCTTATGAAGGAGGCATCATCATCATCATCATCATTTTCCAGATGAGAAAACAGAAGCTCAGAGAAGTTAAGTAATTTTTCTCAGTTTTGAGTACCTAGTACAGTGGCAGAATCTGGAAGTGACGGTTTTTTCTCACTAGTCAATGACCTCCAGAAGCACAATAGCAAGCGTCCTTTGACTAAAGTACCAATTCCCAAACTAGACCTTGTACACAGAAGTGGCCTAGCTAGTGATAAACTGAAATTAGGCTAAGGCTGGTCTTGAGTGCAAATGAGGGTAGGGAGAGCCTCTACAGTGGAGGCCTTGAGAGGACCCAATGATTATGAGGCTTACCCTCACCACCCTCCAGTAGACTCAAGCACTTTGCTTTTCAGAATCTCTCTCCTGTTGATTTTGTGACCCCATGCAAATGTCTTTCATATTTTCTTAATACTTCCAGAAGCTAAGAGGCTTCAGTATGGATCCTGATAACCCAGAAGTCCCTATCTGGCAAAACTGAGGTGTTTTCTCCCCTTATTAATATTCTCTGTATCCAGCCTATTGCCTCTTTTCCCGTCAGGACATGTGGACTAATGTGATAAACTAGTCTAATAAAAAATGTTACAACAAATAAAAAAGATACATGTTACCTTTTTCCTATATGTAAAAAAATCTTTCAAACTTTTAATCCAAAGATTAACGAATGGTGGAAATTTCAGACAATGTTGCAGCCACGACATGAGTAAGTTTAGTCCCAGAGGAAAGGGTAATGGCATTAGGTAGTTCCATAAACTACACCATGAAACTATTAACACATGATTTCCTTCCAAAGTTGAACTGTTGTCTATCTACTAGATTCCAAATAGCATCAAATTGATTGTCTGTGTTTCAGGATACTCATCATCTTAGATTTTTCATGATTAGATGGAATAGTGTGCTCATAGGTTCACATTCATTAAAGGGGCCCCACTGTGTCAGCAACTCAGAAGTGGTGCTTTTCTTCTTCTGAGTGTTAATTCACATGATAGTTGACTCACAAGAAATCAGCCTTCTCAAATTGTCACAGGCTAACTTCATATAGTGAATTTCAAAAGGTAGATTTATTCATTAATATATCCTTTCCACAAATCAACAATATGAAGAGAATGCAATTCGTGGTAAAAAAAAAAAAAAAACCCTCCAAAGTCAATCAATTAAACATCAATTAAATAGAGATTAAATGCACTGATGAGGGACAACAGAAGTACAGTACGAAAAATCAGGAGCAAGCAAACAATTCGGTCCTGGCTATGGCCTAACAGGCATGTCCTCCTTGCTTTATGCCTAAAGCATCTGAGAGATGCATAGGTCCTGAATGTGCAAGCCTGTAGTGTGAGGTAAAGGAGAGAACTTTGAGATCATTCCCCTTTCTCTCACACTTTGGCTTTCCCCCATCCAGTGTAAAGATCCCTTTTAAGGAACCCCCAATTTTAGGAGGTGAAATGCGCTGATTACTGAATGAACTTAGTATCTTATTCATCACTAAAAACAAATCTTTACACTTCCAACCAAGATGGAGGCATAGGTAGACACACTGTGCCTCCTCACATAACCAAAAAAAGGGAAACAACAAATTTAAACAAAAGCCAACCATAACTGCCAGAAAATTGAACTGTATGGAAATCCGACAACCAAGGAGTTAAAAAAGAAACATTCATCCAGACCAGAGATGGGCAGCCTGGGGGAGAAGACTCACGGCAAGGCAGCGGCTGGAGGACCAGGGTGGGCCAGGCAGTGGGTGGTCCCAGATTTGCGTGCAGATAAACCAGGAGGAACAACTGGAGAGCGAGACAGATCACGCAATCCTGGGCTCCAGTGTAGGGAAATAAAGCCTCAAAACCTCTGAATGGAAAAACCTGTGAGGGTGGAGGCGGCAAGAGAAACTCCCAGGCTCACAGGAGAGTTCCTTTGAGAGAACCTACAGTTACCTACAAAGGAGTGCCCATAGGACTATGAGCTGATTTCTCGAAAGAAGCCTTATAGGCAAGAAGGGGCTGGAAAGTATTCAAAGTCATAAAAGACAAGGGCCTACATCCAAGATTACTCTATCCAGCAAGGTATTATTTACAATGGAAGGGCAGATAAAGTGCTTCCCGGATAAGATCAAGTTAAAGGAGTTCATCACCACCAAGCACTTATTATATGAAATGTTAAAGGGACTTATCTAAGGTAAAGAAGATCAAAAATATGAACATCAAAAGAGCAACAAATTCACAGCTATCAACAACTAAACCTAAAAAAACAAAAACAAACTAAGCAAACAACTAGAACAGGAACAGAATCACAGAAATGGAGATCACATGGGGGTAATTTGTGGGGGAGTGGGAGGGGAAAAAGGAAGGAATACGTACAGGCAATAAAAAGCATAAATGGTAGATAGAAAATAGACAGGGGGAGGGTAAGAATAGTATAGGAAATGGAGAAGCCAAAGAACTTATATGTACCACCCATGGGCATGAAGCAAAGTGGGGGGCGGGGGGATGCAGATGGGAGGGGTGTGCAGGGCAGAGGGGAATAAAGGGGGGAAATAAAAACAAATCTTTATATGACTTGAATGAAAATGGGTTTTAGACATCCCCTAAAGCAAGGGACATAAAGGAAAGAATAAACAAATGGGACCTCATCAAAATAAAAAGCTTCTGCATGGCTAAAGAAAACAGCACCAAATTACAAAGAGAACCAACAGTATGGGAAAACATATTTGCCAATGATACCTCAGACAAGGGCCTGATCTCCAAAATATATAAAGAACTCACATGACTCCACTCCAGGAAGACAAACAACCCAATTAAAAAATGGGCAAAGGACTTGAACAGACACTTCTCCAAGGAAGACATACAGAGGGCCCAGGGACATATGAAAAGATGCTCAGCATCAGTAGCCATCAGAGAGATGCAAATTAAAACCATAATGAGGTACCATCTCACACCAGTCAGAGTGGCCAACATAAACAAATCCACAAACAAATGGTGGAGAGGATGCGGAGAAAAGGGAACCCTAGTGCACTGTTGGTGGGAATGCAGACTGGTGAGGCCACTGTGGAAAACAATATGGAATTTCCTCAGAAAACTAAAAATGGAACTGCCCTTTGACCCAGCAATTCCGCTGCTGGGATTATACCCTAAGAACCCTGAAACACCAATCCAAAAGAATCTGTGCACCCCAATGTTCATAGCAGCACAATTTACAATAGCTAAGTACTGGAAGCAACCGAAGTGCCCATCAGCAAATGAGTGGACCCAAAAACTATGGTATATTTACACAATGCAATTCTATGCAGCAGAGAGAAAGAAAGAGCTTATACCCTTTGCAATGGCATGGATGGAACTGGAGAGCATTATGCTAAGTGAAATAAGCCAGGCGGTGAGGGACAAATACCATATGATCTCACCTTTAACTGGAACGTAATCAATAGAAGAAAAAAGCAAACAAAATATAACCAGAGACATTGAAGTTAAGAACAATCTAACAATAGGCGGTGGGGGGGGGGCAGTGGGAAGAGGGTATTACAGGAACTACTATAAAGGACACATGGACAAAACCAAGGGGGAGGGTGGATGTGGGGGAGGGAGGTGGGTGCAGCTGGGGTGGGGTGGAGGGATGGGGAGAAAAGGCATACAACTGTAATTGAATAACAATAAAAATTAAAAAGAAAAGAAAATGGGTTTTAGTTTCTTTATCACTGTAGCCATTTAATCTGCTTTAATCTTTCTTAAATATTTTGTTATTTTAATATTGTTTTATTTCAACTTCTTAAATAACTGGAGTCCAAATAGCAATAAAACAAGGAATAAGAATACTTACTGCTCTCTAATTAGGGATAGTTGAATAGATTTGAAGAAAATAGGTCATAATCTTAATAGGGTTGAGGAAGTTCCCTTCTATTCCAGTTTATAAAGACTGTTTATCAAGAAGGAGTATTGAATTTTTTCAACTGCTTCTTCTGAGTCTATTTAAATTATTATGACACTTGTATAATTTATTATGTTACTATTGCTGTTATTTTTTGGATTTTTGTATGTTAAGCCAACCTAGCAGTCCTAGGACAAATCTCACTTGGTCATGCTATATAATCTTTCTTACATGTTTTTGATTTGGATAACCATTATTTTTTCAATTCTAATATATATTTGTGGCAAATACCATTCTGTAGGTTTCTTCTCCTGATATATTTGGTTTTGAAATAAGGGTGATATTGATCTCATAGACTGAGCTAGGAAGGATTTCATTCTTCTAACCTTGTGTTTGTGAAGAGATATTTGATTACTAATTTAATTGCTTCATTAAACTTTTGTTCATATTTTTGATTTCTTGTTGAGGGAGTCTTGGTAGTCTGTGATTTTAGAGCACTTGTCCAGTTCATCAAGGTTGCCAAATTTGTTAGCATAAAGTGTTTTATAGTACATTATTGTAATCATTTTAATACCAGATGAGTTAGTGGTAATATCTCTTTTCATTCTTAATTCCCACAGTCTGTATATTCTTTCTCTTGCTTAGTTAATGTAAACTTATGTCAATTTTGCTATCTTTTTAAATAACCCATTTTTTCTTTCTTTTTATTAAATTTATGGGGATGACATTGGTTAATAAGACTATATGTTTCAAGTGTGTATATCTATAATATATGATCTTTATATTACATTGTGTGCCCACCACCCAAAGTCACAACTTCTTCTGTCACCATATATATGACTCCATTTACCATTTATTAATCCCAACCTCCCTTCCCTCTAACAACTATCATGCTGTTGTCTGTGTTTATGAGTTTCTGTTTGATTTTTTGTTTATACATTTGTTGATTGGTTTTATATCCCACATGAGAGAATCATATGATTCTTAACTTTTTTTGACTGACTTATTTTACTTAACACAATATTATCAAGGCCCATCCTTGTTGTCATAAATGGCAGTATTTCATCTTTTCTTATGGCTGAGTAGTATTCATTGTATCACATCTTCTTTATCCAATCATCTACCAAGGGATAGTTTGGTTTTTTCCATGTCTTGGCCACCATAAATAATGAGTCAGTGAACATGGGAGTGCTTGCAAAGAAATGTTTTCAAATTTTTCAGGTAGGTAACCAGAAGAGAGATTTCTGGGTCATATGGGAACTCTATTCTTAATTTTTTTAGGACCCACCATACTGTTCTCCATAGTGGCTGTACCAGTTTACACTCCCACCAACAGTGAATTTTTATTGTTGACACTATTACAGATATCCCCCTTTTTCTCCCTTTGATAACCTCCACCCAGCCCTTGCTCCTCCTTCTCTCAGGCTTTGTTCCTCAAACTGAATAATATCAATTCACCTATCTTAAAGACTGGTGATTTTTCTCTTGGTCAGGCTCTATCATATATTTTTTGTTATGATTATTTTACTTTTCAACTGAGGAATTTTTCTTTGGCTTTTTAAAAAATGTATTGGTGTCTTTAATGTTTTTTTCTATTTGATGTGATGTCATCCTTATACTTTGCTTCATTTTAATATGTATGTTTTCCTTTAGTTCTTTGACCATATTGTAATAGCTGACTTAAAGTCTGTGTCTAGTAAGTCCGAAATCTGGGCTTCTTATGGGACAGTTTTTATTTATTTATTTCTGCATATGGACCATATCTCATTTCTTTCCATATACCATTTTTTCTTGAAAACTGGGTATTTTAAATATTATGTGGAAATACAATGTGGCAACTATAGAAATTAAAAATCCCCCAAGATTTTATACAATTATTATTGTTGTTGTTATTGTTGCTGCTTGTTTGTTTAGTGATTTTCCTTGACAACTACTGTAAAGTCTATATTATTTGTTGTGTGTGACCACTGAAGTGTGTTTGATCAATTTAGTGGTCAGATAATAATTGAACAGACACTTTCTTTAGTACTTTAAACCAATAATCATTCTGCATTTTGCCAAGGGTCTTTGTGTGTGTTGTTGCGTGACTTCAATGATTATGTAGTTTACAACTCTTCCATCACCTTCACCTCCTGTATGCACAGGTGCTCAATGTCAGCAAGAGGTGAAAAATTTGGGCCCTGTTTATTATTTCCTGGGAATTCACATATCCCTACCCTATAGACTGTATGGCAGTCTATATCCCTAGGGACCTGTCAGAGTTTTCCAAACTCCCTGTAGATGTTTTGTTTTACAGACATTTATTTAAATTTTTGTCAGGTACTTGTTAAACCCAAGAGATATCATAGTTTCAGGCAGCTGTAATGTTAAATAATTGCTGCTTATTGCTTTTGAAAAACACCCTGAGGATACAGATTCTTTTTGCAGAATTAGCTCTGAATTATGTAAAAACAAAAATACTTTGATAATGGGTTTTTTTCCCAAAGATCTGGGAGGCAGTTTGAATATGATAAGACCCTGGTGACAGAGCTTTTTCAAGCCCTGCAAACCTAGTTTCCTTTCCCTGGTGACTCCAAGACCAAAGGTTTTTACAGCTATCATAGTTGCAACCCTGCTGCTTTTCAATGCTACTGTGTTGCTGAGAAGAGTAGGGTAGGGTAGGCAAATTTAAACCATCACAAACCTTACTGTTCTTACCCAGCTTTAACAGATTTTTTTTCTAGAACAAATACCCCTCAGATTTTGCAGGGTTTTGCTTATTCACAAGAGTTTCGTAAAAAATGATTTTTACAAATTGTGTGAGGTTTTTTTTGGTGGTGTGCATACACAAAACTACTCATCCCATGATTCTAGAAGTTCTACTCTATGTAATTAAAATCTAACACATAACAATCACTTTTTGCTAAAGTTAAAGATATAAAATATCATGCCTATTTACTAAATTAGACCTGTATTCCACTATTAATAACTATACATAGGGCATAAAAATATACACATAATTTTTGAAAATTCATTCTGAATAACATCACTCATAACTATATGATACCATAAAATTGTACTCTACAGAATTAAACTTTGTGTCATTTTATGGCTTAATTGATAAGAATACCCCAGTGAATGCACTTATTTCTCAATCAATAGTGATAGATACATATATGCAAAGAAAGAAATAGGTATTCATATACATTTCATATTCACCAGTCTCTGCATAATATACTTACATATTGTCTTTGGGGCTATCCTTATTGTCATTCATGCTGAATGTCCTGAACCCTTGGTCTCAAAAGATACCAAATGAAATATGCACCCTGCCACTTATTATTTTATTTTCTTTTAAGTGTTTAGTGGGGAAGATTCTTTAATATTTATGTTTTTCTGACAGAAAAGACTTCCAAGGGCACATTGAACATTTTCAAAATACCAGTTGCCTGGAAGATGGAGTCATTACATACACACTGAGTTGTTTTTCTAAATAAATGATGGGCTTTGCTCAGCCACTTGAAGAGTTACTTATTAGTGATTGGGCTGATGTTACACAGCAGTGAGTGGAGGAAGCCAAAATACCTGTTTAAACATGCAAAACTCTATAACAGTATACAATTTTTTGAAGATGATGATGAGATTGAATGATTATCTTGCAGTTTACTGTTAAGAGAAAGTGAATCTGCTCCTGTGTCACTGGACACCTCAACAAACTTTTGATACAAAACATGGACTTCCTTTGAAAAGTTGAGGGATTATGGAAATCAAACTCTGATAGAATTTACTTATCTAGAGCACACCAGCCCTAAAGCGGGATGTATAGTTCAGGTTTATTTTTTGTTCTTATTTATTTATTATTATTTTTCACTTTATTTTTATTGCTGACACTATTACAGATGTTCCCATTTCCTCCCCTTTGCCGCCTCCACCCAGCCTACCCCCCCTTCCCTCTGGCCATCACCATACTGTTGTCTGTGTCTATGGGTCATGCATATATATTCTTTGGCTGATCCCTTCACCTTAGTTAAGGTCTATTTTTACACTCAATAATTTACTTATGCATCCCTAATATTCACCACTTTTAAAAATTGTTGTTTATTTGTATATATGCATTTTTATCCATGAGTGTTTTTAAAAATGTATAAGTACCATATTTTTCTTTAGCTCCAAAACATACCAAATGTCCACCACATAGGAGATGCTCATTATTACTTAAAAGTAAACAAAATTGTTATTCATAAATAAAAAATGCTAAGCAAATGTAAACACCAGAATACTGAATAATGGAGGAAAAGAATTTATTGAATGCATACTGACCACCAGGCACTGTTGTAAGCACTTTGCATGCAGTGATTCAGTTTATCATTTTAGAAGACAAACAGATAACTGGAGGTAGATGATTTACATTTGACAGCACTGAAACAGAGTGGTCAAATGCCTTGCTCCAAATCCCCACAGTAAGGGATGGATAAAGAAATAAACTGCAGACATCAACAATAAGTACAGAAGTAGTTTATTTTCTCTTAAAAAAGTATAATTTTATGGTAATCTTTTTGACATATCAAGCCCCAGTCCAATAATTCATCCAATTATTCATTTTGAGGGCTTTGTGTATCTTTTGAAGTTATGTTGTGGAAGCTGTAGAGGAGCATAATCTAATAACCATTTGCCTGGTTCAGGTGATGTTATCCTAGAAAATAATTAATAGTAAAGATAGTTCATGTGATTATGAAAAAATCACCTAGCTTCCCTCTGCATTTGAATAAAAACATCTCCCACACTGTATGGGAAAGGGCTAATGAAACAAACTCATTGGCTTTATTGAATAGTTGGGTAAATTCACAAATTCCTTTAAATTGTACATACAGAAATTCTTAGTAGAATAAAAACCATATAACCATTCTCACTTAAGGGAAGTAATTACTGTAATGGTAGCCGAACTACTCTCCCTGTTATCCTGTTCCTCTATCATCCATTCTTCCTCTCTCCTCCAACCACTCCCTCCCTTACTCATTGTGTTCCACCCATACTACCTTCGGGCTGTTCCTTCTGCAAGCTAATTTCCTTCAACATCATTCCAGAAAAGAATATATAAAGTTCTGTTGTTAAAAATAACAGAAGTATTTCTGCAGATGTTAGTAAGAACATAGTTTCTGGTCAGCTTTGCCCCATTACTCAATAGAAGAGGATGCCACAAAATAAAACAGAAAGGCAAGGCCCAATAACTCAATAACTACAGTAACTGAAACAATGCACCAGACTTCCTGAGTTTCTGTTTGTGATTCTGCAAGTTGCTAGCTGTGTGATGTTCATAATTTTAGTTAATTTTACTGTCTCAGTGGCTTCATCAGTAAAATAGATGTAAGTGTTTATTTCATCATATTTTTAAAAGATTTTATTTATTCACTTTTCGAGAGAAGGGAAGGGAGGGAGAAAGAGAGGAAGAGAATCATCCTTGTGTGAGAGAAACATCAATCAGTTGCCTCTCGGCACACCCCCAGCTGGGGACCTGGCCCACAATCCTGGCATGTGTCCTGACTGGGAATTGAATCAGTGACCTTTCAGTTTGTAGGATGATGACCAATCTACTGAGCTACCAGTCAGGGCTGCTTCATCATATTTTTGTGAGGATTAAAAGACATAATAAAATGTGCTTCATTCAATGACTGGTTTATAGTAATACATCAGTAAATGCTAAGTACTTTTATTATTATCAATTTAAATGATAAAATTCATTAATGTTTTATATGAGATTCATCTTATTATCTGGTACATACCATATTACTTAACACAAATATTATTTTATTTAATCACAAAAAAACCCTACGAGGTAAATATTTTTCTTTCCAGTTTCAGGTGAGAACACTGATACACAGAAATGTTAGTTTAGAAAGTTAGATCTGAAAGTATGGAAAACTGATTGAAGAAATGCTGTCTTAAAGCTACACCTATAATAATAATAAATTATACATTTTTAAAAAGATTTTATTTATTTATTTTTAGAGAGACAGGAAGGGAAGGAGAAAGACAGGGAGAGAAACGCGAATGTGTGGTTGCCTCTCACATGTCCCCTACTGGGGACCTGGCCTGCAACCCAGGCATGTGCCCTGACTGGGAATTGAACCTGTAACCCTTCAGTTCTCAGACCCATGCTCAATCCACTGAGCCACACCAACCAGAGCAAATTTATACATTTTTAGATGTATTAAAGTTGAAACACTCCTAATTGGTCTGGCATAATGGTTAAGCACCTGAGTTCTAAAGTCAGATTTCTTGATCCAAATTCTAGCCTCACGCCTTATGAACGCTAGAACCTTAGACAAATTATTTAATCTCTCTTAGCCTCAGTCTCCTCATCTGTAAAAAAGAGGACATAGGAGTGTCTGCTTTACACTGTTTATTAAGATTGTAATTACAGATGCAATATGCCCAGCATAAAACCAGGCATACAGAAAGTGTCCTGGAAAGTTAGTTATTACTTAATATAAATAAATTAGAAATGCAATTTTCCCATGTGGTATGATTTTCACAAGCAATTATCTTTCCAGACATATTTTATAGCTTAGAAACATGACATGCTGACATTGCACACAAAGCTGACACACTTAGCCCACCCAAAGTAAAACATGTGCTTTCAATTGTTTTCCATCAGTAGTAGCAATGGATTTGCAGAAAACATTTTCATTGCGTCATCTAGTCTTGTAAATAAACTCCCCTTTTGCCAGATCACCAGCCAGGATCCAGACAGCCTACACTGCCTTTCCAACAATTGACCTACTGAATAAAATATTTCTAGGTTATCCTAACAAGCCACAGGTGCAAATAAAAGGATAACCAGTCAAATTTACTTAGCCCTTGTTTTCAGTTATTCCTTGAAATTAAGCTTCATTAAATTTCAGGATTCACTAATATTTTACCAGAAGTAAAATATTTGTTTTGCAGATAGTATGGGAGAATATGTAATACATTGGAAAATACATATAAAAATCAACTGTTCATCAGAATTTTATATAACACATATCTATAGTTAAAAGACTTACTTTTTAAAATATGTCTACATTTCCACTACTTTTATAGGAGAAAATCTGTTTTTAAAAGCATAGTAAATGAATGATTGAATAAATAAATGAATGTGTGAATGAGGGACTAAGCTTTTCTCCAAAACCACAAAACATTAGTCAAAAAATTACCTAAATAGTAACTGTTTACTGGGTCCATTTTTAAGTTAGTTATTAAGAATGATCTTGAAGAGGAACACAAAACTATGTGGCTACTCTCACCACTGAATAAACAGCATATTTTTAATTTATTTTCTTGTTTTTTATTAAGAAACATACATGCATAGAATACTTTTTAATAAAATGCAAGTAAATGAATTTGGAATTCTTCATTTATATTTCTTGTTTTTTTTAATTATTTTATTATTGTTCAATTACAGTTGTCTGCATTTACCCCCCACCACTCCCCCTGACCCCAGCCATCCCCACCTCTCTTGCTTGCTTCCACCTTCCCTTGGTTATGTCCATGTATCCTTTATAGTTGTTCCTGAAAACCCTGCCCCTGTTCCCCCCATTACCTGCTCCTACCTCCCCTCTGGTTACTGTCAGATTGTTCTTACTTTCAATGTCTCTGGATATATTTTGCTGGCTTGTTCATTTTGTTGATGAGGTTCCAGTAAAAGGTGACATCATATGGTATTTGTCCCTCACCATGTGGCTTATTTCGCTTAGCATAATGCTCTCCAGTTCCATCCATGCTGTCGCAAAGGGTAGGAGCTCCTTCTTTCTTTCTGCTGCATAGTATTCCCTTGTGTAAGTGTACCATTGTTTTTTGATCCATTCATTTATTGATGGGCACTTAGGTTGCTTCCAGTACTTGGCTATTGTAAATTGTGCTGCTATGAACATTGGGGTGCACAGGTTCTTTTGGATTGATGTTTAAGGGTTCTTAGGATATAATCCAAGCAGTGCAATTGCTGGGTCAAAAGGCAGTTCCATTTTTAGTTTTCTGAGGAAATTCCATACTGTTTTCCACAGTGGCCGCACCAGTCTGCATTCCCACCAACAGTGCACTAGGGTTCCCTTTTCTCCACATCCTCTGCAACACTTGTTGTTTGTTGATTTGTTTATGATGGCCATTCTCAATGGTGTGAAGTGGTTATCTCATTGTGCTTTTAATTTGCATCTCTCTGATGGCTAGTGATGCTGAGCATCTTTTCATATGTCTCTGGGCCCTCTGTTTGTCCTCCTTAGAGAAGTGTCTGTTCAAGTCTTTTGCCCATTTTTTAATTGGGTTGTTTATCTTCCTGGAGTGGAGTCATGTGAGTTCTTTATATATTTTGGAGATCAGGCCCTTGTCTGACGTATCATTGGCAAATATGTTTCCCCACATAGTTGGTTCTCTTTTAATTTTAATGTTGTTTTCGTTAGCCATGCAGAAGCTTTTTAATTTGATGGGATCCCATCTGTTTATTCTTTCCTTTATGTCCCTTACTCTAGGGGACATATCAGTGAAAATATTGCTGTGTGGAATGTCTGAGATTTTCCTGCCTATGTTTTCGTCTAAGACTTTCATGGTGTTACAACTTATATTTAAGTTTTTTATCCACCTTGAATTTATTTTTGTGTTATTTCTACTTTTTCTAGGATCTATATAATTTATGGTTCTGCTAGTATTTTCAGTTTCTTCAAATTTTAGACCTTTCTATAATGTTAGTCACAAATAATGTTATATTCTATTATATATTTCCGCAATATTTAATGCACAGCCTTCTTACAGAAAATCCATAGTTGTGGGATTTTTCAAATGAACTTTTTAAACTCCCATTTAAGCATGAAGGATTTGTCCCATAGGAAGATCCTGGAATAGAAAGTGCCATAATATGTACCTTCAGCATAGCTTACCACAAATTTCTGCATTATTGCTATTGTTTAGAGAACAAGCAAATCTGCTGTTTATAATTTTATTCTAATGTTGGATCTTTTACAAGCTCCATAACATTATAACAAAGAGAGGTGAGTAGAGGAAAGGGAGGCAGTAAATTCAATGGCATTTAATAAGGCTCATAAGTAAAAATAAGTGCACTTGTCAATTGGCAAAAAGAAACTCTCTAAATTCAGAAGAAAAACTATATTCTCTGCTTTAAATATCAAAGAGAAAGTGTTCTGAGTCCAATTAATGTGTTTGAAAATAAATTCTTTCATTTAAAAATATTAATGACCAGAGGGGAGGGGGAGGGGGATAATAGGGAAATAAGGGGAAGGGTCAAGTCAAGGAACATGTATAAAGGACCCATGGACAAAGCCAAAGAGGGGTAGGACTGAGGGTGGGAGGTAGGGGTGGGTAGTGGGGGAGAGAATAATGGGGGGAAATGGGGACAACTGTAGTTGAACAATAAAAAAAAACTAAAAATATTAGTTTATCGACAAATTGAAATTAAATTAATTAAAACCAGGTAAAATTATATTTTATTTATTCTTTTAAATTGTTTTCATGTAGTTAAAATCTATTGTTTTTGTTTTTGTTTGTTATTTTCCTTTGGAAAGGATAAAACAAGCTTTCTCTGCTTTTGGTCAGGCCATGTACAAAAGGATTCATTTAAAGCTTCTGGCCCTCGCACACAGAGACAATGCATATGAATGTTATATATCATTTTCTCTGTTACGTGGCTATGAAGCCACTCGACAACTAACATATTTACTACACAAGTGGCAAAGAAATAAACTGACACTGAAAAATAACAATCTCAGCCAATGCTGAGCTAAAATCCTACAGCATGAGGAGTATAAACCATTAAAGAAATATCAATAACAGGACAAAAAACGTGAACTGCTCATTAGGGATAATTTTCATTTGTTGAACCCTGGATTTTCAAATTTGAAAATAGAAAAAGCATCTGTGAACACCTGCCAAGAAAGTATTGACACATTTTTTAAATTTTATTTTTCAATCACAGTTTACACTCAATACTATTTTGTATTATTTTCAGGGGTAAAGCAGAGTGGCCAGACAATTATATAATTCTACAGTGTTCCCTTTGAACTACCTACCTAGTTTCAATTACCTACCTACTACCATACAGAGTTCTTAAAATTATTGACTATATTCTCTATGCTCTACTCTACATCCCTGTGACTGTTTTCTGACTACCAATTGTACTTGTTAATCCCTTTACCTTTTTACCCAGACCCCCACCCCTCCCCTCTGCCAACCATCAACCTGATCTCTGTATCTTTGAGTCTGTTTCTATTTTGTGTGTTCATATATTTTGTTCTTTAGATTCCACATACAAGTGAAATAATATGGTATTTATCTTTCTCTGTCTGACATATTTTTCTTAGCATCAATAGATGAGTGGGTTAAAAAAGTTGCAATACAAATATACAATAGAAATATTATGCTGCCACAAAAAAAGGAATCTTGCCATTTGCAACAACATGGATAGACCTAGAGGGTATTATGGTAAATGAAATTTCAGGCATCCTATTTTGCTTATTTGTTTTTCTCAAGCATTCTTATACATTCAAATACCTCAAAAGTATTTGATGCCAGTGATAATACCCCTTTTGATTAGGCACAGTTCATAGCAAAACAACCTGGCTGAGCTATGGGTTTGAATGTTCAGTTTGAACATTTTGCTTTATCTCCAGCAAGAACACAAACCAAGTGATACAGAAGTATGTATTCCTTAGGCTTAGATCGATGTAGTGGATGTTCTAGTTTAATTGCTGTTTAGTAGCTTTCAAAAATATATAAATTTGGCTCGGGCTCAAGTTAAGTTCCATGTATGTGTGTGTGAGTGTGTAAAATATTTTTATTCAGTCCATAACGCATTATTAGCACAGTTCACTTCGGCTACAACATCTGGATCTAGTATAGTTCAAGTCCTGCTGTTCACAAAAGAGACTGGCAGCTACAGGTTTTCTGAATAAAGGATTTCAATAAATTTTTAGTCCATTTCCCTTCCCTCCACTAGGATAAGCCAGGCTCTAAATACATTTATATTTTTCCATTCTTTGGCCCCAGAGAAAGGGCTGCATATCTGGATAAGCCAACTAGATCATTGTTTCCTGTAAAACACACAATATTCTTTAGAAACAGTAGAGTTTTATGTGATCTGTTATTAAGTCAGAATTTCTAAGACTTTGGGTGAGAAACTGCAAATGCCAGTGGCAGAAAATAGCAAGTAGATCCCCAGTAACATTGCTGTATAAAAATTTTGTTACTGGCTGAAGCACACTTGCCAGTTGGTAGAAGGAGGAAAGAAAATTACCATAGGTCGAGAACACACTATATCCCCCAAATTTTGCTATGTGTTCTCATGTAAACAATCTCATTTATACTCAAACCAATCCAATAGCATATATAATTATCACTCCCCCAATGTTAGATATGAATAAACTATTGCCCTATATAGGTTAAGTAGCTTTTTCAAGGCCACATGGGTTAATATATGGCAGAGCCTAGATTTGAATTCTCCAAAACCCATACTCTTTTTGCTTCTAAAAAGACAGAAAGCAGATATAGATGAGTAAATTGTGTCCTCCTTACTGGATAGGTAACCTTTCGATCTAAATTTCCTGCTTCCTTTTATGGAGTTGCATCCTTCGTTCTTTAAATATGGCTCTCACCAATTCTTTCTGTGCAGTTCTACATAGTTATCTCCTGTGCTTCTCTCCTTCTACTTCAGTAAATCAAGCAATAGCCAATAACAAATGCAGAAGGTAAGAAAAATGTAATATACCTATTCTTTAAGAATAGTACATATACAGTTGTTTATTTATACATATAGAAAGATTCTTCTGGATACAAGCACAGAAGTTCTGAGAGAAATTATAAGTATTCATTTTGTTATTACCTGCATTGATGAAAGGAAATTACATTATGTACACAAAATATGAAATTCAATTGAAATAATACCAGTAAGTGTTTGTTCCAAAGTTAGGTGCCAACTGCTGAGGTAGGCCTTAATATTGCTATTCTCAAACTTTAGTATGCATAGGAAATCTTTGGGAACTTTTTTTTTTTAATGCAGATTCCTAGCCACTCTCCCCTGAGAGATCCCAACTTAGGAGACCTAGAATGTGCTCAGGTATTTACAACTGTAATAATCACTCCAGGTGAATTTAATGTCAGTAGTCCTTTAACCACATTTTGAAAATAAATATTGTAAAGTAAATCACATACTTTGGGTGTGGGCTGTATGGGAGAGAATTGAAATCAGTTTTGAATTTTATATTTCTTAACTTATTTGAGACAATGTTGTTAAGTCGTAATCAACTGTACTTGTCAAAGATGTTTCCAGAAATGTGTCCAGTGATTAATGGGAAAATAGGAGAATAGCAACATAATATACAAGATTCAAAAGAGTAAAAGTGGGGATACAGGGAAACTTAATCAAACCAACAAAAGACAAGAAAGGAAGAAAAAGGAAAACAAAGCTATGTGGAAAATATAAGATGACAGAAATAATTGCAATATATCATTAATCACAAAACTGTGAAAGTGTTGAAAGTGCACATTAATTCTCAGGTTGTCGTTTTTAATCAAAATACATACTATTTATAAGAAGTCAAATTAAAACAATATTACACTACATTGCATAGCAAAAAATAAAGTGATGGAAATAAATCTGCCAGGAAAATACTAACAACACAGATTTCTCAGTATTGCCATGTAAAATTTTGGTAATTTTTGTTCAGAATTTACTTTTTAAAAATCCTCATTCAAGGATATGCTGAGTAAGAGAGAGAGGGGGAGAGAGAGAGAGAGAGAGATCAGTGTGAGACAGAAACTTTCATCAGTCATTGATGTAAGAGATAAACATCAATTTACTGCCTTCATACCCTCCCTGACCAGGAATCAGACCCACAACCTATGTGTATGTGCCTTGACCAAGTATAGAACCTGCAACCGTTTGTTGTACAGGTCGATGCTCCAACCAACTGGCCACCTGGCCAAGGCCAGAATTTACTTTTTTAACAGGTGCTCCAAGTAATTCTAAATGCAGGTGGTTCAGAAACCATGTCAAGAAAAGCTTAATTAGAGCATTGTTGGACACAATGGTTTCTCTATTTCACAAATCTAAAAAGTAATTTATACCTGCATTCAGATTTACATTTTCATATCAATAGGTTTCAAATTATGGGAAATTTTTTTTAGTCAAATAATGGTGCCATGCAGGAGGACCCACATCCAGGAAATGTGGTAATTTTTCAAATCCCATTATTGTACATTTTTTCTTTTCTTTTCCTTTCTTTTCCTTTGCTGTAAAACTATCCCAATTGATACAGGCAGCTCAACTCTTACATTGATGCAAGGTATCATCTATTCTCAGAAAATAGTTCAAGTAAAGCACAGTAAATACATTTTTAAACATTTTATTTTATGTTTATTTTAATAGTCTATTTTTATTGTTTTCTTATTACTATTTATCGCCCTTATATCCTCTTTAACCTCCACCCATGCCCTCTCCCCCACAATCACCACACTGTTGTCCATGTCCATGAGTCCTTGTTCTTTTTGGCTCAATCCCTCCACCCCCTAACCGCCCTTCCCCAGAGCTGTCATCCCGCTCTCCATCTATGATTCTGTCTCAATTTTGCTTGTTAGTTTATTTTGTTCATTAGATTTCACATACGAGTGAAATCGTGTGGTATTTGCTTTCTCTGACTGGCTTATTTCACTTAGCATAATGTTCTCCAGGTCCATCCATGCTGTCACAAAGGGTAAAATTTTTCTTCTTTCTTACAGACAAGTAGTATTCCATTATGTAAATTTTAATTCCATTGTGTATATTTTAATGCCAAAGTTAATCTAAATAATCACCACACGCTTCTCCCAAAATCAATCATAGGTATTTTGGAGGGAAATTTACTTCCATCAGCTAATGGTATCTTGAATATTAACATGCAGTGAACATTATAGTTTGGAGGATCTGACATTCACAGTATGGGTTACATTTATCTAATGTACAGATTGATTGGTTTATCCCAATACCTGACCTAGGGCATTAAGACATATAATGCATTTCAAGAGCAGAGTTGAGTACTACCTTTTCAACCTCCTCTCTAAACATTTCTCCATGTGAATTGTATATGCCAATAAAATCATCCTACTGTACACCTTCTGAGTTTTCCCACTTCTAAATATGTTTGATTTTTTAAAAGAGGCTGCTAAGAAAATGAAAAGAAAAGCCATAGACAGGGAGAAAATATTTTAAAAACATATATTATATATGTCTTGTATATAGAATATATTAAGAGCCATTATGACTCAATAATAATAACACAACCTGAAAGAGCCAGTGCAAACAGTCTAAGGTGGAAGCATGCCTAGCTTGTTGAAGGAGGCTACTCTGACAAGAGTGCAGTGACTGAAGAAGAGAATACAGAAGAGGAACTGATCATTAGGGGTTTATAAGTCCTAAGGTCTCTGCTTTAACCTTGTGTGAGATGAGAGGATAGTAGTGTAGCAGATCTTGACCTTGAAGTCTTTGTATAGAATCCAGGAGGTCTGTGAACCTAGACAGAAGAAATCACATCTTTATTTTTCCTAATCCCAAACTGAAATTAGGCATTTCTTTCCATTATGAATGGAGCAATGAACCACAGTACTATTAATATTACTTGTAATTTTGTCACAAATATAAAACAAAGACAGTTTTATATCATATTATAGTCATTGTGGATATCTGAAAATATCTTCATACTTAGTACAATTTTGAAATTATGGTAGCTAGTGGACCTGACTCTAGATCTTGTTATTTAATGCATTAAGAAGCACATACAGTACTATGTCATAAATTTGCCTTTAAATTACTTTGACTATGTATTTTAGAATAATTCATTTGCTTTGTTTTGATTTTAAATTTTTATGCATTTTTAAATATTCCATGTATTTTTTGTTGAGAATAAATTACTGATGGGAAAGATAGACTAGTTAGGAGTTTATTTTGGTGATCTAGGGTAGAAATTATGATTCTCAGACCAGACTTGTAGCAGAGTAAGAGATGAAAGTAATGTGATTCTTGTTGTATTTTGAAGACACAGCTAATAGACTTAGCTGATGGATGGGATTTGGGGTATGAGAGGCTGGCACGTGTTAAGAATAACTAAAATGTTTTTGCAAAGCTTACATTTTCTTATGTTTTTGAAATACAAAAACAAAGGTAGAAATTCTCACAGATAAATCCCTGCCATATACTTCCCCAGAGACAATGAAATTGAATATGAAAAAGGTGAAGAAGATGATGGTACAGGGGAACTAATTTTTATCTTGAAGTAATGTCCAGTCATGCCTGTCTTGACATTTTATTGCCTTCAGGAATTTTATTTGAAATTAAAGAACCATAACCTAGTAAAACAATAACATATAATTTTAATATAAACACAATATATTAGTATCAATAATTCTATATATTCAATAATTTAATATCTATCAATATTAATAATTTTATATTAAATTATATTTTATTGCTTATGCTATTACAATTGTCTCAAATTTTCTCCGTTTCCTTTCCTCCACCCAGCACCCCCCACTCCCTTAGGCAATCCCGACACCATTATTCATGTCCATGGGTCCTGTGTATAAGTTCTTTGGCTACCCTATTTCCTATACCGTACTCTACATCCCCATGGCTATTCTGTAACTACTTATTTGTGCTTCATAATCACTACACTTTTTTTGCCTGTCCCCCTGACCCACCTCCCATCTAACAACCATTAAAATGTTCTCTTTATATATGATTCTGTTTCTGTTCTGCTTGTTCATTTATTTTGTTTTTTAGATTCAATTGTTGGTAGGTATGTATTTATTCCCATTTTATTGCCCTTATTTTTGATCTTTTTAAAGAAGACCCTTTAATATTTCATGTAATAATGGTTTGATGGTGATGAACTCCTTTAGCTTTTCCTTGTCTGAGATGCTCTTATCTGTCCTTCAACTTTATTTTATTTTCATTTTTTTAAATTGTTGTTCAAGTACAGTTGTCTCCATTTTCCCTTCACCCACCCCCGACCCCAACCATTCCCACTTCCCACCCTTGATCCTACCCCCACTTTGGTTTTGTCCTTTAATTTTAAATGATAGCTTTGATGGGTAATCTTGGTCGTAAGTACTTGCTTTTCATTGCTTTGAATATTTCTTGCCAATCTGTCTGGCCAGTAAAGTTACTTTTGAGAAATCAGCTGATAGTCTTATGGGAACTCCCTTGTAATTAGCTAACTGCTTTTAAGCATCTGTCTTTGTCTTTAACCTTTGGCATTTTAATTATGATGTATCTTGGTGTGGGCCTCTTTGGGTTCATCTTGTTTGGGACCCTCTGCTTTCTGGACTTGTATGTCTACTTCCTTCACCAAATTAGGGAAGTTTTCTGTCATTATTTTTTCAAATAGGTTTCCAATTTTTTGCACTTTTTCTTCTCCTTGTGGCACCCCCATGATGCAAATGTTGGTATACTTGAAGGTGTCCCAGAGGCTCCTTACACTATCATCATTTTTTATTATTATTCTTTCTTCTTGTTGTTCTAATTGGGTGTTTTCTGCTTCCTTATATTCTAAATTGATGATTTGATTCCTGGCTTCATCCACTCTACTGTTGATTCCTTGTAAATTGCCCTTCATTTCAGTTTGTGTCTCCTTCATTTCTGACTGGGTCTTTCTTTTGGTTTCCATGTCCTTTTTATGCTGGTAAAATAACCAATGAGTTCCTTGAGCAGTCCTTATAAGCAGTGTTTTGAACTCTGCATGTGAAAGATTGCTTGTCGCCATTTTGTTTAGTTCTTTTTCTGGAGATTTGTTCTGTTCCTTCATTTGGGCCATGGTTCTTTGTCTCCTCATTTTGGCAGCTTCCCTGTGTTTGTATGTATTAGGTAGAGCACTATGATTCTCTGTCTTGGTAGCATGGCTTAATGTAGTAGGTGTCCAGTAGGGTCCAGTGGCCCAGCCTCCCCAATCACCCAAGCTGGGCACTCAAGGTTTGCTCCTCATGTGGGCTTAGTACACTCTCCTCTTATAGTTGAGCCTTTATTACTGTTGGCACTTCAATGGGAGGGATTTACCCAGGCCAACCCACTGTAAGGACTGGCTGCGACCACTGACAACTGACCACCATAGAGGATGACTGTGCAGGGGCCCACTCCACAGAGCAGGACTTAACTTCCACAGGGCTCTGGTTCCTGATGAGTCCACCCCTTGAGTGTTTCACTTGTGGAGGTAGTTGAGTAGTGGTGCTCTGACATGGTCTGTAGCTGTCCCCTGGGTGTGCAAGCTCTTTGGCCTCCCTAGAGGTGCCATCTTGAATGGAAATATTCAATAAAAAATAATTTACGAGAAACAGGAGAGGAACCAAGATGGCAGCGTAGGTAGACACACTGCGCCTCCTCGCACAACCAGAACTGACAGAGAATCGAACAGCAAGGGGGACTGACACCAAGGAAATAGAAAATAAACACATCCAGACTGGTAGGAGGGGTGGAGACGGGCACCGGGGTGGAGAGGACTCGCGTGGCTGTGGCGGGACCGAGACTGGCAGAGTGTGGGACAAATGGCGCAGGCAGTCCAAGCACTAGCAGACCCTGCGGCCCCACATTTGCACAGATAAACCCAGAGGGCCGGACTCAGAGTGGCGGAGAGTGGGGCAGGCAGAGTGGTGGGTAGCACCCTGTAGCACCACATTCGCCCACAGATAAACCTGACGAACAGCAGGGAGCGAAGCAGACCGAGCAACCCAGGGCTCCAGCACGGGGGAAATAAAGCCTCAAACCTCTGATTGAAAGCGCCCCTGGGGGTTGGGGCGGCAGCAGGAGAGACTCCCAGCCTCACAGGAGAGGTTGTTGGAGAGACCCACAGGGGCCTAGAGTGTGCACAGGCCCACTTACTCGGGAACCAGCACCAGAGTGGCCCAGTTTGATTGTGGGTATCGGAGTGAAAGATTGAAATCCGGAGGAGAGTGAGGCGGGCGCCAATACTCCCACTCCGCCCCTCCCCCACGTACAGCTTCACAGCGCAGCCACCAGCATTACCCCGCCCCGGTGAACACCTAAGGCTCCACCCCTTAAAGTAACAGACGTGCCAAGACACACAAACAAACAAAAAATGGCCCAAATTACAGAACACTTCAAAGCTCCTGAAAAAATACAACTAAGCGACGAAGAGATAGCCAACCTATCGGATGCACAGTTCAAAGCACTGGTTATCAATATGCTCACAGACTTGGTTGAATCTGTTCGAAAAACAGATGAAAAAATGAAGCCTATGCTAAGAGAAACAAAGGAAAATGTACAGGGAACCAATAGTGATGAGAAGGAAACTGGGACTCAAATCAATGGTATGGACCAGAAGGAAGAAACAAATATCCAACCAGAAAAGAATGAAGAAACAAGAACTTGGAAAAATGAGGAGAGGCTTAGGAACCTCCAGGACACCTTGAAACGTTCCAACATCTGAATTATAGGGGTGCCAGAAGGAGAAGAGGAAGAACAAAAAATTGAAAACTTATTTGAATAATGGAGAACTTCCCCGATCTGGCAAAGGAAATAGACTTCCAGGAAGTCCAGGAAGCTCAGAGAGTCCCAAAGAAGCTGGACCCAAGGAGGAACACAACAAGGCACATCATAATTACATTACCCAAGATTAAACACAAGGACCTACATCCAAGATTACTGTATCCAGCAAAGCTATCATTTAGAATGGAAGGGAAGATAAAGTGCTTCTCAGATAAGGTCAAGTTAAAGAAGTTCATCATCACCAAGCCCTTATTATATGAAATGTTAAAGGGAGTTACCTAAGAAAAAGAAGATCAAAAATAGGAACAGTAAAAATGACAGCAAACTCACAGTTATTAACGACCACACATAAAACAAAAATGAGAGCAAACTAGGCAAACAACTAGAACATGAGGGTTGTCAATAAGGGAGTGGGAGGGGGAGAGGGGGGTAAAGGTACAGAGAATAAGTACCATAGATGATAGGTAGAAAATAGACAGGGGGAGGGTAAAAATAGTGTAGGAAATGTAGAAGCCAAAGAACTTATAAGTATGACCCATGGACATGAACTATGGGGGGGGAATGTGGGATGGAGGGGGGTGGGCAGGATGGAGTGGAGTTGGGGGGGGAAATGGGACAACTGTAATAGCATAATCAATAAATATATTAAAAAAAAGAAAGAAAGAAAAAAGAAACAAATAAAGACATTTCCTGGAAAAAAAATAATAATTTACAAGCTTACTCCTCAGTCCTGAGGATATATATGGTGTGTCCTGAAGACAAAATTGCCTAAGTACCCCAAAGTTGTAAAATAGGGAATGGGAAGAAGCTATGCATACTTCAGGCGAAAATGTGCTTTAAATCAACTACTATAGTATATAAAATATATGGTCTATTTAAGTGGTGGATCATCTGAAATTTAAAATGAAAGCAGGAAAAGCACCTAGACTTTCCTATAAGATGACAGTGGGACAAATAACCTTGTGCAAAACAAAATTCTGTCCTTGGTGAACCATAGGACTCACTCATGTGAAAATTTCCACATCTTAACATGTCTGTCATTAACAAGAGATTCAGAAATGTTTTCTGTTGTCCTGCTGCCTTATAAAGGGGTAGGGGAAAACAGGCTGGTGACAGAAATTTTATTTATGTCGGGACGTTTTTAAGTTTAATTAAACTCAAAACAATTTAAAATGGTAAATTGGTTTTCTAACCAATTATTTCAAGAATATTATTCATCTCAAGTATTTAATGATCAAAACAGTGATTTAATTTCTAAACTCTCTTTTTAAATATAGAATATTAGAATTTTATAAGAAGCTTTAGAAACATCCAGAATACTATGCTCTACACCTGAAACACGTACACAATAATACTGAATACAAACTATAATAGAAAATAAATTTTAAAATTTGAAAAATTTATAAAGGTCCAAAATATATAATCAAATGATTATTTCATTTCAAACGATAGAGAAACAAGCAACAGTTCATTTTTTTTATTCTTGTCTTCATCTTTTTCTCGGTTTATTTTCATTAACAATCTTACATTTTCTGAAAGATAATACCCAAATGGGAGAAATTAAGATAGAACTGCCAGGGGATGTTTATTGTTAGATGTGGGATGCATTAATCAGATTGTGGTTCCCAGAGAGGGCAATCAAGATTGACTTCTGGTTGAGTGTTTGCTGACACCTTGCTACCTGGGATATCATATGCTCATTCTGACTAATGTCCCTAATCTTCTTACAACTTGATAGTAGAAAATAAATGCAAATTTATGAGATAAGTGATCAGTGTCAAGAGTTCAGCCAGTGTAACTGTTCTTAAATCATCCAAATCTATAACCCCTGCCTGTTCCAAGTCTGGGTATTTGTCAAAAACAAAAACACTAATTTGAAGAGATACATGCAGCCTTATGGCCATTGCAGCATTATGTACAATGGACAAGATATGAAAGCAACCTAACTGTCCATTGATAGATGAATGGATAAAGATGAATGGATATATATATATATATAAAATTTCCAGACTATGTATGTACATGTTATAATATTTTGTATTATATATATGGTCCCAGACTATCTATATCTATATATAATATATACATATATACATACATATATATTTACAATATTTTGCCATTTGGGATAACATGTATGAACTCAGAGGGTATTTTGCTAAGTGGATGAGTCAGACAGAGAAATATGACATGATTTTATTTATATGTGGAATCTTAAAAAGCAAAAGAAACAAACATAAACAAAACAGAAACAGACCCACAGATACAAAAAACAAACTGGTGGGTATCAGAGGGTGGAACAATTGGGAGTTGGGTAAAATAGTTGAAGGGATTAAGAGGCACACACTTCCAATTATAAAATAAATAAGTCATGAGGATGTAATGTACAGCATAGGGTATACAATCAATAACACTGCAATAACTTTGTATGGTGACAAGTGGTAATTACACTTATTGTGGGGATCATTCTCTAATATCAATATCAAACATTGTATATCAATATGGAATCACTATAATGCACACCTAAAACTAACAGGATATTGTACATCAATTATATGCCAATGGGGAAAAACAGAATACAATTGGGTTTGAATTTGCACAAATTTATATTTTAATTTGACAGAAAGTTGGAAAACCTTTGAAATGAACATTGCAAGTTGCCAAACCCTAATGGCCAGACATTGTGGTAATACTTTTACTATCTATCCTGGGTTTTGTACAGAGTTAATAATGTCTTCTTCCATTTACTACTCTACAGTTGGTCAAATTCAATGTGGTTTTATTTACTTATTGTTTCCAAATCTACTAATATATAATGTAAGATGTATCAACTGAGCCATGAATATGATAAAAAATTGTAAAGGGAAAATCAGCATTCATTTAAGAGCAATTAAAACAAAAAAGAAAACCTAACAGTGTTGGGGACCACTTTGTGTGGTATCAGAAATTGTAGCCCTGCGCAAGCAAGGCCTTGCCTGTAAGTCTTGACTGGAATGCTGGGAATGCAGGTGGCAGGCATGACTGGACACTAACACCAAGGGTTCCTGTGGGAAATCAGGCCTGAAGAATACATTGTATCCTTTGAAGCTTGCTTTGCTTTGTATAGCCCTGTTGATATAACCAGATGTTTAAATTTAAAGCATAAGGGAGTGAACTCCTAATGTCATGAACCACTCCTTAACAACCCTCTGGTGTCAGCATATCTAACAGACCCTGACCTAAGGCAGATCTCTGGTTTCTTCAATTGTTATCTATAGATAATATCTGTTTTCTGTAACTATGGCCTTTAGACATTGATTGATGAGCTTTGCATGCATACTGTATACCCCTATGCATACCGATCCAAATAAAAGCTGTTTGGGAGAAGGGCTTGGGGCATGCTCCACTAGAGGGAATCACCACCCCCTTTCCCATCAGAACAACAGATTGTGTCTGGGATGACTCATTCTCCTCCATGGTGGCTTGGAGAGTGCCGCAGGATGGGGCATCCCACATAACAGTATTTTCATTTTATGTTCACTTAACATAGAACACTGTGTAGAAGTATTGACATGGAAATGCATTTTGAGGCAGTAGATTTCAGCAATCGTGTATGAAATCCTATCTTGTATACTGTTTTCAATAAATGGAGCTACAGTTTTAGAAACTGAACTGTGTCTATTTGATGAAATACACAGATTTAAATGAGTTGTAGAATTCATTTTTCCCTTCCACAATGGAAAAGTTAATTGGTTTATCAAAAAAAATGACAGTGATGTATCTACTTGAATTCTTTTTCGCCCCTTCCCTCCAGGTAGTTCTGTTTGGCTACTCCACGTTTGGAGCTGAACCCATACCATGTGTTCTTATATACAAACAATGCCACCCTATTTGCTCAATATCCCCAACCCACTCTCCCATCAGACTAATTGGAGGCCCCAAAATGAAGAGACAGTAGGGAAAACGAGTGATTTGCGGCCATCAGAGTGGAGGACTACATTACCTTAGAGCCAGAGAAGAAGACTAGTGTTGACAATGAATGAAAACAAGGATATTTATCCTTACTTCCAGGACAAGAAACAAATTCAAGACTTCCATGTACAGTTTACAGAAACACTTTGGTCAATAATCCCCTTTGATCCCCACATACACCCATAGGCCACTGCTATGGTTTGAATGTTTGTGTCTCTTACTCAAATTAATATATTGAAATCTTTAGGGTGAAGCCCTCATAGATGGAATTACTTTTTCTTTCTTTCTTTTTTTTTTTTTTGCAAAAGGGGCCCTACAGAGATCCCTCAACCTTTTCACTTTGTGAGGACACATCAAGCTACCATTTACAAACCAGGAAGGCCTTCACCAGAATGTGACTATTTTGGCACCATGATCTTGGACTTCCAGCATCTAGAATTGTGAGAAATAAATTTTTGTTGTTTATAAGGCACTCAGCCTATAGTAATTTGTTATGGTATCCCAAAATGACTGAGAAAACCAACCAAGTAAAGTTTTTGGAACCTTGTAGATTTATGAACAATCGGCATTCATTTTTAAATAGCACTGACAAGAGCTTCTGATATGTTGGGTTTAATAATATCAGAACTGACATTTTATTAAGTGAGTTCAGTCTAAGATGTAGTTAATTCCTGGAGAAACACTACAAGGTCTGGGTAAATAACACAACTGTCTCAAAAATAAATGTCTATGACCCCAAGAGTGATCCAACTCTATAAATTAGTATGAATTACAAAGATGCCTAAAAGCATCTGACCTATACACAGATAAAAATACAATCTTAAAATTAAAAGTAGGTGCATCTCTCAACAATACATAAATGTGTATTTCAATGAATTCAAAATAATTGAAGTTGCTATGCATGTACAGATGGAAAAAGTGGACACTAGCATCTCCTTAAAAAGCAAATGAAACTGAATTTTGAGGCTTCACTGAATTTGAAAAAGTCACATTTCAGATAGTGGCCTTTCCCGTTTTGCATGTTTCTATCACTGTGCTGCTGGGTCACAGCTACATCCTATCATTCCAATCCTGCCATTTGTTTGGCACAGTTATTTAGAGTGATTTTTTTTGTGAAGTGAAGAATGACTTAATATTTTCATTTTTAGCAATATATGTGAATATGCCTAGTAGCCGGGAAATGTATTGTACTTCTAGACCAAGGCTTTTCAACAACATCACTATTGACATATGGATTGATGTAATTCTTTGTTGCGGGGAGTTGTCCTATACATTGTAAATGTTTAGCATCATCAGTGGCTTCTACCCACTTGATATCAAATAACATCTTGCCCTTCCAGTTGTTTTAAACAAAAACATATCTAGACATTGGTAAGTGTCCCTGGAGGACAACATCACCCCCAGTTGAGTACCACTGCTCTGGAAAAGTAGTTACCTACTTGTTTTAAATGACTCCTCTCAACAAATTCACTGTCCATTCCAGTGGAATAATCACTTATCTTTAGCCCAATACTGGTTCCTGTTTGGTAATGTTGGAGTACAGTTAAAGAATGGAAGTTTTGTCACTCTCTAGAGTAGATCTTAGCTATTAATTTAACTTGGGTTTCAAATAGAGCCATTGACATTAATTTGAGTGTTTATTCTATGTTCCCAGGTATGGAAACACATGCAAACACACAGAATCAATAAATATACAATTTATGTCTTTTATCTGAACAACCACATATTCATTCATGACTGCATATGTGTGATTCAAAAGACATTTACTTAATATGTTAAAACATACACAATAAGACATTTTTATCTGATGCATTTTTCTCCTCTTATGCTTTTCTCTGACAAATATTTCCCTAAGGTTCAACTGCGTCAGGGATGGAGAAGGGAGTCCGTCATGGAGAACTCATTCAGCTGCTCAGCCCAACAGCATAAATTTGATCTTGTAATTAGTATTCAACTCAGCATCTTGGACAGAAACCAGTGTTACAGCCAAGAGGTGGTTTAAATCACATAAATCATAGATCAATGACAGAACTCACAGAACTGGATAGATTACAAAAGTAAAGCTTTAGTTAAAAAGAGATTAACTGTTTCCCTGCAGGAATTTTTTAATCCCCCCCAAAAAAATAAAACAAAAAAATTAAATCTAATTGTTTTTTGTGGCATATGCATATAATGTAAGTTGAAATATACTTTTCCCTTCATAGCCACATTGATGTTTTGGAAATGTAGAAATGTACATGCACTTTATACCTATGAAAATATTCTACATTTATAACACTTATTATTTCATGATATTAAAAGAGCAACAGAATATGTTTGTTATAGTGGGAACAGTACAATAGTGATGTGAAAGCTGTTTTACCCTATTTTATGAGTATCAGATTTTTAACTTCAAACTCAATCTAGAAAATGTTTCTATTTTTTAAGAAACAATGGATATCTTTTAGTGTGAATTCTGTAACTCAAAAAGTGTTATGGATTTTGAAGTTACAGTAAATAAAACTACTAAAATGGTAAGTTCTATGATTTTTTTTGATAAGAAATTATCTCATTCTCAAATAATCATCTCATTAGCTCTTTACACTATTTTCTTTTAGAATTCAGAACCATTCCAAACTAAGCAAAAATAACTTGTAATAATTTAAATAATATATGCTCAAATGTGGCATACTATAAAGTTCTCAATAAAATTAACAACTTAATTTTAAGTGCCATAAAACATCTTTTTTTTTTTGAAATTCCAAATCTGACTCCTTCTACTTTAAATAGCTTTCATTCCTAACATTAAGGGACATACTCAGGATAAAAAAAAGTTTCTCTAATGTTATAATCCCAGACCACTAAAAAAATATCAAATAGGTAAAATTCAGAGTTCAGACACACCATCTAATCTTATCACTTTAGACAATTATTCTTGGAGTAGGTAAATTAAGTTGCAGATTCAATTCACTGGGAATTGATCAAATATAATGAAAGAAAAACCTAAACAATACAACTGAATTTTACAAATGTTACTCTAAAGGAAAGAAATTTAATTAACAATTTTCTGAGATGTACCAGTTACAGAATTAGTACCAACATATTAAAAATGTGTTTTAAAATAATGACAACATGTAAGCAAAAATTTTCACTTTTTCACCTCTCATGTTTTATGTTTATGAAATATTCTCATGCTACCTCTTTATGAGGAAAATGCAAATAACTTCCAGATCATAATCACCTTACTAAACAAGAAGGTAAAAACCACTGTCTTAAGCAGTAAAGCTTTTTTTAATATGTATTTTAAAAATATGAGTACTCAAGTGGAGAAATCAATTTTAAAGTGTTGCTACTAATTGCTACATAAAAACAAAATATCTACAAGACAAAATTGAAAGAAAGCATCATGCTGTCTATTGTTTTATGATTTATTATTTGCTACCTAGACAAGTTATATTTATTAAGTTCCATATAAGTTTCTAGAAGAATCATGTAAACATCAAGGTATAACTTTGGTGTTTGGGTTGATTTATGTAAATCCATAATTAATACATGAAAACAGAATAACAATTTTAATATAAAACTTTATGGTATGGTATTTTTTAATTCAAACTCTCCAAGACTGTGGTTAATTTACTCCAAATTATATGTTTCTATTCTCTGTCTACTGTAATCAAAACTTTAACATTGTCTAAAAGTATATAATATGTAAATAGAGTTATGATATTAAAAACATTGATCACATTACTAGAGATCCAGGTAAAGAATATGAACTACCCACATGGTGCTTAGTCATGCTCCATGAAAGGGTTACAAATCACAAAACCTTATTTTCATAGTTTTAGATAGTAATATTTCAAGGTCTTGATTATTTAGATATATTTGATGGATGATGTAAACAACAGACACTTTTAAGTTCAAAAATAAAAATGATTATTTTTCTAAAGTGCAAGTAGAACCTTCTGAGGTAAAAAAAAATCGAAGATAAAATAGAAACTACTATTTCAAGTTGTGAACAGACATTTGAAATATTTCTTTTCAATCTATAGGAATGAATATTCCGGAGTGAGATAAGTTTACAGCACTTAAGTCTATCTTCTGTACAGTTTATGGGAAGAAACAGAATGCCGCACTGCCTTCAGAATCCACCAGATAAAACACGTGAGACATTAAATGAATGAAGCTGAAAATTCAGCCATAAATGTTTATCATTTTATGCAATGATTCAATTATGTCAGTTTTTAAGTCAAATTTTTCATCCGAAATGAAAATAGCTAATATATCATTGGGAAAATTTACTAAAGAAATGCAGACTTTCAAGTATGTATGCATTTTAATGAGTCTGGATAACAAATGTTTTATAAGGAACAAATAAAGGGAAAAAAAGAGTTTGGGAAACTCTACCAGATCTGCTGCAAACTAATGGAATTTTTAAATACCACCTAATACAAAGCACACTCTATAGCTAGTCATAAGATTAAAAGCTTTTCAAGTTGCTATCTTGGGAAATTTCTTTCAAGGAAATTACTACAAAGCCTTGTTTTAGTAGGTTCCCCTACTGTGCTTCCCACTGTGTTTTTTTAATAAGGAAAGCTATCCATCCATAGAGGTGTATCCTGTTCTCCATGCTTCAGCGTCAAGCAGCAGGCAGATACTGTAGACACTCGGTGTTTGACTCTTTAATTTTCACTCCATAATGTTAATGCCTCCTTTTGCTGACTGATGCATGTATCTTAGTGGTTGTTTAATTATGAGTAGGCACAGATTCTCCCCACCCCATAAACTCCCCCATTTCTAATCACACTCAGACAAAACAATATGTAATCTAAGGTATCTTTATGTATATGAGGTAATAGGTGTTTAGTGTAATCATAACAAAAAAGTCAACATGTATGGTTCAAATTATTAAAAAACAGAAAGCATATTTAATAGCATACATCATTTTATTATTAATATATAAAAAGTAAACACCAGAAACTACTTTAAAATTCTAAATTCTTAATTGTTATTTTACATTTTCAAGCTATGCAAAATACAACTGTTAAACTAAAAAATCATTGAAAATATTATGGAAGACTCAGAGTATCTTATTAACATTCATACAATCAGAATTAAATTAACAGAGATGAAAAATATTTTTAACACATGGAGACCTCTTTATTTGTTATTTAAAATTTTAACACTAATTGTCTTTTTTGGGGAAAAAAACATAGACCTCTTTTATGAAACAAGTATCATAAAATGGTATTTTACTGAAAGCAAGAAAAAATAAATGTATACTCACCAAGAAGATGATCTAATATATATTATACTTTCTAGGGAACCAAATATGGATTTGGCTATTTTCAGATTAGTTTAGTCTCTCTTTAAATATACTTTGTATTATTGCATAACAGAAATTGTGTTATTGATAAATCTTAAAATTCTTGCCTCCTGTAGGGCAGGGAAGGGTAATGGGGGAAAAATAGGGATATCTGTAATTGAACAACAATAAAAAAAAGAGACAATAAAATTCCTGCCTCCTAAAATTGTGTGCTTTTTATAAAGGCCCAGATATAGTTATCAAGGTTAGGGAAAGAATTCTTGTGATCAATATTTCACTACCAACACTAGTTACATCAAGAAAATGTGTACTTATTCTCACCAAACAAATTATTTAGAATAGATGACTTAGGTAATGTAAAAAGGCATGTGAAAACTGTAAAATTCCCTACAAATTCACAAAATATTCATGCTATTTATATCAATTATATATAGAATACTACCACTTCTCCCCACACAACATACCCAGTCAAGGGAAAATAACCTCTTGATAATAAAAAGCAATATGTTTTATGTTTTTTATTTCTGATTTTCATAGCTAACAGTGACAAACACTTTGCTTAAAAAGAGCTTTTAAAATATTCTAACATTCAAAGATAGTCAATGAATTCTCATATTTTAGTGCTTCAAATATCAAATAAATAGCAAGGAATTTTAATAACGGTGATTGAATTTCACATGTAATTAAATCAAAATTGGTAGATAAAAATGAGATTGTACAAAGACTAGTGGTATAGTGCCACCAGTATTGGGTTGTGCTGCATCCATGACAACAGAATGGAAGGTTGCGTTTACTACTATTATCTTACATACTCACAGCTGAATGCTAATGCAGCTATACTGAGAAAAATCAAGTTTCAGATCTGAAGCTACTGAACTTACATACACTGTGCATGGAGTTGCAAATACAGAAAAGAATAGAAAGATATGTTATAGCATGGAAATCTCTCAAAAAGGTATTATTTTAAAGTGTACATATATAGGCTAATTGTCAAACATTCAAAGGATATTTATTAATGCAAAAATAAATTTAGTTAAAAAGAATATTTTGTTTCTAAGAATGTTTTTGAGAGCATAATCAGAAAACTAAGATTATTCCATTTTTCTCTGCATTAAAATTGAAAATTGACTATTTCTTTTCAAATAAGCATTGACTCAATAGGGCATTGTCTAACCTACCTTTGAAAAAGAACCTGAGAAAAGGGAAATTAAATGCAATTATATATCTTTTACTGATTTGATTAAATAAAGCTTCGCTACTTTTAAAAAAATAAAACAGGAATACAGTAACCAAATTTCATATTCCTCTTTTTCCTTGTTTTAAAGATGAGAACCTATTACTATATATAACTAGGTGATGATAATAATGATGACGATAAATGGTAGATGATAGACAGATGATAGATAGTTTATGAATTCCCTTTCTGACGCAGTCCCATATTGAACGTAAAGTATCCAGGAGGCAGTAACTTAGTAAAGTCCATGACTAAATGTAGCTGTCTTATGATGGAGATTCTAATTACATTACTGTTAACCTTGCCATCTTCTCAGAAACTAAGAAATCCCTTCTGGAAATTCCTTTCCTATATGGCAGCTAATTTTTATTCTCTAATAGAATGGTTTTTGTGCCTATACACAGACACTGTGAAAGAGAAATTAAGGCTAATCCCATCATTATAAAATAAAGAAGAGACTTGGAAATTAGTCAAGTAACTGGAATAATGTCTATTATCAAATTAGAAAACCAATACAGATAGAGAGACAGAAATGCACACACATAATATGAGGTAAAGTTTGAATTATACAGAATAGAGCAGGGTTTCCAAGCAGCAATCTTATGAATTAGTGCAGAGAGTTACATGTTTAGTTCTAAGGTTCCTTTCTATCCTGTACACCTTGACAGTGGTTACACTGGCATCTTTAGTAATTGCTCTGGTCTATGGGATAATTTGAAATATGAAATGTTGGTCTTAAGTATCAAATAAATCTGAAATTATCACATCTTCCTTTAACTTTATTTTAAGAAGTCCTCAGTGTACAATTTAGGCAATTGTAAGAACAGCTCAAGAAAATAATTTATTACTCAGTCAAAAGTGAGCTATTTGTTTTGCCTCATCACTTATATTGATTAATTATAATGGATAAGTACCAAGCTTTCTTCTTCATTACTATGCTAACATGGGCAGACTGTTCTACACATTTAGCCCATATCAACATTAATTCATTTATTTTTCTCTAAATCATTCCATAAATGTTTACCAAGCATTTATTGTGTGTGTCAGTTACTAAGTCATAAGCTACTGAACTTGCTAACAAAAAGTAGTGCAGTGTAGTATTTTGGGCTCCAGTGCCAAAGTTCAAAATTCATTTCTATCACTTAATAGAGCTGTGTGGCCTTGGGTAACTTAATTATCCTCTCTGTGCCTCTATTTACTCAACTGTAAAATGTAGATAAAAATATTACATATCCATAGGGTGTTATAAGGATTAAACTAGGTAATGGCAGTAAAACACTTGGCCCAGGAATTGTTGTATAAAAGATGCTAAAATGTATTCCTCATCCAGATGAATCACCAACAAACCATGTAAAGACTGGAACTACAGTCCCAAGATGACAAAGACCACAATCTTAACTAAAACTTTTTGGTACAGGAGAGAAACTGGATTTAAAAAAATTAAAAGTACGAGGCTCCCATATAAAAGCAACCCTAGCAATAGTATATTCATATTGCTGAACATTTTAAACTATGAATCCAAGTACTGCATATGACTAAAAAATTCTACCTGGAGAAACAACAAGATGCCGAAATTATAACATTTGATTGTCAACATGCCAATTTTCTACATGGAATGAATGCTTTGTTTATTATAACAAACCAGTTTCAGTTTTCATAAAACAGTTAATTTTGTCTTTTTGTATGTGTCTTCCCCTATGCTCCTACCTATCTACCCCATTTGTATTTTCCTTTCCTAATTTGCTGTTCAAGACATCTCCTTTAAGGTCTTTTCCTCTCTCTAGCTTCACCTATTTTTTAAAATTCTCATCTAAAGATATGTTAATGAATTTAGAGAGAAGATCAAGGAGGAAGGGTGGGAGGGAGACAGAAAGACGGGGGAGAGAGAGAGAGAGATTGATTGGTTGTCTCCCGACCAGAGATGGAACCCATAGCCTAGGTATGTGCCCTGACTGGGGATTGAACCTACAACCGCTTGGTATAGGGGATGATGTTCCAACCAACTGAGCCACCCAGCCAGGGCTAGGTTTGCCTATTATTTATGACCTCAATTTTAAATTTTAAATTCTCTTTTCCACTTCAATGTGCCATTGTATTTAATCAGACAAAGATATATTTTCCTGTTACGATGGTATTAGTAACTAATATTTATAGAACACTTACAATGTAGCAGAATCATTGTGGAGCAATTTACAATTATCTTATTTGTTTTTATAATATCCATGGGGTGTAAGTTGTTATTGTCATACTCATTTTATAAAAAAAGGAAATTGAGACTCAGAGATGATAAGTGACTGCACCTTTCCTGTAAATAACATGTTTAATAATTAATTTTTATTTGCTGCAATAGAGTGAACTGCTTTTGTGGAGCCTTAAGAAATGCTAAAAAATGACCGTATCTTTGCCATTGTCTTATTTCAATAATTTTTATATCCTTGTCTACATCCTGTTGTTTATAAAGAACAAAATTATCATTAATGTTGCCAATATTAATATTTTTAGATTTTAATTTGTTCGTGAACTCTCAAACCATGCGTTAGGTTAAGGAGAGGGACGTGAATAGAAAGAGCAACATATGAAATTATAAAGACACCTGACTCATTTAAGTAATTCAATCAATACTTGAAATGTTTTATAAAGTCCACTAATATAATTTCTCACACTTGAACTAGGACACATGTTTCTACAGATATGAGTGCAATTATGGGGGCAATGGTACAAAATATTTGAAATTAGAAATGTCCTGGGAAATTCAGAGCATGTGATCACTATATCTATACAACAAAATACAAGTAGGACTGAATTGAGCAGATGTTTTAGCACCATGTAGGCATAGACTTAATTTGTGAAGATTTTATGCATGTTTCAGAAAAGCTTTGTATAGTTGTATTTCAAAATTGTTTGGGTCTGTCTGTTTTAAAGTGTTTAAAATATTCGGAGCAGCAAAAGGGCAGAGCCCTCTGTGAGGAGCAGTACAGTTCTGAGAGGAAGCCAGATTGGAAAATGTAGAGTTTGGCTAAAGTGATCCCGTATGATGTGAATCACTCATGAAGAGAAGAAAATGTTTCCCAAGGTTACTGGAAAAGAAAAGTCCTGAAATAGCTAACTCTCCCCAGTTTAAGGAGATAGCTTATATTTTTGAGCATGGCACAGAATATCTGTGTCCTGAATTCCAAGGCATAAAGCCACCCAAACTGATTCACCCTAGCTCAAATTCTCAAATATTTATCAATTGGTTCTGACAGAAAAGTTCCTCCAAAGATTTATGCTTTCTAACTCAGGTTAAAGTTATCACCAAGGTTTGATATAGCTTCACTAATATGCAATCTTGCTAAATTACACAAATCTCCCTTTTTGAATGGTCCATAGATTAGTAAAACCTCCTCTTTCTCTTCACAAATGTAACAAATTCCTCCTTCCCTTGACCCACCAGTGTTATCTGAACCTCTTTTTAAACACTGTTTACTGTGCATTACAGTTAATTATATTATAGTCTTTTTTTTACTAACTGTGGGTGCTTTAAGGTTAATAGTCATCTTTGCATCCTGTTGTTGCCTAGCAAATGCTCAACATATAATCTTTCAATCAATGGAAAGATGCTACAGATACAATGTAGCTTTATTTTAGCAAAGTCATTGATAGTTTTTCATAATACCTTTGGAAACCAGAGGGAAAATATAAGCTATATGACAGTATTATTACGAGAGGTTGCACGAGGTTTTACAATCATACAAAGAATATGAGTTAATGAACCCATATCAACTTGGAAGACATCCCCTGTCATGGTCAACATTTAGATATAAGCAATGATATTAATGACTTGCTCTTCAACTCAATAGATGATAATAATCTAAGAGATAAAGCAGGATTTAAAAATCTAAAAAGTTAGACAAAACCTAACAGGATGGAAAATGGACAACAAAAAATATAAGTTCTCTACTAATGATTGATTTAAAGTCAATTGTGCAAGTACAGACTAAATTTAACTATTGCTACTACTGCTATAAAATAGAAGATCTCAATATTAAAATGACCAACAATAGGAGGGAAGTCAAATAAGTCACTCAGCTGGTTTGGGAGTCAGTACCTTGCTTGGAGTTAAGCAAGCTTGAGTTCAAATGTGCCATCTATTAGCTTTGAATTTTTGGATATCTTACTCAACATCTCTAGTTCTCAGTGTCTTTACCTATGAAAAAAGAATAATTAAGAGCATCTACCTCATAGGTCTAGGATGAAGATGAAATTAGATAATTCATGCAAACTGCATAGGAGTTTCTGACACATATTAAAAACTCAAGATAATGATAGCCCATGGTAAATAAGTATTTCTGGACAAAAGTTATCCTCTGCACATGTATGCTCAGAATAAATCCAAGATATGGAAGCATCCCAAGGGCCCATCAGTAGATGAGTGGATAAAACGACTGGGGGACATTTACACAATGGAATATTACTTGGCTCTAAAAAAGAAAACCTTACCCTTTGAGAGAGCATGGGTGGAACTGGAGAACATTATGCTAAGCAAAATAAGTCAGCCAGAGAAAGACAAATACCATATGATTTCACTCACATGTGGAATCTAATGAATCAACTGGACTAACAAACAAAATAGAGACAATCTCACAGATAGAGAGCAGGCTGACAGCTCTGGTGGGGCCTGGGGGATGGAGGGATTGAGTCAAAAAGGGGGGAAAATAAAGAACTCACGGACACAGGCAACAGTGTGGTAATTGCTGAGGGAACAGGGGATGAGTGAAGGTGGAAGAAGGTATAGGGGGATAAATGATGGTGGGAAATAAATAAATAAATAAATAAATAATTTTAAAATACAGAAAATAAAATAGAAATGCTTCCAGTGTTTGTGAAATGAGTCCAAGAATGGCATGATGGTAACAAATTATATTACTTTATATTAGAAAAATAAATTGTAAACAAATTCTGCACATATTGCTCTCTAACTCTCATGTTCCTTAAGACATATTTTAATTGCAATCTGTTCTGCAGTCTAAGTGTCACATTTATCCTTTCTTCTTTGGGAAGAAGAAATGGCAGATTTCCTTGTCCCTCACCTTACTCTAGTAACAAACTAATCAGTCACTGTGAGTCAAGAGGGATTTTCATTTTCCATTTTAAAGGTCTTCATCCCATGGAATTAACACTTTGGACTGCTGTCAAGGGGAAACCAATCTCCAAGAAAATAAAAGAGGGCCTAGAGGTTAGAGAAAAGGCTTTAGTTTTTGCTAAATATCCCAAGGTGGCACAACATCTGACCTTCTGATGACCCCGTTGAGAACATATGGATTGTAAGTGAAGGCATTTTCTATCTATAGTCTAGCTACATTCATATTTCCAAATAAGCACCGTGAAGAAATACCATTATTGTTAATGTTCCTTTTCCAGATCTACATTTCAGATAATACCCATCCTTCCGCTTGATCAGCTCTACAAAGAGAAATTGGAATCAGGAAGCTGGTGAGCTCATTTTCCAGTTCAGGAATTCTTAAAAGAAATTAGCCCCTAGTTAGGTAAGTATTTTACTGTAAATTAATTTTAGATACTGTAAGAAGTGACCTCAGATGTTGCCCCATCTGTTTCTTTTGACAACAGCTTTGCTGTTTGAAGTCATTCTTCAAATTTCACCAGCTCAAGGAGAAGAGTTTCTTCTGGAGAGTTCCCAAGAAAATCTCCACACCAACAAATATCGTCATTAGCTCTCCAGAAGGCATGAAAATTCATCAGGGCTTCCTCTTTCCAGCTGGGTAAAACTTGGGAGGTGCATATATTAAAACACTGCCAAGTCTTTAAAATTATAAATTTTTGTTAAGTTTCAAACACATTTGCAAATTACTTTCTGTACAATAAATGTTCACTGTCAGTCTTTTTAAAATCTGAAAAATCTTTAGGGGCATAAATAGGTTTCTATTTGCTAATGTAGGAAAAATGTAAGTGTAAAAATGCCGACTATTGGAAAATCATATAATGAGAAGTTAGTCATTCTGTCATTTATTCTGTGCCTGGTTAGCTCTGTTGGCTAAATCATGACATTAATAAGATCATAGCGACAAGTTTTATCTCCACGATGGCCAATTAGCATCACCTCTTTTCAATAACACAAATTGCAACCATCACCTTAGTGAACCCAAAGCAAATGCCTGATTTTGTGCCAATGGAAATCAGGTGAGTGTGACGGGCTCCGTGCAAACCCAGGCCCACGATCAGGAAGTCTCTCAAAGGGTAAACTCTCCAGATGAAATACATATACAAAAGCCAGCGTGAATAGTACGTTAAACAATGAACATTTGTATAACATTTTGCATGTAAAGTATATTTACATATAGTAGGGTACTTGATTTTCACAACAGTTCAATGAGAGAGAAGGAGTTACCCTCATTTTATAAAGAAAACATTTGCTATCCCTTTCTTCAGCTATAATCAGCCCTTAAGTCCTACGAAGAAAAAGAGAATTTCACAACTTTAAATACTAATGGGAATTAAAAAAAAAAAGCATTTTACAGCTTTGAAACTTTTGATATGCGAATGAAAAAATATTTTTATAGAATTTGCAAAAAATACAAGTTAAATGTTACGCTGGCTCCAGTCACAGAATATGCATTTCCTTTAAAATCATCAAAAAATATCTACTACTAAAGTGAATTTTCTATCCAGGTTCTTTGAACAGTTCTTCAGTTTCCCACTTTACTGTATATATAGACAAAGGTTTCCGATCAGATAAGGCTTAAAAATTCTTTCTTCCCATTCTAATACAATAGCCCTATGAAGTAGGTATTATTTTGTTATAGATAAGAAACAAATTCAGAAATTATGTTACTTGTCCATTTTCTTTAGATACAATAGTTATGTGCATTTAGGAGTTGCACAATTAAAGATCCATAAATAATGAAACTAGTCCTTAGAAAATATTAAATTATTGGCCATCAAATAAGACCTGCCCATCTGTTTTTTGTTCCACTTTGAGTTACTCATAATTCCATAGAGCCAGCCTAAATTATAAGCAATTACCAAACATAAGCAGAAGGTACTCACAGATTCTTAACCCCTTTTTTCTTAGCCTCCCCTTCTATAAATGCTGTAGTTCTGATTCCACATATTCAAAGTAGTGACTTTTCTCTTTGTCTAAGGGTAATAGAGTGTTTATCTTCTCACCCCAAATTAAAAAAAAAAAATAAGTTACAGAGCTGTGTTAAGAGCAGAATTAACAGCTGGACAGTTTTTCCAAGGTTGTTTAATTACTTTTTGTTACTAAATTAATAGACTGTTCAATTAAGTTAATAAATAAATGCTCAGTACTTTTGGTGTCCCGCTTTAAAAAAAAAATCCCTTTCTGTCATAACACTTCTTTTAGCAGCCTCTTCCTGGTGATATCCCAAAAGATTCTATGTGGGGAAAATACAGATTCTAGAAATGTTAAAATTCACTGGTCATTTCTGTTTTGTGCCTCTCACTAGCTTCGTTTTCTGCCATAAGGAGGAATATTTAAAAGAGAAAACAGATTTTTACAAAGAACCTCTGCAAAGTTTTAGCCACAACACAACTTGTTTTCATTTCCATAATTTTACAGACCCAACAAAGTGTAGACTTCATCAGTTTTGCTTCACATGAAAGGTTTCCTGTTCAGTGCAATTCCTTGTTATCCATTCTGATTCAGTTTGCAAAGGTCCTCCCTCCAATATGTTCTCAGATGTATAGCATTGCAGATATCCACGTTAATAGAAGAAAGAAATCTTTAGAAGATCTTATTAGAAAATTAGTATGATAACTATGGTGATCTAACAGTTTAAGAGAGTGGAAAAATAGTTATTATTTTTCCCAATTCCATCTTAGTAATTATGAATAAAGTAAAACTTTAGTTTGCTCTTCTTTTTGGGGGCAATATACTTGGTAGAAATCAGAAAAGAAAGAAATCTCTGCTTCACAAAGTCTCTAAATAACATTAATTGTATATTTTCAAATGAAAAGAAAAAATTCTGTCTTACTTTGAGGCAGTTGTCTGAAGCAGTAATAAAGACACTAAAAGTTGATTACATCCTGTTAAACCAAAGTGATTGTTGAAAAAACTAAATATAGCTAACAGAATTTTTATTTAAAGAAACAAGCTCATCAATCTTAAAACATTTTTTCTTATTTAATTTTATTTTATCTACAAGAGTAGAATAAAAAACAGCAAAAAAAAAGGAGTGAATTAATATTTAATCAGGTATTTTGGACCGCTACAATATTATTTGAGAGTATACATAACACTCTACTTCAAGGATTTCTAACACGAAATTGTTTTTTCAAAATAAACATTCTTATGTTTTCAGCTGCCTCATAATAAAAGGCATTTCTGCTCATATCCTCAATTTCCAGTTAAGTGTGTGTAGAAACATTGTTGTCTTTTTGCAGATTTTTGGGACCAAAATATTTGATTCTAATAATTCCTCATATTTTTCCTGTAGTGTCTCCTACAAATTGTAACTATATAAAATCATCTGTTTCAATGTTGTCTTAAAATTCATTTTATTCCAAGCCAAAAAATAATTTGAATACCTCTACACCCCATAACTACTTTAATGTACCCTATTTTTCAAATTAAAAGCTTCTAGTTTGAACCACAAATAAAGGCAGAAAGAACAAAGTAAAACAGCCATCTAATTTTATAAAATTATATCTATGGAGTTTAAGTTTCATTGCCGTATGAGCACACATGCCCATAAGCACACGCTCCAATGTGTGTTTGTGTATGTAATGATTAAAAATTTACCAAATGTCATGAATGTCATTTCACTGTCACTTCCTTTGATTAACCTTCACCTGACCTCACTCCCTAAGGCGATTTCAGATTCTTTTGTTTCTGCACTTGAATTCTTCAGTCAAGCAGGTGAGTTTATGAAAAATCAGCCATTAAAAAGAATTCCTCAAAAGCCATTTTTGTGATCTTTTTACAGATGTTTGTCATAAAAATAAAATTATTTTCCATTAAATATAGAAACTCTTTGTGATTATTCAATTGGTGGCACACCTTAATTCACCGAGGACAGACCTAAACCAGGCAGTCTGCAGTTTTAGCAATTTTTCCTATGTCAGTAAAATCAGCACAAACGATACATAAATATAAGGAGGGATCAGACATTATTGTAATCACATGAAGTACTTGGCTGCAACTGAACTGTAAAAATGTATATAAGCATTCATAGAAGGTAATAGTGTGTTATAAAATGAAAAGAGATAAACAAAGGAAAAAAACTTGGTTTAAAATTTTTTTCCAAAATATTTCTGTCCTACATCATGGTCTTGGAAACCATTCTATTCTATTAGAACAGTTGCCTGAATGAATGGATTATTAGGTGATTTCCTATTATTTGTTATAATAATTAAAAGTGACTAAATTTTCTTTTTTAAAAAATTTATTTATTTATTTTTATTCAGTTACAATTGTCTGCATTTTCTCCCCTTCCCTCCACCCCACCCCACCCTAAATTTTATTTAAAAATTCAGTTCTAAAATAATAAAATCTGCAGCAATTTGCCAATATTTCATAGAAAAAGCAAGGACATATGAAAAGAGAAAGGACGGTCTTAAGCACCAAAAATAAAAAGGACCTTTTGAAAAGAATTAATATGGTAATCAACCACATTCCAGTGTTCTTCTCATACAGTTCTTATCCTTACCCCCTTTCATCCTTCAAAAACTACACGGACAAAAGTATCATTCTAATTTATAGTTGCAAGAGACAAAATAAAACTTTAAAATGGAGGGACTAAGTTCTTACCAGTAACCAGCAATCACTCACTCATCATCAGAACAACCAGAGGCTACAGCAGGTACAGCAGCACCTATGCAACACAGTTGCCAAAAATCTTATTCAGCCTTTAGACCTAAGTTTAATTATACAGGAAATATAGGGATGTGAGAAATGAATTAAGTACCACAAGAAAGGATGTAACTAAATCAGAAAATCAAACATTCTGTATAACCACAGTCCCCATCTCTTTAACAGCTCGTTTATAAAGAAAAATAATGGAGTATCTGTTAGATTAGAAAAATTATGTATAATGTTTGATCACATACTGATTTGAGTAAGCTATATAAGACATTTTGTGGACAATAGGAGGATTAGAATATGGGCTAGAAATTAAATTATATCAAGAAATTGTTTTTCACTAATAATTATTAAAATGATACTTTTTATGACATACAAGTTGACTTTAATTTTCAGGGAATCATATGCAGAAAAGTATGGGTAAGATATCATGATATCTAAAATTATCTGTAAAATAATTCCAAAAAATAGATGAAACAAATATGGCAAAATATTAAGACTCATTAAATCTTAGCAGTGAGTATATGGAGTTCATTATATAATTTTTTCAGCTTTTTTGTACATTTAGAAGATTTTATAATAAAGAGTTAAAAATACATGCACACACCAAAAGACCTTAAAAAAAAAAAAAAAAAAACCAGCGAGTACTTCAGCCAACATTGAAATTCTAAAACAGAACGTTTCCTGTTTTCTCTTCTCTCCACTTGCATTCAATTCCCTCTCCCCTGCCCCCAATTTCAGGATCCTGAGCCTGACATTAACCGTTTCCCTGCTCCTCCAACTGCTTTCTACTTCATCATTAAAACTAAAATTCTTAGGTTAGGGTCCTGGTATATGTGAATATTAGGGCACTGATATAAAAAGCTACTTCCTTTCAGAAAGCTGGAGGGTACATCTTGAACCAGAACTATTCTGAGATCTTTTTAGGCCTTAGGCACGCTTAGATTTGGAAGCCCTATTCTATATCATATGGGAAAATATTAAAATATACCTACTTGTACATTAAATATAATTTTTGATTTAAAAGTCTAAGCAATTTTATTATTATAATTGAATGTTTGGTAAGAAAAATATGTTGTGATTTAAACTATGAGATTTACATAGAATTTAAAAATTGAGTCACAGTTAACTAGTTGATAAGTTATGTTTTCTAGAAATTTAAAGTGGTTAAATTTTGATATTAACATTTTCTTTGCATATTTTAAAGACAGTACATATTTTTCAGCTTCTGAGAATGTTTACAGGTTCTTGAAAAGCTTGAACTTCCTGGCATGGACATAAAAATATGAGACCATCCAATAGAGCAGCTACTCCTGAAAAATAGCCCTGCCTGTCCCAGGTTTTACATATTTTGACTGGGCAGTTATCTTTATTAAGGCAGTGCGCGAAAATGAATCATTTAATTGAGTTAGAAATAAGAGTGTTTACTTTAAGGTTCTTAGAGGGGCACAAATCTGAAAATTGGGGTATAATGATGTGTAAATACATGTGGGGGTGCAGGTGGCTCCACCACTATTGGCCATTTTCTAGTAAGAGGGTCCTGTGTTTTTATCGGAGTTCAAAACTATTTGTGATCACCACTGCCCTGCCTCCACAAAGGGAGTCACTAATTCCAGTCTACCTCCTGTTAAAGATGGGAAAACTCCACAACAGGAAAAGCAGTGTGCAAAGGTGCCTAGATGGTTAGGGTCTACAGATTGAGTGTCCTATCTCTAGGTTCTCTAACCACTCCCTGAGGTGGGTCCTAAAGTCCATCTTAGGATACTGTCCTGTTGCTGTATTTCTTTAGGCCTAAGCATCTTAAGGAACCTCTCTGACTCCCACATGGTTTAAGATACTTATAATGTCTTACAGCCAAGCTGCTGGATGATTCAACAGTTTGAAAGGAAAAGCCAGCCTCTTTACCTTTGCTAAACTGAATATAACCTATTGGTCTCTGGCATCAAAAGAGATTTCACTTGACTTTATTGTGCAAGATTGTTATCAACATAGAGGTGGCGTTTATTTTAGAATTCCTCTGATAGGCCCATAATCGCCAAGGTGAAAGAAATCATGTGTGGCGGTTTAACACAGGAGCCTGAAAATCTGGCTTTTTTCTTTAATTCAGGTACTAAAATACAGAACAGAATCACAGGACTCAGTAGTTATCTCAGGGGAGTCACTAAACCACTTCGTGACTCAGTTTCTTTCTCTGGAAAATAGCAATATTGGTTCTGAGGCCACCCATTTGTGACCCTGTGGCCCATAAAAATTATGACATGTGTAGGAATTTTCAATATTTTTAGACAAATGACATCCCATCAGTGAAAAATCAACAAAAACATAGTACAGTCTAACATGATGTGTCCTGAAAAGCAGCATCTCTGCTATTTAATCTGTTCTTTGACCTCTTCACCCAAAACTATTCTAGATAGTTTTCTTCTCTGGGCCCACTTTTAACTTCATCTGATGGTCATGTCAAGGAAAAATGGAGGGCTTGTGTTAAAACAACTTCTATAAACAAATCTATAAAATAAGTAGTTGCTTTTTTTTTTGCTCATTTTAGTACATTTTTTATATAATTGAAAAGGTCTTTTATTTAGAATTAGAATAATAAAATAATGCATTAGATCTTAAAGTGTATCCTTCCTCAGGCTGCACTTATGTAAAAGGTTATATAGTACAACAGTTATTAATCCTTCTTCACTTTGACAATTGATTTGAATACAGCGTCTGTTGTAGACTATAATACAGGATCACAAAAGTTCAAAACTAATGTATTGCTCTTTGTTCCACCCTGCAAAACGTGCACCTTATCAAAACTGTTACTGTCATATTGATATTGTGCTGAAAAAATGCAGATTAGCTATTAAAGGCTTCTCTTTTTAGCTACATTCATGAATTACTTTGTAAAATCTAAGAACTGTGGTGAAAGGGGAGAAAAAAAAAAACCCTTCAGATGAGAATTGTGTAAGTGAGTGGAGAGGCAAGTAGGAAAAGAGGCCCCATAAAGGCTCCATTCCTAAATTCACTGGTGTAAATTTAAGAAATTTACATATTTAAATAAAACACTGATTGTAGTTAGTATGTGCAGATATTGAACTTGAAACTGGAAACTAGTAGTGGAGAAGACATCCGTTCCCATTTGGACCAGTTTCAAGTTTCCAGTTAAATAATACCTGCACGTACAGAACATACACCTCAGCAAAGTTCTGCTCAGATGCCAGTATTTTAACAGACTGGAATGGTTTGGCTCATGTTAGTGATGCAAACCTACTGAATTTAGAGGCTAATAAATTTCCAGTTAAAGTACAAGCCACTCATTGATTTTAAAAAGAAAAATCTCTAACTCCACTCTGTTCAGCAATTGTTTACAAAGAAGGATAAAATGTAGCTAGCTTTGTTTTTCAATTAGGTCTATTCAGAAAATTCATCAATCTTTTTCTCCCCTGCCCTTCTCCATTATCACCTCACCTCTGGAGGTCAGAAGGGTGCACAAGCCCACATGGGGTTAGATGAAAGAAGGGAGGAAAGAGGAAGTATTTGACTGCAAGCCTATTTGAGTAAAACTGCACAAAACCTGAAAATAGATGCTGAAATTGACAGTGGGTTTTTATGCTGCCCCCAGGCATTGATACCTTTAACTCGTATGCATATTTACATCTGTGTATTCTACTGTTAGGTGGCAAGCAGTTACCACAGCAACCTCCAATTCACTTGGCAGCTTGGCTATCGCAATAATGTCAGGAGAGTTTTGCCCATAGGAAAAGAAATAGATGTAAATAGCAGTAAAAACAGTGTATTGTATATACCGGTAACACCTTTCAGTGGAGAGCATTCACCTTACAGCATCTTTATTCATGCCATCTACCTACTTAATGGTAGAACTGAGAATGTATTCCAGGTCTTTAAATGCTGCATCTCTTCCCATTTTCCACCCCATTTCCACTGGAGTTTGTAAGATTTTGAGTGCTTTAATATTGGTTAAAATTTTCCCAATTGTCTTTACACATTTGAGTAGAAGGCTTATATGTATGTATGCATAATCTATTCTTCACTTGGGCTTTTCACTTTTACTTTACTATTATGGAAATTCTTGCTTTAAATATTATGTGAATCAGTAATGATGCATTTAGCTTTAATGTTTACACAGATAGGAAGGATGAAAGAATTAGGCCGTTAGAAGAATAATCCCATATAATTCTTTGCAGTGGAGCATATTTCATTTAATACTATGTAGACTTCAAGTCCCCTTAAGAACTGAAGGCTTTCAGTGTACAAGATATCTAATAGTAGACTGCAGTTAGTTCCAAATACATATTTCATCCCATTGGTGCAAAAATACAAGTGCAATGGCAAGTAAAACTTTCTCATTTTCTGAGAATTTTGTTTTATATTTGTGTTATACTGCTTTTAATTTTTTGTGGTGAAGGTTTTTGCTTTTATTATGCAAAACATAATCTTGCAACAATATTTGCATGTCCAGCCTGGAGTGCTACAGTCTATAATCTCGCTTTTGACTTACTTTAGAAATTAAATTTCCAAGATACATCAGTTAACATGAAGGTTCAAATAATGAGAGAGGTGATTCCAATTTCCAAGTAATTTTTTGAAAAAGATTTTAATCCTTATTATTATATATATTTCTAATACATGTTGAAATATGTACAGATAAAAGTATATTTTGTCTGGGATATAATTCAGATTTCTCCAGGGGAAAAAAGGAAGGGTAAGAATGGCAAACTGTTCATAATTACTGAACTGAGTATTAAGCAAATGAAATTTCATTGTGATTATTCTTTCTACTTTCAGATATATTTGAAATTTTTCAAAATCAATGTAAAAGCAAACTCTTCCAAGATTTTGCCCCAGTAGAGTTCCGTAAATATAATTTAACCTTCCTTTCCTTAACTGAAGAAATAGCCAGATAACTGCATGCCCTACATTTTACATGTTAGCACATTTAATTTTCACAGCACCATTTTATGAAAAGGTTACCCAATTTTACAGACAAGAAACTGAAAGCTGAGAATTGTTGGGAGTTATGTATGACTACAAAACCCGCTGGATTCTGGACACCTCCACTTTAATGTATCTGCTTCTCATCATTTGACACTATAAACACTAGTAAATATGGAAGAGTAACTTAGATATGTTCTAAGCTCTGGAATGTGTTTGTATTTCATTTGTGTGTTACTAATTCCCTAATAAGCATTTGTTTTGAGCTTTTTGTTATTTGTAATCGTCACCTTTCAGTCTCTGAAATGGAGTGAATAACATGAAAATTCAGGCTATAGAGTTGAAAGCTAAAATATAGTACACTATTTGAGACATCCTTATGCTATAAGGATGCTGTAGCTAAAAGTTAGCTATACCTGGAAATCCTGTATATTTATTTACTAAATGTGGAAATCCTAGGTTAGTAAGATATTCTATTTGAGTCATAGTGAATTGAGGTTTTAATACATACTGACAGACATATGTAAAACACTGTATCCTTCACAATGGAACGGAACTCTCAAATCTAAAATATTGCTGGAAAGCATGACTTTCTCTCAAGTGTAGGTTCAAAATACTAAGTAGAGTCTGATTCAAGATTTTCATAATGAATACTACTGCTTTTATAATAAGTGTCATTTTAATTTTAAAATAAATGGATTTTCAGTTAAAAATATTTAAATACTTTGACATAAATACAATGGTTTTATTGTTTTATTTGTTTTTGGAGTAATAATTATTTCTTTCAGCACTGAAGGGCCACAGACCTTTTTCATACCCCAAACAAATTAATTATATTATCTCTATTTAAAAACCTTATTGATTTGGTTAGTTTACATTTGTTTCTGAAATCCCTTCAATGTTTTATTAAAATAATTTATGACTGAAAAAAGTTAGAGAAGACACACATACATTATAACCACATATGTACAATCTTACAGAGACACACACAAAAGTCTTACATTTAAAAAAAAAGTAGAGATCTCTCTAAACACTCAAACCTATGGGAGTTTACACTAAATCAATGAAAAAACCCCTTAAATTATTAAATAAAATCTTAATTTCTTGCGGGCAATTTTTTCTTTCTACTATGAAATATTTAAGCGTGTTTATGGGCAGAAGGGTTTTCAGGAACTACTATAAAGGACACATGGACAAAACCAAGGGGGAGGGTGGAAGCAAGGGAGGGAGGTGGGTTTGGGTGGGATGGGGTGAGTGGTGGGGAGAAAATGCAGACAAGTGTAATTGAAGAACAATAAAATAATTTTGAAAAAAGAAATATTTAAGTGTGCTTAATTGTGGAATGGAAAAGAGAAGGAGGCCAAAGATAATCACCAAGGAACCAAAAATAACCAGACAATTCATTCAATTTAATGAACTTGTCAATTTAGTTGAGCTTAATTTGTTATTTGACTGCCACGGCCACTGTAAAATAAAGCAACTGTTATTTTCCATGTGGTTTGTTTACAAATACTGCTTGCCTCTAGAACTTTATAGGCAAACACAAAGCCAACTAATACAAACACATATGAGTTTTTTTCACTCAGTCCAGAAAAATGATCAAAGCTCTTGCTTGTATCTAGACATGATTAGTATCTTCTCGTGCTTTCTGGCAACTTCTGACATTCTGTTTTGTCCCAAATTTGGACTCAGTCTGGGCAAAGCTGATATGGATGGTTGTCCTCATAGCATTCCATCCGTTATTCATGCTGAGATTATGCATTCATCATTTTATTGGTCTATATGGAGTGTGGAAGCCATCAACAAAAACAAACCCTCCCAAGTGAAGAAGAAAAAAGAACTCAACAATTGTTTCAAAATTTTTCTTTGCAAACATAAATCTTAGAAGATTGAAGGAGTGACTGAATCAAATAAGAGCAAAGCCACTGATTAAAACAGCTAAAGTGATGTTTGTGGAGAAATATGGCTGATTTGCTGCCTTTCAGTAAATATGCTTCCCATTTAACAAAATCATGTTTGTGTTTCCACTTAATTTATAATGAGATCTTTGAAAAGCATTAATAAATAGTCCTTATAAACAATGAAGGACTTTCATTTTACCGAACACCTGACTTCCACTAATTGCTTCTATTTCATTTTACATTCAAAGATACTTGTTTATTTTCATATGACACATTATTAGACTGCCTGATTGTATACTCATATCCCATTCTATATGACTCATTTATCTTCATTTTTCTTTTACTCTGAAACCTCACACCAGAACACTTGTTTCTCCCATATACCTGATCATTTTAGCTCATGTCACCTGTCCAAATTGATGTCTTTATGGCTCCAGTTCAAATCATACTTTATGAAGTCCTCTGCAACTTCACCAACTCACACAAATTATCCCCTTTTCTAGGCTTTCAAATGTGGTTCTCAAAGAGTGGCTCAAATAAGCTTGTAATTTTCTATAACCTTTCCATGTAGTTTATGGCATTAAAATTATTTCTATTAAGGTACTAGTCTTAATCTGCCTGTTTGTTACTGTGTGGACCTTTTCACAGATGGTGCAAAAGCAGTTGGGGTTAAATCTTCTGGCACCTTAGCAAAAATCAAAGCAATGTCACAAAATTGCTAGTAGTTACTGTATTCTTCATTTCCACACCCATGCAAGTAAAAAAAAAAAGCCAGTTTCACATAAAATATCCTCGATAAAATAATAAAGACTATTAATTTAATTAAATTTGAATTCTTAAGTATATGATTTTGCAATAATTTTGTGATAAAATGTCAAATACAGAGAAAGCAAGTTTGCTGTATGCTAAACTATGATGGCTGTCTCTAAGAAAAGCAATTGTCTGGTTGTTCGAGGTACAATCTACTACTTATTTTTTTAATAAAACACATTTTTACTTGAAGTAATGACTAATAGACAAACTATAGTTATTTAGATTTGGATATTTAGCAGACATTGTGTCAAAAATTAAGAAAGCAAGACAGTCATTTAAATGAAAAAACCAAAACTGACATTATTTGTGCCATTAATAAAATTTGATCTTCCAAGCACAATTAATAGTTTTGAAAATTTTCATTTGCCACCATGAGCTTGGCAAGCTCCCAATAATTAAAACTGTTATTATGACAAGGGTGTTGGAGGTAAGGATTATGGTTTTTAATATTATATAATAAAATGCATCAGTATTTAGAGATTTTTGTAACTCACTGAACAAACATTTTTCAAATGTCAAATACATTAACTTGGTTTTGTATTTCACCTTATTACCATCTTATTGCCACAAACATTCATCAAGTTTTGGCATAGTAGCAAAAAAGTGTTTTCATAATTATCTGAAAAAAGTTATTAAAAACTCTTTTCAAATTATGTGTCCGTGAAATGCTGGATTATCTTTTTACATTTTACTGAAAAAAGGTATCACAAAAGACTAAATGCAGAAGGAGATATCAGAATTCAGGTGTATTATGTGTATTATGGTCAAACCCATAATACAAGAGATAGACCCTCAACCCAAAATTTCATTAGAATGTTGCCACACGCACACCAAAATGGTATGCACAGGTTTATTACACTCATAATAAGACTTTCTGAGGACAGCAGGGAAGTGTCCCAAGCAGGTCCAAAAATGGCTTGAAAAAACAAAAACAAACAAACAAACAAAAAACATGAATGGGCTTGGATTTGACTTTATTTAGGGGATGGCTGTACCAGGACTTGCATGCTTTCAACTTCATACTGGTGTCAAGGGAGTAATGAGTATGCGTCCTTATCAGCTGGCCCAGATGTGGGACAAGAGTGGAGAGACAATGGGGACTTGAAAATTTGCAACAGTCAAACCTTAAAAATGGAATCAAACACTGTATTAAAACATATTTTCTATTAGATAAAGTATTCAAAAAAGTTGCACATGCTGGAAAACAAAGCCACAGTTCTCAATAATTTTAATTTGGTTTGGAAAAATGTAATTTTATTCTTTAAATCTGTTATTTATGGTAATATATATATATATATATTTGTTTTATTTTATCTTTAAAAGTATTTTGTATAAATATTTAAATTAAATTTACTTAATAGAGACAAAAGGTTGTTATATAATAAAAATATGTCAATTTATTAATATAATATAACTATTATAAATATTTATATATCCAATATTGGAGCACCTAAATATATGAAGAAAGTATTAACATATCAGAAGGGAGAAATAGACAGCAATACAATAATAGCAGGGGACTTCAATACCCCACTTTCAACAATGGATAGATCATTCAGTCAGAAAATCAATATGGAGACATTGGACTTAAAGCACACATTAGACTAAATGGAACTAATAGACACTCCATTCACTAGCAGCAGAAAACACATTCTATTCAAGGACATTTGGAAAATTCTCCAGGATACATCAAAACATAGGAAAAAAAAACAACTCCTTAAGAAAGTTAACAAGATTGAAATAATATTAAGCATCTTTTCTAACTGCTATTGTATAAAACTAGAAAGTAATTAAAAGAAGAAAATCAGAATATGAATGAATATATATAGATGAAATAAAATGCATCTGAACAATCAGGGGGTAAAACAAAAAATCAAAAGTGAAATTAAAAAAAATTGAGACAGATGAAAATGGAAACAAAACATATCAAAACTTAAGAGATGTAACAAAAGCAGTTTTAAGAAGTTTTTAGCAATAAATGCCTACATTAAGAAAAAAAGAAATATCTCAAATACCTGTCAAGAAACTATAAGAAAAACATACAATGAAAAATTAGGAAAATTAAGGAAATAAAAATGAGTAGAAATAAATAAAATAGAGACTGAAAAACTAAAAATAAGATTAAGGAACTATGGAGCTAGGGTTTTGAAAAGATACACAAAATACGCAAACATATAGAAAATCCTATACACTCCACCAAAAAACTACTTGACCTAATAAGTGAATTTGGCAAAACAGCAGGATACAAAGTCAATATTCAGAAATCAAAACCATTTAGTACACCAACAATGAAATATTAGAAACAGAAATCAGGAAAAAAGTCCCATTTGATATAGCAACAAGAAAAATAAAGTAACTAGGAATAAACCTAATCAAGGAGGTAAAAGACCTGTACTCAGAAAACTACACAACACTGAAGAAAGGAATTAAGGAGGACACAAACAAATGGAAGCATGTACCATGCTCATGGATTGGAAGAACTAACATCATCAAAATGTCCATACTACCCAAAGCAATTTATAGATTCAATGCAATCCCTATTAAAGTTCCCATGACACATTTCACATATATAGAACAAACATTTCAGAAATTGATATGCAACCATAAATGACCCCGAATAGCTGCAGCAATTTTGAGAAAGAAGAACAAAGCAGGAGGGATCACCATACCTGACATCAAATAATATTACAAAGCTACTGCAAATAGTATATCTCATAAGAGATTAATATTCAAAATATGTTAAGAACTCATACAACTCAAAAATAAAAAAGCAAATAATCCAATTAAAAATGGGCAAAGGACATGAATAGATACTTTTATAAAAAAAAAAAGCAAATAATCCAACAAAACAAACAAGCAAGCAAAATACAACCAGAAACATTGAAATAAAGAACAAACTGAAAGTAACCAGAGGAGAGGGAGGAGGAGGATAATGGTGGGAAACAGGTAAGGGACATCAAGGAACATGTATAAAGGACACATGGACAAAGCCAAAGGGGGTGGGTTCAAGGGTGGGAGGTGGGGGGAAAATGGAGACAACTGTACTTGAACAATAATAAAACAATGGACAAAAGATACGAATAGATATTTTTCCAAAGACAATGTAATGGTGGCCACGTTATAGAGATATCTGTACTCCCATATGTATACTACTCAGAATAGCCAAGGTATGGAAACAAGCTAAGTGTTCATCAATGAATATATATATATTCATTATATATATATTCACTATATATATTCATTTAATATATCATCAATGAATATATATAACATATACATTTATGGATTGTATATATATATGTATACCAATTATAATTACATATATAATGAATTATTATTCATCCTTAACAATAAAGAAATGCTTTCATTTTTGACATTGTGAATGAAACTGAAAGGCATTATGCTAAGTGAAATGAGCCAAACAAAGAAGGCAAACTCTGTATGAAATCAGTACTTTGTATAATTTAAAAAATGCTTAGACTCTTAAAAACAAGTAGAAAAGTAGTTTCCAGAGTCTAGGAGTGAGGGAAACAGTTTGGAAAAAGTATACAAATTTTCAGCTACAACATAAATAAGTTCTGACAATCTAATGTACCACATGGTTAACTATTGTTCATTACAATGTATTGTATAATAAAAATTTGCTATGTGAGTAGAACTTAAATGTTCTCACAAAAAAAGGTAAGTATGTGACATAATGAATGTGTTAACTAACTAAATTGGAGGACAATCCTGTTGTAACGCATGCATGCAGCATCTCATCATGCTGTACACTTTAAGTATCTTACAGTTTTGTCAATTATACTTCAGTAAAGCTTACAAAAAATAAAATACACAAAAAATATATGAAATAACCAAACATTATACATTAAAGAACCAGAAATACACCTATGTATATGTTTTTAAATTTTCTGAACTTTAATTTCTTTTAGTTTCTTTTTAAGTATATTTTATTGATTATGCTATTACAGTTTTCCCCCTTTATCTCCCCTGAACCCTGCATCCCCCAACTGTCCAGCATTCCCCCCTGCCAGTTCATGTCCATGGGTTGTACATATAAGTTCTTTGATTGTTCTATTTCCTATACCATTTTTGACCTCTCCCCGTCCATTTTATGCCTACCAATTATGCTTTTTTCCCCTGTGCCTTTTACCCCCTATTCCTCCCTTCCCACTCCCCACTGAAGTCCCTCCATGTGATGTCCATTTCTCTGATTCTGTTCCTGTTCTAGTTGTTTGCTTACTTTTTGTTTTCATTGTTTTTAGGTTTAGTTTTGATAGTTATGAGTTTGTTGTCATTTTACTGTTTGTATTTTTGATCTTCTTCTTTTTCTTAGATAAGTCCCTTTAACATTTCATATAATAAGGGGTTGGTGATGGTGAACTCCTTTAACTTGACCTTATCTGGGAAGCACTTGATCTGCCCTTCCATTCTAAATGAAAGCTTTGCTGGATAGAGTCATCTTGGATGTAGGTCCTTGCCTTTCATGATTTCAAATACTTCTTTCCAGCCCCTTCTTGCCTGCAAGGTTTCTTTTGAGAAATCAGCTGATAGTCTTAATAGCCTCTCCTTTGTAAGTAACTCTCTCCTTTCCTCTTGCTGCTTTTAAGATTCTCTCCTTATCTTTAATCTTGGGTAATATAATTATGATGTGCCTTGGTGTGTTCCTGTTTGGGTCCAACTTCTTTGGGACTCTCTAGGCTTCCTGTACTTCCTGGAATTCTATTTTCTTCCCCAGATTGGGGAAGGTTTCATTCATTATTTGTTCAAATAAGTTTTCAATTTCTTACTCTTGTTCTTCTCCTTCTGGCACCCCTATAATTTGGATATCGGAGCATTTGAGGTTGTCCCAGAGGTTCCTAAGTCTCTTTTCATTTTTTTGAGTTCTTGTTTCTTCATTCTGTTCCGGTTGGATGTTTATTTCTTCCTTGTTTCAGATCGTTGATTTGAGTTCTGGTTTCCTTCCTGTCACTGTTGGTTCCCTGAATATTTTGCTTTATTTCATTTTGGGCATCCTTCATTTGTTTTTTCATTTTTTGACCAAGCTTAATCAGTTCTGTGAGCATTTTGATGACCATGGCTTTGAACTTTCCATCATATAGGTTGGCTATCTCCTCCTCACTTAGTTCTCTTTCTGAGGTTTGGCTCTGTTCTTTCATTTGGGCCCTATTTCTTTGTCTCAGGGCACCTGTTAAGTTGTAAGGGGGCGGGGCCTTAGGTATTCAGCAGGGCAGGGTAACCCTCCTTGCTGCACTGTGGTGCTGCCTGTGGGAGAGCGACCAGAGAGGGAACGATGCAGCTTGCCTGCTCAGCTGTAGCCCACTTTCTAACAAACTCTAGTATGAGACTGGGAGTTTCTTCCACTGCAGCAACCCCACCGAAGTCCACAGTCAGCTCTGAGTCCCAGTTTCCCATTCAGCCAGCCCCACCTGCACGGTCCGTGGCCTCACCACGGGTTCTCTCTGTCCACTGTCTTACCAGTCTGGTTGGTCTGGTTGACTGTTTATTAAACTCCTTGGTTGTTGGAGTTCTATGCAGTTTGATTTTCTGGCACTTCTGGTTGTTTATTGATTTTAGATTGGTTGTTATCCTCCTTTTGGTTGTGGGAGGAAGGGTTTCTATCTATGCCTCCATCTTGGCCGGATCTCTAAATTTTAATTTCTAATATAGTAAATATTAATAGAAAGAACTCACAAAATTCTAGAAGTTTTTTACAGTATTTAATATAATGAATAATATATTAAAAAATGTAAATAGTTCTTGAGACTAAAGCATTCAAAAGCCACAGTCCTAGAATTTCAAGGTTGCTATACTTCCTATAGAAGTATAACTTATTCTGTTTTCATCAGCAACACAATCTGTCAAATAAAATGCATGTCTTAATGTATTTGTTCCCATTTTCCTGGAATGGTCTTTTAACTCCTCCCATCTCTATTTTTTATAATTTGGCTAACTCTAAATTATTTACTTCAACTACTCTTAATATCCAGCAATTTCACTGCTATAAATATATCCTCATAATAATCTTAATCACTTACAGATAAATGTACAATAAAATTCACTGCTGTAACCAAGATGGCAGCATAGGTAGACACACTGCGCCTCCTCGCACAACCAGAACTGACAGAAAATTGAACAGCAAGGAAGTCCAACACCAAGGAAATAAAAAATAAACATTCATTCAGACCTGTAGGAGGGGCGGAGACGGGCACAGGGGTGGAGAGGACTCTCGTGGCCCTGGGGGGACCGAGACTGGCAGAGTGTGGGATGAACAGGGCAGGCAGTCTGACCACTAGCAGACCCTGCGGCCCCACATTCGCACACAGATAAACTGGACAAACGGAGGGGAGCGAAGCAGACCGCATAACCCAGGGCTCCAGTGCAGGGGGGGGGGGAGGGAATAAAGCCTCAAACCTCTGATTGAAAACGCCCGTGGGGTTGGGGCGGCAGCAGGAGAGACTCCCAGCCTCACAGGAGAGGTCGTTGGGGAGACCCACATGGCCTAGGGCGTGCACAAGCCCACCCACTGGGGAACCAGCACCAGAGGGGCGCAGTTTGATTGTGGGTAGCTGAGTGACAGTCTGAAATCCGGTGGACAGTGGAGCAGGCGCCATTGCTCCCTCTCGGCCCCTCCCCCATGTATAGGGTCACAGCATAGCGACCAGCTTTACCCCGCCCGGGGGAGCACCTAAGGCTCCGCCCCTTTAAGTAACAGACGCACCAAGACAAAAAAAAAAAAAAAGGCCTAAATGACAGAACACTTCAAAGCTCCAGAAAAAAATACAACTAAGCGAGGAAGAGATAGCCAACCTCTCAGATGCACAGTTCAAAACACTGGTTAACAAGACGCTCACAGAATTGGTTGAATTTGTTCGAAAAGTAGATGAAAAAATGAAGCCTATGCTAAGAGAAACAAAGGAAAACGTACAGGGAACCAATAGTGATGCGAAGGAAACTGGGACTCAAATCAACGGTGTGGACCAAAAGGAAGAAAGAAACATCCAACCAGAAAAGAATGAAGAAACAAGAATTCAGAAAAATGAGGAGAGGCTTAGGAACCTCCAGGACATCTTGAAATGTTCCAACATCCGAATTATAGGGGTGCCAGAAGGAGAAGAGGAAGAACAAAAAATTGAAAACTTATTTGAACAAATAATGAAGGAGAACTTCCCCAGTCTGGCAAAGGAAATAGACTTCCGGGAACTCCAGGAAGCTCAGAGAGTCCCAAAGAAGCTGGACCCAAGGAGGAACACACCAAGGCACATCATAATTCCATTACCCAAGATGAAACAGAAGGAGAGAATCTTAGAAGCAGCAAGAGAAAAGGACACAGTTACCTACAAAGGAGTTCCCATAAGACTGTCAGCTGATCTCTCCAAAGAGACCTTACAGGCAAGAAGGGGCTGGCAAGAAGTATTCCAAGTCATGAAAGGCAAGGGCCTACATCCAAGATTACTGTATCCAGGAAAGCTATCATTTAGAATGGAATGGAAGATAAAGTGCTTCTTAGGTAAGGTCAAGTTCAAGGAGTTCATCATCCCCAAGCCCTTATTCTATGAAATGTTAAAGGGACTTATCTAAGAAAAAGAAGATAAAAAATATGAACAGTAAAAATGATAGCAAACTCACAGTTATTAACGACCACACCTAAAACAAAAACAAGAGCAAACTAGGCAAACAACTAGAACAGGAACAGAACCATAGAGATGGAGATCACATGGAGGGTTGTCAATAGGGGAGTGGGAGGGGGAGAGGGGCGGAAAGGTACAGAGAATAAGTAGCATAGATGATAGGTGGAAAATAGACAGGGGGAGGGTAAGAATAGTGTAGGAAATGTAGAAGCCAAAGAACTTATAAGTATGACGCATGGACATGAACTATAGGGGGGGAATGTGGGAGGGAGGGGGTGGGCAGGATGGAGTGGAGTGGGGGGGGGGAAATGGGACAACTGTAATAGCATAATCAATAAATATATTTTAAAAATTCACTGCTGTAATGATTGTATTAACAAAAAACTAGTAACAAACCAAATGTCTATCAACAAAAGACTAGTTTAATACATGGCACATTCAAATAATTTGAAGGCATATATGTAAAATAGATGTATATACATTGCCGTAGGTAATATTGAGGGTAGATCACATTAAAGAATAGTATATACAACAACATTCTAAATCTTCACAAATAAAATCTTATTGGGAAAAATAATACCATAATCAAAGTTAAAAGGAAAGTGTAAAACTGTTTATGCTGTACACCTGAAATCAATACAAGATAATATTGAAAGTAAACTGTAATTGAAAAGTTTTTTTTAAGTGTATAGATGCTAAAAAAATAAAGAATTCTTAGTATGTCATAGAGAAAGCTGTTAAAAATTTGACAAAAGGTAAATATTCTTGACATGCATAGAGTTCTCGAAAGTGGGGTCAGTATGGTAGAGTAGGTAGAAAATGAATAAAAGGGAGCCCTCATGCACTGTTAATGGGAATGGAATTGGTGTAATCACTATGAAAAACTCCATGGAGGGACCTCAAAAAGTTAAAAATGGAACTGCTTTATGATCCAGTGATTCCACTTCTGGGAATATATCTGATGAAACCTGTAGTGGTAATTCAAAAAAATATATGCACCCCTATGTTCATTGCACTGCTTTTTATAATAGCCAAGATATGGAAGCAACCCATGCCTATCAAAGGATGAGCAGAAAAAGAAGTGTGGTACATATATGCAATGGAATAATAGTCAGCCATAGGAAAGGATAAAATCCTACCATTTGTGACAGCATGGATGGCCTAGAGGGTATTATGTTCAGTAAAATAAGTCAGTCAGAGAAAGACAAATGCCATATGATTTCACTCATGTGTGGAATGTAAAGAACAGAATAATGAAACAAACAAAATTGAAACAGAGTCATAGAGAACAGACTGATGGTTGCCAGAAGGGAGGTAGGTTGGGAGACTAAGTGAAAGAGGTTAAGGGATTGAGAAGTACAAATTGACAGTTACAAAATAGTCACAGGAATGTAAAGTACAGCATAGGGAATGTAGTTAAGCATAGTTATTGCAATAACTATGTACGTTGCCAGGTGGGTACTGGAAATATTGAGGGAAACACTTTGTAGAGTATGAGTATATGATTGTCTAACCACTATACTCTATTCCTGAAATCTATATAAAATAATATTGTGAGGTCATTGAAGAATAAAAACATTTTTAAAATATACTGATGTTGGCTGGGGTGGGGTGGAGGGATGGGGAGAAAAGGCATACAACTGTAACTGAATAACAATAAAAATTAAAAAAAGTACTGATGTCTGAAAAAAAATCTCAGGAAGTAATTTTGTGAATATTGAAAAAGTGAAGAAAAAAAACCAAAAACTGATTCTAAAGTTTATATAGACACAGAAAGGCCAAAATAGTCTACATCATATTGAAGAAGACCAAAAAGTTGGACAACTGATACTTCCTGGCTTTACGATTTATTATAATTTGACAGTAATTTGTGAAACAATAGACAGATCAACAGAAAAGAATAGAGAGCCTAGAAATAGGAACACATAGATATAATCAACTTTAACAAGAGAGCAAAGACAATACAATGGAGAATAAAAGTTGTCTTTTCAAGCAATGATATTAGAAAAATGAACATCCATATGCAAAAAAAAAAGAGTCTAGACACAGACCTTACACTTCACAAAATTAACTAAAAATGAGTCATAGATATAAATGTAAAATGCAAAACTGTAAACTTCCTAGAGGATAACATAAGAGAATAATCTAGATAACATTGGTTTTGCAAGGACTTTTACATATTACTCCACAGGTATGATACATAAATTTAAAAAATTGATAAGCTGCACTTCATTAAAATGAAGAATTTCTGTGCTGTGAAAGACATTATCAAGAGAATGATAAGACAAGACACAAACAAAAAGAATATATTTTCAAAAGATATATCTGGAAAAAGAAGTGTTATCAAAAATGTATAAAGAACTCTTAAACCTGAACAATGAGAAAGCAAATATCCCAATTGAAAAGTGGATCAAAGACTTTAACAGATCTCTGAAAATGCCAAATAAGCATATGTAAAGATGCTCAATATCATTTCATCAGGGAAATGCACAATGATGAGAAAGGTCAAATCTAGTCCTGGCCAGGTGGCTCAGTTTGTTGGAGCATCATCCCATACACCAAAAGGTTGCAGGTTCAATTCCCAGTCAGGACACTTACCTAGGTTGTGGGTTTGATCCTCAGTCAGGACACACGTATGTGAGGCAACTGACTGATGTTTCACTTCTCTCTCTCTGCCATCAATAAAAATATCCTTGGTTGAGGATTTAAGAAAAGAAAAGAAAAGTCAAATGTAACAGTAAATGCTGATGAAGATGTGGAACAAGAGGAACTCTCATTTATTTATGGCGGGAATGCAAAATGGTGCAACCAATTAAAAAGACACTTTGGTAGTTTCTTATATAACTAAACATACTCATTCCATATGATATAACAATTGTGTTCCTTGTATTTACTCAATGGTCTTGTAAACTTTTATTTACAAAACAATATACATGGATCTTGATAGCAGCTTTATTCATAATTAAAACTTGGAAGCAACCAAGAGTGTTTTCATAGGTAAATGGGTAAACTGTGGTACATTCAGACAATGGAATAGTATTTAGTACTAAAAAAATTTAAAAAGGACCTATCACAATGTGTAAAGACAGAGAAACTGTAAATGCACATTACTAAATGAATATAGCCAATGTGGAAAGCCTACCTATTGTATGATTCCAACTGTATAGCTTTCTAGAAAAGGCAAAGCTAAAGGTATGGAGACAGTAAAAAGAGATGTGGTTGCCTGGGGTCAGAGCAGAGAAAGTATAAACAGACAGAGTACAGAGGATTTTTAGAGCAGTGAAACTACTCTGCATGATACTATATCAGTAATTATATGTCATTATATGTTTTTCAAATACCATAGAATGTGCAGAACCAAGAGTGAATGCTAAACTATGTGCTATGGATGATAATGATATGTGAATGTGGTTTTATCAGTGTAACAAATGTACCATGTTATTATTGAGAAATGCTGATAATCCAAGGGGCTACTCATGTGTGGGGTAAGTGGAAATTTTCTATACCTTCTGGTCAATTTTGCTGTGAAACTAAATGGCTCTAAAAATAAAGTCTATTTTCCACTTCATGGACATAATAAAAAATAAAGGAAACATAGGCTCCAAATAATATGTACAGTATGACCCTTTTTATGAGACATAATACATATATAAGTATATATGCCAGGCTAGAGTGAATATAAAAAGCTGTATATCAAAATAATAGTAGCAGTTTTCTTTGAATATGCATAAATGTTTAAGCCTTTTTAATTTTCTAAATTTGTAACTTTAGATAAGTTATTAAAAAGTTAAAGCTATTTCTATTTTGGAAATGATCAGTAAGTAAAGATATTTAGGGCCTTTGGTGACATATTTTTGTTTTCACGCAGTATATGTTTGTATTAATGAAGATCAAAGATGTTTTACATTTACAAAAAAACATTCATACTGTGTTCTTATAGTTTTGTGAAGCTGGAAAACAATACCACACTGTTTCTACTGTTGATATGGCCTCATATTCATAAATTAAGATGATATTTTTCAATATAAATATGTACCTGAAATCCATAAAACCAAATATGATTCCTCCAAAATTAAAGGAACATTTGTATTATTTCCCATCCTTCCTGAAGATTAACATATACAGTGTTAAGTACTTAGTATTATTAGTTGTCCACTATAAAGTTTCAGCAGATAAAATATTTTATAAAGATATTACATATGCAAACCTGTAAATGGAAACAGTATAAAAAATACTGGTGTTCTTTATGTAGAGGAGTACATAAGATCATTTTTCCTTATTACCTGAGACTTCTCAGAGAAACTTCTAATGGAAACTGTCCTGTCAATGAAATAGTATGCGCACATAGGAAGGATTTACTGCAAGAGGGAGGAGATACTATTTGCCTTAAAAGGCAGCAGATAGTCATAGAAATTTCTTCATAAAGCATAAGCCAACATTAAGTCACAGGTTAACTCTTTTATCCCCACATTATTGTGATTATCCATAGAGGTCTGGTCCACGTAGTATGTCCTCATTTACTAACATGTGCTCCCTCTGCTGGATTCCTGGCCATATAACAAGAGAGAATACTGGGTAAACAATTTTATTATTCTTGGGTCATTATAGGTGTGTTGTGTGAAATATAAAGTTATTAATAATGTTAAATTTAATAAATTAAATAAATGACATAACTTTGTGGCAGTCATTTTGTCTTGGCTTGGTCCATCTACTGTTGTTCAGGGATCATGAAATTTGCATTTATTAACCCAGGGTGCCTTTTGAGCTGGACAATTGTAATAGGGATGTTTTTCACTACAGAGCCACCATCATCTTTGCCTGAGGGTGATACCTGATTTTTCTGTTTACTTACAGTTTAAACTTGTGTTTGGTGTTCTACTTCACATTTGCTTGTTGATTTTCACATTCTTCTATCTCTGGGTAACTACAGTCCTGGTTTCCCTAGCACAATCACAGATTACATATTGTCCTTGTAAAAGTATTAGATAAAAACTGATCACCCTAGATGACTTACTCATCACCTGCTTGTCACTACCTACCTGGCTATCAGAGTCATATGTCTGCTGTTTTGAAAAAGTATGAACTGCTGAATCACACCTATCCTACTCAAACTCCCTTATCTTCTCTTAGAGGAAAATTAATCTATGACCAAAATGGTGGATGATCTAGAATATTTGGTGACTATGATAAAAAACAAAAACTATTGTTGACTTTATAAAACTGCTACTTTCATAGGGTAACTCATAATGGCAAAAAGTGCACACCTTGCCTGCTCTTAAATTCTCAGATCTCTCTGGGAATGACACTTTGATTAACCAAGAGCTGTTCCTAGGCCTTTGTACTTTGATGTGGTTCTTGTCCCTTGTGTGCAGTTAAAAAGATTGCTTTATTCCTGATTATTTTTCTGCACTATGATGACTATGGAAACTAAGGGCACTAATAAATAAATGAGAATACCCATGAATAAAATAAAAATGACTGCATTGAAAACAAATGCACATCCCACTTCTGAATTCTCTATTTCTGATAGACTAAATCAGTTCATAAAAATTAATTAAAATGTACAAAACAGATGCCTCTTTAAAAATTATTTCAACTCTAGTCCTTACAACCGACACATTATGCATTCACTTTGCTCTAGGGTGCTCAAGTTGCATCAGGAAAAGGATTAGTTTTTTAATTAATGCCAATAACAATAACAATGGTATATACTAGTAAATAGGAAACCCAAAGCCCCAAAGACTACATGTAGACTACTGAAAAACCATGTTGGACTTTATCTAAAGTGAGATAAAATTTCAGGGTGTATTTTAGAGCAAATTAAAATGTCTAAATTGAAGGAGAAAATATTGCCAAGATATAACTTGCAGATACAAAATAGAGATAAACTATGTGGTTTTTTTATCGACAGTTTAAAACTAAGTAAAATTCAATAAACTCACTTTATACATGTCTACAAAGAAAAATCATTAGTGCTTAGAATATATTATATGCATGAGACATTTATCTACTCTATAATTGAAATATATTATCTTTTTATATAATTATTCAACTCCCAAAATATTTACAAGTAGTCCTTACAATATTTAATAAACTACCTTCCTTTTTGTCTTAGTCATGAGCCAGATTTAAAAATAAAGATCATTTATACATCTGAGAAAAAAAATCAATCAAAAGTATAGTGGGGAATGAAGCTTTCTGAAGCTGGAGCTTTTTCTGTGAACAAACAGAATTTTGAACAGCAACAGAAATATGAGTAATTGAAGCAACAGTATCTCTTATATCTTATGGCTGACAGAGTGAAGCTACAAGTTAGTTCTGGGCAAGAGAACAATAACCTCAGTGTTTTAATGCTAGTGAAAGCTGAATGAGAAAGACTAAAAAGATAAATTTATTAGAAGGAAGGAAGTCAATTATCTTAAGATACCAGTTGTCCCTGGTCATGTAAATATTAAAGGACAAAGTCAACAATAAAATAAATAGGAGCTAAATGAAATAAAATGGGTGTATTTTGAAGGGAAACAGAAAAGAAAGGTAGGAGGAGATAGAGGAAATGAACATGGGATATAGATTCTAAATAATCTATCATGAGGATTCAAAGTTACACAATAAAGTGAAACACAAAATATGTTTATCAAAGGGCTCTAAGCAAGAAGAATAAGGGCAACTCTGACAAATTTTCTTAGATATTAATGTTTTTTAATGCTTGCTGCTAATGTTTTTCTGATCTCTCCCATTGTGATTATTCTAAATTATGACGTTTAAATCATTTTCAGATGGATTTCATGTCCATTAAAATATTATGAATGAAAATATAAAAGAAATGAATATGTACATAAAACTAAAATGGTAATCTGGTCATTTTAGATATTCCAATGCTCTAAAGCAGGGGTCAATAATATTTCAGAAGTGGGGTGCCTAATTGCTGACCTCTGGTGTTTTTTATATGAATTGCAGGGACACGCAGTGAAGAACTAGAAAAAGATACCTGAATTAGAATACTGCCCCCGCCCCGTGGTTTCGTCCACACAATTATAAATTAATTGCATAAAAACTTTAAAATATTTCCTTTTAAATAAAAAACCTGACCATATCAAATATTGTATCTTAATCAATCTTTCATTCAAAAATCATTTAGTAAGTACCTATTATGAGCTAAAAATTGTGCTAAGCACTGCTGATAGAATTCTGAAAGCAGCCCTAAGGTGCCCATAATTTAGATGCAAGATGAAATTTAATTTTATTTTTCCTTTTTGTTTATTTTTTGAGATCATGAATTTAATTTAATGTAATAAAGAATAATTCCCTAAAGCAATCTATGCAGAAATGAATTTTTATCCCTCATCTTAGGCCTATGTAATTTTTCAAAAACAATAAAATTAAACACATCAGAAAAAAATGTAAGAAGCATTAGAAACAAATGTACAAACATATCTACAATCATTCTTATAGGATAATCATCAGTCATAGCTTATAAAACATATATTACAAAAATATATCATACTATAAAAAACTTGCAGTATCTGTCAAAGATAGGAAACTATAAGAGATATGAAATATAAAATACAATGAAGTATCACCTCACACCTGCCAGAATGGCTACCATCAATAAATCTACAAACAACAAGTGTTGGAGAGGATGCGGAGAAAAGGGAACCCTAGTACACTATTGGTGGGAATGCAGACTGGTGCGGCCACTGTGGAAAACAGTATGGTATTTCCTCAAAAAACTAAAAACAGAACTGCCTTTTGACCCGGAAATTCCACTGCTGGGATTATACCCTAAGAATCCTGAAACACCAATCCAAAAGATCCTATGCATCCCAATGTCCATAGCAGCACAATTTACAATAGCCAAGTGCTGGAAGCAACCTAAGTGCCCATCAGTAAATGAGTGGATCAAAAATCTATGGTACATTTACACAATGGAATACTATGCAGCAGAGAGAAAGAAGGAGCTCCTACCCTTTGCAACAGCATGGACGGAACTGGAGAGCATTATGCTAAATGAAATAAGCCAGGTAGTGAGGGACAAATACCATACAATCTCACCTATAAGTGGAAACTAATCAACAAAACAAACAAGCAAGCAAAACAGAAGCAGAAACATTGAAATAAAGAACAAACTGACAGTAACCAGGGAGGACGAGGGTGGAGGAAAATGGCTTAGCATAATGCTTAGCTAATGACATTATGCTCCTATAGACCCCTCTCCCCACTATCCCCTCCCCACTCCCCCTTGGCTATTGTTAGATTGTTCTTAACTTCAATGTCTCTGGTTATATTTTGTTTCCTTTTTTCTTCTGTTGATTATGGTCCAGAGAGAAAGAAGGAGCTTATACCCTTTGCAACAGCATGGATGGAACTGGAGAGCATTATGCTAAGTAAAATAAGCCAGGCGATGAGGGACAAATACCATATGATCTCACCTTTAACTGGAACATAATCAACAGAAGAAAAAAAGCAAACAAAATATAACCAGAGACATTGAAGTTAAGAACAATCTAACAATAACCAGAGGGGAGTGGGGAGGGGACAGTGAGGAGAGGGGATTACAGGAACTACTATAAAGGACACCTGGACAAAATCAAGGGGGAGGGTGGAGGTGGGGGAGGGAGGGGGGTTCAGCTGGGGTGGGGTGGACGGATGGGGAGAAAAGGCACACAACTGTAATTGAATAACAATAAAAAATTAAAAAAATAATAATAAATTATTTGCATACATACATGTGGGTTTATTTCTGGGCTTTCGATTTTTTTCATTGGTTTGCATGTCTGTTTCTACCAATGCCATGCTGTTTTGAATATCATAGTTCTGTAATATAATTAAAAGACAAGTAGTGTGATACATCTGGGTTCATTCTTTTTTGTTAGGATTGCTGTGGATATTTGAGGTCTTCTGTGGTTCCTTACAAGTCTGATGATTTTTTTATTCCATTTATTTAAAAACTGACATTGGGATTTTGATGGGGATTGCATTAAATCAGTATATTCCCTTGGGTAATTTGACCACTTTAACTATGTTGATTCTTGCAATCCATGAATGCATGTCTTTTCACTTACTTGTGCCTTTTTCAATATCTTTTAATAATGCTTTGCAGTTTTCAGTATTGTGTCTTCACATCTTTTGTTAAGTTTATATCTAGATTTTTTTTTTGGTTGAAATTGCAAAAGGAATATATTTTTATTTCTTTTTCTGAAGTTTCATTGTTAGTATATAGAGAAACAGCGGATTTTTTTGCATTGATTTTGTATCCTGCAATTTTGCTGTGTTATTTTTTTTTCTAATAGTTTTTGGTGGAGTATTTAGGGTTTTCTATATAAAGAGTCATGTCATTTGAAAAAAGTGAAACTTTTACTTTTTTCTTCCCAATTTGGTTGCTTTTTGTTATTTTTTCCTCTTGCCTGATTGCCCTGGCTAGGACTTCCAGAACTATGTTGAATAATAGTGGTGGAGTGGGCATTCTTTTATTGTTCCTGATCTTAGAGGAAAAGCTTTCAGTTTTTCACCATTGAATATGATATAAGCTGAGGGTTTGTCATCTATGGCCTTTAGTATGTGGAGGTACTTTCTTTCTCTACCCATTTTATTGAGTGTTTTAATCATAAATGGATATTGTATCTTATCAATGCTTTTTCTTATTTATTTATAAGATCATATGATTTTTATCCTTTGTTTTGTTAAAGTATATTACATTGATCAATTTGCAAATATTGAACACATTTATGATAAAAATTCTCAGCACAGTGGAAATAGCGAGATCATGCCTCAACATAATAAATAGATAATAAATATGATAAAAACTCTTAGCAGAGTAGAAATAGAAAGATCATGCCTCAATCTACAGCCAACATTATACTCAATGGGCGAAAACCAGAAGTATTTCCCTTATGATTGTGAACAAGACAGGGATGTTTGCTTTCACCATTCATATTCAAAATAATATTGAAAGTCCTGGCCACAAGATTCAGACAACAAGAAGAAATAAAAGACATCCAAATTGGAAAGGAAGAAGTAAAACTTATTCTCAGGTGACATGATATTGTACATAGAAAACCCTAAAGACTACACCAAAAAACTACTAGACCTAATAAATGAATATGGCAAAGTACCAAGATACAAAATTAATATCCATAAATTGGTGGCATTTCTATATGCCATCAATGAGCTAACAGAAAGAGAAACCAAGAAAATAATCTCATTTAATATTGTACCAAAAATGTTACCTAGAAATACTTTTAACCAGAGAAGTAAAAGACATGTAGTTGAATTTTTTTTTTTTTTTTTACAAATACAAATAAGTAGAAGCATACACCAGGTTCAGGGATTGGAGGAATTAACATCATTAAAATTTCAATAGTACCCAAAGCAATCTATAGATTCAATGCAACACCTATTAAATGATCACTGGCATATTTCGCAGATCTGGAACAAATATTGTAAAAATATAGAGAGAGCCATAAAAGAGACCAAATAGCCTCACTGATCTTGAAAAAGAAGAACAAAATTGGAGGTATCACAATACCTGATATCAAACTATACTGCGAGTTCATTGTAATCAAAACAGCCTGGTAGTGGCAAAAGAAGAGGCATATAGAAAATTGGAATAGAACACAGAGCCCAGAAATCAACACATGTCTATATAGTTAGTTAATATTTTGCAAAGGAGGCAAGGATATACAATGGGGTCAAGACTGTCTCTTCAAGAAATGGTCTTGGGACTTCTGGCCAAGATGGAGGCATAGGTGGATACACTGTGCCTCCTTGCACAACCAAAAGAAGGACAAGAACAAATTTAAAAACATAAAAAAAAAAAGCAGAACTGCCAGAAAATCAAACTGTATGGAAGTCCAACAACCAAGGAGTTAAAGAGGAAACATTCATCCAGACTGGTAGGAGGGGCAGAGACAGGCAGCCAGGTGGAGAGGACTCACAACAAGGTGGTAGTTGGCACACTGGGCGAGGTGGCGACTAGCAGAGTGGGAGGTCCCACATTTGTATGCGGGTAAACCAGGAGGAGAAACTTGGGAGCGAGATAGACCATGCAACCCAGGGCTCCAGTGCAGGGAAATAAAGCCTCAAAACCTCTGATTGAAAAAAACTTGTGGGGGTTGAGGCAGCTGGAGAAATTCCCAGCCTTACAGGACAGTTTGTTGGAGAGACCCACAGGGTCCTAAAACATACACAAAATCACCCACCCAGGAATCAGCACCAGAAGGCACCAGTTTGATTGTGGGTAGCGGCAGAAGTGACTGAAAGCTGTCAAAGAGTTGAACAATCAGCATTGTTCTGTCTCAGACCCCTCTTCCACAGACAGCACCACAACACAGCAATGTGGGTTGCCCCACCCTGGTGAACACCTAAGGCTCCACCCCTTACTATGTAACAGGCATGCTGAGGAAAAAAAAAAAAGGGCCCAAATGAAAGAACAGGTCAAAGCTCCAGAAAAAATACAGCTTCCTCTGTACATGTAATGCAAAATAATATGGAACTAGATATTAGATGAAAGGTATTATGTTTATAAATGACACAAAATTACACAAGTGCTGAAATTTAAATATTACTAATCACATAATGGTGGTATTCAAACATGAGACCAGTATTCAAGGTGTAGTCTGATGTGCATGGAGCAACACAAAGTTTTATTACCTCCATTAGACAAAATGCCTTGACAACAGGGGAAGCCACATAATGTTTCCTTAATTAGTCAACATAATTATCCAAACAGTCAACTTACTCAAATAACTTAATTCGGTAATTATTTACTGACCAGGACAGTTTTTTTTACTGAATCCACAGACTCTGCCAATTGTAACATACATAACACAGTAGCAGCTTTCTCCATGGTTTCATTCCTTTCGCATTGTGAATACCTCATCTTCATCCACTTTAGAGCATTATGCTAAGTGAAATAAGCCAGGCAGTGAGGGACAAATACCATATGATCTCACCTTTAACTGGAACATAATCAACAAAAGAAAAAAGCAAACAAAATATAACCATAGACATTGAAATTAAGAACATTGTAACAATAGCCACAGTGGAGTGGGGAGGGTATAGTGGGGAGAGGGGTCCTTAGGAGCTACTATAAAGGACACAAGGACAAAATCAAGGGGGAGGGTAGAGGTGGGGGAGGGAGGTGGGACTGGCTGGGGTGGGGTGGAGGGAAGGGGAGAAAATGCAGACAATTGTAACTGAATAAAAATAAATTAATTAATTTAAAAAAAGAAAGTTAACTATGAAAAAGGATGACACTTTCCTTTCAAATTTAACTTTTGTTCAAATTATTATTCATTTATTTTACCTCTGGGCCTGCTGCTGCTTTGTTTTTTATCACTATGAGCACTTTGGTGTTGGAGGAACTACTGTTTCATTAAAGAGTAGTTCTCTTTCTGAACTTTTCAGCAGCATTTGCAGTGAATAAGGAAAAGAGTTTTTCCATTTTTCCTCAACTTTCTTTCTTTCTTCTACTATTCTACCTTCTGCAAATATATATGTATATATATATACATATTTACACATATATACATATATAAGCTTTTTTATTTTTTATGTATGTTTTATATGTTTTGTTTTGCTTTTATTTTTGATAAGATAACAAAAATCATACCAAATTTTTGTTCTGATTCATTGCATGCACTACTTTTAAGAGAGTGGGTTTTTCATAGAACCAAGATGGCGGCGTAGGTAGACACACTGCACCTCCACGCACAACCAGAACTGACAGAAAATCGAACAGCAGGGAAGTCCGACACCAAGTAGATAAAAAAGAAACACATCCAGACTGGTAGGAGGGGCGGAGACAGGCACCGGGGCAGAGAGGACTTGTGTGGCCATGGCAGGAGCCAGACTGGCAACGAAAGGGGCAGACAGTCTGACCACTAGCAAACCCTGCGGCTCCACATTCCCTCACAGATAAACTGGGACGAACGGTGGGGAGGAAAGCAGACCGTGTAACCCAGGGCTCCAGCACCGGGAAATAAAGCCTCAAACCTCTGATTGAAAACGCCCGTGTGGGTTGGGGCGGCAGCAGGAGAGACTCCCAGCCTCACAGGAGAGGTCGTTGGAGAGACCCACAGGGGCCTAGAGTGTGCACAGGCCCACTTACTCGGGAACCAGCACCAGAGGGGCCCAATTTGATTGTGGGTAGCCGAGGGAGTGGCTGAAATCCAGCAGAGAGTGGAGTGGGCGCCATTGCTCCCTCTCGACCCCTCCCCCACGTACAGTGTCCAGCACAGCGACCAGCGACCAGCGTTACCCCGCCCCGGTGAACTCCTAAGGTTCCACCCCTTTAAGTAACAGAAGCACCAAGACAAAAAAAAAAAAAAAAAAAAAATGGCCCAAATGACAGAACACTTCAAAGCTCCAGAAAAAATACAACTAAGCGAGGAAGAGATAGCCAACCTTTCCGATGCACAGTTCAAAACACTGGTTATTAAGATGCTCACAGAATTGGTTGAATTTGTTCGAACAGTAGATGAAAAAATGAAGCCTATGCCAAGGTAAACAAAGGAAAACGTACAGGGAACCAATAGTGATGCGAAGGAAACTAGGACTCAAATCAACGGTGTGGACCAGAAGGAAGAAAGAAACATCCAACCAGAAAAGAATGAAGAAACAAGAACTTGGAAAAATGAGGAGAGGCTTAGGAACCTCCAGGACATCTTGAAATGTTCCAACATCTGAATTATAGGGGTACCAGAAGGAGAAGAGGAAGAACAAAAAATTGAAAACTTATTTGAACAAATAATGAAGGAGAACTTCCCCAGCCTGGCAAAGGAAATAGACTTCCGGGAACTCCAGGAAGCTCAGAGAGTCCCAAAGAAGCTGGACCCAAGGAGGAACACACCAAGGCACATCATAATTCCATTACCCAAGATGAAACAGAAGGAGGGAATCTTAGAAGCAGCAAGAGAAAAGGACACAGTTACCTACAAAGGAGTTCCCATAAGACTGTCAGCTGATCTCTCCAAAGAGACCTTACAGGCAAGAAGGGTCTGGCAAGAAGTATTCCAAGTCATGAAAGGCAAGGACCTACATCCAAGATTGCTCTATCCAGCAAAGCTATCATTTAGAATGGAAGGGAAGATAAAGTGCTTCTCAGATAAGGTCAAGTTAAAGGAGTTCATCATCACCAAGCCCTTATTATATGAAATGTTAAGGGGAGTTATCTAAGAAAAAGAAGATCAAAAATATGAACAGTAAAAATGACAGCAAACTCACAGTTATTAACAACCACACCTAAAACCAAAACAAAAGGAAACTAAGCAAACAGCTAGAACAGAAACAGAACCACAGAAATGGAGCTCACATGGAGGGTTATCAATAGGGGATTGGGAGGGGGAGAGAGGGGGGAAAGGTACAGAGAATAAATAGCATAAATGATAGGTGGAAAATAGACAGGGGGAGGGTAAGAATAGTGTAGGAAATGTAGAAGCCAAAGAACTTATAAGTATGACCCATGGACATGAACTATAGGGGGGAAATGTGGGAGGGAGGGGGTGGGCAGGATGGAGTTGAGTGAAGGGGCGGAAATGGGACAACTGTAATAGCATAATCAATAAATATATTAAAAAATAAAATAAAAACAAAAATAATAAAATAAAAAGAGAGTGGGTTTTGAGAGTACATATTACAGTATTAAAAAGTAAAGGACAGGAATACAATATTTTAATCATTAATGTAAATATTATAATTATTTTATGATTCTGAACTTAATTTCTCTCATAAAACCTGCTATGAGAATTTAAAATTCCAAACATTAATTTATTCATTCATTAATTCATTCAATATTATTTACTGTTTTTAATTTAATAACATAAGAGATTTTAAGGTGAAGAGATGATTTGGAGAAGACAAAAAAATAAAAAACCAGTTCCTGGTAGGGTTCAAATATTTCAAGAGTAATTTTAGAAGGAATTTATCATAGTATTCAATTGCCAAATTATTGCTGTCAGAAAGAGGGCATGACAATGAAAGTCTTAAATATCTGGGTTTGAATCTCCATTTTCCCACTTTCTTGGCCCTTAGTATGTCTTCAAAATAGGGATAATGATAGTACTGGCTCTTAGTATCTCACAGAGTTTGCGAATATCAAAGGAGACAAGGGATGAATTTTCTGACCACACTCCAAGTAATGTAAGACTCCCAGATTATAGTCTTGTGAGAAGCACCCCGTATGTTTCTGCAGTAAAAATTTTCATTTAAATTAGTAATTTGTTATTGTTTTTAATGCCTGTTATTCCTCTTGAGACTAAGATCCTTGAGAGCAGGAAAAGCCTACTGTCTTGTGTACTGGTGTATCTCTGAGAAAGAGCACAATGAATGATACAAAGTAACCAATGTATAAATATTTGATGAATGAATGAAAACACTTCGTAAATTTTATAGCAATTTACTGATTTTACTATTACTATGCTATATTAAAAGTGATGAAAAAGCATAATCTTCCTCTAATCTTACCACAAAAAAAGAACACATGAAAAATTTTGGAGGTGATGGATTTATTTAGTACCTTGGTTGTGGTGATGATATCACAGGTATCCTAAGTCATCAAAATGTATCCATTAAAAGTGTGCACACTGTATATCAATTATACCTCAATAAAGTTTAAAAACAAAAAACAGCAATCATACTAAAATCAGATTTCACAGTCTAAATGGTTTCAAAATCTTAAATTTTTAATATTAAAAATGTCAAAACAAATCAGTGAATTCAAGTAAATTAATTATTAATGAGCATTCTTATAAATACCACTGTTTTCTGCATCAAACATTACTTTTTATCATGAAAATATGAGCTATTTTCAAATGTATTATGTGCTTCAGTATTCTTGGATTTTATCTAACTGCAAAGAGCAGTGCCATTCCAAACACTGAGTCACTGAACTATCATAAAAATTTATTTTTCTTTCCTGCATCCTCACTTCTTTCTGTTTGTGGCTTCTCATACCGGAGCTTCATTAGGCAGTAATATAAAGGGCAGAGTGACCAAACTTGAAATATTAATTCCTCCTACTTCTGAGACGTGATTTTACAAAAGCTATGTTTATCAGCCATCATACACTGTCTGCACTCTTTCTCAGCCTACCCCCTGTGACCCTCCAACATGCATGCACAAAATCATCTTACTCTCATAAGGACCAGAAGGTGCTCAACAATCAAAATGGTTTAAAAATACTATGTCTGCTTAAAATTTGTTGAGTTTCACTATTTTAGAGTATATTTTCATAATGTGCACCATTAACTTTGTGCCATAATGTAAAACATTTCTCATTTTTATGAAGAGTTGTTTCTTCAATTTATTAGGAGATGGTTAGCTGTTTTAATTTTCACAGAGTGAAAAGAGTTTCCAAAGTTTAATCTGAATAGAGGGTCATGATGACCTCTAGTAACTAGTTTGGTGGTTTAAAAATGTACTCATTCTTATTCTTTATAGGGAAATGCATATAGTCATAAACCACATTCAACTAGGGAATGTGTGAGGAATTTCTTTATAAGGACAGAAAATGTAACCTTATTTAAAATTAAATCAGATAGAATTAGTAGTCATGTTATTAGAGACAGGATAAATGTCAAGAATTCATTACTTTGTTTCAAACTTAGTTTATTATAAATCTGCCCTATGACACATAATAACTTGTACTGTTTTGCAGGTTATTTGATAGCAAGTTCAACAGTATAGGTGAGTGACAACATGAACTGCATGGTAATGACTCCCCAGGGAAATCAGCCTTTAGGACACAGACTTAGGCATACATAGGCTTTTATTCAAATTGAATAAAAACATATGCAAAAGTTTATTTTTGCTCTCATAAGACCATCAGCTAATATACAGAAAGTCGATTCAAACAGATTAGTAGGCTTGGAAAAATAGCATAACTGAAAAAAATGTGTTGACTCTTCTAGTCTAAACTAAAAATATTTAGCATCATGTGTGCTGAAAAGCTTGAGTTGATTGTGCATAAATAATTTTATATGGTATTGGTCTGTTACAGAACTATGTGTTAAAAAGAATGGTAGTCCAATTTGATTTTTTATGAAAAGATAGAATTAATTAGAAAGCACATCAACTAGTCATTTTTAATTGTTCTATATGTAATAAACATGTCAAAGTATGAATATGAACAGCATTAGTTTAATGGTTTTCAGAATGTAGAACATATATTAATTGAAACATACTAAGTTTTCCACACAAATCATTAATAGACATTAATATGATAGTATTGTTTTGTTCTCCTAGAAGATGGATTAAGCTTAAAATTTAAAATTTGGTAGTTATCTGGTTATTCTCCAGTATATGGAAAATGTCTATATTGGAAATGTGCAGTGAGAAATTTCCACTTAAACATACATATCATGCTTTTAAAATTCTAGACACAGTCCTTTATAGTCCTTATCTAGGGAGATGCTAGCAAACTGCTACCCACCTTAACATAGTGATATAAAAACTCCCACAACATGAGCCTTCCTCCTCAGTTGTTGCTGTGCATTGGAACTTTGGGTTGGTTAATTTAGTCTCTCTTTTCTCTTAAGATTTTCAGGTTTACAACTTTACTCTTTCTGCTTGTCACCAGACATACATGTTTTCCTTGAAAAGTTTATGTGTGAAAAGATAATGCACTTTTTGAGAAGTTTGCAATTATTTTGTTAAAGAAATAGCCAAAATTTATTCTAAATAAAAACTTGAGATGTTTGAAATAATCCTACATGACTCATGCAATTAGATACACGTTATGGTTGCCAAACACTCTAATTTCCTTCTATAACTACATCGATCTATCCCTTTGTATGCATTGAAAGTCTGACTCAGAACACACCCCTGGTCACTGAAATAAAAATTAGGCTTTACTTTCAAATGTTCTTCTTGTGTTTTAAATATTATCAATGCATTCCAAATTTCATCTTTACTTTACAGTGTGTCTTCAGGATGAAGAAACAGAAAGTTCTTGGAAGATTTTTTAAAACGGAAAAAAATGTAGGACTGAAAGAGACTCTATAGGTCATTAATAACCAAAGAATTGCATTCTCATACACCTTTTGGCAAGTTACACATGTCCAATGGCCAATTGATTATGCTCTTTTCTTTTCCTTCACATGGTGGCTTGTCCATTAAAAGAACAGAAAGAAAAATTTGTGCAAGTAGCATATAATACATGTAGTATAAATACAGCACAAACATGAACCTTAGGAAAAACAATACTCATTTAATAGCTTATGTGAGAAAATCTGTGTTAGAATAAAAGTGCAATAATACTACCACTTAGTCTTTTCTATCCTTACTTGGTATTAATAAATTGCTATTTTTTAAAAATTTTTATTGTTATTCAATTACAGTTGTATGCCTTTTCTCCCCGTCCTTCCACCCCACCCCAGCTGAACCCACCTCCCTCCCCCACCTCCACCCTCCACCCTCCCCTCCGATTTTGTCCATGTGTCCTTTATAATAGTTCCTGCAATCCCCTCTTCCCACTGTTCCCACCCCACTCCCCCTTGGCAACTGCTAGACTGTTCCCAACCTCAATGTCTCTGGTTGTATTTTGTTTGCCTTTTTCTTCTATTGATTATTTTGCAACAGCATGGATGGAACTGGAGAGCATTATGCTAAGTGAAATAAGTCAGGTGGTGAGGGACAAATACCATATGATCTCACCCTTAACTGGAACATAAATTGCTATTTTAAATGTACTTAAATCACATTAAAATTTGAATGAAAAACTGTGTAATAAACATATTTACACTATCATGTCATCTGCAAACAGTGACAGTTTACTTCCTCCTTTCCAATGTGGATGCCTTTTATTTCTTTTTCTCATCTGATCGCTGTGGCTAGGACTTTCAATATTATGTTGAATAGAAATGGTGAAAGCAGACATCCTTATCTTGTTCCTGATCTTAGAGGGAATGCTTTTAGTTTTTGCCCATTGAGTATGACGTTGGCAGTATATTTCTCATATTTGGCCTTTATTATGTTGAGGCATGCTCCCTCTACTCCCACTTTGCTGAGTGTTTTTATCACAAATGAGTGCTGTACCTTATCAAATGCTTTTTCTGCACCTATTGATATGATCATGTGATTTTTGTCTTTCCTTTTGTTTATGTGATCTATTATGTTTATTGATTTTTTAATGTACCATCCTTGCATCCCTGGGATTAATCCCTCTTGATCATGGTGTATGATCGTTTCAATGTATTGCTGGATGCGGTTTGCCAATATTTTCTTGAGGATTTTAACATCTATGTTCATCAGTGATATTGGCCTATAGTTTTATTTCTTTGTTGTGTCTTTATCTTTTTGGGGGATTAGAATGCTGCTGGCCACAATAAACAAATCAACAAACAACAAGTGCTGGTGAGGTTGAAGAGGAAAGGGAACCCTTGTGCACTGTTGGTGGGAATGCAGACTGGTGTAGCTATGTGGAAAAGAGTATGGAATTTCCTCAAAGAAACCTAAAAATGGGACTGCCTTTTGGCCTGACAATCCCACTGCTGGGTTTATACCCAAAGAATCCTGAAACACCAGTTCAAAAGAACCTATGTACCCCAATGTTCATAGCAGCACAATTTACAACAGCCAAGTGCTGGAAGCAACCTAAGTGTCTATCAGTAAATGAGTGGATCAAAAAAACTGTGGTACATTTACACAATGAAATACCACACAGCAGAAAGAAAGAAGGAGCTCCTACTGTTCACAACAGCATGGATGGATCTGGAGAGCATCATGCTAAGTGAAATAAGCCAGGCAGTGAAAGACAAATACCCTATGATCTCACCTATAAGTGGAACCTAATTAACAAAACAAACAAGCAAGCAAAACACAACCGGAGACATTGAAATAAAGAACAAACTCACAGTAACGGAGTGGAGGGAAAGAGGGATAATGGGGAGAAAAGAGGGAAGTGTCATCAAGGAGCATGTATAAAGGACTCATGGACAAAGCCAAAGGGGATAGGATCATGGGTTGGAGGCAGGGAGGGATGGTGTGGGGGAGGGGTAGAGGGGGGAAAATGAAGACATACTTGAACAATAATAAAAAATAAAAAATAAAAAAATAAATCATATAAAATAGTGCTCTTTAGTACCTAATACTAAGCTACTACTAAGTTATTTATGAATCATTACTTGCATACATCAAATTTTCCCTTAAAACTTTCCAGTAATGATAAACAGATAGTTATTAATTCTCAATTATAATAGAAATTTGAGAAAATGTTCTCAAAGATCTAAATATGAAAAATAAATGTTATCCAATAACCATAATGCACTCTTGTTAACTAAAGTTATTATTTTGCTGAAATGAGTGGTTTGAAATGTACCTTGGTAGCATATGTAAATGATGTACTATGAAAATATTCATATATTAGCATGTATAAATCCCAATAAGCATAAAGCTTCTGAAAGCTAATTTAACAAAGCTATTCACAGATAAACACAGGAAGTCTATTCCTGGTTTTTCCTCTGTGTGGTCTTTTAGAACTATCGTTATCAGTTTCCTGTTTATTATTGTGCTTAGTTTAAAGGGAATTTGCCAAAGAATCCCTGGACTCCAATTTTTATGCCTTTTGCAGGATAAATTAATTTCTGTTGAAACCCAATGTACCTCAAATGCCATCTATCAAATGTAGGATTAATGGAGAGCCTGTATATGTATTTTTGTATAGCTCGCTGGGGATGGAGGAACAAAGAGGAATACCTTGAAGAACTAAAAGAAAAATTACAATATAATAAAGTCAATAGGTTTTTAATTTTAGGCAATGACATTTAAAATACAATAAAATATCACAGAAAATTAACACGGAGCAATAGATGTCAATATTTTTGTACCCAGTTGCACTGCTCTGCACATCAATGTCAAATGCTTAATTATCCGCTTTTTTCCATTTTTTAATAGACTAAAAAATTATAGTATTCTTAAAGAGAATTATTTATCTTCCTATGAAATATTAATTATTGATTTTTAAACTTACAAAAAGACAAAGGTTTCAATTGCTTTGTTTATTGTGGCTATCCAGACATTGTTTACAATTAAAAATGTTAGGGCTTAAAAGGTCCTTGTATAGATTTAAACCTAAATTGAAGTTAGGCTTCTACAAAATTACCCAGACAGTTCAAATTTAAACTCTTAATTATATTAATGTGGTTATGGATTTTGTGGGATGGAGGTGGGGATGTATATGGAGGGGTGTTCAGGATCCTCATATACTATATCCACATAAATTATATGAGCTGTCTGAATTTATCAAATAATTGTCTCTCCCTCTTTCTTTTTACTGACCTTGAGAGGAAAGTAAACTTATACTAAAAACTCACCTGACCAGTCCGTCAGTAACACATTGTTTAAACTCAGTTAAAACAGTAGTCAGTTATCTGTACCTTTATTAACTCACCATTAATAAAGGCATAACAATGATCATCTTATTTGCCTTATGAAAACTTTCTGAGAATAAAATCAGATAATATAGTTTAAGGGGAAAACCACATTGGACTAAATAAACATTTTTTCTGTTATTTCTTGGATCCAAGAAGCTGGAGCATTGTATTAGTGTCTCATATTTTGAAATATGAAAGCATAATACAGGGAGGGGCAAAAGTAGGTTGAGAGTTGCTTGTTGAAAAACAATATAATAATTAATAAATAATAATACAAGAATAAACTCTGGGTTTTGTGTACTCACAACTATAAACTTACTTTTGCCCCACCCTCTATATTAGGTAGGCAATATATAAGAACACCCTTCTCAGTGGTTTCTTTGTCTAGTTTCATATGCATAGAAACCAGATTGGAATTTTGTTCACATGCAATTTCTGGAACAGTAGATTTGCAGTGTGCCTGAAATACTGCATTTTGCTTTTGTAAATAGGATTAAAAAATGAGATGTTGACCACTTTGACACTCCCCTTTACGGGGGGGTCCCATTTTCCTTATTAGCCAAATAGAGATAATAATCCAAACCCAATGTCCTCTGAAGCTTGTAGGAAAGATATACAGATTAACAATTATATATATATAATCATATAAAAATCATATAAAATAGTGCTCTTTAGTACCTAATACTAAGCTACTACTAAGTTATATATATATATATAATTGTTAATTTGTTTTATATGCATATAAGTTAAAGACTACCTTTCAGATAAGAATCCTTATTGACAATTCATGGAGATTAGCTGAGTGGGTACAATGAGTCTAGCACTATGCTAGATGGCATTTGAGCAAGTGGTGTTAATTACAATAGTCAAGATCTGGAAATAGCTCAAGTGCCAATCAGTAGATGAGTGGATAAAAAAGCTGTGGTACATTTATGCAGTGGAATACTATGCAGCTGTAAAAAATGAGAAACTCACCTTTTGTAACAGCATGGATGGAACTGGAGATTATTATGTTAAGTGAAACAAACCAGTCAGAGAAAGACAAATACCATATGATCTCACTTATATGTGAAATATTCTGAACAAAATAAAAACAGAGTCATGGATACATGGAACAGACTGACAGCTGTCAGAGGGGAGGGATAGAGAAGGGCTGAATGAAAGAAGGTGAAGAGATTAGCCAAAGAACATATATGCATGACCAATAGACACAGACAAGAGTGTGGTGATGGCCAAAGGGTAGGATGGTGAAGGCTGTGTGGAGGTGGACAAAGGGGGAAAATAGAGACATCGGTAATAGTGTAAACAATAAAAATAAAGTTTGAAAAAGATCCTTGGTCCAAATACATTTCAGTGTTAATTTGTATAACTCCATTTTTTTTCCAGTAAAAGCAGTATATTCTGATTGTTTTTTATTTTGTCATGGTGGTAAATGTTTGCTGTGTTTGCTGTTGAATGACTCCTCTACTTAGCTGAATAATAGTTTTCAAATATGGTAAAAATAACTCCTTAATTTTTGGTACTACTCATAGTGCCACAACTACAGGCATATTACAATTGTCAATTTAATCTGCATTGTTACCTTTTTCTCCACCATATTCTTTTTTTAAAATTTTTATTGTTATTCAATTACAGTTGTCTGCATTTTCTCCCTATCCCTCTACCCCACCCCAGCCGAATCCCCCTCCCTCCCTGATCTCCACCCTCCCCCTTGATTTTGTCCATGTGTCCTTTATAGTAGCTCCTGTAATCCCCTTTCCCCACTGTCCCCTCTCTACTCCCCCCCTGGCTATTGTTAGATTGTTCTTAACTTCAATGTCTCTGGTTATATTTCGTTTGCTTTTTTCTTCTGTTGATTATGTTCCAGTTAAAGGTGAGATCATGTGGTATTTGTCCCTCACCATCTGGCTTATTTCACTTAGCATAATGCTTTCCAGTTCCATCCATCCACCATATTCTTAAATTTAGTCTAAGAATTTGAAAATTTTTTAATGTGGAGACACAGTGTAAATATTTTGGGTTTTGCAAGTTGTGTAGTCTCTGTTGCAACTACTATGTTCCAGTAAAACTTTATTTACAAAAACAAGTGGCAAGCTAGATTTTGCCCATTGTCTATAGTTTGCTGTCTCCTATGTTAAAAAAAATCAACAACACAATAAATCAAATCCTTATTGGTAGCACTTCCCAATTTCCATGGTTCAAATAATCCCACTATGTTCACTTTCTAGCTACTAACATATCACTGAAGGCAGAATTGGGAAGCAATGTAGAGTGGTCAAAATTACAATATACGTGTATATTATTATGATTATGTAGGTACAATAAATGTAAATAACCTTAAGAGTATAAATAATAGTAAAATGTATTATAATCATTAAGAAATAAGTACTTGATTCCTTTGTTTTTATTATAATTTATTTAAATGTACATTTATGTAACTTAATAATGAATGATTTAACACCCAGCTAACAAAATTCAGAAAAATGTAACTCTTGGCTCTTAAGAGCCAATAACACAATTTCTTGACAAGAATAAGTTTAATCGTGCATTTTCACATCTTAGCCAATTTTTTTGATACCAGACAGATGAAGCCTTGGAGTGAGAAAATAAACTATGTGTGCCTGTTTCTGCACCACTATTTGTGCTTCTCTGAAGTATAGAGAATAGAAATATTCTTCAGAATGTACAATGGCAAAAAATATAGGAACATAGATGAGGCGGGAAATAAGTGAAAAATAGCAAAGATGAAAGTCCTACATACTAAATTTTCTATCCCATCATTCACATAAAGACAACAAAATTTACTGATAACAGGAGTATTTATGCATATACAAATGAAGCATGCAAAAATTTATACCCCAAAAGTAACTAATCTCAAAAATAAGGGGTTTATTTTGCATTGAAGGGGAAAATGTTATACATAAAAAATAACTAAATAATGTTGGCCCAAATGCAAGTACATCATATTGAAGTGAAAGAAAGTGTACAGGGAAGAAATAACACCATTATTTTTAGTACAGAGGCAGTCAAACTTTTGAGGTCAAACCTTGCACTACAGGGTATAAAGACAAAAATCTTAAATTGTTATGAGCTTTGCTAGAAATTTCTTTTGCATTCATATGTGGCACTCCCATAGGATTCAATCACATAAGACTGACATGGATGGATGAAATTATAAGTAGAATGATTCTCACCAAATCAGCCTTATTTGTAAATAATTAAATTCCTTGTGTTTTTTTTTTTTTTTTTTTACAATTCAACTTGGAAAAGAGGAAAAACTTGTGACTTTGTCTGGTATGTACTTCTTTGTGGCTGAATATTTTCAAACTACATTATTCAGCAAAGCAACGAAACTTTCCCACTTGATGACTTCTTCCTGCATCAAGCATCTTTGACACAAATAAAAACCTAAAAACTCTAAAAATAATTATGAACATATATGTTTAGGCAACTGTATGGTACTGACATAGAATGTAAAATAGTCCCCCCCCCCAAAAAAACCAGTAGCTAAATGTATATCAAAGAAAGTAATATGTAAAATATATAACATATATAATGTATAAATTGTGTTATTTTATTTATGGAAATCATAAACTACATCATATGTTAGAATGGATTTCCTCACCGTCTTTCTGCTCCATTCTCTACTTTATGAGAAACAAATAAGCTTAAAGAATGAGTCTGCACACTCTAGTCATGCTGTAGAACAATTCTGAGAAATACAAAAAAGGTGTGGATCATAAAGCTCCTGTATGTTTTTGCTGAACTGTTTTTTAAAAGCCCATTCCAAAGCAAAGGAAAAGATCACAAGCAACTGGGAGCCTTTTAAAGTTTATGAGTAATACTTACAAAGGCAACCAGGAATCAATTGTCAAATTATTAGATAAAATATTAATCAAGGTTTAATTTGCCTTGTAAGAAACCCCATCAGATAATCTATTTTGCTGAGAATTAGGGTATCCAGACCTGCATACTAAATAATCAGATAATAATGAATCATTTCCATTATATCATTCAATCCAAAGTAGGTGGCCACTTTATCACAAGGGTATGTACTCAGATCCGCCTCATTTGTTGTTGGTCCAACCTCCTAATGACTTACTTTCTTCTGGTTTTTCTGATGCTCCTTTTCATTCTACACACTGATGTCAGAATTATGTTTCTGAAATGCCAATTTCCTTGTGATACTCTCCTGCTGAAAACCTTTTAGTGACTCTTTATTGCTCACAGGTCAATGTCCAAGTTCCTTATCTAAATATAGGCCAAAACTACGCATCATTTTCTTTCCTCATTCTTTCTGCAGTGCTATTCCTCTTTTCTGTGTCCAGTGAATGTTTGTTTCTGATTGAAGGTCCAGCTTGAATGTCACCACTCTTTTGAATCTCCCTATGACTTCTCCCATTTGAAATAGTCACTCTCTATTCTGAGCTCCCATAAAATTTTGCTCATGGATTGTGTGGCATGAGGAGGTTATGGGAGAGGAAAAGAATGCTTATAGACTAATCTATTTCATGGATTTCACCAATGAATTACCTATGGGGTTGCAAACCATAACCCCAACTTTAACCAAATCACATGAAATCTTATATATTATATATATTCTGCATAATATTTTATTTCAAACAATGTTCTGCCTTTAAAAACCATGGCATCATAAAACACAATGTTGTGGAAAAATTACGGTCTTTGGAGCCACAGAGATGTAAGTTTTAAATCATCACTCTTCAAATTACTAAGTGTATGACTGGGAAAATCAATTATCCTATCTATTTCTCCAATACCATATTTATAGCATACCTTCATGAAACCTATACTCCAGTTGATCTGAGCAATCAGAGGCTTCCTAAACATTTCACACTATTTCATACAATATTTAAACAAACCCATCCATGTTTCTGAAATGCCTGTCTCCACTAGTTTCATGTCAAATTCTCTTTCATATTTGAAGACCTGGTTGAATTATTATTCCTCTGTTAAGTACAACCCTAGGTACAGTTTAATTCTTTCACGTCTTTGACACCACTTTGTCATATAAAAACCTCAGTTATATGTTGTCATTCTTTGTATGTCCTGTATCCATGCCTGAAAAATTAATTGTTGTTCCAGTACAGTTGTCTCCATTTTCCCTCAACCACTCCCCTCCTCCCCACCCACCCCCACCTCCGACCCTCGATCCTACGCCCCTTTTGACTTTGTCCATTGGTCCTTTATAAATGTTCCTAGATGATCCCTCCCCTTCTTTCCCCCATTATCCCCCTCCCCACGCCCCTCTGGTTACTGTCAGTTTGTTCTTTATTTCAATGTCTCTGGTTATATTTTGCTTGATTGTTTTGTTGATTATGTTCCACTTATAGGTGAGCCAAGTAACTTCAGTTTTACAAAAGCCCTTCCAAAAAATAAAGCAGATATGTTTGAAAACTTATTTTAGGAGGCAATATGTTATTGATACTAAAATATCAAGAAGACAATGACATAAGCAAGAAGGAGGGATAGAAAGCCCCAGTAGTCATTCTAATACAGAAATATCAATATAACAATAAATTAAACACCCCAAAATATGTGAGATTACCAAAATCCAAATTAAAAGTTGCTGCATTCCAGGAATGAACAAAGCTGAGAAGAGCCAAACTGAATTGAATAAGAAGAGCCATTTCAATGTACCCATATCAGCCCCAAGCCAGCACATGTCAACACTTGGAATGCCCCAGCCTGTGACTTCTACTTTTGGAGAGAAAAAAATAAGTAGAGCATGTGTCCAAAGTTCCAGCTTTTCGGAGTGTTGTCCAAAGGACTGGTTTCTGTTTCATCTCATCTGGAGTGCTAATATAAACAATATAATTTGGAAGCCTGGGAGCCACTACGGGCAAAAAAGAATGGTGGGCAGCTTGCTGTAAATAGCATGGTTCAGCAAAATTAGGTGAAGGCATACGATATGAGGTTTCTTCCCCAGGAGGGAGGGAAAAGAATAGAATGTGTGTACAGCATTCTGGATTTTGAGAGAGTTTCCTGAGACACTAGTACAAGTCTTATCTGATTCAGGGTGCTTAAGGGGAACTGGCATACTTGGGATTCATGCTGGTCAGGGAATCCAAAGAGAGTGGGGTTGTTTACTCTTGTAAAATACACTTGCAGTGCTGGACAGAGACACTAGAAGAGCAAGACATTATCAGCTCATGAAAGAAAAAAATTACAACACCCCTCCTATTAAGAAATTGAATAAACAGACCAAGAAAAGTTGCCTCTCTACCCAAATGACTTCAGAGCTCACCAGAGTATCCAACCATGTTGATTAGTGACATTCTTCCCCAATACAAAGCCAATCCATAAACACTGGGAGAGATGGTTGTTTCTTAAATGCACATATCCTAACACAATGTTAAAAGACATAAAAAAAAAACCCAAGGGAACTATGGCCCAAACAGAAGAACAAACTAAGTTTCCACAAAATTATCCTAAAGAAACAGAAGGATATAAAATATCAAAAACAGAATTCAAAATAACTGTCATAAATATGCTCTTCAAGCTTGAGAAAATGATATATAAATAAAATGAGAATATAAACAAAGATATAGAGAATTTTTTTAGAAAAAAACAAATTTTGGTGCTGAAGAATACTAAACTGAAAAAAGAAAAATTCTCTAGAAGGTGTCAACAGTAGATTTGATCAAGAAGAAAAAGAACCAGTGAAATCAATGACAAGGCATTTGAAGTTATCCATTCAGAGCAACATCATCATCATCACAACAACAACAACAACAACAACAACAATAACTATTTTAAAAATGAAGAAAAGCCAAAAGGCTTATGGGATACCATGGAGCTGAGCAATATAAGCATTACTGTTGTTTCAGAGGGACAAAAGTGAGAAAAGGTTTCAAAAAGTTTATTTAAAGATTAATGGCCAAGAACTTCCCAAATCCAAAAATGGAAGTAGACATCCATAGTTGAGTATCCAAAAGAAATTCAGCTAGCAGGAATCCAATAAAATCCACACCAACATATATGCTAATCAAATGTTCAACAGTCCAAGATAAAAGAAAATTTGAAAGCAAAAGAAAAGCAACTCAACACATACAAAAGAATGTACATACCGCTACCAGTAATTTCTTAACAGAAGCCTTGCAGGTGAGAAGACAGAAGGATCATTTATTCAAAGCGCTGAAAGAAAAAACTGCCCATCAGGAATACTATGCACAAAAAAATAAATCTTTTTAAAAAATTATTTATTTATTTTTAATCAGTTACAATTGTATGCATTTTCTCCCCTTCCCTCCACCCCACCCCAGCAAAAATAAGTCTTGAAAAATGAAAGAGAAACACTTTCTCAGATAAACAAAACATTAGGGAATTCAACACTAGACCTAGCTTAACAGAAATTCCAAAGGTGGTTCCAGTTAAAATTAAGATGCTAAACAGCCACATAAAAGCATATGAAAGCATAAGCTTGCCAATAAAGGTAAAATATAGAGAAAACCAGAATATAGTCATACCATAATGGTTGTATATAAATTATTTTACTTCTGGTATAAAATTTGAGATAAAATATAAAAATAACTATAACTATAAAAATGTTAATAGATACACAATATATAAATGATTAATTTTTGACATCAATAACATAAAGTATGGGGGAAAGAAGTAAAACTGTAGGTGATCTGTATGTGACTAAAGTTAAGCTTAAAATATATTGTTATATCTATAAAATGTCTTATGTAAAATATATACTCCTATAGAAGATACAAAGAAGAAAAACAGAAAGGAATCAAAGCATGTCATGACAAAAAAAATAGCAAAATACAAAGGTAAACAGCAAGAGAGGAAATGAATGTAAAATAAGATACAGAGACAGAAAAGAACAAAATGGCAATAGTAAGCTTTTATGTATCAATAATTATTTTTATTTTATTTTTATTTTTAATTGTATTTGATCTTTATTGTATTTTTTACATTACCTTTTAGTTCCCTTCTACCGTCCTCTTCCCAGCAATCACCACACTGTTGTCCATGTCCATAAGTCCTTTTGCCTTTTTGCTCAATGTAAGTGGGTTAAAATATCTAATCAAAAGTTAAAAAGTTGTTGAATGGATAATAAAACAAGATCCAACTATATACTGTCCAAAAGACACACTTTGGATTTAAGGACACATAGAGTCAGTAAATAAAAGAATGGGAAATAATTTTCCATACAAATGAAATCCAAAAGAGAACACAGGTGGCCAAACTTAAACAAAATAGACTTTAAATTACTGCCTGAAGTTTAAAGGGTCAATTCACCAAGAAGGAATAATACTTATAACTGTATATGTACTCAAAATCACAATATTCACATATATGAAGCAAACTGACAGAACTAATGAGAAAAAATAGATAGCAACACAATAATCATAGGGGCTTTTAAATATCACACTTTCAAAAATGGATAGGACACCTACACATATGATCAATGAAAAAAAAAAGAGAAGTTGAATGACACTATAGATCACATGGACCTAACAGACATACAAAAACATTCCATTAAACAGCAGCAGGATACACATTCTTCTTAAGTGCATGTTGGACAATCTCCAAGCTAAAGTACATGTTATGTCTCAAAGCACATCTTAACAATTTAAGAAGATCAATATCATATCAAGCATCTTTTCTGATCACAATGAAATGAACTATAAACTAATGGCTAAAGAACAGAAATATTCAACAATATGTAAAAATTAAATAATACTGTTGCATATCTAATAAATAAAAGAGGAAAGCAATAGGGAAATTAGAAAATATTTTCAGACAAATTAAAATAAAATACACACACCAAATCTTATGTGATGCAGAAAAATATTGATGGGAAAGTTATAATACATTAAATGGAGAGAGATCTTAAGAATACAATCTAACTTTACATTGCAAGATATTTTTTAAAAAGAACAAACTAACCCAATATTAACTAAAGGAAATGTGGAACTTGAGAAAGAAGATATCTACCAAGAAAAACTCACAGTGGCTAACTGGGCTCAAATTTAAAAGCAGAACCATTTATAAACAGGGACCACTCATGGAAACTGCACTTCACAGAGAAGCCTGCAATAAATTGCCTGCCTCCTACACCCAATTTACTGCTTGCTCTCTGTTCCTGCTATCTGAGCCAGCTCTTATAAAGAAGTTCCCTGAACTGTTTTTCAAGCAAAGGACTGAGGCTTTCTCCATCCCATTGGAGCTGTGCAGCTAAATCCTATCAGCATCTTTACCAACCAGTCAGTGCAACTCCACTCTGATCAATCAGGACAGTGCCTTTTCAAGCCATCAAACTGCTAGGATTTAGAATCTTTATTTGCATGAGGATGGGCCAGTCAGGGACCTGGAGTGAAGACTTCTCTCCATATAAGTCAGGTCTCTTCTGAATCAGAGAGCACACTTTCCCTTTCTACTGAAGACTGAAGACTGTTTCCCTGACTGGAGCTGAAACACCAAAGGAGCCTCACCAGATCAGAGCTGAGTGGAGCAGAGCTGCGTGCAGCACAGTGGAGAAGACAGGGCAGAGCAGCACAGGGCATAGTGGAGTGGATCAGAGAAAGTGAAGCAAATCAGAGAAGAACAAAGCTGTCTCCTCCTGGGACAGACTTGCCCCATGGCTGCCTTGCCCCAAGGCTGTCCTCACAGATATGCTGCTCCACAGTCATACAGTTCCACAGCCATGGTGTCCCATAACTATGTTGCTTCATAATTGAGCAGGAACACTATTGAACTGTGCCACAGATGTTATATTCTCACAGCAGTGCTATATCACAACTGACCCACTTGCACAAAATAAAGTTTCCTTTTTTACCTCACTCCAAAAGGGGGATACGTATTGGCGTTGAAATGGTACCAAGGACCATTACTTACAGAAGAAAATAATTAAGGTTAGAGCAAAAAAATGAAGGAAACAGGGAATAAAAATTAAAAAATCAAGAGTTGATTTTTGGTGGCTAGGGAAGATGGCAGTGAGATAGGTGGGAGCGGAGTCCACTTCCCCTCAATGCCAGTGAAATACCTAGCTGATCTGAGGAGCAGAGCAAACAGCCAACAGTATTCCAGCATATATGAAGATCGGAGACCAAAGATAGAGGACATTGAAAGATCAGATGGTAAGAAGAGTGCTTAAGGACAATAAGGTCCCTGGGACCAGCGCGGGACCAGGGCGGCTGAAGCCCCAGCCCGCGCGCAGGGTCTGCTGCAGGATTCTTGGGAGAGAGCCAGGCTGGGCTGTGTGAGCAGCCAGGTGCTTGTTTGGACCAGGGGGGCTTGAATAGGAAGAATTTCTCAAAAAGGAAAAGAAAATAGAGGCACTCGGGGGCTAGTTACCAAGCCCTTATTATATGAAGTGTTAAAGGGAGTTACCTAAGAAAAAGAAGATAAAAAATAGGAACAGTAAAAATGACAGCAAACTCACAGTTATTAACGACCACACCTAAAACAAAAACAAGAGCAAACTAGGCAAACAACAGAACAGGAACAGAACCATAGAGATGGAGATCACATGGAGGGGTGTCAATAGGAGAGTGGGAGAGGGAGGGGGGGGGAAAGGAACAGAGAATAAGTAGCATAGATGATAGGTGGAAAATAGACAGGGGGAGGGTAAGAATAGTGTAGGAAATGTAGAAGCCAAAGAACTTATAAGTATGACCCAAGGACACGAACTATAGGGGGAGAATGTGGGAGGGAGGGGGTGGACAGGATGGAGTGGAGGGGGGGAAATGGGACAACTGTAATAGCATAATCAATAAATATATTTAATTCTGAGAACGAAGATGGCGGCGTAGGTAGACACACTGCACCTCCTCGCACAACCAGAACTGACAGAAAATTGAACAGCAAGGGGGTCCAACACCAAGGAAATACAAAACAAACATTCATCCAGACCAGTAGGAGGGGCGGAGACGGCACGGGGGTGGAGAGGACTCACGTGGCCATGGCGGGACTGAGACTGGCGGAGTGTGGGAGGAACCAGGCAGGCAGTCCCAGCACTAGCAGACCCTGCAACCCTACATTTGTGCAGATAGACCGAGAGGGCCGGACTCAGAGTGGTGGAGAGCGGGGCAGGCAGAGCAGTGGGTAGCACCCCGGGGCCCCACATTCACACACAGATAAACCAGGCGAACGGCAGGGAGCGAAGCAGACTGCACAACCCAGGGCTCCAGCTCCTGGAAATAAAGCCTCAAACCTCTGATTGAAAGCGCCCCTGGGGGTTGGGGCAGCAGCAGGAGAGACTCCCAGCCTCACAGGAGAGGTCCTTGGAGAGACCCACAGGGGCCTAGAGTGTGCACAAGCCCACCCACTGGGGAACCAGCACCAGAGGGGCCCAGTTTGATTGTGGGTAGCAGAGCGAAAGACTGAAACCCGGAGGAGAGTGAGGAGGAGAGTGAGGCTGGCGCCATTGCTCCCTCTTGGCCCCTCCCCCACGTACAGCGTCACAGCACAGCCGACCAGCGTTACTCCGCCCTGGTGAACACCTAAGGCTCCACCCCTTAAAGTAACAGAAGCGCCAATACCAAAAGAAAAAAAAAAAAAAAAGAAAAAAAATGGCCCAAATGACAGAACACTTCAAAGCTCCAGAAAAAACACAACTAAGCGAGGAAGAGATAGCCAACCTATCGGATGCACAGTTCAAAGCACTGGTTATCAATATGCTCACAGAATTGGTTGAATCGGTTCGAAAGTAGATGAAAAAGTGAAGCCTATGCAAATAGAAACAAAGGAAAATGTACAGGGAACCAATAGTGATGCGAAGGAAACAGGGACTCAAATCAACAGTGTGGACCAGAAGGAAGAAACAAACATCCAGCCAGAAAAGAATGAAGAAACAAGAACTCGGAAAAATGAGGAGAGGCATAGGAACCTCCAGGACATCTCGAAACGTTCCAACATCCGAATTATAGGGGTGCCAGAAGGAGAAGAGGAAGAACAAAAAATTGAAAACTTATTGGAACAAATAATGAAGGAGAGCTTCCCCAGTCTGGCAAAGGAAATAGACTTCCAGGAAGTCCAGGAAGCTCAGAGAGTCCCAAAGAAGCTGGACCCAAGGAGGAACACACCAAGGCACATCATAATTACATTACCCAAGATTAAACGCAAGGACCTACATCCAACATTACTGTATCCAGCAAAGCTATCATTTAGAATGGAAGGGAAGATAAAGTGTTTCTCAGATAAGGTCAAGTTAAAGAAGTTCATCATCACCAAGCCCTTATTATATGAAATGTTAAAGGGAGTTACCTAAGAAAAAGAAGATCAAAAATAGGAACAGTAAAAATGACAGCAAACTCACAGTTATTAACGACCACACCTAAAACAAAAACAAGAGCAAACTAGACAAAGAACTAGAACAGGAACAGAACCATAGAGATGGAGATCACATGGAGGGGTGTCAATAGGGGAGTGGGAGAGGGAGAGGGAGGGAAAGGAACAGAGAATAAGTAGCATAGATGATAGGTGGAAAATAGACAGGGGGAGGGTAAGAATAGTGTAGGTAATGTAGAAGCCAAAGAACTTATAAGTATGACCCATGGACATGAACTATAGGGGGGGAATGTGGGAGGGAGGGGGAGGGCAGGATGGAGTGGAGTGGGGGGGGGAATGGGACAACTGTAATAGCATAATCAATAAATATATTTTAAAAAAATAAAAATAAATATATTAAAAAAAAAAAAAAGAGAGAGAACTCTCTGCAGTAGCGGAGGCCTCTGGCGCCCCTCCCCCCTCAGCCCCTGGACTGTGAACGGGGAAAAGCAGCCCCAGCACTCACCTGAAGCCCGGCTGGCGCGCACCCGGATTAGTGGACTGGGGGCCCACAACTGAAACTCCGGGTGAGCGTGAACCCTGATAAGTGGCCCAGCTGCCTGGGCGCACCACAAAAAGCGCCTGGGTGGGCGCGCACACCTAAAACCCTGGCTGGGCGCCCACACCTGAAACCTCGGGTGGTTGCCCAACCGGATCAGTGGATGGCTGCCCCCACACACGGACCCAAAGCGGGGGATCAGCAGTCAACCTAGTGCCAAAGCGGAGATCGGCCACACAACCCGATCAACAACCTGGCTGCCTGCAGGCGACCACAGCCAAAAGCACCTGTTCTGAAAAACTCCTACCCAGCCCCTGTGCACAGAACCCTGCAGGGCCTACTGGCTCTCTAGGAGCAAGGCAGAACGTCCAGCAGAGGGGAGCTGCAGGGCTAGGGGAGACTGCATGCCCCTGAAAGACTCGACCCAGTAGGGGGCTGAACTACCCCATAGCAACACTCAGAGCCCCTAGCATCTAAGACAGCAAATTGCAAGAAGGTGGAATGTGAGTTGCCCCTAATTGGTGCAACTCAAGGACAGCACAGCTGGTGAACTAAAGGCCTAGTGGGGAGCAGAAGGACCCGGAGGAACTGGACTGAAGGCTGAACAACAGCGAAGAGTGTGGCTCAGGAAGGGAGAAAAGTGAAACCAATCCTTCCAACCACCGCCTCTGGTTCCACAGACAGGAAGACCAGCAGAACTAACCTAACTGGTTTAAAGCCAGCAGAAGACTTTTTTTTTCCTTCTTCCCTCCTTTCCCCCTGAATTTCTTCTTCCTTTCTGTCCTTTCTTTTTTTTATTCCTTCTTCCTTCCATCCTTCACCTTTTTTATTCCTTCTTCCTGCCTTCTTTTATTTATTCTTTTGTTTTAATATTTGTTAAAATTCCTTCTTATCTTGCCTCCGATCTTTCTTTATTCCTTCTTCCTCCTTCCTTTCCTTTTCTATTCCCTTTTTCCCTCATTCCCTTCTTTTTTTTTTGTCCCCCTTCCTCTTTTTCCCACAGGTGAGACAAGAAACCTGGAGTGCTGAAAAGACCAGAGTTAGACTGTGTTACACCCATAAACATCAGCTCAAGACCAGTGAGCACAGGAGATTAAGGAGACAGCACCACTGAATCCCATTGGCATTCTACCATAGAAGTTCATACCATAAACCCAGGGAGTCAGAATAGATCAATTTAAGAAGCAGAGGCTAACAAGAAGAGTCTCACAAACAATGGGAAGAGAAAGAAACCATTCCCAAATGAAAGGAAAGGAGGCAGCCTCAGAAAGAATGCTAACTGAAAAAGAGGCAAGTCAACTATCAGATCCTGAGTTCAAAGCAATGGTCATCAGGAAGCTCACTGCGCTCTCTGAGCTCAAAGAGAACTACCAGAAACTACAGGGAAACTACAATGAACTCACTGCAAACTATATCAGCATGAAAAAGGAAATAGAAACTATCAACAAGGGCCAACAGGAAGTGAAGAATACAATTTCTGAATTGAAGAACATAGTAGAAGGAATGACAAGCAGACTTGATGAAGCAGAGGATCGGATCAGCAAGCTGGAGGACAAAGTAGAAAAAAACACCCAGAAGGAGCAAGAAAAGGAAAAGAGGCTCAGAAAGAATGAAGAGGCAATAAGGGAAATGCAGGACAACATGAAATGTAACAATATCCGTATAATAGGAATACCAGAAGGAGAAGGAGAAGAGGAAGACCAAGGGATAGAAAACCTGTTTGAAAAAGTAATGATGGAAAATTTCCCTAATCTGAGGAGAGAAAAAGTCACCCAAATCCAGGAAACACAGAGAGTCCCAAGCAAGAGGAACCCAAAGAGGCCCACTGCAAGACACATCATAATTAAAATGGCAAAATTCCAAGACAAAGAGAGGATCTTAAAATTTTAAAAAATTATTATTGTTATTCAATTATAGTTGTATGCCTTTTCTCCCCATCCCTCCACCCCACCCCAGCTGAACCCACCTTCCTCCCCCACCTCCACCCTCCCCCTTCATTTTGTCCATGTGTCCTTTATAGCAGTAGTTCCTGTAATCACCTCTCCTCACTGTCCCCTCCCCACTCCCCCCTGACTATTGTTAGATTGTTCTTAACTTCAATGTCTCTGGTTATATTTTGTTTGCTTTTTTCTTCTGTTGATTATGTTCCAGTTAAAGGTGAGGTCATATGGTATTTGTCCCTCACTCACCGTCTGGCTTATTTCACTTAGCATAATGCTCTCCAGTTCCATCCATGCTGTTGCAAAGGGTATAAGCTCCTTCTTTCTCTCTGAGTTGATTTTTGAGAAGATAAAATTGACAAAACTTTAGCTATACTAACAGAAAAGAGAAAGCTTAAATAAATAAAACCAGAAATGAAAAAGACATGATCGTTGCTATACAAAAAGATTATGAAATCACTATAAACAATTATATGTCAACAAACTGAATAACCTCTAAGACATTTCTAGAAAAATGCCATCTACCAAAAGTCAATCAAGATGAAATAAAAAACTTCCACAGACTAATAACAAACAAGGAGATCAAGTAAGTCATTAAAGTTTTTCCAACAAAGAAAATCCCAGGACCATATTGATTCAATGGTGAGTTATACCAACATTTAAAGAAGAATTCATTCCAATCTTTCTGAAACTATTCCCAAAAATTGAATGGGAAGAAACACTTTCAAACTCATTTTGAGGCCAGCATTATCCTGATACCAAACTTGGACACTACACGAAAACCAAACTACTGGGCAATATTCGTGATGAACATAAATGTAAAAATCCTCTTTTCATATCTTGACAATTGTAAATAATGCTACAATAAAAATAGGATAATTAAAGATGGCAGTGGCATAGAAGGATGCTGAACTCACCTCCTCCCATGAACAAAATCAAATATATATGTCTATGCTTAGAAATGATTTCTGAGCACTGAATGAATAATTTCAGACAACAAACAAGAAAAGTAGATTGAATAGAGAAGGCCAGGAAATCAAGCGAACTATCCAGAAGATATGGCATGAAACCAGAACTCAACTACAATTAAAAAAATGAAAAACATTCAAACATATGGAAGCTATGTAGCATGTTGTTAAGCAATAAATAGGTTAAATATAAGATAAAAAATAAAATACTTGGAAACAAATGAAAATGAATATACAATAACCCCAAATCTATGGGACACAGCAAAAGAAGTAATAAGAGGGAAGTTCATAGCATTACAGACAAACCTCAAGAAACAAGAAAAATCTCAAACAATCAAACTCTACACCTAAAAGAAATAGAAAAACAACAACAAACAAAGCCCAGAGCAAGTAGAAGGAAGGAAATAATGAAGATCAGAGCATAAATAAACAACATAGAGACTAAAAAAATGGTACAGAAGTTCAATGAAACAAGGAGTTGGTTCTTTGGAAATATAAACAAAATTGATCAACCTTTAACCAGACTCATCAAAGAAAAAACAGAGAGAACCAAAACAAATAAAATCAGAAATAAAAGAGATGAAGTCACAACTGATATCAAAGAAATAGAAGGGATCATAAGAAATTACTGTGAACAATTACATGCCAAGAAATTGAACAAACTGAGCAAAATGAATAAATTTCTAGAAGCATACAATCTTCAAAAACTCAATCAGGAAGAATAAGAAAACCTGAATAGACTAACAACAACAAATAAAAATGAAGCAGTAATCAAAAAACTCCCAGCAAACAAATGTCCTGGACCAGATGGCTTCACAGGCAAATTTTGCCAATCATTCAAAGAAGAACTAACCCCTACCTTTCTCAAACTATTCCAAAAGTTCAAGAGGATGGAAGATTTCCAGGCTGTTTTTATGAAGCCAGTATTACCCTAATCCCAAAACCAGATAAAGACACAATGAAAAAAATTATAAACCAATATCTCTGTAAAACTTGGATGCTAAAATTCTCAACACAATATTAGCAAATGGAATACAGCAATATATTTAGAAAATCATACACCATCATCAAATGGGATTTATTTGGGGATGCAAGGTTGGCACAATATTTGCAAAACAATAAATGTTATATATCACATAAACAGAAGGTAAAAATCACATGATCATATCAATAGATGAAGAAAAAGTATTTGATAATATTCAGCATCCATTTATGATAAAAACACTCAGAAAAGTGGGGATAGACTGATCATATCTCATCATAATAAAAGCCATACATGAAAAACCTACTGCCAACATCATACTCAATGAACAAAAACTAAAACTTTTTCCCCTAAGATCAGCAAAAAGACAGGGATGTTTGCTTTCACAACTCTTATTCAACATAGTACTAGAAGTCCTAGCCACAGTGATCAAACAAGAAGAAGAAATAAAAAGCATCCCAGTTATAAAGAAAGAAGCAAAAATATCATTGTTTGCAGATGACATGATGTTGTACATAGAAAACCCTAAAGACTCCACCAAAAAACTACTAGACCTAATAAATGAGTTTGGCAAAATAGCAGGATACAAAATAAATACTTAGAAAGTGAGGACATTTCTATACAACAATAATGAGTCATCAGAAAGAGAAACAAAAAACAATTCCATTTACTATTGCAACAAAAAATAGGGTACCTAGGGGAAAAAATTAACCAAGGAGGTAAAAGACCTGTACTTGGAAAACTATAGGAAATTGAGTAAAGAAATTGAGGAAGATACAAATAAGTCAAAGCATATACCATGTTCATGGATTGGAAGAGCTGGTAGCATTAAGATGTCCATACTACTGAAAGCAATCTATAGATTCAATGCAATTCTTATTAAAATACCAATGTCATATTTCACAGATCTAGAACAAATATTTCAAAACTTTTTATGGAACCAAAACAAAAAAGACCCTGAATAGCCTCAACAATTTTGGCAAAAGAACAAAGTAGGAGGTATCACACTACCTGATATCAAACTATACTATAAGGCCACTGTAATCAAAACAGCCTAGCACTGGTGTAAGAACCAACAAATAGATCAATGGAACAGAACAGAGGGTCCTAGAAATAAACCCACACCTTTATGGTCAGTTGATATTTGACAAAGAAGACAAGGCTATCCAATGGTGCAAAGACAGTCTCTTCAATAAATGGTGTTGGGAGATCTGGACTGGTACATGCAAAATAATCAAACTAGACCACCAAATTACACCATACGCAAGAATAAATTCAAAAATGGACAAAAGACTTAAATGTAAGCTCTGAAACCATAAAAATTCTAGAAGAAAACATAGGCAGTAAAATCTCAGACATCTCATGTACTAATGTCTTTGCCCTATGTCTCCAAGGGTAAGGGAAACAAAGCAGAAAACAAGTGGGATGACATCCAACTAAAAAGCTTCTGCACAGAAAAGAGAAACCACCACCAAGATTAAAAGGGACCACGTGTATGGGAGAACATATTCACCAACAATACATCTTACAAAGGTTTAATCTCCAAAGTATACAAAGAAGTAATACAAGTCAACATCAGGAAGACAACCTAATTTTAAAAATGGGCAAAGGACCTGAATTGACACTTCTCCAAGGAGGACATAGAGAGGGTCTGTAGACATATGAAAAAATGCTCAGCATCCCTAATCATCAGAGAGTTGCAAATTAAAACCACAATGAGATATCACCTTACACTTGCTAGAATGGCTATTATCAATAAATCAACAAACAACAAGTTCTGGAGAGGCCGTGGAGAAAAGGGAACCCTAGTGCACTGTTGGTGGGAATGCAGACTGGTGCAGCTGCTAAGGAAAAGAGTATGGAGTATCCTGAAAAAGTTAAAAATGGAACTTCTTTTGACCCAGCAATTCCAATTCTGGGAATATACCCCAAGAATCCTGAAACACCAATTCAAAAAATATATGCATCCCTATGTTCATAGTAGTACTATTTACAATAGCCAAATGCTGAAAATAGCCTAAGTGCCCATCAGTGGATGAATGGATAAAAAAAACTGTGGTGCATTTACACGATGGAATACTACACAGTAGAAAGAAAGAAGGAACTCCTACCCTTGCGACAGCATGGATGGAACTAGAGAGTACTATGCTAAGTGAAATAAGCCAGGCAGTGAATGACAAATACCATATGACCTCACTTATATGTGGAATCTAATGAACACAGTAAATGAATGAACAAAATACAAACAGAGGCATAGATACATGGAACAGACTGACAGCTGCCAGACTGGCAGAGGATGGCTGGAAGAAAGATGGGGAAGGGATTATCCAAGGAACTATGGAGAATGATGGAGCAAGGGGAGGAGGATCAGCTTGGTTGAAGGTGGTCAAAGGAGAAAAAGTGAGGAGAACTGTAATAGCACAAACAATAAAAAAAATTAAATATTTAAAAATAAGTATGATGCTGGCATAAAAACAGATACATATATCAATGCAACAGAATAGAGAGCCCAGAAATAAGTCCCTACTTATCTGGTTAATTAATCTACAACAAAAGGGGCAAGGATATACAATAGGGTAAACACAGTCTTTTCAATAAGTGGTATTGGAAAACTGGACATATACCTGCCAGAAAAATAAAAACAGACCACTTTCTTACATTCATATACAAAAAATAAACTAAAATGAACCAAAGACTTAAATATTAGACCTGAAACCATAAAACTCTTAGAAGAAAACACAGGCAGTAAACACTTTGATATCACTCTTAGCAATATATTTTTGGATATATCTCCTTGAAACAAAAGAAAAGATAAAAAAGGTAATTACATCAAACTAAAAAGATTTTGCACAGCAAAACCATCAAAAGAAACAAAAAGATAATTTACTGAATAGAATATATTTTCAAATGATATATTTCCAATAAATGGTTAATATCCAAAATGTAAAAAGAACTCATACAACGTAACACCCCCCAAAAACGAACCATCCAATTAAATGGGCAGAGGACTGAATAGACGTTTCTCCCAAGAGGACAAACAGATGGCCTAAAGATATATGAAAAGATGTTCAACATCACTAATTACCTGGTAAATGCAAATTAAAACCACAATGAGATATCAACTCACACCTGTCAGAATGGCTACCATCAATAAATCAACAAATAAAAAGTTTGGGAAGCATGCGGAGAATAGGAAACCCTTGTACACTGTTGGTGGGACTGTAAATTAATGCAGACAATATGGAATACATGGAGATTACTCAATAAATTAAAACTAGAGCTGCAATATGATTCAGCATTTCTACTTCTGGGCATTTATTTGAAAAAAAACAAAAATACTAATTTAAAAAGATATATGCACTTCTATGTTCATTGCAGCATTACTAATAATAGCCAAGATATGGAAGCAACCTAGACATTCATCAATAGATGACATCAAAAGAAGATGTGAAGGACTTCTGGCCAAGATGGAGGCATAGGTAGACACACGGTGCCTCCTCCCACAACCAAAAGAAGGACAACAACGAATTAAAAAACAAAAAAAAAAACAACCATAACTGGCAGATAATCGAACTGTATGGAAGTCCAACAGCCAAGGGGTTAAAGAAGAAACATTCATCCAGACCGGTAGGAGGCAGTGGCTGGAGGACCCGGGCAGGCAAGGCAGCAGCTGGAAGACTGGCTGGTCCCCCATTTGCACGCAGATAAACTGGGAGGAAAAACTGGGGAGCGAGACAGACCACACAACCCAGGGTTCTAACTCGAGGAAATAAAGCCTCAAAACCGCTGACTGAAAAAACCTGTGAGGGTTGAGACAGCAGGAGAAACTCGCAGCCTCACAGGTGAGTTCATTGGAGAGAACCACAGGGTCCTAGAACATACACAAAACCACCTACCTGGGAATCAGCACCAGAAGGGCCCAATTTGCTTGTGGGTACCGGGGAAAGTGACTGAAAGCCGGAAGAGAGCCAAGCAAGCTGCACTCTTCCCTCTCAGACCCTTCCCCCACATACAGTGCCATGATGCAGTGATGTGGGTTGCCCCACCCTGCTGAACACCTAAGGCTCCACCCCTTACTACATTACAGGCACGGCAAGACAAAAAAAAAAATGACCCCAATGAAAGAACTTATCAAAGATCCAGAAAAAATAAAACTAAGCGACGAAGAGATAGCCAACCTATCAGATGCACAGTTCAAAACACTGGTAATCAGGATGCTCACAGAACTGGTTGAGTATGGTCACAAAATAGAGGAAAAAGTGAAGGCTATGAAAAGTGAAATAAAGGAAAATGTACAGGAAACCAGCAGTGACGGGAAGGAAACTGGTACTCAAGTCAATGGTTTCGAGCAGAAGGAAGAAAGAAACATTCAACCAGTACAGAATGAAGAAACAAGAATTCAAAAAAAATGAGGAGAGGCTTAGGAACCTGCAGGACAACTTTAAACATTCCAACATCCAAATTATAAGGGTGCCAGAAGGAGAAAAACAACAGCAAGAAATTGAAAACTTATTTGAAAAATAATGAAGGAGAACTTCTCCAATCTGGCAAAGGAAATAGACTTCCAGGAAGTCCAGGAAACTCAGAGAATTTCAAAGAAGTTGGACCCAAGGAAGGACACACCAAGGCACAACACAGTTACATTAGTCAAGATTAAAAATAAGGAGAAAATCTTAAAAGCAGCAAGAGAAAAGGAGACAGTTACCTACAAAGGCATTCCCATAAGACTATCAGCTGATTTCTCGAAAGAAACCTTGCAGGCCAGAAGGGGCTGGAAAGAAGTATTCCAAGTCATGAAAGGTAAGGACCTATATCCAAGATTACTCTATCCAGCAAAGCTATCATTTAGGATGGAAGGGCAAATAAAGTACTTCCCAGATAATGTCAAGTTAAAGGAGTTCATCATCACCCAGCCCTTATTATATGGAATGTTAAAGGGACTTATCTAAGAAAAAGAAGATGATCAAAAATATGAACAGTAAAATAACAACAAACTCACAACTATTGACAACCAAACCTAAAAAAAAGAAAAAAAAAAAACTAAACAAACAACTAGAACAGGAACAGAACCACAGAAATGGAGATCGCATGGAGGGTTATCAACAGGGGAGTGGGAGGGGGAGAGAGTGGGGAAAGGTACAGAGACTAAGTAGCATAAGTGGTAGGTAGAAAATAGACAGGGGGAGGGTAAGATTAGTATAGGAAATGTAGAAGCCAAAGAACTTATAAGTATGACCCATGGACATGACTATAGGGGGGGAATGTGGGAGGGAGGGGGTGGGCAGGATGGAGTGAAGGGTGGGAAATGGGACAATTGTAATAGCACAACCAATAAATATATTTTTTAAAAAAGAATAGTATAAGAAATGTAAAAGCCAAAGAACTTATATGTACTATGACCCGTGGACATGAACTGAAAGGGGGGAATGTGGATGGGAGGGGGTGTGCAGGGTGGAGGGGAATAAAGGGGGAAAAATGGGAGAACTGTAATAGAACAATCAATAAAATATATTTTAAAAAAAGAAGATGTGATATATAAATATACAATAGTATATTACTTAACGATTAAAAAAGAATAAAATCTTGCCATTTGTGACAACATAGATGGACCCAGAGGGTATTATGCTAAATGAAATAATTCAGACAGTAAAAGACAAATACCCTATGACTTCATTTATATGTAGAATCTGAAAAAATGAATAAATAATATAGAAACAAGTTCACAGTTATAGAGAACAAGCTGATGGTTGCTATAGGGGAAGGGTTGGGGAATGCAAAAAAAATAAAAAATAAAACCTGTCATCAGCAAAGGAAGGAAGGAAGGAAGGAAGGAAGGAAGGAAGGGAGGAAGGGAGGGAGGGAGGAAGATGTGCATATATCTTTTCAACTTAGTGTTCTTGTATTCTTCAAAAAAAAAAACCACCCAAAATTAGGATAGCTTAGTAATATGGTATTTCTACTTTTAATTTTTTGAGAAATCTCCACACTGTTTTATATAGTGGCTGCACCAGCTCACAACCCCACCAACTTTGGAAGAGTGATCTTTGTTTTTCACATCTTCCTCACTTGTTATTTGTGGGGTTTTTTTTGATAATAGTAGTTCTGAGAGTTGAAAGGTGATATATCACCATAGTTTTGATTTACATTTCTCAAATAATTAGTTGTTGAACATCTTTTCTTTTTTTAAATCCTCACTGAGGACATTTTCTTCACTGCCTATAGAGAGAGAGGAAGAGAGTAAGAAGGAACATTGACTTGAGAAATAAACATTGATTGGTTGCTTCTGAACATGCTCAGACCAGGGATCCTAAGGGCCTGGACCAGAAATCAAACCTGCAACCCAGGTATGTGCCCCAACTGGGAGTCCAACCCACAACCTTTCAGTTGCGGGATGATGCTCCAGCCAACTGAGCCACACCAGCCAGGGCTAGTTGAACATCTTTTCACATGCTTTATGGTCTTGTGTAGTATCTTCTCTGGAAATATGCCTCTTCATATTCTCTGCCTATTTTTTATCCTCACCTGAGGACATTTTCTTCATTGCTTTTAGAGAAAGATGAAGGGAGAGAGGAGGAGAGAGAGAGAAACATTGATATGAGAGAAAATCACAGATCAGCTACCTCCTGCATGTGCCTGGACTGGTATTCACGTGCACCCAAACCATAGAGTGAACCTGCAACCCTTCGGATACAGGACAATGCTCCAATCACTAAGCCAAACAGACCAGGGCTTCTTATTTTGTAATTGTTTTTTATGTTGTTGAGTTGTGTGAGTTCTTTATACATATTTTAGATACTGATTTTCATCAGATAAACAATTTGCAAATATCTGTTTTTTAAATATTTAATTAATTTATTTTTAGAGAGGGGAAGGGAGGGAGAAAGAGAGAAAAATATGTGTGGTTGCCTGTCACACGCCCCCTACTGGGGACCTGGCCCACAACCCAGGCATGTGCCCTAGACTGGGAATTGAAATGGAGACCCTTTTGTTTGCAGGCCAGGGCTCAATCCACTGAGCCACACCAGCGAGGGTGCAAATAATTATTGCTATTCAGTAATTTGCATTTTTGTTTTGTTGATGATTTCTTTTATTGTGTAGAAGATTTTTAGTTTCATATACTCCCATTCATTTATTTTTCCATTTGCTTTCCTTGCCTTCGGAGCCATATAAAAAAATACATTGTTAAGAACAATGTTAAGGGACTTTCAACCTACGTTTTTTCTTTGAATTTTATAGTGTCATGTCTTACATTCAAGGCTTTAATCCATTTTGAATTATTTACTGTACATTGAATGTACTGAATACTGTACATTGTAAGATACTGGTTTGGTTCCATTCTTTCCCATGTGGCTGTCCAGTTTTCCCACCATTTATTGAAGAGACTGTCCTGTTTTCATTGTATGATTTTGACTCCTTTGTCATAAATTGGTGATCTATATCTGTGCATATTTATTTCAGCACTCTCTATTTTGTTCCATTAATTTGTCTATTTATTTTTATGCTAACACCTTAATATTTTGATCACTATAGCTTTGTAGTGTCATTTAAAATCAGGAAGCATGATACCACCATATTTGTTCCATCTCAATATAATTTTGGCTATTAGTAAGTTTTTGTGTTTCCATACAAATTTAAATTTATTTCTTCTTTCCTGACTGGTGTGGCACAATTGGTTTGGTGTTATTGTGCAAAGTGAAAGATCACCAGTTAGATTTCCTGTCAGGGCACATGCCTGGATTGCAGGTTTGGTCCCCAGTCAGGGCACATACTAGAGGCAAGCAATTGATGTTTTTCTCCCACATCAATGTTATCCCACATTGATATATATATTAGTTTTTATCCTGTGAAAATTGCTCATAGCATTTGAGGCAGATTAGCTTTCAGTCTGAAGATTATATTGGATGCCATGGACATTTTGATAACATTAATATTTCCAATCATGGAAATAGAATATCTTTTTATATATTTGTGTCTTCTATTTTTTATTAGTATCTTATCATTTACAGTGTATGGGTTTTTCATATCCTTGGGAAAATTTATTCCTAGCTACTTTATTATTATTGATAAAATTTAAATGGATTATTTTCTTAATTTCTCTTATAATTTGTTAGTAGTGTATAAAAATGGCAATTTTCTGTGTAACGATTTTGTATCCTGTACCTTGATTTAATTAATTTCTTAGTTGTGACAGTTTTGGGGTGGAGTTTAGGGTTTTCTGTATGATATTGTATAAAAATAGTAGCAGTTATATTTTTCTTTTACAATTTAGGCAACTTTTATTTCTTTTTCTTGTCTAATTGCTATGGATAAGACTTCCAATCCTATGCTTAATAAAAGTAGTGAGAGTGAGAATTCTTGTTTTGTTCTTAATCTTAGAGAAAAAGCTTTTAACATTTTACCATAGAATATATTAGCAGTGAGTTTGTCATATATGACCTTTATTATGTTGAGTTATGTTCCCTCTGTACCCTATTTACTGATAATTTTTATCATAAGGAAATGCTAGATTTTGTAAAATGCTTTTTCGGCATCTATTGAGATGATCTTATTAATTTTATCCTTGATTTTGTTAATGTGTATTATGCTGGACCATTCTTGCAACTCTGGAAAAAATCCCACTTGATCATGGTGTAATATCCTTTTAATGCATCATTGAAATCAGTTTGCTAATATTTTGTTGAGAACTTTTATATCTATGTTTATTAGATTTATTGGCCTGTAATGTGTGTATGTGTGTGTGTTATCCTAGTCTGGTTTTGGTATCAGGGTAATGCTGACTTCATAAAATGAGTTTGGAAGCTTTTTCTACTTTTCGATTTTGAGGAAAATTTTGAGAATAGTATTAAATCTTCTTTGAATGTTGATAGAATTCATCAGTAAAGCCATCTGTCCCTGGACCTTTTGTCTGCTGGAAGGTTTTTTTATTGTTGCTACAATCTTCTTAATAGGAATCAGCCTCTTAGGATTTTCTATTTCTTCATGTTTGTCTTGGAAGTTTGCACATTTCTTAGTATATATCCATTTCTTCTGAGATGACCAATTTCTTGTCGTATAATTAATTGTTCATTGTAGTCCCATAATTTTGTTGTATTCATGTGATATGAATCATAACTTATATTTTACTTCTGATATTATTTATTTGAGCCCTCTGTTTTGCTTGGTGAGTATAGATACATATTTGTCAATTTCATTTATCTTTTCAAGGAAGCAGCTCTTAGTTTTTAAATCTTTTCTATTGTTTTTAGTCTCTACTTTGTTTATTTCCACTCTATGATCTTTATGTCCTTCTACTGACAACATTTGAACATTGCTTTTTCTTCTTTTTATAGTTCCTTTAGGTGTTAAGTTAGACTGTTTATTTGAGATTTTTTTTTACTTCTTGAGGTTGGCCTGTATCATGATGAACATTTCTCTTATAACTGCTTTTGCTGAATTCCATAGGTTTCAGAATGTTGCATTTCCCTTTCATATCTTCATTGACCCATGTTTTTTAATCTCCACGTTTGTGAGTTTTCCAGTTTTCTTTTTGATTGATTTTCAGTTTCATACAATTGCCATCTGAGAAGATATTTGATATGACTTCAATTTTGTTAAATTTATTACACCTTTTTGTGGCCTAACATTATCTATCCTGGAAAATGATCTATGTGCACTTCAGAAGAATGTGTATCCTGCAGTTTTTGACTAAATTTATATATAATTTCCATTTTGTCTAATATGTCTTTTAAGTCTGATGTATCCTTATCTGAATGATGTATCCATTAAAATAATTGGGTTCTTTCTCTCTTCAACAACAACACGGAGGAGGAGGAAAAGAGAGAGATCTCTCTCAAACAACAACAACGGAGTGAGGAGGAAAAGAGAGAGATC